>NC_037353.1:5003300-6253300 GCF_002263795.3 Bos taurus | reverse complement strand
TAATATTTTTTATATTAAAACTCCCAAAATTTGTTCCTAGAGACAAATATTCATGGCTGTGTAAACGTGTTCTAACAGAGTCTTTTGTGCTTGCCTCTCCAAAAGATGGGGATGAAGACCTTGATATTTATAAAAAGTTCAGCAGGTTTTAGATAAAGTTCTCCATTAAAATGTCCTTAATGCTTACTCTTTTCAGCTTTGCTGACTGAATTCAAGAGATCTCAAGTTAAATAGGAACTCCATGTTAATATGGCTTGAAAGATGAGATATGAATCAATCACTTATGACATCTGGGGTACATTTGAAAATCTGAAAAAGCAGTCACTGAAACAAAAATAGTGAACAAAAAGCAGCAGTTTACCTGACTGGTATGGAATGGTATTTTAATAAAACAAAATTTAAGACCACAAGTTAAAAGTCACAGGTTAAAAATGAAGGTGTGATTTGCAATTGAGATACTCCTCAGATGGGCTTCTTATGTGTTTTCATTCAACTTAGGTATCAAAGTGAAAGTCAAGTCACTCAGTTGTGTCTGACTCTTTGCGATCCCATGGACTGTAGCCTACCAGGCTCCTCCAGCCGTGGGACTCTCCAGGCAAGAGTACTGGAGTGGGTTGCCATTTCCTTCTCCAGGGGATCTTCCCCATCCAGGGATCGAACTCTGGTCTCCGGCACTGCAGGCAGATGCTTTACCCTCTCAGCCGCCAAGGTAGCTTAGGTATCAAAGGGATACTTTATTTAACTTAATGACAGGTAATAATTCTTTGAATATAGGTGGATAGGTCAGCTATTTGAGAAAAATAAGATTATTTTTCTGTGAATATTCAAAAAATCTTCGAAGACCGTGTTTTGAAATCAAGTTGTTTTATTTTTAAAAAGAAGACCAAAGCTGTATGTAAATAATAGTTGGTTAATTTCCTCTATCTAAGGTTTTATGCTTTCTGACTGCAGTTATTGTTAATTCCAAAGCTTAGTCTAGCAGTAGAAATAAAAGTAGCTACAAAAGCAGTGAAGCTTGACTAAGAGTTCCTGCCTTCTACTTGTTTAAGGGATCTTTTATAGCTTCTTGATACTTCCTAGCTCAAAGGTAGTGCTTGGGAAGTAAAGCCTTTGAGGTAAAAAAACATTTTGTCAGACTAATAGGAATGATTTTCTAAAGAGTTTCCCTAAAGATTACAAAGTTAGGGGAGGGAGGGAATGTTTTCAAAATGAGAGAGAATCCTCACAAGGGAAAATTCCTCACGGAAGCTGGTGGTTGGAGATGAAAAGGAATATATCACATTTTTTAGTGACTAAGGGAAGTGAGAGGAGAGCTGAAGTAATCTCTTGTTATAATTCCTTTAGCTTCTATGATTTGATTAATGAGAACCTCAAGGAATTAATATTTACAATAATAGTAAAAGACATTATATTTTAAAAATATTATTAATGAATGATTCTTTCCTTTCTCCTCATTGCTTTATTTTTACATGGTTTTCTTTCTGGCAAAGTCATTTCTGAGTTGTTTAGTGGGTATAAATAAACTTCTTGTGGAAAAGTATTAAACGAATAGCAATATTAGAATAAGCTAACACAGGCATAAAGAAAATGTCTCTTCTGAAAAATAAAATATCAACACTTTTAAAATTAACCTCAAAATAAAAACATTAAAATATATGTAAGCACATTTGCATCAATTAATGTTAAGTTTTACAAGCTCTGCAGTAAAGCAATTTTTTTAGAGAATCTTTTCTGCACTTCAGTATTTTACATTCCAGTACTTGGTCTTCTCTTTGTAGGCCTAATAATGAGATTATGAGAGATGTAGGGAATATCAAAGAAGATGAATATAATTAGATATGCTTGATTTATATTAACTGATAGAAATTAAATATAAGTGTTTTTGGACATCAATTAAGTCCTATGCTTTGGGACTAAAATATGAGATATAGCTCTTGTTCAAAGGTATTAACCACTTAGTTATGATTATAAGCTCAAGATTCAATCTATCAGGAAGATGTATAGTGTAGGGAACTCAGTTCAGTGCTCTGTCATGATGTAAAGGGCTGGGATGGCAGATGGTGGGAGGGAGGATCAAGAGGGAAGGGAGATATGTATACTTATGACAGTTTCATGTCTTTATACAGCAGAAATCAGCACAATATTGTAAAGCAATTATCCTCCAATTAAAAATAAATTAAGAACAAACAAGTAACAAACAAAAAACTTAGGATTCAATGAATATAGAGAATCATTGAAAACAAGTTGCTTGGCCCCAGCTAGAAGTCTATATGGAGTTTAAAGAAGGGGAAAATCTTGAGTTGGAGTCATCTTTGGTAGCTCAATACTTTGGTATCAGTTTCTGTTTCACTCCTAGAGGGTAGGGAGAGTAGGGAGATCTTTTCTTTCTAGGGCTGAGTCTTCTCTTCCTCTCTTGCCTAAGATAGCAGAGTAATTTTTCGTAATCCTGAAGAGTTTTGGGAAGGGAAGGCAAAGGAGGAGGTGGATAAGATGAGGAAATTTTAATAGGGAAATTCTGTGCATCTATAGGTGTTCTTTGGAGAAGGCAATGGCACCCCACTCCAGTACTCTTGCCTGGAAAATCCCATGGACTAAGGAGCCTGGTGGGCTGCAGTCCATGGGGTTGCTAAGAGTCGGACACGACTGAGTGACTTCACTTTCATGCATTGGAGAAGGAAATGGCAACTCACTCCAGTGTTCTTGCCTGGAGAATCCCAGGGACCGGGGGGCCTGGTGGGCTGCCGTCTCTGGGGTCGCACAGAGTCAGACACGGCTGAAGCGACTTAGCAGCAGCAGCAGCATAGGTGTTCTAAATTGATAAAGTTAGAATTAGAGGAATGAATGAAAACTAAGTATTGTTTCATTTCCTTAAAGTAAATCTATAATTGTAATCTAATGATTAAGCACCTTGACTAATCCAGGTCCTATAGTCTTACAGTCTTATTCTAGTGTCAAGGCTGTTTTCTACAGATGGCACATGTGACCTCAGTTGCTGCATTAATACTTAAAAATAATTTTCTCCAAAATTTATTATCTAAAAACCCTTACTTAACAATACTAGTTTTTTAAACAGTGGGACAATTAGCTTTGGCCGAGACACCAAGAAAATACTCATAAATTTGAGATCTGAATTGGTAATCTTTTATTTATGTGGCTTTTTACAGGTGGCTTGGTGTCATTTAACAAATATTTTTTGAGCTCCTATCATGTGTCAAACACTGAGAATAGAGATGGAATGGTAAATAAGACTGATAGTCTCTGCTTTCACCGAGCATGTATCATAGTTAAGGGGCGGAGAATGGGAAGAAGGGAAATAGATGAAAAGCCAACAAAGAAACAAGGTAATTTATGAGAAGTGTTATGGAAATAAAGAACTGGGGTGATGGGTCAAGATTGACATGAAGGGCATAGATAGATATTATACAGAGATATTTTGATAGAATAGAGTAGCCCTTTCTGTGGAGATGGATTTTAAGGTGAGACCTGAACAAGAAGAATGGGCTGGCCATGGGGAGAACATTCCAGACAGAGGCAACTGTAAGAGTAAAAACTGTGAAGCAAAAATGAGATTGGCTTGTTTGAGAAATGTGAAAAAGGCCAGGGTAGCTGTAGTGCAGTGACTGAATAGGGAGTGGGCTTCCCTGGTAGCGCGGATGGTAAAGAATCTGCCTGCAATGCAGGAGTCCTGGGTTCGATCCTTGGGTTGAAAAGATCCCGTGAAGAAAGGAATGGCAACCTACTCCAGTATTCTTGCCTGGAGAACTCCATGGACAGACCATGGGATCGCAAAGAATCAGACATGACTGAGTGATCTTCACTTCACTTCAAACAATAAAATTAAAGAGGCCATGTAGATTAGATCTTGTTCAGATCAGTTCAGTTGCTCAGTCGTGTCCGACTCTTTGCGACCCCATGAATCACAGCACGCCAGGCCTCCCTGTCCATCACCAACTCCCGGAGTTCACTCAAACTCATGTCCATTGAGCTGGTGATGCCATCCAGCCATCTCATCCTCTGTCATCCCCTTCTCCTCCTGCCCTCAATCCCTCCCAGCATCAGAGTCTTTTCCAACGAGTCAACTCTTCACATGAGCTGGCCAAAGTATTGGAGTTTCATCTTTAGCATCAGTCCTTCCAGTGAGCACCCAGGACTGATCTCCTTTAGAATGGACTGGTTGGATCTCCTTGCAGTCCAAGGGACTCTCAAGAGTCTTCTCCAACACCACAGTTCAAAAGCATCAATTCTTCGGCATTCAGCTTTCTTCACAGCCCAACTCTCACATCCATACATGACCACTGGAAAAACCATAGCCTTGACTAGATGGACCTTTGTTGGCAAAGTAATGTCTCTGCTTTTCAATATGCTATCTAGGTTGGTCATAACTTTCCTTCCAAGGAGTTAGTGTCTTTTAATTTCATGGCTGCAATCACCGTCTGCAGTGATTTTTGAGCCCCCCAAAATAAAGTCTGCCACTGTTTCCAGTGTTTCCCCATCTATTTCCCATAAAGTGATGGGACCAGATGCCATGATCTTAGTTTTCTGAATGTTGAGCTTTAGATCTTGTAGGGCCTTGTAAATAAGAGTAAACATTTTTCATTATTTGATTCTATGTACAAAGTATTAGAGGGTGTGTGTAGGAATGTATGCATGCTCAGTCACCTCAGTTGTGTCTGACTCTTTGTGACCCCATGGACTGTAGCAAATCAGGCTTCTCTGTCCATGTGATTCTCCAGGCAAGAATATTGGAGTGGGTTCTCACATCCTCTGCCAGGGGATCTTCCTGATCCAGGGATCAAACCTGCATCTCCTGAACTGTAGGTGGATTATTTACCCACTGAGACACCTTGGGAAGCAAGCAAAGGGCATTAATGTTTCAAAAATATTGCTATGGCTACAGCTTGAAGAATTAATTGTGGATGGCAAGAGTAAAAACAGGAAGCCAAGCTGAAGATTCTTCAGGGAAAGTGAAGTGAAGTCTCTCAGTTTTGTCCAACTCTTGGTTACTCCATGGACTGTAGCATGCCAGGCTCCTCCATCCATGGGATTTTCTAGGAAAGAATACTGCAGTGGGTTGCCATTTCCTTCTCCAGATGATCTTTCCAACCCAGGGATCAAATCCAGGTCTCCTGCATTGCAGGCAGACTCTTTACTGTATGAGCCACCAGGGGATCCCTCTGCAGGGAAAGATTGTGGCTATTCCTATTTTTGATGGAAGAATCTGGGGCACAGAGATGCTCAGTGGGTTGCCCAAGCTCATACCTTCAGGGGCTAGCCATGTGAGCCTTTTTCAATTTAGTCCTTTTCCCTTATATCCAAAATATAAAGAGGAAGAGCAGAAGTTTTGGTGGTAGAAAGTTCCATTCAGGTCCTGGCTCTGTCACCTACAAGCTGAGAGAACCTGGGGAAGCCTCTAGGTACTCCGGCAGTTGGTGATGGACAGGGAGGCCTGGCGTGCTGCGGTTCATGGGGTCGCAAAGAGTCGGACACGACTGAGGACTGAACTGATCGAGGTACTCTGTTTCTGTTTACTTGTGATGCTTTTTTCATAAGGCTTTTATCAAATGTGAGATATAATTTTATGAGAAATGAGATATAGATATGAAAAATACCTATATTTATTGGTAAAGCAAATGAAAGAGCTTCAATTATTTAAAAGACCTCTTTTAAAAATTAAAATAGAAATGTTGAAAGAAGATTAAAGGTAAAGACTGATAGTAGCTTGCTTGCATTCTTATGTTTTAAAATTGTATAAGTTCAGTTTAAATTGGTCCAGAATATACTGATTCTGCTGTCACTGGCTTGAGACCAATGAAGGGGTCAGTCGTTTTGAACCCAAACCCCTTCCCCACTGACTCTGGGAAATGCATCTTTAAGAAGACCGGATATTCACCTAGAAGGATATACAAACCAAAATGGAGCTTAGAAGGAATAATATGGATTATTAGACAAGTGAGTTATTAGGGAAGGTAATATGATAATTTTTCTTGGCATTTGTTAATGTGTCATTTATTTCACAGAAAGATAGAAACATGTTTTATGGTCTACAGAGCTTATTTTCACCTAAAGTGAATATCCAAACTCACAAGGAGTCATTTATTTGAGGTCACGAGGACCTAGACAGTTCTTAGGGGGTTGGCATATGTGTAGAGAGAAAATCACACAAGCTATTAGGCATCATGTTGGTCAAAACCCTCTTGATTTGGACTGAATGTTTTACTTCTCATCCAAGGTACGTTTGTGCCATGTTGGCACAGTTAAATGCTGATGAGTTGGATTGGGGAAAGGAAGTTTGTTGTCTCACCAGTCGGCTCTGGGCCATTTTGATGCTTAAAGAAATATTGATTCTGGAACTTCCAAATGCCATCTGAGAATGGACATGGAGAGGAGGTCTTAACTTCTTTGACAATTTAAATATATTATCCTGAAAAATAAGCTGTTTGGAATCCAATACATTTTAAAATTCATTGAATTTTGACATGGACGCAAAAAGCCTGTGACTAGGAATAATTGCACTAATTATTTTGCTTATATGGAAGCAAGTCAGTTACTTAATTCTTGGCTGTTCAACCTATCTATGTTATTTTTTCTCTTTGAATCTCAGTCTCCTAACCTAAATAGTGTAGGGAAGGATCACATCTCTGAGTTGCTACGGTGTATAAATGCAGTTATATTGACATATCTGTAGGAACTGGGTGCCTGACATAGTAATCATTGACTCTATGTGAATTTCTGACTAGACCAGGAACAATGTGTTAGTGGTGAGTAGTAAAAATGAAACCAAGTCTAAAACCACACTGCAATTCACTGTACTTTCTTGTCTCCAGCTCTACCACTTTTTTTTTTTTTTTTTTGTCTTTAGGATTGCCACTTAGGAGTAGAGTTCAGGCAAGCCTGAAATGTGCTGTTGCTCAGAAGTGCTGTGTCTGGGAAAGAGGCTTAATTCACTCAGCCTGTAGGAAACCCTCAGTAATGCAGTTACATGTTACAAAATTGATTATTTGAACCTGGTAGGAGGTAGGCATCGACACAGTCCCCAGAACAGTCAGGAGAGATCAAAGGGATGAAAAGATCCCATAGGAATGGAAGAAGCTTTTATACCCACCGTTAATGAAACTTCATAGAGTTCCACAATCCCTTATCCATAACTCCAAATGTATAAAAAGTTCTGAAAAATGAAACTTTTTTTTAAAATTGTGTTTGGCAGCACAATGTAACCTAAGATCTTTATATATTCCACTTACAGTGAATGTTCTTAAATTTCCCTAGAGAAATACTAATACTGTTTTAATTACTGTTGAATTTATAGTATATTCCTGATTTGAAATCAGGAATGTGATGCCTAAGGCTTTGTTCTTTCTCAGAATTGCTTTAGCTACTCAGGATTATTTGTGGTTCAGTACAATTTGGGGATTGATTTTCTATTTCTGTGGCAAATTCTATTGGGTTTTTGATATGGGTTGCACTGACTATATAGGTAGCTTTGAGTAGTATGCATATTTTAACAATATTAATTCTGCTGATCCATGAATATAGGATGTCTTTCCATTTGTTTATGTCTAATTTTATTCCTTTAGCAGGTGTTATATTTTTTCATTGTACATATCTTTCACTTGGTTGGTTAAATGTGTTCCTCAGTATTTCATTGTTTTTGATATTATTGTGAATGGCATTGCTTTCTATATTGTTTTCAGATGTTTCATTCCTAGTGTATAGACATGCAACTAATTTTTGTATGCTTATTTTATATCTTGTAACTTTACTAAATTTGTTGATTAGTTCTAACAGTATTTTTATTGAGTCTTTGAAATTTTCTATACATAAAATCATATCATCTGAAAATAATGACAGTTTTATTTGGCAGTGATTTTTTGGATATGCAATAAAAATAAAAATCAACAAGTGGAACTATGTCAAACTTAAAAGTTTCTCCACAGTAAAAGAAATAGCAAAATGAAAAGGCAACCAACAGAATGTGAGAAAGTTTTTTGCAAATCATATTCAGATAAGAAGTTAACATCTAAAATAATTTTAAAAATTGTACAACTCAATAACAATAAAAAAATTCCACAAATAATCTGAATAAAAAATGGATAGAGGATCTGAATAGATATTTTTCAAAAAAAGGCATCCAGTGGTCAACAGTTAAATAAAAAAAATGTTAAACATCAATAATCATCAGAGAAATGAAAATCAAAAGCCTGAGATATTACCTACGATTGTTAGAACGGCTATTGTCAAAAAGACAAGAAATAACAAGTGTTGGAAAAGATGTGGATAAAAAGGAATCTTTGTCCACCATTGATGGGAATGTAAATTGGTTCACTCACTATGGGAAACAATAAAGAGTTTCTTCAAAAAGTTAAAAGTATAACTATCATATGATCCAGCAACTCCACTTTTGGGTATATACTCAAAGGATGTCAAAGAGATATATGCACCACCACACTTATTATAGCATTATTCACAGTAGCCAAGATAGAATGATCGATTGATCTATCATTTATCTATCTATGTATGTATCTATCTATCAATATTATTCATGAGAAAGAAGAAAAGCCTTCCATTTTTGACCACATGGAGAAACCTTGAGGGCATTATGCTAAGTGAAATAAGTCACACAAATACTGTATGATATCACTTAAATGTGGAATCCAAAAAAGCCAGACTCATTAAAACAGGGTAAAATGTTAGTAGGGGCTAGAGGGTGGGGGGATAGGAGAGATGTTATTTAAAGGCACAAATTAGAAACAAGTAGATAAATAAGTCTTAGAGATCTAATGCACAGTATATAGTTAATATAGATAGCAGCATATATTACAGTCATCAAACCTGAAACTAGGTCTCTATTATTCCCACCATAAAAATAAATTATAATGATGCAGCATTATGGAGAATGTTAGCTAATAATATATGAATGTGTCAAATAAACAGGTTGTACACCTTAAATTTATACAATATTATAGGTTAAGTGTATATTTAATAAGATATAAGTTAAAAAACACATAATAAAAGAAATCTACTCCTACATAAGCAAAATGAATTGCCTAAAGGAATATGACTGCTCTGCCCATTTGTCATGAGCTGTCTTCTGAGTGGGGTGCAAAGGTCTGTAGATACATTAATATTCAGTTCTTCCGCAGTTGCCAAATTGACTCTAGAGTTGCAAGTGAAGTGAGTGAAAGTGTTAGCCACTTCAGTGGTGTCCAGCTCTTTGCAACCCCATGAACTGTAGCCCACCTGCCTCCTCTTTCCTCGGAATTCTCCAGGCAGGAATACTGGAGTGGGGTTTTTCTGACCTAGGTTTTGAACCCAGGTATCCTGCACTGCAGGCAGATTCTTTATTATCTGAGCCACCAGGGAAGCCCAACTCTGAAGTTACTAAAAAACATTAAAATAATTCCAATAGCTCACTAGACTATGCCATGGTGGAAAGTTTTAAAATAGAAATAAGGTCTTATGTTATTAGCAAAACTTGTACTTTTTTTTCAATCACAAAGAAAGAGAAAGTCTATTAGATATCTCTATTCATACAGAGGAACCCTTAGTATGATTTCAAATTCTGGATTTTTGCTTTTTGTTCTGCTGCTGGGTCTCTCAAAGGATTAAAATTTCACTATTAGAAAATTTGGCAGGCAACATCATAATGATAGATTTCTTCTTTTCTATCTCTTTCCGTTCTTCTCAGTGCACCCACCTCTCAAAAAAATTTTAAAAAACAGTCTTTGAGAGAAGCAAGTTTCTGCACATAAAGATTTTCCTGTCATGAAAGTTATCCAAGGGTGATAAATTGCAGTAATTTGCAGTTATGTTAATATCAAGAATCATCCATTTAAATTGGTAGCTCTTTATTGTGTTTCCCTTTCTAAATGAATAAATTATCAATTTAAAAATGTGTTTGACTTAAGAGGATTATGCTTCAATATCTACTATACTGGTAAAATTAAATAGATTGCTATAAGATAACATAATTTTGCCTGATGTACTTACATGCATCATGAACAGAAGTAATAGATTGTTATTTGGGGATTGAAGTCGATGAGGCACATATTTTATAATACATTACTACTGACAGACTGACTATAAAAAGCACATTATAACATTAATATAGCATGTTTATTCATTACATCTTGGCATGAATGGAAAATTAATTTTGTTAACAATTTTCTCAATAAGAAAAAAGTAAACTGCTTATACTATCATAGGAATTCTTAATTTTGCTATAATTGTCCTATAACTGTTTTATAAATATTCATCACAAAGATTCCCTTTTTGTACTAGTAATACATATATTTGTCCAGACCAGGATGACGAATATAGTGATTGAGAACTAAAATCATCCTTTGAAATGCAACACCTTTTTAAAAATCTCTTCCACAGAGTATGTTTCAAACTTGATACCTTGTAGAACAAACATATACTGGAAGTACATTAGTAGAGCACGTCCTTCACAGGTGCAGTTAAAGCTTGAATTTTATAGGATTCCAGAGGAGAGATGGTGTCTTACCCATTGCACCTCTCCACTTATTCTTCCACTGACTTCTCTATATCCCCCTATAATAAACCTTTGCCATATTAAGTACTAGGATAAATGACTTACAATCACTTCGGACTACTTAGAGCTGTGGGCTTCCTGATAGCTCAATTGCTAAAGAATCCACCTACAGTGCAGGAGACACCCCCAGTTCAATTCCTGGGTTGGGAATTTCCACTGGAGAAGGGATAGGTTACCCACTCCAGTATTCTTGGGCTTCTCTTGTGGTTCAGCTGGTAAAGAACCCTCCTGCAATGAGGGAGACCTGAGTTCGATTCCTGGATTGGGAAGATCCTCTGCAGAAGCGAAAGGCTATCCACCAGTATTCTGGCCGGGAGATTTCCATGGACTATCTAGCTGTCCACGGGGCTACATAGAGTTGGACACGACTGAGTGACTTTCACTTTCACTTTTCACTTAGAACAGTATTTAGAATACCTATTTCATCCATCTATTGTTTTTCTGTGTTATAGCATTCTATCCTTGCATAGTCGTCATCCACTCCTCCAGGAACCCTATAAATTTGGTATAGGTACACGTGTGAATAAAGGTAGTCTCCCCTCTTGGCCCTTCTGCTTTTAGTGTTTTATATTGCTTGGAAAATCCCATGGATGGAGGAGCCTGGAAGGCTGCAGTCCATGGGGTCGCTGAGGGTCAGACATGACTGAGCGACCTCACTTTCACTTTTCACTTTCACGCATTGGAGAAGGAAATGGCAACCCACTCCAGTGTTCTTGCCTGGAGAATCCCAGTGACAGGACATCCTGGTGGGCTGCCGTCTCTGGGGTCGCACAGAGTTGTACACGACTGAAGTGACTGACTCCACAGCAGCAGCCCCTCTTGGCCTTTCTGCTTTTAGTGTTTTATACTGCTAAATTGGGCTTCCCTTGTAGCTCAGTCGGTAAAGAATCTGCCTGCAGTACAGGAGACCTGGGTTCGATCCCTGGGTTGTGAAGATCCCCTGGAGAAGGAAATAGCAACCCACTCCAGTATCCTTGCCTGGAAAATCTCACGGACACAGGAGCCTGGTGGGCTGCAGTCCATGGGGCCACAAAGAGTCGGGCACGACTGAGCGACTAACATTTACTTCCTATTGCTAAATTAAAAAAGAACATTAGAAACTATGGGAAAATAGTAAAAATTTTTTATTAAAATATTTACTGATTCATTTTGTACATGAAGATATTGTAAAGTGATTGGATAAAGCAAATTTTTTCTTTCAAGGGCAAAACCCTTTATTAGCCATTAAGAATGAATGTACTTGGGTAGATAGAAAAATAATTTTGTGTCTCTTTGTAATAGTGGTTGTCAGAAACAGTGGTTTTTAATTTGGGCAACTTATTAAAATGCAGACTACCAAGATAGAGATGCAGGACATGAAGCATGGAGTCCAAATATCTATATAGTTGAGAAAATAAACACAAGTGATTCTGATAGAGATGATTTTTGGAATCTACTAGAGAAATGCCATACTTTTACTTTTATTACTTAACAGTGCTAATGTTTCCTTTCTTATTTTCTGGCTTCAACAACTTTTTGTGCTTTTGTTAAATCTGATCATTTGATTCCTGGTTTTATTAGTCATACTTTTTTTTTTTTTAATATTTTTGTCATCCATCTTAGATCTTAATAACTCTTGTGTTTACCTAAATTATATGCAAAAAGAAAATCTACATACTTATAATAAATTGAACTAAATCTGTTTAAAGCCAATATAGCAAATTTTATTAAGAAAAAAAATTTTTTAAGTTTTAATCTACTTCTTGAAGCCAGGGGGAGGGATACTCTGTCAATTATATATTAAGTTAGAATTTCATATCCACTGTGCACAGGCAACATCAAAGTTCTGAGCTAAAATAATTTCTTATTAACATTTAAGGAAGATTTTTATCTTATCGTGTCACAGTCAGAGGTAGAAACCAAAGGGGTTTAATAAGCACCTTTTCGTTGAAGGTCAGGTTCCTAACAGAGCCCTTAATTAGCATGTAGAACATCTCAGAGCTGAGAAATCTCTTGCCAAGTGATTTCTTTTTTGGCCAGGTCACTCATGTGAGTGATAGCATCAAACTTGTGCCTGAAGCCTAATTCACATTTGTTTCCCATAATATGTATGTATTTTCTGTGCTCATGGGGTCTGTGCTGACTGAATTATTTCTTGGGGGAATGGGCAAAAGAGTAATAAACATTTTCTGTAAGTTGAAGTAAATTTCAAATTTCATTAGGAATTTGGGTAACATAGACACTTCATTTGGTTTTGGCTCAACTGCAACAAACATATTGGGGATTGTAAATAACATGACTACATTTTAGGATTATTTTGTGTCTTATTATAACTCATTATGACAAATGACAGAGCTATCTCATGTAAAGGTCCTTCTTGATTGCTCAAAGTTGACGTTTATGCTTTCAGTGATATTTGGAGGGATCTGAAATCTGTCTGATTTTGGCAATAAGGAGTTCATGAGCTGAACCACAGTCAGCTCCCGGTCTTGTTTTTGCTGACTGTATAGAGATTCTCCATCTTTGGCTGCAAAGAATATAATCAGTCTGATTTTGGTGTTGACCATCTGGTGATGTCCATGTGTACAGTCTTCTCTTGTATTGTTGGAAGAGGGTGTTTGCTATGACCAGCGCGTTCTCTTGGCAAAACTCTATTAGCCTTTGCCCTGCTTCATTCCGTCATCCAAGGCCAAATTTGCCGGTTACCCCAGGTGTTTCTTGACTTCCTACTTTTGCATTTCAGTCCCTTATAATGAAAAGGACATCTCTTTTGGGTGTTAGTTCTAAAAGGTCTTGTAGGTCTTCATAGAACTGTTCAACTTCAGCTTCTTCAGCGTTACTGGTTGGGGCATAGACTTGTATTACTGTGATATTGAATGGTTTGCCTTGGAAATGAATAGAGGTAATTCTGTCGTTTTTGAGATTGTATCCAAGTACTGCATTTCAGACTCTTTTGTTGACCATGATGGCAACTCCATTTCTTCTAAGGGATTCCTGCCCACAGTAGTAGATATAATGGTCATCTGAGTTAAATTCATCCATTCCAGTCCATTTTAGTTCACTGATTCCTAGAATGTTGACGTTCACTCTTGCCATCTCCTGTTTGACCACTTCCAACAAAGGTCTGTCTAGTCAAGGCTATGGTTTTTCCAGTAGTCATGTATGGATGTGAGAGTTGGACTGTGAAGACAACTGAGCGCTGAAGAATTGATGCTTTTGAACTGTGGTGTTGGAGAAGACTCTTGAGAGTCCCTTGGACTGCAAGGAGATCCAACCAGTCCATTCTAAAGGAGATCAGCCCTGGGTGTTCTTTGGAAGGAATGATGCTAAAGCTGAAACTCCAGTACTTTGGCCACCTCATGGGAAGAGTTAACTCATTGGAAATGACTCTGATGCTGGGAGGGATTGGGGACAGGAGTAGAAGGGGATGATAGAGGATGAGATGGCTGGATGGCATCACTGACTCGATGGACATGAGTTTGAGAGAACTCCGGGAGTTGGTGATGGACAGGGAGGCCTAGCGTGCTGCAATTCATGGGGTCGCAAAGAGTTGGACACGACTGAGCGACTGAACTGAACTGAAATCTGTCTAACCTTACTACTTCACAAGCCCCATCCCTACTTCCTGTAATCCCATCGTCTTTATGAAAGTTCTTTCCATTAAACGCACAGTTTAACGAAGAATTGTCATGCTAGGACTGGGATAGAAGTGAGAAGTCTATTATTTTACCATATAGTACCACATTTTGGTGGTACATTATTTCACCACATTGTCTAATGAATAGTCATTCAGTTCATGTGTGTGTGCTAAGTCACTCAGTCATGTCTAGCTCTTTGCAACCCTATGGACTGTAGCCTGCAAGGCTCCTCTGCCCATGGGATTCTCCAGGCATGAACACTGGAGCGGGTTGCCATGCTCTCCTCCAGGGGATCTTCCTGATCCGGGGATTGAACCCTTGTCTTGTATGTCTCCTGAACTGGCAGGTGTTTTTTTTTTTTTTTTTTTTTTTTAACCACTAGCACCACCTGGGAAGCCTAGTCATTCATCATTCATATATATCTAGCAATAAAGGTCTTTTTTAGGCTTGCTAGTAACTGCCTGTTTAATATTAGATGACTCATGTGACCTTACTGGCATCCTTTCATAATATATACACATCCATATATACATATATACATATGAGTAGGATTCGATGTTCACTGGGTCCCTTTATAGCAGATAGTCAATGGCTCATTTTCTTGATAGACCTAATTTTGTAGTTTGAACCTGGGAGCAATTATTTGGTGTTACAATTTGATTAATTCAGTTCAAAATAGCAAACTTTAATGAAGAACTCACTCTGTGCAGAGCACAATAAGTTCCTTATAGGTCGTGTCAATGTTTTGTAAATGTTCCATGTTATAGAGAAGATGGAGTGCTGTTGTAAGATAAGCAGCAGGGGTTGCTTTTGAAGAGTAAAAGGAAAAAAAAAAAAAAAAAAAAAAGAGGTCAAATGAGTTGACTTCTGAAGAGACCAGTACTGGGCTGGAGAATGGGCAGGAGTGATGAGGTAGGTGTTAGCTGTTTTCTCCATTTTATTTATGTAAATACTGATGAGGTTCGAAGAGTTTAAGTAGCTTGTGTAAGGTTCCACAGTTGGCCTGGTGTATGTTTATATAAAAGTCTGAGATAGCATGACCTCAAAGTTGTGTGCTTTAAAAGTGTTATTGTCTGTATGCCCAAAATTTGAAGGCTATTTGAAAGCTGTACAATGTTCTGAAGATCTATGGGGCGTGCATGGGGAAGCAGAACTCAGTTCTCCTTTATGTTCTTTCCCTCCCTACTTGATCTGGGTGGCTTTGTGGTAGAGAAGATGATCTGGGGGCTCCTATCCAGCAATTAATACAAAAAGGGCCCTGATTCTGCTTTGGATCTCAGCTAGACTCATGAAAACATATGGACAATTTTAAAAGAGTCTCTTTCTCCCTTTGCTTCCAGATAAAAAGCATTTCCAGAAAAGTGGAGGAAATCATAGGGTAAATGTTCATAAAGGAAACTCTTTGAAATAATTCTGGTAATGAGGAGTCTTAGGTGCCCATTTTATAAAAGAGTTAAATTTGAGGGCTCAGTCAGACCTGTTACTTCTCCTTAGCAAATTTAATATTGTCTGTTCCTCTTTTATTACCCAGTCCACATTTTACTCAATAAAATCATATTCTCATCTCTTCATGCATTGATGTACTCATCAAATATATTTTGGGTACTGACTAAGTGCCAAGAATTTTCTATGTATTGGGTTAAAAGAGTCAGAAAGAAAGGTCTTCATGCTCAAAGTTTCTTCTCTTTTAGTAAGCATTAACATTCTCCTCCACTAACATCTAGAAATATCCCATGTCTTTTCCTATATCTTTGATTTGTTCTCATGGTGATTATAATATAATTTTTTCTTTTTGTTCATCCATTCTTCCAGCTTTTAATTAGTTGCTGATTCCTTTGACATGAGTTATATGCTACCTTTCTCCTCTGACAAACTGCCAACATAAGAATATTTTTAAATTATCACCTCTAATGTAATTATATCCTTGAAGAAAGAAATGGCAACCCTCTCCAGTATTCTTGCCTGGAAAATTCCATGGACAGAGAAACCTGGTGGGCTACAGTCCATGGGGTCACAAAGAATCAGACCCTACTGAGCATACACATGCAATGTGATTATAATATGGAAATTTTAGTATTTGGCCACTGCAACAAAATAAAAAAATATGAAATCACACTTATTGGAGTTAAGATCTGGAGTACAGATGGTACTGTGGATCGGCAGGACAGCGATCTCTGAAACAGTTTCCAACAGTGTGGCTTAGTAAACATCGAAAACAGAAGCCTACCAAGCCTTGATTTCTTAATAGTACCTTCAGGGGATTCATGAGGATCTTGTGGTGAAAGAAGCACATGTCCTTTCTGCTTGACTTCAACAGCCACGAGTAGTGCAATGCTGAGGCAGTCCAGATTTAATCGTCAGAAGAGTTATACTAGCTGAGATAGGCAATATGTAGTTTACAGTTTGAGTATTTCAGCTTATGAACACACAATATGTCTGTTTAAGTGATGTGGAGTGCTTCTTAGCTGAATAATTTCTGTGAAAGAAAGGCTTCCATTGAGGCCTTTTAAAAACTAATTTATTAATTAGTCTTTATTTAAAGACATTTATTTCTTGCCTATTATTATTTATTTTGTTATTTTAAATAAAGGTCATATTAGTCACAAAAGCGATAAGCAAATATTGATTGGATAATTATTCAGAATGATATTATTGCTTTATCTAGAAAACTATGCTGACAAAATCTGTTCCTGAAGTTTTGGGCATGAAAAGTTGTCTCCAATCTACTGTAATTCAATATAGAAGCTGATAATCTAATATGGAAATAAGGAGTCAGGAGGGAAGGAAGTAAAAAAGCAGGAAAAGAAGGAAAAGCAGATAATTGCAATGCACAGTGAAAATTGCCAAAATTCACACTGGTATGTGGCACTAAGGATGTCAAGGAGGAGCGCCCAACCTCAAGTGACTGTGAGTGTATGTGAGTGTGTGTATGAGATCATACTGGAGGAGTCTGATCTGAATACTGAAGGGTAAGTAGGAATTAGCAATAGGAAGAAGTAGGGAAGAGAACAATCTAGGGGAAGCCAAGAGGCAGGGAAAGTAGATGCTAGAAGAAAGTGCTGAGAGATGAAGCTTGGAATTAAGAAGAGGGTGTGCATGCATGTGTGTGTGCTCATTCGCTTCGGTTGTGTCTGACTCTGTGGACCCTAAAGACTGTAGCCTGCTAGGCCCCTCTTTCAATGTGGATTCTACAGGCAAAAGTACTGGAGTGGGTTGCCATGCCTTGTTGTTATTTAATGATTAAGGTGTGTCCGACTCTCTGTGATCTCATTGATTGCAGCATACCATTTGACTGTGTGGATCACAATAAACTGTGGACAATTCTTCAAGAGATGGGAATACCAGACCACCTGACCTGCCTCTTGAGAAACCTATATGCAGGTCAGGAAGCAACAGTTAGAACTGGACATGGAACAACAGACTGGTTCCATATAGGAAAAGGAGTATGTCAAGGCTGTATATTGTTCCCTTGCTTATTTAATTTTTATGCAGAGTACATCATGAGAAACGCTGAGCTGGAGAAGCACAAGCTGGAATCAAGATTGCTGGGAGAAATATCAATAACCTCAGATATGCAGATGACACCACCCTTATGGCAGAGAGTGAAGAGGAACTAAAAAGCCTCCTGATGAAAGTGAAAGAGGAGAGTGAAAAAGTTTGCTTAAGCTCAACATTCAGAAAACTAAGATCATGGCATCTGGTCCCATCACTTAATGGGAAATAGACAGGGAAACAGTGGAACAGTGGCAGACTTTATTTTTGGGGGCTCAAAAATCACTGCAGATTTTGATTGCAGTCATGAAATTAAAAGACGCTTACTCCTTGGAAGGAAAGTTATGACCAACCTAGACAGCATATTTAAAAGCAGAGACATTACTTTGCCAACAAAGGTCCATCTAGTCAAGGCCAGGGTTTTTCCAGTAGTCATGTATGGATGTGAGAGTTGGACTGTGAAGAAAGCTGAGCACCGAAGAATTGATGCTTTTGAACTGTGGTGTTGGAGAAGACTCTTGAGAGTCCCTTGGACTGCAAGGAGATACAACCAGTGCATTCTAAAGGAGGTGAATCCTGGGTGTTCTTTGGAAGGAATGATGCTAAAGCTGAAACTCCAATACTTTGGCCAGCTCATGTGAAGAGTTGACTCATTGAAAAAGACTCTGATGCTGGGAGGGATTGGGGGCAGGAGGAGAAGGGGACAACAGAGGATGAGATGGCTGGATGGCATCACCAACTCCATGGACATGAGTTTGAGTGAACTTCGGGAGTTGGTGATGGACAGGAGGCTTAGCGTGCTGTGATTCATGGGGTTGCAAAGAGTCGGACCTGACTGAGTGACTGAACTGAATTGAACTGAGGCTTCCCTGTCCTTCACTATCTCTTGGAGTTTGCTCAAACTCATGTCCATTGTGTGATACCATCCAACCATCTCATCCTCTGTCATCCCCTTCTCCTCCTATCCTCGATCTTTCCCAGCATTAGGGTCTTTTCAGATAAGTTGGCTCTTCACATTAGGTGACCAAAATATTGTAGCTTCACTTTCAGTATCAGTCCTTCCAATGAATATTCAGGGTTGTTTTCAACCTTTAGGATTGACTGGTTTGATACCCTTGCAGTCCAAGGGACTCTCAAGTGTCTTCTCCAGCACTACAATTTGAAAGCATCAGTTCTTCTGTTCTCCAACTTCTTTATGGTCCAACTCTCACATCCATACATGACTGCTGGAAAAACCATAGCTTTGACTACATGGACCTTTGTCAGCAAAGCTATGTCTCTGCTTTTTAATGTACTGTCTAGATTTGTCATAGCTTTTCTTCCAAGGAGCAAGTATCTTTTAATTTCATGGCTACAGCCATTGTCTACAGTGATCTGGAGCCCAAGAAAACAAAATGTCATTCTTTTAATTTTTCCCCCATGTATTTGCCATGAAGTGATGGGACCAGATGCTATAATCTTAGTTTTTTGAATGTTGAGTTTTAAGCCAGCTTTTTCACTCTCTTTCACCTTCATGAAGAGGCTCTTTAGTTCCTCTTCATTTTCTGCCATTACAGTAATATCATCTGCATATCTGAGGATGTTGATATTTCTCTTGGCAATCTTGATTCCAGCTTTTAATTCATCCAGCCTGGCATTTGACATGCCCTGCTGCTGCTGCTGCTAAGTCGCTTCAGTCGTGTCCGACTCTGCAACTCCATAGATGGCAGCCCACCAGGCTCCCCCATCCCTGGGATTCTCTAGGCAAGAATACTGGAGTAGGTTGCCATTTCCTTCTCCAATGCATGAAAGTGAAAAGTCAAAGTGAAGTCGCTCAGTCGTGTCTGACTCTGCGACCCCATGGACTGCAGCCTACCAGGTTCCTCCGTCCATGGGATTTTCTAGGCAAGAGTACTGGAGTGGGGTGCCATTGTCTTCTCCTTGACATGCCCTAGGTGGTCACAAAATACTTTTTGTGGCTACTGAGCAGTTTGAATTTTACCCAGAAGATAATGGATAAACACTGAAGGGTTTTAATTGGTTTCTGTACTTTAGAAACCTCATTCTGGGAGTCATGGAGATGCTGAACTGAAGGGATTGTGGGGGAGGAGGGCAGGCAGAGAACATAGACCAGTTAGGAAACTGCTGCAATGAGTGAGGTGAGGCATGAGGAGTGTCTGAACTCAGGCAGTGGTGCCAGCATGCAGGATTGAAAAAGAATTCCAAGTATTAAGGGAGCAGAATTGACAGGATTTGGGCCATACAGAAAATATGGATTTTAACATTAATACTCTAGAAGACTGAAGCAAGTGTGATTTCTCAACTGTCAAAACGGTGCATATTCTCTACCTTCAAATTAATACTAATCCAATTCATGTTTTTGAAGTAGACAATCATCATTGCTATAACCAGGGCATCTTTACCTTTGAGGAATATTGAGAGCTGTTATGCAGATAACTTTCTGGGCTGCAGTGTTTAATGTCACTTGAATCTTCACATACTATTAAATAGTCAGATTAAAAAACCACTTGGCAGATATTTTTAAAGTGTGGATAGATTAAAATCCCTTGTTAAAGTAATTTGCATTTCATGTGCTTTCTGATAAAATACAGAATGCAGTTTTTCTGTTTATCTCTTCTGGATAACATAGTTGTCCCAAAGTGCCAGGTATCTAATAATCTCCATTTTGTTGAGATGTGGAGAGCCTCATAAGTATCAGCGTGGATTCATTAGACAGGAAGAACTAGACTTTCACAGGCTGCCCCTTCTGAGGGGTTTCTGAGATGCTCTTCTTTTTACAAAGGGCAGACCTTGTTTGCTCTTTATTAAACTAATACTGCTAAGTCATAGCCTCCATAGCACTGGGGAAGCCAATTCTGTATCTTACATAAGAATCCTCACAAAGTAGTTTATTAATATCCAGTAAGTACATATTAGGTTTAATCCTACCCTTCTAAATATAGGGAAGTTAGACTCTACCCTTGGAGAATGGAAATGTGTGCTTTTTTTATCATGGAGAGGACAACAAAAGAAAACACTGACTTCCTCTCCTTGAAATCACTTCAGCAGGTTTGTTATTCACAAGTGTGCACAGAAAAGCTGTGTCTTGATATAATAAGAATATTGGAGTAGGAAATGGCAACCCACTCAAGTACTTTTGCCTGGAGTATCTCATGGACAGAGGAGCCTGGCAGGCTACAGTCCATAGGGTTGGAAAGAGTTGCACACGACTGAAGCAACTTAGCATGCATAATAAGAGGAACATAGAAGATAGAGTGTGTTATTTTGCACACCTACCCCCTCATAGAAGACTGAGATAATTACCATGTTTGATGCTGTATTTGTACAGGATAAATTAACTGTTTCTGGTGAGATGCAGTGCGAGAGTCAGACAGACACTTGTGGGAGAAGTTGAAGTAAGAAAACAGCATGATTCTCTTACCAACGTGAAAAGCGGTCATTTTCTACCTTGTTCCTGATTCTGACCATTTGCTGATCCTGGAATTAGGTTAAAGGAAGTAAATGGTACCACATTTCCTGAAGTGAAAGATGTTGGGTGAAAAGTAATTGTTCTGGTGTCAAAGTATATGAAGAAAACTGGCTGGACAAAGCCAAATAGGTTTAGTTACTGCAGTTTTTCGAAACCTTTCAATGCTTCTGTAACAACCATGAAAATAAGAACCAAAATATTTTGAGTCCCAATGTGTGTCAGTGCTGTTGTAGATGATTTATATGAGTATATCAATGACCTGCAGAACACTCAGAAACAGATGGGAAAGATCGATAGTGCAGTTGATGTTAGAATCAATATTCAACATAATGTGAAACGTTGAGCTCTTGTTAACAAAAATGAATAGTTCTGCATATAGTCTAAAAGATCAATAAAAACAAAAGCCACTCTAAATAATTTGACTAAGAAAAAGCAACATTTGTCAGCAATGCAAATGGTTTACATTTCTTTTTTTTTTTTTGGTCCATCAACTCAGTATGTGACAACAGTCTGTAAAAAAAATTGGATGCAAATTTTCTTTTCTAATGTCCTTTTCACTGAACATATGTGAATAGATAGTAGAGCAATGGTATGCAGAACTTGGCCAGAATGTTGCACTATGGAGTATAATATATTAGAAAGCAAATGATGAAATATCTGAGTAATGATCCTTAGCTTCTTTTAGGATTACTTCTTTGAGACTTTATTAAAAGCTATATCCCTTGTCCTTTACATAATTAGCATTGTCACAAAATCCTGCCTGTGAAATCATAGGGTTCACAGACTAGTGTTAGGACATCTTTAAATTAGAGTAGCAGTTGTAAGGAAGCCAGGGGAAGAAGGGTAGAGGAGATCATGTCAGTGAAGAACATGTGAAAGAATTAGATATGTTTAGACTGGAAAATTACCCACTCCAGTATTCTTGCCTGGAGAATCCCAGGGACGGGGGAGCCTGGTGGGCTGCCGTCTATGGGGTCGCACAGAGTCAGACATGACTGAAGCGACTTAGCAGCAGCAGCAGCAGCAGATTGGAGAATTAAAGGTCTTAGGAGACCTAAGTAATATGATAGACATTACCATTACCAATATCAAGTTTGCTTCTTCTCCTGGCACACAGAGGACTGCATTTTCATGGGATTATTTCCAGCCAGTGGGACATGACCAGAGAAAGAGTGTGTACTGTTTCTGAGCTGTACCAGCTCACTACTGCTGGGAAGTGCCTCAGTTCTCTTTCCCCCTCCTGTTTACATAGAAGAGGCAACACATTCAAGGTAGTGAGGCTAATGGTGGGGAATTTTCAACCTGCTTGGGTCTCTTAGTAACTATGCTAACTTATAATAACCATGGAGTGTGAAATTTGTCTTGGTTGAGCTAAGCAACTGGGATTTGGGGGTTATTTTGCTTTGATAGAATAATTTATCTTATTCAGATGACTGCTTATACTTTTTTTTTTTTTTCAAAAGCAACCTTATTGTGGCATAATTGATATATAAAGAACTACACATATTTAATGTGTACACTTTGATGAGTTTGGCCAAAAGGCATTTTTTCCTTTATAATTTTAACTGTAAAGGATATTTCAAGATACTAGAAAGTAGACAGTGGCCAGACTATTTCATTGTTTTAATTTATACCAAATTTGTCCCCAGCATCATATGCTCATATTATGCTCACTGAGTGAGGGTGGCTCTCTTCCCCTAGCTAACCTGTGCTGGGACCCAGAGCTGGCATGGCTCAATGGGAAGATAGATGACTTATTGTGGGTCCACTAACTACATCTAGGCCTTTGGCAGCATTGGTCAATCAGTCATTGCAGGACTGGTGGAAGTGGAAGACTCTGAAGCCTTGAATTGCTTCTCTCTGGGCAGAAACTGTGCCCATGTGGCTACAATTAAGCCCAACTCCCATTCATCATTTGTTACACTGAAATTAAAAATAAAGCACACATGATGTCTACACAAAGGGGCTCAAAAGCATGAGATCTTCAGACATTCTGCCTTCTTCTCCCTAGTTTTATGTATGTAGTCTACACACAGAGACAGGGCACAGCATACTTGTGCCTTGTTTAAAACCTACAGGTAATAATATTAATTCTGGTTGCCATGAAAATACAAAACTGTTACTTGCTGCCAGAAGATCTCATGCCTCATGAAGAGGATTTCCCATGATTCTCCACAATAATGAGGAAGAACTTTCTAATGATTAGGCTTAATGAAAAATTAAAGGACTCAGGTGTCTCCTCATAGGTAGAAATATTCAAATAGCATTTATATGAAAGACAACAGGCATCAAGTAGGGGATTGGACTCAGATCAGATCAGATCAGTCACTTAGTCGTATCCGACTCTTTGCGACCCCATGAATCACAGCACACCAGGCCTCCCTGTCCATCACCAACTCCTGGAGTTCACTGAGACTCACGTCCATCGAGTCAGTGATGTCATCCAGCCATCTCATCCTCTGTCGTCCCCTTCTCCTCCTGCCCGCAATCCCTCCCAACATCAGAGTCTTTTCCAATGAGTCAACTCTTTGGATGAGGTGGCCAAAGTACTGGAGTTTCAGCTTTAGCATCATTCCTTCCAAAGAAATCCCAGGGCTGATCTCCTTCAGAATGGACTGGTTGGATCTCTTTGCAGTCCAAGGGACTCTAAAGAGTCTTCTCCAACACCACAGTTCAAAAGCATCAATTCTTCGGCGCTCAGCCTTCTTCACAGTCCAACTCTCACATGCATACATGACCACAAGAAAAACCATAGCCTTGACTAGACGAACCTTTGTTGGCAAAGTAATGTCTCTGCTTTTGAATATGCTATCTAGGTTGGTCATAACTTTCCTTCCAAGGAGTAAGCATCTTTTAATTTCATGGCTACAGTCACCATCTGTAGTGATTTTGGAGCCCAGAAAAATAAAGTCTGACGCTGTTTCCACTGTTTCCCCATCTATTTCCCATGAAGTGGTGGGACCGGATGCCATGATCTTTGTTTTCTGAATGTTGAGCTTTAAGCCAACTTTTTCACTCTCCTCTTTCACTTTCATCAAGAGGCTTTTTAGTTCCTCTTCACTTTCTGCTATAAGGGTGGTGTCCTCTGCATATCTAAAGTTATTGATATTTCTCCCGGCAATCTTGATTCCAGCTTCTGTTTCTTCCAGTCCAGCGTTTCTCATGATGTACTCTGCATATAAGTTAAATAAACAGGGTGACAATATACAGCCTTGACGAACTCCTTTTCCTATTTGGAACCAGTCTTTTGTTCCATGTCCAGTTCTAACTGTTGCTTCCTGACCTGCATACAAATTTCTCAAGAGGCAGATCAGGTGGTCTGGTATTCCCATGTCTTTCAGAATTTTCCACAGTTTATTGTGATCCACACAGTCAAAGGCTTTGGCATAGTCAATAAAGCAGAAATAGATATTTTTCTGGAACTCTCTTGCTTTTTCTATGATCCAGCGGATGTTGGCAATTTGATCTCTGGTTCCTCTGCCTTTTCTAAAACCAGCTTGAACATCAGGAAGTTCATGGTACACGTATTGCTGAAGCCTGGCTTGGAGAATTTTGAGCATTACTTTACTAGCGTGTGAGATGAGTGCAATTGTGCGGTAGTTTGAGCATTCTTTGGCATTACCTTTCTTTGGGATTGGAATGAAAACTGACCTTTTCCAGTCCTGTGGCCACTGCTGAGTTTTCCAAATTTGCTGGCATATTGAGTGCAGCACTTTCACAGCATCATCTTTCAGGATTTGGAATAGCTCAACTGGAATTCCATCACCTCCACTAGATTGGACTCACAGACCTCTAAATGACAGTCAAAAACTAAGAATGTATGGTTGTCTTTGCTTAAAAGTCTCTAGTCCCCTTTATTTTCTCAGGCACTTTTTTGTCGTGAGCAGTGGACCAGATATGTTTTTATTAATGCATATAAATTATGAGCAAACATCTTATAAAGATGTTAGTTTTCAATCTAGGCTGTAAGTATAAAAGCCCAAATTTTAAAGATAATAACGTTTGCATATAACTAGTGTATGCAAAGTTAGAGTAAAATTGAATCGTTCAAGAAAGTGTGAGTAGCATGTAGTGAGCAGCCTTTATTGAGTGGTTAGTCTATGCTAGTTTAGGGATCACCGTATTTAAAAATATGTATGTCCAGAACACTAGTCTATGTCTCTTCATATTCAGAAGAGTAATTACTCACTAATCACCCTAAGCATCAAGGAATAATTTTGCAGCATATCCCCTACTAATCTAGGGGAGTTGCCCCAGTCTTCTGCCTCTGACCATTTAGTGCATTGTTCTATTTGTGTTTTAAAATAAATGTGAATTCATAGCCTGGAGAAAATGAATCTCACTCTATTGAATGGCATTACCAAGGAAATGAACTTAGCATTACTGGATATTAGTTGTTGTCATTGTTATGACTTTTAAGGTAACTAATTTTGCTTCAGGATCAAATATAAAATATACATCATTGCTTCCCAAAACAGTTTACATCTTTGTTTCTGGTATGGCAAATACCTTTTGTGATACCATACTGAATTTCTTTAACTGGGCATGTAAATCAATGTGCCCAAGTAAGAAAAAAATCTCTTAACAGAGCTGCTTTATGTAAGTTTTCTGTCCTTTACATTTGGAAATGATTCCAGTGTATTCAGGTTATTATTTACTGGCTGAAACAATGTAATTCTTGAGAAGCAATTAAGATATTCTGACAGTGGATAAAGTATAAAAAGAGAATGTTAACATCAGAAAGGAACAGCAAATATAATAGTCAAAGGCATAGACTGGTCCTTAAACAAAGTTAACTGGCATTTTCTTGGTTTGTAACCATGAGTAAATTTCTTAACCTTTCTCAGTGCAAGCTTCCTTATCAGTAAAATAGCGATATTTGTACTTCTGATGTACTAATTATATGATTCAGTTCAGTTGAGTTCAGTCGCTCAGTCGTGTCCAACTCTTTGCGACCCCATGAATCGCAGCACGCCAGGCCTCCCTGTCCATCACCAACTCCCAGAGTTCACTCAAACTCATGTCCATTGAGTCTGTGATGCCATCCAGCCATCTCATCCTTAGTCATCCCCTTCTCCTCCTGCCCCAAATCTCTCCCAGCATCAGGGTCTTTTCCAATGAGTCAACTCTTCGCATGAGGTGGCCAAAGTACTGGAGTTTCAGCTTCAGCATCATTCCCTCCAAAGAAATCCCAGGGCTGATCTCCTTCAGAATGGACTGGTTAGATCTCCTTGCAGTCCAAGGGACTCTCAAGAGTCTTCTCCAACACCACAGTTCAAAAGCATCAATTCTTCGGCGCTCAGCCTTCTTCACAGTCCAACTCTCACATCCATACATGACCACAAGAAAAACCATAGCCTTGACTAGACGAACCTTTGTTGGCAAAGTAATGTCTCTGCTTTTGAATATGCTATCTAGGTTGGTCATAATTTTCCTTCCAAGGAGTAAGTGTCTTTTAATTTCATGGCTGCAATCACTATCTACAGTGATTTTGGAGCCCAGAAAAATAAAGTCTGACACTGTTTCCACTGTTTCCCCATCTATTTCCCATGAAGTGATGGGACCCAATGCCATGATCTTCGTTTTCTGAATGTTGAGCTTTAAGCCAACTTTTTCACTCTCCACTTCCACCTTCATCAAGAGCTTTTTAGTTCCTCTTCACTTTCTGCCATAAGGGTGGTGTCATCTGCATATCTGAGGTTATTGATATTTCTCCCGGCAATCTTGATTCCAGCTTCTGTTTCTTCCAGTCCAGCGTTTCTCATGATGTATTCTGCATATAAGTTAAATAAACAGGGTGACAATATACAGCCTTGACGAACTCCTTTTCCTATTTGGAACCAGTCTTTTGTTCCATGTTCAGTTCTAACTGTTGCTTCCTGACCTGCATACAGATTTCTCAAGAGACAGATCAGGTGGTCTGGTATTCCCATGTCTTTCAGAATTTTCCACAGTTTATTGTGATCCACACAGTCAAAGGCTTTGGCTTAGTCAATAAAGCAGAAATAGATGTTTTTCTGGAACTCTCTTGCTTTTTCCATGATCCAGCAGATGTTGGCAATTTGATCTCTGGTTCCTCTGCCTTTTCTAAAACCAGCTTGAACATCAGGAAGTTCATGGTACACATATTGCTGAAGCCTGGCTTGGAGAATTTTGAGCATTGCTTTACTAGCGTGTGAGATGAGTGCAATTGTGCGGTAGTTTGAGCATTCTTTGGCATTGCCTTTCTTTGGGATTGGAATGAAAACTGACCTTTTCCAGTCCTGTGGCCACTGCTGAGTTTTCCAAATTTGCTGGCATATTGAGTGCAGCACTTGCACAGCATCATCTTTCAGGGTTTGAAGTAGCTCAACTGGAATTCCATCACCACTAGATTTGTTCATAGTGATGCTTTCTAAGGCCCACTGGACCTCACATTCCAGGATGTCTGGCTCTAGGCCATTGATCACACCATCGTGATTGTCTGGGTTGTGAAGATCTTTTTTGTACAGTTCTTCTGTGTATTCTTGACACCTCTTCTTAATATCTTCTGCTTCTGTTAGGCCCATACCATTTCTGTCCTTTATCGAGCCCATCTTTGCATGAAATGTTCCCTTGGTATCTCTAATTTTCTTGAAGAGATCTCTAGTCTTTCCCATTGTGTTGTTTTCCTCTATTTCTTTGCATTGATCACTGAGGAAGGCTTTCCTATCTCTTCTTGCCATTCTTTGGAAATCTGCATTAAGATACTTATATGTTTCCTTTTGTCCTTTGCTTTTTGCATCTCTTCTTTTCACAGCTATTTGTAAGGGCTCCCCAGACAGCTTTTTTGCATTTCTTTTCCATGGGGATGGTCTTGATCCCCGTCTCCTGTACAATGTCATGAACCTCATTCCATAGTTCATTAGGCACTCTATCAGATCTAGGCCCTTAAATCCATTTCTCACTTCTGCTGTATAATCATAAGGGATTTGATTTAGGTCATACCTGAATGGTCTAGTGATTTTCCCTACTTTCTTCAATTTAAGTCTGAATTTGGTAAGAAGGAGTTCATGATCTGAGCCACAGTCAGCTCCCAGTCTTGTTTTTGTTGCCTGTATAGAGCTTCTCCATCTTTGGCTGCAAAGAACATATGAATCTGATTTCGGTGTTGAACATGTGGTGATGTCCATGTGTAGAGTCTTCTCTTGTGTTGTTGAAAGAGGGTGTTTGCTATGACCAGTGCATTTTCTTGGCAAAACTCTATTAGCCTTTGCCCTGCTTCATTCCGTATTCCAAGGTCAAATTTGCCTGTTACTCCAGGTGTTTCTTGACTTCCTACTTTTGCATTCCAGTCCCCTATAATGAAAAGGACATCTTTCTTGGGTGTTAGTTCTAAAAGGTCTTGTAGGTCTTCATAGAACTGTTCAACTTCAGCTTCTTCAGTGTTACTGGTTGGGGTATAGACTTGGATTACTGTGATATTGAATGGTTTGCCTTGGAAATGAATAGAGATCATTCTGTCGTTTTTGAGATTGCATCCAAATACTGCATTTCGGACTCTTTTGTTGACCATGATGGCTACTCCATTTCTTCTGAGGGATTCCTGCTGGCGGTAGTAGATATAATGGTCATCTGAGTTAAATTCACCCAATTCCAGTCCATTTTAGTTCGCTGATTCCTAGAATGTTGACATTCACTCTTGCCATCTCTTGTTTGAGCACTTCCAATTTGCCTTGATTCATGGACCTAACATTCCAGGTTCCTGTGCAATATTGCTCTTTACAGCATTGGACCTTGCTTCTATCACCAGTCACATCCACAGCTGGGTATTGTTTTTGCTTTGGCTCCATCCCTTCACTCTTTCTGGAGTTATTTCTCCACTGATCCCCAGTAGCATATTGAGCACCTACTGACCTGGGGAGTTCCTCTTTCAGTATCCTCTCATTTTGCCTTTTCATACTGTTCATGGGGTTCTCAAGGCAAGAATACTGAAGTGGTTTGCCATTCCCTTCTCCAGTGGACCACATTCTGTCAGATCTCTCCACTGTGACCCGCCTGTCTTGGGTTGCCCCAGGGGCATGGCTTAGTTTCATTGAGTTAGACAAGGCCGTGGTCCTAGTGTGATTAGATTGACTAGTTCTCTGTGAGTATGGTTTCAGTGTGTCTGCCCTCCGATGCCCTCTTGCAACACCTACCATCTTACTTGGGTTTCTCTTACCTTGGATGTAGGGTATTTCTTCACGGCTGCTCCAGCAAAGCGCAGCCGCTGCTCCTTACCTTGGACGAGGGGTATCTCCTCACTGCTGCCATTCCTGACCTTCAATGTGGGATAGCGCCTCTAGGCCCTCATGCACCTGCGCAGCCACCACTCCTTGGACGTGGGGTTGGTCCTCCCGGCCACCACCTCTGGCCTCAGGTGTGGGGTTGGTCCTCCTGGCCTCCGCCCCTGACCTCAGACTTGGGTAGCTCTTCTCTGCCGTTCCTGCTCCGTTTGTAACCTGGCACTCTTGGCCACTGCCCTTTACCTCGGACGTGGGGTAGCTCCTCTTGGCCGCAACTGGTGTGCCAATCGCAGCCACCATCGCGCTTAGTGCGCAGGTCGCAAATGCAAAACATGTAACAGATTGTCTAGTGTATAGTAATTCCTTGATAAATATTAGTCTACAGTTGTTGGTATTGTTCCTGATAACTCTTATTGGGCTTGCATGCTGTTGTAGGCAAGGAATTAAGACTAGCACAAGGGAAGAACTACGATGGTTGAAATTGCAGGAGATTGTGCATCAGCCACCCTACCCTGGCTTCTAGTCCTTGTTTTTCTGCTAAAAATAGTGGTGGTCAGCAAATAGTTATCTCTTTGAGATAAAATTAAGATGCCTGTGTATATTATGCTATATTTGTTTAGACTAAGGAATCCCCAATTTTTTTGTTATAAATTTATTTCATTTTATGTGAGCCAGCATCATGAATGTCAGAGCATTTCAGTGCACATATTTTATAACTTTTAAATGTTGAAAACTGCAGATTATGGCAATCAAATGGTCCCATTTTTATTTTTGTTTCCATTACTCTAAGAGATGGATCTAAAAATGATATTGCTATGATTTATAACAGAATGTCCTACCTATGTGTTCTTCTAGGAGTTTAATAGCGCCAGGTCTTAGATTTAAGTCTTTAATCCATTTTGAGTTTATTCTTGTGTATGGTGTTAGGTAGTGTTCTAATTTCATTCTTTTACATGTAGTTGTCCAGTTTTCCCAGAAGCAGTTATTGAAGAGACTGTTCACCATCATATATTCTTGCCTCTTTTGCCATAGAGTAGTTGACCATAGGTGTGTGGGTTTGTTTCTACACTGTCTATCTTGTTTTATTGATTTATATCTCTGTTTTTGTGCCAGTAACATACTGTTTTGATTACTGGAAATTCATGGAGTATAGTCTAAATTCAGGCAGATTGATTTCTCTAGCTCTGTGTTTTTGTCTCAAGATTACTTGGACTATCTGGGGCCTTTGGTATTTCCATACAAATTTTAAAATTTTTTGATCTAGTTCTTGGAAAAATATCATTGGTAATTCAATGCAGATTACATGGAATCTGTATGTTTTCTTGGGTATTATTTTCATTTTGACAATATCGATTCTTTTAATCTAAGAACATGGTATATCTTTCCATCTGTTTGTGTCCTCTGATTTCTTTCATCAGCTTCTTGTAGTTTTTGGAGTATAGTGCAGGGGTTAATACTCAGCCACCTGTTGCTCTGGCTAAGCCATGAGAAAATCACAATGGGAAAAGAATAAAAGCAAAATATAACAATACAACATAACCCAAATAAAAGTACATCAAGTTGATAAGTTGGGTTGTCATGCCCTGCTAAGCTAAGGAAAAACATGGTGTGGACCTTGGAAGGCCAGTTCAGCGCAAGTTCAGAACACTGCTTGTGTACACAATAAGATGTTTTCCCAACACATATGTGGGTCTATGACCTCCAGTTAGGTGATAGCCATTGTACAAGAAAATAACAGAGATAGTTTAAAGTAATCAATAAAATGGGAGATGTGACCGGGACACAGGAGGCTGACTTCATCATAGCACAATAGATACGTTTTGCTTGCCAAGACACAAAAGTGATGTGGCTCCGAGAAACAGGGCTCTTGGCCCAAGGGGGTTGAGGCCCCCAGGCCCACCTTTAAAACTTTAATTCTGTCTCTAGTTTCTTTTCCCAAACTGTGCATCGACCACTTTCAATCCCTACTTGCTGTGTTGGCTGCAGCAGTCCAGGCCTTTCATCTCCTTCAGTTCAGTTCAGTTCAGTTCAGTTCAGTTGCTAAGTCGTGTCTGACTCTTTGCGACACCATGGAGTGCAGCATGCCAGGCCTCCCTGTCCATCACCAACTCCCGGAGTTTACTCAAACTCACGTCCATTGAATCGGTGATGCCATCTAAGCATCTCATCCTCCGTCATCCCTGTCTCCTCCCGCCTTCTATCTTTCCCAGAATCAGGGTCTTTCAAATGAGTCAGTTCTTCGCATGAGGTGGCCAAAGTATTGGAGTTTCAGCTTCAGCAGCAGTCCTTCCAATGAATATTTACTACTGATTTCCTTTAGGACTGATTGCAGTCCAAAGGACTCTCAAGAGTCTTCTCCAACACCACAGTTCAAAAGCATCAACTCTTTGGCGCTCAGCTTTCTTTATAGTCCAATTCTCACATCCATACATGACTACTGGAAAAACCATAGCCTTGACTAGATGGACTTTTATTGGCAAAGGAATGTCTCTAATTTTTAATATGCTGTCTAGGTTGGTCATAACTTTTCTTTCAAGGAGCAAGTATTTTTTTTTTTTTTTTATTCTTCCAATTTTATTTTATTTTTAAACTTTACATAATTGTATTAGTTTTGCCAAATATCAAAATGAATCCACCACAGGTATACATGTGTTCCCCATCCCGAACCCTCCTCCCTCCTCCCTCCCCATACCATCCCTCTGGGCCGTCCCAGTGCACCAGCCCCAAGCATCCAGCATCGTGCATCGAACCTGGACTGGCAACTCGTTTCCTACATGATATTTTACATGTTTCATTGCCATTCTCCCAAATCTTCCCACCCTCTCCCTCTCCCACAGAGTCCATAAGACTGTTCTATACATCAGTGTCTCTTTTGCTGTCTCGTACACCGGGTTATTGTTACCATCTTTCTAAATTCCATATATATGCGTTAGTATACTGTATTTATGTTTTTCCTTCTGGCTTACTTCACTCTGTATAATAGTTTGAATCAGTTCTAATGAGGTGGATGAAACTGGAGCCTATTATACAGAGTGAAAGAGGAGCAAGTATTTTTAAATTTCATGGCTGCAGTCACCATCTCCAGTGATTTTGGAGTCCCCGAAAATGAAGTCTGCCTCTGTTTCCACTGTTTCCCCATCTATTTGCCATGAAGTGATGGGACTAGATGTCATGACCTTAATTTTCTAAATGTTGAGCTTTAAACCAACTTTTTCACTCTCTTCGTTTACTTTCACTAAGAGGCTCTTTAGTTCTTCATCAGTTTCTGCCATAAGGGTGTCATCTGCATATATGCATATCATGAGAGACCTAGTGTTTCTCATGATATACTCTGCATATAAATTAAGTAAACGGGGTGACACTTTACAACCTTGATGTATTCCTTTCCCGATTTGGAACCAGTCTGTTGTTCCTTGTCCAGTTCTAACTGTTGCTTCCTGACCTGCATACAGATTTCTCAAGAGACAGATCAGGTGGTCTGGTATTCCCATCTCTTTCAGAATTTTCCACAGTTTATTGTGATCCACACAGTCAAAGGCTTTGGCATAGTCAATAAAGCAGAAATAGATGTTTTTCTGGAACTTTCTTGCCTTTTCAATGATCCAGCGGATGTTGGCAATTTGATCTCTGGTTCCTCTGCCTTTTCTAAAACCAGCTTGAACTTCTGGAAGTTCATGGTTCATTAGGTAGGTTTATTCCTAGGTATTTTTATTTTTTTTTAATGATTGAGATTTTTTCCCCTTAATTTTCTTTTCTATCTTTCATTGTTAGTGTATAAAAATGAAATAGATTTCCATGGGTTAATTTTGTATCCTGAAATTTTGAAACATAAAAATCATTATGATCATCTCAATAGATGCATAAAAAATCTTTTGATAAAATTCAATGTTCATTTATAATAAAAACTTTCCAGAAAGTGAGCATAAAGGAAACTAACTTCAAAATAATAAAAGCCATATATCACAAACCCACAGTTATCATACTTTTTGGTGAAAAACTGGAGGAATTCTTCTAAGATCAAGAACAAAACAAGGATGTACCTTCACCACTTTTATTCCACCTAGTTTTGGAAATGCTAGCCATCACAATCAGAGAAGGAAAAGAAACAAAAGGGATCCATACTGGAAAAGGAGACATAAAACTGCCATTGTTTATAGATGACATGATACTATACACAGACTATCCTAAAGACACTCCAGAAAACTATAGAGTGCATTAATGAATTTGATAAAGTTGCAAGATGCAAAACTAATGCCCAGGGTCATTTTACTCAGCTGTGTCTAGTATGGCAGCACTCCAGGAAGTTTGTCCTGAAACTTAGAGATTTGGATTGCACAACTATTTTTAAATCAGCAAGCAGCTGTATTTTCAACAAACAGCTTTTAGGACCTAGTGAGTAAGTTCTTGCATAAGTTGAAATAGTTAATTTTGCTCAGTATGTGTCAGGTTTTCCTAAGACTTCTATGGTATTTTTAATATAATCCTCAGAAAAATGCTCTGTGATGTTGGTGATCCTGTTGCTAATAAGCATTTACTCAGTACTCACCTTATCTAACTGGACATTTTGTATAATATCCTTTTCTTGGTGCTGGGAAAGACTGAGATTCTCAAAAGTTATGTAGCTTAGACAAAGTTTCAATTACATTGTCTGGTCAGCTTTCTACTATTGGGGTTTTTTACCCCAAAGGTCCTCAAAATCCACTATGGGCAAAGGGGCAGATAAAAGACATACTATATAACGTGCAGTATTGATGCTCTGCTCTTTCAGCTTCTGGCTGACAAGAGTGAAATCTGCAAGAGGTGGGTGAAGATAAAATAGTGGTTATCACTATGTGTCATGGATAGTTATTCCTTATTTTATGCCCTGACATTAGATCTTATTTCTATCCTTCTTGTTTTGCACACTACTGGGCCCCAATCTCTTACTGATCTCTTTAAGCAAAACTCCATCTTTCATCAAAAAATCACCTTGGACTTATTTGAAATCTCTTTGGCCAGTCCCAGATCCGAGAATGGATAGATGAATCTTAAGAAATTAATACTTCAGATTAGGGCTTGAATTATTGTTTTCCTAAATTCAGCAATAAAAACATCCCCATGAATCTCCACACAATCCAATTTGTTTGGAAAGCAGTGAATTATCATCATCCTTCTTTTCCTATTTATTTTATCAATAATTACTCCCATGGTGGGGGGGGATGCCTATTTCATTTCAAGCACTAAACTTACAAGTTTTTTTCTTTTAGTACCTTATTTTATTTTACCTTCACAATAAACCAAGAGTTAGATCCCATTATCTCTATTTTTACCGTTAAGGTCACACAACTGGGAAATGGTAGAGTCTCTATTTGAATGTTGCTGTCCTTAAATCCAGGCTTTTGCATAGCAAAGGAAACCATTGATAAAACGAAGACAACCTGCTGAATGAGTGAAAATATTTGCAAATGATATGACTGATAACAGAGTAATATCCAACATATATCAATAGCTCATATACCTCAATGTCAAGAAAACAAAGAACTGAATGAAAAATAGGCGGAAAAACTGAAAATACATTTTTCCAAAGAGGAAATGCAGATGGCCAATAGACACATGAAAAGATACTCAGCATTGCTAATCATCAGGTAAATGTAAATCAGAACCACAAATATCATCTAATATCTGTTAAAATGATTATCATCTAAAAGCCATGTTGGTGAGGATGTGGAGAAAAGAGAACACTTGTGCACACTGATGGTGGGAGAAAAGAGAACATTTGTGCATACTGATGATGGGAATCTAAATTGGTGTAGCCACTGTGGAAAACATATGGAAGTTTCTCAAAAGCTAAAAATAGAACTACCATATGCCCCAGAAACTCTGCTCCTGGGTATATCTGGAAAAAGTAAAAACACTAATTCAAAGATAGCAAAAACACAAATTTGAAAACATACATGCACCCCAATGTTCGTAGCAGCTTTGTTTACAATCACCAGGATATGGAAACAATCTAAGTGTCTGTAAAGATATGAACGAATAAAGAAGGTGTCACACACACACACACACACACACACACACACACACAGGAATACTGCTCAGCCATAAAAAGAACAAAGTTTTTCCATTTGCAGGATTGTGGATGGACTTGGACGGCATTATGCTAATCAAAATAAGTCAGGCAAACACAAATTTCTGAGGGATGCTGTTTACATGTGGAATCAAAAAAATACACCAAACTAGTGAATATAACAAAAAAAGAAGCAAAATCACAGATACAGAGAACACACTGTTAATAGTAGTTACCAGTAGAGGGTGGAGGGGCCATATACAGGTAGGAGAGTAGGAGTATAAGCTATTGGGTGTAAGATAGGCTACAAGGATGTACAGTACAATATGGGAAATACAGCCAATATTTTGTCAAAACTGTAAATGGAATGTAACTTTTAAAAATTATATAAAGATTATTTAATTAAAGAAACCTACACACAGTCTATGTTCCTCCTATTGTTCATACTTCCACCAAATTGGATTATATTGAAGTTTTATGCTTGCATTCCCATTTCAAGGCCTGAGTCGGTTGGAGGAGGGCCTTGAAGGGAGGAAATCGACTGGATTTTATCAATAACTTATGATGGTATTACCTCTGGGTTAATTCCTTATTAGAAGGACTTTGGAAGAAAGCTATTACAGTGCATGACTCTTTGAAGGTGTTTTCCTTAGATCAAAGTGGCCCTAAATAATAGTAATTGAATTGTTTTTCATTTTGCTTAGTATTATTAGGACAAACATGCAAATGATCTTGAAGCATTTTGGAAGGTGATTTGAGACCAGCTGTTTGAACAAGCAACACTTGAGGAATACATAGTAGTAGAAAAGTGTGTACATGTAATAGATTTTTTGTGATATAAATAATTTTGACTATTAGATTAATAAATGTTTAGATTAAGAAAATGAGTATTATTTGTGGGGTGAGATTTTTGTTTACAGAAGGTCTTGTGAGGATGTAAAAGTTGCAAAATGTCACAGATTTTTTAAAATTAAGTTTTAGTTTAAATTGAGTTTAGGTTGAAATAAGAATCCAATTAGGGAGGCAGCTACTTGTGAAACTCTCCAGACATGAGGTAAGTGTTATTTCTAAAACAAATAATCACTTCAGGTAACTGTTAAGCCTGTAATCTTGGGAAAACTCACAGGAGACAGCATGAAATAGGTGAAAGAGAAATGAACTAGGAATCAGGACTTGCTCTGGCAGAACTGCGATTCAAACCAAAGTTTTCCTGTGCATGGACTTTCCATATCACCTCACAGTTTCCTTATTTAGCATAAAATCTTCTCCCTTCCATGGACCATCACAGATATTACATGTGATAGTCTGTGTACTTGTAATTACTTGTACATAATTTACATTATTTTCCAAGCATGACATATTTACCAAAGAAACATAGTCTATCGCTCAGGATCCTGAGTTCCTCATTAGACTTTTTGAAAAGTTACTTAAACTTCTTGTGCTGTTTTGGCCTTTATAACATGAATGGAAATAAAAGTACCTCATAAGTTTTTTTGGAGGATTAAATTAGATATAGCACATATAGCATTTGGTATAGGCCTTTGCATGTTTTCAGGACTCAGCATGTTAGGTATTCATAATACTATTAGTATATAAATTAATTTATTTGAACAAACATCTACTTTGAGTGATAGTTTGAGGAACGTCTGAAATTTTCATGACCAGCCCTTTCATGTTATAGAGGAAGAAATTAAGGCCCTGAAATTATAGCAAATCAGGTTGCATGAGCTCAAAGATGTGTGTTCTTTTTTTAATATATTTTACTTTTATTTAAGTTAAATTAGCTTGCCCTAACTTGTTTATTTATGGTAGCATTATGTTTATGACAAGTTTTTTTCTATTTATTGAAATAATGGGGTGGTGGATATTCAGTACAGACAGGTTTGTTGAGCTGAACTGTGGTTTTTATCTTCTTTATACCTTTAAGATACCTTCCTTAGTATTAAAAACCCTGTTCATTTTTAGTGATCTTTTATGACTCAAAGTATTTTTTTATATAGTAACTGAAAACTGTAATTTTCTCTCCTTAAATATTTGAGTCTTAAACTTTCTTGGGGCTTAAAAATATTTAAGCCATTTTGCAATTACCCTTTCATGTCCCCCCTCCATTCCAATTTATAACAAAATGCACTGTGACAAAAAGGATTGACAAAGCATTGCTATGTAGGAAAGTTTTTTGGGAATATGTTGTTAAGTGCCTACAACATTTAATAAATATTTTTAGTAACAAGGGTTGAATTAAGCAGAAACCTAGATAGCATATTGAAAAGCAGAGACATTACTTTGCCAACAAAGGTCCGTCTAGTCAAGGCTATGGTTTTTCCAATGGTCATGTATGGATGTGAGAGTTGGACTGTGAAGAAAGCTGAGCACTGAAGAATTGATGCTTTTGAACTGTGGTGTTGGAGAAGACTCCTGAGAGTCCCTTGGACTGCAAAGAGATCCAACCAGTCCATTCTAAAGGAGATCAGCCCTGGGTGTTCTTTGGAAGGACTGATGCTAAAGCTGGCCACCTCATATGAAGAGTTGACTCACTGGAAAAGACTCTGATGCTGGGAGGGATTGGGGGCAGGAGGAGAAGGGGACAACAGAGGATGAGATGGCTGGATGGCATCACTGACTCGATGGACGTGAGTTTGAGTGGACTCCGGGAGTTGGTGATGGACAGGGAGGCCTGGCACGCTACGATTCATGGGGTTGCAGAGTCGGACACGACTGAGCGACTGAACTGAACTGAACTGAAGCAAGGATTTTTCTCTTTAGCACTTGTTTAAACAGGAATCTCAAGAAATTGGATAAATAATGATAATCTCATTATGTGACTTCTTTTAACTGATTAAGCTTTTAACTACACCATTCTCAGCTTTTTTTTTTTTTAATTTGTAACTCATGCAAGTGTGATTTGTCAGTCATGTTTTCTGGAAGTGGTTCTTTATTAACTCCTAAAATATAATTCAAGAAGCAGTTGGGGATTAGATTGGAGAAGAAAGGTTAGGCCACATAATGAGGAGAAATAAAGTAAGGGTAAAGTTTACTTGAATTTTGTTCTGTGGGCAGTGATAAGGGCAGTGAAGAAACTTTGAAGATTTCTTGGAGGAAAATGACTCCTTATGAACTCTGGAAGATTAATTTGGCAAAGATATCTACAGTCTATTAAAGCATAAACTTGAGTTAAGAGTTCATTTTATTTGTGCTGGTAAGAAACAATGAGCATTTGAGTAATGATGCCTGCATTGGAAATAGAGAGGAAAGGAGGATGAGAAACATCACTTAGGGTGATTACATATACATGAAAAATATGGCAGAGACAGAGTAAAGTTTACTAGGGTTAGGTTAAAAGATAATGTGTAGACTAGAAAAGTAGAAAGAAATATTCAGGAACAATTTAAATCACAAGAGGTTGATTTTTAATTTTAACTATTAAATGAGTTTACATCAACAGGTTCAGATGAATCTTATTCCTGGATAACAGTAATAGACATGATATTTCAAGGAAATTCCAGAAAGACAGTCACCCTCTTCTCTTAAAATTCCACTTTAGCTTTATTGGTAGGGTAATGGGCAAGGACAATAAGGGCCCCAATAAGGCATCTAAAGTGCCTGGTAGGGTCCTTCTGCCCCGTAAGAGGAGGCTCAGTAAGACAGCCCCAGGCTTCTCAGCTGCTCTTATTGAGTAGAGGTGCAACACAGAGCCTGGGTCTATATTGTAAACATTGTTGGTTCTGACTCTCTCAAGGAAAAACCACAACCCTACACTGGGAGTTAAAGGAAAACTGTGTTCTTGGCTGCAACTTTAGAGGTAGAGTTCCTATTATTTCAAGTGGGAGAGATGGGGAGGGAGTAGATTGTGGGTTAAATGTCACAGACTCTTGCAATTTCTACTGAATTTAGTGGATTTGCTTGGTTAATATGCCCTTAGGACAATTTACAGACACTTTAGTTGTGTGTGTTATTTTAATACTTTTCAATAGTTATGATTGTTTCACTGAGGAGAGAGTCTAGAGCTTCTCACACTGTTATTCCAGAAGTTATCTCTTTCGCTGTCATTTATTAATTGAGATGTTGACAAGTGAAATGTCCTTAGGAAAAAAAAAAGAAAAAAATGAAATTTGATTGAGAATGGATCTGAAAATCAGGCCATATGAGCAATATTTAGGAGAACTAAAATATGGAAGAGATTCCAGGAAGCAAGATCTTCACAGATTTAAAATGGTAAAGATAACTTTAATTTGTGTCACTACACTGAGAAGAACTAAAACTAATACACACAGGCAGATTTCATTAAATTTTTGAATGAAATTTAGTGGCTGAAAATTTTCAAGAAGATATATGAACAAAGCTGAGACCATCTTTTAAAGGAATGCCAGAGGAGATGTCTGCAATGATAGATGATCAGGAAAGATGAATATAGAAATGTTTACATTGCACAAAAGCCTGTCAGAGGCTTCTGTATATATCAAGTTGTGAGATGTTGCTGGTGAGAAGGGGAGAGTAGAAGACAGAATGGAGAGAAATGGGCTAGCACCTAGCATTATGGTTCATGCATGGGGAAGGATGCAAGGATGTATGAGATAAATGATACCCTGCTGTAGACTTAAAGTTTACTTGACTTTGAGTTAGAAATTTTATTCTTTTTCATGTATAGTCTAATGGGCCATATTTATGATTTAAGTGAATATTTCAGTTCAGTTCAGTTCAGTCGCTCAGTTGTGTCCGACTCTTTGCGACCCCATGAATCGCAGCACGCCAGGCCTCCCTGTCCATCACCAACTCCCGGAGTTCACTCAAACTCATGTCCATTGAGTCTGTGATGCCATCCAGCCATCTCATCCTTAGTCATCCCCTTCTCCTCCTGCCCCAAATCTCTCCCAGCATCAGGGTCTTTTCCAATGAGTCAACTCTTCGCATGAGGTGGCTAAGTACTGGAATTTCAGCTTTAGCATCATTCCTTCCAAAGAAATCCCAAGGCTGATCTCCTTCAGAATGGACTGGTTGGATCTCCTTGCAGTCCAAGGGACTCTCAAGAGTCTTCTCCAACACCACAGTTCAAAAGCATCAGTTCTTTGGCGTTCAGCTTTCTTCACAATCCAACTCTCACATCCATAAATGACTACTGGAAAACACATAGCCTTGGCTAGATGGACCTATGTTGGCAAAATAATGACTCTGCTTTTGAATATTCTATCTAGGTTGGTCATAACTTTCCTTCCAAGGAGTAAGCATCTTTTAATTTCATGGCTGTGATCACCATCTGCAGTGATTTTGGAGTCCAGAAAAATAAAGTCTGACACTTTCCACTGTTCCCCCATCTATTTCCCATGAAGTGATGGGACCACATGCCATGATCTTTGTTTTCTGAATGTTGAGCTTTAAGCCAACTTTTTCACTCTCCTCTTTCACTTTCATCAAGAGGCTTTTTAGTTCCTCTTCACTTTTTGCCTCAGGGTGGTTTCATCTGCATATCTGAAGTTATTGATATTTCTCCCGGCAATCTTGATTCTAGCTTGTGCTTCTTCCAGCCCAGTGTTTCTCATGATGTACTCTGTAAATAAGTTAAATAAACAGGGTGACAATATACAGCCTTGACGTACTCCTTTTCCTATTTGGAACCAGTCTGTTGTTCCATGTCCAGTTCTAACTGTTGCTTCCTGACCTGCATACAGGTTTCTCAATAGGCAGATCAGGTGGTCTGGTATTCCCATCTCTTGAAGAATTTCCCACAGTTTATTGTCATCCACACAGTCAAAGGCTTTGGCATAGTCAATAAAGCAGAAATAGATGTTTTTCTGAAACTCTCTTGCTTTTTCAATGATCCAGCAGATGTTGGCAATTTGATCTCTGGTTCCTCTGCCTTTTCTAAAACCAGCTTGAACATCTAGAAGTTCACGGTTCACATATTGCTGAAGCCTGGCTTGGAGAATTTTGAGCATTGCTTTACTAGCGTGTGAGATGAGTGCCATTGTCGGTAGTTTGAGCATTCTTTGGCGTTGCCTTTCTTTGGGATTGGAATGAAAACTGACCTTTTCCAGTCCTGTGGCCACTGCTGAGGTTTCCAAATTTGCTGGCATATTGAGTGCAGCACTTTCACAGCATCATCTTTCAGGATTTGAAGTAGCTCAACTGGAATTCCATCACCACTAGCTTTGTTCGTAGTGATGCTTTCTAAGGCCCACTTGACTTCACATTCCAGGATGTCTGGCTCTAGGTGAGTGATCACACCATCGTGATTATCTTGGTCATGAAGGTCTTTTTCGTGCAGTTCTTCTGTGTATTCTTGCCACCTCTTCTTAATATCTTCTGCTTCTGTTAGGTCCATACCATTTCTGTCCTTTATTGAGCTCATCTTTGCATGAAATGTTCCCTTGGTATCTATAATTTTCTTGAAGAGATCCCTAGTCTTTCCCATTCTGTTGTTTTCCTCTATTTCTTTGCACTGATTGCTGAGGAAGGCTTTCTTATCTCTTCTTGCTATTCTTTGGAACTCTGCATTCAGATGCTTATATTTTTCCTTTTTTCCTTTGCTTTTTGCTTCTCTTCTTCTCACAGCTATTTGTAAGGCCTCCCCAGACAGCCATTTTGCTTTTTTGCATTTCTTTTCCATGGGGATGGTCTTGATCCCTGTCTCCTGTACAATGTCATGAACCTCTGTCCATAGTTCAAGGAAATATTTAGGCATCGATAAATCTTACATCTCCTCATCTTTGGTTAGATGTAGAATTATTGTATTAGATCTTGACTTCACATATTTTCAACAGCATTCAAAAGTGTGGTCCTTTGCCTGACACATCTAACAACAAAAGATAAAAATAAAATGCTCACTAGCACAAAAGTTTTAACATATTTTGACTTTATACCTACTATTCTCAAAAACGTTTGTTCTGTTTGTGAATCCTGCTCTTATAATTACACTGCAATTCAGCCAAGGATCTAAGCAGTTCTGTTATAGGCATTTGAAATAGGCTGACCTTGGTCTCTTTCACCATTATTTTAGAAGGGAGGATAACAATGTTTTGGAGAGAAAGTTTGCATAATTATTTTCAGAAAAATAGGAGAAAATGCTTATTTTTCTTTATGAAATTAAATATTAATAGGTGTCAATCTTGAACTTTGTCTCATGCTAAAAGTAGTAGGTATAAATTAGATTGTAAAGGCTATCAATTATTATATGTGTGTGTGTGTGTGTAACTAACTTATTCAGGCTGTCTTTAGTAGCTTTCTTAGTCAAAATGGGCTACCCAATGCTGTAGAATTAAACATCTTTAAAATCTCAGTAGTTTAATCCAATAAAAGGTTATTTCTCATTAATGCTGTATGTCCAACATGTCAGCAAGGGCTCCTTTCACCTGTTACCCAGTTTGACAGGAATTCTTAACTCTTCTTTCCATTCTCATCTAGCAGGAGGAAGAATACTGAATCTAGCACTGGCTTCTCAAGCTACTGTCTGGAATTGACATTTTTGCTAACATTTTAAGGGCCAAAAAAGGTCATATGGCCATGCCTAACTTTGGAGATGGAATAGCATGAAGTATTACTATGTGCCCAGAATGCAGAGAACCAGACATGTTTAGCAAATAGAATTAAAGAAAACACTTGCTGAATCTTGTCCCTAGGTCACTGTTGATAATCCTAAATATGTTTCAATAGTGTTGGAAACTAAAGAACATGTGCTAATTTTTTTGAGAATTGAAGAATTAACATTAATATACATCCGAATGTTATTTAAATAATAATGGCAATTCCTTTAACAACTCAAAATGCTGTCATATTATAGAGGTCACCTGGATCCAATGACATTACTGAGCTCCAAATAAAATAGCAGAAATATCATGGGATTATAATGAGCAGATTAGATGCACAGGACTTCTTTAGTAAGGAATGCACATATTCTTGAGTAGTATGACTAATAAAAGAATATGGGCAGATGCTTCAAATAGCTAAGAGAACAGTTAAATTTGAGTTGGGCACTTGGAATAGGAAAACTGAGTAAAATCTGGAAAGGAAGGGATGTTTCTAGAGAAATCAGAATAAACAGACTGACCAGAGGTGCCAACTGGCTAGTAGGAGAAAGAACCCAGACAAAAATATTGACCAGGATAGATGAGATGGAAGCCAGTAGTTAAAATGTAGGTACTGTATTGTTTTGGAAGGAAATTATGTAAACCACACTGTAGTTGCAGCTGACTTGACAGTAAATTATATAGCTTCTCATGGGTCAAAATACATCATGGAAAGGTTTCTGGCTCATATATGACTTTTAAAGAGGGTATACAAAATGCAGCCAAAGACATCAACTATGGGGCAGGATATACTTTTAAAAGTTTAATCCATTAAGGATTAATTGATACCAACAAAAGATGTGATTTTGTTTCTGGAATTCTTGAAATTTAATTTAGGAGGGAGAAGCATCAGTTTGGTGTTTATAAGGAACTTCTTTGTGTTCTAAATAAGAATTGAGCTCTTCATGTGTTTCCTGAGAGATAGTATATGCTTGTAAACAAATCACTAGGATGAAAGTGAGAAATTTAGTTGGGGAAGTTGGGAATGGAATGAAAACATTTATCTCAAAGAAGTATCATAATTTTGGAATTAAATTTGAACACTTGAATTCTATTAGTTGAAAATGCTTTCTATAAGACATATTATAGTCCATATTAATAATTAGAACTTTTTTCTTACTCTTTTTTATATTATATTTAACAGTGAATTACTAGTTGTTTTACATATATATGTCATACCATATAAAAGCATTGAGAATACAAAAGTTGATTAACTTTCTATACTTAAATTTGTATATTTACTAAGTTTAGCAATCTAGATATCTATTAATCTGCTGATGACACTAAGCTGATGGAAAAGCAACACCCAATGAAGTATTGAAACTATTCCTTGTGAAGTAATAGTATGAGCTTTAATGTTTTATAACAATGGAAACAGCAAACCTTTAGAGTTTTGCTTCCTTATGAGTTTAATATTTAAGAAGTCTTTTAAATAGCTGCATCTTTAAACACATCATTACTCTGAGAGTCAATATTGTCCTATTTAAAAGATTAGCATATATTCCTTCGTGTTGACTACTTATTGGTTTTTAAGCTCAAAGCATTTTTAATGATATTTGGCATTTTGTAATTTTTATGTTAAATCTGATTGTCCTAAATATGATCAGTTGATCTAATCTTAATCTAATCTTAACATCTAATCTTAAATGTTAAATTATTTAGGAGACTTTTCTCCCAAAAGATGTTTTTAAAGTAATTTGCTCCATATCTGTTTGTAGCACAAGTCCTTTAGCTTCATTAATAATAAATTAAAATAGGAATCGGCAAAAAATAATTAGATATGTTCTTATTTTGTTCCTAATAATATTTAGTTGAAACTTTGTTAAGCCATTCTGAAGTATATTGAAAATAGTGCATTTGGCTAGTGATATTTCAATATTATAGTTAAAATGTCTTTTTAAAAAGACTATATTTTATTAACACAGGTACTTTGTAAGTCATCATTTTATATTTATAATATATAGATTTAAAAAATTCATCCTCTGTTGGTTTCTAATATATAGAAAATTATTTTGTATTTTATGGAAATATACGAAGGCACATAACATATGTGTGTTAATGAAATGCAATAAACCTAAAAACTATATTTCAAAGATTTTTTTCCTCCAAAGTATAGCAGTATGTGAAATAATTTGCCTTTGTACTATCAATCAGAGATAGTCCTTATTTAATTGTTGACACTGGAAGAGAAGATTATTCATAATCTAGAGACCACTCTGTGGGTTTCTTTGCTTCCTCAGTTTTCTTATACTCAAATTTATACCAATTATTGAATGCCTCATTAACTTTTAAGAATCTACTCAGCAGTGTTTGAAAATCATAGTCCTTCATGCATAAGAAGCCTCAATATTTTGAGCATTACACAGTTACATTTTTTAGAGAAAATAATGCTATGATAAAGAAGAGATGTAAATGCAGGGTAAAAAAAGTTTTTTTCCTAGTTATTTTCTTTGAATAGGATCTTAATGTTTACAATTGCTATAAGCTAGCATTACTGTGTTGCCTACAATGGGGATTGGATTAGGAGAAAGAGAATATGAGGAAGGTAAGAGTAGGCAAGGGTCCTGGGGGGTTAGGGACAAGGTGAAGACTAGCATTTCTTCCAAGTTTCATTAAACCTGAAGGTGATAATTTTCCCCATCCTCTCTATTCCCCTTTCTGACTCTTTTACATTTGATATCATTTTTTTTTTCCAGGAAGCTTTTCTGACCTTACGATTGTAAGGAGGACTTGAATCATATAAGTCCATAATTATCCTTATTGTACAAAGTACATCTGTAAATTGGTTATTTACCAACTGCAATCTCTTTTAGGACAGGAACTGTATTCTGTTAAGCATTTGTTCTTAGCACTTGGCACACTAATCAGTATATTCTTGATGAGTAATAAATGACTGTTGAAAAAATTATCAATTAAAATTTAGCCTGGGTGATTGGAATGAGTTGTGTGCATTGGAATACATTAGACATAAAAGAAGATAGGGAAAGTAATTATTTTAGGGTTAGAATTGCTGGGATAGAATTCCTTCCACTTTTCCATACTCATTTTTTCAGCAAATGAAAATATACTAGCATACTTAATTAGGACATAGGATTTATGAATTCTGATCCTAGTTTTGCAAAAAGCTACCTTTGTGATGTTGGACAAGTTTTCTAACTTCTCTAGCATTCATATCTGTATTCATATAAAAAAGAAACTTAACTCCATAATTTAAAAGGTTCTTTGAGTACCAAAGTTATATGACAATGTGAAAAATGCTCTGACATCAACAATAGAGCAGAGAAATTAGCTGGGTACAAGCTGGGTAGAGGATGGGTATTGTCTTGTTTTGTGATATTTCAGTAACCTCAGAAGCAGACAAAATTTAGGAGCTCTCTTGACCCTATGAACAAAATGAGGAGTATCTTTATTTCTAAATGATTTCTGGAGGTACTGCTGCTGGCAGTACCTGGACTGGCGATTCATTTCATAGAGAGGGAGAGGGTGGGATGATGTGGGAGAATGGCATTGAAACATGTATAAGATCTTTTTTAAAGAGCAGATTATGAAACAAAAATATAATATTTGTAAATAAACCTTATGTTTACACATAAGGAAAATATCAGGCTAATTATACATGAGTGTGTTAATTCTACTTTTGCCAATGCTTTTTTTATTTTGCTATCTATATTTTCTAATTTTTCAATGAATATGTATTCAGTATGTAAATAGTGAAAATACCTAAAATGTATATGTAAATAATAAATAGGATTCAGAAATGATCACAGGAGAAATTAAATTCAAGTTTATTCTACTTCAGTTATAGTTCAGCTAGAATTAGCAATTTCTTTGGTCAAAAGCTTCAGAGAAGCTTATGAAATCCAAAGAAAATTTACCAAAGTTTATTGGATTTGTTGTTCATTGCTTAGTCATGTCTGAGTCTTTGTGACCTCACAGACTGCAGCATGCCAGGCTTCCCTGTACTTCATCATCTCCTTGAGCTTGCTCAAACTCATGTCCATTGAGTCGGTGATGCCATCCAACCATATTATCCTCTGTCATCCCCTTCTCCCCCTGATTTCCATCTTCCCCAGAATCAGGGTCGTTTCTATGAGTCAGTACTTCACATCAGGTGGCCAATGTATTGGAGCTTCAGCATCAGTTTTTCCAATGAATATTTAGGATTGATTTCCTTTAGGATTGACTGTTTTGATCTCCTTGCAGTCCAAGGGACTCTCAAGAGTCTTCTACAACACCACAGTTCAAAGTCATCAATTCTTCGGCATTCAGCTTTATGGTCCAACTCTTACATCAATACATGATTACTGGAAAAACCATAGCTTTGACTAGATGGACCTTTGTTGGCAAAGTAATGTTTCTGCTTTTGAATATGCTGTCTAGATTTGTCATAGCTTTTCTTCAAAAAAGCAAGCATCTTTTAATTTCATTGCTGCAGTCACTATCTGCAGTGATTTTGGGGCCCAAGAAAATAAAATCTGTCACTGTTTCCATTGTTTCTCCATCTATTTGCTATGAAGTGATGGGACCAAATGCCATGATCTTAGTTTTTGAATGTTGAGTTTTAAGCCAGCTTTTTCACTCTCTTCTTTCACCATCATCAAGAGGTTCTTTAGTTCCTTTTCGCTTTCTGCCATAAGGGTGGTGACATCTGTGTATCTGAGGTTATTGATATTTCTCCCAGTCATCTTGATTCTAGCTTATGCTTCATCCAGCCCAGCATTTTGCATGATGTACTCTGCATATAAGTTAAATAAGCAGGATGAAAATATACAGCCTTGGGGTATCCTTTCCCAATTTCGAACCAGTCCATTGTTCAATGTCTGGTTCTAAATGTTACTCCTTGACCTGCATACAGGTTATTCAAGAAGCAGGTCAGGTGGTCTGGTATTCACATCTCTTTAAGAATTCTCCACAGTTTGTTGTGATCCACACAGTCAAAGGCTTTGGCATAGTCAATGAAGGAGAAGTATCCTGAAATTCTCTTGCTTTTTCTATGATCCAGTGGACGCTGGCAATTTGTTCTCTGGCTCCTCTGCCTTCTCTAAATCCAGCTTGAACATCTGGGCATTCTTGGTTCATGTACTGTTGAAGCCTTACTTGGAGAATTTTGAGCATTACTTTGCTAGTGTGAGATGAGTGCAATTGTGTGGTAGTTTGAGCATTCTTTTGCATTTTCTCTCCTTGAGATTGGAATCAAACTGACCTTTTCCAGTCCTGTGACTACTGCTGAGTTTTCCAAATTTACTGGCATATTGAGTACAGCATTTTAACAGCATTAACTTTTAGGATTTGAATATGGGAAAGAAAGATTTAAAGCAGTTGTTGTGTAGTCTGTTTCTCTCAAAATTACTGAGATATTTCAAGAGAAAAATGGAAACAAGGCAGATAATTAGTATACTCTTCTTGTATACATGGTAACTGGACCTTTAGGGCAATATACCAGTATTTACTAGGAGGTGAATTCTTATCTATAAAGTGCTTTGAGTGGGATGTCTGTGTTTTGCATTTCCTTATGGTAAACAAACCTACAAAGTATAGATTTATGTACCATACCTCCCTGAAGAATGACACATAAGCTTTACAACTCTTAGGGATATAAAATGCAGATGGTTCATAATTTTAACACTCCTTGTTTTGTAAGACAGCTCACAACCTAACTTAAAGACCTTATCTATGATTCTGGCCAGAAAGTATATGCTTAATGTAAGAAGGAAGCCCTGGGGAGCCAAGCAAATTATAATAGACCTCACTCTGTTTTTCCTGTACTTCTTGCTTCTTAAATTCTTAAAATTATTAATAATTTGATATTGAGTTTATTAGTTTGCTGAGGTTTCTTTCCATACAACAATATCTCAGACTAGCAACAGAAATTTATTATCTGGTTTAAGCAGCAGAAATTAAATGAAGTAGATAGCTTTCAAGTAGAGGCAGTGTTACAAGAAATGATAAGATAATATAAGATATATAAATAATTTTCAAACACTTGATTCATAAACAACATGGCAAGATACAAACCTGAAAGCCTGCAGGAAAAGAGCCTAGAAAAAGAATAGACTGATACTTCTGATCTCATGGTCAGTCTAGGACATACTTTCAGTGTTGTTGAATAGATGCCATAGCAAAATATAATACTGCAGACTGAGTTGCTTAAACAATAGAAATTTATTGTTTCACAGTTCTGTAGGGTAGAAATAACATATTAAGGTGTTGATACTTTGATTTCTCCTGAGATCTCTCTCTTTCTGTGCAGATGATTGAGTTCTCACTGAGGGTTCACATGACCTTTTTACTGCTGCTCTCTTTCTTTTCTAATAAGGACATCAGTCATTTTGGATCTGATTCTCTCTGATTTGAAAATTTAATCCTTTCTGTTAACTCATAAAAATGAATAATATTTGTGAGCTATGATACTCTCAGTGATGTGAGCTATGATATTATTAAAACAGTGTGTGTTGTAACAAATTCACATAAAAAGTCTTGTCACCTTATCTTCGACAAAGGAGGCAAGAATATACAATGGATTAAAGACAATCTCTTTAACAAGTGGTGCTGGGAAATCTGGTCAACCACTTGTAAAAGAATGAAACTGGACCACTTTCTAACACCATACACAAAAATAAACTCAAAATGGATTAAAGATCTAAACGTAAGACCAGAAACTATAAAACTCCTAGAGGAGAACATAGGCAAAACACTCTCCGACATACATCACAGCAGGATCCTCTATGACCCACCTCCCAGAATATTGGAAATAAAAGCAAAAATAAACAAATGGGACCTAATTAACCTTAAAAGCTTCTGCACATCAAAGGAAACTATTAGCAAGGTGAAAAGACAGCCTTCAGAATGGGAGAAAATAATAGCAAATGAAGCAACCGACAAACAACTAATCTCAAAAATATACAAGCAACTCCTACAGCTCAACTCCAGAAAAATAAACGACCCAATCAAAAAATGGGCCAAAGAACTAAATAGACATTTCTCCAAAAAAGACATACAGATGGCTAACAAACACATGAAAAGATGCTCAACATCACTCATTATCAGAGAAATGCAAATCAAAACCACTATGAGGTACCATTTCACACCAGTCAGAATGGCTGTGATCCAAAAGTCTACAAATAATAAATGCTGGAGAGGGTGTGGAGAAAAGGGAACCCTCTTACACTGTTGGTGGGAATGCAAACTAGTACAGCCACTATGGAGAACAGTGTGGAGATTCCTTAAAAAACTGGAAATAGAACTGCCTTATGATCCAGCAACCCCACTGCTGGGCATACACACTGAGAAAACCAGAAGGGAAAGAGACACGTGTACCCCAATGTTCATCGCAGCACTGTTTATAATAGCCAAGACATGGAAGCAACCTAGATGTCCATCAGCAGATGAATGGATAAGAAAGCTGTGGTACATATACACAATGGAGTATTACTCAGCCATTCAAAAGAATACATTTGAATCAGTTCTAATGAGGTGGATGAAACTGGAGCCTATTATACAGAGTGAAGTAAGCCAGAAGGAAAAACATAAATACAGTATACTAACGCATATATATGGAATTTAGAAAGATGGTAACAGTAACCTGGTGTACGAGACAGCAAAAGAGACACTGATGTATAGAACGGTCTTATGGACTCTGTGGGAGAGGGAGAGGGTGGGAAGATTTGGGAGAATGGCAATGAAACATGTAAAGTATCATGTGGGAAACGAGTTGCCAGTCCAGGTTCGATGCATGATGCTGGATGCTTGGGGCTGGTGCACTGGGACGGCCCAGAGGGATGGTATGGGGAGGGAGGAGGGAGGAGGGTTCGGGATGGGGAACACATGTATACCTGTGGTGGATTCATTTTGATATTTGGCAAAACTAATACAATTATGTAAAGTTTAAAAATAAAATAAAATTGGAGAGAAAAAAAAAAAAAAGTCTTGTCACAAATCCTATGAAAGCATAAAATGTAAAGTGAATGTCTGGAATGAGTGCAACATTTAAAAGTGAGTTTTAATTCCTTAAATAAATGGTATAGTTGGTTAGATATTTTTATCCTCCATTTATTTATGTGTCTTGTTGAAGACTTGCTTATTTTTCTCCCAGCCATGTTATATAGGGTAGAAGATATTTAACCACTAGAAACTTAATTCCTATTATAAGAGGATATCATAGACTTTCAATTAAGTAGGCAGATTTTTTTTTCTTTCTAGACCTAAGTAAAAAAAGGTTAAAAAACTTTGATATTAGTAGCAGCATTGTTTCTTTTTTATACTAGTTTATTTGTGTATTTCTATATATACTATATGAAACAATTAGGATTTCAGTCAAATATAGTCACAGTAACTAATATGCTGGCCCTTTCTCCTTCCCTGTAAAGGAAGCTCCTTCTCCAGTCTTCAGTCGAATCGAAAGGTTTTTCATGCATTCAGTGTTTCATGCTTACTGCCTGGAATGCCCCTCCAGGCAGTGTTGTTCTTACTTTTGTCATGGGTCACTCTCTTGTGACAGTGATCAATGTCTGGTTTCTCTGTGCGCCTATTTACACATTGTGCAAGTGCTTTTCTCCACTGTGGCCAAAGAGATGAAGTGGAGTATGCTTCCCTTTCTTGCTTCTTTGTCTCTTAGTACCTACAAGGCTAACATCTAAGGTAGTGTTACAGGGGGAGGCACCAGATTTTGACTTATTTCATGATAGAGGGCCAAAGCCAACTACTTGCCCTTTGTTTCTGGCTTTTGGTTGCTGAATAACTGAATATCTACTCCATGCAAATATCATCAAGTACAGAACAAACACAGAATGTTATCAGTCATTTTGGAAGCATACCATATTTCCATACTACCATACCATACTACCAATAGCATACCATATACTACAGTACCAATAGCATACCATACTACCAATGCCCAATTTTGTGTTTAGAATGCAGTTGCAGCAGGGTACATATTGCAGAATGACTCACTGTAGCAAAGAGAAAATGGACCACTTTCATCTTCTTTGGGCTTCCCTCATAGCTCAGTTGGTAAAGAATCTGCCTGCAATGCAGGAGACCCCAGTTCAATTCCTGCGTCAGGAAGATCTGCTGGAGAAGGGATAGGCTACCCAATCCAGTATTCTTGGGCTTCCCTTGTGGCTCAGCTGGTAAAGAATCCTCCTGCAATGCAGGAGACCTGGGTTCAGTCCCTGGGCTGGGAAGATCCCCTGGAGAAGGGAAAGGCTACCCACTCCAGTATTCTGGTCTGGAGAATTGCATCAAATGTATAGTCCATGGGGTTGCAAAGAGTTGGACAGGACTGAGTGACTTTCACTTTCACTTTGCATCTCTTCAACTATGGAAATTTGTACAATATGCAAAAACAACTGGAAACTCTTTATCATGCACTTATACAAAATGTTCAAATATCTAAAGAGTGGTGATTACATGTTTAACAGATTCCTTAAAAAAAAAAGATTTGAATATAATGCTTTGCCAATACAATTACTGAAATAGAAATAGAACAAATGGTGTATTAATACCAAAGTAGACTTGTGGTTGTTTAGTCGCTAAGTAATGTGTATACCAAAGCAGACTTGTAATGTGTGACTCTTTTGTGGCCCCAATGCCTGTAGCTCTCCAGGCTCCTCTGTCCATGGGATTTCCTAGGCAAGAATACTAGAGTAGGTTGCCATTTCCTTCTTCATGGGATCTTGCAGACCCAGGGATCAAACTTGCATCTCCTGCTTTGGCAGGCAGATTCTTTACTCCTGAGCCACCTGGAAAGGCCAAAGTACTCTTATTGACAATCAAGGACTCCTTGAAAGAAAGAAATTTGTTCACCAGAAAACATTGAACCACAAAGTCAAACTTTCATCTGCTATGCTCAGGCATTTCTTATGTGATGTTGTGCCTTATGCTTAGGGCAAAAAATGCTAATATTAGTAGACATGCTATTAAATCTGAGAAGCAGTTTGGAATTCAGGGGCAATTTTACTATCATCAAAGTCAAATGTATAGCTTCATTATGACATTTATAAATTAAAGATTTAAGGGTAGTTTCCTCAAATGACTGTGTTATGCAGCCTAAATGCATTTTAAAATGTCAGAAATAAAAATCAGAGTGAAGAGTAATATATCTACCTCTGTAAATACAAAGTGTCTTCTCAAGTTATATACAGAGCTTTAGTTTGTGGGATTGCTTCAGGGAACAAAATTGAAGTACTACAGTCAACCAAATTTTCATGTCTAAAGAAAAGTTGTCTCTGGTTATTAGAGATAAAAGAAAACTTAAAAATTTGTGGCAGGACCACTCGATTATAATCTATTGAGGTTTAGCTGAACCAAAATATATCTTACTTCTTCAATGATTTAAATTACAGCTATCATCTATTTAGCATTAAAAATATTCAGTGTAGTGTCTGCAGGAGGAATTAGCAAGAAATAGTGTTGATCATTATATTTTTTTGTAAAGTCAAAATAGTAAGCAAAAAGTTCTCAACACTACCCTTTTAAAAAATCATAGAGTTGTAAGTCTACAATTTTGGAATGCATTTCAGCTTTTTTAATACATCTCAAATATTTATTATATGCTAGTGATATTCAGGCTTGGCTTGGGATAAATTGTTAATTTAACACAGCTATTTAGCACGTTGTTGTTCGGTTGCCCAGTCATGTTCGACTCTTTGTGACCTCATGGACTACAGCATGCAAGACCTCCCTGACCCTCACCATTTCCCCAAGTTTGCCCAAGTTCATGTCCATTGCATCAGAGATGCCATCCAGCCACCTCATCCTCTGAAGCCCTCCTCTCCTTCTCTTCTCAATCTTTCCCAGTCTCAGGGACTTTTCCAATGAGTCATTTGTTCACAACAGATGACCAAAATACTGGAGTTTCAGCTTCAGCTTTAGTTCCTCTGAGTATTCATGATTGATTTCCCTAAAGATTGACTAGTTTGATCTCCTTGCTGTCCAAGGGACTCTCAGGAGTCTTCTCCAGCACCACAGTTCAAAGGTATCAATTCTTTAGTGCTCCACCTTCTTTACAGTCCAGTTCTCACAACTGTAAGAGACCACTGGGAATATCATAGCCTTTAGTATGTAGTCAGAGGGTTTATTCATTCAACTTTTAATATGTACATTTCTTTATTGAAGGCTCTGAGCAACTTATGAAGGAAATTACACTGTAAGAAGTTAAAGGTTAAAATTCTGCTTAACTTGGTCTCTTCTTGGACCTCTGAGGGTCCAAATGAGGGTCTCCAGTGGAGAGCCCTTCATCATGACCTGATCTTCACTTCAAGTTGGCATGGGTTTTCTTAGAGGCCCTTTTATCAAGCCACTCTGTCTAAAGCTCACATCTTTTCCCACAGTGAGAGAGCTTGTTTCCTGTTCTTCCACCTTCCCCCTGTGCCAACCTCCACTGTGGGTGACATCTTTACAAGATACACCTAACACTAATATCGATTGGGTCTTAGTTTCCAAGTATCTTGGAGGATTGGTGAGTGATCTAAGTGGGATCCTGTGCCACTCCCATGGGCCAGAGAAGTACTTTTCTTTCAATTAAAATTTCCTTTACAATGTTCCTTCTCATGGGAGCAGCAGCTTGCTGGTTTTTTACTACTACAAAATAGATACTGACCTATTCAATAATTACCTTTTTTTTCCAAGGACAAATATTAATATTTTAAGAGATTATATACTTTTAGTTCATATTTAGAAATAATATTTCCTACATTAACGATGTCTCTACCCTGCCCTTGGACTATATGGTTCCTCAGTGTTGCTCTGAGGGGCCTTTAATTTCCTATCTGCACTTTCCCATGGCCCACAGGAATCGTAAAAATGTACATTAGCCTTTAATGTCCACTTTTATTGAGACCAAGGGACAAACTCTCTATTCCATTCCACTCTTTGAAGTCAGAGCCTGCCTTTGATTTAAAGTAAATGGAAGACTTTGATTACCAACACGTCCTATAACTGACCCAGAAATAAATAAAGACCTGAATAGGTGCATTATTGTGTCCCATAGCAGATAGACATGTATGAGAAGAAAGGTTGGAATTAAAATATCAGTAATAATAACAAGAACAATAAAACTCACATTTCTAGTTCTCATTGCAGGTAATTTTATCCTATCCCAGCTTCCAGAGAGTGAAATGATTTTTCAGAAAGGGTCTCCAGAATGAGCTGAGGCTAGAGAATTCCATCACAGAACTAGGAAAAAATTCAACTCTGGGAACTATATTCATCCAGCAAGGGCTAAATTAACTATCCAAAATTATCTGGGGAGAAAAAGCCCAGAACTGGCTTGAGGAGGAGACAAGGTAGAGAAAGGAAGATATTTTTTGGTCCAGTGGGGAGAATAAGCAACTGAACAGAGCAGGAAGTTGTGCCATGGAAACTCAGAAAGCTGGGTGTTTTGTCTACTGAAAGTGAAACTGGTAGTCACTCAGTCGTGTCCATCTCTTTGTGACTCTATGAACTGTAGCCCATCAGGCTCCTCTGTCTATGGGATTCTTCAGGGAAGAATACTGGAGTGGGTTGCCATTCCTTCTCCAGGAGATCTTCCCAACTTAGGGACTGAACCCGGATCTCCCACACTGCAGGCAGATTCTTTACCATCTGAGCCACCGTGAGAGCCCTGTCTTCTAACAAAGGCTATTAATCATCTGGTTTTCCAGGAAGATCATGGCATGCAAGGACAGACGTCTTTATTGCTCACCAGTCACTCATTTATTCAACAACTTTTGTTGAGTTCTAAGCTTTGGAAATATGTAAACCAGTGAGTAAAGCAGGCTAAGATTATTGTCTTTATGGGCTAACTTTCTACAGTTTTATAAAGAAAATAAAGAATTAAAAAAAAAAGTTTAGAGTACCAGAAGTGCTATGATGAGAAGGCAAGGAAGGGAGAAAGAGCCTGGTGAAAAGGAGGAAGAAAACCATTCAGTTCACTTCAGTTCAGTCCCTCAGTCATGTCCGAGTCTTTGTGACCCCATGAACTGCAGCACGCCAGGCCTCGCTGTCAATCACCAGCTCTCGGAGTTCACTCAAACTCATGTCCATCGAGTTGGTGACGCCATCCAGCCATCTTATCCTCTGTTGTCCCCTTCTCCTCCTGCCCCCAATCCCTCCCAGCATCAGAGTCTTTTCCAATGAGTCAACTCTTGGCATGAGGTGGCCAAAGTACTGGAGTTTCAGCTTTAGCACCATTCCTTCCAAAGAACACCTAGGACAGATCTCCTTTAGAACAGACTGGTTGGATCTCCTTGCAGTCCAAGGGACTCTCAAGAGTCTTCTCCAACACCACAGTTCAAAAGCATCAGTTCTTCGGCGCTTAGCTCCCTTCACAGTCCAACTCTCACATCCATACATGACTACTGGAAAAACCATACCCTTGACTAGACGGACCTTTGCTAGCAAAGTAATGTCTCTGCTTTTGAATATGCTATCTAGGTTGGTCATAACTTTCTTTCCAAGGAGTAAGCGTCTTTTAATTTCATGGCTGCAATCACTATCTGCAGTGATTTTGGAGCCCCAAAAAATAAAGTCTGATACTGTTTCCACTGTTTCCCCATCTATTTCCCATGAATTGATTTGACAAGATGCCATGATCTTCATTTTCTGAATGTTGAGCTTTAAGCCAACTTTCCATTCTCCTCTTTCACTTTCATCAAGAGGCTTTTTAGTTCCTCTTCACTTTCTGCCTAAGGGTGGTGTCATCTGCATATCTTAGGTTATTGATATTTCTCCTGGAAATTTTGATTCCAGCCTGTGCTTCTTCCAGCTCAGTGTTTCTCATGATGTACTATGCATATAAGTTCAATAAACAGTATGACAATATACAGCCTTGACGTACTCCTTTTCCTATGTGGAACCAGTCTGTTGTTCCATGTCCAGTTCTAACTGTTGCTTCCTGACCTGCATATAGGATTCTCAAGAGGCAGGTTAGGTGGTCTGGTATTCCCATCTCTTTCAGAATTTTCCAGTTTAGTGTGGTCATGGTGGAGAGGTCTGACAGAATGTGGTTCACTGGAGAAGGGAATGGTAAACCACTTAGGTATTCTTGCCTTGAGAAACTCATGAACAGTATGAAAAGGCAAAATAATAGGATACTGAAAGAGGAACTCCCCAGGTCAGTAGGTGCCCAATATGCTACTGGACATCAGTGGAGAAATAACTCCAGAAAGAGTGAAGAGATAGAGCCATAGCAAAAACAAAACCCAGTCGTGGATATGACTGGTGATAGAAGCAGGGTCCGATGCTGTAAAGAGCAATATTGCATAGGAACCTGGAATGTCAGGTCCATCAATCAAAGCAAATTGGAAGTGGTCAAACAGGAGATGGCAAGAGTGAATGTCAACATTCTAGGAATCAGTGAACTAAAATGGACTGGAATGGGTGAATTTAACTCAGATGACCATTGTGTCTACTACCGTGGACAGGAATCCCTTAGAAGAAATGGAGTAGCCATCATGGTCAACAAAAGAGTCTGAAATGCAGTACTTGGATGCAATCTCAAAAATGACAGAATGATCTCTGTTTGTTTCCATGGCAAACCATTCAATATCACAATTAATCCAAGTGTATGCCCCAACCAGTAACACTGAAGAAGCTGAAGTTGAACGGTTCTATGAAGACCTACAAGACCTTTTAGAACTAACACCCAAAAAAGATGTCCTTTCATTATAGGGGACTGGAATGCAAAGGTGGGAAGTCAAGAAACACCTGGAGTAACAGGCAAATTTGGCCTTGGAGTACAGAATGAAGCAGGGTAAAGGCTTGTAGAGTTTTGCCAAAAGAATGCACTGGTCATAGCAAACACCCTCTTCCAACAACACAAGAGAAGACTCTACACATGGACATGACCAGATGGTCAACACCGAAATCAGATTGATTCTATTCTTTGCAGCCAAAGATGGAGAAGCTCTATACAGTCAGCAAAAACAAGACCGGGAGCTGACTGTGGTTCAGCTCATGAACTCCTTATTGCCAAATTCAGACTTAAATTGAAGAGAACCATTAGAAGGATATTGAAAGAAGACAGGCAAGTTGCTGTATAACACAGGGAACACAGTCTGGTGTTTTGTGATGACCTAGAGGAAGGGGATGAAGGGATATGTGGCAGGGAGGCTGAAGAGGAAGAGGATTGTGATTATACTTATGGCTAATTCACACTGTGGTATGGCAGAAACCAATATAACATTGTAAAGCAATTATTCTCCTATTAAAAATAAAAAATGAATAAAAAATAAGACAGGAGATACTAATGGTGGCTTGGAACAGGCATATGTGGATTATATACAGAGAGGTAGACAGATTCAGAATATGTATTTAAGGAATAAGCAACAGCAATAGTTACTAATAACTTGGATGTGGATTATTTGAGAAAGAGAGGAATCGAGGATGTATGCAGATCTATAGCTTAAGTATCTGGGATTATGGAAAAGCTTATTTATTAAGTTGATTAATTGGTTTTTATATATAATTGATTAATGTACTTTCCCTTGATTATTATGGGTCATTTTTTTTCTTGCTTCTTTTCATATGTGGTAATTTTTTAATTGGATCCCAGGCATTATTAATTTCACCTTTTTACATGCTGGATATTTTTGTTTTCCTATATGTATTCTTAAACTTGTTATAGGTTGAAGGAAAGTTACTTCATCTTTTGAGTCTTGATAGAATGAACCAGAACAATATTTATTCGAGGGCTAACCTTTCCCCACTAACTAGGAAAGAGTCTTCTGCATACTCTAATTTCCTTTGAATTATGAACTTTACCAGTGGGAATAAGTACTGTGCCTGGCCGTCTTTTCCTACTATATACCTTTCCTTCTAATCCTATGGGTGATTTTTTCCAATCTCTGGTAGTTTCCTTACACATATGTTCTATTCAGTACTCAACTGAATTCTCAAGGGAAATACTCTGTATACATTCAACATTCTCCCTCTTTCCAACTTCTTCCTCTCTGGTATTTTGTTTTTGGAATTCTATCTGCTTCAGTTACCCTGTAATCTCAGCAACATCTCAACCTGAGTCTGCTTTTCTCTGCCTAGGTCCCTTCGCCTCTCTTTTACTATGTCTTGATTCAGTAAACTAGAGCAATTATAAGTATTATTTCATTATTTCTTGTTGCTCAGACCCCACTGTCTTTTTTGCCATATGTCAAGGATTTGAAAATTAATATTGCATATATTTTACCTATTTATTTGATTGTTTTTGGTAGGAGGGAAAAGGTAATCTCTGTTACTCTAAATTGTTTGGAAGTAATTGTTTGTCTATTTACTTCAGTGATTATAGGTGCAGTCTTACAATAACACAACCAGCCATAATCTTCCAGAAAATACTTTTTTAGTTGAAAAAGATATTTGAAAACAACTGATTTAAAAATAGAATAAATAGAAAAATAGATATATCTCATTGAGATTTATATAATCTGAAAATCATTACAATTAAAAAGTGAATGTATTTGGCAAGATCTGCAAATTTAGGTAAATAAAGTGTCATAGAAAAGTTTTTATTTAGAGTGACTTAGTTTAATCAGATTTTTCTCTCTAATATCAAAATTAGACTATTTTGTGGAATGGTGGATTTTTGAAAAAGAAAGAAGAGACATAACTTTGAAGCATGCAACATTTTAAGATAGGTCAAGTTAAAAGGGAACCCTCTTACACTGTTGCTGGGAATGCAAACTAGTACAGCCACTATGGAGAACAGTGTGGAGATTCCTTAAAAAACTGGAAATAGAACTGCCTTATGATCCAGCAATCCCACTGCTGGGCATACACACTGAGGAAACCAGAAGGGAAAGAGACACATGTACCCCAATGTTCATCGCAGCACTGTTTATAATAGCCAGGACATGGAAGCAACCTAGATGTCCATCAGCAGATGAATGGATAAGAAAGCAGTGGTACATATACACAATGGAGTATTACTCAGCCATCAAAAAGAATACATTGAATCAGTTCTAATGAGGTGGATGAAACTGAAGCCTATTATACAGAGTGAAGTAAGCCAGAAAGAAAAACACCAATACAGTATACTAACGCATATATATGGAATTTAGAAAGATGGTAACAATAACCCTGTGTACGAGACAGCAGAAGAAACACTGATGTATAGAACAGTCTTTTGGACTCTGTGGGAGAGGAAGAGGGTGAGATGATTTGGGAGAATGGCACTGAAATATGTATAATATTATATATGAAACGAGTCACCAGTCCAGGTTCTATGCACGATACTGGATGCTTGGGGCTGGTGCACTGGGACGACCCAGAGGGATGGTATGGGGAGGGAGGAGGGAGGAGGGTTCAGGATGGGGAACACGTGTATGCCTGTGGCAGATTCATTTCAATATATGGCAGAACCAATACAATATTGTAAAGTTTAAAAATAAAATAAAATTAATTAAAAACAAAAACAAAAATGGAAATCAGGGGCTTCCCAGGTGACATGAGGGATAAAGAATCTGTCTGCTGATGCAGGAGACACAAGGATCCTAGGTTCAGTCCTGGGTGGGGAAAATCCCCTTAGAGAAGGAAATGCAGCCCACTCCAGTATTCCTGCCTGGAGCCCAGTGGTCTACAATCTATGGGGTCACAAAGAGTTGGACATGACTGAAAGACTAACACACATGCAACAAGAAATCTAATAGCCAATATTATGAGGAAATTGTTTTCTTTGGGGGGGGATGGGGGGCAGTGACTCAGAGTGTTAGAGAAATGAAGATAATAAAGTAAAAAGCATAAAAATCCTCAAATCTTAAACTTTTACTGTGATTTAATCAATTTCTCATCTATTATGCTTTCTGGATAGAGGAACAAAAGACTCCAGGCCAGAGTTGGTTACAGGCCTAGATGTGTATTGCAACTACACAGTCTGTGTTTTTCAATCTGTTGCATCTTCAACTTGCTTTTTTTAACTTTTTCTTTGTACTGGGGTATAGCTGATTAAAAATCTTGTGATACTTTCAGGTGAACAGTGACAAGACTCAACAATACATATAAATGAATCCGTTTTCTCCCAAACTCCCCTCCCAACCAGGCTTTGAATAACACTGAGCAGAGTTCCAATGCGCTATACACTAGGTCCTTGTTGGCTATCCATTTTAAGTACAGCAGTGTCTACATGTCCATCCCAAACCCCTAACTATCCCTTTCCTCCATCCTTCCCTCTGGAAACCATAAGTTCATTCTCTAAGTCTGTGAGTCTGTCTGTTTTGTAAGTTAGTTAATTTGTATCATTTATTTTTAGATCTCAGGGATATCACATGATATTTCTCCTTCTCTGTCTGACTTAAAGGCATTATTTCTTTCTTTTTAATGGCTGAGTAACATTCCATTGTACATCTTTTTTGCTTCTCTTTTGATGGTCATTTAGGTTATTTCCATGTCTTAGATATTGTAAAAAGTGCTACATTGAACATTGGGATGCATGGATCTTTTTGGATCATGTTTCTCTCTGGATGTATGCCCATGAATGGGATTACAGGGTCATATGAGAGCTTTTCTTTTTTTTTTTTAAGAAACCTCTGGGGAGGGAGGAGGGAGGAGGGTTGAGGATGGGGAACACATGTATACTTGTGGCAGATTCATTTTGATATTTGGCAAAACTAATACAATTATGTAAAGTTTAAAAATAAAATAAAATAAAAAAAAACAAAATCACACACAAGAGACTAGAAAACCTAAAAAATCAAAAATTTATTTATAATTCCAAAATTTGCAGATTTAGACCATAGATTTGATTTGCAGTATCATTGTCCCTTTGGCTGGAGGAGATTAAAAAGTTGATCATAAAAAAAAAAAAAAAAAAAAAGAAACCTCCATGCTGTTCTCTGTAGTGGCTGTATCAATTTACATCCCCACCAACAGTGTGGGAGGGCTCCCTTCCAACTTTTATTTCTATGAAAAAATTAGGACTATTTTGTGGATAGCAAAAAGAATAGTTTACATGCAAATGCTAAAACTTCTTGTTGTAGAAAGTGGCTCTTAATATTACCTAATTTTTATATAAAAGACTTTGGTGTTCTAACTCAAAATAAGATGCAACTAATTAATATATACTTGACTTTTGTTATTTTCCCTTAATATTTGCTAGACAGTGCCTTGAAAATGGGAACCCTGAATTTTGGAGATTGCATGATGCACTAGTAAATGTCAGAGAATGAGAAACTGAAAAAAAAAATTATATTCCAAGAACTAGAATATACAACTTATACCTGTGTGACTCACCCTCTGAAAAATAAAACTAATAATTTCTTATATAGCTAGTAAGCATGGTAAAGATATTACTTATCATGGGGAAATGTTCTTTCTCATCTAAGAGATATGTTTCCCAAATCTGTAATTTTTTGTCCAATGTTCTAGTTTCTAGATTGATTATATATGGATTGATTACTTACTCTTGATGCATTGACTGGTTGGTTTGAGGTAATCCCTACTTTCCCATTTATCTAAGGCATCTATATAATCTTTTATAAAGTCTGACATTTATACTACATGTTTACAAAATATAATTCTGCCTTCTGAACATTGTACCTGGTAAGAATATAGTCAGAAAAGAAAGCAGCAACAAACTATGCAAGGGGTAAAAGTTTAAGAAAACCTTTTTAGAGCTCGTTCACATCCATCTAGACTAACACATTTAACTGGCTCCTTGAAGCAGCAAGTACATTTCATCTTTCCACCAAGCATAACCTTCACTGAATCACATCAATATTTCCTTCCTATCTCTGAGGTCTGCTTCCTCCTCAGTGGATTCCAGATGACTCCAAAACACTTGAGATGTATTTCTGGTTCTTTCCAAAATGAGAAACTTAAGCGTTAATTTGACAACACAAATTTTGCCAGTGACTGTACTTTAACTGTCAAAATAAGTCAAGGAGGAAGGAAAACGAGCTGATAAGATTTAAGTACATGCCTATTGCATGATGATGTTTAATATTAATAAAATGGAAGACAAGCATTAGTTTGTATTCTGTTCAAAAAGAGAAAATATGTTAGTTCTCAATTTTATTAATTCCTTTTTCATACATTAAAAATGAGATTAAATCCTAGGTAGTTCAAATAAAATTACTTTTATCATTTGTGAGAAGATTTAAAGGAAAATTTTGCAGTGTTACGTGATCTGTAGTTCAGATAAATATGGCAACATGACATGATTCTTTAGCTGCATTGTTGTGCACAGTAAGACTTTTAAGTTTACAATGAAAAGTAAATCCCAGCATAAAGATAGTAATATATATTGTGTACTGAATATTTATTATGTGCCCATGCCAGGCATTTTGTGGCTATATATTTATTCCTCATAATAAACCCAGAAGTGTGTTTTAAGTATCATCCTTATTCTGTAGCTGATAAAATTGACGCTTAAGGATAATATATTACATGCTCAAGATCTCACACACTGTCAAAAATTATTTGAAACTGGGAATTTTCTAACATCAGAACTTATGTTCTTACCCTACACAGATACAATTTTTTTAAAAGGAGTTTTAGAAGTGGATTTCTTAGAACACAAACAAATCATCTGAGAAAATTTATCTTTTAGCAATAAAATAGGTAATATTCTATTATTGAAATTATTGAAAAGAAATGGAAGTAAAGAGATGTAAATAGGAAATTTGCAATGACTTTTCAGCCAATTCTGAAAACATTTGATTTCTGAACAAGTGGACTATACAAATACACTATATACCTCTCTATTCCCATTTATTTATGCCTATAATTCATTCCTGAGCTCATCCATTTCTTTTAGTATCTTTCTAAATGCTGCCAGTATCAGTCAGATACTGTATGATATGATACTGCATGCCAGGTATCAGTACGCTATCGTTTTGCTTTCTATTCTCTTTTCCTAAAAGGTCAAGTTCACTAGCTTCAACCTGTGCTTACCAGTTCACCTATGGTGACAATTTCCATATTGCATTCTCCAATTATAGTATTTTTTTCCTATCTTCCATCTAATGTCTTATCCAATACTACATATTTTAGTTTTTTAATTCATGATAGCAACCTACTACTATACCAGCTTCTGGATTAACACAATAAACATTTATTTCTTATTTATATTGGTTTTGTTTGGAGTGTAGCTCTGTTAAATATGGTTAATTCAGGAAACTAGAGTGATCATAATTACTTGGTTTTGTAGTTTCACTATGTGAAATATGATGTCTCCTTTTTTTTTTTTTTTTACCTTTACTAGCACTTTGGCTCATAGTACCTTGATTAGAACTAGTCACATGGTGATGAGTAACTGTAAGAGGGTGGAAAGTATAACCTTGTATGTTTCAGGAAGAAAAATAACCTGGATATTGGCCAGCACTAGTAAAATCCACCCTAGAAACTAACATTTATTGAATTCCTACTTGTTCCAAGCTCAGCTATGTAGCATAATTATTAATAATTTCACTAAGGCTTATGTAGGTTTAGTGTTTACCTGTAAGTGACATGGCTAAATAGTAGAGGCTAGGATTAGAATCCGGAGTTGTAAGTCTAGATGTATGCATTTCCCTCTTATACATGAAGCATTTGTGTAATATTTATTAAATGTGTAAATATTATGCTATGCCGTCTCATTCAGTTTTCCTTTGAGAGAATACTATTATTTCAGAATTTATTTCTTTGGTAAAAACATTACCAAAGAAATATATCATCCATCATACCCTTTCTCTAAAAAATGAGCAGTTCAGGAGAGTTGCATTCTGTAATTGGTTACTCACATCTATCTAATTATCTATCTATCATCTATCTAGCTACCCATCTAGCTACTCTATTTATCTATCATCTATCTAATATCTATCTATATATCTATCTTCCTCCTACTTCTTTATCATCACCATCATCCATTTTCTCATGTCTATGGCTTTAGAAAGAGGAATTTGCCTTCTGTAGAAAGTGTGTCTATTAATTTGCTTGTAGACTGGAAAAGTAGGTGTAGTGTACTACTCATTCTGTTTAATCAAAAGAAAGTAGGGAGAATGGCATTGAAATACATATAATATCATATATGGAATGAGTTGCCAGTCCAGGTTCTATGCACGATACTGGATGCTTGGGGCTGGTGCACTGTGAGGACCCAGAGGGATGGTATGGGGAGGGACGAGGGAGGAGGGTTCAGGATGGGGAACACATGTATACCCGTGGCGGATTCATTTCGATATTTGGCAAAACCAATACAATAGTGTAAAGTTTAAAAATAAAATAAAATAATAATAAAAAAAAGAAAATTAAAAAAAAAAAAAAGAAAGTAGGGATTTGGGGGCTTTGTTGTCATACTTCATATCAGACTTTCAGTCTCATTAGTATGGTATTGCCGTAAAATATAGTTTACATAATATACATATTAATGGAAAGTCACAAAATTTTTTTGACTAAAAAATAGAAGAGGGCATTTTTTGTCTAATTAATTGAATATTTTGCACTGGTCAAGATCGTGGCTTATAAAAACATAAAAAACTTCCTCTTTCTTTGTGGAGTTTGACCATAAATCTTTTATGTGGGAAAAATGTGACCTGAAAAATGAAAGCCAGGTGATACTAGTGGTTATGGCCCTAAACAGGAATGACTTATGTCAAAGACCAGTTGTATTTTATATCAAAGCCTGAAATATGAAATTATGAATTAAGATGGAATGCATTTCTCTTGAATTTGGAAACAGAATAGAGGAATATTATGTACCAGCATTCACAGTGCTGTAGTATGATTTAAATGCATACAAGATCTTAGTACCAGTATAGAACCTGTGCCCCCTGCGTGGGGAGCATGGAGTCTTAACCACTAGACTGCCAGCGAAGTCCCTACCTGACCTGAATTTTAAAAAATGGATATTTGAATTCTTAATGTTAATGCCATTGTGAGCAAACTCCATATATCTACAACTTCAAAAATCAACAGTGAAATGCTTCTAAAGATGAGAAATTTCAGCTTAAAGAAGGTGAGGCAAGTTCCTGTGAAAATTAATCTTAAATCAAAATAATCCTTGGGAAGAAAAAACAGCTGCTGTGACCCTTCCAGACTAGTCTTCAGAGTTTCAGAATTTTGGAATTAACTTGTTTTGAAGAGAGTGTTGATCATCAGGCATTTTTATAACTATTTTTTTAAGAAAAATATTTGTGATTTTGCATGTTTTTCTTTTGAGATGAATTTGTTTTGCTGCTAATTTTGAAGCCCCACTGGTTCCTTTAAGTCTTTCAGACAGGTCACAGCAGACTGGCTGTCAATAAAAGAGCAATTTGTCTTTTAAACTTAAGGCACTAAACAGCATCTTGGCTGACACTGTCTATTGATTGCAGCCTGAAGAGTTTTGCCCTTTCTTTTCAGAAAGCCTTAAGGCCATTGCTTTGTGTTGTTAACAAGGCTAAATTCTGCTCTGTTCCTTTTGCATAACTCTAACATTCACTACAAAAAGTTACATTTTTTCTTCTGGATATTTCACCCCACAATTGTTAGGGAATTACACATTTATATAAACTGGAGTTTTCTTGTGCATAAGTGCTAGTTGCTTCAGTCATGTCCAAGTCTTTGAGACCCTATTTGTAGCCTGCCAGGTTCCTTGGTCCATGGAATTCTCCAGGAATTCTCCATGCCCTCTGGAGAAGGACAAGGCAACTCACTCTAGCTGAGTTTTCTTAGAAGATTGTTGTAAAAATAGTTGTTATTTTTTCCATTAGTTTCAAATTAAGTTGAATTTGAAAAGGACCATTTTGGTCCTTTTGGTGTTGACATATATTTTAAGGAAAGGCATGAGACCTTTTTTTTTTTTTTTTTTTTTAATTTTATTTTTTATGTTTTTTTTTATGAGACCTTTTGATATGCAAATGGGTCACTATAAGTTGGGAAACACTTAGGGTAGTATAATAATCATCTGAGACATTTCAAATTATGTTGGAGCCAAAGACAATGTAGTATAAATGTGCTATCTCTTAAGGCTTCTTTTTTGGTAGTGATGCAAGACACTACTGTTCACGTTTTCATTGGCCAAAGAGAGTTGCATGGCTGTGTCAAAATTCAAGTGAACAAAGAAAGTTTAATTCTGGTATATGCTCATGAGGAGAAAATAAAAATATTCATAATTAGTCCTAATGAATGAAAGGAGAATCTAAGTTCTTGTTCGTGGAACCAAAGAATTGTCACAAGAGTGTATGTTCCTCGGTTCTTTGTCTCATCACAACAAAGATTTGGAGCGACGGACATTAAAGCCCTCGGCGCGTCACAGCTCTTGGGTCTTGGACAAACCGTGCTACAGCTCTTAGGCAAATCAGTGTTACAGCTCCATTTTTATTTATAAGATAGCAGGAGAATCCAAGACTCGAAGAGAAGAGAGTGGAGGAGTGTGTGGGGAGGGAGAAAGAGAGAGAGGGAGAAAGAGAGAGAGAGAAAGAGAGAGAGAGAGCGCGTGCATGCACACGGGAGAGAGAGTCCGAGAGAAAGCCCTTTGGCTCCTCCTTTTATATGTTTTTTCCTCCATCTGGGCCTGCCCTATGCAAATTGAGCTTAGCCAGGAGTGCTGTTTGTTCTGCCTGAAGTCTTCACTCTGGTCCTTCGACCTTCCTTGTCTTTTAGCCACCGCCATTTTGGACTCCTTTTCCCTATTCTACCTACCTAACAGAATGAATTTCACAAGCACACAAACACTCATCGTAGTAAGGGAATAGAATTTATTAAAGAGAAGGAAAGTATAAACCTCTCAGCATTGAAAGCACTGAAAGGGGGTAAAGAGTCCCCCAAAGGAGAGACTTACAGCAGTTTTATATCTTTAATCTGTACATTTTTGATTGCCTCCTGTCCTTAAAATATATTATTTTTAGCCAATCATTTTAAAGATCAAGACCCTTAGCATCTTCTGGTTTCTCTTGATTCTCAAGTTAAGTTGCCACCCTTTTTCATGCCCCCTGGCCATTTTACAGTGGACCAGATGTGTGAGTTTAAGATTAATTATCACCTGTTATTTCTCCCCTAGGCATATGGAACAGATGTTAATTACTGCCCATCCCTGGATCTGAGTGCTGATAATTTGTCAGACCAAGGACACATTTGAGGAATTCAGGGCAAAGGGTATAGCTTTAGGTTAATAGAGTGAGATGCTAATGAAAGCAAGACTAAAGTCTCAGAGTCCTACACTGACTGCCTAATAATTTCTACCTCATGAGTACCACAGAAATCATGCCTACATTTTGGTATTCATATTTTAAGAAAATGTCCCTTTTGAAGAATTTGAGACATGAGGAATTCTTTTCTGAGTTCTTCACATTCATGATTCGATAGAAGAATTATTTAGATCTATTTAAAGATTATCATATACATGCTGCTGCTGCTGCTAAGTCACTTCAGTCATGTCCGACTCTGTGCGACCCCATAGACGGCAGCCCACCAGGTTCCCCCGTCCCTGGGATTCTCCAGGCAAGAACACTGGAGTGGGTTGCCATTTCCTTCTCCAGTGCATGAAAGTGAAAAGTGAAAGTGAAGTCGCTCAGTCGTGTCTGACTCCTAGCGACCCCATGGACTGCAGCCTACCAGGCTCCTCCATTCATGGGATTTTCCAGGCAAGAGTACTGGAGTGGGGTGCCATTGCCTTCTCTGATCATATACATAGACTGTAACAAACTTTTCTTGATAAATTAGCATCTGTTAAATATCCTGATAACTCTATCTGTCCAATCTGGATGCCATTATCTTGTTACAGCTAATAATTTGGTTAATCTGGTTTGACAACAAAACTAATCCTTGAAGGAATTCTTTAACTTGAAACTTTAATAACCATGAAGTATTAGTTGAGCATCATTAGACACAGTCTATAATGAGAACTTTACATAGTATACTGAATGAGTTAAATTGATATGTCTCAAGTTATAGCTAATAGTTGAACAACACAGTTTTGTGTTCCAAAGCTCCATTTATATTTGGATTTTAAAACATAAGTGTATACTGAAGTACCACCCGGTCTGTGGTTGACTGAATCTAGAGAGGTAGAGCCATGAATATTGAGGGCCAATTGCAAAGTTATATGCAGATTTTTGACTGTGCAGGGATGGGCACCCCTAACCACAACATTGTTCAAAGATCTGCTGTAGAGCAAATATGCAAACTAGTCCTTATTTAAAACTTCACATTTTATAAATCATAGGTTGCAAATTCATAAATCTTTTCTGATTTCACCATTTTAGTTGTATAGTTAGTTCTTCTCTGAATATTATGCTATTATCTATTTTTTCTGAAATTGATACTTTTTTCCTACTGAAGAAAAGTTTTTAATCTGGTTTGTGTGTGTGTGTGTGTGTGTGTGTATGTGTGTGTTACTCACTCAGTAATGCCCGACTCTTTGTGACCCCATGGACTGTAGCCCACCAGGCTCCTTTGTCCATGGGATTCTCCAGGCAAAAATACTGGAGTGGGTTGCCATTGTGGTTCTCAAATTTGATGGAACATTAGGATATCCTAGGGAACTTTCTATATTCTTTTCCTGAAGTTGTAGCTAAAGCAATTCCCAGAGAGTAGATTTTAGATGGAGTTTGCAATTTGTATTACTCAGGAGATGCTGATGGTGTCTTTAACTAAATACATCATATATTATAAGTGATGTATACTTACTAATTATTGAACAGCAAACTAAAACTCAAGCAAGCAGCAAATGCACAGAAACATTTCACAGTGAGACCAAGATTACACCAATTTAGTTTTTACTAATAATGTGATGTTGTAAAAATTAAAATATTGTCTTTACAAGTGCTTGAAAGAGGTAAATAGCATAATGTATGTAAAATGCATTTCTTTTCAAGCAGCAAGCTTTTAAACAATCATTGGCTTGTATTGCAATAGTTCTTGTGAGCCGATATTGTTTGACAATTTTAATTTTTATCTTTCTTAAAAAATAAGTTTCAGGAGTACAGCATTATGATTTGACATCTATGTACACTACAGAGTGATCATCACTACAAATGTAGTCGCCATACATTGTCTCCTTCACCCAACTTACCCACCCTTCTTCATTTCCCCTTGGGTAATCACTAACCTAAGGCAATGGCAAACCTAGATGGTGTGTTGAAAAGCAGAGAAAATACTCTGCCAATAAAGGTCTGTATAGTTAAGGCTATGGTCTTGTATTCCCAGTGGTTATGCATGATTGTGAGAGCTGGACTATAAAGAAGGTGGAATGCCAAATAATTGTTGCCTTTGAACTGTGGTCCTGGAGAAGACTCCTGAGTCCCTTGGACAGCAAGGAGATCAAACCAGTCACTTTTAAGGGAGATAAACCCTGAATGTTCACTGGAAGGACTGATGCTGAAGTGGAAGCTCCAGTATTTTGGTCATCTGATGCGAACAAATGACTCATTGGAAAAGTTCCTTATGCTGGGAAACATTGATAGCAGAAAGAAAAGAGGATGTCAGAGGATGAGATGCTGGACACCATTACTGATACAATGAACATGAACTTGGGCTAACTCCAGGAGATGGTGAGGGACAGGAAGGCCTGGCGTGCTGCAGGCCATGGGGTTGCAAAGAGCTGGACACGACTGGACAATCAAAGAACAACCACCACTAATCTGTTCTCAGTTTGTTTTTTGTTTGTTCATTTGTTTTATTTTTAGCTTCCACATATGTGTGAAATCATAAGGTATTTTTCGTTCTCTATCTGATTTACCTTCACATAATACTTTAAAGGCGGAGAAGGCAATGGCACCGCACTCCAGTACTCTTGCCTGGAAAATCCCATGGATGGAGGAGCCTGGAAGGCTGTAGTCCATGGGGTCGCTGAGGGTCGGACACAACTGAGCGACTTCACTTTCACTCTTCACTCTCATGCATTGGAGAAGGAAATGGCAACCCGCTCCAGTGTTCTTGCCTGGAGAATCCCGGGGATGGTGGAGCCTGGTGGGCTGCCGTCTATGTGGTCGCACAGAGTCGGACACGACTGAAGTGACTTAGCCTAGCATAGCAATACTTTCAAGGTCCATCCATGTTACTGTAAATAGCAGGATTTGATTCTTTTTTTATGGTTGAGGAGTAGCCCATTAGAACCATTGCCTTTCTTGCCTTCCCCTAAGTGTTCCATGTCCTCTTTTTCACACCCTCTCCTGCCACTGTTCACCTTTCCCGCAGTGCTCTAGGCACACAGTTTCTGCTACTTCTTTAGTGCTCCAAGAAAAATCTCTACTTTGGGGCTTTGTCTTTGTTTTCCTTTCGCTTGCAATCTCATGACTGAGATTTCTGAATTCTGCTTCTTCCCCTACTTCAAGAGTCTACTGAAATAGAAAGATTTTTGCTGGTATTTTCTTGACTATCTGATTTTAAATGGCAATGTTCAATTCCTTTTTTCCCTATCTGTGCTTTATTTTCCTCCATAGCATGTCTCAGTGCTTGAAAGAATTATCCATTTATTTATTTTCCCTTGTTTCTCCCTTATTTCCCCTTATTTAAGAAAAAATACCCCATGAAGCAGGAAGTTCTATCCCCAGGTTGTTTTTTTTTTCCCTTAAAAAAGCTAGGTATAATTTTATGTTTAATAAAATGTTCATGGCTACAGGAATAAGTGGATAAATTAATAAATAATAACACTTCAAACTATTTGAAACATGGAGAAAAATAATAAAACTTAAAATTTGTTCTCTCATCTTTTGATAGATTAAACAGACTAAAAAATAGAAATAAAGCGACTTTGAATAATACTCCCTTTAATACTTAATTTAACTTAATTAATCCCTTTAATTTTTTTTGCTGTGTTTTCTTTTTTTTTTTTTACATTTTATTTATTTATTTACAATTTTTTTTTTTTTTTTACTTTACAATATTGTATTGGTTTTCCCATACATCCACATGCATCCACCATGGGTATACACATGTTCCCCATCCTGAACCCCACCCCCCACCTCCCTCCCCATACCATCCCTCTGGGTCATCCCAGTGTACCAGCCTGGATAAGAAAGTGCGGTACATATAAACAATGAAGTATTACTCAGCCATTAAAAAGAATACATTTGAATCAGTTCTAATGAGGTGGATGAAACTGGAGCCAATTATACAGAATGAAGTAAGCCAGAAAGAAAAACACCAATACAGTATACTAACGCATATATATGGAATTTAGAAAGATGGTAATGACAACCCTGTATGCGAGATAGCAAAAGAGACACAGATGTATAATTAATCCCTTTAATTTAATACTAAATCATTCATGTTTTCTAACAATAAAAATGATACTAAATACTCAATGTAAAAAAGTCAAACCTACAACTGCTTGAAAATTGAAAACTTCCTTCCTCAATAATTCTTAGTCATAAATAATAATAAATAATGTCATAAATAATAATAAAATATCTGATTTTAGACTCTTCAAATAAGACTATAAACAAACAAACCAAACGCTATGTCAACAATAACAGATAACATCACAGTTACCCAATCTGACTTCAGTTCAGTCACTCAGTCATGTCCGACTCTTTGCAATCCCATGAACCACAGAATGCCAGGCCTCCCTGTCCATCACCAACTCCTGGAGTCCACCCAAACCCATGTCCATCTAGTCAGTGATGCCATCCAACCATCTCATATGTCGTCCCCTTCTCCTCCTGCCCTCAATCTTTCCCAGCATCAGGGTCTTTTCAAATGAGTCAGCTCTTCACATCAGGTGGCCAAATAATTGGAGTTTCAGCTTTAGCATCAGTCCTTCCAATGAACACCCAGAACTGATCTCCTTTAGCATGGACTGGTTGGATCTTCTTGCAGTCCAAGGGACTCTCAAGAGTCTTCTCCAACACCACAGTTCAAAAGCATCAATTCTTTGGCACTCAGCTTTCTTTATAATCCAACTCTCACATCCATACCTGACCACTGGAAAAACCATAGCCTTGACTAGACGGACCTTTGTTGGCAAAGTAATGTCTCTGCTTTTTAATATGCTATCTAGGTTGGTCATAACTTTCCTTCCAAGGAGTATGTGACTTAGAGAACTTATTTAATAAATTCAGCCTGATAAAATATTCATTTGTATATGTATTGAAATCCATTGATCACAGGGATACACTAGCTTCTAAATAACTAATAATTCTTAAAACAAAATAAAATGCATTCAAATAGGCATATGTTGGAAAAGTTTTAAAATATATATTTTATGTTCCTGTAAAATATTTATAATTTTTCATTCATGTATCCAAATACGTTTTCTTATTACATCTCATATTTACTATTTCAATAAAAAAATTTTTTTTATTCTGAGGCTAGTAATAAAACCAAGTTAATGTCTTGGCATAAGTCTTTTATCCTCTTTTCATGTTATGTATATCATCCTATTGTTGAGAGAAGTGCCCACCTGTGGTTATGAAGAGCCAAGACTCATTTTCAAACCAGTCAAAAGTGTAAGCAAAAATCCCATGGCTGGAGACAATGCATAAAGCAATAAACTCCTCCTGTCTCATAAACAGTGAGCCTTGAAAGCTGAGCACTTATGACAGCAGGGGCATTTACTATTCAGGGCCACTCTGGGATTCATCTACCATTCTGGGAATATTGTGGAAGTGACTAGAGCAAGATTATCATGCCAAAGATATGAAGATTTTAAAACTTTTATCACTTTTATTTTGTTTGCAGAATTTGAAGGAACAGATTTAAGGAAATGGAATTAATAAGCAAGGAAGCATATTATTTCATACAAGGACTGTGTGAGCTGTCAATTTGCTGAATTTATCTAAGGCAGGCCTGTGGGGAGAACAGGAAGATGAATAGGTCACTTAGTAGCAATGCCATTGGTTTAGGAGCATTCTCTAATGCCTAGCAAATGACAAATGTGAAGGAAGAAATAAATAAATAGGTAAATAAGATTACATAAGAGTGATCAGACTGCTCACTAAAAAATGTGTTTTAATGTTATACATCAATTATATCTCAATTTAAAAATGAAAATAAAAAGCAAGACCTTAGCTGAAATACTCAGTTCAGTTCAGTTCAGTCGCTCAATTGTGTCTGACTCTTTGCGACCCCATGAATCGCAGCACACCAGGCCTCCCTGTCCATCACCAGCTCCCGGAGTTCACTCAGACTCAAGTCTATCGAGTCAGTGATGCCATCCAGCCATCTCATCCTCTGTCGTCCCCTTCTCCTCCTGCCCCCAATCCCTCCCAGCATCAGAGTCTTTTCCAATGAGTCAATTCATCCCATGAGGTGGCCAAAGTACTGGAGTTTCAGCCTTAGCATCATTCCTTCCAAAGAAATCCCGGGGCTGATCTCCTTCAGAATGGACTGGTTGGATCTCCTTGCAGTCCAAGGGACTCTCAAGAATCTTCTCCAACACCACAGTTCAAAAGCATCAATTGTAAACTAAATAAAAAATTATGGATTCTTTGTACATTACATAATAGTGTACCTATTTTAAGCAAGACAGAGAAAAAGACAAAGACCCAAAAAGTAAACAGTTTCTATTTCTAGAGTACCCATGCTCTACCCAACTGAACTAGCTAGCTAGTTGAATCAATTTTTAGATAAAACTTTCTGACTTTTACCATACCTCAGTAATCCTGCCAGATGTCTTCCTAAAATCCTCCTTTAATGTTAACACATGATTAGATCCACAAAGTCACTTTCTTCTTTTTACTTTTTCAAATATTAGCTGGCTTGCTAATGTCACTTTAGCAAATGAAAACTTTTGGTGGTAGCCTACTTGGAATTGGCTGTGCACGAATGCTCAGTTGCTCAGTCATGTCTGACTCTTGGTCACCCCATGAACTGTAGCCTATCAGGCTCCTCTTTCTATGGAATTTTCATTGCAAGAGTGATGGAGTGGGTTTCCATTTACGTCTCCAGGGGATCTTCTCACCCAGGAATTGAACCCATCTGTAAAGTCTCCTGCATTGGCAGGCAGGTTCTTCTCCACTGAGCCACCTGAGAAGCACTTGTACTTAGAATTTAGGATCCTGATCAGGAAGATCCTCTGGAAAAGGGAATTGCAGTCCACTCCAGTATTCTTGCCTGGAGAATCCCAAGGACAGAGGAACCTGGCAGGTTACAGTCTGTGGGATCGCAAAGAGTTGGACACGACTGAGTGACTAACACTACCACTAGTACTACTACTACTAAATTATATAAAAGGTTTGTTGAAACACGATGCCTGGCAACTGCTGAATATCAAGATAAAAATATTTCTATGATAATCTGAAGAATTGGTGGCTCAGTCAATAAAGAGTCTGTCTGCAATGTGGGAGACCCAGGTTCAACCCCTGGGTCGGGAAGATTCCCTGGAGAAGGGAATGGTGATCCACTCCAGTGTTCTTGCCTAGAGAATTCCATGGAAAGAGGCACCTGGTGGGCTACAGTCCATGGGCTCACAAAGAGTCGGACACGAGTGAGTGATTAGCAATCTGAAGAACTATTAGAGAAAAGGAAGGAGCTGGGATCTTGTGAGCTTATAGAACTGTAAACCGATTTTCCTGTCAGCTCTGGTGTAGCAGACAGGGGCATTTACTTGAGCAGTGTCCCAGTGCTGCAGGGCAAACTCAAGAGCCCAAAGCTAGTTACAGATTAATCCTAACAGCTTTCCTTTCACAAGTGTCATCTGCTTTCCCTCAAACTTGGTTAGTTGGGTCAGGCTAAGGGGCTGAACCAAAAATACCCCAACACCTTATGAAAATAAGACCTGAAATAAGCACAAACACAAGCTAATTCAATTTTGGTCTAAAATCTCAAACGTGTTTCCCCTTTCTTTTAATTTTATCTGGTTTAAACTCATTCTGAGAAAAGAAAGGATGTTGTTAGAAATGGATAATCTGTAATTGGACCTTAATTAATTTTCCCACATAATTTTGAAATCATATTCTATATATTTTGTATAAGAAACAAATGTTGATCCTGACAAAAAAGTCACCACACATATGGAAAAGTGGCACAAAGTATAGATTTAATTATTATACATATTTTATTTTCAGCACAGAATTTTTCTGTTACTAATAGCAGCTCCTACTGTTTCTGTTTTTCTGAAGGAAGAGAGTTACAAATCACAAAAGCTGAGTTGAAAACTATGAGCACCTGAGCTTCCTTACATTTATAGGCGATAATTTTTAGAGAAATGCTTTTTCCTTCAACCATTTCTTCTATATGAAAATCCACTATAGCACCAGCACCTTGCTAGCCTGGCATGTACTTATTCTTTGTCTCCATCTCAATCTCAAATTACAAGTTTCACTCATTCTGCCCTCTCAACAGTTCATAGCTAATGTAATTATGTGATTGAATTTCTTTCATATCATGCAAGGCGATGAATGATGTACAAATGTCATCTTTTATTAATTCATGCACTGTTTGCCAGGGAGTTGACTCAAGCACAATTACTGCTGTTTCATTTAATTTAAGAGTCATACTTTTTAGAATCTTGTAAAACTGATGGTCTTTTAGGGAACAGAATCTGATATATATTTTAAAAATTCGGTACGTTACAATTTATAAACCAAATAATAGTGAACACAGCCCCTCTCAAAATAATTTATTTTTCTTCAAAAATAATCTTTATTCTGTTCCTCACAATTAGAAAATGAAGATTCTATTTTTATATCACTTTATTGATTTCACATAATGTCTTATAGATATGAGTGTATTAACATGTGATAAATAGGAAATGCTCATAAATGCTTTGCCCACAATCATAATTTCTCTTTGGCAAAACTTTTTTACTTGGTCATAGCAATATTTTGGAGAAGCAATGGCACCCTACTCCAGTACTCTTGCCTGGAAAATCCCATGAACGGAAGGGCCTGGTAGGCTGCATGGGGTCGCTAGGAGTCGGACACGACTGAGCGACTTCACTTTCACTTTTCACTTTCATGCATTGGAGAAGGAAATGGCAACCCTCTCCAGTGTTCTTGCCTGGAGAATCCCAGGGACGGGGGGGCCTGGTGGGCTGCCGTCTATGGGGTCACATAGAGTCGGACACGACTGAAGCGACTTAGCAGCAGCAGCAGCATAGCAATATTTAAAATATATTGGAAAAGGTGAAGATTTTTGTCTAAAATGTAAAAAATGATTTAATTTTGATAATAATATGTGCACAGATAATATATTCATGTCTTTGTGAATATCTTGTTTTGATATTGAGATAATATCTTATTTTCAATCATCAATTCTTAAAAGTCAAAATATATTAATTCACATTCCATTGAGAACTATAAAGATGAAAATGCATGAATTATCTTAAATCAAGGCACATCATTTTTAGCTTTTATATGTTTCTTTTTACCAAGGTCATCTGTCTTCATAAATGTTTCATTGAGCTATAATTAATATTATTGTTTTCTTCTCTGTTTCTAGCAAGAGCTTTATGAAAGAGCTTTCTAACCTAGGCAAATTGGAAGCATTTATATTTGTTACTATTAAATATTTAGATATATTCTTCATAAATTCCTTCCCAAATTTAATAATATTAATATTCATCTCATACTTTTTAAAAGTTTCACCATATTTATAGGTATTTCTCAGGAAATTCAGTAATTGATTATATGCTGTATTATATTATTGCTAGTCATTATTTTTGATTTTAAGATCCATCGGATTCGGAGCTGCTAACTTGTTGGGTATTTTTTGTAGTGGGATTCAACAAACTTTCTCTGAAAGCCAGAGAGTAAATGTCTTGGGGCTTAGATTTTTTGGTAGCTATTCAACTTTTATATTGCATGTGAAAGCGATCAAAGACAATATGTAAGTGACTGAGCATGGCTGTGTCCCAATAAAACTGTATTAACAAAAATAGGCAATAGGCCGGACTTGAATGTCAAGCTGTAGTTTACAGAACCTTGATCTACAGCAAAATTTAGTAATAATACTCACAGTGGCTAAATAGAAAGCATGAATGCAGCAAACCAGGTGCATTTGTCTTTACCTGAAGACTCTTGTTTTGGGTAGTAAAGAGTTGGGCTTCTATAAGAAGAATATATGCTCTGTTCTTTTTCCTAAACACACCTTTACTTTATTTTCTCATTTCTGAGAATTGGACAGAAGAAACATTTAATTATTTTATACTCAGATCAGATCAGTCACTCAGTCGTGTCAGACTCTTTGCGACCCCATGCATCGCAGCACACCAGGCCTCCTTGTCCATCACCAACTCCCAGAGTTCACTCAGACTCACGTCCATCGAATCTGTGGACTCGATGCCATCCAGCCATCCAGCCATCCAGCCATCTCATCCTCTGTCGTCCCCTTCTCCTCCTGCCCCCAATCCCTCCCAGCATTGGAGTCTTTTCCAATGAGTCAACTCTTCGCATGAGGTGGCCAAAGTCCTGGAGTTTCAGCTTTAGCATCATTCCTTCCAAAGAAATCCCGGGGCTGATCTCCTTCAGAATGGACTGGCTGGATCTCCTTGCAGTCCAAGGGACTCACAAGAGTCTTCTCCAACACCACAGTTCAAAAGCATCAATTCTTCAGCGCTCAGCCTTCTTCACAGTCCAACTCTCACATCCATACATGACCACAGGAAAAACCATAGCCTTGACTAGACGAACCTTTGTTGGCAAACTAATGTCTCTGCTTTTGAATATGCTATCTAGGTTGGTCATAACTTTCCTTCCAAGGAGTAAGTGTCTTTTAATTTCATGGCTGCAGTCACCATCTGCAGTGATTTTGGAGCCCAAAAAAATAAAGTCTGACATTGTTTCCACTGTTTCCCCATCTATTTCCCATGAAGTGATGGGACCAGATGCCATGATCTTCGTTTTCTGAATGTTGAGCTTTAAGTGAACTTTTTCACTCTCTACTTTCACTTTCATTAAGAGGCTTTTTAGTTCCTCTTCATTTTTTATTAGACCCTACTATAAAAATAAGTATAACATCACAATCAACACTACACTTTGGTGCAGATAGAAGAGTAAGGAATAGTGGAGACTGTGGTAGGGTGGATCATAGCATGCAGGAAAGAGGCCTAGTATTGACAGATAGTCAAACTGTTTAAATTATGAAACAGATTTACATTGGAATTTTACCAAATTTTAAGTACTTGCAAATAATTTTTAAAATTATGTCGTCCAAGAAGATGTGGTTCATATAGCACAAGTCAATAAGCTAAGGTTGACCCACTATAGCATTCGTTTGATAACACATAGCATACAAAAGGCATTTGAAGAAAAAATACCAGTTTACTGGATTTTCACCTGATGTTGAAAGTCATATTATTTAGATGGCTAAAAATATAAAGTGTATTCAATCAGAAAGGATAGGAGTATTAAGCTTCTTACTTTCTCCTGTAAATGATAATCACGAAATGATTACCAGTTGGTCAGTTCAGTTCCCTTCAGTCGTTCAGTCATGTCCGACTCTTTGTGACCCCATGAATCGCAGCATGCCAGGCCTCCCTGTCCATCACCAACTCCTGGAGTTCACTCAAACTCAAGTCCATACAGTGGGTGATGCCATCCAGCCGTTTCATCCTCTGTTGTCCCCTTCTCCTCCTGCCCCCAATCTCTCCCAGGATCAGGTCTTTTCCAATGAGTCAACTCTTCGCATGAGCTGGCCAAAGTACTGGAGTTTTAGCTTTAGCATCAGTCTTCCAATGAACACCCAGGACTGATCTCCTTTAGCATGGACTGGTTGGATCTCCTTGCAGTCCAAGGGACTCTCAAGAGTCTTCTCCAACACCACAGTTCAAAAGCATCAATTCTTTGGGGCTCAGCTTTCTTCACAGTCCAACTCTCACATCCATACCTGACCACTGGAAAAACCATAGCCTTGACTAGATGGACCTTTGTTGGCAAAGTAATATCTCTGCTTTTCAATATGCTATCTAGGTTGGTCATAACTTTCCTTCCAAGGAGTAAGCACTGAAGCCTTAATCACAGAAAACTAGCCAATCTGATCACACGGACCACCGCCTTGTCTAACTCAATGAAACTAAGCCATGCTGTGTGTTGCCACCCAAGAAGGGAGGGTCATGGTGGAGAGGTCTGACAGAATGTGGTTCACTGGAGAAGGTAATGGCAAACCACTTCAGTATTTTTGCCTTGAGAACCCCATGAACAGTATGAAAAGGCAAAATGATAGGATACTGAAAGGGGAACTTCCCGGGTCAGTAGATGCCCAATATGCTACTGGAGATCAGTGGAGAAATAACTCCAGAAAGAATGAAGGGATGGAGCCAAAGCAACAAGAATACACAGCTGTGGATGTGACTGGTGATAGAAGCAAGGTCCGATGCTTTAAAGAGCAATATTGCATAGGAACCTGGAATGTCACGTCCATGTATCAAAGCAAATTGGAAGTGGTCAAACAGAAGATGGCAAGAGTGAACGCTGACATTCTAGGAATCAGCGAACTAAAATGGACTGGAATGGGTGAATTTAACTCAGGTGACCATTATATCTACTACTGTGGGCAGGAATCCCTTAGAAGAAATGGAGTAGCCATCATGGTCAACAAAAGAGCCCGAAATGCAGTACTTTGATGCAATCTCAAAAACGACAGAATGATCTCTGTTCATTTCCAAGGCAAACCATTCAATATCACAGTAATCCAAGTCTATGTCCCAACCAGTAACGATGAAGAAGCTGAAGTTGAATGGTTCTATGAAGACCTATAAGACCTTTTAGAACTAACACCCAAAAAAGATGTCCTTTTCATTCTAGGGGACTTAAATGCAAAAGTAGGAAGTCAAGAAACACCTGGAGTAACAGACAAATTTGGCCTTGGAGTATGGAATGAAGCAGGGCAAATGCTAATAGAGTTTTGCCAAGAGAATGCACCAGTCATAGCAAACACCCTCTTCCAACAACACAAGAGAAGACTCTGCACATGGACATCACCAGGTGGTTGACACCGAAATCAGATTGATCGTATTCTTTGCAGCCAAAGATGGAGAAGCTCTATACAGTCAGCAAAAATAAGACTGGGAGCTGACTGTGGCTCAGATCATGAACTCCTTATTGCCAAATTCAGACTTAAATTGAAGAAAGTAGGGAAAACCACTAGACCATTCAGGTATGACCCAAATCAAATCCCTTATGATTATACAGTGGAATTGAGAAATAGATTTAAGGGACTAGATCTGATAGAATGCCTGATGAACTATGGACGGAGGTTCTTGACATTGTACAGGAGACAGGGATCAAGACCATCCCCATGGAAAAGAAATGCAAAAATGCAAAATGACTGTCTGAGGAGGCCTTACAAATAGCTGTGAAAAGAAGAGTTGGTCATTAGCTATAAATATATGTTAAAGAACTTTCATGATTAGAATGTATTTTATTTAATTAGTGTCACTAGAGCCTGTCTTTGCATTAGTGGCTATTTATTTTGCCTGCCTATTTTCTCATTTACATATATCAAGTACTAGATAACTAGTACTTGATAACTAAAGATGATATGTTCTAGTTAATAAACAGTACTATTTATATAAAAAAAGAAAGAATATGAGAAACCATCTTACACATAATTAACTGTGATTACCAATGGATACTAGCTTAGTCATAGCATGGTGTTGGATACTTAAAATTTACCTACAGTCCAGTAATTAAGAGCATATTATCGAATCTTAGCATTCTCACTGAGCTGAGTAGGAACTGGGTAGAGGCTGTCTTGATTTGTTCATTAAATGAGGAGTAGGACAATGACAGTTATGTTGGACCCCCTGAAAAGAAGTCTTCATCTTGGATAACAGGAGGTACTGAAAATGGAGGAACACATGTGAAAAGTTTAAAATTAAGCAGATGCAAAAGGCAAAACGTAGAAAGGGGAGGTAAAAAATGGCTATAGTGAGTATGGGTACATAGACTGAGTATGGCTTCCCTGGTGGCTCAGTGGTAAAGAATCCATCTGCCAATGCAGAAGACGTGGGTTTGATCCCTGGGTCAGGAAGAGCCCCTGGAGAAGGAAATGGCTGCCCTCTCTAGTAAGCGTGCCTGCGAAATCCCATGGACAAAGAGTCAGGAGGGCTAAAGTCCATGGCATCACAAAAGAGTCAGACATAACTTAGTGACTAAACAACATGGACTGAGTAGTAAAGGCAGATGTTAAAGCTGCATAAGGAAAGCATCAGAAGTTCAGGATCAAGTGGCAGATGAACTCTGAGTGAGGGCAAAACCCAAGTGCGACTAGATTTTACCAGGGATAATGAAGATACCTATTATCTGATGAGGAAAAGACATAGTCATAAGCAATTAATATTTAAAGTTAAATATGATTTCACTATGAGATTAATGAAGTTTGTGGCAAGGATTTGAGAATAGTTGGTTCATCAGCTCCCTCAGAATTGATCCTTGAGATATTAATGGAGAAAATAAGCCACACCTGAAATCAAGACACTGGTAGATGAGTGCAAGTAAGAATTGACTATGAATCATTCCACACTTAGCAAAATTCTGGAACTTTCTAAATATTTTCATATATGTGTAAGCAAGAAACCAATACCACTGTAGGTGAGCAGTAACCAAATGATAGTGAAGCTAAAGGGTGAGCTTGAATGATATGTTCGTGTTATAGTTTTAATAGCTCTGACAGTTGTGAAAAATGTGACGCTATTTACCTTTTACTTTGATCTAATTAAGAATGAAAATTTCTGTTCTCCCTTTATTCCCCATTGTTAGGAGTAACTGTAACTCAGCTTGATCCAAAGCAGACTTCGCACAGCTTTTGGATGTGCTCCTTATCTCATATTCCTAGTAGTAATGTTATTGGAAAATGTCTCAATTGTATTGTGATGTGTGACAACTCCAAGGTGCAGTTGGCTATAGCTGTTCATAGCTTAGAAGTATTTGGATGGCCTAATAATTTGTGTAGGGTGACTCTGAGAATCACTTCATACATTGTATTCTTACCCATGGGTTAAGTAAATCTCTCTCCATCCTTCCATCCCTCCTTTCCTCCTTTTTCCCTTTTGTTTCTCTCCCTCTCTCTCTTGCCCCCTTCCCCTCCCTCCTTCTCTCTCTCTCTATTTATCTCCTTCTTCCTCAGCACTCATACCTAAGACCAAATACTAAAGGATCATTTCTTAGATGATCCACATACCTTAAATATATTACAAACATTCTATTATACTTTTTGTTTCTCCACCTACATGGCATAATCAGAATACAAATTACTAACAATGAAAAGGAAGCCGATTTAGTATATTTTATGATGTATCATCAGTCCCCCATATCCCTGTTCATTAACCTCTTGTTTATGCAGGAAATTTCTCATGAAGGACATGTTTTCATAGGATACTTATGCCAATGAGACTGCCATTGTTTGACTTGTTGTCATAGGAAAAAATGTCAAGGTTAACTCTGTCTCCAAGCATTCTTTCAAAATCAATATATTCCTTGAAGAAGTCTCAAGGAGTAACACTTCAGTCTTACTCCATCCAGCAAAGATATAAGCCCTTTCTTGATTTGTTATTCCTGACATTGCTACATTAGAAGTATACATTTTATTCAAAGGGTAGTTTTTCCTAGCAGAGTGGTTCAATTAATTTATTTAACTTGAAAAAGAAAACAATCTTATAAAGAGAATTGCCAAATTTAGCAAAAAAAAAAAAAAGTAGGATGCCCCATTAAATTACTCCTAATTGCCTTATCCATAGGCTCATTGAGGTAAAATAAAAGTATGATATGAACCATACTTATATTAAAAAAAACATTATTAATGTGTAATAAATTGCCCCTAAGTTACAGTTTTTTGATTATATGCCTCTGATAATTTATCTCTCCTTAACAATTACTTGTTTTGCAAAATTTGCTGTAAGAAAATTCCATGCAGTTACAATATATGTTCCATTTCCATAATAGCATAACATCTACTGTGCACATTCAACCTATTTTATTCTTTACTCACTGAATATTTATTAGTGAGAAAATACACTCATAATTAGCATCATGATCCAGTATACTGAACATGTACTGACATAAAGTTAACAACTGTGAGAGTTGCTCTATAAATTTGATTTGTTGAAGCATAATACCATTTTATGATATAATAATTATCCACCTTAAATTGGAATTTCTTTTCCTATTAATAAGCAATGTTTTCCATTTTAAGTACAGCCTCATACTTAAAGGTATACAAAGTTTAGCAGTTCTTTCTTTAATGTACTCAACAAATTTAAGCAATGAGATACTTTTAATAACATTGATTGTACTTCTCTCAAGTTGCATAATTATATTACTAAAGTGATTTTGGATATTAACAAACAATAAGTAAGTAGAGCTCATTCAATTTGCATTCAGTCACTCATTCATGTCTGACTTTTTGCAACTCCATGGACTGCAGCAGGCCAGGCCTCCCTCTTCTTCACCATCTATAGGAACTTGCTCAAACTCATGTCCATTGAGTCAGTGATGTCATCCAACCATCTCATCCTCTGTCATCCCCTTCTCCTCCCACCTTCAATCTTTCCCAGCATCAGGGTCTTTTCCAACGAGTTGGCTCTTCACATCAGGTAGCCAAAGTATTGGAGCTTCAGCTTCAGCATCAGTCCTTCCAATGAATATTCAAGATTGATTTCCTTTGGGATTGACAGTTTTGATTTCCTTGTAGTCCAAGGGACTCTCAAGAGTCTTTTCCAACAACACAGTTCAAAATCATCATCCTTCTTTATGGTTTAACTCTCACATCCATACCTGACTACTGGAAAAACCATAGCTTTGACTAAACTGATCTTTGCTGGCTAAGTGATGTCTTTTAATATGCTGTCTAGGTTGGACATAGCTTTCCTTCCAAGGAGTGTTTTTTAATTTCATGGCTGCAGTCACCATCTGCAGTGATTTTGGACCCCAAGAAAATAAAGTCTGTCACTGGTTCCATTGTTTCCCCAACTAATTGCCATGAAGTGATGGAACTGAATGCCATGATTTTAGTATTTGAAAGCTGGGTTTTAAGCCAGATTTTTCATTCTCCTCTTTCACCTTCATTAAGAGACTCTTTAGTTCCTCTTTGCTTTCTCTCATAAGAGTTCATTCAATAGTTTTATTATTATTATTAGTATTGTTTTAAACAAGAAACTTTTGCCTCTTTTCTTCAGAAGTGAAGTATAATTCAGTACTTCAAGTAGACTCAGATATCTCTTAACTATGTTTGTTAAGGTGGACAAATGGAGTTTTAAAAGTAAGAGAACTGAAAAATACTGATAACAAATCTATAAAAATAATTGCTTGGTTCAAACTGTATAACTACTGAAGGAAGAAGACAACTACTTCAGTGTCAATAGAAAGGTCATCAGATGCTGTTTAAATAATGTTTTAGAAAATAAGGATGGATAGTTATCTCCTTCTATAGAATCAGTCATGGTTTGCTTCAACTTAATAACATGTCTGCACCTTTTTGCATTCACAAAAATATGTATTTTCTTTACCAAAAACAATACAATTTTTCTCATTTACTTCTAACTTAATGAGACTCTGCATAGTATTTTTTCTCAAGGCTCATCTGGATAAGGTTTTACTCACAATAGTCTTATAAGGGAGCCTTTTTACAAGAAAAAAAACGCACTGCATTATTATTACTGTTAGCAAGCCAAACTTGGGTCAGCTCAGCCATGTGCAAGTTAAGCCAATTTATTGATGCTGGGTTGTGGTGAAGAAAGTATAATGTTTATTGCAGGGCACCAAACAATGAAAATGGACAGCTCATGCTCAAAAGACCTCCCATAAGGCTTTCAAGGAAGGGATTTGAAAGGAATTGTAAGGGAGGGGAATGTAGGGTACATAATCAGCTCGTGCACAGTTCTCTGGTGGACCTCAAGGTAAAGTTTCAAGAATCGTTAACTTTCTGATTTCAACCAGTCAACGGTCTATGTTCTTGCAGTTACCAATTTTCATCTGATGGGGTCTGCTTCCTATAAAACAATTTAGGAATGTGGGTCAGTCCTATATCTTTCAAGAAACTGATCTAGAGATTCTGCCATGTGGCAGATATGTAGTATAAATTGTTACCAGTTTCCTGGCCCAATGGCTATTCTTTATTTCTACATCTTCACATTTTCTAATGTTTAACTCTTTTTTTTTTTTTTAATATGATTAACTCTTGAGTCAGCCTTTTGAGGCTGTAAAAGCCTTTTACTTCCAAAGACAGGGACATGGGTGCTTGTTTACATTTTCTATCAGGCCCTTGTCTTTGACACTCCTTAATCTTGAGGAGAACAGTTTCAGGAAAAGGAAAGAGGTAAAGTTTTGGAAGAGAGATTAATCATAAACTCAGTAGAAGAACTCAGTTTTAGGGAGACTCGTTTTCATTACTTCCATCCTTGGATATGCCATTTAAAAAATGAGACATTTAGATCTTTGATAATGCCATTAAGAGTAAAAAGAGCCATTACTTTTTTGTTTATTTGTTTGCTTTTTTATTCTAGCATGTATCTTCCTAGCAATTGAAAACTTGCTTGGAATTGAAAATAGTTTTGTTGGGGTATAGAAAGACTGATAATATTATATAGTGTGGAAGGTTAATTAAAACTTTCCTACTGTGATTATTTCATTGTCTTCATCTGAATTTCTCTATCAAAAATTTTATCTTGACACTTATTTTGGTACTAGCTGAATCAATAAGACATGCTTAGCTATTAGTATATATTGGTTTATATCTGACTTTCCACCAGTTTTGATTTTGGATGAATAATTGCACGCTGTGCAAATTACTTCAAAATAAATTTTTCCTCATTTAATAAATGCTCATAAAATTAATTCAGAATTACACACTACCAAGTGTTTTGGCATTGTGGGTTTCATATATACAAAAACTAGAAAAAAATATAAGATAATAGCAATAACCAGAAGAATTGGACACTGAATTTGATTATCTCATAGTAATGGGTGTATCTATTATTCACAAGTTTGAACTTATAACTAACAGTAAATAGGTGTTGAATTATTGAAAAACTGGGGAACATGCATATTTATAAGTCAAACTCATTCTGATATAAAAATGGGGAACTTCCCACTTGCCTTCAAGGAAGAAATGTATTTGGAAGACACCATCTCTCCAATCTTACATAAAATTTTGAGAAGGCTGGTATTCAGGGATTGGTAAATTTTCAGAAACAAAAGTGTTTATTTAGGGATTGACAGATTTGCATCTGTGTAGTGTGTTTGTTTTTTAATTTTTATTTACTTATTTGGTGTATGGAGTCTAAGTTGCAATAGGTGACTAAGCCTTCAGAACCCCACAGCATGTGGGCTTCTCAGACCAGGGATCAAACCTGCTGGACCACGAGAGAAGCCCTGTTAGTATGATTTTGGGAGTAAGTCTGCTATGGATGTTTGCCTTTCAGACACTTTGGCACTGAAACAAGGCAGTTGCTAATTGGCTGTTATACAGAATAAGGGGCTGTCATTGACTGGCTGACTTTTAGAGAAGGCACACTGATCTAGTTTTCTCTAAAGGTGGTTACCCCTGGCTCAGCACCTGAGATTTTAGCTAAAGAACAGTCTTGTACTTTCTTGAATATGAAATATAAATATTTTAAATTCTCATTTCCTCATTTTATTCTTTCTCTTCTACTAGACTCTCAGGAAGAACAAAAGGAATATGCAGATTTTTATTTGTGGTGGTATGATTCTTACTTATTGTAGCTATTTAAGTGATTTAAGCATTAATAACTATAGCCTAAAAATAATTATGATTATTTTTTAAAGTATTGAGAAAAGCTGAATACAAAGCCTTTAAGACATTCTGAAAAAGCCAACACAGGATGCAGGACAAAATCATTAATTATTGGAGATGTCCTATATATACAGGAATCTTGCAACTCTACTTATGAAACACATGATTCCTCTAATTCGATCTCTGTCTATACATTTTTCTAACTTACCAAAATTGTCTTTGATTCATTGTACAACATTTTAAACAGAAGTGGGTTTTGATACAGAATTCTAAACATGTGTGACTTTCACTTTTTTCCCCAAGGAAAACACATCATAATAGTATTCTGAGTAGGAAAATGCCTAAACACAGATTGACATTAGCTTTTCATCTCAATTTTCTTGTCACATGATTAGAATTTTAAGAAATATCCTCTATTCCAGGAGATAAACACATAAGCATGAGCAAAGCTGATTTACAAGTGGTTGATCTCTGAGTGATTTAAATTTTTCTAATCCTGGACAAGAATTACCAAAAAAAAAAAAAAGTGCCACTAAAAGAAACCATCGAAGTCTAAGGCACAGATGGGCAAAATCTTCTGCTTGGGATCACACAGCCTTAGAGCTAGGTTTGGATTTTGGATTTCCAGAGTCCTGGCTGTCATTCCAGCTCTCTTCTGCATGCTGTATAGCTTTGTGAAATGGTTAACTCCATGGGCCTGTCTTTATACAGCATGCTTTAAAATCTTTCTACTACTTACCAGCTGGATGAATAGGTCAAGTTACTTAACTACCATTAGCCTCAAATTTCCAACAGTCAAAGAGATAATGATAATACCTGCCTCATACACTTGTTGAGAGTATTAACTGAGATCAGTCGTGTAATATGTTTAAATGGTGCTCAGCATATAATCTATGTTCAATAAATGTTAATTATTATTTCATTATATAATATTGCACCATTATTGAAGGAGTATATGTGAATGATATTAATGACCCTACAGCAGTTGAATCTATGCTTAAAATTATCTACCAGTAGTAGGTTGTGGGGTCTATTATGCACATTTACTTGAAAAGTTTGGATCTGTGAATTATTCTTTGCCTTATATTGATCACATTGGCCAGCTATTAGTAACATCCACATCTCAGTCACTGAATGTAGTGCAATTTTTTTTTTTTTCTAGAATGTAGGTTTTCAGGGGACTCATCTTCAATTATTCAGGAACTGATGCTCTTGTTTGGTGCAAATCCCCTGAGGTTTAGAATCCTCCACTGGGTTCTGTGCATTTGATTTTCCAGAGAGTGGAGAAACATCACAGATGATCATGCAGGGTTTTAATGGTCAGGTCTGGGAGTAGCATTTATTATTTCTTGAAGTGTTCCCTGCAGTGGAGTCTATGAAAGGTAATCAAGTTGTGAGCCTATAGGAATAGAGAAATGGAGTTTGGAGGGCATGGCCAAAGTAAAGACTGCAAAGTGCTGATGCACCTGAGAGAAGTATGAGGATCTGAATAACCTTGCTACAGGTTATTTATTTGAGCCTCATAATACACTGGCTAAGTTCCTGTGTATTATTATCCCATATAACAGATAAAGGAACTGAGGACATAAATGAATTGCTCAAGGTTACTCATTTTGACAAGGACATAACTAAAATTCTTTTCCAGGCACTGTGAACCCAAGTCCAAGGTACTTGACTTTATATCCTCTTAGGTACTGTGGCTAGAATCCTTGATTATGGTTTCATTAGAAAGATGTTTAAATCAATGAGGTTAACTAACTTGCTGCTGCTGCTGCTAAATCGCTTCAGTTGTGTCCGACTCTGTGCGACCCCATAGACGGCAGCCCACCAGGCTCCCCTGTCTCTGGGATTCTCCAGGCAAGAACACTGGAGTGGGCTGCCATTTCCTTCTCCAATGCATGAAAGTGAAAAGTGAAAGGGAAGTCGCTCAGTCGTGTCTGACTCCTAGCGACCCCATGGACTATAGCCTACCAGGCCCCTCCATCCCTGGGATTCTCCAGGCAAGAGTACTGGAGTGGGGTGCCGTTGCCTTCTCCAAACTAACTTGCTAGTAACTGAAAATTCTTATGTTTTTAATATTTTCAAAATGAAATTTTAATTTTACATTATTTTTTGGAAGCAACAAGATTGATTTCACTAACCCAGTATTTTAAAGATCATTCTTTTCATGAGATTAATAAAACTTTTGCTTTCTGAACAAAAATTTGGTTAGAAAAATATCACATTTTTCTAAACCTTATTAGTTATATAGATGTTTAGAATGTTTTAATATCTTTAAAAATTCTGTGCTTATTCCAACAGTATCTTTCTTAAGGAATCTTCTGAAAGCAATGATATTAATACTACACCCTTAGCCTTACAAATTAATGAGCTTAAAAGGCAAATGTTTGTATATTTTAGACATTTCCCAAATTATTAAGTGAAAATTGGATTATGAACAGCATTCATATTTGATATATAAATCAATTTTATAAATGACAATCCTGGATATTTTTATATGGATTATGTCAGTAGTACTTTTAATTAGTAAACTTGGAAATTGCTGAACAAAAGTCTGTAGAAGTTATTTTAACCTTTAATTTTTCTTTCATTAGCATTGGCTAATCCTAGGAGATCTTATTTTAGCTAATGTATATTTACTGGATTTTTATGAGAGGCACTCAGGAAAAGGGCAATAACTCAAACTGGTAGTGAGACCAACTGCACAGTAGGATTAGTATTCATTCCCAAAGCAGGTTAAACTTTCATACTGAAATCTTTCAATAAACATTCACTTTCTACTAACTTCTTTTTCTATTTATCTAAGTGGGCTAAGTTAGTTACTTCTTCACGAGCATCACCTTCCCATCCTGATGCTCTGAAAATAAAATAAATTTATTTTAAAAATAAATTTTTAAAATTTATTTAAGAACTTTTCCAAATACTTTCTGTGGTGTATGCTTTCAAAGAGTTAGAAATAGGAAATATACATAGAAATTAGGGAATGTGGAAATAACCCTACATATTCTGTTTCTTTAAAAATCTAAAGTTAAAACAGCTATTCACTGTTTTGAGCACATTTTTAAAATATTAAATGATTTTTTTGAAGAAAGCGGTGGAATATTTCAAGAGGTTAGAACTTAGTCACTGCCTTAAATTCTGAATAGAGGCAGTTTAAGGTGAAGACCACAGTGAATGGCCATTAGAAGCAGGTCTCCTAATTTATATTAATAAATCAAGAAATAATAGGACTGTCAGATAGTACACAGAACACTCAGTTACATTTGAATTTTATTTGAACAATGAATAATTTTTACATAAATGTGTACCAGGAATTATTTGTCCTTTATCTGAAATTCAAGTGTGACTAGGAACCATATGTTTTTATTTGTTATATCCAGCAATCCTAAAATATATTGATCTCTCATTCTCTGGCCCAACTTTCAAATTTTAGTCAGGGAGTGACTGACATGCTTGAGGTCATGTGCCCTTTTGGGACTTTATAATCAATTGCCTGTAAAATGATTTGTATTTTTAAATGTATATTGCCATGAGAGGCCCAGGGGTAGAGAGAAGAGGGAATGAATAGATAAAGAGATTTAGAATTAGGTGGTAAAGATCCAATTGACAATGCAGGAGACTCAAGAGACGTGGATTTGATCCCTGGGTCAGAAAAATCTGCTGGAGTAGGAAATGGCAGCCCACTCCAGTATTCTTGCCTGGAAAATTCCATAGACAAAGGAGACTGGCAGGGTACAGTCCATGGAGTTGCAAAGTCAGACACGACTAAGCATGTGCACACATGCATGCATGGAAAAGAGCCAGATGGTCCTGATAGTGTTCTGAGCTCAGTTTTCTAACTTGTTGCTAAGGCCCAGGCTCATTTATCTTCTTGAGTTTTTTAAGATATCTTAATGCTCAAAATTCTCCAAGCCAGGCTTCAACAATACATGAAGTGTGAACTTCCAGATGTTCAAGCTGGATTTAGAAAAGGCAGAGAAACCAGAGATTAAATTGTCAACATCCATTAGATCATAGAAAAAGAAAGTTTCAGAAAAAACATCTACTTCTGCTTTATTGACTATGCCAAAGCCTTTCATTTTGTGGATCACAATAAACTGTGGAAAATTCTTCAAGAGATGGGAATACCAGACCACCTGACCAGTCTCCTGAGAAATCTGTATGCAGGTCAGGAAGCAACAGTTGGAACTGGACATGGAAGAGCAGACTAGTTCTAAATCAGGAAAGGAGTAGGTCAAGGCTGTATATTGTCAACCTGCTTATTTAACTCATATGCAGAGTACATCATGAGAAATGCTGAGCTGGATGAAGCCCAAGCTGGAATCAAGGTTGCTGGGAGAAATATCAATAAACTCAGATATGCAGATGACACCACACTTACGGCAGAAAGCAAAGAAGAACTAAAGAGACTCTTGATGAAACAGAAAGACGAGAGTGGAAAAGTTGGCTTAAAACTCAACATTCAGAAAACTAAGATCATGGCATCTGGTCCCATGACTTCATGGCAAATAGGTGGAGAAACAATGGAAACAGTGACAGATTTTATTTTTGGGGGCTCCAAACACACTGCAGATGGTGACTGTAGCCATTAACTTAAAAGACTCTTGCTCCTTGGAAGAAAAGTTATGACCAACCTAGACAGCATATTAAAAAGCAGAGACATTACTTTGCCAACAAAGGTATGTCTAGTCAAAGCTATGGTTTTTCCAGTAGTCATGTATGGATGTGAGAGTTGGACTATAAAGAAAGCTGAGCACTGACGAATTGATGCTTTTGAACTGTGGTGTTGGAGGAGACTCTTGAGAGTCCCTTGGACTGCAAGGAGATCCAACCAGTCCATCCTAAAGGGAATCAGTCCTGAATGTTCATTGTAAGGACTGATGATGAAGCTGAATCTCCAATACTTTGGCCACCTGATATGAAGAGCTGATTCATTTGAAAAGACCCTGATCCTGGGAAGGATCGAAGGCAGGAGGACAAGGGGACGACAGAGGATGAAATGGTTGCATGGCATCACCGACTCAATGGACATGAGTTTGAGTAAACTCTGGGAGTTGGTGATGGGCAGGGAGGCCTGGCGTGCTGCAGTCCATGGGGTCGCAGAGTCAGATATGACTGAGCGACTGAACTTAACTGAACCAGCATCTTTAAATTAATTATTTAAGCTGGTTCAAGATGGATACCTGTAATTTCTAACCAAAAAGTATTTAACAACATTATTTCTAATGGTACTTTCAGATACTATAGAAAATCTTACCGCAGCAATACCTGCCTGATGAAAGTATCCGTTATTTTATTGTAAAGTAATAGGATGTTAGAATTTACCCGTGTTAGAATTTACCAGTGCACCCAGGTATGCATGCTAAGTCGCTTCAGTTGTGTCCAACTGTTTGTGACACTATGGGCTGTTGCCCCCCAGGCTCCTCTGCCCATCAGATTATCCAGGGAAGAATCCCGGAATGGGTTGCCCTGCCCTCCTTCAGGGAATCTTCCCAACCCTGCTATCGAACCCACATCTCTTATGTCTCCTCCATTGGCAGGTGTGTTCTTTTCCACTAGCAACAACTGGGAAGCCCACCAGTGCTCCCAGTATACCCCTTTTTCATCTAATCAAAGATTTGAGATTTGCCAATGCATCCTATGAGAGAAAAAGAGCCTTGACTTTATGCAAACCTGTCAAAAAGCAATGCTGTAGCAGGGAAGACTGTAAATCCTGGTCATCTGATACTGTTTGGTAGAAGATATGATTTTCTCTTTAGGCAGCAGAACATCAGGATTTGCTTTTCTGACTACAATTAGTACCACTGAGAAGAAATATATCCAGGCAGAATGAATATGTTCTATACAAAAATATCTGGAAGCCAGTTATATTATATAGTGTACTGCTCTGCATGTTTTGTAAATGTAAATCAAGAGGAGGCTCATCCCTAACTTTGTGATATATAGAAATTGCTATAGGGAATGATTTTTTATTATATAAAAAAAGAAACTTTGCCTTTTATACAGCTCATGAAAGTTAAAATGTTTGTCTTTCCCACAGAGTAGATCATTTCTGCAGAATATCAGAAAGAATAAGTACATTTTTCTGGGCTCTGACAGGAAGCTGTAATTCACAGAGTTAGAAATGAATGAGTTGGTATCATAGCCACTTACATTTAATGCTCAATTGTATGAAGTTACAAACATCACAACTGCATATATAGCATGCTGTTATGGATAATGTATGGTTCAAATGTTGTGTGCATGAGTGAAATAAACTCTCCATCCTGTATTATCACTATCCTGGTGATCATCACAGATAAGAAAAAAATTAGAATACAGTACAAGTTTTGTAATTGGTCCTATTAAGTAAATCAGTTTAAAACCAATGACTGATTTTCACTAATAAAATTGAATCTAGTAGTTGTCTTAATCTAGAGCTAAATACATTGAATTATTAGGAGTTTTAATCTGGTGTTGTAATAGGAGTGATGATGTTACATATGTCCACTTTGGAACTTCTGCTCACAGTGAAGACTTGCTGTATATTTATGAATCTGAGATCTTTTCAAGAGTAACTTCTTAAAGTTGTGTTCCATGAAAGCCAGCATTTCATATTGCAAGCCTTCAAATTGAAATTATGAACTCTAAAATAGGTTAGATGGTGATCAATAGAGCTGCTGGTTTAAAAGTTAGTTACATTACTAAAGTGACAAGAAAAGGGGCCTCCTGTTGAGGGCTCTTTCCTTAAAGAGCTGCTCACAGTAAAATATCCAAGGTAGTTTAATGACCATAAACTGGATAATTTAAACAATCAATAAACTGATTATATCTTTTTTCTGAACTTAATATTCAGCAATTTTCTATGATATTTCTGGTTTTAATGATATTTATATTTATGTTGTTTGTGATATATTGTTTCTTGAATATTTAATGAATATCCTTTAAAATTATCTTTTAATTTTGTGGTTGATATCTTTCAATAATTTAAAAAAATTGTCAGAAATAATGCCCAATTTCTCTTTTTAATTAATTATTTTTCATTTCTAGAATTTTCATTTGAGTATTTTTAATAATTTTTCTGTTTGTCTTTTAAATCCTGAGGGCCTCAGTTCTACAACCTCAAGGAACTGAATTCTGCCCACACCATGTGAGCTTAGACAGAACACTGAACCTCAGATAAAAATATAGCCCTGGCTGTTACTTTGATCACAGCCTATAAGACCCTGAGTAGAGGATTCAGTTTTGTAGTGCCCAGACTTCTCTTCTGTGAAACTGTGAGACAACATATGTGTATTTTTTGAGTTGCTAATTTTGTGGTAATTGTTCCAGAGTAATAAACTAATAGCACGCAACTTGATGCACCATGTCAGAAGGAAATAAAATGAATAGATAGAGAATTTGCACAAATCTTACCAAGGAAGCCAAGTACCATTGAGTATTTACATTGCACATAGTTAACTATTTGCAAAGCCATATTCCTTCAGAGGTTGCAGTGGCTTTGTGCAAGACCATTTTTTCCTAAACACCCATCCAGTGGCAGAGCTTTTTCTGACTCGTGTACATTCCATAGACTTCACCTATCAGTGAGAAGGAACAGGGCTAAATATTCTAAGACAAATGGAAAGATGGTTAGTGGATTTCTTAGATAAGGAAATTCAAGATGTCAAGGCTTTTGAAATTCCTAACCCTTAAGAACAATGGGGAAAGAAAGGAAATGAAGGAAAGCTTCTGCTGAATAGCCCATCTCTTAAAAGGGAAATACAGAATTTTCTCCCAAGTGTAGTTGAAGCTACCCTTAACAAAGATCTTTTACTTATTCCCAGGAAAATGCTTATAATTAACAACGTTCCACTTCTAGGCCATATCTTCTCTTTCCAGATGCCAAATGCTATATCTTTCAAGTCAATTCTATGGTTTTTGAAATGCTATTATCTGTCAGTGTCCTTATTCAGTTGAATTATATAACCTACATAACCTATTTTTTTGGTATTCCTGGTAGAAATATGTATTGATACATTCCCCAGATGTCATGGTAACCTCTATTTCACTATATTTAACAGTGTATTGATTATTTTGGAAAAGACATAATTGAAAATGAAGGTGGTGATCTGTGCTATCCTTGAGAGTAGGTGTTACCTGAAAGATTTGAAACAAGGGAAACATCTAGACTTGCTGTGTATATAAATATGATATCATTATATTTACTTGGATCTAAGGAAATAATGATTCAAAGCTGCAGAAGTTCTACATTTCTAAGTGTCTACTGTGCAATTGTTTCCCTTAGAGTCTACAACATCTATAGTTGTACTTTGGCACACTTTTCATAAAAGGATATTGTTTATAGTAAGAATAAGTTTGGAGAAACTGTCATCACAAGTGTTCCTTTGATCAAATCAATTTCTTCATTCTGCAAAATCTTTAGACAGATTAACAGTAGGAAGAGATTCCAGAGGACCTCACACAATTTTTGCTGATATTCTAATACAAATAGTTTCTACCATTGTCTGTGGCAGAATGTCATCTTCTACAAGATGAAAGACAGAATGCAGATTCATTAACAGGGATATTAAAGGTCTAATGTCATCATTAAAATCCAAATAAAGAAACCCTCAACTACCTGAAAATCAAAGTAATCAACCTCACAACGAGGAAGCAAAATTGATAATTGTATGTGTAATAAAATGAGTCATATGTCTTCTGCTCTTCCTTGATGGTTTCAGGGACTAAGGTGGAAATCTGAACTAAATAAAAGTAAAATAGAAGGGAAAAACAAACTATAATAACAGTATGACTTACACTGCTGCTTTCAGAAATCATTGGTTTTTGTATTCAGTGAGTATAGTAAAGTCTGGCGTTAATGGGTTTTGTGTGTGCGTGTGTGTGTAAGGGTGCATTTTTTTTTTTTTAAAGGAGTTTTATGGAGGAACCTCAGAAAAGGCAATGGCAACCCTCTCCAGTACTCTTGCCTGGAAAATCCCATGGACAGAGGAGCCTGGTAGGCTGCAGTCCATGCGGTCACGAAGAGTCCGACACAACTGAGCGACTTCACTTTCACTTTTCACTTTCATACATTGGAGAAGGAAATGGCAACCCACTCCAGTGTTCTTCTCTGGAGAATCCCAGGGACGGCGGAGCCTGGTGGGCTGCCGTCTATAGGGTCTCACAGAGTCGTACACGACTGAAGCGACTTAGCAGCCTCATGGAGGATCCTAAAGTCTTATGTACCTCTTATTCAAGTATTTTTGTATAATTTACTTTATAAAAATGTATATATATATATATACACACACACACACACATTTATACAATTGTATATAGACATACATATATAAATATATATTTATACAAATGTATATATATAATTTATACAATTATACTATATATATATATATACACAATTATATACAGTTTTTATTGCATGAAAATGCCAAAAATAAATTTTAAGCCTTGTAGAGATGTGATAGAAAAAAATCCTCATGCAATTGGTAACTAATGTTGATCATCTGTGAAGATGATTTTTTATGGTCCTTTTTCATGGAAAATATTTTAGTCATTGAAGAAAATATGTTTTGGTAAAGTTATTTTTATAAATTATTTATGGAAATGGATATTTCAGTAGCTGAAATTGAAAGTTTTTCAGTCCAGTGAAAGATATAGGGTGATGTGCAGAGTCAAGTCATAAGTGAAAGAGAAGTGAAAAGACACTGAGATATCTGAGCAAAGGCTATTAGATTTCTGCAAGGTAGAAGTCAACATGAGGAAAAAAAAAAAAACCCACAGAATTTCCCTTCTTTCATTGTTAAAATTTTAGGGACTTGGTGGATGGCAGAGATGGAATAATAATGAGGAAAAAATTTTTTTCACAAATAGCCTATTTTTAATTACATAAGTAGTTCATGCTCAATTTAAAGCCTTCTGACCTTCTATACAATTTTAAAGAGTAGAGTGCATATCATTTGAAGTCACCTGAAGATGACTTCCATTGAAAATATGGCTATCATTTTCAAATGTATCTCTTTGAATAATATTTACTTTTAATCTTAATTAATATTATATTTACTTTTGATATATTTTCTGTCTTCCTTGCCTCGGTTAACAATTTGAAATCTATTTTTATGCTTCTTCCATTCACACACACACACACACACACAATTTGATGTTGAAGGTGTTAAAGCCTTCCAGTTATCTAATCCTCAGTTCAGTTCAACTGCTCAGTCATATCTGCCTCTTGCAAACCCCATGGACTGCAGCATGCCAGGGTTCCCTGTCCGTCACCAACTCCCAGAGCTTACTAAAGTTCATGTTTATCAAGTCGGTGATGCCATCCAACAATCTCGTTCACTGTCACCCAATTCTCTTCCTGCCCTCAATTTTTCCCAGCATCAGGGTCTTTTCCAATGAGGCAGTTCTTTGCATCAGGTGGCCAAAATATTGGAGTTTCAGCCTCAGCATCAGTCCTTCCAATGAATATTCAAGCCTGATTTCCTTTAGAATGGACTGGTTGGATCTCCTTGCAGTCCAAGGGACTCTCAAGAGTCTCCTCCAACACCACAGTTCAAAAGCATCAATTCTTCGGTGCTCAGCTATTTTTACAGTCCAACTTTCACATCCGTACATGACTCATGGAAAAACAATAGCTTTGGCAAGACGGACCTTTGTTGGCAAAATCATGTCTCTGCTTTTTAATATGCTGTCTAGGTTGGTCATAACTTTTCTTCCAAGGAGCGAGCGTCTTTTAATTTAATGGCTGCAGTCACCATCTGCAGTGATTTTGGAGCCAAAAAAAAAAAATAGTCTCTCACTGTTTCCATTGTTTCCCCATCTATTTTCCATGAAGTGATGGGACCAGATGCCGTGATCTCAGTTTTCTGAATGTTGAGTTTTAAGCCAACTCTTTCACTTCCCCCTTTCCCTTTCATCCAGAGGCCTTTTAGTATTTCTTCACTTTCTGCCATAAGGGTGGTTTTATCTGCATATTTGAGGTGAATGGTATTTCTCTCGGTTATCTTGATTCCAGCTTGTGCCTCATCTAGCCCAGCATTTTGCATGATGTACTCTGCATATAAGTTAAATAATCAGGGTGACAATATACAACCTTGACCTACTCCTTTCCTGATTTAGAACAAGTCTGTTGTTCCATGTCCAGTTCTAACTGTTGCTTCTTGACCTGCATACAGATTTTTCAGGAGGCAGGTCAGGTGGTCTGGTATTTCCATCTCTTTAAGAATTTTCCACAGTCTGTTGTGATCCACACAGTTCAAGGCTTTGGCATAGTCAGTAAAGCAGCAGTAGATGTTTTTCTGGGAGTCTCTTGCTTTTTTGATGATCCAATGGATGTTGGCAATTGATCTCTGGTTCCTCTGCCTTTTCTAAATCAAGATCCCTTGAATATCTGGAAGTTCACGGTTCACGTACTGTTGAAGCCTTGCTTGGAGAATTTTGAGTATTACTTTGCTAGCGTGTGAGATGAATGCAATTGTGCACTAGTTTGAGCATTCTGTATACATATAGTTTATATATATTTAAAAGGTATATACTAAAACTTTCATATATACTTGTTTAATTGTCTAATGTAGGTTGTTTTGATAGCTCACACACTTTCTCTCTTTTTAGTATCCTAATCATTTAATTAATGGCATCTTCTGACTCCTACTCATTTTGTATTTTTTCTTCATGTTTTATGATTTTACTGGGTAAAGATGATTTTAAAGTGCATATTGGTTTTTATTTGTTCATAGAGTCTTATATGGCCTCTGTTTCTGAAGTGTAGTTCCAGAACAATTGAACTTATATTTTTCTGATATCATCACTTGTTTGAGACAAGTTTGTTTGAGACAAATTCTTAAAATAACAATTTTAACTTTGGGTTGCTTTATAATAAATTGGCTGATTTTAACTCCAACTTTGTGAGATATGGTTTCATTATGCATAGGATAGTTTTTTTGTTTTTTTTTTTTCCTACCCAGTATCAAGAAAATGCATTAGATATTGTACATTTTCTGGGCCAATGTATCATGTTTTTATTCCTTGTTTAATTAGAAATATATTCCTTAAAGTGCCTTGATTTTTTCATAAGGACTTAAGTTGTAAATCCAGGTAAACTATGGATTGAAGCCTGGTGTCTTATTCCTTGAAGAAGTGGATGTTAAAATCTAATCCTCTCATCATTTCTGAATCTCTAGCTGTTTCATGGCTGCAGAAATATCAGCTCACATGCTTATTGCTCTAGTTTTCATTATATTTTGCATCTGGTACTTGAATATTTTTGTTTCTTGAACTTTCAGCTATAAACTTTAAAAAACAAGAAAAACACATGGCTATTTTTAAATTCAACATCTACCTCTCTAAGAATTTTTAGAGAGAGTTTCAATACCAACCTAATTCATTAAATTACTGAGAAGGACAGTCCTTCCCTCTTCCAAATGGCTGTGCAATATTTCTTGATAGGTATATGTAATTTATCAATCAACTTACTCATTTACTTCATGATGGGTTTAATTTATTATTTTTCTATTTTCTTTTTTTCCTCCTTCAAATATGGTGACAAAAAATAATATTCTTATGCATATCCTTATCATTATTTTTAAATAATAAGACTGTCTTATGAATAAGATGAGTTTTAAAGACGATGCGATTTTCAAGTATTAATAGGTAACACTAGTCTAATTTTTTTTTAAGAAGACAACAATTTATTCTTGGCTGAAGGATTTAGCTATTTAATAAGATTTAATAAGTATCAGTAAAATTTAAAATCTTTTTCTTCGAGTTGTGATATGAATGTTAATAATTTACCAAGCTTCCAAACCAGGGAGGCTGTTTTTCCTTTTATTTAAGCAAAAAAATAAATTATATGATAAAAATAAAAGCAAAGCATATAGACAGTACAAGAAATATGCCAAGTTTGTGCATGGCTAACCAGAAAAGTTGAGATTAAGTACACTATTTCTGAGACAGGGAACGAAAAATGACTCTTACCATGGTGGTTATTATCTCTAAGTTCATTGGCCAATGAAGGGTCATTGTAGGTGTGTTGTAGAATCATTAGAGGAGCCACGGTCTGTATGAATGGCTGTGGAATATACATAGACTGGATCACTCTCAAGAAATGAGGCAGAATAATTGGTTCTTTGGGATTTTACAAATACTTCCCTCCAAAATTTTTAGTGTCAAGTAATTTCAGTGTCAATGCAGGATACTTTAACCATGTTTCTGTCATTGTGGGCTGAAAAGTTTTCTTTAAAACCAGCCCACTTTACCTGTTAATAAGGATTTCTATGCCAGATGTAGGACTTCCCAGCTGGCACCAATGGTAAAGAATGCAGGAGCTGCAAGAGACACAGGTTTGACCCCTGGGTTGAGAAGATCCCTTGGAGAAGAAAATGGCAACCCATTCCAGTATTCTTGCCTGGAAAATTCCCTGGACAGAGAAATCTGGCATGCTGCAGTCCATGGGATTGGAGAGAGTCAGACCTGACTGAGCACACACCTGATGTATTCTCGCTGACAGAGACCTTCTACACTCTTCATGTCATACATCATTTGTTGTTGTTTTTGTTCAGTCACTAAGTCATGTCTGACTCTTTGCAACCCAAAGGGCTGTAGCAGCCAGGCTCCCCTGTCCTTCACTATCTCCCAGAGCTTGTTAAGATTGATATCTATTGAGTTGGTGGTACCATCTAACCATCTCATCCTCTGCTGCCCTCTTCTCCTTTTGCCTTCAATCTTTCCCAGCATCAGAGTCTTTTCCAGTGAGCCAGCTCTTCACATCAGGTGATCACTAAGTATTGGAGCTTCAACTTCAGCATCAATCCTTCCAATGAATCTTCAGAGTTTGTTTCCTTTAGGATTGACTGCTTTGATCTCCCTTGACAGTCCAAGGGATTCTCAAGAGTCTTCTACAGCACTACAATTAGAAGGCATCAATTCTTTTGCACTCAGCCTTCTTTATGATCTAACTCTCACATCCACACATGACTACTGGAAAAATTATAGCTTTGATTATATGGACCTTTGTTGGCAAACTGATGTCTCTACTTTTTAATATGCTGTCTATGTTTGTCATAGTTTTCCTTCCAAGGAGCAAACATATTTTACTTTCATAGTTGCAGTCACCATCTGCAGTGAATCACATATTGTCTTTTTCAATACTTAAGAGTAGAATGGCTGGGTTATATGATAAATGTATAAGACTGCCAGACATCTTTTACAAATGGCTGTACTTTGTATTCCTACCAGAGTATATTAGTGTTTCCTTTCCTCCCCATCTTACCAACACTTGGTATGGGTAGTCATTTTAGCCATTCTAATAGGTTTGTAGTGTAGGATCATTGTAGTTTTAATTGGCTTTTCCCTAATGACTAAGGATGTTGAACATCATTTTATTGTTTTATGTGTCTGTTCAAATCTTTTATTCATTTTTTATTGGGTTGTTTGTTTTCTTTTGATTACCTTTTAAGAGTTCTTTCTATAATCTAGAATAAAGTTTTTTTATCAGATATATCATTTGCAAATATTTTCTTCTGATCAGGAGTTTATATTTACATTCTCTTAGCATTGTCTTTCATAAAGGAGAAGTTCTTAAAGTTCAATATGTCAACTTCTTTCTTTTATGTATTGTGCATTTAGTGTCAACTTTAAGAAATGTTTGCCAGACCCAAGGTAAAAACATTTTCCTCTATGTTTTCCTCCAGAAATTTTATAGTTGAGAGACTCAAGATACAAATGGACAGTCACTAGACCACAAATAAAAATAAAACTCTAACTCACAACCTCTAAAGCAACCAACTGGGGAAGTCAAACCACAACTTCTACAGCAGTTGGCCAAAAGTGGTTAGGACTTGTGCTTCCCTGGTGGCTCAGATGGTGAAGAATCCACCTGCAATACAGGAGACTTGGATTTAGTTCAGGTCAGTTCAGTCACTCAGTTGTGTCCAACTCTTTGTGACCCCATGAATCGAGCATGCCAGGCCTCCCTGTCCATCACCAACTTCCAGAGTTCACTCAGACTCATTGAGTCTGATTGAGTTGGTGATGCCATCCAGCCATCTCATCCTCTGTCGTCCCCTTCTCCTCCTGCTCCCAATCCCTCCCAGCATCAGGGTCTTTTCCAATGAGTCAACCCTTCGCATGAGGTAGCCAAAGTACTGGAGTTTCAGCTTCAGCATTATTCCTTCCAAAGAAATCCCAGGGCTGATCTCCTTCAGAATGGAATGGTTGGATCTCCTTGCAGTCCAAGGGACTCTCAAGAGTCTTCTCCAACACCACAGTTCAAAAGCATCAATTTTTCAGCACTCAGCTTTCTTCAAAGTCCAACTCTTACATCCATACATGACCACTGGAAAAACCATAGCCTTGACTAGATGGACCTTTGTTGGCAAAGTAATGTCTCTGCGTTTTAATATGCTATCTAGGTTGGTCATAACTTTCCTTCCAAGGAGTTAGCGTCTTTTAATTTCATGGCTGCAGTCACCATCTGCAGTGATTTTGGAGCCCCCCAAAATAAAGTCTGACACTGTTTCCACTGTTTCCCCATCTATTTCCCATGGAGTGATGGGACCAGATGCCATGATCTTCGTTTTCTGAATGTTGAGCTTTAAGCCAACTTTTTCACTATCCACTTTCGCTTTCATCAAGAGGCTTTTTGACTTAGTAACTCCCAACATCTGTGACTTTTGCTCCCACTTCCAACTCAGGACCACCCAGAGAAAGATAAATGCTTCACAGACCAATCACATAGGATGCCCCATTTCCACTTTACTTTCCTCCAGATTCCCATGCCAGCAACCTCAAATCAGAGCATACCTGAACCTGTCCTTTTTTTTTTTTTTCCACTATAAAGATTTCCCAGTCTCCTGCTTGCCTTTGAGTCTCTGCCAAACATATATAATGATAGCTGATTCCTCGTTATAGTGATCTCTGAGTACATAACCTCATTTGGGTGATCTTAATTTTTATTGACTTCCTAGAGGTTCCACCAACACAACATCTGCATTGCTTTTGCTGTGAACCCCAGCCTGTCTCCAGGTATGTTACCCACAGAGGCTGCTTGTTCCTTCCTGTGAGTGGCTTGATAAGTCTATGCTGATACGGTGAGTCAATATGGGCTTTGTACTCCTCCTCTTTCTTTGGTGATGAGTTCCTTTATCAGTAAACGGCTATTGATTTGTAGTTTGGTACCTGGCTTTTGCTTTTGGTTTCCACGTGTTTGGCATCTTTGCTAGAATGAGGCATTCCTTTTCATTCCTTCTTGCTTTCTTTGGTACTAGCTTGTGTTGTGCTATTTTAAAATATTTACCATAAGAAGAAGAATCATAAGGTAGGATGTAGATATAGGGCACAAACCTGTTCAAGCTGGTCTCACAGACCCAGACTAATAAGTTTGCTGTTCTTCCTGATTCTGTTTGGAGAAGTTTTGCTGAGTCAATACAACCAGAAAAGGTTTTCCTTTCACCTGGTGTTTTGGTCTTGAGATCTTGGCTTTGATCCAGAGAGAGTGTTCTCTTTGGTTTTCTCCTCTGCTGGGGCATGCAGATTGTCATATGTGTTCAGAGATGACCAACTGTAAGATTGGGGACCTGAGACTCAAGGTGCACAAGCATTATAATCCTTCCAATGGTAGCCAGTTTTTATGGGATCATTGAAGACTAAATATTCTCCCTTCCAGGGAAAACTAATATATATATATATATATATATATATATATACACACATACTAACTCTTGGATTTCTTTTTCTAAATAGCATAACTTCCCTTAAAGATGATTTGGGTCTTCTCTCTTCTGGAGAACATTTATTTTGAACAAAACTGTTCATTTAGGAAGTGCTTTGGGCTTCCTTTGTGGCTCAGCTGGTAAAGAATCCGCCCGCAATGCGGGAGACCTGGGTTCAATCCCTAGGTTGGGAAGATCCCCTGGAGAAGGGAAAGGCTACCTACTCCAGTATTCTGGCCTGGAGAATTCCATGGACTATATAGTCCATGGAGTCGCAAAGAGTCCAACACGACTGAGTGACTTTCACTTTCTTTCACTTCAGAAAAGTAAAGACTAAGATTCCTCAGGACCAGCTGGGCAACAGTTTTGTCGACATGAAGATGTGATGGAGCATGTGGGCTCCTTGCCTGCCATTTAATGTCTAGACCAAATACTGAGGCAACAGCCTTTGCAGTGAGAAAAAAAAAAAAAAAAAGCTTTACTGTGGGGTGGCTGGTCAAGCAAAGAAGTGAGGGAGCAACGATCAGATCTGTCTCTTCAGCTGGCTCATTTAGTGAGATATTTATTGCATTAAGTAGGGTGTAGGAGGTGGAGAAGGCTAGGCATTGGGTGGTGGAAAGTGATAGGAAATTTCAAGCGTTCTCTGCACAACCAGGACTGTTTTTCATGTGCTTCATGTGCTAATTTTCAGCGGTGAAGTTCAGTGTTTACATGATATCCCAGTGTATTTTATGTGGTAGATTTTTGACCTTTGATATCTAAAATTCATTATCAGTTTTTCTTTATCTACAAAATGCCTCCCAGATGTACAGCAGAAGGGGCCATCAACAAGCTGTTTTCTTATGTGTTGTTTTTCTGGTACTCTGCAAAGCAAGCTTGGGAGGGTCTTGGTGAATCATTTTCTTTCTATTTTGTTTGTATTTTGTGGTTCTGAGTGTATACAATACAAGGTGCAGCTTCACAAAGTCCTCCAGATGAAATTCTGAATCAAAAATGTCTTCACTAAGATTTTTTGCCTAAGTCAGTTCAGTTCGGTTGCTCAGTCATGTCTGACTATTTGTGACCCCATGGACTGCAGCACGCCAGGCCTCCCTGTCCATCACCAACTCCCAGAGTTTACTCAAACTCATGTCCATTGAGTTGCTGATGCCATCCAACAATCTCATCCTGTCATCCCCTTCTCCTCCCACCTTCAATCTTTCCCAGCATCAGAGTCTTTTCAAATGAGTCAATTCTTCGCATCAGGTGGCCAAAGTACTGGAGTTTCAGCTTCAACATCAGTTCTTCCAATCAATATTCAGGACTGATTTCCTTTAGGATGGACTGGTTGGATCTCCTTGCAGTCTAAGGGACTCTCAAGAGTCTCCTCAAACACCACAGTTCAAAAGCATGAATTCTTCAGTTCTCGGCTTTCTTTATAGTCCAATGCTCACATACATACATGACTACTGGAAAAACCATAGCTTTGACTAGATGGCCCTTTGTTAGCAAAATAATGTCTCTGTTTTTTATATGCTATCTAGGTTGCTCATAGCTTTTCTTCCAAGGAGCAAGCATTTTTTAATTTAACAGCTACAGTCACCATCTGCAGTGTGTTTGGAGCCCCCCAAAATAAAGTCTGCCATTGTTTCCATTGTTCCCCATCTATTTGCCATGAAGTGATGGAACCAGATGTCATGATCTTAATTTTCTGAATGTTGAGTTTTAAGCCAACTTTTTCAGTCTCCTCTTTCACTTTCATCAAGAGGCTCTTTAGTTCTTCACTTTCTGCCAAAAGGGTGGTGTAATCTACATATCTGAGGTTATTGATATTTCTTCTGTCAATCTTGATTCCAACTTGTGCTTCATTCAGCCCAGAATTTCTCATGATGTATTCTGCATGTAAGTTAAATAATCAGGGTGACAATATACAGCCTTGACATACTCTTTTCCTGATTTAGAACAAGTCTGTTGTTCCATGTCCAGTTCTAACTGTTGCTTCCTGATCTGCACACAGATTTCTCAAGAGGCAGGTCAGGTGGTCCGGCATTCCCATCTCTTTAAGAATTTTCCACAGTTTGTTGTGATCCACATGGTCAAAGGCTTTGGCTTAGTCAATAAAGCAGAAATAGATATTTTTCTGGAACTCTCTTGCTTTTTCAATGATCCAAGGGATGTTGGCTATTAAGCAATTAGCAAGCTAGACTCTTCCTAGCAAACTTTCCCCTTCCTTATCCTTCAGTTGCCTCTCTGTATTCAGCATTCTCTTTTTCCCCTTTCCTTCTGATCTGCCTCTTACACCTCAGTCAACTTCTCCCTTCTCTTCCCCTTGTCCAGAATTCCTGGCTTTAATTAGTGATCTCCAAAAACTACAATTGCCAGTTACCAATAAAGATCCATCCCTCCCATGAGCCAGGTGTACAGGCAACTAGGAGTTTACACCTTGGAGCTGGGCTGAATTAAGAGTTATCTTTAAATATTTGTCTAAATCTATAGACAGAGGAGCCTATTGGGCTGCAAACCATGGAGCTGCAAAGAGTTGGACACAACTTAGTGACTGAGAATGCACTCACTAAATCCATTAAGTACTAGCATATATGTATAGAAGAGTTTAGAATTCTTTACGTGGCATATGGTTGTCTAACGTAAATTGACATATACACTTGTTGGTTAAAAACTCAGATGCTAAATCCAAATGGCAAAAGCTGATTCAACAAACTCAGAAGGAAGCCAAAATAAACCTGAGGGTTCTCTTTGCATAATATACCCAAGGGTCCAAAAAAAAAAAAAAATCCCCCCAAATAGGCAAAGTTTCTTAAAAGCAAGACCCAAAGCATTTCCAATGAAAATCAACTGGACCATAATTCAACCATGCAAACAGAAAAGATGAAATAGTAGAGTTGCTCCGGACTAGAAAAATACCTGCAGCAACATTCAGAAATTAACAAAGGTGCTGATGTAACAACAGCCTTTCTTCTCATTTTGTTAAGGAATTAAACCTGGAATTAATTTAATTCCAATTCTAAAATAGAAATTAGGATGGGAAATGGCTCCTTTATCTCAACTACAGCATCTGTAGGAACATTTTCTTTAAAAAAAAAATTATTTATTTTAATTGGGGGCTAATTACTTTACAATATTGTAGTGGGTTTTGCCATACATTGACATGAGTCAGCCATGGGTGTACATGTGTTCCCCATCCTGAAACTCCTCCCACCTCCCTCCCCATTCCATCCCTCAGGGTCATCCCAGTACACCAGCCCTGAGCATTCTGTCTCATGCATCAAAACTGGACTGACTATCTATTTCATATATGATAATATACATGTTTCAATGCTATTCTCCAGATCATCCCACCCTCTCCTTCTCCCACAGAGTCCAAAAGTCTGTTCTCTATATCTGTGTCTCTTTTGCTGTCTTGCATATAAGGTCATTGTTACCATATTTCTAAATTCCACCTATATGCATTAATATATTGTATTGATGTTTTTCTTTCTGGCTTACTTCACTCTGTATAATAGGCTCCAGTTTCATCCACCTTATTAGAACTGATTCAAATGCGAACATTTTCTGTTATTAAGGTACAATTGATATAACCTTATATTAGTTCAAGGTGCACAATATAGTGTTTTCATATTTGTTTATACAGTACTGGCAATCCCAACTTGTGATTGTTCATCTTATCATTTTTTAAATTACAAGGGTATGAGAGTTATACACATTCAATAGAAGCAATGTTTTGAATTTTGAATTTTTATCTTTTATCTGGGTATCCATAGGCATTACAGTACTCTTTTGTAACTCTGGGTAGCAGCAGTGGCAATAAGCTGCAGCTCCCAATCAGACACAGGACCTCAAGAGTGAACGACTGATACATCCACAGCCATTCTGTACTCATACAACCATTCTGTTTTTCATCTTCAGTAAAGCATTCAGTCAGTTCAGTTCAGTCACTCAGTTGTGTCTGACTCTGCGACCCCATGAACTGCAGCAAGCCAGGCTTCCCTGTCCATCGAACACCCAGAGTTTACTCAAACTCATATCCATTGAGTCTGTGATGCCATCCAACCATCTTATCCTCTGTCATCCCCTTCTCCTCCAACCTTTAATCTTTCCCAGCATCAGGGTCTTTTCAAATGAGTCAGTTCTTTGCATCAGGTGGCCAATGTATTGGAGTTTCAGCTACATCAATCCTTCCAATGAATATTCAGGACTCATTTCTTTTAGAATTATGTGCTCAGCTTTCTTTATAGTCCAACTCTCACATCCATACATGACTACTGGAAAAACCATAGCTTTGACTAGATGGACATTTGCTGTCAAAATAATGTCTCTGCTTTTTAATATGCTGTCTAGGTTGGAAGTAACTTTTCTTCCATGGAACAAGCGCCTTTTAATTTCATGGCTGCAGACACCATCTTCAGTGCTTTTGGAGCCCCAAAATAAAGTCTCTCACTGTTTACATGGTTTCCCCATCTATTTGCCATGAAGTAATGGGACCAGATGCCATGATCTTAATTTTCTGAATGTTGAGTTTTAAGGCAACTTTTTCAGTCTCCTCTTTCACTTTCATCAAGAGGCTCTTTAGTTCTTCTTCACTTTCTGCTACAAGGGTGGTGTTATCTGCATATCTGAGGTTATTGATATTTCTCCTGGCAATCTGGATTCCAGCTTGTGCTTCTCCAGCCAGCGTTTCTCATGATGTACTCTGCATATAAGTTAATAAGCAGGGTGACAATACAGCCTTGACGTGCTTCTTTCCGGTTTGGAACCAGTCTGTTCCATGTCGGGTTCTAACTGTTGCTTCCTGACCTGCATACAGATTTCTCATGAGGCAGGTCAATTTTTTAAAGAATTTTCCAAAGTTTGTTGTGATCCACACAGTCATAGGCTTTGGCATAGTCAATAAAACAAAATTAGATGTTTTTTCTGGCACTCTCTTGCTCTTCCAATGATCCAGCAGATGTCTGGAATTTGATCTCTGGTTCCTATGCCTTTTTTAATCCATCTTGAACATCTGGAAGTTCACAGTCCACATACTTTTGAAGCCTAACTTGGAGCATTTTGAGCGTTAATTTGTTATTGTGTGACATGAGTGCAATTGTATGGTAGTTTGAGCATTCTTTGTCATTGCCTTTCTTTGGGATTGGAATGAAAACTGACCTTTTCCAGTCCTGTGGCCACTACTGAGTTTTCCAGATTTGCTGGCATATGAGTGCAGCACTTTCACAGCATCATCTTTTAGGATTTGAAATAACTCAACTGGAATTCCATCACCTCCACTAGCTTTGTTTGTAGTGATGCATCCTAAGACCCATTTCACTTTGTATTTCAGGATGTCTGGCTCTAGGTGAGTGATCATACTATCATGATCATCTGAGTCATGAAGATCTTTTCTGTACAGTTCTTCTGTGTATTCTTGCCATCTCTTCTTAATATCTTCTTCAGCTTCTTTATGTCCATATCATTTCTGTCCTTTATTGTGCCCATCTTTGCATGAAATGTTCCCTTGGTATCTCTAATTTTCTTGAAGAGATCGCTAGTCTTTCCCATTCTATTTTTTTTTTTTATTTCTTTGCATTGATCTTTGAGGAAGGCTTTCTTATCTCTCCTTGCTTTTCTTTGGAACTGCATTCAAATTGGTATGTCTTTCCTTTTCTCGTTTGCCTTTCGCTTCTCTTCTTTTCACAGCTATTTGTAAGGCCTCCTCAGACAGCCATTTTGCTTTTTAGCATTTCTTTTTCTTGCGAATATTCCTGACCCCTGCCTCCTGAACAATGTCACAAACCTCTGTCCATTGTTCTTTGTCTGTCAGATATAATCCCTTGAATCTATTTGTCTCTTCCACTGTATAATCTAAAGGGATTTGATTTAGGTCTTACCTGAATGGTCTAGTGGTTTTCCCTACTTTCTTCCATTTAAGGCTGAATTTGGCAATAAGGAGCTCATGATCTGAGCCACAGTCAGGTCCTGATCTTGTTTTGGCTGACTGTATAGAGCTTCTCCATCTTTGGCTGCAAAGAATAGAATCAATCTGATTTCAGTGTTGACCATCTGGTCATGTCCATGTTTAGAGTCTTCTCTTGTGTTTTTGGAAGAGGATGTTTGCTATGACCAGTTTGTTCCCTTGGCAAAAATATATTTGCCTTTGCCTTGCTTCATTCTGTACTTCAAAGCAAAATTTGCCTGTTACTCCAGGTATTTCTTGACTTGCTACTTTTGCATTCCTGTCCGCTATAATGAAAAGGACAGTTTTTTGGGGTGTTACTTTTAGAAGGTCTTGCAGGTCTTCATAGGACCATTCAACTTCAGCTTCTTAAGCATTACTAGTTGGGGCATAGACTTGGATTACTGTGATATTGAATGGTTCGCATTGGAAATGAACAGAGAGCATTCTGTCGTTTTTGAGATTGCATCCAAATACTGCATTTTGGACTCTTTTGTTGACTATGATGGTTACTTCATTTCTTCCAAGGGATTCTTGCCCATAGTAGTAGATATAATGGTTATCTGAGATAATTCACCCATTCCAGTCCATTTGAGTTCGCTGATTCCTAGAATGTTGACATTCACTCTTGCCATTTCCTGTTTGACCACTTGCAATTTGCCTTGATTCATGGACCTAACATTTCAGGTTCCTATGAAATATTGCTCTTTACAGCACTGGACTTTACTTCCATCACCCATCACATCCACAACTCGGTGTTGTTATTGCTTTGGCTCCATTTCTTCTTTCTTTCTGGGGTTATTTCTCCAGTGATCTCCAGTAGCATATTGGGTACCTACCGGTCTGGGAAGTTCATCTTTTTGCCTTTTCATACTATTCATGGGGTTCTCAAGGCAAAAATTCTGAAGTGATTTGCTATTCCTTTTTCCAGTAGACCATGTTTTGTCCGAACTCTCCACCATGACACGTCTGTCTTGGGTGGCCCTATATGGCATGGCTCATAGTTTCATTGAGTTAGACAAGTCTGTGGTCCATGTGATCCGATTGGTAGTTTTCTGTGATTGTGGTTTTCAGTCTGTCTGCCCTCTGATGGATAAGGATAAGAGGCTTATGGAAGCTTCCTGATGGGAGATACTGACTGAGAGGGAAACTGGGTTTTGTTCTGATGAGCAGGGCCATGCTCAGTAAATCTTTAATCCAATTTTCTGTTGATGGGTGGAGCTGTGTATTCAATAAATTATTATAATATATGCACTTTATTATAAAATTGGCTTTGTGTTAGATTATTTTGTCCAGTTGTTAGCTAATGTAAATAATCTTGGCATATTTAAGATAGGCTAGGTTAAGCTATGGAGAAGGCAATGGCAACCCACTCCAGTACTCTTGCCTGGAAAATCCCGTAGGCTGAGGAACCTGGTAGGCTGCAGTCCCTGGGGTCGCGAAGAGTCGGACACGACTGAGCGACTTCACTTCTCACTTTCCTGCATTGTAGAAGGGAAGGGGCAACCCACTCCAGTGTTCTTGCCTGGAGAATCCCAGGGACGGCGGAGCCTGGTGGGTTGCTGTCTATGGGGTTGCACAGAGTTGGACACGACTGAAGCGACTTAGCAGCAGCAGCAGGTTAAGCTATAATGCTCAGCAGGTTAAGTGTATTAAAAACATTTTTAACTTAGGTTATTTTCAACTTACAAAGAGTTTATCAGTGTGTAACCCCATCTTATGTTGAGGAAGGTATGTTTGCAAAAGTACCACAACAGTATGTCCAGTTAACATCTGTCACCACACATAGCTAAATGTTTTTTTCTTGTGATAAAAACTACAGATTCACTCACTAGCTGCTTTTAAATATGGAATACAGTGTTATTAACCATAGTCACCATGTTATACATCATATATCTATGACTTACTCATTTTATCACTGGAAATTTGTGCCTTTTGACCTCTTTCACCCATTTTGCCCTCCCCAACCATCCATTGCCAATCACCAATCTTTTTTGTTTTCTTTATTCATGAATTTGGATTTTGTTTTATTTAGTTTTGGTTTTGATTCCACATATAAGATCATATGTGGAATCAAAAGGTATTTATCTTTTCCTTTCTAACTTATCTCATTTAACATAATGCCCTCAAGGTTTTCCACATTGTGCAAATGTCAAGATTCATTCCTTTTTTATGGGTGAATGATATTCTGTTGTATATATTTGCCACATTTTCTGTATACATTCATTGGTCAATGGATGTTTAGGTTTTTTCCATGCCTTTGCTATTATAAACAATGTTGCAATGAACATAGAAGTGCATTTATCTTTTCAAATTATTGTTTTTGTATTGTCTTACAGTATAAATTTTGAACCCCTTGCATCAAGAGGTTATGTTTGAAATATTTTGTATCAGGCACTTACCTCAATGCACACACTAAATGCACTTTGCTTAGGATTTGGCACATAGTACAATATTAATATATAGGTTGTTTAATTTTAGAAAGTAATATTTCACGTGAAGTGAAAGTTGCTCAGTCATGTCTGACTCTTTGTGATCCTATGGACTATGCACTTAATGGAATTCTCCAGGCCAAAATACTAGAGTGGGTAGCTGTTCACTTCTCCAGGGGATCTCCCCAACCCAGGGATTGAACCTAAGTCTCCCACATTGCAGGCAAATTTATATATATATATATATATATATATATAAATTTATATATATATATAATATATATAATATATATTATATATATTTATATATATAATTTATTTATATATATTATATATAATATAATTATTATATATATATAAAAATATATATATATATAAATAAATTTATTTATTTTAATTGGAGGCTAATTACTTTACAATATTGTATTGGTTTTGCTAAGCCACTAGGGAAACCCAAGTGGCTTCATGGTGTTTCATATAGTGAAGGTAACATAAGGTGTCCCTCAAGGTCAGAATATTACTCTAGTGAAAACCTTGGAGTAAGATCAATGCCTTTATATTTTCCTCAGTTTTGAAGATGATCACATGACAGAATAATGCCCTCAGAAACAACAAAAACAAATTTTTGTCCCTATTGTGCATGAAATTTTGTGCTAGGTACTTTGCAAATATTATATATTCGAGTATTTAGAGCAATCCTATAGGATAGATATATTTGTTATTACTCTAATTTTACATTTGAGGAAACACATTTCCAGAGTTTACTTGATACACTTGAATTGCACAGCTGGTTAGTGATGAAGCTTCTTGAGTCTATAAAACCTAAGTTCAAGGTCTGTATTCACAGTCACTGTGTAATATTGGCTCTTACCTTCTTTCATCCTCTTGAAGGCAAAATTGCAATCTCAAGATCTAGGGAGTGTACCATAGCATTTTCAGCCAGAATTTATTATACTTTGAAAAGGATAACATTATCTAGACAGCACCAATAAAAAAGGCCAAAACCATACTTCTTTTTAATAAACACTTGATTATTGATCAATCTGCTATCAATAGTATCAAAGTTTATTTCTCTTCCCTGCCTACACTTCCCTGCCTGGCAAAGCCAATGTAAGGATGGTCAGTGAAAAAGAAATCAAAGCAATTTCACAGTTCTCTAAATATTTATGTATCTTGTCAAGTATAGGTAATTCTAGCATTAGTGCTATTGTGCCAGTCATTATAGTAAGTATATAATTGAATAGTATTATAATAACTCTTTTATAGATTAATAAGCCTAGACCTGGAAACACTAATTTATCAAGGTGTGTAACTAGTAAATGAGATATTTAGTAATCAAATCTTATTTATGACTTTTATTCATTAATTCAATAAGTATTTATTATATACCTCACAAAGATCATGTTAATAAAACTGACCAAAAAATACTTGTCCTTAAAAAACTTATATTCTATTGCAGCTATATATGTGTGTAGATTAATTATACTGTATATCCACTGGCAAAAGTAGAAAGTCAAGAAACACCTGGAGTAATAGGCAAAGTTGGCCTTGGAATACGGAATGAAGCAGGGCAAAGACTAATAGTTTTGCCAAGAAAATCCACTGGTCATAACAAACACCCTCTTCCAACAACACAAGAGAAGACTCTATACATGGACATCACCAAGTGGTCAACACTGAAATTAGATTAATTGTATTCTTTGCAGCCAAAGATGGAGAAGCTCTATACAGTCAGCAGGAGCTGGAGCTGACTGTGGCTCAGACCATGAACTTATTGCAAATTCAGACCAAAATGGAAGAAAGTAGGGAAAACCACTAGACCATTCAGGTATGACCTAAATCAAGTCCCTTATGATTATACAGTGGAAGTGAGAAATAGATTTAAGGGCCTAGATCTGATAGATAGAGTGCCTGATGAACTATGGAATGAGGTTCATGACATTGTACAGGAGATAGGGATCAAGACCATCCGCATGGAAAAGAAATGCAAAAAAGCAAAATGGCTGTCTGGGGAGGCCTTACAAATAGCTGTGAAAAGAAGAGAAGCAAAAAGCAAAGGAGAAAAGGAAAGATATAAACATCTGAATGCAGAGTTCCAAAGAATAGCAAGAAGAGATAAGAAAGCCTTCAGCGATCAATGCAAAGAAATAGAGGAAAACAACAGAATGGGAAAGACTAGAGATCTCTTCAAGAAATCAGAGATACCAAAGGAACATTTCATGCAAAGATGGGCTCGATAAAGGACAGAAATGGTATGCACCTAACAAAAGCAGAAGATATTAAGAAGAGATGGCAAGAATACACAGAACTGTACAAAAAAAGATCTTCACGACCAAGGTAATCACGATGATGTGATCACTCACCTAGAGCCAGATATCCTGGAATATGAAGTAAAGTAGGCCTTAGAAAGCATCACTATGAACAAAGCTAGTGGAGGTGATGGAATTCCAATTGAGCTATTTCAAATCCTGAAAGACGATGCTGTGAAAGTGCTGCATTCAATATGCCAGCAAATTTGGAAAACTCAGCAGTGGCCATAGGACTGGAAAAGGTCAGTTTTCATTCCAATCCCAAAGAAAGGCAATGCCAAAGAATGCTCAAACTACTGCACAATTGCACTCATCTCACATGCTAGTAAAGTAATGCTCAAAATTCTCCAAGCCAGGCTTCAGCAATATGTGAACAATGAACTTCCTGATGTTCAAGCTGGTTTTAGAAAAGGCAGAGGAACCAGAGATCAAATTGACAACATCCACTGGACCATTCAAAAAGCAAGAGAGTTCCAGAAAAGCATCTACTTCTGCTTTATTGACTATGCCAAAGCCTTTGACTGTGTGGATCATAATAAACTGTGGAAAATTCTTCAAGAGATGGGAATACCAGACCACCTGACCTGCCTCTTGAGAAATCTGTATGCAGGTCAGGAATCAACAGTTAGAAGTGGACATGGAACAACAGACTGGTTCCAAATAGGAAAAGGAGTTGGTCAAGGCTGTATATTGTCACTCTGTTTATTTAACTTATATGCAGAGTACATCATGAGAAACGCTGGACTGGAGGAAACACAAGCTGGAATCAAGATTGCCGGGAGAAATATCAATAACCTCAGATATGCAGATGACACCACCCTTATAGCAGAAAATGAAGAGGAACTCAAAAGCCTCTTGATGAAAGTGAAAGTGGAGAGTGAAAAAGTTGGCTTAAAGCTCAACATTCAGAAAACGAAGATCATGGCATCCGGTCCCATCACTTCATGGGAAATAGATGGGGAAACAGTGGAAACAGTGTCAGACTTTATTTTGGGGGGCTCCAATATCACTGCAGATGGTGACTGCAGCCATGAAATTAAAAGACGCTTACTCCTTGGAAGGAAAGTTATGACCAACCTAGATAGAATATTCAAAAGCAGAGACAATACTTTGCCAACCAAGTTTCGTCTAGTCAAGGCTATGGTTTTTCCTGTGGTCATGTATGGATGTGAGAGTTGGACTGTGAAGAAGGCTGAGCGCCGAAGAATTGATGCTTTTGAAGTGTGGTGTTGGAGAAGACTCTTTTATTTTTCTTGGAGAAGACTCTTGAGGGTCCCTTGGACTGCAAGGAGATCCAACCAGTCCATTCTGAAGGAGATCAGCCCTGGGATTTCTTTGGAAGGAATGATGCTAAAGCTGAAACTCCAGTACTTTGGCCACCTCATGCGAAGAGTTGACTCACTGGAAAAGACTCTGATGTTGGGAGGGACTGGGGGCAAGAGGAGAAGGGGACGACAGAGGATGAGATGGCTGGATGGCATCACTGACTTGATGGACGTGAGTCTGAATGAACTCTGGGAGTTTGTGATGGACAGGGAGTCCTGGCGTTATGTGATTCATGGGGTCACAAAGAGTTGGACACGACTGAGCGACTGATCTGATCTGATCTGATCTGATGTCCATTAGCAATATGTTTTGTGAAAAAAAAATGAAATAGGAAATAAGAGTAGGTATAGTTTGAAGGAAGGTGACATGGAGGCGGCTAGGTTGCAATTTTAAATAAGCTGGCTTGGAAAGTACTCTCTAAGATTACATTTAAGAATAGAGTTGAGAGCGGTAAGAGTGAGGCATGTGGGTATATGTACCTAAGATAGTTAATTTTATGTGTTAGTTTGGCTAGGGACTTTTGTCCATTTGTTTGGTTTAACACCAGCCTAGATGTTGCTGTGAAGATATTTTTTAAAATGTGATTAGCATTTAAATCAGTAGACTTTGACCAAAGTAGACTACTGTCTGTGATGTTGAGTAGGTTTTAGTCAGCTGAAGTTTATAAGAGGCCAATGATCTCTGAAGAAGACATACTTCTGCCTCTAGACTGCGACACAGAAATTCTACTTGAGTTTTCGTCTTTCAAGCTGTCAGGGAAGGCTTCCCTGTGAAGTGTAACTTGAGCTCATATATGAAGGGTGAATAAAATTAAACCACATAAAGGGTATTGAAAGCAGGGATTGGAGGATGTCTATAAGACTCTGAAAGAAAGCATACTCCAGGTAAAGTACTGCATGTGCAAAAACCATTCACAAGAGAAAGTATGCCTTGAGAAACAGAATGGAGGCATGTGTGGCTGAAGCCAGAGGAGCAGTATGGTGTGAAATGTGATATGTGAGAGTGTGTGGGGGCAGACAGGCAAGCTCACCACATTTACTGCTACTAACTTACCCTTGTATAGCATACTGACTTTTCAAAGCATATGCACATTTATTTCCTCATTTTATCCTCATACCATCCATTTGATACAGATAGCTTAGTGTAGAGTTGACAGGCGGTGTCAGAGATTCAAGTTAACATCCAGAGTCCTATAATCAGTTAATGTTGGTTCTGAAGATCAAATATTATAAATTCCAATGCTGGATAATTTCTCTCAGATCATGCTGAACTTTTAATCTTACATTCAGATCTCTTTCTTCTTTCTCCACTTTTGATGATAATATTTGATTGTGCATCTAAAAATCACATATAATGTACAAAATTGGTTGTTTTGTAGTCTTGGAATTTAAAACCCTATTTTTTGGTCTGGTGTTTTTGGTTTAATAGTAAATGATTATTAGTAAAGATTACAACACTTTTTTCATTCATATGTTCAAAATAAAAATCCTCATATAGTCAGGTTTTTTCAGCTATTTTATTTTAAATTGCTGTGTTATGTTTAATACAGTTGTGAGATTCAAGAACTTTATTATACTTTGTAACTCTGAATCTCTCCTTTTATAACAATTTATTTTATTGAGATTGCCTTCAAATTATAGTATGAATTACAAAAAATATGAAAAGTTTTCAAAAACTAAGAAATATTCTATTACAGTATTTAACAAGACTAACTTGTGCTGGTTCAGTATTTTTTTGCAAGTTTTCCCTGAATCTAATTGGTAATCATGGATGCTTACATACTACAGGCATATTTAGCTCAGCTGAATTCCTCTCAAACATAGAATCCCCAGGGTAAAATAAACCAATAATACCATGGCTAATTGTACCATGGATGAATTGTAAATGCATATTGAAGTTGGTCTGAAGAGGCTGCATACTTTATAATTAAAATTATATGACATTTTGGAAATGGCAAAACTATAATGACATGTCTCAGGAGTTCCAGGGGGTGAGGAAGAGGGTTGAATAGGTGAAGCACAGGGGATTTTTAGGACAATAAAGCTAATCTGTATGCTATTGTAATAGTATGCTATTGTAATAGTGGATAAACGTCCCTATGTATCTTGAAAACCTGTAGAAATTTACAACACAATGTATGAACCTTAAGGTATATATGTTTTACAAATCATCTCAGAGATTGGAGAATCTCAGGAAGGAATGCAAAGTGATCACACAATCAATCAAATTATATTAAAAATATATGAAACAGTCTCACTAGAGCAGGTGAGGAGAAATGGTTTGACAAAGCAACTTTGGAAATAAGTGCAGTCTGTAAGACTAAAGACAAAGGAAACTATATAAGCTTTCTACTGTAGTTGATAAAATTGTTTTCCATAGGAGTACAGCGTCACATTTCTGATAGCATTATATTCTTACATTGTAATTGAACAATTAATTTAATGAATTGTGAATGTCAGATTTCTCATTATTGGAATATTAGCTTATAGATAATAATGGGCAGAGGTTAGAATGATCCATTTGATAAGTATTTAGAATTGGAGACCCCGCTATACACTCATGTACTTTAGCTCACACATAAAAGCAGATGGCTTACAAAAATACTTATTTGTAGATATGTGTGTATAAGTGGGAATACATGTAATATACCTACATGCATTTTCTTGTTCTGTTATCTGATAATCTTAGAAGCAATGATACCTCAGTAGCATACCTAGTGCCCATATCTTGATTTTTAATACAATTCTTCAAAATAGGAAGCTAGTGGTACTTGAAGAAATAACTGACTCTAAGACTGGGACAAGAAATATTCAAGGTGACTTTGCAATAAGGAAGTGCACAAGAAAGAGGTCCACATTGTTGGAGTATACCAAACACAGGAACCAACTGCAAGAGCACCCTAAAACAATCTGAACATCACAATACATAATTGTATGTTAGATTATAAGTGAAAGTATAAAATAAATATCCATAGTCCATGCTGGTATAAATGTGTGATTGAACAGATGAATGGATACAAAGAATAGGCAAATCTGTGCCCAAGAAGTAATGCTTTCCCTCCTAAGTGCGGGTTGCCTGCTGTGACTATCTTCTAAAGTGTACAGCATGAAACCATATAAAAAAGAGTAACTTTTCAGATGAGAAACCTGGCAAACTGCTTCAACCAGGTGATCAAAATTAATGGTTTATTAATACATGATGTGATGAAGTTGGTACTTCACCTCTGTGCTCTTCCTCTTAAAAATGCATAACCCATCCTATTATAAGAAAACCAACAGGCAAATACAATGTGAAGAATATTCTGCAAAATAACTGACCAGTACTCCTCAAAACTATCAAAGTCACTAAAAACAGGAAAAATCCGAGAAAATGTCACAGCCAAAGGGAGACAGAGGACATATGATGGCTAAATGTAATGTGGTATTTGGAGAGGACCCTGGAGAATAAAGGGCTTCCCTGCTGGCTCAGAGGTTAAAGTGTCTGCCTGCAATACGGGAGACCTGGGTTTGATCCCTGGGTTGGGAAGACCCCCTGGAGAAGGAAATGGCAACCCACTCCAGGATTCTTGCCTGGAGAATCCAATGGACAGAGAAGCCTGGTGGGCTACGGTCCATGGGGTTGCAAAGAGTCAGACACAACTGAGCGACTTCACTTACTTACTGGAGAATAAAATGGGAAATTAAAAAAAAAAATCTGAATGAAGTATGACTTTAGTTAATAATAGTGTATCAATATTATTTCTTTAATTGTAACAAATGGGCTTCCCTGGTGGTTCAGCTGTAAATAACTTGTCTGCAATGCAGTAAACAAGGGTTTGATCCCTGGGTCAGGAAGATCACCTGGAGAAGGGAATGGCAGCCCACTCCAGTATTCTTGCCTGGGAAATCCCATGGACAGAGAAGCCTGGTGGGCTACAGTTCATGGTGTTGCAAAAGAGTGGGACATGATTAGTGACTAAGCAACAGCAGTGTGATATGTTAATATTAGGGGAAAACAGGCCTGGGGTATATGGGGCCTTTTTGTACTGTCTATGCAAACTTTTGTAAAATTGCTCTAAAATAAAAATGAGCTGGAATCTGAAGAATAAAAAAGATGCAGAAAAATCTCAAGTAAATTTTTCCAGTCAGAAGATACAAGAATCAAGTAACTAAGAAAGGAATTAGTTTAACAAATTCAGCAATAAAAATAAAATCACTCTGCTTAGAAGGGTAAAGGTAATATAACTATCTTCAGAGGTGTGAATTAGATGATTATAAAGAACTTGGAATGTTTAACCAAATCACTATAAACTTGCACCCTGTTATCATTTCTTGAACATATGTCTTGGGGTTCTTTGTAACAATGATAGAACTGTAAATTCTCCAGTTGATTAAACTGTAAGTTAATAGTATCCAAAATTTTGAAGCCTCAATAGCTATATCTGTCATGCTTGCATGAACTTTAATGACTCAGAAGCATAACTGCTCACTTGGATAGCATTCCTTGATGGCATAATTCAAATTTCAGTAATATGACAAGTTAATTGAAAAATAATTCAGATTTAACTCTTTAGAAAATGAATTTGGCATACAATTTGATACAGCACAGTAAATACCAAAAGACACAGAAGAGTGTCTGATAGGACTATAAAAATGCTGGCAAATGGGATTATGTAGAAGCTTTCCAGTTTCCTGTTATTTGGCAAGAAAAATTCAGTGGGCCATTTTTATGCCTAGGTCTTATAACAGATATATAAAAGAATGTAAGTTAAAAATCAGAAAACTACATATATATTTGATTTATAAATAATCTTCATTTTCTGAAGAATATTAAAATTCTTATGTAATTTTTAACAATTCTAGTTAGTGCCTTTGGGAAATGTGTTACAAATAGAAATTAATAGTATTCTGAACAATTTTTAGTTTAATTTCATATAATTCTGTTCCACAGTTGGCCTAACTTGACTTGGACTACAGACTATATTTGATTTAATACATCTTATGTTTTTTTACAGATGTTTATAAGTTATTTTATTTGAAGATATGTGCTAAGTTGTAGATTCTTTAAAGGCAGAGGACATATATAGGCTGGTTATAAGTAAACTTGACAGACTTGCAGAGCCAATAGAATTTCTACTAAAGTTTTATTAGGCACATAAATTGTATTATGTTCAGTTCATTCAGTCCAGTCACTCAGTCGTGTCCGACTCTTTGTGACCCCATGAATTGCAGCACGCCAGGCCTCCTTGTCCATCATCAACTCTCGAAGTTCACTCAAACTCATGTCCATCGAGTCAGTGATGCCATCCAGCCATCTCATCCTCTGTCATCCCCTTCTCCTGCCCCCAATCCCTCCCAGCATCAGAGTGTTTTCCAATGAGTCAACTCTTCACACGAGGTGGCCAAAGTACTGGAGTTTCAGCTTTAACCTCATTCCTTCCAAAGAAATCCCAGGGCTGGTCTCCTTCAGAATGGACTGCTTGGATCTCCTTGCAGTCCAAGGGACTCTCAAGAGTCTTCTCCAACACCACACTTCAAAAGCATCAATTCTTCGGTGCTCAGCTTTCTTCACAGTCCAACTCTCACATCCATACATGACCACAGGAAAAACCGTAGCCTTAACTAGATGGACCTTTGTTGGCAAAGTAATGTCTCTGCTTTGAATATGCTATCTAGGTTGCTCCTAACTTTCCTTCCAAGGAGTAAGCGTCTTTTAATTTCATGGCTGCAGTCACCATCAGCAGTGATTTTGGAGCCCCCAAAAATAAAGTCTGACACTGTTTCCACTGTTTCCCCATCTATTTGCCATGAAGTGATGGGACCCGATGCCGTGATCTTCGTTTTCTGAATGTTGAGCTTTAAGCCAACTTTTTCCCTCTCCTCTTTCACTTTCATCAAGAGGCTTTTTAGTTCCTCTTCACTTTCTGCCATAAGGGTGGTGTCATCTGCATATCTGAGGTTATTGATATTTCTTCTGTCAATCTTGATTCCAGCTTGTGCTTCCTCCAGCCCAGTGTTTCTTGTGTTACATTACTAGAATAAAATACATTTTGTTTTCCTTTACAATTTTATGCATTTGGTCAGATTATATATTCATTTATATTTTCATCTAGTATTTTTACTATCTCTCATTTATGTATATGTGTATATTGATATGCAAAATAAGGAAATGCATATCACTCTGCAGATTTGCACTGTCTTAGCTTATAAATTGTGAGTCATTAAATAAAAATGATAGACTTTTTAAAACTTTGCCTGACTTTAAAAATTATATTTAGATTTAATCTCTCTGTTTATTTTCATTATTTATTTTTTCACTTGACAAATGGTAAAAATTCAAACCATTGCATGAAGTAACCATTACTATATAACTAAAATAATTGAAAGAACAATCACAGCACTCTAGAGCTATTAAATCTATAAAGCCCTTGGGAATCTGTGATGAGAAAGGATAGTCATCAATATGTGAGCTGATTCTTTATGAAATTCCTAAAAATATCTTTAGAAAGCAAGACCTTAGTATAGCTCATTATTTTGAAGAATCTTATTTGAAATAATGACCTAAGAAGTACTTGTTTTCACTCTCCATTAGAACACTTGTTTATTTATTATGCAACCCGAGAAAATGTTTACTTTTGGGTAATGGTAGAAATATGGCCAGTAGGCCATATTTTATTTATAAACATGTCTGGACAGCAATCTCAAGGGTATTTGGAAGATTCAATATAATACTGATAATAACCCATAGCATTTTCCGTCACCAAATCAAAGGATTATTTCTGCATACTGGCTGAGAAGTGATCTATAATAAAACCTCTTCAACTTCTGCGTTTCACAGCAATAGTTCCTGAACACTAGATTATTAAATCACATTGAAGTCTCTTTTCTTCTTCCTGTAAATGAGGTCAATTCTTTGGAAATGACTTTTTCCTTTAATAGCTTCTTCAAGCTGTATGATCTTAGACAACTTGCAAAATCTCAAGGATAAAAGCAATTTCAAACTTATTGTCCAGCTATTTGCAGAATTCATAGATCTTTTCCTTATTCATCACTCCCACTGAATAGTCATTCTCGTTCAGTTTAACTATTTTCAGGAACAGGGAACCCAGTAAGACCCAGTGAACTTAAACTGGTTTCAGGCAACTCTGAGTTTCAAGAATTCTGCCTTTGTTCACCTTGTTCATTTGAATCAGCTTCCTCACATTGAAAGTGGAGATAACAATAGCTATCTATTTCACATAATTATTGCAAGTGTAAATATATAATGCATGTAGAAAATATAGTGTACATAGTGAAGCTGGGATATACCTATATTCCCACTCAGTGTAATAAATTGTATGATTATTCACACATATTCGCTTCTATACTCCAGAGGAAAAAATTATACTTCATTGCCCATTGATAATAAACTTAGCCAAGAGACTTAGGTCTTTGGAATAAGAATCTAAGTAACATGTGTCACTTTCGAGGAGAAATTATGAAAGCCAGCATGTGGTCTCACCTTTCCCTTTTACTTCTGTACCACTGACTAGCAACACACTCACATAAAGTCTGCTTTGACTGAATGGATTTAGGATTGAAGATAATATAGAGCAGTGCTCTAGTTGGTCTCAGGTGTTAGTCACTGAGTCATGTCTGAATCTTTGTGACTCCATGGACTGTAACCCTCTAGGCTCCTCTGTTTATGGAATTCTCCAGGCAAGAATACTGCAGTGGTTTGCCTTTCTCTTATCCAGGGGATCTTTCCAACCCAGGGATTGAACCCAGATCTCCTACACTGCAGGCAGATTCTTTATCATCTGAGCCACCAGGGATGCCCTGGTTGGCCCCAAAGGGTCATATAATTCACTGAGAATTTTCTTGGTTCCAGCCAAATGTAATTTCAGGCTGAGGGAGCAGAACTCAGCACAGTGAAACCAAATAAAATCCATATAATAAAATACAGGGGCTTCCTTGGTGGTTTAGATGGTAAAGAATCTTCTTGCAGTGTGGGAGACCTGGGTTCCATCCCTGGGTTGGGAAGATTCCCTTGAGGTGGGCATGGCAACCCACTCCAGTATTCTTGCCTGGAGAATCCCCATGGACAGAGGAGCCTGGTGGGCTACAGCCCATGGAGTTGCAAAGAATCAGACACGACTGAGTGACTAAGACAAACAATAAATTACAAACATTTTAAAGTATAGAGTCTTATACAATGATAATATTTAAAATTTACTACAATTATCTAAATCTAGTGTAAGCGAATTGAAAATAGTATATTCTTTGGGATAAATGAGGCAAAATAGAAAATAACAAAAAAGATGCATTATATGGAATTCATTAGGCATTTACTATGTTACCAACATTTACGTGTCCTGTTTATTTCAATCTCAAAACAAGCTGTGAAGTATATATTATTAAAAACTTAATTTTTATGTGAAATTTAAGCTTAAAGAGATATGATATTTGCCCAATATTACATAGCAGGTAAGTGGGAGAACCAAACTGCCTGCTCAAGGCAGCCTGAATTCAAACTACAGAGCTCAGAAGTGAAATGTTATATTGTTCTTTTTCTAAAATGTAGAATTATGTGAGTATGGGGAGTAGCACTATGTACAGGCAAGAACCCAGAGAGTCTGAATTATCTTGCCAGAGCATTTTTAGAAGGTGAAGGATCAGTCTGGTTAGCCTAAGATGTATTTATTTATTTGCTTGTGTATATGTGTGTGCATGTGTGTGTGTATTTATACCAAAGGTTCACGTGAAACTCAACATTAAAAACAAAGTAAGTTCATGGCATCTGGTTCCATCTCTTCATGGCAAATAAAAAGGGGAAATGTGGAAGTGTTGACAGATTTTAGTTTCTTGGACTCCAAAATCACTGCTGACAGTGACTGCAGCCTTGAAATTAAAAAAATGCTCCTTGGAAGGAAAGCTATGACAAACCTACACAGTGTATTAGAAGCAGAGACATCATTTTGCTGACAAAGGTCCATATAGTCAAAGCTATGGTTTTTCCAGTAGTCATGTACAGATGTGAGCGCTAGACCACAAAGAAGGCTGAAGGCCAAAAAATTGATGCTTTCAAATTGCGATGCTAGAGAAGATTTTTGAGTCCCTTGGACTGCAAGGAGATCAAATCAGTCAATCCTAAAGGAAATCAACCATGGCTACTCATTGGAAGGACTGATGATGAAGATGAAACTCCAATACTTAGTGACCACCTGATGTGAAGAGTCTACTCATTAGAAAAGACCCTGATGCTGGGACAGATTGGAGGCAATAGGAGAAGGAGGTAGCAGAGGATGATGAGATAACCATCTCACAGTACCACTGACTCAATGGACATGAATTAGAGCAAACTCCAGAACATAGTGGAGGACAGAGGACCCTGATGTGCCACAGTGCATGCAGTTGCAAAGAGTCAGATACAACTTAGTGACTGAAAAACAACAAAAATTCCAAAATGTTTTTCCTCTAACAGACTTTGTTAGGAAGAAATTATCTTAGGGCAGAACCTGTTTCTCTGTGCCTGTGTAATTGTTTTCACATTTCAGGATGGCCTTCATGGTTATACTAATATGATATTATTTGAATAAAAGCATTAAGACATACTATAATTTTTTTCCTTTTGGTGTTGATCTATTGTGAACATTTTAAGCAGGATCTGTTATTAAATAGGTGCTCAAAATATTGAATAAATACATTAACTAATAACATATGAGAAACTATTCAGCTTCTGGGGCTAGTTCTCTGATGGGGCCCCCTGACTGTAAGCACATTTCAAAAAATTTTCAATAACAGTGTCAATGAAAACTTAGTTGGACCATTTTGGCTTATGTACTCAACTGGATGACCCTACTGTGACATATGAATATTGGCTATTAAGAAGGTATTCATTTTCTAAACATATTAGATTGAGTTTATGTGTTTTATGTCCCAGTGGAATGAATACAAAAATCCTGTATAATAATAAAGAGAAAGAAGGAAGTTCAATACCAGAATATATAGTCAGCACAGTATTTGAAGTCAGAAATTGTATGAAGACAAGTCAACAGATAACATAGCTAAGACTGTGGATGAGGATGCTTTATAGGATGTAGATTTGGTATAAATTCAGCACAAAAATAAGAGGTGGAACTCAAAATAATTGGATTAACTGGACCTCTGTGTGAAGAATAGCTGTGCTCTTCAGCCATATTATCCTCTTTTCTCCTTTCTTTTTTCTCCTTTTCTTTTCTTCCTTTTCCTTCTTTCTTCATGCACCCTGGCCTTTACAATTAATTTAGAAACAACATAACAGAAACAAACACAGACAAAAAGAAAGAAAGAGAGAGAGAGAAAAACAACAACAACAACAACACACACACACCCCAGAGGATTTCTTTCTAAAGATATTTAAATAACCACTATAGAAATGCTAGGGATGCTAGGATGCATGTTGGTACCTGAGATAAAAAACTCAGGCACGTCTGAAGCTGGAAGAGACTGACTGGTCAGCTGACTTCCTGATCCTGTATCTAAAGCAATCCTTCCAGTCCAAAACCCCTGACATGTGTACTTGGAAATGTCATTTAACTTTCCAGTCTGAGAAGAGGTATACTCAGGAAACAAAGCCTTTTATACCTTTTCCAGTTAATGAAACACAAATAGATATATAGAACACTATTTTTGCTTGTTTCATTTTTGAATATCTTCAGGCAAATGAAAAAGACTGGTTAATAAACAAAATAACTTAAAGAACTTAAACACAAGGCATAGTAGAGAAAAAAAAAAAAAAACTAATTCTGACCCTTAGTGTCATTTGTCAAGATGTTTTATTCATAAAAAGCATAATATGCTACAAAAAATAAATAACACAAAAGTTCTCTTGAAAATTAAAAATATAATTTTCAATGTTTAAGCATTTGTTGGATCTCCTAGGAGGCTCAATGGTTAAGAATTCGTCTGCCAAGCAGGAGACACAGGTTCTGTCCCTGGGTCAAGAAGATCCCCTGGAGAAGGAAACGGCAACCCATTCTAGGGTCCTTGCCTGGGAAATCCCAGGGACAGAGGAGCCTAATGAGCTACAGTCCATGAGAGTCACAAAGAGTTGGATATGACCTAGTGAATAAACACCAATAAAACATTATTATATGAGTTGAAATGTAAAGTTTAAGAAACTTTCCAGAACATTAAAATATAAAAAAAAGAATTGAAATTACTAGGGAAAGATAAGAAATTCAAGAGGTCTATTCTGGAATAGGATATCTATAAATGCTCAGTTGGTCAGTTATGTCTGACTTTTTGCAGCCCATGGACTGTAGCCCACCAGGCTCCTCACCCCATGGGATTTTCCAGGCAAGAAGATTGAAATGGGTTGCCATTTTCTACTCTAAGGAGATCTGTGAATCAGTTCAGTTCAGTTCAGTTCAGTTGCTCAGTCGTTTTCGACTCTTTGTGAACCCATGAACCACAGCACGCCAGGCCTCCCTGTTCATCACCAACTCCCAGAATGCACTCAAACTCATGTCCATTGAGTCGGTGATGCCATCCAACCATCTCATCCTCTAGTGTCCCCTTTTCCTCCTGCCTTCAATCTTTCACAGCATCAGGGTCTTTTCATTTTTATTTTATTTTATTATTATTTTTTTTTACTTTACAATATTGTATTGGTTTTGCCATACATCAACATGCATCCACCATGGGTGTACATGTGTTCCCCATCCTGAACCCTCCTCCCAACTCCCTCCCCATACCATCCCTCTGGGTCATCCCAGTGCACCACCCCCAAGCTTCCTGTATCCTGCATTGAACCTGGACTGGCGATTCGTTTCTTATGAATCAGCTCTTTGCATCAAGTGGCCAAAATATTGGTGTTTCAGCTTCAACATCAGTCCTTCCAATGAACACCCAGGATTGATGTCCTTTAGGATGGACTGGTTGGATCTCCTTATGGTCCAAGGGACTCTCAAGAGTCTTTTCCAACACCACAGTTCAAAAACATCAATTCTTCAGTGCTTAGCTTTCTTTATAGTCCAACTCTTGGGCTTCCCTGGTGGCTCAGAGTTTAAAAGTATCTGCCTGCAATGAGGGAGACCCAGGTTTGATCCCTGGGTTGGGAAGATCCACCGGACAGGAAATGGCAACCGACTCCAGTATTCTTGCCTGGAAAAACCCATGGATGGAGGAGCCTTGTGGGCTATAGTCCATGGGGTCGCAAAGAGTCAGACATGACTGAGTTACATCACTTCTTCTCACATCCATATAAGACTACTGGAAAAACCATAGCCTTGACTAGACAGATCTTTGTTGACAAAGTAATGGTCTCTGCTTTTTAATATGCTGTCTGGTTGGTCATAACTTTCTTTTCGAGGAGTAAGCGTCTTTTAGTTTCATGGCTGCAGTCACCATCTTCAGTGATTTTGGAGCCCCCCCAAAATAAAGTTAGCCACTGTTTCCACTGTTTCCCAATCTATTTGCCATGAAGTGACGGGTCAGATGCCATGATCTTCATTTTCTGAATGTTGAGCTTTAAGCCAACTTTTTCACTCTCTTTCACTTTCACCAAGAGGCTCTTTAGTTCTTCTTCACTTTCTGCCATAAGGGTGGTGCCATCTGCATATCTGAGGTTATTGATATTTCTCCTAGCAATCTTGATTCCAGCTTGTGCTTCTTCCAGCCCAGCGTTTCTCATGATGTACTCTGCTTACAAGTTAAATAAGCAGGGTGACAATATACAGCCTTGATATATTTCTTTTTCTATTTGGAACCAGTCTGTTGTTCCAGGTCCAGTTCTAACTGTTGCTTCCTGTCCTACATACAGGTTTCTCAAGAGGCAGGTCAGGTGGTGTGGTATTCCCATCTTTTTTAGAATTTTCCACAGTTTATTGTGATCCACACAGTCAAAGACTTTGTCATAGTCAATAAAGCAGAAATAGATGTTTTTCTGGAACACTCTTGCTTTTTCCATGATCCAGCAGATGTTGGCAATTTGATCTCTGGTTCCTCTGCCTTTTCTAAAACCAGCTTGAACATCTGGAAATTCACAGTTCACATACTGTGGAAACCTGGCTTGGAGAATTTTGAGCATTACTTTACTAGAATGTGAGATGAGTGCAATAGTGCAGTAGTTTGAGCATTCTTTAGCATTACCTTTCTTTGGGATTGGAATGAAAATTGACTTTTACAGTCCTGTGGCTACTGCTGAATTGTCCAAATTTGCTGGCATATTGAGTGCAGCACTTTCACAGCATCATCTTTTAGGATTTGAAATAGCTCAACTGGAATCCCATCACCTCCACTAGCTTTGTTCGCAGTGATGCTTTCTAAGGCCCACTTGACTTCACATTCCAGGATGTCTGGCTCTAGGTGAGTGTGAGTGACCACACTATCATAATTATCTGGGTCGTAAAGATCTTTTTTGTACAGTTCTTCTGTGTATTCTTGCCACCGCTTCTTAATATCTTCTGCTTCTATTATGTCCATACCATTCTGTCCTTTATTGTGCCCAACTTTGCATGAAATGTTCCCTTGGTGTCTCTGATTTTCTTGAAGGGATCTCTAGTCTTTCCCATTCTATAGTTTCCTCTATTTCTTTGCATTGATCACTGAGGAAGGCTTTCTTAACTCTCCTTGCTATTCTTTGGAACTCTGCATTCAAATGGTTATATCTTTCCAGTTCTCCTTTGCTTTTCATTTCTCTTCTTTTCACAGTTATTTGTAAGGCCTCCTCAGACAGCCATTTTACTTTTTTGCATTTCTTTTTCTTGGGGATGGTGTTGATTCCTGTCTCCTGTACAATGTCACGAATCTCCATCCATAATTCATCAGGCACTCTGTCTATCAGATCTAGTAGTCCTTTAAATCTATTTCTCACTTCCTCTGTATAATCATTAGGGATTTGATTTAGGTCATACCTGAATGTCTAGTGGTTTTGCCCACTTTCTTCAATTTAAGTCTGAGGAGATCCTAAAAGAGAGAACAAAGAAAATGAAAAAAAGAAGTTACTCCAATAAGTAACAGGGCATTTCTAAAATTTCAAGAAGGGCATAAACTTTTGTATCTAAAAGAGATTTTAAAAGTTCCAAGTTCTTTACTCTGTATGATAAATATTTCAAATTCCAAGGTAAAGAACATTCATTCTGAAAAGTTTTGGGAAAAAAGCATCCACAGTCAAAAGATAAGCCATAAAATAGGATAGCACAATTAAGTTGTAGAAATCCCAAATCCTCTGGGAAAATAATTTACTTTTATTTATGAAAAAGTCAATCAAACAGGAAGATATAATAAAGAATCTTAAGGATTCATAAAATGTAACTCATGTACATGTTTCCTGAGAAATAACTGAGAATGAACTCCAGAAATGCAAGATAGAATACTAAGGAGAGTCATAGATTCTAGGAAATAAGGTACTGATTCATCAGTTGAATAAATGGAAATTATCACATTATAATCCTGGAGAAGGAAATGGCAACCCACTCCAGTATTCTTGCCTGGAGTATCACATGGATAGAGGAGCCTGGTAGGCTACAGTCCACAGGATAGCAAAGAATCAGACACGACTAAGCTAGATTATAATATAAAACTGGCAACAGACTGGGTCATTTCATGGTTGATCAAATTGATTGGAAAAAAATGGATTTGGGGCAATAAATATATTAAGGGATGAGATTCAGGAACTTGATAACATTGTATTATGTTTTTATCAGCAAGAAAAAATGAAAGACCATTGGAGATTTGTGAAGGTGAGGGGAAATGTCTGGTTAAGCTATGCTCCAACTAAGAAGTGAAGTAGAACATGACATGATCAACTGATAAGTTGTAGAAAATAAGGTCTACTTAACTTTGTGCCTACAAACAGTTATCTTAAAATAGCATCAATGTAAGATCTAACCTTAGAATCTTACAAAAGATTATAAAATATTAGTATATCACTTGGTCCATAAGTGATCAGTATTTGTATATACTTTAATGTAAAATTGCATTTACTGATTTTATAATTTAAAATCAATTTTTGCCAAAATCTGTAACATACTTTTGTTGGCAAAGAAATATGTGATCAATCTTAACACTGTAAAAAATATATATATATAAAATTGAAAGAAACTGGCTGTGAAATGGCTAGTAGACACCAAAGGAAGGAATAAAATACCATCTTACATAATGAAGAGACAGAAATTATTGTTTAAAGTAACAAAATAAAGTTGTGATCATATAATTTTTTTAAATTATTTTATTTTTGTGCTAGGTCTTCCTTGCTGCATGGACTTTACTCTAATTGTGGTGAGAGAGGCCACTCCATAGTTGTGGTGTGCAGGCTTCTCATTGAGGGGGCTGTTCTTTTTACAACGATCACTCACCTAGAGCCAGACATCCTGGAATGTGAAGTCAAATGGGCCTTAGAAAGCATCACTACGAACAAAGCTAGTGGAGGTGATGGAATTCTAGTTGAGCTATTTCAAATCCTGAAAGATGATGCTGTTAAAGTGCTGCACTGAATATGCCAGGAAATTTGGAAAACTCAGCAGTGGCCACAGGACTGGAAAAGGTCAGTTTTCATTCCAATCCCAAAGAAAGGCAATGCCAAAGAATGCTCAAACTACTGCACAATGGCACTCATCTCACATGCTAGTAAAGTAATGCTCCAAATTCTCCAAGCCAGGCTTCAGCAGCACGTGAACTGTGAACTTTCAGATGTTCAATCTGGTTTTAGAAAAGGTAGAGGAATCAGAGATCAAATTGCCAACATCTGTTGGATTATTGAAAAAGGAAGAGAGTTCCAGAAAAACATCTACTTCTGCTTTATTGACTATGCCAAAGCCTTTGACTGTGTGGATCACAATAAACTGTGGAAAATTCTGAAAGAGATGGGATTACCAGACCACCTCACCTGCCTCTTGAGAAACCTGTATGCAGGTCAGGAAGCAACAGTTAGAACTGGACCTGGAACAACAGATTGGTTCCAAATAGGAAAAGGAGTACGTCAAGGCTGTATATTGTCACCCTGCTTATTTAACTTGTAAGCAGAGAACATCATGAGAAACGTTGGGCTGGAAGAAGCACAAGCTGGAATCAAGATTGCCAGGAGAAATATCAATAACCTCAGATATGCAGATGACACCACCCTTATGGCAGAAACTGAAGAGGAACTAAAAAGCCTCTTGATGTAAGTGAAAGAGGAGAGTGGAAAAGTTGGCTTGAAGCTCAACATTCAGAAAACTAAGATCATGGCATCTGGTCCCATCACTTGATGTCAAATAGATGGGGAAACCGTGGAAACAGTGTCAGACTTTATTTTTTGGGGCTCCAAAATCACTGCAGATGGTGACTGCAGCCATGAAACTAAAAGATGCTTACTCCTTGGAAGGAAATTTATGACCAACCTAGATAGCATATTCAAAAGCAGAGACATTGCTTTGCCAACAAAGATTTGTCTAGTCAAGGCTATGGTTTTTCCAGTGGTCATGTATGGATGTAAGATTTGGACTGTGAAGAAAGCTGAGCTCTGAAGAATTGATGTTTTTCAACTGTGGTGTTGGAGGAGACTCTTGAGAGTCCCTTGGACTGCAAGGAGATTCAACCAGTCCATTCTGAAAGAGATCAGTCCTGGGTGCTCTTTGGAAGGATTGATGCTAAAGCTGAAACTCCAATACTCTGGCTACCTTATGCGAAGAGTTGACTCATAGGAAAAGACCCTGATGCCAGGAGGGATTGGGGGAAGGAGGAGAAGGGGATGACAGAGGATGAGATGGCTGGATGGCATCACTGACTCGATGGACATGAGTTTGAGTGAACTCCAGGTGTTGGTGATGGACAGAGAGGCCTGGTGTGCCGCGATTCTTGGGGTCGCAGAGTCCGACACAACTGAATGACTGGACTGAACTGAACCAGGGCGTGTGGGCTCTGGGGCGTGCAGGCTTCATTAGCTGTGCCTGGCAGGCTCTAGATCATGGCCTCAGCAGTTGTGGCACATGGGCCCAGCTGATTGACAGCATGTGGGATCCTCCTTGACCAGGAATCAAACTCGTGTCTCCTACATTGGCAAAGGGGATTCCTTACCACTTAGCCATCAGGGAAGCTTGCTATCATATTATTTCCTTTTGGTACATTAATCAGAAGAGGAATGAAAATGATTTAAAAATGAAGGAAAAGAGGAAAAAGATTGTATAATAGAAACAGAAATACTTAAAAGCATTCCTTGAGAGGTGACGCTGGTGCTTCTCAGTACAAAACATTTAACTCTTAACTGTTCAATTGTCTAAATTTCTAGTTGAATATATTATTCTCTTTAAAAGTTTCTAAAAGAGGGAGGTGTTTGGGGGTGGGTGAAATAAGTGAAGGAGGTGACTTGTTTGGTGACAGGTTGTAACTAGACTTTTGCTGGTGATCACTATTTTAATAAATACAGTTGTCAGAATGTATTGTTGTATACCTAAAAGATAAATTTTTATACCAATTTTATTGCAATAAAAACCTAAGGAAATAAAAAAACAACGAAAATGATTTTAAATGAGGTCATAAAGGGAGGGATGTGATCCTATAGGATTAGTATCCTAATAAGAAAAGACACCAGTGTGCTCACTATTTGAGAGTTCAGGCCTTGCAGAAAGGTGATGTGAGGATTGGGTTTCCCTGGTGGTTCAGATGGTAAAGAATCTCCCTGATTGAACCCAGGTTCAGTCTCTGGGTTGGGAAGATCCCTTGGAGAAAGGAATGGCTACCCACTTCAGTATTCTTTACTGGGGAATTCCATGGATGGAGGAGCCTGGTGGGCTGCAGACCATGGGGTTGCAAAGAGTCAGACATGATTGAGCTTCTACAGACATGACTGCAGTTTCATTACACTTCATTGTGAGGATTTAGCTGGAAAGCACCATCTATAAGCCAGAAAGAGAGCCCTAACCAAAAAAGCAAATGTCATAATTCTCAAGTCAGCCTAGTAGACCATGTAAAATACAGAAGCCCAATCATATTCAGCTTTAGAGTATGCCAGTAATCTGTTCTAAAAACTACTTCATGTCTTGCAGAAAGCAGTACTTTTAGTAAGATTATTAGTAAGATTATTCACTTGTGAACAGATGTTATTTCATGTATTTGAAAGACTGCCAAGATTTGACAATTTATATTTGTCCAGGCTTTGAAAAGTTATTATTATTTTTTGTTGGAATTTGTGGGAGAGAAAAAACTATAAAAGTTCAATCTCTTATGAAATTGTTTGAAATTACCTTTCACTTGGCTGAATAAGTAGATTATTGATTTCACTCTTCTATAAAATAAAAGGTTAAAGAACAAAAATCAGACAGTGCTTATTTCTAAAATATATATATATATATATATATTTATGTATATATATCATTTGATACCCTTCTCTTGAAAAAAAAAAAAGCCAATATTTTTACACCAAATTTATGAGTTGTAGCAATGTTATGATAGGGAACGAGGAGCATCATTTCTTTAGCTTCACAGTCCTGCCAATTTATGATTGCCTTGGTTTGCATTGTAGGTGAATTTTATTTACTATGGAGGACGTCTTACTTAAGTGTAGGCTAACAAGAAGTTTTCTATGTCAATTGATATAACCTGGCTGACAAAGTGATGAAACAGGCACATTTTTCCTTTGCTATTGAGGATAAAGATAGAAATATGGGCAAACTAAAGTATGTCAGTATTACAATCCTTTTGGTAATGCCAAAATTTTAAGAAATCTACTGATTTCAGGCAGAAAGCACCATGTGAGTGTTAGTTGCTCAATCGTGTCCGATTCTTCGTGAAACGCTGAACTGTAGCCCGTCAGGCTCCTCTGTCCAAGGAATTCTCTAAATAAGAATACTGGAGTGGGTTGCTGTTTCCTTCTCCAAGGGGTGTTCCCAACCCAGGGACCAAACTCGGATCTCCTGCATCGCAGGCCAATTCTTCACCTTCCGAGACACCAGGAAAGCCCCACACAGTTTACTAATTTGCCGTTAGCAGATGACAGACACAAATATTAGCCTGGAAACTCAGGATGTAACTTGTTGAAATTACCTTGTGTTTCTTTTCTAACTAAAGTATACCAATATTAAAACATTCTTTTATGAATATCAGTAATTTTTATTTGTACAAATTCTTCCAAAACCTTTGTGCTTGTTCTACATGTGAGGTAAACTATATAGCAAACAATGTGAAGAGAGAATTTCCGTGAAGAAAATGATTTCATCCAGAAAATTGTCTTATTTTAAGATTTTTGTTCATTGCATATAATTACTTCAATTATTGACTCTAGTTTAAGAAGAGTTTTCTGTCTAACGTTTAGTTGCCATTAGATATTTACTTATGAATCTCAAAATCATTTATGATGTTGCTTGGGTCTTTCCTGAAACAAACACTTCCTGCTGAGCAAAGCTACTTTATATCTTATCTTCAGAATTATTTTCCAAGGTTAAAAATGATATTCAAAAAAAATAGGAATTAAGAAGGCACAATATTATTGCTATAGTGTAGGACTAGGCAGCCCAGAAAATTATCATTAATTTGTGAAAAACTCTTTTTGATGTATTCATTTAAAAAATTAATTTCACATACAATCTTCCCTTTGACTTTTATACCAAAAATTTGTATAATAGACCAGAGGAACCAGCCCAGATTCACCAGAGCCTAGATTTAAATAATGTTGTTTGTGTGTTCAGGTCACTCAGTCTTGTCCAACTCTATGCGGTCCCATTAATTGTAGCCCGCCGGGCTCCTTTGTCCATGGGATTGTCTACTATTCTCTGGAATGGGTTGCTATTTCCTTCTCCAGGGGATCTTCCCAGGGATGGAGCCCATGTCTTTTAAGTCTCCTGCATTGGCAGGTGGGTTCTTTACCACTAGCACCACTTAGGAAGCCCCAGATTAAAATACTGTTAGGGAAATAGAATTTAATATGAAATATCCTTTCAACTCAGAAAAGCCTCTCCACAGAGGTAGGAAAGAAAGAAAACAATTTTATTTTTAAACAAACATGAAACCAGAATGTAGAGTGCATTGCTACAATCTGCTAAAAGAGTGCAAAGACAGAAAGACATCGCACTCTTTTATAGACCAAGCAGAAACATGTCTTCTTAAGATAAAAATAAATAGTCCTCAAGTAATAGGACTTAACAGAAACATTTTCACACATACTTCATCCTAAAATCACCTGGTAATTGAAGTGACTATCTGTGTTTGCTAACTGGCTTTATCCAAAGAAAAACTAAACTCATATCTTTATAAGAGGAGAAAGTTTTCAATAGGGTGCTGACTGAAGTTAGGCTCCCACCATTCATGATAACGGAGATAGTCACTGACTTCCTGTAGGACTGCATATTAAGGCGAGTTCCCAGGCCCTTGATAAACACATTCCTGGGTCATAGGGCTGGCAAGAGGCATATGTAGTTTAAAAAAGGTTTCAGTTCAGTTCAGTCGCTCAGTCATATCTGACTCTTTGTGACCCCATGGATTGCAACATGCCAGTCTTCCCTGTCCATCACCAACTCCCAGAGCTTACTAAAACTCAAGTCCATCAAGTCAGTGATGCTATCCAACCATCTCATTCTCTGTCATCCCCTTCTCCTCTGACCTTCAATTTTTCCCAGCATCAGGGTCTTTTCAAATGAGTCAGTTCTTCCCATCAGGTGGCCAAAGTATTGGAGTTCCAGCTTCAGCATCAGTCCTTCCAATGAATATTCAGGACTGATTTCCTTTAGGATGGAATGGTTGGATCTCCTTGTTGTACAAGGGACTCTCAAGAGTCTCCAACACCACAGTTTAAAATCATCAAATCTTTGGCGCTCAGTGTTCTTCATAGTCCAGCTCTCACATCCATACATGACTACTGGAAACCATAGCTTTGACTATATGGACCTTTGTTGGCAAAGTAATGTCTCTGCTTTTTAATATGCTGTCTGGGTTAGTCATAGCTTTTCTTCCAAGGAGCAAGCATCTTTTAATTTCATGTCTTCAGTCACCATCTGCAGTGATTTTGGAGCCCCCCAAAATAAAATCTGTCATTGTTTTCATTGTTTCCCCATCTATTTACCATGAAGTGATGGGACCAGAAGCCATGATCTTAGTTTTCTGAATGTTGAGCTTTAAACCAACTTTTGCACTCTCCTCTTTGACTTTCATCAAGAGGCTCTTTAGTTCTTCTTCACCTTCTGTCATAAGGGTGGTGTCATTTGCATATCTGAAGTTATTGATATTTCTTCCAGAAATCTTGATTCCAGCGTGTGCTTCCTCCAGCCCAGCATTTCACATGATGTACTCTGCATATAAGTTAAACAAGCAGGTTGAAAAGATACAGCCTTGATGTACACCTTTCCCAATTTGGAACCAGTCTGTTGTTCCATGTCAGTTTTAACTGTTGCTTCCTGACCTGCATACAGACATCTCAGGAGGCAGATCAGGTGATCTGGTATTCCCATCTCTTTAAGAATTTTCCACCATTTGTTGTAATCCACATAGTCAAAGGTTTTTGCCAGGAGCCATCTCCCGGCATAGTGCATATTGAGTGCAGCACTTTCACAGCATCATCTTTCAGGATCTGGAATAGCTCAACTGGAATTCTATCACTGCCGGGAGCCAGCGTGAGGAACTCCGCCCATGGCAAAGGTCATGAGGAAGGAGGCTTGGCATATGCAAAGGTGGGATCGAGCCTCAGGAGTCCCCCTGGAAATTCTCAAGCATCTGCCCCCAAAACCAGAGTCTGCCTACTTTCTGCTTTGGGCTTTCACCTACACCTCTGACTTTACGGGGGGCTGTTCCCCCCTACCTCTCTCTGAAAAAAAGTGTTAACTTACAGCTCCAGTTAATAAAGTTCCTGGGTGTGATAGTGTTTCAACCTACAAACTCCTTTGGAAGTCCTCTAGCCTGCCTGAATAGGTTTTTCCGGCCACATGTGATTGCTCAGAGCCTCCCAACTGTGAGAGGCATGAGATGTTCTAAACTGTCTAAATACAGATTCCTTTGAGCAGTTAAAAGATTGATTAGAAATTGTATTGGTGAAGGGCTTTTCACTTGTTGGGCCAATGTTTGCTGCTAAGTCTCCATATCCCTTACCTGCTGTGTCCCTGGCAGTGTATTGATTAATATAATTGGTGTAAGTAGTAGCTTTAATGTTTGTAACCTTGGACCCTTGAGTTAATTCTTTTTCTTGTTACAGCCCACCACACCTTTGCACTATAGGAATGCAACTTTAATGCTTTTGGAGGGTAGCGCCTGACTAATCACCTTTAGAGAAAAATAAGTTTTCTGAAGAAAGGGTCTTAAAATGTTAACAGGCCTCCGGGCCAGAAGATGATGCAAATCACCTAAACTTTTGCATATGACAAGTTTGCAGGAAGAAAGCCTGGCTTACTGCATGACTCTACCCCTTCCCCCATTATCCTCTATGCATAACTTAAGGTATAAGAACTACTTTGGAAAATAAAGTGCAGGTCTTGTTCACCGAAACTTAGTCTCCCCATGTCATTCTTTCTTTCACCTTCTGGATGAATTTTTCCTCTGAGGCGGGGAAGCTCGTCAAGCCTACTAATTTTGCCTGGGCTTCTAAGATCTGACTGGGGAGGCCTTAGTGTCTCCTCTCCTTCGGGAGAATGGGAGGACCCCCACGGCCTTTGTAGGTGATGTAAATTCCCTGCTTTGGAATTTTATTCAGCCTCTTTTCTTCACTGAATTTTCCTACTGAGCTATCCTCATTCTATTACTCTTTATATCTTTGATGAATATCTAAATAAATAGGTCGCCGACGCCGTCTCTCCTTTGAATACCCTGGATCAGCCGGGGCTGGACCTCGGCAGGTTTTGGCATAGTCAATAAAGCAGAAGTAGATGTTTTTTGGGGAGTCTCTTGCTTTTTCAATGATCCAATGGATGTTAGCAATTTAATCTCTGGTTTCTCTGCCTTTTCTAAATCTAGCTTAAACATCTGGAAGTTCATGGTTCATGTACTGTTGAAGCCTGGCTTGGAGAATTTTGAGTATTACTTTGCTAGTGTGTGAGATGATTGCAATTGTGTAGTAGTTTGATCATTCTTTGGCATTCCTTTTCTTTGTGATTGGAATAAAAACTGATCTTTTCCAGTCCTGTGACTATTGCTGAGTTTTCCGAATTTGTTGGCACATTGAGTGCAGCACTTTTACAGCATCATCTTTCAGGATTTGAAATAGCTCAACTGGAATTCCATCCCCTCCATTAGATTTGTTCATAGTGATGCTTTCTAAGGCCCGCTTGACTTTGCTTTCCAGTATGTCTGGCTCTAGATGAGTGGTCACACCACCGTGGTTATCTGGGTCATGAAGACCTTTTTTTGTTTAGCTCTTCCGTGTATTCTTGCAACCTCTTTTAAATATCTTCTGCTTATGTGGGTCCATACCATTTCTGTGGTTTATTGTGCTCATCCTTGCATAAAATGTTCCCTTGGTATCTCTAATTTTCATGAAGAGATCTCTAGTCTTTCCCATTCTGTTGTTTTCCTCTATTTCTTTGCACTGATCGCTTAGGAAGGCTTTCTTATTGCTAGTCTCTTTGTTGTTTTTTCCTTGCTATTCTTTGAAACTCTGCTTTCAAATGGGTATATCTTTCTTTTTCTCCCTTGCCTTCAGCTTCTCTTCTTTTCTCAGGTACTGGTAAGGTCTCCTCAGACAACCATTTTGTCTTTTTGTATTTCTTTTTCTTGGGGATGATATTGATCACTGCCTCCTGTACAATGTCACGGACCTCCATCCATAATTCTTCAGGCACTCTGTCTATCCAGATCTAATCCCTTAAACTTGTTTGTCACTTCCACTGTATAATTGTAAGGAAATTAATTTAGGTCATACCTGGATGGTCTAGTGGTTTACCTACATTTAAAAAAAAATGAAAACTTTCAATTAAAAATATTTTAAGTAAATACTATAAGAAAAAAGGGAGGGAATATCTTCTTTATTTTTAATAGGGAGTATTTTAAACTTCTTATTTAAAATTTCTATTTTATCTCACAGTTATTATGGGGAAATATAAAAAAAATAAGGCTGTATGGACTAGAATTTCCTGTGGGATCACTAATGTTAATTTTCACAAAAAGAAAATTATTGATAAGAGAGATTTGTATCTAAAGGATATGCTTACTCACTGAAGTTTAAGCTTGGTGTATTTACGTTTATTAAAATAATGAAGTATTGAGTAAATAAACCTGAGGTAATATTGAAAAATTTTACTGAAATAAGTCTTTAATTGGTATTTGTCTGAAGTTGTCTTTGCTCATAAAATGAAATTGAATTTTGCAAAATCTACTTTGATAGACTGTGAGGTAGAATTTCCAGATTTAGCAAATTAAAATCCAAGACACACACTTAAAGTGAATTTCCATTCAAATTTAATTACCTGTCATATTTTGTATGGCAAATCCATTATGAGATGCAGTGGTTGAAACAATAAAACAATAAGTCATTCACTTTATGAAACTGGCTAAGTACAAAAAAAAATGATGACGTCCAATAAGAGAAATATAGTTAACTATTTCATTTATCAACTAAAAATTGTCTAGAAAAAAATCAGTTTTATCAAGAGACTTTATGGCTTCCTGGAAAGAGAATGAACCTGAAAATCAGAGGGTTAACATTACCATTTATTTAATGATAGCAATGTGCCAAGTTTAGCTTAGAGGTCTACAAATAGCATCTCATTTAATATACACAATATATCTAGAAGTACAGAATAATATTAACATGATTTACAGAAGATAAGCTTGAAGTAACACTGACAAAATTGTGGTTTAAATCCCAACTTGCCCAAACTGGAGGTTTGCTTTCTTAAACTGTATTTTATACAACCTGTTAGATGGCACAACTTCTAAAATCTATTTCTTTTTTACATATATATGTGGCTTGTCTTGGAGCCATTTAAACTCTCTGGTTTTCCATGTGTGTATATATAAAATTAGAGCATTAAATTTGGTGATTTCTAAAGTAGCTTTAAAAAAAATAAATAAATAAAGTAGCTTTACTTCTAAAATTCTGCTTCATCAGGAAATCAGACAGCCATGCTAGTGAGGTACAGGAAATAGAAATATGCTTAATTTAACCTCTATCTAGACTTTAAAGCCAAACAGGGAAGTTAGGCAGGCTAGAATCATAACACATTGGTCAGGGTTATCATCATGTCAAAAGCCACAAGAACTACAAGAGCGTAAATGCCAGACAACCTACAAGGTCACAGGTCACAACCTCCTCCTAAGCTGAAGAGGAGGGGCAGAATCAAGTAGGGAGAGAAAACATTTAATAACAAAAAAATCTGACCATGGGGCTACTTTTACCTCTTTGTCTTCAGGTTTTTATGTGACCCTGTGTGAAAGATCTAGGTTTAGCCTAATTTGTTCAGGACACATAGCTGACTGGATACTGATTGGCTGAGAGATCTGGAAACTTGATTGTCTATGACACTTCTGATAGGTAGATTTTGAACACTGCCTTGTCCCAGGCATCAAGAGGGTCTTGGGATTCTTATTGCCTTTATTATTGCTATCTTTTCCCTTTCCTCCTATATAGTCTATTTGCTGGTTCGTGTCAACATTCAGCAAAATAGTTGACTGATCACTTTTGATATGCTGAATACTGTGTTGTGTGCTGCAGAATGCACTAATTAGCAATAGAATGACAGCTTCTGCCCTCATAGGGATACAGATGAGTGGAAAAACACCTACCAAAGAAGCAAGTATAATGTAGTGTGAGAAAAACTATAATGAAGAAACAGTACATTGCAGAACACCAGAACTAGAGTTCTCTACCACATTTGAAACCCATGGTCAGATAGTCCAGAAGTACTTTGTTTTCCAAAATCCCTGGTTTGTTTACATAGATTGAGAAAATGTCACACACCGAATGCACCTGTGTAACTGGAAGCCAGAACAAGAACACTGCGACCACTTCAAAACACCCCTCCCCACCACCACCACTCCACATTCCATTTCAGGATGAATTCCCAAAGGTAACCATCAGATCAGATCAGTTGTTCAGTCGTGTCCAACTCTTTGTGACCCCATGAATCGCAGCATGCCAGGCCGCCCTGTCCATCACCAACTCCCGGAGTTCACTCAGACTCACGTCCATCAAGTCAGTGATGCCATCCAGCCATCTCATCCTCTGTCGTCCCCTTCTCCTCCTTGTCCCAATCCCTCCCAGCATCAGAGTCTTTTCCAATGAGTCAACTCTTTGCATGAAGCGGCCAAAGTACTGGAGTTTCAGCTTCAGCATCATTCCTTCCAAAGAAATCCCAGGGCTGATCTCCTTCAGAACGGACTGGTTGGATCTCCTTGCAGTCCAAGGGACTCTCAAGAGTCTTCTCCAACACCACAGTTCAAAAGCATCAATTCTTTGGTGCTCAGCTTTCTTCACAGTCCAACTCTCACATCCATACATGACCACAGGAAAAACCATAGCCTTGACTAGATGGACCTTTCTTGGTAAAGTAATGTCTCTGCTTTTGAATATGCTATCTAGGTTGGTCATAACTTTTCTTCCAAGGAGTAAGCGTCTTTTAATTTCATGGCTGCAGTCACCATCTGCAGTGAATTATACATATTACATGTAATATATATAGCACTGTATAGATGCCCTCAGTGCGCTCAGTCGCTGAGTCATGTCCAACAATTTGCAACCCCATGGATTGTAACCTGGGAACATGGACATGGGTTTGGGTAGACTCTGGGAGTTGGTGATGGACAGGGAGGCCTGGAGTGTTGTGGTTGCAAATAGTCGGACACAACTGAGAGACTGAACTGGAACTGGAACAAAGTTTGCTTTATCAAGAGAGGATAGCTGAATGTTCACTAAGGGATCTGATTGCATGTAAATGTTTGGGATAATTTACCTGTTGTTCAGCATTTGGCCTTTGTTAGGGTACTTATGTTAAGTGGAACAAGGGATGACAACTCACATTCAGTTCAGTTCAGTTCAGTCACTCAGTTATGTCTGACTCTTTGTGCCCCCAAGAATAACAGCATGCCAGTCTTCTGCATCCAGCACCAACTCCAAGAGCTTACTAAAACTCATGTCCATCAAGTCGGTGATGCCATCCTACCATCTCATCCTCTGTCATCCCCTTCTCCTCCTGCCTTCAATCTTTCCCAGCATCAGGGTCTTTTCAAATGAATCAGTTCTTCCCATCAGGTGGCCAAAGTATTGGCGTTTCAGCTTCAGCATCAGTCCTTCCAATGAATATTCAGGACTGATTTCCTTTAGGATGGAATGGCTGGATCTCCTTGCAGTCCAAAGGACTCTCAAGAATCTTCTCCAACACCACAGTTCAAAAGCATCAATTCTTCAGCACTCTGCTTTCTTTATAGTCCAACTCTCACATCCATACATGACTACTGGAAAAACCAAGCTTTGACTGATCAGTAATGTCTCTGCTTTTTAATATGCTGTCTATGTTGGTCATAGCTTTTCTTCCAAGGAGCAAGCATCTTTTAATTTCATGGCTGCAGGCACCATCTGCAGTGATTTTGAAACTGAGGAAAGTAAAGTTTGTCACTGTTTCCATTGTTTCCCCATCTATTTGCCATGGAGTGATGGAACAGGATGCCATGATCTTAGTTCTTTGAATGATGAGTTTTAAGCCAGCTTTTTCACTCCCTTCTTTCACTTTCATCAAGAAGCTCTTTAGTTTCTCTTCACTTTCTTCCATAAGGGTGGTGTCATCTGCATATCTGAAAGTGAAAATTGAAGTCGCTCAGTTGTGCCTGACTCTTCACAGGCCCATGGACTGTAGCCTACCAGGCTCCTCTGCCCATGAGATTTTCCAGGCAAGAGTACTAGAATGGGTTGCCATTTCCTTCTCCAGGGGATCTTCCTGACCCAGGGATCAAACCTGGGTTTCCCACATTGTAGGCAGATGCCTTACCATCTGAACCATCAAGGAAGTCATATCTGAGGTTATTGATATATCTCCTGGCACAGTTGATTCCAGCTTGTGCTTCATGCAGCCCAGCATCTCGCATGATGTACTCTGCATGTAAGTTAAATAAGTAGGGTGGCAATATACAACCTTGATGTACACCTTTCCCAATTTGGAACCAGTCTGTTGCTCCATGTCTGTTTCTAACTGTTGCTTCTTGACCAGCACACAGATTTCTCAGGAGGCAGGTCAGGTGGTCTGATATTCACATCTCTTGAAGAATTTTCCACTGTTTGTTGTGATCTATACAGTCAAAGGGTTTGGCATAATCAATAAAGCAGAAGTAGATATTTTTCTGGAATTCTCTTGCTTTTTATGATCCAATGAATGTTGGTGATTTGATATCTGGTTCCTCTGTCTTTTCTAAATACAGTTTGAACATCTGGAATTTCTTGGTTCACATACTGTTGAAGCCTGGCTGGATAATTTTGAGCATTACTTAGCTAGCGTATGAGATAAGCGCAATCGTGCAGTAGTTTGAACATTCTTTGGCATTGCCCTTCTTTTGGATTGGAATGAAAATCGACCTCTTCTAGTCCTGTGGTCAAAATATCCTAGAGAATAAGCAAGGTCAATATATTAACTGACAGTGAAGAATATTATTTTCATTAACTGCAATGTTCAAACTGCCTAGGTAGGTCACAACTTTCATTATCATCAAATTATAAATGGAATGTTGCTTAGAAATGAAAATGAAAGTAAAGTAAGGTGAAATATCATGACAGACTTTTCATTTGGACTACAGTGACACTTGATTATGTATTCCTTTTTTGTAAACGAGGTGTTATTTCCAATGACTCTATGTGGGTTGCTCAAATTTAGTGTCTCAATCTGAAGGATGCCAGATACACCACACTACCTTGTATTTGCTGGGCTCTTTTTTCTAACTTTCAGGCTCTGTGCCTTCTTGTTGTTTACACAAGTTTTCTTTAGGTAGAATGCAATGTAGTGGGTAAGGTTTCAAAATATTAAAAATACAGTTCAACCCTGCTTACTTGAGATAAAACTTGGGATATCTTGATACCTGGATTAGGGATTCACATTTTCTTTCCATCCCACAAATACTGATCATCTCCTTATTTGCTCTACATTTTCTTTACTCATTCCAAACATGTTTAATCATACTGTCTCTGTAGAATTTTGTTCAGACGATAGTTTCAGCTTTGAGTTCTTTAGGATAATGTCACTTATTATACTCATCTCACTTCTATAATAGTCATATGATTTATTACTTCATTTTTATTTAACACAATTTTTTAAAGTAGATTTAAAAAGTGAGGGATACTATGTAATTATTACTCTTTCTTCCTGCACCACCTATATGAACATAAATTAGTTCATAAATATGAGAATGTATTCCACTTTGAGAACACAGTTATTTTAAAAATCTATCTCACTTTGCAGCAGATCTTAGAACATGGTAACATCATTAACAATGATGGCAAAGTCAGACTAGAACAAATTAATATCCTTGTTGGGAGAATCTCAGAGTTTTCAATTAGTTTGGAAGAAATACTTATTTGACAAGTCTTCCTGTTAATTCATTATCTTTACTAATATGTTTTTCAAAGTCAAATAACTATGTGAGCCAGACAAAGAAAAATGAATACATTATAAATTCACACTTTGTGCGTTCACATTTTTCTAAATATCTCCCAAAAGAGACTCATTCCTTCAACTCCACTTGTAGGTTGGAACATAGATATATACTCATGTATTTGATAGATTCCAGAAAGAAGGACATAATTTGCTTTATGTTGACCTACTTATACAAGTTAGCAGGGTGACAGTATAATTTGCAAGTATGTTGACTTCTCAACAGATTTTATAAGATGAAACTAGATAGGCTAAGTTAAATGGCATTGAGAGTAAAGTCAGAAAGACTGAAAGGCCAGCTACCCATGGTTAAGGAGCAGGTGAAAAGGCAGGAGCAACGCATAGCAATTGATGGTTTGGAAATTGTTTGAAAATGATCTCAACTCCCAATGTTTGTCCTTTCCAAACTTTTCCAACATTTGTCTGATACTAATGTTGAAACTTGATTATTTACTCTGTCCTCTATCAAGGGCAGATTTTTCTTTTTTTCTTTTTCTAAGAGTTATATCGGAATATTGAGAGCAGAAAATGCTATTCACTTTGTTTTTGTTTGTTTCATGGCTCTGACAGTGTCAGCCACATAGATTACTCAGTTAATAAATAGTTGTTTAGACTTTAGGATTTCATGGAGTAGTAAAATATAACACTATGATTGAAGAACCTAGGACAATTGAGCTAGTGTGAACTTTATAGAAATTTTTCTTTATATTTTCAAAGCTATTCAGAATTTTAAGAATTATATTGTACTCCACTATCATGCCCTATTTTATTGCTGTAGAACTGAGACTTAATTTAGTAAAATGGCTTCCTAAGCTTAACAGCTTATTTATTACAGAGTTGAATCTGGAAACCTAAAATTAGATATGTAGAGTATTATTGACATCTACATCATTCTCATATAGCATAAAGTCTTAAATAAAATTTTATTTTTGTCTTATTATTCAACTATCATATAGTAAGTGAATGTTGGAACCATTTTGGGGAAACTTGATTAGCTCCATCTTTTTGTTTTTTATGTTCCTTCAGAGAATATACTACCATTTATATGTCTCATCTCGAGCAGAGTTAAAAATAAAAACAGAAATTCATATCTATTAATTATTTTTGTTTTTATAGAAACTCTTTAGTGTTATATGAAAAAATGCTTATTTTGCTTTTAATTCCTTTGTTTTCTTAATCCTTTTATCCCTTCCTCCTATTTTTACAGCAAAGTATTTAAATTGGAAGTATTTCATCTCATAATTTTACCATGTTAAAGTAAAATATATAAACTTACATGATTCACCAAAATAAATTATTACAATTTAATAAAGAGTATGTTATTAAATCATTTCAAATATAAGAGATTGTCTTTTAAAGAGAGTGAACCCATTGTGATCACATAGGTTCATACTGATTCTAACATGTACAGGAGATGTAAAGGACCTAGAATAGGGAAAGCAGTTTTGAAAAATAGCAAAGTTATAGCACTTATACTACTGATTTTATTACTCCTTATAAGGTTAGAGTAATAAAGACTGTGATAAGGTTAGTGTGGTGCTGGCATAAATATAGACATATAAATCAATAGAGCAGACCTGAAAATGTGGAAGTATGTGGTCAATTAATTTTGACAAAGGCTTCAAGGTACTCAGTGTGGGAAAAAATAAATAGTGTTAACATAACTGTATTTTCATACAAAAGAATGAACCTTTGCCTTTGCCTCATATCATATGTAAATACTAACTTAAAATGTATCACGGATCTAAATCTAAAAGCTAATACAATAAAAGAGAGATAATGCTGAAACCTTGGGCTGAGCAAAGGTTTCTTAGAACACGAAAAGAACAAACAGAAAAAGAAGCAAATGATGAATTATATTTAAACTCCATAAAAAATTGAAAAGGTAAGCCACAGTTCAGGGCTTCCCTGATAGCTCAGTTGGTAAAGAATCTGCCTGCAGTGCAGGAGACCCCGATTTGATTCCTGGGTTGGGAAGATCCGCTGGGGAAGGGATAGGCTACCAACTCCAGTACTCTTGGGCTTCCTTTGTGGCTCAGTTGGTAAAGAATCAGACTGCAGTGTGGGAGACCTGGGTTCAAACCTGAGTTGGGAAGATACCCTGGAGAAGGGAAGGGCTACCCACTCCAGTATTATGGCCTGGACAATTCCATAGACTGTATAATCCATGGGATCGCAAAGAGCGACTTTCACTTTTTCACTTTCAAGGCACACATTAGAAAAAATATAATAGATGTATGAAAAAAATGCATCTAGACTGTATAAATATCTATCAAAACAATAATAAGATGGCAAAAATCCTACTAAAAACATAGGCAAAATATTTAGTCACTTAATAGAAAAACACATATGAAAGGCAGAAAAGCACATGAAAAATCACTGAGACATTCAAAATAAAATCACAATGAAATGCCACACACATTCATTTGAACAGCTCTAATTTAAAAGATTGACAATATCAAGTATTGGCCAGAATATAAAGCCACTGGAATGTTCGTGCACAGCTATTGAGAATGTAAAATGATATCCTTTGTAAAACACTAGTAGTACCTTACCAAGTTAAATGTACGCTTAAACTACAACCTAGCAATGACACTTCTAAGTATTTATCAAGAGAAATAAAATCTTAGGTCCACAAAAGCATTTATACAGGAATTTTCTTGGTAACTTTATTCCTATTAGCCAGAAACTGAAGACACCTCAAATGTCCAACAACAGATGAAAGAATAAAGAAAATATATCTATACAATATGATACTACTGATAAACAAAAAGTTACACACAACTTATGCATTCAACATGAATGAGTCTCTAAAAGATACTGAGTGAGGAATCCAAACACTAAAATTACATACTGAATGATTTATTTATATAACTTCTTGAAAGATACAAGCAAACGTAAGAAGGAAGAGCCTAGTGGATTATCTGATGGGAGTAATTTATTGCAAAAGGGCATGAGGGGACTTTTCAAGTTATAGAAATATTCTATGACTTGATTTTGGTTTTGGTTACATAGGTATATATATATTTTATAGCTTATTAAACATTTAAATAGATGCATTTTATTATATACAATTTATACCTTAATAACTTTTTGAAAAAGATGATTAAAGAAAATAATACCTTGGAGGAGAATAAAACAAATCTTAGATTTATTATAATTACTAATTTTTAAATTAATGTTATTATTTTCATAGTCTAAGGTTTTTTTTGGCAGAAAAGTAGCTGGTGAGGTTGTATTTATTTAGTTGATTGGTTTATTTTATGTTGTTTTAAGCATTGGTATACATACAAAAAGCATTTTGAATGCATCAAATTATAAAGAGAATTTTTTAAAAAAATTTTCTGTAGGAAAATAATGCATAGAACTGCATCTCAATTTAGTTCAAGATATTAATATATGAGTATAGATATTAACATAGTTATGTAAATTGATAAATGAAGTTTTACTCAGGGAAGATGGTTAAAAAATGAAGAGCTGAATTGAAAGTTAGTAGGTACATGTCACAGTGTTCCAAAGGTTACTCCAGTAGTTCTTTATTTTAACACTCAATTAAGTCTCACACCACTCCTGGCAGAAATTATGAACTCAATTTGAAGGAAAACGGAAGAGAAAGATAAATGAACTTCCCAGCTGCCCAAGGCTTTGCTAGTCTCTGTCAGAGCTTACATTCCTTGATTCTAAGGAGAATCTCTTGACTAAGTGCCAACTGCAAAAATGTTAAGGGTAATAAGCACATAATTTGAAGGCTTATCTAATGATTGTTGTGTATTTGAGGAGTAGGCTATCCTATTGAAAAAAACCAGCTCAGGTCCTTTATATTTCTAGAAACTTCAGTTTCATTTAAAAAGTATCATTTTAATCAGAAAAAGAGGTCTTTTGAAAATTTCTGATAATAGAATACCTAGGGATGTTTGAAGAAGTTGAACTGAGATCAATCAGTATGTTCAAAGGAAGAATTTATGGAGTGCTTCCAATTATTTTTGAGCTCTTATAGGATTTCAAGAGAAAGAGGAGCACTAAAAATTATAGGCTGACATTGAAGAGGATTGATGGAGTGGGGCTGAGTTTGCTGTTAGCTTACCTTCTTGTATGCAGACGCCAATTAAGAATAAAGACCACTGGAATCCATCAGCTGGCAGTTAGATCAGAGAACCCTGTTTGGAGAAGATGTGATAATGATTTCTGTTTCTTGCAAATAATCATTTGTAATGTTGGTCATCTGCTGTAGTTCTGGTAATGCCAACCATGCACATTGTTTCTTTTTGAAAATGTGGAGGAAAATCTGGATTTAATAAACTCATATAAAGATGGATCTTTCTAGAATAGACAATGATTCCCTGGTACTTCTAGGATGTGTGGATTTTCTTCAGTGTTCTTTACGTCAATATTGACTGAATTAGTTTCTTATTATTGCTGCAATAAATCACCACAAGCTCAATGGTGAGTAGGAAAACACACATTTATTATCTTACAGTCCTAAAGTTCAGAAGTATGACATGGGTCTCACTGGGTTAATATTAGAGGATCAGAGAGACTACATTCTTCCTGAAGAACCTAAAGAAAATCCATGTTATTGCCTTTTCCAGTTTCTAGAGGCCACCTGCAATCCTTGATCTATTATATATTTCTCTGTTTTAAAGCTAGCATCATAGCATCCTCAGATCTCTCTTTGCACCTTACTCTTTTGCCTCCATCTTCTATATTTAAAGAACCCTAGGATCTTTAAGTCTGCCTTCCAAATAATCCAGGATAATTTCCTTATATTATGGTCAACCTTAATTCCATCTGAAAACTTAATTCTATCTTGTATATTGCATACAATATTTATTTTCCAGGGATTATGCATGAAAATCTCTGGGAAGCATTATTCTGCTCATCATGGTAACTATGCTAGGGAACCCAGAACGTCACAAGTCACATATTTACCCAGTCCAAATGTAGCTAGGTTGGAGTTAGATTGAATTAAAGACCTTTCACTTACACTCCTAATAGATTATGATTTTCATTATTAATAATGTGCTAATCAGATGATATTGATGAATATATCAATTGTGTGTTAGTAAGAAAAAATCTCGGGCTTGCCTGGTGGTTCAGCAGTAGAGAACCCATCTGTTTATGCAGGAGACATGGGTTTGACCCCTGAGTCAGGAAGACCCCTAGAGAAGGAAATGGCTACCCACTCTAGCATTGTTGCCTGAGAAATCCCATGGACAGAGGATCATGGTGGGCTGCAGTCTATGGGGTCACAAAGAATCAGACATGACTTAGTGACTAAATAACAAGGAAATATCTTAGCAGCAGTAAACTTAGCATGGCTCAGCTGAAAAGCATTGAAGTAGAAGCAAGGGGCAAGGACGCTGAAATTTTAAGAATTACTATGTATTTTTTGTAAGTGCTAAAGGTTATTAGTTTAGTGATGCACCTGAAAACAAATTTAAAGATTTATGCTAATGATAGGTATCATATAAAACATTGAAAGTAAATGAAATGAATAAACAGCAAATCCTATGCTATGGAACAAGTGATGTCTAAGATAAGAGCAATTAGGAACTTTTCCTTTATCTTTTGAGTAAATTTATGGAAATCCTATCATTGAGGCAGTGTATAAGAGAGAAATTTTAAGAGAATATACAAGGAAGAACACAAGTCTCACTTATAAAGATGGACAAGGTCATTCATCCTTAAAAATGCTTCAGATTTGAAACTTTTTTTCAAATATTATTTTATAAATTTTTCAAAATTTTATATTTATTCATCTCTGTTTAAAGTTTTATTTTAAAATTTGCTCAATATTAAATTGATTATACTAATTTTCTGTTGCTGTTGTAATAAATTGCCACAAGTTAGGCAGCTTAAAATAGCATAGGTCTATCACCTTATATACGTGTTGATCAGAAGTCTGAGTATATCCTGGCTCAGCTAGATTAAAGCTCTATTTGGATTATCACAGGTCTAGAGTCTCATGAATCACAGCCTTTTTGTGGCAAAGGAGCTTCTGTAATTCAGTGAAGCTATGAGCTATGCTGTGCAGGGCCACACAAAACAGAAGAGTCATAGTGAAGAGTTCTGACAAAATGTGGTTCACTGGAGGAGGAAATGGCAAACTACTCCAGTATTCAAGCCAGAAGGACACTATGAATATTATGAAAAGGCAAAAAGATATGACACTAAAAAGAGAAGGTGGGAAGGTGTCCAATACACTACAGAGAAAGAGTGGAGGGCAATTACTAAAAGCTCCAGAAAGAATGAAGTGGCTGGGAAAAGTGGGAATATCACTCAGTTGTTGATGTATCTGGGGGTGAAAATAAAATCTAATACTGTAAAGAAAAATATTACATCAGTTCAGTTCAGTTCGGTCGCTAGTCGTGTCCGACTCTGCAACCCCATGAATCAAGGCACGCCAGGCGTTCCTGTCCATCACCAACTCCTGGAGTTCACTCAAACTCATGTCCATCGAGTCAGTGATGCCATCCAGCCATCTCATCCTCTGTCGTCCCCTTCTCCTCCTGCTCCCAATCCCTCCCAGCATAAGAGTCTTTTCCAATGAGTCAACTTTTAGCATGAGGTGGCCAAAGTACTGGTGTTTCAGCTTTAGCATCATTCCTTCCAAAGAACACCCAGGACTGATCTCCTTTAGAATGGACTGGTTGGATGTTGCAGTCCAAGGGACTCTCAAGAGTTTTCTTCAACACCACAGTTCAAAAGCATCAATTCTTTGGTGCTCAGCTTTCTTCACAGTCCAAATCTCACATCCATACATGACCACTGGAAAAACCATAGCCTTGACTAGATGGACCTTTGTTGGCAAAGTAATGTCTCTGCTTTTGAATATGCTATCTAGGTTGGTCATAAATTTCCTTCCAAGGAGTAAGCATCTTTTAATTTCAGGGCTGCAATAACCATCTGCAGTGATTTTGGAGCCCAAAAAGTAAAGTCTGACACTGTTTCCACTGTTTCCCCATCTATTTCCCAAGAAGTGATGGGACCAGAAGCCATGATCTTAGTTTTCTGAATGTTGAGCTTTAAGCCAACTTTTCCCTCTCCTCTTTCACTTTCATCAAGAAGCTTTTTAGTTCCTCTTCAGTTTCTGCCATAAGAGTGGTGTCATCTGCATATCTGAGGTTATTGGTATTTCTCCCAGTAATCTTGATTCCAGCCTGTGCTTCTTCCAGCCCAGCGTTTCTCATGATGTACTCTGCATATAAGTTAAATAAGCAAGGTGACAATATACAGCCTTGACGTACTCCTTTTCCTATTTGGGGCCGGTCTGTTGTTCCATGTCCACTTCTACTTGTTGCTTCCTGACCTGCATACATGTTTCTCAAGAGGCAGGTCAGGTGGTCTGGTAATCCCATCTCTTTCAGAATTTTCCACAGTTTATTGTGATCCACACAGTCAAAGGCTTTGGCATAGTCAATAAAACAGAAATAGATGTTTTTCTGGAACTCTCTTCCTTTTTCCATGATCCAGCAGATGTTGACAATTTGATCTCTGGTTCCTCTGCCTTTTCTAAAACCAGCTTGAACATCTGAAAGTTCGTGGTTCACGTATTGCTGAAGCCTGGCTTGGAGAATTTTGAGCATTTACTAGCGTGTGAGATAAGTGCCATTGTGCAGTAGTTTGAGCATTCTTTGGCATTGCCTTTCTTTGGGATTGGAATGAAAACTGACCTTTTCCAGTCCTGTGGCCACTGCTGAGCTTTCCAAATTTGCTGGCATATTGAGTGCAGCACTTTCACAGCATCATCTTTTAGGATTTGAAATAGCTCCACTGGAATTCCATCACCTCCACTAGCTTTGTTCATAGTGATGCTTTCTAAGGACCATTTGACTTCACATTCCAGGATGTCTGGCTCTAGGTGAGTGATCACACCATCATAATTATCTTGGGTGTGAAGATCTTTTTTGTACAGTTCTTCTGTATATTCTTGCCACCTCTTCTTAATATCTTCTGCTTCTGTTAGGTCCATACCATTTCTGTCTTTTACCAAGCCCATCTTTGCATGAAATGTTCCCTTGGTATCTCTAATTTTCTTGAAGTGATCTCTAGTCTTTCCCATTCTGTTGTTTTCCTCTAGTTCTTTGCATTGATCACTGAGGAAAGCTTTCTTATCTCTCCTTTCTATTCTTTGGAACTCTGCATTCAGATGCTTATATCTTTCCTTTTCTCCTTTGCTTTTTGCTTCTCTTCTTTTCACAGCTATTTGTTGGGCCTCCACAGACAGCCATTTTCCTTTTTTGCATTTCTTTTCCATGGGAATGGTGTTGATCCCTGTCTCCTGTACAATGTCATTTACCTCATTTCATAGTTCATCAGGCACTCTATCTATCAGATCTAATCCCTTAAATCTATTTCTCACTTCCACTGTATAACCATAAGGGATTTAATTTAGGTCATACCTGAATGGTCTAGTGGTTTGCCCTACTTTCTTCAATTTAAGTCTGAATTTGGCAATAAGGAGTTCATGATCTGAGCCACAGTCAGCTCCTGGTCTTGTTTTTGCTGACTGTATAGAGCTTCTCCATCTTTGGCTTCAAAGAATAGAATCAGTCTAATTTTGATGTTGACCATGTGGTGATGTCCATGTGTAGAGTCTTCTCTTGTGTTGTTGGAAGAGGGTGTTTGCTATGACCAGTGCGTTCTCTTGGCAAAACTCTATTAGCCTTTGCCCTGCATCATTCTATCCTCCAAGGCCAAATTTCCCTGTTACTCCAGTTGTTTCTTGACTTCCTACTTTTTCATTCCAGTCCCTTATAATGAAAAGGACATCTTTGTTGGGTGTTAGTTCCAAAAGGTCTTGTAGGTCTTCATAGAACTGTTCAACTTCAGCTTCTTCAGTGTTACTGGTTGGGGCATAGACTTGGATTACTGTGATATTGAATGGTTTGCCTTGGAAACGAACAGAAATCATTGTCATTTTTGAGATTGCATCCAAGTACTGCCTTTCGGACTCTTTTGTTGACCATGATGGCTACTCCATTTCTTCTAAAGGATTCCTGCCCACAGTAGTAGATATAATGGTCATCTGAGTTAAATTCACCCATTCCAGTCCATTTCAGTTCGCTGATTCCTAGAATGTTGACATTCACTCTTGCCATCTCCTGTTTGACCACTTCCAATTTGCCTTGATTCATGGACCTAACATTCCAGGTTCCTATTCAATATTGCTCTTTACAGCATGGGACCTTGCTTCTATCACCAGTCATATCCACAACTGGGTATTGTTTTTGCTCGGCTCCATCCCTTCATTCTTTCTGGAGTTATTTCTCCACTGATCTCCAGTAGCATATTGGGCACCTACTGACCTGGGGAGTTCCTCTTTCAGTATCCTATCATTTTGCCTTTTCATACTGTTCATGGGCTTCTCAAGGCAAAAATACTGAAATGGTTTGCCATTTCCTTCTCCAGTGGGCCACATTCTGTCAGGACCACATTCTAACAATATTACATAGTAGCCTGTAATATTAGGTCCATGAATCAAGGTAAATTGGATGTAGTTAACCAGATGACAGCTAGAGTGAACATTGAGATCTTAAGAATCAGTGAACTAAAATGGATGGGAATGGGTGAATTTAATTCAAATGACCATTATATCTACGTACTGTGGGCAAGAATCCCTTAGAAGAAGTAGAATAGCCCTTGTAATCAACAAGAGCGTGAAATTCAGTGCTTGTAGTACAACAACCTCAGATATGCAGATGATACCATTCTAATGCCAGAAAATGAAGAGGAACTAAAGAATCTCTTGATAAGGGTGAAAGAGGAGTGAAAAAGCTGGCTTGAATCTCAGCATTAAAAACAACTAACATCATGAAATCCGGTCCCTTCACTTCATGGCAGATAGAAGGGGCAAAGTGGAAACTGGGACAGATTTTCTTTTCTTTGGCTCTGAAATCACCGTGGATGGTGATTGCAGCCATGAAATTAAAAGATGCTTGCTCCTTGGAAGAAAAAACTATGACAAGAAATATGATATAGCATATTAAAAAGTAGAGGCATTACTTTGCTGACAAAGGTCTACACAGTCACAGCTATGGTTTTTTCAGTAGTCATATACGAATGTGAGAGTTGGACCATAAAGAAGGCTGAAGGCCAAAGAATTGATTCCTTTGAATTGTGGTTTGGAAGACTCTTGAGAGTCCCTTGGACTCCAAGGAGATCAAGCCAATCAATTCTAAAGGAAATCAACCCTGAATATTCATGGAAGCACTGATTCTGAAGCTCCAATACCTTGGCCACCTTATGCGAAGAGCCTCCTCATTGATGCTAGGAAAGATTGAAGGCAAAAGGGCAAGGGGAGGCAACAGAGATTAAGATGGTTAGATAGTGTCACCAACTCAGTGGACATGAATTTGAGCAAAATCGGGAGATAGTGATGGCCAGGGAAGCCTGGCATGCTGCGGTCCCTGGTGTTGCAGAGTCAGACACGATTTTGGTCTGAATGACCATTTGTGTATAGGTGGTTTTCCCATCAGCTACATTATAAAGGTTTTGTATCTTACGCTACTGTGTGACTCTCACAGTACATAAGATATGACACTTGTTATAGTAATTGATTCTTGAAAATTAAAAAAAAATAACTTTTATTGGAAATATTTCAGGAGACCCAGGTTTGATTCCTGGGTCAGGAAGACCCCCTGGGAAAGGGAATCTTTAATATTCTTGTCTGAAGAATTCAATAGACAGAGGAACCTGTTGGGTCTGCCATCCATGGAGTTGCAAAGAGTCAGATATGACTGAGTGCTGAGTGACTAACACACACACACACACACACACACACACACACAAGGCCAGATGAAAGGTCAGATGAAAGTCAGAGGTTTTTCCTCTATAGTTTTTTGAATAAACTTGCTTCTATCTAAAGTTATTTTTATTACAATTTTAATGTTCCTGCATTCAAGTAAAATGAAAATGATATAAGGAATTATGCTAAATGGTTAAAAATAACATTAGTCATTGCTTTCTTGTGTGTGATTCAGTGGGCAATTTAAATGATAATCCAGTGACAGTCTCTAGGGAAAATTGAATATCTGCAATGATACTCAAAATTAGAAAAAGGAAATAGTACATCTCAACCATAAATATTCAAGTATGTTGTAGTCAATCCCACATTCACCACTGTGGGTATAAAGCCTCTGCCAGGCACTCTGTCTAGGAATGCTGTAGCAGTGAAGTAAATAACTTCCAAAGCCTGCTGCACCTATCTTCATGCCAGAAGTAATTCTGCAGTCAACCCACATAACATTTCCAAGGGCATTTACAAGGGAACAGGATTATCTAGAATCCTGGAGCAAGCTCATCTCATAAGCTACTAGATAAAAAACCTTGAAAATTACTAACATTAAAGTGAGCTATTCTCCCTAGATTCAAATTCAAGGATACTAAGCTCTTTTGAACTTATCAGTGTCTATTTATGAGATCAGTGAATTTTGCTCTCAGTATAACCTCTTTTATGCAAATTAAGCTGATGTGATTCTTTTTAAAAAATATTCTTTTCTGAATAGATCAGAAGTCTTAAAGCTGACCCATCAGGGATCCACCATACCGGGATGGGCAAAGATGCTGCCAGTTGAAAGGGAAGAGGAGTGTTCCCTTCTTGATCCACGAGTCCACCCCTCTCATTAAAGCCTCTGAGGATTAGGTAGTATTTCACTTACAACTATTATTCCTAGTGTTTTTGTGTAATGAGCCTGACAAAACACTGATGCAGTTCTACAATAGCCTTGCTAAGGTCTATTTGCTGCTGACCTGTAAGGAGAATCTTCTTGAGGGTACTTTAAAACAGAATCCTTTTCCAAATAAATGGTAGAAACCATGTTAACTGGAGATTACTCTATTATAATGCTTGCTCTGAAAAGTCAAATGGAAGTCAAACTTTATTTTGAATTCACAAGGATACTATCTTTGCAAAGAGACTTTGGGCTAGTGCTTTGGATCGTAAGCATTTTATAAAAGGGCTTTTCAGAAAGCAAATCCTGCCTGAAATGAATTTTGAAGAATCCCATGTCAATTATACCATATGTGTCAGTTGCACACATATAGTCCTAATATTCATTTTTTGGCATAAAATATAACCTTATTTCTCCTTCCCTTGAACCCCATGCTCCTCACCAAAAAGATACTTCAAAAAAATCTCTGCATTTCCACAAGTTGCTATTACAACTTTTGGGGGAAATTGCTGAAATGGTTTAATAATAATAATATTTTTTAGGATATGTTTTGCATCTATGAAATAAATTATATAAAGAGAGCTCAATCATACTTTTCAGGAAATTTTCCCTGGACTAAGAGAAAAAATATCAATGAATGTTTATCCAAATTTTTAATGTCTTTAAGGCTAGAGATGGAGAAAAACAAATGTTTTTACAATTTGCACCAATGACCATGTATCTTTTAGTTAAAAAAATTCGGATTTTAAATTTTTAATTACTTTTCCAAGTGATACTGAAACATTTAAGAATAACATTTATGCAAATTGCTTGTAAGGGAAATAATTGAGGCATGGTGGTGCTTGTGGTAAAGAACTTGCTTGCAAATGCAGGGGACAAGAGATGTGGCTTCATTCCCTGGGTTGGGAAGATCTGCTGGAGGAGGACATGGCCACCCTCTTCAGTACTTTTGCCTGGAGAATCCCATGGCAGAGGAGTCTGGTGGGCTACAGTCCACAGGGTTGCAAAGAGTCAGACACGACTGAAGCAACTTAGCATAAGGAAAATGGGGTTAACATATTAACCATAAAATTTTTCTACAAAATTATATAATCTACAATTTTTAAGTAAATGCCTAAAATGTACATGTTACATTGAGTTTATCTGCTTGACCATAATGGTCATTATTTATAGGTAGTATTCTATAGTTTGTCTAGTCAAGGCTATGGTTTTTCCTGTGGTCATGTATGGATGTGAGAGTTGGACTGTGAAGAAGGCTGAGCGCCGAAGAATTGATGCTTTTGAACTGTGGTGTTGGAGAAGACTCTTGAGAGTCCCTTGGACTGCAAGGAGATCCAACCAGTCCATTCTGAAGATCAGCCCTGGGATTTCTTTGGAAGGAATGATGCTAAAGCTGAAACTCCAGTACTTTGGCCACGTTATGCGAAGAGTTGACTCATTGGAAAAGACTCTGATGCTGGGAGGGATTGGGTGCAGGAGGAAAAGGGGACGACAGAGGATGAGATGGCTGGATGGCATCACTGACTCGATGGACATGAGTTTGGGTAAACTCCGGGAGTTGGTGATGGACAGGGAGGCCTGGCGTGCTGTGATTCATGGGGTCCCAAAGAGTCGGACACGACTGAGCAACTGATCTGATCTGATCTGATCTGATTCTATAGGATATAGTGTGAACACTCTGAACGTAGTTCTTTAAATACTCTGTACACATCTTTTTTCAGATGTACATTTTACAAATATTTTGTCCCATTCTGTGTATTATCTTTTCGGAGAAGGCGATGGCACCCCACTCCAGTACTCTTGCCTGGAAAATCCCATGGACAGAGGAGCCCGGTAGGCTGCAGTCCATGGGATCGCTCAGAGTCGGACACGACTGAGTGACTTCACTTTCACTTTTCACCTTCATGCATTGGAGAAGGAAATGGCAACCCACTCCAGTATTATTGCCTGGAGAATCCCAGGGACAGGGGAGCCTGGTGGGCTGTCTATGGGGTCGCAAAGTCGGACACGACTGAAGTGACTTAGCAGCAGCAGCAGCGTATTATCTTTTAGTTTCTTTATGGTATCCTTTGAAGCACAAAAGTTTAAATTTTGATGAAGTAATCTTTTTTGTGTGTGTGTGGCTATTTTTTTCTTCTGTAGTTTGTGCTTTTGATGTTTTATATTTAAGAAACCAATGCCTATCCCAAGGTCCTGAAGATTTACACTTAATATTTCTTCTAAAAGTTTTATTGTTTTCAGTTCAGTTCAGTCGCTCAGTCGTGTCTGACTTTTTGTGACCCCATGAATTGCAGCACGCCAGGCCTCCCTGTCCATCACCAACTACCGGAGTTTACCCAAACTCATGTCCATCGAGTCAGTGATGCCATCCAGCCATCTCATCCTCTGCCGTCCCCTTTTCCTCCTGCACCCAATCCCTCCCAGCATCAGAGTCTTTTCCAATGAGTCAACCCTTCGCATAACGTGGCCAAAGTACTGGAGTTTCAGCTTTAGCATCATTCCTTCCAATGAACACCCAGGACTGATCTCCTTTAGAATGGACTGGTTGGATCTCCTTGCAGTCCAAGGGACTCTCAAGAGTCTTCTCCAACACCACAGTTCAAAAGCATCAATTCTTCAGTGCTGAGCCTTATTGTTTTAGCTTTTACATTTAGGTCCTTGATCCATTTTGAATTATGTATGATTTGAGGGTAGGTTCCAGATTCATTCTTTTGTTTGTGGATACTAAGCTGTCACAGCACCATTTTTTCAAGATTTTTTTTTCCCTATTGAATTGTCTTGTTGAAAAATAAGATTTAACATTTTTAAAAAACAACTGGCCATGTGAAGGTTAACTTCTGAACTCTTTTATTTCAGAATTTTATTTGTATAGTTTTGGCTGCTCTGGGCTTTTGTTGCTGTATGCAGGCTTTCTCTTTAGTTGTGGTGTGCAGTATTCTCATTGCAGAAGCTTCTCTTGGTGCAGTGCACTAGCTCTTGGGCATATGGGCTTCAGTAGTTGGCTTGTGGGTTGAGTAGCTGTGGTGTTTAGGTTTAGTTGCTCCATGGAATATGGAATCTTCCCAGACCAGGCATTGAACTCACATTTCCTGCATAAGCAGATTCGTAACCATTAGACCACCAGGGACGACCTGACTGGCTTCTATTCCGTTGGTCTATATATTTTTCTTTATGCTTACCCCACATTGTCTTGGGTACTGTAGTTTGATACTACATTTTGAAATTGAGAAGTGTGTGTCCTCCAATTTTGTACCTTTATTCAGGACAATTTTGGCTCTTCAGGGTCACTTGCATTTCCCTGTGAATTTTATGATCAGCTTGTCAATTTCCGCAAAAAACAAAAGGCAGCTTCAAACTGGGATTTTCATAGGAATTACATTTAATCTATAGATCAGTTTGGAGAATATCACCATTTTAGATCTTTCTATTTGTTTAATTATTCTTTATGTTCTCACATGATATTTTAAAATTTTCATAGTATATAAGTTTTCTCTTGTTAAAGTCATTCTTAAGTATTTTGCTATTCTTGATGCTATTGTAAATAGAATTATCTTTTTAATTTAATTTATGTATTGTTCATTGATAGTATGGAAATACAAATTATTTTGTATCTTGGCTTTAACTATATGGACCTTGTTATTAGTTCTAGTAATTACTTATGCATTACTAAGGATTTTCTGTGTGCAGGGTCATGTCTCCTGTGAATAGAGATAATTTACTTCTTAATTTCCAATCAAGATAACTTTTCTTTCTTTTTCTTTCCTTTTTTTGGACTAATTGTCCTGAAAATAACCACCCATGCAGTGTTGCATAACAATGTCAAAGATGAATATTCCCTTGTCTCTGACCATGGGGGAAATCTGACTCACTATTAAGTATTATATCCATGGAATTTTCATAGATGCTTTTCATTAAGCTGAGGCTGGTCTCTTCTGTTACTTGTTGAATGTTTTTATTGTAAAGAGGTATTGGATTTTTGTCAGGGTTTTTTTTTTTTTTTTCATCTAATGAAATGATCATTCATGCTTTTTGTCATTTATTCTATTGATCTATTATAGTAGTGGATTTTTGTATCATTAATCTACCTTATGCATAATATTTTTAATATGTTACTAGGTTCTTCATGAACCAGATAATCATAATTGAGTGATCACTCACCTAAAGCCAGACATCATGGAATGTGAAATCAAATGAGCCTTAGAAAAGATCACTATGAACAAAGCTAATGGAGGTGATGGAATTCCAGTTGAGCTATTTCAAATCCTGAAAGATGCTGCTGTGAAAGTGCTGCACTCAATGTGCCAGAAAATTTGGAAAACTCAGCAGTGGCCATGGAACTGGAAAAGGTCAGTTTTCATTCCAATTCCAAAGAAAGGCAATGCCAAAGAATGCTCAAACTACCAGGCAATTGCACTCATCTCACATGCTAGTAAAGTAATGCTCAAAATTCTCTAAGCCAGGCTTAACAATATGAGAACCATAAACTTCTAGATGTTCAAGCTGGTTTTAGAAAAGGCAGAGGAACCAGAGATCAAATTGCCAACATCCACTGGATCATGGAACAAGCAAGAGAGTTCCAGAAAAACATCTATTTCTGCTTTATTGACTATGCCAAAGCCTTTGACTGTGCAAATCACAATAAACTGTGGAAAATTCTTCAAGAGATGGGAACCAGACCACCTGACCTGCCTCCTGAGACATCTGTATGCAGGTCAGGAAGCAACAGTTAAGTGGACATGGAACAAAAGACTGTTTCCAAATAGGAAAAGGAGTTCGTCAAGGCTGTATATTGTCACCCTGCTTATTTAACTTATATGCAGAGTACATCATGAGAAACGCTGGACTGGAAAAAACACAAGCTGGAATCAAGATTGCCAGGAGAAATATCAATAACCTCAGATATGCAGATGACACCACCCTTATGGCAGAAAGTGAAGAAGAACTAAAGATACTCTTGATGAAAGTGAAAGAGGAGAGTGGAAAAGTCGGCTTAAAGCTCAACATTCAGAAAACTAAGATCATGGCATCTGGTCCCATCACTTCATGGCAAATAGATGGAGAAATAATGGCAGACTTCATTTTTGGGTCTCCAAAAGCACTGCATATGGTGACAGCAGCCATCAATTAAAAGATGCTTACTCCTTGGAAGGAAAGTTATGACCCACCTAGACAGCATATTCAAAAACAGAGACATTACTTTGCCAACAAAGGTTCATCTCGTCAAAGCAGTGGTTTTTCCAGTAGTCGTGTATGGATGTGAGAGTTGGACTATAAATAAAGCTGAGTGCCGAAGAACTGATGCTTTTGAACTGTGCTGCTGGAGAAGACTCTTGAGGGTCCCTTGGACTGCAAGGAGATCCAATCAGTCCATCCTAAAGGAAATCAGTCTTGAATATTCATTGGAAGAACTGATGTTGAAGCTGAATCTCCAATACTTTGGCCACCTGATGTGAAGAACTGAGTCATTTGAAAAGACCATGATGTTGGGAAAGACTGAAGGCAGGAGGAGAAGGAGGCAACAGAGGATGAGATGGTAGAATGGCATCACTGACCCAATGGACATAAGTTTGAGTAAACTCTGGGAGTTGGTGATTGACAGGAGGCCTGACGTGCTGCAGTCCATGTGGTCACAAAGAGTTGGACACGACTGAGCGACCGAAATGAACTGAACTGAACAGAAGGTTCAGTCTCCTAGTATTTTGTTGAAGATTTGTTTTGTCTTTGTCCATAGGGATATATGTCTGTAGTTTTCTTCTCATAATATATCTCTCTGCTTTTGGTATCAGCATAAAAATAGCCTGAAAGATGGGCCAGGAGGCACCCCCTTCTCCTGTATTTTTTAAAACAATTTAAAGAGTTGGTATTAATTCTTTAAATATTTAGTAAAATTCATCAATGAAGGCATTTGGTCTTGGGTGTTTCTCTGTGGGAAGTTTAAAATTTTTATGATTCAATTTCTTTATGATAGATGTCTTCATATTTTTCTTCGTTCTGGAGTCAATTATGGTAGTTTGTATCTTTCTGGTAATTTCTGCATTTAATCTAAGTTACCAAATTTGTGGCATGCAATTACTAACATTATTGCCTTATAATTTAATAAAAATTCTGCAAGGTCCGTAGTGATATTCTGACTCCTAAGTACTTCACAACTCTGTAATCCTTTATATATCTTGCATTTATTTACTCTAAATTCCTTTGTGTCTCACCCTCTGTTTAGTTTTCCATTTCCCAAAGACTGCCTCTGAGTTACAGATATGATCATGAGATCAAAGTGCATATGTCAAATTGTTGGGTTGTTTTTTCCAAATTCTGTTTTATTAAATGCATAAAAGGAATTAGATTTTCTTAGATTCTTGACAACTGTTTTGGAAATGCTAAGAAGTGTAAGAGCCTTCTAGGTATATATGTTAACATTGGGTGCAACAGAGGGTTCTGCTGTTTACATTTTTTTTTTCCTCAAAAGATGAGAAAATTGTTTAATTACAGAAGAAAATCATAAGGTATATCAAATAATCTTGTGTGATAAAGGCTGTATTTTATATTGTATAGAGAGTATAGAGAACTAGAGGTTATAACTAAACAGATTTATGAGAAAAACTTACAGTAAGTGTATTATATTTCCAGATTTAGCCATCAGGCAAAACTTTCTGCTTCTCATTCTGCTATGGTAGATTTAACTGATGGTGGTAAAAGTCTCTATTGTTTGGCATAGGGCCTTATATCTATGGTTTGAACTGACATATAATTAGTAGGGGAATGTGGCGGCTGAATAATGCTGCACTCCTCAAAATTTACAGAACCTAATCCCTGGAACCTGTGAATGTTACGTTATATGAAGGAAAAAAAAAAAAACAAAAACAAGGACTTTGGAGATGTTTGCAGATATTTTAAAGATCTTGAGATGGGGAAAGTAGTTTGGATACTATCTGGGTGGGCCCAAAATGCAATCACAAGTATCATTTAAGAAGAAAGCAGAGGAATATTTGGCACACAGAAGAGGAAAATACTATCTGACCACAAAAGCAGAGAACGGAGTGATTCCACCAGAAGCCAAGCTTGCCAGTAGCTGGACAGCCAAATGACTGTTGAAGCATTTGGAAAGAGCACAGCTTAGCTCACACCTTGATTTTGGCCCGGTGATACTGATTTCAGACTTCCAGCCTCCAGAGTTATGAGTAAATAAATCTCTGCCATTTTAAGCCACCAAATGTGTGGTAATTTGTTACAACAGCCACAGGAAATGAATAAAGTAAACAAATGATTCTGAACAAAGCTCTGAGGTCAGATTTGTCTTCAATACATTTTCTATCTACTTTCTCAGTTGTTGCACTGCCTTGAGCTTCAATTTCTTTGATTTGGTACCTTGCTGCTCAGTACAATATGGTTGCATTAGCAGTGATAAAATTGTATCTCTGATGCTTAGCTGCTACAGGTAAAAATAGGTAGAACTATCAGCCTCAAATTCTTCCATCCAAGTTCAAGGGGGCAACTGAGGCATCTCTATTGTGCCTGAAAATGGATATTCTCTTGCTCTTTTTCTTAAGCCACTTTGTCTGCTGTTTTTTCCTGTGCTATTCAATACGTTCCCATTCATCCCAATACGTTCATTCTCTGGTCACTGTGAAGAATTTCAGTGAAAACTTTATTCTTGATGTACATCTTCTTGTCATCCAAATTTTCTCCCAGTGTTGGAGTAATATATTTTAAGACAGTTTTTAGAAAAGTTTTAGGTTTACAACAAAATTGAGAGAATGGTAGAGAGACTTATCATATGCTCCAATGCCTACTCACTCCAGTATTCTTGGCTTCCCTTGTGGCTCAGCTGGTATAGAATCTGCCTGCAATTTGGGAGACCTGGGTTCAATCCCCGAGTTGGGAAGATCCACTGGAGAAGAAAAAGGCTACCCACTCCAGTATTCTGACCTGGAGAATTCCATGGACTGTATAGTCCATGGGGTCACAAAAAGTTGAACATGGCTGAGTGACTTTCATTTTCACTTTCCTTGCCTCACACATATATAGACTCCCCTATTATCAACATCATTCACCAGAAAGGCAATTATTTTTTTTTTAATCAAAGTTGCACCTACATTGCTGGAGAAGGCAATGGCACCCCACTCCAGTACTCTTGCCTGGAAAATCCTATGGATGGGGGAGGCTGGTGGGCTACAGTCCACAGGGTCGCTAAGAGTCGGACATCACTGAGTGACTTCACTTTCACTTTTCACTTTCATGCATTGGAGAAGGCAATGGCAACCCACTCCAGTGTTCTTGCCTGGAGAATCCCAGGGACGGGGGAGCCTGGTAGGCTGCAGTCCATGGGGTCACGAAGAGTCGGACACCACTGAACGACTTCGCTTTCACTTTTCACTTTCATGCGCTGAAGAAGGAAATGGCAACCCACTCCAGTGTTCTTGCCTGGAGAATCCCAGGGACGGGGGAGCCTGGTGGGCTGCCATCTATGGGGTCCCACAGAGTCGGACACGACTGAAGAGACTTAGCAGCAGCAGCAGCCACAGCCGCTACATTGCTGCATCATAATCACCTAAAGTCCATAGTTTACCCAGGGTTCCCTCTTGGTACTGTACATTCTATGAGTTTGGACAAAAGTATAATGACATATATCTATCATTTTAATACTATACAGAGTAACTTCACTTCCCCCAACTTCCCCTATATCGGGTTTATTCCTGTCCCCCTCTATTTCACAGCTGACAACTACTGATCTTTTTAGTGTTACCATAGTTTTCTCTCTTCCACGATGTCATATAATTCAAATTATACAATATGTAGTCTTCTCTGATTGCCTTCTTTCACTTATAAATATGAATTTAATGTTCATCCATGCCTGTTTATGACTTCAGAGCTCATTTCTTTTTAGTTGTGAATACTATTTCATTGTCTGGAGTCACCATAGTTTATTTATCTATTTACCTAGTAAAGAAAATCTTGGCTGTATCCAAGTTTTGTCAGTTATGAATAAAGATGCTATAAACAACCATGAACAGGTTTTTGTATAGACATGAATTTTAAACTCATTTGGATAAACATCAAGAGGTAAGATTGCTGGATCAAGTGTTAAAGATATATTTAGTTTGGTAAGAAACTGCCAAACTCTCTTCTGAAGTGGTTAGACCATCTTTTATCTTTATCAGTAGTAGATAAGATTTCCTTTCTCAGGGACTCATGAGCAGAAAGTACCCTGGCAACAAGTGCCTGAATAGGAAAACCTGATAAGGTGACATGAAAAGTGAAGGTGAAAAGGTCAAGGAAATAAGTGAACAAACCATAATGGGAGTGGTCTGTTTGGTATCTTGAGTGAGCACTGCAGAGTTAAGAGCTGGAGTGGAATAAGGGATGACATTAGAAAAATAATCAGTGGTAAGACAGTCTTATAAGTATGTACGGGTTTCCCTGGTGGCTCAGAGGTTAAAGCGTCTGCCTGCAATGTGGGAGACCTGGGTTCAATCCCTGGGTCGGGAAGATCCCCTGGAGAAGGAAATGGCAACCCACTCCAGTATTCTTGCCTCTAGAATCCCATGGATGGAGGAGCCTGGTGGGCTATAATCCACGGGGTCGCAAAGAGTAGGACATGACTGAGCGACTTCACTTTCACTTGCTTGCATACTGAGATAGATAGGAGCTACTGTAGAGTTTTCAGCAGAATTGAAAACTCTGCTTAGACATGGAAGTTAATTCTGGCTACAGTGTTGAGAATAGTCTGTAGGGGACAAAGAAAGAAGCAAAGAGCTCACTGTTTCTGACTAGTGTTGAGAGAAATTTTGCCACTGAAAAGTCATTTGGAAATCCAAACTGCTCTAGTCGTGTTATTAAGGATCTAAAGTACTTTGTGATGAACATGTATATGGTTCTGTAAAAGGAAGACTCATAAAGGTACAGGGAATGTTGCTTACTATACTCTCCTTAGGGTCAATTCTCTTCAGATGGTATTAGCATTGGGATGAAGAAGTAGATCATTTGGAGAAGAAAAAAATATTTGGAGGTTGAAGTAAACTCCACTGAGATTCAAAATGATGATCAGATATAGGACCAGTTAGTTGGACAGGAATGATTGTATGGTAAGCATTTTCTCTTTATTCAGTAACCTAAACATTGAATCCGACATTCAAATCCTTGAAAAATATTGACATGTACCTGTTTATGTTGAAATTAGACCAAAGCCTTTTGGAAGTAACTGAAGTATTTGTTTTAGATAATGCCCTGATACTCCCTCCATCCATACATTGAACATTATATTGGGGAGCTCTGGTCAAAAAGAAACTCAGCTCTGGAAGGCCTTGAATTCAGAGAACCTATAAACACATTTTTTTTGTGATTTTTTTTTTTGTACATCTATCGCCAGTGATATGATAATAACTGGGTAATAATTAGAAATAATAAAAAATAATTTGCAAGAGAATAATATCAACAAAACTTCATATTATCCAGAATAATGGTGGAAAATAGTAAAATTTAAAGTGCACATTGGTAGCCAAGTTTTCAGGATTTTTTATGTTCTTTTTTGAGGTTACTTTTGATTTTCTTCTTCATAATTGTCATGACATCTTTAAACAATTTGCAATTCTGCAACTCTGCCTGGTCTTTTTCAAATGCTGTCCTTTATACTCTGTTAGAAATCTGTGAACTTATTTTCATTTTTCAAGTATTTGTATATCAACTTTCTAATTATTTGACTCTTCTAAGACTGAGTATTCATTTTAATATTTCTCATTTTATTAACTGAATTTTTGATTGTTTATTGCATTTTATTCCTGCTTATGTTCTCTTTTGTGGTATATTTCTCTGAAACGTTTGCAAGAACAAGGCAATGACAATGGATAGCACAAAAATTGATTAGTCATTTCCTTTTTGTTAGAGATCAGCATTTTCTAAAAACTGTTGTTCATGAAACCTATTTTTTGTCAGCTTTTGCATTATGTAAATTCGTTTTAACCAAATGCAGACTTTCAAATTATAAATTAGGAAAAATTTATAGTAAGTTAAATGCTATTTTTGTCATTGATTTTAAAAATCATTTTAAATATGAAAAGAATCTCAAAGTGCCAAATTATAAGATCCACAAATGTTAAGGAAATGGTAAAAAGTGTGTTTAACTGAGATAAAGGTAACTGAAGTAACTATGCAGAGTTGTTCAATTCTGTAAATTTTGTGGGTAAAAGCAAGTCACAAGACCAGCCATGATGAATGGGAGGCAAAACAGATTCTGCCTTTTAACGGGAGATGCAGTACGTCCTCCTTTAATATTTCTTGGGCTGAACTGTGTCTTTAGAACAATGTTATTTCTCTCTCTTTGCAGAACAGCACTTTCCTAGATTATCCTAGAGCTTCATGTGTGTTGGCTTCCTTGATGGCTCAGTGGGTAATGAAGCTGCCTGCAGTTCAAGAGACGCAGGAGATATAGGAAATGGAGGCTCAATCTCTGGGTGGGGAAGATCCCCTGGAGGAGGAAATGGGCAACTGACTACAGTATTCTAGTCTGAAAAATCCCATGGACAGAGGAGCCTGGTGGACTATAGTCCATAGGGTCGCAAAGAGTTGGGCATGACCAAAGCAACTTAGCATACTCGCATGCAAGTTGCATTTGTGTGTGATCAGAAGCATAGTGATTCCTTTTCCTATCCCACTTTTAATTGAAAATCCATTGTTTATCTCCAGAATGTATGACTAAGAGAAGGAATTTGTTACTACACCAGGCTGTAGCTGCTGACCAGCTATGGTTTAAAAAGTTGTGGCTCACAGTGATTCTTCTCCATTTAAAATAAATGTATAAATTTTAAAAAAAGAAAGTAAAAAAATAGAAACTGGCTCAGTGAGTCATGTGGTTTTAAATGGCTTCCTATCCCACACCTCAGTGTCAGTAAAGGCTTTGAGAGGTCATTTCTTCTAAAAGCGTGCTCGTATGTGAACAAGAACAGTCCTTGACCTAGTTAGAACAATACTTTGTAAAAGTTTATATTTTCATGTCAGAGAAGTGGCACTAGAATAGGTGGGAAAACTGAAACCCACAGTAGTAATGATTTATATTAAGTATATATTTCTTTAAATATAGGTCTAGAGTTCAAAAAGTACTTCCATTAAACAGTTCTATTTATTTCTGTTTTATTCCATTATTTCTATAAATGCCATTGCATTTGAAACAGGATGTAATACTCTTTTGGTAGATGGTAAACTGAGATATAAGGGATTTGATTTAGGTCATACCTGAATGGTCTAGTGGTTTTCCCCACTTTCTTCAATTTAAGTCTAAATTTGGCAATAAGGAGTTCATGATCTGAGCCACAGTCAGTTCCCAGTCTTGTTTTTGCTGACTGTATAGAGCTTCTCCATCTTTGGCTGCAAAGAATATAATCAATCTGATTTTGGTGTTGACCATCTGGTGATGTCCATGTGTAGAGCCTTCTCTTGTGTTGTTGGAAGAGGGTGTTTGCTATGACCAGTGCGTTCTCTTGGCAAAACTCTATTAGTCTTTGCCCTGCTTCATTCCGTACTCCAAGGCCCAATTTGCCTGTTACTCCAGGTGTGTCTTGACTTCCTACTTTTGCATTCCAGTCCCCTATAATGAAAAGGACATCTTTTTTGGGTGTTAGTTCTAAAAGGTCTGGAGGTCTTCATAGAACTGTTCAACTTCAGCTTCTTCAGTGTTACTGGTTGGGACATACACTTGGATTATTGAGATATTGAATGGTTTGCCTTGGAGATGAACAGAGATCATTCTGTAATTTTTGACATCCCTTATGATTATACAGTGGAAGTGAGAAATAGATTTAAGGGACTAGATCTGATAGACAGAATGCCTGATGAATTATGGATGGAGGTTAGTGACATTGTACAAGAGACAAGGATCAAGACCATCCCCATGGAAAAGTAGTGCAAAAAAGCAAAATGGCTGTCTGTGGAGGCCTTACAAATAGCTATGAAAAGAAGAGAAGCAAAAAGCAAAGGAGAAAAGGAAAGATATAGGCATCTGAATACAAAGTTCCAAAGAATAGAAAGGAGAGATAAGACAGCCTTCCTCAGCGATCAATGCAAAGAAATAGAGGAAAACAACAGACTGGGAAAGACTAGAGATCACTTCAAGAAAATTAAAGATACAAAGGGAACATTTCATGCAAAGATGGGCCCAATAAAGGACAGAAATGGTATGGACCTAACAGAAGCAGAAGATATTAATAAGAGGTGGCAAGAATACACAAAAGAACTGTACAAAAAAGATCTTCATGACCCAGATAATCACGATGGTGTGATCATTCACCTAGAGCCAGACATCCTGGAATTTGAAGTCAAGAGGGCTTAGAAAGTATCACTACGAACAAAGTTAGTGGAGGTGATGGAATTCCAGTTGAGCTATTTCAAATCCTGAAAGATGATGCTGTGAAACTGCTGCATCAATATGCCAGCAAATTTGGAAAAATCAGCAGTGGCCACAGGACTGGAAAAGGTCAGTTTTCATTCTAATCCCAAAGAAAGGCAAGGCCAAAGAATGCTCAAACTGCCAAACAATGGCACTCATCTCACATGCTAGTAAAGTAATGCTCAAAATTCTCCAAGCCAGGCTTCAGCAATATGTGAACCACAAAATTCCAGATATTTAAGCTGGTTTTAGAAAAGGCAGAGGAACCAGAGATCAAAATGCCAACATCCGCTGGATCATGGAAAAAGGAAGAGAGTTCCAGAAACACATCTATTTCTGCTTTATTGACTATGCCAAAGCCTTTGACTGTGTGGATCACAATAAACTGTGAAAAATTCTGAAAGAGATGGAAATACCAGACCACCTGACCTGCCTCTTCAGAAACCTATATGCAGATCAGGAAGCAACAGTTAGAACTGAACATGGAGCAACAGACTGGTTCCAAATAGGAAAAGGAGTACGTCAAGGCTGTATATTGTCACCCTGTTTATTAAACTTCTATGCAGAGTACATCATGAGAAACACTGGGCCGGAAGAAGCACAAGCTGGAATCAAGATTGCTGGGAGAAATATCAATAACCTCAGATATGCACCCTTATGACAGAAAGTGAAGAGGAACTAAAAAGCCTCTTGATGAAAGTGAAAGAGGAGAGTGAAAAAGTTGGCTTAAAGCTTGTCATTCAGAAAACTAAGATGATGGCATCTGGTCCCATCACTTCATGGGAAATAGATGGGCAAACAGTGGAAACAGTGTCAGACTCTAACTTTTCAGCTCCAAAATCACTGTAGATGGTGACTGCAGCCATGAAATTAAAAGACGCTTACTCCTTGGAAGGAAAGTTATGACCAACCTAGATAGCATATTGAAAAGCAGAGACATTTACTTTGCCAACAAAGGTCTGTCTAGTCAAGGCTATGGTTTTTCCAGTGGTCATGTATGGATGTGAGATTTGGACTGTGAAGAAAGCTGAGCACTGAAGAATTGATGCTTTTGAACTGTGGTGTTGGAGAAGACTCTTGAGAGTCCCTTGGACTGCAAGGAGATCTAACCAGTCCATCCTAAAGGAGATCAGACCTGGGTGTTCATTGGAAAGACTGATGCTGAAGCTGAAACTCCAATACTTTGGCCACCTCATGTGAAGAATGGACTCATTGGAAAAGACCCTGATGCTGGGAGGGATTGGGGGCAGGAGGAGAAGGGGACGACAGAGGATGAGATGGCTGGATGGCATCACCGACTTGATAGACATGAGTTTGAGTGAACTCCGGGAGTTGATGATGGACAGGGAGGCCTGGTATGCTATGATTCATGGGGTCGCAGGGAGTTGGATGTGACTGAGTGACTGAACTGAACTGAAACTGAGTCATAGTTGTATAAATTACTTTATCAGGCCACAGTATTTATGATTGAACTAAACTATTTACTGTAGTTTAAGACACTGTACTGCTTTTTAAATATTATTTTTTTCCCTGAAACTTTTTTTTTTTTAATTTGAAAAGATTCTGTCCTCTTTTATCCTCCCACTTACTATGTAACTCTTTTAGACTATCAAAGTATTTCAAATATGATCCATTCTAGGATAAATACTTAAGCTATGACAATCACAAATTAATAATCAGCCCTTAAAAATGATGCAGATTCTAGTTGATTTTTCTCCTCAAATACATAAACTCATTTTCTCTTTGAATCTTGTTGAGAATAATTCACAGGAAAAGAAATATCATGAAAAGAGTTAGAATGAAGGGGATTATTTATAGTTCAGGTTGCAAAAGGCACATCTATACAGTATTCAATTAGTTTGAAAAACTAGGAGCCGTAAAGTAAAACAAGATCATCTTACCTTAAAAGGGGCAAGTTTGTTTGGGTTTTGGCATATTGCTTCTATGAATTTATGTTAATAATTTAATGGCAATGATATGGGAAGAAGCATAGACTTGAGTGAGGAGGTGATTATTATTCTACATTGGAAGGCTTCTCTGTGTGTGTGTTCACACTTTCCCTTGGAAAAATGAGCTTGTTTATTCCATTTCTTTATAGTAAAATAGAGTAGAGTAGACTTTCCATTTCTTAGAGTCCTGTGTGGAAGCCTGATTTTAAAAATGGAAAGCAATCAAATTTGGAGAGGGAGCCAGGTGGTCTAAACACTTGATTTCAGTTCAGTTCAGTCGCTCAGTTGTGTCCGACTCTTTGTGACCCCATGAATTGCAGCACGCCAGGCTTCCCTGTCCATCACCAACTCCCGGAGTTCACTCAGACTCATGTCCATCGAGTCGGTGATGCCATCCAGACATCTCATCCTCTGTCATCCCCTTCTCCTCCTGCCCCCAATCCCTCCCAGCATCAGAGTCTTTTCCAATGAGTCAACTCTTCGCATGAGGTGGCCAAAGTACTGGAGTTTCAGCTTCAGCATCATTCCTTCCAAAGAAATCCCAGGGCTAATCTCATTCAGAATGGACTGGTTGGATCTCCTTGCAGTCCATGGGACTCTCAAGAGTCTTCTCCAACACCACAGTTCAAAAGCATCAATTCTTTGGCACTCAGCTTTCTTCACAGTCCAACTCTCACATCCATACATGACCACAGGAAAAACAATAGCCTTGACTAGATGGACCTTTGTTAGCAGAGTAATGTCTCTGTTTTTCAATATGCTATCTAGGTTGGTCATAACTTTTCTTCCAAGGAGTAAGCATCTTTTAATTTCATGGCTGCAGTCACCATCTGCAGTGATTTTGGAGCCCCCCAAAATAAAATCTGACACTGTTTCCACTGTTTCCCCATCTATTAGCCATGAAGTGATGGGACAGAATGCCATGATCTTAGTTTTCTGAATGTTGAGCTTTAAGCCAACTTTTTCACACTCCTCTTTCACTTTCATCAACAGGCTTTCTGGTTCCTCTTCACTTTCTGCCATAAGGGTGGTGTCATCTGCATATCTGAGGTTATTGATATTTCTGCTGGCAATCTTGATTCCAGCTTGTCCTAGGCTCACCTAAAAATGCTATCTATCACAAGGTGACCACATAAGGCTACTTCTTCCATAGTTTTCAATACTATATTTCATGAATTTTGTCACTGATGACCAAAATTTAGAAGTTAACAGTGTGAGAATTAAAAAGAAAGCACTGGATTTTGGCAATTATAGCAAGGACTGAGAGACGAAGAGAGAGACAGACAGAAGATAGTAAGAAATTATGGAAAAACCTGAATGAACTTTTTGGCCAACTCTATATGAGATAATAATGAAAGTAATTTTGTAAATAAGTTTTGTGCTCATTATGTACTTGAGAACTTAGTAAGCACAATTCATAGTTTGGATCTCCTGATGAAAGAGGGGTTGTTGATTGGCAAAGTTTTTATTTTTAATCTTGAGTTCCAGTAGTGTTTTAGAATCAATGATTGCAATATTCAGTTTATACTTTATTCATTACGGGGAGGGGTATGAAAGAATTCTCATTTATTTAGATCTAGAACTGGTGTGTACAGATACAACTTGTAAGCAATAAGTTTTGGAATTGATTCCAGTCTGGGACGTGTCTTTTGTTCATTCCCTCAGACACTCCATCATTCACTTAAGAAATACTTCTTGAAGGCATTTCAAATGCCAGGCAGTGTTCCTGGCTCAGGAAATTCACAAATGAACAATAAAATTAAGTATTATATCTCAACCCTGTTGCCAAGTAGATCATGCTCATGTTGAGAAAGACAAAATGAACAGACAAAGTAAATAAAAAGCAAGCTAGTTTAAGATTCTTATTGGGTCCATAAGGGAAAAATTACAGAGTAACTGACATAAAGTTAACACTTTTGATAAGAAGACAGAGAAGGCTTCCTTCCCTGAAGGATATAGCATTTGAATTGAGACTGCCACAGTGCAAGAGTCAACTATAAAAAGTCTGTTGGGGAACAAGCAATGCAAAGCTTCTAAGGAAGGAATGAGGTTAGCATGTTTGAAGAATAAAATCAGGTCAAATTGCTGGAGTACATGAGTTAAGGAGGAAACATAATGACTTGGGCTTCCCAAGTGGTGCTTGTGGTAAAGCACCTGGTTGCCAGTGCAGGAGACATAGAGATGTGGGTTTGATCTCTGGGTCAGGAAGATCTCCTGGAGCAGAGCACGGCAACTCGCTCCAGAGTTCTTGCCTGAGAACCCTATGGACAGAAGGAACCTGGCAGGCTAGGTCGATAGGGTTGCAGAATGGGACACAACTGAAGCAACTTAGCATGTACATATAATGATTTGAGACTATAGAAGTAAGCTGGACCCAGGTCACATAAAATCTTTTCCTCTTTACTAAGGAGGAATTGGGATTTTGTTCTAAGAGAAGCTACTGAAATACTCTAAAGTTGGGAAACTGATAGCTTGTTTTAAATGCTTGTTCTAGAATTCTGATGAATTCATTATATCTCAATACCTAATTCAAATTGTTATTCAGAATGATAGACCAGGAAGATGAAAGGAAAAATTAAAACTCTGGAATGACAATTTTTAAACTGAGAAAACATAGTAACAATTATGGTTAATTGTGGTTATTGGGGAGAATTTTGGCTTTGAGGTAGAAAATATTCTTTCTCTGGGGTAATTTCCTATCTATCTAGATATTCTCACTGAAAAGAAACATTCTTTTCCCAGAGCAGAGATTAGTCCATTCAGCTGGAACTTTTTAAGATAAATGTTTCATATTAAAAGTTTAAAATAAATGACTCTTGAGAGAAGGACAGAGATAGTCATTTTCAGTTAAAATCAAATAGTTCCTCCATTTTTCAGGTAAGTCATTCCCCACTTAGAAAGCTAAAGGAAAATAAAGAGAGAGAGATAGAAATACCTAGCTGACTCATCAAGGAAGAGAGTTTAATATCTGAATAAATGAACCAGATAAAAAAAAAAAAAACCTTTGGTATAGTCAAAGAGTAATGAATGGTTTTCTTTTTGGAAGCTCATTTAGAAATTTTTGAAATGACAAAACTTTCTACTACAAATAGGAATAGTGAAGATATTTATTTTTAAATGATGAGGAAATGTCATTTGATAAACTGTTTTGAATCCTCTTGTTTTGGTGTAATATCATTTCAACATTTTCATTTAGATAAACTTGTAATTCTAAAACTCAAAACTAGGTTTTCATGTAAGTAAATTAACATTATTTCATTTATTTTAAATATTCCTTTTGTGGAAATATGAGACAAGTATAATGTTCATATTTTTTAATGAAATATATGTATGAAAAATCACCAGTAATTTAGCCTGTGTATGGAAAATTCTTTTTGTTCTTTTAAATTTTCTGTAATATTTCTCAAGTTGTTTTTTGTAATCTGTTTCAAATGAGCCCTCTAGAACTCAAGTCCTAAATCACTTGTGATTCTAATGGAGTGATCCAGATCTTAGTGGAGTGCTTAGTCGCTCAGTCATGTCCGACTCTCTGCTGTCCCACGGAATGTAGCCCGCCAGGCTTCTCTGTCTGTGGGGATTCTCCAGGAAAGAATACTGGAGTGGCTTGCCATGCCCTCCTCCAGAGGATTTTCCCACACCAGGGATCGAGCCCAGGTCTCCCACATTGCAGGCAGATTCTTTACTGTCTGAGCCACCAGGGAAGCCCAAGAATACTGGAGTGGGTAGCCTATCCCTTTTCCAGTGGATCTTCCTGACCCAGGAATTGAACCAGTGTCTCCTGCATTGCAGGCGCATTCTTTACAAGAGCTACCAGGGAGTGGTGACAAGGAGATGAAGATAATTAAGCAAAAATTACCCATTAAAAGTGATCTGCCAGTGTTTTCCATAGTGATATACCTGAGACCTTGAAGTACTTCATCATACCAAAAAAATGTATTTTTCCTCTGAAATGAAACTCACAGGTGTTAGGTCCTTAAAAATTATAGCTTTCTGAAGGCTTTGGTAAATATGTCTTCCTAGATCCTGAAAACTGGCATTTACTGCTGCTGCTGCTGTGTCGCTTCAGTCGGGTCCGACTCTGTGTGACCCCATAGACGGCAGCCCACCAGGCTCCCATATCCCTGGGATTGTCCAGGCAAGAACACTGGAGTGGGTTGCCATTTCCTTCTCCAATGCATGAAAGTGAAAAGTGAAAGTGAAGTTGCTCAGTCGTATCCGACTTTTAGCGACCCCATGGACTGTAGCCCACCAGGTTCCTCCGTCCATGGGATATTCCAGGCAAGAGTACTGGAGTGGAGTGCCATTGCCTGGCACCCTCTAAATCTTAAACATGTCAAGAGACAAAGAAATATCCCTTAAGGAAAACATAATGTTGCTTTTTAAAGTTTTGCTTTACAGGGTGTATAGAGCTATAAAATATTATTTTACAATAAAAATGATTCTGTCTTTACACTTGTACTTCAGTGCTATCAGAGCCTACTAATGTGACTATAAAAATGTAGGAAGGATAGGACTCATATATCACTGCTGTGTGTTTTTCTGAATTACACAGATTATACTAATTACACAGAAAGCAAAATGGTTTAGTTGGCAAGAGAGCCTGTGACCACTGCTTTCTTTATTTTTTAAATAGTTTGGTTATTTCTGGAAGCTCCTCTGCACACACATTCTAGATCCCAGCTATATAGCATTTAGCGTGCCCCTAAAACTGCTCATTCTAAATAAAACACTGTATTGGCAAAAAGTTGTCTCTTAAATTTTGACTTTATACTATCGCTTCCCATCTTGCTCTAATGATTATAAAATACCTTTTTATACTCAGCCCCACTAAAAACATAATGACTGTGAATGATATCACATGTTACTAGTTAAGGAGGCCCAGGCATTTGAAATGGCTTTATCTAGAAATTCAAAAATGTGGAGCTCTGAGTATTGGAATTTTAGATATAATATCAGATTCAGGTGAAAGAAACCCTCCTTCAACATAATTCTACTACAAAGATGGCATTTATTCTATTTGGATTGAAGCTGACCTATCTAAAATCACTGTTCTAGCTATGCTGACGGAAGTTTTAAAACATATGGTTGCAGTCCTAACAGGAACATGAGGGAATGTTGAAGGACCATGGAGGAATAAGTGATTATAATAAATTTTATTTCTTAAAGGTGTTACAATTTCTCATGCCTTAAAAGCAATAGTTGAAAGAGAGGTCAGTTTTTGCTACATTTTCAGGTAGAATGCTGTATCTGAGAAAGTGTGTGTATACACAGGCTAAAATGTAGAGTGGCAAGAAAAATGGCCTAGCTATTTTTATATTAAAAACACTTTTATGTCTATTCTTATATGCTCTTATAGTTTATGTAACATTGAATTTATGTGGAAGATGCAATTGGTATATATCACCTAGTAATATTTGGATGAAAGGTTCAGATTGCTCTGGATAATATTGAAGCCCAAGGATCTCAGCCATATCAAAAGCTCATTAGATGGTCAGGTACTGTGAGTGGCACATGCAGAAGTAGGTGAATCAGAATTGGGTGTTCCCACCATGACAGCTACTTTGAAAAATAAGAAAGACAATTAAGAAAGTATATGTAGAAATCAGCACAACAAAGTGTGTTCATTATACAACTAATGATTCAAAAGTTTTAATTATACATGTCAATGCTTCATTTATAAGGGTAGGGAATCATAAGCAGACTATTGTAGAAAACAGTTGTATAGGTTTCAGAAAAATAAACTTACAGTACTATAGTATAATATTCTATATAACTGGGAAATTCTGCTTTCCATAAAATGATTGATGTTTTCATACAAAAACTTTCAATGTAAATAATAATAATTTATATTTATTAAGGATTTAGGTTCTTCTCAAATATTATTTCATGTAAAATTTCAACAGAAACCTCATTTTACAAATGAGACAACTAAGAAGCAGAGAGAGTAGTAATTCTTCCAAGGTCACGGGACTTGTTGTGAAAGTGAAAGTCACTCAGTTGTATCTGACTCTTAGTGACCCCATGGGCTATACAGTCCATGGAATTCTCCAGGCCAGAATATTAGAGTGGGTAGCCTTTCTCTTCTGCAGGGGATCTTCCCAACCCAGGGATCGAACCCAGGTCTCCCACATTGCAGGTGGATTCTTTACTAGCTGAGCCACAAGGAAAGCCCAAGAATACGGGCGTGGGTAGCCTATCCCTTCTCCAGTGGATCTTCCTGACCCAGGAACCAAACTGGGGTCTCCTGCATTGCAGGCAGATTCTTTACCAACTGAGCTATCAGGGAAGCCCCACATGACTTGCTGTTCAGTCACTAAGTCATGTCAGACTCTTTGTGACCCTGTGGACAGCAGCATACCAGGCTTCAACGTCCTTCACTATCTCCCAGAGATTGTTCAAACTCATGTCCACTATGTAGATGATGCCATCCAACCATCTCATCCGCTGTTACCTCTTCTCCTTCCTCCTTCAATCTTTCCCAGAATCAGGGTCTTTTCCAATGAGTTGGCTCTTCATATCAGGTGGCAAAAGTGGTGGAGTTTCGGCTTCAGCATCAATCCTTCCAGTGAATATTCAGGGTTGATTTCCTTTAGGATTGACTGGTTTGATCTCCTTGAAGTCCAAGGGACTCTCAAGAGTCTTCTTCAGCACCCAAATTTGAAAGCATCAATTATTCTGTGCTCAGCTTTCTTTGTGGTCCAACTCTCACACCAGTACATGACTAATGGAATAACCGTAGGTTTGACTGCACAGATCTTTGTTGGCAAAGTGATGTCTCTGCTTTTTAATATGCTTTCTAGGTTTTTATAGCTTTCCTTCCAAGGAGCAAGCATCTTTTAATTTCATGGCAGCACTAATATGCCTAATAGTTAAAAAATAAACACAATTTGCAGTATACCAACTAACTGTGGAGCCCCTTATCTAACTATGTACTATGGTATGTGGCCTCCTTGGAAAATAAATAGTTCTTCCTGACCAACCACTTAAAGTTTAAAAAAGAAAGAAGTCACTTCAGATGGAAAAAAAATAAAATAACAAAGTTAAACTCTAAAGTAAAAGTCTAAAAATGAACTGGATAGAGTCTGGTGCATTTCTGGTCTAATTAAATAAGAATTATATAAGAAAAACTGGGTTTTCTTAAATATATAAGTAAGAACAGATGTTTATTTACAATCAGCTTTAAATATTATCAAATGGGAAGTTAACCATTAGGTTATTATACATAATATGTGGGTTTAAATTTTCAGTTGTAATAACTTTGTAAAACAATCTGCCAAGTGCAGATTGCTTTGTGTTTTTTTGGCAGGCAATTTAGGGCTAAAAGAAACTCCTTAATATACAGCTTTTTTTGTATATTGATCAGCTCTATGGTCAGTAAGGAAATGAATAAAACTGTGAGAATATTTCCCTGTTTAATTTGAATGCAATTTTACTAACTTAAATCTCTGTTTGGCTTTGGGGATTTTTTTGAATGTGTGTATTTAAATGTGGATGTGACCTCACTTGTACATAGCTGACCAATTTTATTTGCTTTGGATCTTCTCTCTTTCAGACAAATACTTTGAAGTTTGTCTTTGGATGGAAGTTAGGGAGAGATGAAAATTTAAGAGAAGCAGCACTATGCGGTGAGCTTGGATTTCGATTATATCGTTTGATTAGATAATGAGGTCAGGGACCCACCAGTAAAGTATTGACTTCAGGGTGTCAAGACTGAGTCACTCCAGAGGCAGAATGTGGGGAACTCATTTGTTCTTCCTCTGAGTTTCATGTTCTTCATGCATCAACTGGGGAGGGAGGAGATTGATGTGAATGAGGTGATTTCTAAAGTCCCATTCCACTACACAGTTCTATTATTTTTTATCTGGCTCTGCCTTCTGAAGTTATTTTCCTTTTTACAAAGTGAGAATTGAGACTGCCTGAATCTTTACAGCTTACCTATAAGACTAACAACTAAGAATGCCTTCATCAATGTGAGTTTACTCTTTGTTTCAGGAAATTCTTACCCAGGTAGATAAGACTGTGAACAAGTAAATGTCTTATTTGCTGCAGTAGCTTATTAAAAATCAGTTTATACAAATAATAGACTACTCAAACAGTCTTCTTCTTAGGACAATAGTTGTTCATCTGCACAGCTTTGTTCTCATGACAACAAACAGATTGCTTTAACAGGCAAGCTGCAGTGGTTTGCCTATTCAGACTCATTTCAACATCCTCACCTTTCTATTTCAATCGAATCTTAAACCATTATTTTGTGAATTTTTGCCAAATTACATTTAGATACTCAGTGAAATGCCCATTCAAACTACTTGAGGTTAGTCCCCAAACTGTGTAAATATCAGTCCTGGATCCCCATCCCTTTAAAAATCAACAGATATTTTGTTCAGGTGGTGCTGCTGTTTATTGCAGAGATGATAAACCCAACATTACTTGAATTTTGAATTGCCCTTATAGGTCTTATTGGGGAGTTTGAAGTCAAAATTATTACCGTTTCTATTTTGTAGAAAATGCATGTGAAGTTGTCTTAAAAGAACACAGATAATCAGCACAGTGCTTGTAGAAATCTCTGATTCTTATTCCACTTCTTTTTGGGTATTGAATAGTTATCAATAAAGGTCCTTTATAATTTTTAATAGTTTTAATAGGAAAATCTTGATTTTAATGCAGTATTTGAGATAATTGGTTTTATATTGAAGCAAAAAAGACAAGGTGCTTTTTTAGCACCTTTGCTGAGGTGCTAAAATTCATGCCAGTTCTGTTAGCCAACACCAAGGCACTCATTGCTGACCAGCACAAGAGAAGACTCTACACATGGACATCATCAGAAGATCAACACCAAATTCAGATTGATTATATTCTTTGCAGCCAGAGATGCAGAAGCTCTATACAGTCAGAAAAAACAAGACCGGGAGCTGACTATGGCTCAGATCATGAACTTCTTATTGCCAAATTCAGACTTAAATTGAAGAAAGTAGGGAAAACCACTAGACCATTCAGGTATGATCAAAATCAAATCCCTAACGATTACACAGTGGAAGTGAGAAATAGATTTAAGGAACTAGATCTGATAGAGTGCCTGATGAACTATGGACGGAGGTTCATGACATTGTACAGGAGAGAGGGAGCAAGACCATCCCCAAGAAAAAAGAAATTTAAAAAAGCAAAATGGCTGTCAGAGGAGGCCTTACAAATAGCTGTGAAAAGAAGAGAAGCAAAAAGCAAAGGAGAAAAGGAAACATATACCCATATGAGTACAGAGTTCCAAAGAATAGCAAGGAGAGATAAGAAAGCCTTCCTCAGTGATCAGTGCAGATAAATAGAGGAAAACAATAGAATGGGAAAGACCAGAGATCTCTTCAAGAAAACTAGAGATTCCAAGGGAGCATTTCATGCAAAGATGGGCTCAATAATAGATAGAAATGGTATGGACATAACAGAAGCAAAAGATATTCAGAAGAGGTGGCAAGAATACACAGAAGAACTGTACAAAAAAAATCTTCATGACCCAGATAATCACGATGGTGTGATCACTCACCTAGAGCCAGACATCTTGCAATGTGAAGTCAAGTGGGCCTCAGAAAGCATCACTATGAACAAAGCTAGTGGAGGTGATGGAATTCCAGTTGAGCTATTTCAAATCCTGAAAGATGATGCTGTGAAAGTGCTGCACTCAATATGCAAGCAAATCTGGAAAACTTAGCAGTGGCCACAGGACTGGAAAAGGTGAGTTTTCATTAAAATCCCAAAGAAAGGCAATGCCAAAGAATGCTCAAACTACTGCACAATGGCACTCATCTCACACACTAGTAAAGTAATGCTCAAAATTCTCCAAGCCAGGCTTCCACAATCCATGAACTGTGAACTTCCAGATATTCAAGCTGGGTTTAGAAAAGGCAGAGGAACCAGAGATCAAATTGCCAACATCCGCTGCATCATGGAAAAAGCAAGAAATTTTCAGAAAAACATCTATTTCTACTTTATTGAGTATGGCAAAGCTTTTGACTGTGTGGATCACAATAAACTGTGGAAAATTTTGAAAGAGATGGGAATACCAGACCACCAGACTTGCCTCTTGAGAAATCTATATTCAGGTCAGGAAGCAACAGTTAGAACTGGACATGCAACAGCAGACTGGTTCCAAACAGGAAAAGGAGTATGTCAAGGTTGTATATGGTCACCCTGCTTATTTACCTTATATGCAAAATACATCATGAGAAATATTGGGCTGGATGAAGCACAAGCTGGAATCAAAATTGCTGGGAGAAATATCAGTAACCTCAGATATACAGATGACACCACCCTTATGGCAGACAAAGAAGAAGAACTAAAGAGTCTCTTGATGAAAGTGAAAGAGGAGAGTTAAAAAGTTGGCTTAAAGCTCAACATTCAGAAAACCAAGATGATGGCATCTGGTCCCATCACTTCATGGCAAATAGATGGAGAAACAGTGGATACAGTGGCAGACTTTATTTCTGAGGGCTCCAAAATCACTGCCGATGGTGACTGCAGCCATGAAATTAAAATAGCTTACTCCTTGGAAGGAAAGTTATGACCGACTTAGACAGCATATTAAAAAGCAGAGACATTACTTTGCCAACAAACGTCTATCTAGTCAAGTCTATGGATTTTCCAGTAGTTATGTATGGATGTGAGAGTTGGACTATAAAGAAAGCTGAGTGCTGAAGAATTGATGATTTTGAACTGTGGTGTTGGAAAAGACTCTTGAGAGTTCCTTGGACTGCAAGGAATTCTAACCAGTCCCTCCTAAAGGAGATCAGTCCTGGGTGTTCATTGGAAGGACTGATGCTGAAGCTGCAACTCCAATACTTTGGCCACCCCATGCAAAGAGTTGACTCATTGGAAAAGACCCTGATGCTGGGAGGGATTGGTGGCAGGAGGAGAAGGGGACAACAGAGGATGAGATGGCTGGATGGCATCACCGACTCGATGGACATGAGTTTAGTAACCTCCAGGAGTTGGTGATGGACAGGGAGGCCTGGCGTGCTGCAGTCTATGGGGTGGCAAAGAGTCGGACACGACTGAACGACTAAAGTGAACTGAAGGCACTCAGTTGATATCCTGACCACTAGGTATAGGTATGATTCTAAATTCTATATAAATGTCATCTAATTTGATCCTCATAAGTGAATATGAGATGTATCCTATAATGTTCTGACTTTGCTGATGACAGAACTGATAATCAGAAAGAGTTAGTACCAGTAAAATATGAAAGACCCAGAACTCATACCAGGACGTCAATACCCAGAGTCTATGTTAATAGCACTACTCTGTGCTGCCTCATCTAGTTTTCAACCATACAGAACTTTTCATTGAAAAGTTCCAGATGCCATTATTTCCAGCCTCTAACCTTGCCCACTCCATGCTGCGTATCATATTGAATGTCAGTGCTTAGCAAGACTTTACTATTACTCAATAGCAGTGAGTTGTAACAAAAATATCTTGACATTAATAAGTAATCATATTTTCTACTAATTACTATTTTATTTGGATCTGTTTTTAATTCTTTCGAAACAGCTGCTTCTCTGAATTTGCAGCTCTTACTTATATGGAAAACATGTTTTGAAAACTGTTACTGTAGTTTGGCTTTGCGTCAAGCCAATAAAAATTATCCATTTAGGAATGAATCACTAATGAGTGTAGTGTGGATAATTTTTATTTTCTTAATGTTAAGCCAAACTATCATAACGATTTTCAAAACATGCTTTCCATAAAATTTAGAGCTGCAAATTAACAATGAGTGAGTGTAGAAGTCTGGAAAGATATTAGGATAGAAGACAGAGCTATAAATCTAGAAAGTAGGGTTCAATAAGTTCCACAGTTTATTTGATTTTATTCTTATGTCCATGTTTATATGATTCCATGATTTTAGAACTTGATTTTTTTCCTCTTGTTAGTAAACTGTGTTTTTACCTCTAGACATACCAAGCAGGCTCAAGTAAGATTTTTTAAAATAATTTTCTTTTAATATTTATTTGTTTATTTTGGCTGTTGGGTCTTCCTTGCTGTGTGGTTTTCTCTAGTTGTGGGGCATGGGGGCTACTCTCTAGCTGTGGTACATGCGCTTCTCACTGCAGTGGCTTCTCCTCATGGAGCACAGACTCCAGCCCACGCAGGCTTCAGTGGTTGCAGCAGGTGGGCTCAGCAGTTGTGGTTCTTGGGTTCTAGAGCACAGACTCATGGTTGTGGTGCAGGGGCTTAATTTGCTCCACAGCATGTGAGCTCTTCCTGGATCAGCAATCAAACCTGTGTCTCCTTCATTGGCAGATGGAGTTTTTAGCACTGAGCCACCAGGGAAGCCCAATATATTTTATATCTTTTTTTTTAATTGCATTTTACTGACTGGGTAATTAAATTAGGGAAAATAACAGGACTTAATTTTTAGCTGAGCTGTATTATTTTAAATTAATTTTGGTCCTGCAGATTTAGACCAAATCTTGTTTCCTGCCAATTGTTTTGACTTCTTTTCTATTTGATTTATTACATTCTTGAATTGACTTTTTTTTCTTTTGTCAGTTGAATGCACTCTGCTCTGATCCTTTATTTCTCAGAAATATTTCAGTATATGACAACTGGAAAAATAAGGTGATAATTTATATCCATCAGCTATACCTCAGAATTTTACTACCATTGTTTTCCCCATACATCACACAGCCACATTATTACTGATGTACAGCCTGGCACTAACAGTATTCCTGAATCCTTGGGTTTGCTCCCGTTCTTTAATTTCTCTGAACATTAATGACTCTATCTTCACTGCCTATTATGTCCTTTTGTTTGTGACCATTTGAGCATGAATGTGGTCAATTTGCTGAGGTGAAATTTAAAACTCCAACAAAAAAGAGAAGCTTGAAGACACTGATTCTGGTTCGTAGATCTTTATTTTCTGTCTCTGCTGTAAAAATGGTTAGGGAAGAAGTCCTAATTTTTCTATACAATTTTATCTGAAAAGCTCAAAAATAAACCTTGAATATACTCATTATAAGTATCTACAAAGCATCAAGAATGGATTCCTCTCATTCATTCAGCATCTGATAACCCACTGTGGGGCTCACTATGGCTCAGTGGTTGAGTGGGTGCACTCTGTGCCTAGTTGCCTGGATCCTTACCCTGCTCCTTACCCTGACTTGGTAAGTAACCTTAGGTGTTGAGAACATCAGTTTCTTATTCTGTAAAATGGGGAAATATGATTTCCAGCCTCATAAAATTAAATGAGCTAATTCATATAATATACTCAAATGGTACCTAGCATGCCCTCAGTACTAAGTAAGTGTTAGATGTTATTTGTTATATGTTATTTCAAAAGCAAGAAGCTAACAATAGGAAGAATTCAAAATTTCTTGGAAATAAAATTTATCTTCCAGTATTTGATGTTTATGTACAAATAATTTAAAAAAAATTAATATGATCATGATGTGACTGGCAGATTAGCTTGACCCTCTGCTAATCCAGGGTATTAATTCAGTGCTTTGTCATATTCCTTTTTCCCCATCCCACATCAGATTGCCAAAGCAATAGTGACTAATGTGGATTCTGCTCACTTTCCTGAGGAGACGGAGAAGAAAGTTATCTGTCATATTTATATAAGACGATTTAAACTTCTTGCTTGGTCACTTGTCCCCTCTCTCATGTCTGTCCCTTTAGCCATACACAATCCCTTGTAGAGCTTGTGGACTTTCACAAAGCATTTTCTATTCCAGACCAATCTAGCTTTTGCACATAGCAAAGCAACATCACAGCAGTTGGTCAAACTGTTTCCTCTTGTTGTGTATTTCAAGTGTGGGGTGTCTTAGAAATACTTAATAATCAGACAATCCTTCACTCAAGATTTTCAGGTCAAATGGACAATGGCATGGAGTTGATAAGTTCCACCCAAAGCCCACAGGCATTTTGACCCTTAAAATTTATCTTTTTTCTTTGCTGGTTTATGGTTTGGTCATGTTAACGCCTTATCATAAATTATGGTGTGCTAGTTGTCAAGAATCTGCCTGCCAACCCAGGAAATGTAAGAGATGCAAGTTCAATTCCTGGAATGAAGATCCTCTGGAGGAGGGCATGACAACCCACTCCAGTATTCAGGCCTGGAGAATCCCATGGGCAGAGGAGCCTGGCAGGCTACAGACTATGGGGATGCAAAGAGTCAGACATGGCTGAAGCGACTTAGAAGCAGCAGCCTAAATTATGATAGCTATAAAGATCCTATCCCTAAATGCTTTATACACTCATAGTCATACCTTGATATGAGTTCTACAACTGACTTGACTTTGTTTATAATTTGGCTAAAGTTCAGTTCATTTCAGTCGCTCAGTGTTGGGATCCTTTAATGGACCTGGACCTGGCAGTCCGGAGTTGACGATAAAAAAGTGAAAGAGAGAGAGCCGGAGGGAGGGAGAGAGAGAGAGAAAGAAAGAAGACACGGGGACCCAAGCTCTGATGGAGAGAAGGTGCTTTAATGATCTCTCTGTGAGTATATATAGGCTGTTGTACAAGAAATTTCTTTCGACAATGATAAAGATCAGAAAACCAAACATATAGCAACTGTTACCAAGGGAACAAGGGATTAATAATGGTCAGAAGGTCAGGAGACAATCCATATCTCAAGAAAGGGGATTGAGACTAAGCAGTTTTGTTGTAAGGAGAATGTTTACTGAAGGAGATTCAAGCCTGTCTCACATAATGACCTCAGTCCTGGGAGCAGCTTGCTGTTCCACTAGTTTCTGATAGCAGAAACTGATAAGGAACAGAGGATTTATGAGAAACAGCACGTAGGAATCCTCCTGTTAAACATTCCCTGATAATTCCCCCTTATTTACTCACAATATTTGTAAAAAGGGTTAGACCATTAGAGTGTGTTTAGTTTTAGCAATTTTTGCATGAAGGCAACAGTAGAAGACAAATATAATTGTTAAGACAATCACCAAAATTACAGTTCCAGACCCGATGTTGTGAGTAATGCTTTGAAACCATCTGCGTGGGTCTAGCCCAGATAATTGATCAGCTAGTTGTTCAGCTAAAGTTTTCAAATTAGTGGAAGAGGGCAGATTTTTAGAAAAGGTTTCAAAGATTTCTCTTTTTTAATAATTGTACGTTCAGAGAGGCATTATCATGTATGTTTTGTAAATGAAATTTGTTTCCAGTTGTAGGCACTATTATTGAATTGAACAGGAGTAACACAAAATTGAGTAGAATTCCAATCACATTTTAGCATCACTTGTTTTTGTACATCTGTTAACTGATTTCCCACCCATTTCATGGCTGTTTTTAGTTTCTGTATTTCATCTTGAATATCCTCATCTGTCTGAGCCTGAGTGGCCTACATAGTATGAGCATCTTTCGTCCAATTTTGGATAAAATTATGTGTTTGAATTGAGGTTTGTAAAGTAATGCCAGTGACGGCAGCAGAGGTGCAAATAGCTATTAATCCCAAAATGCCAAAAATCAGCCATCCAATGAATCGTTTAGATTGCCGGAGCAATTTAGTAAGTAACAGGGGAGCAAGTCCAGCCATGGGACTTCGCAGGCTTTCCAGGGCCACTGGAGATTTATTGGTAACCACAGATTATGTTGAGATCAAAAGGGATTCATTTCTTAAGGAAACAGAAGAGTTAAGACAAGCATATAATTTGCAATTTATACAAGTTACAGAACTTGTTAAAGTCTTATTGAATTGTAAATTTCTTATAGCTACAACAAAAGGGAGTGGAACACAGACTTGTATGAAATATGATTGATTATAGTGAAAGAAATATTACTATGATTAAGATTGGTCCCTGTGAAATGTCCAGTCCAAGTCTCAAGTTCTTTGGTGTTCACAGCAAGTTTCCAGATGTCTCATTGTTTAGGCCCAATCTGTTTATCGAGGACGATTTGAAGATGAGGTGGGGGCCATTCCATCATCAAGCCATCTAAGAAGTCCTTTGTCATGGTAATGTTCCATTGACGTGTTAGTAACCTTTTATGTTATTTGAGTAGTATAGTCACACATAGAGCTATTAATATCATCTGAGCAGTTAGATATCCACATATCTAACCCACATATCATGAGGTCCCCAAGCAACAATGGTGTAATTGGCCATAAACATTAATTTCCCTTATTTGGCTTGACACTTGTCTCAATAAATAGGAGTACATTTAAAGTCTTTATAAGTAAACCCCATACATTTTAATGAGCTTTGGTAGTATTGACATGGTTTTTATAAAAGGACAGGGCAGTAAACAGTCCAAGCAATGTGTGGAAGTTCCTTTTTTGGAGGCAGGATGAAAGCCCATGTTTGTCGATTAACATTAATATATAATTTTATTGGGCCCATGCATAAAAGAAGGATTTCATAACCCAGAGAAATGTTAATTAGTCTTCCTTCTTCTTCAGGATCAGAGGGCCCCTCCAAGCTCCAAGGAGGGGGCATATGTGTTGAGTCATTAGTGGATACGATTGGTCCTATATCTGTCCATTCTATAACCTATAATAAAAGAGGGGGGGGTAGGTATATAAGCCCAATAAGTGTGATCAATCAAGTCAGTCTGAGCAGGGGAAGCAAAAGCAAGCAAAGCAAGCATAGCGACAAAGATATTTTCAGGATTCTGAGGCATTCCCTGTTGAGAAATCAGATTTTCAGTTTGATTAGTAAGGGTTTTTATCTGTCCCCAAGTAGGGAGATCATGAGGTCGATGACGTCGAGTGCGGCACTTTTCGGAAAATTTTAAAGCCGCCATGGCTTGTACTGGAATTTCTTTCTCATGGGGTTTTTGTTGTTTCATCTCTAGTTTGAATGCTGGGGGGCCCCTTAGGTTGAATCTTCTGAAGAGGAAGCCATTTGACTTTGTTGGATCCATCTGGAGAAATAGAAGCATACCCCTTTCCCTGTAAGATTAGTTTCTTAGCTTTCCATTGATTAGTTAACCCATCTTGATACCAAATGGGCAAAGGAACGGAGGTGTCCTTCAATGTCTCAAAATGTTTTTTTGTTTTTGTCAAAATATCTCCTTGTGGTAAGTTTAAAAAATTTAAAATAAATAAAGGTATATTAGCAATAGTTATAGAAAGACAGGAAAGCGATAATGATGAAAACATTTCTAGGAAATATTTTAGTTCAAAAAAAATCATCTAGAGATCTATTTTGGGACTGGTATTTCGTTGTGGTTTTGAATTAATAGGTTGATTTCGTCCTCATTCAGTACATACATTTTTCTTGACATAAAAAGAAATGGGATCTGACTGTGTTTTAAATGGTTTCTGTTTTTTAGGGCAAAGGATTAGGAGCAAACAGTCAAACATTTTTTCCTAAGTGAAATTACTGAAAAGCTGATGCAGAACAAGTTGACAAATGAAACGTTGTTCACATCCAAATACCTGACCTTGTCCCTGGAAAAGAAATGCAGCCTGGCAGCCGTTGAATCTCTCTGTTCAGTGTGTTATGGAAGATGATTGTACTTTCAAGACGGACCTGAAAAGAAGATGATTTTGCACTTTTGATACTCTTAGGAACAAATAACTTATTTGGCAAATGGTGTCTTTTTAATATTGGTTTTGTTTTGTATTGTGAAACAGGCACTGAAGTTGATGTTATTTTGTTTTAAGAATCTTACAGACTAGAAACAGAAATAAAGCTATATTAACAGTAATTATAGGCTTAAAGAATATATTGTGTTAAAATCTAGTAAAGTTTGCTCTGGATAAGGAAGATAAAAGTGTTCATGTATATTTCCTCTTATTTAATTTTTTATTTGTAGCTTCAGTGTGTAATGCATTTGTTTAATTGTGTTTTGTGTTTGTGGATTATAAGGAATGTTTGTAATCTCTTTACTAGAGACAGAATGTAAAAATTGTTTGAACTGATTAGAAATATAGGCAGACCATTGTCTGTTTTTATAGAATTCAGTTCAGTTCAGTTCAGTCGCTCAGTCGTGTCTGACTCTTTGCGACCCCATGAATCACAGCACACCAGGCCGCCCTGTCCATCACCAACTCCCGGAGTTCACTCAAACTCATGTCCATTGAGTCGGTGATGCCATCCAGCCATCTCATCCTCTGTCGTCCCCTTCTCCTCCTGCCCCCAATCCATCCCAGCATCAGGGTCTTTTCCAATGAGGCAACTCTTCGCATGAGGTGGCCAAAGTACTGGAGTTTCAGCTTCAGCATCAGTTCTTCCAATGAAGAATGAAGTGTTCTCATTATTGCAAAGTAAGTTAATAGGTGGATTATAATATGTTGAGTAGTTTCACCTTGGAGAAGTGTGGCCCATATAAAAGAAGAATTTGTATCAATCGAGACACATAAGAAGGAAGAGGAAGAAAGTTCAGGGCAATGAGTTATATCCATTTGCCATAAAATTTTCTTTCATTTGTTATAAACCTTTTTTATATATTTTTGTATTCATCATTTTATTTGCCATTCCTTATATCTTGTTATTAAAAGCATATATCTTACTTTTCTTTAGCAATTATGAAGTCTTTTGTATGTTAGTATTTTATAGATTGGTGACTATATGTATTATATATTAAAATATATATTTATCTCTCTATATATATTTGTATATTTTTTTAATAGTTTAAAATCTCTTTAGTTTTTCTGTAAGAAAAACTTTTTGTAAGAGGAAGTTAGTGTTCAGTAATTAATGTTTTAAAATCGTACTTCATTTGGAAATGACCTAGCTATTTAATAAATTTTTATCATTTAGTTTATAATTTCTAAAATATAATTATTTGTAATGGAGCTTATCTAAAACTTTTCATCTTATTTATATATATATATCAGAGAAGGCAATGGCAACCCACTCCAGTACTCTTGCCTGGAAAATCCCATGAACGGAGGGGCCTGGTAGGCTGCAGTCCATGGAGTCGCTAAGAGTCGGACCCGACTGAGCGACTTCACTTTCACTTTTCACTTTCATGCATTGGAGAAGGAAATGGCAACCCACTCCAGTGTTCTTGCCTGGAGAATCCCAGGGACGGGGAGCCTGGTGGGCTGCCGTTTATAGGGTCGCACAGAGTTGCATACGACTAAAGCGACTTAGCAGCATATATATATATATATATATATATAGAGAGAGAGAGAGAGAGAGAGAGAGAGAGAGAGAGAGTTACCTTTTTGTTGACAAATTTAGTTTACCTTAAATCTAGGCATAATGAAAGCATTACATAGTGTTCATGATTTAAGACACGTCTTAATTAGATTAGCAATTATATTTAAATTATATATTTATATTTAAATAAACATTAATATTGAATATTTTTCAGTTCATGTGAACTTGAATTTAAATAGAGCTCATTAACTTCATATAATCCAAAAACAAAGACATACATTGAGGCATAGATAATTTTAGATAGACAGACAGACATAGTTTTCCACTTGAAATTTAAAATATCTTTTTTTTTTTTGAGTTCCACCAATTTGTTTATTGATATTTCTCCTGGAAATCTTGATTCCAGCTTGTGCTTCTTCTAACCCAGCATTTCTCATGATGTACTCTGCGTAGAAGTTAAATAAGATGGTGACTGCAGCCATGAAATTAAAAGACGTTTACTCCTTGGAAGGAAAGTTATGACCAACCTAGATAGCATATTGAAAAGCAGAGACATTACTTTGCCAACAAAGGTCCATCTAGTCAAGGCTATGGTTTTTCCAGTGGTCATGTATGGATGTGAGAGTTGGGCTGTGAAGAAAGCTGAGCACCAAAGAATTGATGCTTTTGAACTGTGGTGTTGGAGAAGACTCTTGAGAGTCCCTTGGACTGTAAGGAGATCCAACCAGTCCATTCTGAAGGAGATCAGCCCTTGGATTTCTTTGGAAGGAATGATGCTAAAGCTGAAACTCCAATACTTTGGCCACCTGACGCAAAGAGTTAACTCATTGGAAAAGACTCTGATGCTGGGAAGGATTGGGGGCAGGAGGAGAAGGGGACGACAGAGGATGAGATGGCTGGATGGCATCACTGACTCGATGGACGTGAGTCTGAGTGAACTCCGGGAGTTGGTGATGGACAGGGAGGCCTGGTGTGCTGTGACTCATGGGGTCGCAAAGAGTCGGACACAACTGAGTGACTGAACTGAACTGAATTTGTTTATGGCTGGAGTCCTAGATAGAGTGGGCTGTGTATCCCAAGGACATAATAAGAGTTAACTTTAGGTTATTTCCTTAGGCCTATTTTTGTTTCCCAGGCAGAATTGGAGTTCCAAAAAAGTATTTTAACAAGTTAACCTTTTCCTAACTGCATGTGTAAGAAGAATCGGTTTTGCAATTACAAAAAAGATTTTATTTTAATCAGTTTCCTCTAGAGTCTAAAGAATATCATGGCCATTCAGTGTCAAAAAATATCATTTCTCCTTTTTGTAGTTACAGTATATTATTAATGATATATGCATGAGGGAATTGTTGTCACATTGGATGTAAAGTCTTGGATACAAAATTTTGACAAATAGTAGGACTGTTAAGCATGCCTTGAGGTAACACAGTCTATTGAAATCTTTTATGAGGCCCGATTTGATTAGGATAAGGGAGAGAGAAAGTGAATCTCTCCCGGTCTAAAGGGTGTAAAGGTATATTAAAAAAGCAATCCTGTGAATCAGTAATACTAATGTGCCAATTTCGAGAATAGTAGTAGGTAATGGGATCCCTGGTTGTAATGCACCCATAGGTTTCATAGATGCATTAACTTTTCTAAGGTCTGTTAAGATGCCATTTGTTAGATTTCTTTTTTAGGAGAGCAAGATTCCTCAATAAGTTTTAATTCTAATTGTGCATCTATAAGTTCTTTAGTAGCCTGTAATTTTTCTTTCATAAGGGGCCGTTGCTCTGTTCAAATAAGCTTGTCATTCTTCCAAGTTATTTTAATAATTGCTTTGTTTGTTAAATGAGCAGTGGCCCTTAGGGAAAATGTGGAATGTATATCTGAGTTTGCCATAGTTGTGCCCAACTCTTTGTGATCCCATGAGCTACAGCATGCCAGGCCTTCCTGTCCATCACCAGCTCCCGGAGTTTACTCAAACACATGTCCCTTAAGTCAGTGATGCCATCCAACCATCTCATCCTCTGTTGTCGCCTTCTCCTCCCTGCTTCAATCTTTCCCAGCATCAGGGCCTTTACAAATGAGTCAATTCTTTGCATCAGGTGGCCAAAGTATTGGAGTTTCAGCTTCAACATCAGTCCTTTCAGTGAATATTCAGGACTGATTTCCTTTAGGATCGACTAGTTGGATCTTCTATACAATCAAACTTACTATTGACTTTGTATGAACATTCCTTTAAAAACCACTCAGTTTTCTTGAACTCCAGTTTCTTATAGTAATCAGTTAGTATCCTTGGTTATTAGACTTAATCACTAGCTACTTTTTAGATAGAAAACGAAACTAAGCCCAGACATATCGAAGTCTAAAACATTTTAACACCATATACATAGAGCTAAAGATTACAGTTACCACATAAACAACACTATGGAACCTTTTATAGAAGCTAGGCCCTAATCAAACTTTTACAGAAATAGAGCTGGAGAACAGATGAAGTATATTCAGAGGCTCTCTCATTTTTATGAATCTTGTAAGAAAGACTCACTATCTAGCTTGAATTGTTTTTTTTTTAATATCTAACCAATGATATCCCATGTACATATTTGATCACCTGACACTGCAATGCACTTTTGATGAATTATTGCAAGCTATTATAATATTATTCAATAAAGCAGGGTTATTTTAACCTTAAAATGACTGATTGGTTCATAATGATGGTACTCATTTTTCAATATAGAAAATTAGCTGCTACCCACAGTTCGATAGGGGTTTTCCCTGGTGTTCAGATGGTAAAGAATCTGCCTTCAACGCGGGAGACACAGGTTGGATCCCTGGGTTGGGAAGATCCCCTAGAGAAGGGAATGGCTACCACTCCAGTATTCTTGCCTGGAGACTTCCAAGGACAGAGGAGCCTGGTGGGTTACAGTCCATGGGGTTGCAAAGAGTTGGACATAACTGAATGACTAATACACACATACAACTAGATAGAGGGGGGTTACCAGTACGCAGGACAGTTCCTGATATAATCTAGGGTATATTTTGGCTCTCATATTCTTATCTTTGGAAAAGAAAAGTTTTACATTTTTTTAATTGAAGAATAATAGAAAATGGGCACATAATTTAATTGCAATAATTTTAATACCTAGAGGGGAATGTTCTGCTTTCTTTTATCCTGAAGTCTCTGAATTTCATGTTTTACAAATGGCATGAAAAATTAGGATAATATATGTCAGAAAATTGGAAGAGTACTAACAATGTTACTAAACCATAAAACTTGCTTTCTGAGAGTTTCATGATTTTAGACATGTTGCAATTTAAATGGAGAAGGAAATGGCAACCCACTCCAGTGTTCTTCCTGGAGAATCCCAGGGACGGAGGAGCCTAGTAGGCTGCCGTCTGTGGGGTCACACAGAGTCGGACACGACTGAAGTGACTTAGCAGCAGTAGCAGCAGCAATTTAAAATAAAATTTCTCTCAATATAATATTGGCCATTTGAGGTGCAAATTATGTTGCCTTAGGGAGAAAGTTTTGTACTTTCCATTTTCCACCTTTTTAATATCACTACAGTTACTAAAAATAAATGAAAAAATTAAAAGGAGTCATAAAACATGGTAATTTGGTCAATATTACTATATTTTATGGAGCCTCTTTATATTGAAGAAATAGGTTTGTTTTTAATTGAACTAATTAACTTATGACACTTGGTTTAGAAGTGAATTACAAACTCTTGTAATCTTTATCAGTATTTTTCTGTTTCAAGTCTCATGTATGTGATCTCAAATGCTGTTGCATAACCTCTGACCCATGCAAAGATCCAAACAGCTAACTTTCCAATATAAGGAACAAGAAAATCTGATTCTTAAGGAGATTGGAAAGACTCCCATCAGAAAGTTTACTCATAGCAATTATATAAGGAAGTGGGGAGAGACACCTTTCATTTAAAGGCAAATAACATGTGAATTTGGAGAAGGAAATGGCAACCCACTCCAGTATTCTTGCCTGGAGAATCCCATGGATGGAGGAGTCTGGTGGGCTACAGTCCATGGGTTCACAAAGAATTGGAATATACCAGCAAACTACTGAACTGAAAGTTTAAATGGCAGAATTTTATATGTTATGTGAATAAAATATCCATAAAGCTGTTAAATAATTTAAAAATTAACCATAATGAGTTATACTTGTGTGCCTCTATTAAACAATAATATATCAGACATAGTTTTATATCCTTATGTTAAAAGATAATATATCAGATATACTTTTATATCCTTACATTAAACAATATGAAACTAGACAACAGTAACTTAGATACCTCTTCCAAGAAACATCTGTTCCTGTAACATAACACTGTGAACTAACTAAAACAACTTTGTTTAAAGTTTGTATTATAAAGGCATGCTTAACAGTTTGCTCTTTAATACTTGTTTCCAGATCTTTATCTCACTCTGTCTACCAGTCAAGAGCTGTCTTTGTTATCAATTGTGCCTCATCAAAACTAGGTCCCTATCTTGCAAGACTTGCCTTAATTTCAGTCATATCAAGCCTTAAGACTCTTTAAATAGTCTTCACTAGTTTCCTCATTTTGATATAATACAGGACACAATCAATCTGATTAAGTCTATTAAATCATATTAAGTCTATTAAATCATATTAAGTCTATTGAATCATATTAAGTCTATTAAACTTAATTTTACTTGACTGAGAAGATTTTAGGGTGATCTGAGGAGTCATTTGTCACAGGTCACCCAGAATTAATATCTGTAAGTAAGAAGAGAGAATAATAATTAGTTATATCACTTGATATTGCAATACTTAGCTTATACCCTTATCATATATTCTTTGAAATTACATTTACTTTCTAATCTGAAATCTAAGTTAAATAAATAAATATCTAGTCAATAAAATTTATTGGCTATTCCTAAACTAACTTCAACAAATAGCTAGAATATTTATGATGTTGTGCATAATATGAATCATTGCTATATATATGTTCCATTACTTAAATTACATTAATATAATTAATACATACAATGGATTACATTAGTGTAATAGCCCATTACTGTAAAAAATGTCTTCTACCCACTACCATATTAAATTTGAATTTTATATACGGAGTAAAAATTTATGATTTATTGTTCCTACAAGACCATTTTACTAGAGTACATGTTCGAATAATAAATATTATGTCTGTAGAATTTTTCAGAGAATGAAGTGACTGTGAATTATAAGCCTGAACTCTTTGGATTATATAGCTATTTAACATTCTAAATATAAGCACTGAAATCACAAACCTTTAGGTATCTTTTAAATCTAGAATTATTAGGTCTTATCAGTGTTCTATTTTTTAACAGTTTTTGTCATTTCCAACTTGAGTTAATTTATATTCTGAAACCACAACCTCATCAATATCTGAGATGTATTGAGGAGTTTCTTAGTTTCACTTTTTCAAATCTTGGATAGAAGACATATTTATAGTGATAATTTTAGAAAACATATTCTTTGCATTTTGAAGATCAGTATTCTTTTATAATGTATTCTGAAATATGCATGTGATGCTAAATGAAGTATTCCAAATATGCCAGTACTCTTTACCCACTATGCTTCCAGACATAGAAGAAAAAATGGTAGATTTATTTTTTAGATTGAAAAGCTAATAGCTCATAGATTCAAATTAATTTCATTTACTTGAATAAAATCATGCTGGTACTGATGACATAGGTGAATTAGCTGGACTTGAAGACAGTGGTGGAAACTCAAGCATGCAGTTTTGAGGTTCAAGGACCAAAGGAGTAAAAAAAGTTGACTACTCTCTTCTCATTTCATCTAAAATAGGGTGATGTCTAATGGGGAATAATATAGGAGAACAGAAGCCTATATGAGGCAGCCTGGAGTGGAAAGTCCAATGGGAAGAAACTTAGGTCTCAAAAGGTGATCCTTGGACAGACAGTATTGAAATTACCTGAAATCTTGTTAAAAATGGACAGTCTCACCCCAGACATAACAATCAAAATCTGTAGGTAATTCAAGTGCACATTTAAGTTTATAAAGAACTGTGTTCAGTTCAGTTCAGTTCAGTCTCTCAGTTGTGTCTGACTCTTTGTGACCCCATGAATCACAGCACTCCAGGCCTCCGTGTCCATCACCAACTCCCGGAGTTTACCCAAGCTCATGTCCATCGCGTCGGTGATGCCATCCAGCCATCTCATCCTCTGGTGTCCCCTTCTCCTCCTCCCCCCAGTCCCTTCCAGCATCAGGTCTTTTCCAATGAGTTAACTCTTCGCATGAGGTGGCCAAAGTATTGGAGTTTCAGCTTTAGCATCAGTCCTTCCAATGAACACCCAGGACTGATCTCCTTTAGGATGGACTGGTTGGATCTCCTTGCAGTCCAAGGGACTCTCAAGAGTCTTTTCCAACACCACAGTTCAAAAGCATCAATTCTTTAGTGCTCAGCTTTCTTCACAGTCCAACTCTCACATCCATACATGACCACTGGAAAAACTTGACTAGACATTCAAGTTGACTTGACTTGACTTGCCTTGACTAGACAGACCTTTGTTGGCAAAGTAGTATCTCTGCTTTTCAATATGCTACCTAGGTTGGTCATAACTTTTCTTCCAAAGAGTAAGTGTCTTTTAATTTCATGGCTGCAATCACCATCTGCAATGATTTTGGAGCCCAGAAAAATAAAGTCTGACACTGTTTCCCCTCTTTCCCCATCTATTTCCCATGAAGTGATGGGACCAGATGCCATGATCTTCGTTTTCTGAATGTTGAGCTTTAAGCCAACTTTTTCACTCTCCTCTTTCACTTTCATCAAAAGGCTTTTTAGTTCCTCTTCACTTTCTGCCATAAGGGTGGTGTCTTCTGCATATCTGAGGTTATTGGTATTTCTCCGGGCAATCTTGATTCCAGCTTGTGCTTGTTCCAGCCCAGCGTTTCTCATGATGTACTCTGCATAGAAGTTAAATAAGCAGGGTGACAATATACAGCCTTGACGTACTCTTTTTCCTATTTGGAACCAGTCTTTGTTCCATGTCCAGTTCATCATTCAGTTCAGTTCAGTCACTCAGTCATGTCCGACTCTTCACGACCCCATGAATCTCAGCAGGCCAGGCCTCCCTGTCCATCACCAACTCCCGGAGTTCACTCAGACTCACGTCCATCGAGTCAGTGATGCCATCCAGCCATCTCATCCTCTGTCGTCCCCTTCTCCTCCTGCCCCCAATCCCTCCCAGCATCAGAGTCTTTTCCAATGAGTCAACTCTTCGCATGAGGTGGCCAAAGTACTGGAGTTTCAGCTTCAGCATCATTCCTTCCAAAGAATTCCCAGGGCTGATCTCCTTCAGAATGGACTGGTTGGATCTCCTTGCAGGCCAAGGGACTCTCAAGAGTCTTCTCCAACACCACAGTTCAAAAGCATCAATTCTTCGGCGCTCAGCCTTCTTCACAGTCCGACTCTTACATCCATACATGACCACAGGAAAAACCATAGACTTGACTAGATGGACCTTTGTTGGCAAAGTAATGTCTCTGCTTTTGAATATGCTGTCTAGGTTGGTCATAACTTTCCTTTCAAGGAGTAAGCATCTTTTAATTTCATGGCTGCAGTCACCATCTACAGTGATTTTGGAGCCCCAAAAAATAAAGTCTGACACTGTTTCCACTGTTTCCCCATCTATTTGCCATGAAGTGATGGGACCGGATGCCATGATCTTTGTTTTCTGAATGTTGAGCTTTAAGCCAACTTTTTCACTCTCCTCTTTCACTTTCATCAAGAGGCTTTTGAGTTCCTCTTCACTTCTGCCATAAGGGTGGTGTCATCTGCATATCTAAGGTTATTGATATTTCTTCCAGCAATCCTGAGTCCAGCTTGTGCTTCTTCCAGACCAGTGTTTCTCATGATGTACTCTGCATATAAGTTAAATAAACAGGTGACAATATACAGCCTTGACGTACTCCTTTTCCTATTTGGAACCAGTCTGTTGTTCCATGTCCAGTTCTAACTATTGCTTCCTGACCTGCATACATATTTCTCAAGAGGCACGTCAGGTGGTCTGGTATTCCCAGAACTGGTATTCCTAGGAACTGATATTCCCAGTTCATCATTAGCACCTCTTAAATGATACCCCTCCCTTAGATTCTTTTACTACTGAATGATATAAATAATCCTAGTGACTCTGCACCAATAATGATTGTATTTTATTCTCTATTCAGTTAACTTAGTCTTTATTTGCCAATGTCAACTTGCAAAAAAGTGGTAGAGATGACCATTTTGCTGCCCCCCCCCCCCATTGGAATAAAACAATATCCCAATTGATTTATGGAAATACTCAAGGAAATACTCTCAGGTAAAGAAAAAGCATACAACTTTTAAAAAATGAAATGTATTTTTTCTGCACTGCAAATGGAGTCCAAATCTATTAGAATTTTTCAATTTGAATTTGGTTTTTTGAGATTAAGAAAAATAGGTTGCTCAATCCACTGATAATTACTTGAGATGGTAAGTATATTTCTCAGTTTTTGTTTTGTTTGAGTTGAATATCAGATGTCATCTACTTCATCATTCTACTCCATCTTCCATTTCTTATGCTCAGACTCCCACAGGAGAAATTTATGCCTTGAATATGTGTGACATTTGTGCATAAAGTTAACAGCAGACACATTCAGAAATTTAGTAGCCTTAACTCTATAACCTATACTTTAAACATGTATAAAGGAAACTATGCAGCATATTTAGGTGAAGAATAAATTTATCCTCAAAGGATACAAAATATATTACCTCCAATGTATCTAAAGATATTATTCAGTACAATAGCAAAGCCAAATACAGCCCAATCTATGACACTGATTACTTCTTAGATGTCCTTTGTCTCCCAAAAACTTGTATTCAGAGCTCTGAGGAGAGGAAGATGTAACCAAAGAAGACGTTTATTTTAATCTCAAAGAGAGAAAGATTTTAAGAAATTATATCATCAAAAAGCACCAGGCCCAAAATGATTTCACATGGGGATTCTACTAAACCTTTAAAGACTAAATCATTACAATGCTCTATAAAATATTTCATAGTATTACATTCCATAGTGTAGAAAAAAAACTCTTTCCAATTCCTATAATAAGTAGGAATTTAAATTTAAAACTGATAAAACGGTACCAAAATAAATCTGCAATTATCATGCTTTTGCATCAATAAAATATAAAATAAAATATTAAGAGACAATATTATACTGATTATATCAAACACTGTACATAGTACATAGATAATATATCAAGAATAGAATGTATCATGATGGAGTAGAACTAAAATGAAATTGCATAAATGCTAAGAAGTCACTGACAGAATTCAACACCTGCTTCTAGTAAAAATGCTTAACTAAAAAGGAATTGAGAAATAATAAATTTCCCAAAGCTGGTATTTTAAATATTAGGGAAACACACTAGAGACATTAGGTATTTCTACTAACACTGGAAATAAGGAGAAAGTACGTACTCTCTCCGTGATGTTTCAACATTGTCATATGAGTATTAGCCATTGCAATTAGATAAGATAAATCATACTACTTGTGTAGACTCCACCACAAAATCTAAATTGGTAATTTACCTTTGTTATTTGTAATGGTGCTTGGAGAAGGAAATGGCAACCCACTCCAGTATTGCCTGGAGAATCCCATGGAGGAAGGAGCCTGGTAGGCTACAGTCCACGGGGTGGCAAAGAGTCGGACACGACTGAGATACTTCACTTTCACTTTAGTAAACTTGACAAGCTATGCTGTACTGAGTTGTGTCTGTCTGACTCTCTGTGACCCCACAGACTGTACCCCACCAGACTCCATCCATGGGGATTCTCCAGGCAAGGATACTGGAGTGGGTTGCCATGGTCTCCTCTAGGGGATCTTCCCAACCCATGTATCAAATCCAGTTTTCCCACATTGCAGGCAGATTCTTTAAAGTCTGAGCCACTGGATGGTATATTGAATACTGAATACATATATTCAGTATATATATACTGAACACTGTATACTGAATACATGAATACTGGAGTGAGTAACCTATCACTTTTCCAGGGGATCTTCCTGACCCAGGAATCAAACCGGGTCTCCTGTATTGCAGTTCAATTATTTACCAGCCGAGTTACCAGTGAAGCCCCTCCAAAAAACTAATATTAAATATCAGCAACTTTTAGTATAGAGTTTGTTTAACCTAGGTATGAAGTCTTCATAAAATCAGAGCAATCAATTGAAAATGAAAAAAATACATAATTTCTGCATAAGAAAAATAGATTTATTCTTTCATTGATATTGCTTCTGTTTTGCTGAATTGACCAGAGTTTCAAAGATCATATAGCTAAAATCCAGTTTGATATTTGGTTTCTTGTGTTTAAAAGTCCTGAGAGTGAAAGTCGCTCAGTCGTATCCAACTCTTTGCCACTCCATGGGATATACAGTCCATGGAATTCTCCACTACTGCATTATTTCAGAATATAAATGTATAACTTCAAAGCAACAATGTTGACAAAAATATTTGACAAATGTACTTCACAGGAAGTTCCTATTTGCACTGAATGAAAATATTCAAAACCCATGTAACTTATACGCTGTCAGCCCTTTTCCATATTTTGTAGCATTTCACTCTGCAGGGTTATGAATATATGATCTTCTGTTTTGTGATACTGTAGCTAACAGCTAGTGTCTCATGATTTCACTTTTAAGAGAATAATACTGTATGTTATAGGTTTGATGTTCTTACTGTAACTCAAGCTTTTACCTTGTAATATGTTTATTCCTGCTATTATGTAGAGACATAGGTATGTATAAAACTATTCAGATTTAACAGATGGATTAAAACAGGTGAATTAAAGTTTCAATGGAAAATGTACATACACATTTTAGAAGAGATTGCATTTCTTCATTTTCTTTTGCAATACTGTGAGAAATGCATGGTTATAACTATGCAAACTTTGTCAAGCACATTGCTATAATCTCAAGGACTAGGCTCCAAACTTCTTGGCAGATACTGTGAGACTTGTTACTGTGGATTTTTCAGTAAGACTTCTAGACATAGTTGGTGAATTCATTTTGGCAGAAAACTGATCACAAACCAAGATAATTGGGCTGGAGATAAAAATCACTGTTGAAGTTAGAGGGACCACACTGAAAAACAGGAGGACAAAATGAAAGCTTATATAGTGAATATTGGGTTTCCCCTCTCTTAGACAAACTCACTCCATCTCTTCTCACTTAATTTACAAAATCTTGCCATGCAGATATTTGTCTTCCACGCAGAGGGAAAAAAAAATATGACAGTGGTTGAAATAGAGGACGGATCTTCATTATTCTAGAGAAGAGAGTAAATGACACAGGATTCCTCAATGAAACAGCATATTCAGTCAGTTAGCTCCACCCAGAGCACAGATGTTTCAGACTATTTTAAATTAACCAATTTTTAAGTAGGATTATACAACCTGGGATCACTAGATAATTTTTGAAATTAAAAACAATGATAAGTGGGCATAACAATTTGGATGAAATTGAAATCATGTAGGAAAAAATTTTAAATGATCCCAAATATATTAATATACATCAAGAAGATGTTGTAGTCAACAACAAAAGATTTAATCACATAATCAAAAGGTATTGAAAATTAAAAACATGAGAACAAATTTGAAAAAAATATATATAGATTGAAAGATAAGATGAAAATATCATCCAGGGTATCTAGAGATATAAAATAGAAGAGAAAATATTATAAGATAAGAGAGGATTAATTCAAGGTTTGTAATTAATGAGTGGGGCTTCCCAGGTAGCACCATGGTAAAGAATTGCCTGTCAACACAGAAGATGCTGGAGAGATAAGTTTGATCCTTGGGTCAGGAAGATGCCGCAGGATAGGAAATGGCAAGCCACTCCAGTATTCTTGTATGCATTCTAGCATTCTAGGGATTGTGGAAAGAACTGGAGGGAAAGAAATCATCAAAGTCTAATCCAAGTAAATTTCTATGACTGAAAGATGAGAATTTCAGATTGAAAAGTTATCTTTATCCAGCACATTGGTAGAAAATAGACCAATAATAAGTAAGTAAGAAAGAAAGAATGAAGGAGGAAATGGCAACCCACTCCAGTATCTTTGCCTGGAAAATCCCATGAACAGAGGAGCATGGTGGACCACAGTCCCTGTGGTCACAGAGAGTCGGACACAACTGAAGTGACTGAGCATGCAGGCATGCAAGAAAGAAAGATATTCAGTTCAGTTCAGTGGCTCAGTCGGAGAAGGCAATGGCAACCCACTCCAGTACTCTGGCCTGGAAAATCCCATAGACGGAGGAGCCTGGCAGGCTGCAGTCCATGGGGTTGCAAAGAGTCGGACACGACTGAGCGACTTCACTTTCAGTATTCAGTAATACTTCAGTATTACAAAGATTGCTTCTACAAAATGACAATAAAATAATAGACCTATGTCATTTTGACGATCATTTAAATGCACTCTTTTGTAGAAAGGAAATGTAATATTATACACAGGAAAGACCTGGAAGTGAATGGTTGTAGGTTCTAATCCCAGATAATCACTAAGTTTGTTTTGGAAAATTTGCTTAAAAATTTTGCTTAAAAAATTTTTAATGTAAAATTAAAGTGTAGAATTGGATTATTTTAAGGTTTTTCAGCTTTGTGGGAATGTTTAATATAAAAATTATGGAGAAAGCCAGATTATCAATTGTCATGACTTTATGGCATTCACATTATCTCTATTCATTCCAGAACTGTGGAATACTAGTTCTATCAGGCACTCTGATACACCTTGGGCTACAATAATGAAGACCACATGACCTAATGAGCTTACATTCTAATTGGGGAGAAGCATGTAAATATGAATGTACTAAGAAATTGCAGATGTTATGATTAGAAGTTCCTCAAATAAGTAGTAGCATTTTATTCTGGGACAAAATGGGTAATGGGAGTAAAAATACTTCCTTGAAAGGATAACATTTGTGCTGAGTCTTGAAGGGTGGTCATATTTATATGCTGACAAGGTAGAAGAGGAGTTTTCAAGATTTAAGGAGCAGAGAGAGAAGAGACAGAGTATGTGGAAGACATGAGATGATATGTTAGAAGAACTGCAAAGAATATGTATTCATTCCTCCATTACACTGTGACATAAGCATGAGCATTTGCAAGCATAGAATACACATCAAGATTTATGTGTGAACTTTCAAAAGAGAATGACACTGAGCCAGTTAGAATGTTTCCTGAAGAAACCTGAATGACATTAATAGATCAGGTTATAACCAATAAAGGACCTACCTATTTTCTTCATAAGGAGAATATTGTGAAGGAAAGTGTTTTAATAAAAACAATACTAGGATAATATTCTCTATTCTTAAAGCAGCATTTTTATGCTTTATTTCCCCCTCACTTAACTTTTTCCTCTTTCAGAACCTTCTTTAATACTCTGAGAGAAAACACTGCCTGCATTAACAACCCTTTTACTGTTGAAATAAGTCACCTTCACAGTTCTTAAAGCTCTAATGCAGCAATTCATAGTCAAGAAATTATTTTTACACTAGGGTCATTGGTTGGAGAACATGTTTCATAATAAGTTTTGGCACAGTGTGAGAAATGTGGGTTTCTTATGAACAATAAAGTCCTGGAATGAGTGTACCTAAGTCAGTTCTTCTCTTTAAAGGTCAGATTTCTGTAACACGTGGCCACATGTGGCATTTGTGAGCCTTCCTTTGGGCTAAGCAGACCACATGTTGTCATCAGGCAAAATAGAGTTGTATTAACAAAAGTGTCCTGAAAGAAAGTTCAAGGAGAAAAGAAATATCCTTTCTCTTTTTGAATGAAGCACATAGACTAAAAACATCAATCAGTTAACCAATAATTAATGTAATTGTTAACATGTAATTGAAATAATGGGGTGATGTTCTGTAACTAAAAATTTCACTTTGATATCTCAGAAAAAAACATCTCATATAGATGAATGCAAAAAGAAAATTTCATCTAGATTGAGACACATATAGTTTATGCTATCTGCTATTTAAAAGTAGTATTTTAGTTGTCAAGTGTGTACACGAAAAGCCAAAGATGAAACAGTAGCAGTTGACCAAACCCTTTTCTCTTCTTATTACCTCAGGCAGCATATGATTCCATAATTTATGGAGTTCTGTAAATCACGTGAAAGAAGTGAATATATTTTGAAGATGTGAAAATGATATGTAATATCTGAAAACCATGCTGAAATGATTAAACATCAGTTCTATGTAAAAATTAGGAAACATCACAGATCTTTGCTTTCAGTAGGTATTTTCTTAGAAATAACTTTGCAGAGTTTCTTATCTTTAGAATAAGTCATAGACAATGGCTTGCATGAACATTGCTGAATTTAGGACCTCGTTCACATAGTCAAATAGATCTTAAAAGGAACCACTATTTAAAGAGTTACAAGTGAATGGATGCTTTGAAATGAGGATAGTGCCACAAAGACTCCTAGAGCTCCAGGGGTCACAGAGTTGGTTAACCAACTCTCTTAGTCATTTTCATTTTTTTTAAAATTTAATTTAATTTTATTTTATTTTTAAACTTTACAGTATTGTATTAGTTTTGCCAAATATCGAAATGAATCTGCCACAGGTATACCTGTGTTCCCCATCCTGAACCCTCCTCCCTCCTCCCTCCCCATACCCTCCCTTTGGATCGTCCCAGTGCACCAGCAAATTTAGGTCAGCCTCCTGAAGAAATGTCACTGAAAACTGAATTCCACTAAACATCTGTTGGGCCTATCAAGGGATGCCTATTATTTGCATATTTTATTTTAATCAGACCTATGGTTGAAGTGTCCTTTTTCTGTTATTAATGAAAACATAAAATTTATTGAAGTATACTGCTTTATAGATCAGCACAAAAGGGCCAGTTCTGAAATGTTATATTTGCCCTCCTTTATATTATTTATATGGGCTTCCCAGGTAACTCAGTGGTAAAGAATCTGCCTGGCAATGCAGGAGGTAAAGGAGACACAGGTTCTATCCCTGGATTGGGAAGATCCCCTGGAGGAGGAAATGGCTGCCCACTCCAGTATTCTTGTCTGGACAATCCCATGGACAGAGGAGCCTGGTGGGCTACAGTTCATGGAGTCACAAAGAATCAGACGCAACAGAGAACACACACACACATTCTTCATACAGGTTTTGAATGAGCTCTAGGCATACTGCTTTTTCGTTGTGATACAGTGTTTATTTATCATCAGTGAATTTCACCATATAATATAGCTAAAAGTTTGAACGTTATTTTTATTAGTAATATGGATTTTCCCATGTGAGGAGTGAAATAAGTCATTTAATTATGTAATCCAGTGATTCTTAAACATTCTGAACTTATAGACCCCCTTAGACTCTGATGAAGGTTCTGGGTCTTTTTTCAAACCAGGACTTTTTTTTCAAGTCAGGACAAGATTTAAAATGCACCCAATTCTCTGATGTATTCAGGATGAAGCCACATTAAATGAGTAGCTAAGCTTAAACTCTGAATTAGTCCTAACCGTGTATCTGGAATCCCAGTTTCATGATTCCTAAATTGGTGTTCTTCCTAATACCACGTTGTTTCTAAAAGATCCAAAGCCAATTCTCTGACTCTTTAAATCTTTGCAAGTCCAAACCACATGTATGATTATGTTCACATTGCTATGCTTCATTGACTTTGGATGAAACTTTTATCAGTATCTGTTTCTTTTGGCAGTAATCCTGCTGTTTGTGGTCTTTCTTCACTTCTTCTTTTATTATCATGACGCTTCAAGTCTGTCTCTTCTGACTTCAATATTTTGATCTCTTAGCTGTGTGAAACTTTTAGGTTAGGTGTCAAATAATGCATAAACAGATGGAAATAGGTGAATGACTTTCCACAATCTATATACTACATTCATATGATATATTATAACTATATATATTTGTAAGAAGAAATTTTAAGATTTCACAATCACCAAAGAAGCCGAACTAAGGATTTGAGAGCATTCCTTGATATGAGTTATTTTGAAAGTTTCAGATTTATCTGTTTTTAATATGGATTTATGAAGATAAATTTAAATGGAGAGTGAGGTCAATATAAATAGACCTTCTTCAAGAGGGAGACAATTATTTTTTTTAAAGGCTGTACTACAGTTCTGCAACACACTCATTTTAGTGAATGAAACATCAAGAATTACCTAGTTAAGCTACAAAGATAAGTGCCAGTAATGCATCTAGCTTCCAAAGACTCTAATCCTTTTCTTACCCACACCAATCTGTCCCTAAATAGTAGAATAAAGGATAATTAAAATGGGAGGTTTTCTTACAAGTATTTCCTTAAGTAGAATGTATAATATGTATATGGATAACAGAATAGCCAAGTGTTTATATGGATCACAGAAGGGCTGCGTTCACTCTGGATAGTAAACTGGAGAGGCCACCTGCCCTCCAATGAGCAATTTTCCTGAAGGAAGTGTTTACAAAATGCCTCTGCTAGGAAAACCAGAAACTGTACCAATATGCTCACTCCATGCTTCTCCATTGCCTTCAAAATAGTCTACAACTGACATCTTGATGAAAATTTAAAATCCATTCTCAGGATTCACTGTCTCTCACTGTGAGTTCTCCTCCTGTATTCTTTATTTTTGTCTTCCTTTTATTCCTTCCTTTCTGTTAGAGTCAGGCCTCAAGAAAATAAAAAGTAACAAGGGACAGTTTGGTTTGTAAGTATGTTCATAGCCAGTATATCATTTGATCCTCGTTATAGTCACATAAAAGACAAAATGTCATCTCCATGTTTTAAGTGAAGCGAATGAAGGTCTAAGTGCCAAAGTGTTCAATAGTGTGCCCTGACAGACAGGATTTGAACTTGAGCTACATGCCTTAAATATCCAAGGATCTTCTTTTTCATTGTAAAATGACTATACATCTTGGTTTTTCTGGAATAATTTTTGTAAATTCCTACTGTTCGGAGGTAATTTTTAGTGGAATTCCCTTTCCCTTTCAGAGTAAATGAATTAGAATGATAAGGTTGCCCTACTTTTGTGATCTCAGTGCATGGATTCATCTTCTCCTCCTCAGAGATGTCCATTGTTTTGCTGATTTTTTTGTAGAGGAATTTCAGGAATCCAGAAGTGGTGACTGATACACTGAGTTCTTCCTGAAACCTAGCCTAATCCTCAAATCTCCTTTAGAGTAGCCTTGATTTAAGTCATCTGGAATATTGCACTTAGCAGGATTTGTCTATTGCAAGTAACAAGATCGAAAATCAGACCTTCTTAAAACTAAATGAGGAATTCATTGATCATGTAACTGAGAGATTCAAACACAGGAATTTAGACTATGAACATTTTCTCTTTCTCCCTCTCCCTCTCTTTCTCGTTCCCATCCTTTCTCACTCTCCCTCACTCTCTCTTGCCTCTGTTTCCCTCTGTATGTAGACCACTTCAGTATACTGAAAATTCACCAGCAGCTATAGCTTATATATAACAATGAAAATGTTGTGGCCATTGGTGTTATCCAAAGTTCTCTGAGATTGAGAACGGAGAATGGGGGAGATTTACTTTTCCAGAGGAAAATAAGAAAGATGAAGGGGAAATGAATGTTGACAAACAAACACCGCAGCTATTTACTGTACTGCTTTTTTGTTGAATTTCATAAAATGAATCATCTGAGGTGGAAGTTGTGGTCTTAAAGGTGCATGTTCTTCTTACAAATTTCATGATTAAATCTTTGTCATGGTCAATTTTATTCTGGAACAGAAATGAAGTATTCCAGTTATTCCTCACATCCAGGGATATAAACTGTAGGTACACTTGCTTTAAAAATAGCATGTATGCATGATTCTCTGAATTTTGTTGAATGTAGAATTCTCCCTTTGTCATTGCCCAGTCTTCACAATTTTGTTCTCATTTCTGAGTTTATGGTTAATAAACATTGTTCCTTCCATCCTGGTTTTATGATTCATATTCAGGTCTGGCCAAATCTGCTTATTTCTATATAAAAGTACCTGAGTGTTAAGTGTATGAATATAAGCTCTGTAGGAACTGGGGCTTTATCTTAGCCACTATTATGTTCTTATATTGTCCTGTACCCTGCCAACTTCACCATCATGTATCATCCACAAATAGTAAATACTCATTAAACTAAAAAGTGGCATGGACTATAATAGTTTATTTCTATGTAAAAGAGATTAAAAGGATGCTACAGTATTCTAGGGATAGTATTGCACTTTATAAAAATGTGTAACAATAGTAACATATTTTTGTTTACTTTCTGGTAGCTGTCAAAATTAACAAATTCATTTATTTAGCTTGGTTATGATGTATAACATTTAGCATATTCATTCATTCATTTGTTCATTTATATAATGCATCTGTATTGACTGCTACCATTGTGCATTTGTTAATTATAGATAATGTAGTTAATGATATCTAGTTGATTATAAAGTCTTGCTAATTCCAGAATAAAGTTAGCCATTTTTGCTTTGCTGAGACACATGTACCAAAAGAGTATGGCAAATATTTTTAATTAGACATGAGCATCACAATCACATTGGACACTTTATCCAAAAACAAATTCCTGTGTCCAACCTCAAAAAGTTTGTGTCCCAGAAGGTATGAGTAGGGCTTGAGATTTAAGTGTTTTTAGCATTCTTTTCTGATAATTTTTCAACACATAACCTGATTAAATCAGGATATTTCATTAGAAGACACTCCAGCAGTAATGACACCCAAAATAAGTGCTTCTGATTTCAACCAGAGATCAGAATGCAACAGTCAAAGCTCAGTTCAGCTACACTCTTGATGTTTGGGGTGGTGGGGGTTTCCAACAGAGATGCCATTGGAGGTGGCCTGAAATTCGGGGAAATCCAAATACCACAGAATGTGCCATCGAGGAATGGACAGTAGTAACTAATGCTGCGTTTTGTTTTGTTATGATAGAGTAAAGCCATGGGCTTTGTTTTGTGCCCATTTTTAATTTGGACATAACATGTTTCGTAGATGTTAAATGATATTAGGTGCACAGTAATGGTGAGAAGTCACCAATATATTCATTGCAGCCAGAAACATTATAAGAATTTGTCACTGGAACTGAAATATTTTACCCTTTTTCCTTTTACTTCCCTTTTGTTTAAAAGTGAGAAAAACTGGGGTTAGTTTAGGGAAAAAGAGAATTTAAAGAATAGTGTAATAAGGAAAATTTAGGAATGAAGTGACCTTCACACTATATGAAATAGGGACTTAAATTTTCTCTCTCTCTCTTTTTCTAGACCTCATCTTGCACTCTTTTACTGCAGACAACCTTTCCCTGCACAGTTATATGAGGTGGGGAAATAGATTGCAGTCAGCTAAAGACTTGCCTTGAACCCCATGAAAATAATATGGAATAGGACATGAGGAAATAATTCCCCAAAAGAAATGCATGCATGTGGAAGTTTTGAATGGCAGGTGAGAGAGGGTACACTGGAAATGTCCTTAATACAAGGAAAAAATAAGTCCTGGGAGAGTCAACCAACACTGACACCTACATTTCTGAATGCTAACTACCCAAAGAATAAAATCTCAAAGGAGACTTTTCACTTCACCAGCAAACAGTTTTGCTTCTGGTATAGTGTCTTACAAGGCCTCCAGAGTTCACAGGAAAACACTGGTTTAATTATGTTGAAGACAATCAAAATGCTAGGGACAGAACATAAAGGAGTATAGTATTTATTTAGCCACATTCAGAATATATGTGACTCTGTTGTTGTTTTGATAGATTTACTTTGTTATCCCCATATCTCCTGAATATTTTTTTAATTATTATTGTTTTCAATAGTGAAAATTGAAGTGTTATGTTCCAAATATATGTAATGTTCCATATATATGTAAGGTTGCATATATCTGTAATGTTCCATGTATGTATATGTATGTATGTGTATGTATGTATGTATGTATGTATGTATATATATATATATATATATATATATATATGGGCTTCCCTGGTGGCTCAGCTGGTAAAGAATCTGCCTGCAATGCAGGAGACCTGGGTTTGAACCCTGGATTGGGAAGATCCCCTGCAGAAGGGAAAGGTTACCCACACCAGTATTGCAGCCTAGAGAATTCCATGGACTGTACAGTCCACAGGGTCACAAAGAGTCAACACAACTGAGCGAGTTTCACTTTCATATATATGTATACATAAGAATTAAATTGTTTGGTACCAATCCATGCTTTACCACCTCTTACATGTGGGAATGTGGATAGGTTACACGGGAGTCATCTAACTTGGTTGCCACCTTATAAAAGGGTGGAACTAATGAATGAACTATCTCGTGGAGTTGTGGGACTTAAAGGAGGTAATGAATGTAAAGCTGTATTTAGGGCAGTGCTTGAGACTTGATTGTGTGTTAGTCACTCGGTCGTGTCCAACTCTTTGTGACCACATGGACTATAGCCCACCAGATTCCTCTGTCCACGGGCTTCTCAAGGCGAAACTACTGGAGTGGGTTGCCATGCTCTTCTCCAGGGGATCTTCCTGTCCCAGGGATCGAACCTGGGCCTCCTGCATGGCAGGCAAATCCCTTACCCTGTGAGCCACCAGGGAAGCCCCAGTGTTAAGTTCTCTATAAACTTTAGCTCTTATTTTTATTAAACTGCTGTTTCACTTTTTTTTCTTTGTAGAACTTCTTAAATCAGAGACACTATTGCTGCCTTTGTTCCCAGTAAACAGTAACTGTCCCTTTGCAGAATTTTCCTGGATCTCTGAATATTCCAGAGCTATACATTAAAAAAATAGCATTTCAAAATTTTCAGACATATATAGATTTATGATATCTATGCTGGGCTATTATGTAGAATCCCATTTGACATTTTTCTGTTAACAATATTTTCCCCTCAAAAGGAGGGAAATATATAAGAATTATGCCTCCAAATTGCCTGTCATTACTTGATTTATGTTAATTACAAAAACTTTAGGTTATACTTCTAAAGCTATTTTGCAAATAATAACTTCTTTCCTAAGAATGTATTGGTATTATAATAGAGATGCAATATTTTATCCTTTACCTTGGAGGGAGTACACCAGCATCCCCTGAACCACTATACTCCTAAAATGGCACAAATATGACAGAACCATGAATCTTCACAAACTTTATCTCTCATCCTCTGAAGTGTGTCTAACCAAGGCCTCCAATGTATTTGCTACCTCTTGCTCACATGGTTGGAGAAGGCAATGGCACCCCACTCCAGTACTCTTGCCTGGAAAACCCCATGGACGGAGGAGCCTGGTGGGCTGCAGTCCATGGGGTCGCAAAGAGTCAGACACGACTGAAAGATTTCACTTTCACTTTTCACTTTCATGCATTGGAGAAGGAAATGGCAACCCACTCCAGTGTTCTTGCCTGGAGAATCCCAGGGACGGGGGAGCCGTGTGGGCTATCCTCTATGGGGTCGCACAGAGTCAGACACTGAAGCAACTTGGCGGCAGCGGCTTACGTGGTATGATTTAGTGGCTTCCCAGGTATTTCAGGATCTGCCTGCTGGTAAGGATCTGCCTGCTAGGCAGGAGATGCAGATTCAATCCCTGAGTTGGGAAGATACCCTGGAGAAGGCAATGGCAACCCACTGCAGTATTCTTGCCTGGAAAATTCCATGGACACAGGAGCCTGGCGGGCTATAGTCCATGTGGTCACAAAGATTTGACCATGACTTAGTGACTAAACAGCAGCATCAGTGTACTTTTATTGAACCAATTATGATATTATGTTGCATGGCCAAATAGCATATGTTCTGTTAGTCTCTATTATCATAGAGAGTGGAAAAGTAACAAAGGCCTGGGAAATGACCATAGATGTATACTTTCATTTATCCCAAGTGAGTGCACACTGTTTCTGGTTTGTTTTGTGACAGCCATACATTTGCTATATCAACGGCCCAATATCATGTGCATGAGGCAGTGTTCATATATTTCAGCAAAGTTAGTGCATAAGCCTATGCTGTTATAGGCATTTGCTTCTTGGTTGAGTTTATGAAAGGCCACTGCTATCCTTTATGCTGCCTGGCTTTTGCTGGAGCAAGACTAGTGAACTGAACAAGGACATAATGAGGCTCACTATCCCTACATCCTTTAGGTTTTTAACTGTAATGATAAAGTCTGCAGTGCCTTCCAGGATAGGAAGGAACTATCCATTTTGTTTTTCTATGTTGGCTTCAGAGGCTTCAACTTGCCTTCTCATACTACCATATCTCTTATCCCACAAATCAAAGAACTAAATAGCAAGGTCTGCTGCTGCTGCTGCTAAGTCGCTTCAGTCGTGTCCAATTCTGTAAGACCCCATAGAAGGCAGCCCACCAGGCTCCCCCGTCCCTGGGATTCTCCAGGCAAGAACACTGGAGTGGGTTGCCATTTCCTTCTCCATTGCATGAAAGTGAAAAGTGAAAGTGAAGTCGCTCAGTCGAGTCCGACTCTTAGCGACCCCATGGACTGCAGCCTTCCAGGCTCCTCCATCCATGGGATTTTACAGGCAGAAGTACTGGAATGGGGTGCCATTGCCTTCTCCATAGCAAGGTCTGGTGATCGTTTATTATCTTCCCTCAGTCATCTGATTATATATGTAATAATTTCCTTTGGTTCTATAAATTGAAAAAATCCTTGTTGGTTAGACATACGTCTTGTCCATAATATGCCATGTTCTAGTAACATCTCTGGAGCTCTGTGTGGTTCAGGTGTTCCTGACTCCTAGTCTAATCTTGTAACTCAGGGCTACCCAACCTCCAGGTGGTGGACTGATATCTACTGTCAGATGGGCAGTGGCATTCAATTAGAAAAAAGAGCATGATAAATGTAATGTGTCTGAATCATCTCAAAACCATCCTCCCCCGCTCCCAATGCTATTCCATGAAAGCAACTGTCTTCCACAAAATTGATTTAAGTGGCAAAAAAGGTTGATGACCACTGTATGTAACTCACTGTAATAATTGTATCTGACTTCCTTCTAATGATTAAATATTGCCACAAAGTCTCTAATATTTCTTGCATTTCTTATACTTTTAGTTTCTCAGGAGGCCAACTTTAGTGATGTCATTTTCCAGTCTTAGTTCTGGCCTGGGGAGGATAGGCACATTTAAGCTTGTCAGTGATGAAGGTATCTTCTCATGAGTACATTCCTCATTGCTTGGTAAACCCAGTGTTAGGTGATCCTTCGTGTGAAAGATTTTCATTCTTATGTGATATAACTATTCTCAGTTCAGTCCAGTTGCTCAGTCATGTCCGACTCTTTGCAACCCCATGGACTGCAGCATGACAGGCTTCCCTGGCCATCACCAACTCCTGGAGCATACTCAAACTCATGTCCATCAAGTCAGTGATGCCATCCAGCTATTCATCCTCTGTTGTCCCCTTATCCTCCTTCCGCCTTCCACCTTTCCCAGCATCAGGGTCTTTTCAAATGAATCAGTTCTTCCCATCAGGTGGCCAAAGTATTGGAGTTTTGGCTTCAGCATCAGTCCTTTCAATGAATATTAAGGACTGATTTCCTTTAGGATGGACTGGTTGAATCTCCTTGAAGTCCAAGGGATTCTCAAGAGTCTTCTCCAACACCACATTTCAAAAGCATCAATTCTTCAGCACTCAGCTTTCTTTATGACTTGACGTCACATTCCAGGATGTTGGCTCTACATGACTGGTCACACCATCGTGATTATCTCGGTCATGAAGATCTTTTTTATACAGTCCTTCTGTGTATTCTTGCCACCTCTTCTTAATATCTTCTGCTTCTCTTAGGTCCATACCATTTCTGTCCTTTATTGTGCTCATCTTTGCATGAAATGTTCTCTTGGTATCTCTAATTTTTTGAAGAGATTGCTAGTCTCTCCCATTCTATTGATTTTGTCTATTTCTTTGCATTGATTGCTGAGGAAATCTTTCTTATCTCTCGTTGCTCTTCTTTGGGACTCTGCTTTCAAATGGGTATATATTTCCTTTTCTCCTTTTACTTCACATCTTTTATCTTATTAGCCCTTTGTAAGGCCTCCTCAGACAACCATTTTGCCTTTTTGAATTTCTTTTTCTTGGGGATCGTCTTGATCACTGCCTCCTGTACAATGTCATGAACCTCCTTCCTTATTTCTTCAGGCACTCTATCAGATCTAATCCCTTGATTCTATTTATCACTTCAACTGTATAACCATAAAGGAGTTTATTTAGGTCATACCTGAATGGTCTAGTGGTTTTCCCTACTTTCTTCAGTATAAGTCTGAATTTGGAAATAAGGAGTTCATGATCTGAGCCACAGTCAACTCCAAGTCTTGTTTTTGCTGACTGTATAGAGCTTCTCCATCTTTACAAAGCATATAATCAGTCTTATTTCAGTATTGACCATCAGGTGATGTTCATATGTAGAGTCTTCTCTTGTGTTGTTGGAAGAGGGTGTTTGCTATGACCCATGTGTTCTCTTGGCAGAACTCTATAAGCCTTTGATCTGCTTTGTTTTCTACTCGAAGGCCAAATTTGCCTGTTACTCCATATATTTCATGACTTCCTACTTTTACATTCCAGTCCCCTATAATGAAAAGCACATCTTTTTTGGGTGTTAGTTCTAGAAGGTCTTGTAAGTCTTCATAGAACTGTTCAACTTCAGCTTCTTCAGCATTATTGGTCGGGGCATAGACTTGAGTTACTGTGATATTGAATGGTTTGCCTTGGAAATGAACAGAGGTCATTCTGTCTTTTTTGACTGCATCCAAGTACTGCATTTTGGACTCTTGTTGACCATGATGGTTACTCCATTTCTTCTATGTGTTTCTCGTCCACAATAGTAGATATAATGGGCATTTAAGTTAAATTCACCCATTCCAGTCCATTTTAGTTTGCTGATTCCTAATACGTCGATATTCACTCTTGTCATCTCCTGTTTAATCACTTCCAAATGCCTTGATTCATGGACCTAACATTCCAGGTTCCTATGCAATATTGCTCTTTATGGCATCTGATTTTACTTACATCGGCTGTCACATCCACAACTGGGTGTTGTTTTTTCTTTGGCTCTGTCTCTTCATTCTTTCTGGAGTTTTTTCTCTATTGTTCTCTAGTTGTATATGGGCACCTACCAACCTGGGGAATTCATCTTTCAGTGTCAAACCTTTTTGCCTTTTCATACTGTTCATGGGGTTCTCAAGGCAAGAATACTGAAGTGGTTTGCCATTCCCTTTTCCAGTGGACCACATTTGACAGAACTTTTCACCATGACGTATCCAACTTGGGGAGACCTACATGGCATGGCTCATAGTTTCATTGAGCTAGGCAAGGCTGTGGTTCATGTGATCAGTTTTGTTAGTTTTCTGTGATTGTGGTTTTCATTCTGTCTGCACTCTGATGGATAACAATAAGAGGCTTTTGGAAGCTTCCTGACTGAGGAGGAAATTGGGTCTTGTTCTGATGGGCAGGGCCATGTTCAGTAAATCTTTAATCCAATTTTTTGTTGAGGGGCAGGGCTCTATTTCCTTCCAGTTGCTTGATCTGAGGCCAAACTATGGTGGAGGTAATGAAGATCAGTTCAGTTCAGTTCAGTCGCTCAGTCATGTCCAACTCTTTGCAACTCTTTGCAGCACGCCAGGCCTCCCTGTCCATCACCAACTCCCAGAGTTCACCCAAACTCATGTCCATCAAGTCAGTAATGCCATCCAGCCATCTCATGCTGTTGTCCCCCTTCTCCTCCTGTCCCCAGTCCCTCCCAGCATCAGAGTCTTTTCCAATGAGTCAACTTTTCGCATGAGGTGGCCAAAGTATTGGAGTTTCAGCCTCAGCATCAATCCTTCCAATGAACACCCAGAACTGGTCTCCTTTAGGATGGACTGGTTGGATCTCCTTGCAGACCAAGGGACTCTCAAGAGTCTTCTCCAGCACCACAACTCAAAAGCATCAATTCTTTGATGCTCAGCTTTCTTTACAGTCCAACTCTCACGTCCATACATGACCATTGGAAAAACCATAGCCTTGACTAGATGGACCTTGTTGGCAAAGTAATGTCTCTGCTTTTGAATATGCTATCTAGGTTGGTCATAACTTTCCTTCCAAGGAGTAAGTGTCTTTTAATTTCATGGCTGCAATCACCATCTGCAGTGATTTTGGAGCCCGCAAATATAAAGTCTGACACTGTTTCCCCATCTATTTGCCATGAAGTGATGGGACCAGATGCCATGATCTTCGTTTTCTGAATACTGAGATTTAAGTCAACTTTTTCACTCTCCTCTTTCACTTTCATTGAGGCTTTTTAGTTCCTCTTCACTTTCTGCCATAAGGGTGGTGTCATCTGCATATCTGAGGTTATTGATATTTCTCCCAGCAATCTGATTCCAGCTTGTGCTTCTTCCAGCCCAGTGTTTCTCATGATGTACTCTGCATATAAATTAAATAAACAGGGTGACAATATACAGTCTTGACGTACTCCTTTTCCTATTTGGATCCATTCTGTTGTCCCATGTCCAGTTCTAACTATTCCTTCCTGACCTGCATATAGGTTTGTCAAGAGGCAGGTCAGGTGGTCTGGTATTCCCATCTCTTTCAAAATTTTCCACAGTTTACCATGAATCAAGGTAAGTTGGAAGTGGTCAAACAGGAGATGGTAAGATTGAACGTCGATATTCTAGGAATCAGTGAACTAAAATGGACTGGAATGGGTGAGTTTAACTCAGATGACCATTATATCTACTACTGTGGGCAGGAATCCCTTAGAAGAAATGGAGTAGGCATCATGGTCAACAAGAGTCCAAAATGCAGTACTTGGATGCAATCTCAAAAGTGACAGAATGATCTCTGTTCATTTCCAAGGCAAACCATTCAATATCACGTTGACCCAAGACTATGCCCAACCAATAATGCTGAAGAAGCTGAAGTTGAACCATTCTATGAAGACCTACAAGACCTTTTAGAACTAACACCCAAAAAAGATGTCCTTTTCATTATAAGGGACTGAAATGCAAAAGTAGGAAGTCAAGAAACACCTGGGATAACCGGCAAATTTGGCCTTGGATGACGGAATGAAGCAGGGCAAAGGCTAGTAGAGTTTTGCCAAGAGAACGCATTGGTCGTAGCAAACATCCTCTTCCAACAACACAAGAGAAGACTCTACACCTGGACATCACCAGATAGTCAACACCAAAATCAGATTGATTATATTCTTTGCAGCCAAAGATGGAGAAGCTCTATACAGTCAAGAAAAACAAGACAGGGAACTGACTGTGGCTCAGATCATGAACTCCTTATTGCCAAATTCAGACTTAAATATAAGAAAGTAGGGCAAACCACTGAACCATTCAGGTACGACCTAAATCAAATGAAGATCAGCTCAGCTCAATTCAGTCACTCAGTCATGTCTGACACTTTTCGATCCCAACGACTGCAGTACACCAGGCCTCCCTGTCCATCACCAACTCCTGGAGTTTACTCAAACTCGTATCTATTGAGTCAGTGATGCCATCCAATCATCTCATCCTCTGTCATCCCCTTCTCCACCTGCCTTCAATCTTTCCCAGCATCAGGTCTTTTCCAATGATTCAGTTCTTCGCATCAGGTGGCCATAGTATTGGAGTTTCAGCTTCAGTATCAGTCCTTCCAATGAATATTCAGGACTGATTTCCTTTAGAATGAACTGAAGATAGTGGAGGTAATGAAGATAATGGCAACCTCCTTCAAATGGTCACATGCATGCACTGCTGTACTAAGTGTTCCTGACCCTACAGCAGGCCACCACCAACCCACACCTTTGCCAGAGACTCCTGGACACTCATGAGCATGTCTGGGTCAGTTTCTTGTGTGGTCACTGCTCCTTTCTCCCAGGTACTGGTGCACACAAGGCTTTGTTTGTGCCCTCCAAGATTCTGTTTCCCCAGTTCTATGTAAGTTCTGGTGGCTCTTGGTGGGGTTAGTGGTTACCTCTTCCAAGAGGGCTTATGCCATACCCAGGTCTGCTGCACCTAGAGTGCCTGCCCCTGCAGCAGGCCACTGCTGAACCATACCTCCACAGGAGACACTCAGCCACAGTTCTGGCTCAGTCTTTGTGGGTTGGGAGTGTGATTTTTGCCCTTTCTAGGTCTGAGCAGCTCAGGGTACCAGGTGCTTGGCTAGCACACTTTCCCAGGTGGGCTGTGTATCTTAATCACCTCCCCAGTCCCAGACACTAGGTTTTCTGGGCACACTGCAAGAGCACTGTCTCAGGTGTGTCGCATGTCTCCTCTGGTGAGCTTATCTCGGGCTTCGACCCTCCTGGCAGATGTCAACCATCCAGGATCTCAGGAAGATGTGGTTAGCAGCTGAGAACCTGCTCAGTTCAGCGGAAGATGCATTCTCTAATTTTGAGATTGCACCAGCCCTTGCCTTCTGGCTCCAACTGTTGCAATGTTGCCTCTCTGCCTCTGGGGAGGGCCTGGTAAGCAGCCCTGCTAACTCTCCTTTGGTACTCTCTCAATCCTTTGTTCTGTGAGCAGGCCAGGCTGTGCATTAGGTTGTTAGGTTAGAGTGTTTCGTGGGAAAGTTCTCTTTTCCACAGTTGTGGTTAGGCATGTGTTCTGTGGGCTTTTTATTTTTTAATTTTTCTCCCGGTTATGTTTCCTTCTGAGATTTCCAAAACTCCCCACAGACCCACCTGTGAGAGGATTTGCTACTGTGTGAAAACTTCTCCTTCACTACTCCTTCCGTAGGACAGGTCTCCATACCTAACTCTTCTGTCTCTATTTTTGTCTTTTATATTTTGTCCTGCCTCCTTTTGAAGACAAATGGGCTGCCTTTCTGGGTTCCTGGTGTCCTCTGCCAGTGTTCAGAAGTAGTTTTCTGGAAGTTGCTCAGTATTCAAATGATCTTTTGATGAATTTGTGGGGAAGAAAGTGGTCTCCCTGTCATATTCCTTTGCTATCTTGGATGAGTTATTTTTATTCCCTTCTTCCTTTGCCTTCCATGGTATCTCTAGTATCTCTATTTAGTATGGGTCATTGGTTTTTCCAAGTCAAATTCAGACTTAAATTGAAGAAAGTAGGGAAAACCACTAGACTATTCAGGTATGACCTAAATCAAATCCCTTATGATTATACAGTGGAAGTGAGAAATAGATTTAAGGGCGTAGATCTGATAGATAGAGTGCCTGATGAACTATGGAATGAGGTTCATGACATTGTACAGGAGACAGGGATCAAGACCATCCCCATGGAAAAGAAATGCAAAAAAGCAAAATGGCTGTCTGGGGGGGGGGGCTTAAAAATAGCTGTGAAAAGAAGAGAAGCGAGAAGCAAAGGAGAAAAGGAAAAATATAAACATCTGAATGCAGAGTTCCAAAGAATAGCAAGAAGAGATAAGAAAGCCTTCTTCAGTGATCAATGCAAAGAAATAGAGGAAAACAACAGAATGGGAAAGACTAGGGATCTCTTCAAGAAAATCAGAGATACCAAAGGAACATTTCATGCAAAGATGGGCTCGATAAAGGACAGAAATGGTATGGACCTAACAGAAGCAGAAGATATTAAGAAGAGATGGCAAGAATACACAGAATAACTGTACAAAAAAGATCTTCATGACCCAGATAATCACGATGGTGTGATCACTGACCTAGAGCCAGACATCCTGGAATGTGACGTCAAGTGGGCCTTAGAAAGCATCACTACGAACAAAGCTAGTGGAGGTGACAGAATTCCAGTTGAGCTATTCCAAATCCTGAAAGATGATGCTGTGCAAGTGCTGCACTCAATATGCCAGCAAATTTGGAAAACTCAGCAGTGGCCACAGGACTGGAAAAGGTCAGTTTTCATTCCAATCCCAAAGAAAGGCAATGCCAAAGAATGCTCAAACTACTGCACAATGGCACTCATCTCACATGCTAGTAAAGTAATTCTCAGAATTATCCAAGCCAGGCTTCAGCAATATGTGAACCGTGAACTTCCAGATGTTCAAGCTGGTTTTAGAAAAGTCAGAGGAACCAGAGATCAAATTGCCACCATCTGCTGGATCATTGAAAAAGGAAGAGAGTTCCAGAAAAACATCTATTTCTGCTTTATTGACTATGCCAAAGCCTTTGACTGTGTGAATCACAGTAAACTGTGGAAAATTCTGAAAGAGATGGGAATACCAGACCACCTGACCTGCCTCTTGAGAAACACGCATGCAAGTCAGGAAGCAACAGGTAGAACTGGACATGGAATAACAGACTGGTTCCAAATAGGAAAAGGAGTAACTCAAGGCTGTCTATTGTCACCCTGCTTATTGAACTTATATGCAGAGTACATCACGAGAAACGCTGGGCTGCAAGAAGCACAAGCTGGAATCAAGATTGCCAGGAGAAATATCAGTAACCTCATATACTCAGATGGCACCACCCTTATGGCAGAAAGTGAAGAGGAACTCAAAAGCCTCTTGATGAAAGTGAAAGAGCAGAGTGAAAAAGTTGGCTTAAAGCTCAGCATTCAGAAAACTAAGATCATGGCAACTGGTTCCATCACTTCGTGGGAAATAAATGGCAAAGCATTAGAAACAATGTCAGACTGTATTTTGGGGGCTCCAAAATCACTGTAGATGGTGATTGCAGCTATGAAATTAAAAGATGCTTACTCCTTGGAAGGAAAGTTATGACCAACCTAGATAGCATTTTCAAAAGCGGAGACATTACTTTGCCAACAAAGATCCATCTAATCAAGGCTATGTTTTTTCCAGTGGTCATTTATGGATGTTAGAGTTGGACTGTGAAGAAAGCTGAATGCTGAAGAATTGATGCTTTTAAACTATGGTATTGGAGAAGACTCTTGAGAGTGCCTTGGACTGCAAGGAGATCCAGCCAGTCCATTCTAAAGGAGGTCAGTCCTGGGTGTTCTTTGGAAGGGCTGATGCTAAAGCTGAAACTCCAAGACTTTGGCCACCTGATACGAAGCGTTGACTCATTGGAAAAGACTCTGATGATGGGAGGGATTGGGGGCAGGAGGATAAAGGGACGACAGAGGATGAGATGGCTGGATGGCATCACCAACTTAATGGACATGAGTTTGGGTGAACTCCGGCAGTTGGTGATGGACAGGGAGGCCTGGTGTGCTGCAATTCATGGGTTTGCAAAGAGTCAGACACAACTGAGCGACTGAACTGAACTGTACCGAATATGGCATTCTCTTGTTTCACATATAAAGAGTCGTTATTTCTTTTTAAACTATCATTTATTGCTTTTGTTTATAGGACCCTTTGCAAAGTAAAACATAGGTAATCAGATACATATTCACAGACTTTCTGAGAAAGAAGGCAACTTTCCCTTTACTGTGGTAGAACTAAAATCTCTATGGGCTTTCCACTACACTAGAAGTCCTCTAGTCTCCTCTACCCTCCCACACACATATTGATTGGCTCAATGTATAGGGATAAGTCAGGGTATAGACCTCTTTCCCAAGGACATACTTCAATGTTTCCCTGAAAATCTTTTATTTCGTTTACTCCAGAGAGTCTAATTTCACCATGGAATGAGAATACCTTTTCTCTTAATCTTTTTTTTTTTCTTTTGAAATATGTTACTCATGCCTTGAGTCTTTCAAAGCTTAGACATTTACAATATAGGAGCAAAGTGTTAACTTTATTGATTTCTATGTTTCTTTCTTTCATTTTATTCTTTTTTTTTAATTTTATTTTATTTTTAAACTTTACATAATTGTATTAGTTTTGCCAAATATCAAAATGAATCCACCACAGGTATACATGTGTTCCCCATCCTGAACCTCCCTCCTCCCTCCCCATACCATCCTTCTGGGTCATCCCGGTGCACTAGCCCCAAGCATCCAGTATTGTGCATCCCTTACTCCAGTAAAGATATTCTATTTCCTGAACAGGGGAAACTGTCATGGTGTGACATGAAGTATGTGTATGGGGAAGACATGCCAAAGTTAATTAAATCTGATGACCCTTAATATGAAGAAATAAAATAAATATTAGATAATAAATTATAATATCAACAGATATCAAGTGACTAAGAAATAGAAAACATCCCTAATCAAATGACTTTACAAAATAAGTGTAGAAAAAATTGCTAAAATATACCAGCAACCATAAAAAAGGCCAAGAGCAATTTTGTAAGAAATTATGACTAGAAAACCATTAAAAGGAAAATAAGGCAAATATCTCTTAAAATTGATATTTATTATTGTTTAGAGGTTTTAGATAATATAATGAAAATAAAATATAAATTTGAAGAAAAAAGACAAATATATTAATATCTCCACATGTATATATCTATAAACAACTAAAGAGACTATTTTAAGTCATGTCAACATGTGGCAAGAAATAATGAAATATTCAAAATGTAACATATATAATAAAATTTATGCAAAAGATATTAATATCTTCCAAAAAGTCACTTCAAAAATTTTATGATTTGTTTATTTTTATATAAATTCATTCTTCTTAAGTCATACTCTAAAAAGCATTAACAAAATATATTGATAAAGTAGAAAGAATTTCTAAAATTATTCCCATTTTCATTTAACCATATGCAAATAAATGTGGTATGTTTTCATGATGCTCTCTGTTTCCAAAATTTGAAGATCTGTTATTCTCTTCTGTTTTAATATTCTTGTTATATCTCTGTCTTATTTTTATTCTTCCACTTTAAAAATGCATAAGTATCTTCCCTTGGCTTTCTTATCTTCTCTCTCTACCTTACCCCCAAGAGGTATTATATTATCCCTGATTTAGTCTCATAAATTCAGCACTCCCTCTTTCATGTGATAATACTCATATTCCCACCAAGACTTCTCCTGAGAACTCTAGACCCATGCATACATGTATTTACAAATAAAATTAAGTCTAAGAGGATAATAAATATGGCATAAATAGGATACTAAATATGGCAACCTACTGGGCTTCCCTGGTGGCTCAGATGGTAAAGAATCTGCCTACTACTAAAAAACAACAGCAACTGCTTTTGAAATAATGACTTAACAACCATTCCTGTTAAAAATAATGTTTTTAAAAAGATAAATTTATTACTATCATCCTTGCTGATCAGTATAATTTGGAAGCTTCTAGATAATAAAAAAATTGAAGAAAATAGAAATACAATAACCTGCAGAATGTTTTTCTGGATTTCCTTCTGCAGTAATCATCTCAAACTCAACATGGATAATACTGAGAATAACTCTCCCAGCTCTTTGAACAAAACTTACCTTTGTTCCTTGTCTTGACTGCTTTCTTTCAGATTAGATCTTTCCAACAACTGAAATTTGAACCACTGAAAATATCTTTGAATTTCGTCCTCTCTTCATATCCTTTCTTATTCTACCTCTCTGATATTACAAAAATTACCGCTCTTCTCACAATTCCACTAACATTTTCCTATTTCAAATTCTCTTTATCTATCTCATAGTAAAAAAGCTTACTCCGTTTTTTTTTTTTCTGATTTACATTTTTATTTTTATTTTTTTAACTTTTATTTTATTTTTAAACTTTACAATATTGTATTAGTTTTGCCAAACATCGAAACGAATCCGCCACAGGTATACCCGTGTTCCCCATCCTGAACCCTCCTCCCTCCTCCCTCCCCTACCCTCCCTCTGGGTCGTCCCAGTGCACCAGCCCCAAGCATCGAGTACCGTGCATCGAACCTGGACTGGCGACTCGTTTCATACATGATATTATACATGTTTCAATGCTATTCTCCCAAATCTCCCCACCCTCTCCCTCTCCCACAGAGTCCATAAGACTGATCTATACATCGGTGTCTCTTTTGCTGTCTCGTACACAGGGTTATTGTTATCATCTTTCTAAATTCCATATATATGTGTTAGTATACTGTATTGGTGTTTTTCTTTCTGGCTTACTTCACTCTGTATAATAGGTTCCAGTTTTATCCATCTCATTAGAACTGATTCAAATGTATTCTTTTTAATGGCTGAGTAATACTCCATTGTGTATATGTACCACTGCTTTCTTATCCATTCATCTGCTGATGGGCATCTAGGTTGCTTCCATGTCCTGGCTATTATAAACAGTGCTGCAATGAACATTGGGGTACACGTGTCTCTTTCCCTTCTGGTTTCCTCAGTGTGTATGCCCAGCAGTGGGATTGCTGGATCATAAGGCAGTTCTATTTCCAGTTTTTTAAGGAATCTCCACACTGTTCTCCATAGTGGCTGTACTAGTTTGCATTCCCACCAACAGTGTAAGAGGGTTCCCTTTTCTCCACACCCTCTCCAGCATTCATTGCTTGTAGACAAATAATTTCACAATTTGTATGGAAATACAAAAAACCTCGAATAGCCAAAGCTATCTTGAGAAAGAAGAATGGAACTGGAGGAATCAACCTACCTGACTTCAGACTCTATTACAAAGCCACAGTCATCAAGACAGTATGGTACTGGCACAAAGACAGAAATATTGATCAATGGAACAAAATAGAAAGCCCAGAGATAAATCCACGCACATATGGACACCTTATCTTTGACAAAGGAGGCAAGAATATACAATGGATTAAAGACAATCTCTTTAACAAGTGGTGCTGGGAAATCTGGTCAACCACTTGTAAAAGAATGAAACTAGAACACTTTCTAACACCTTACACAAAAATAAACTCAAAATGGATTAAAGATCTAAACGTAAGACCAGAAACTATAAAACTCCTCGAGGAGAACATAGGCAAAACACTTTCTGACATACATCACAGCAGGATCCTCTATGACCCACCTCCCAGAATATTGGAAATAAAAGCAAAAATAAGCAAATGGGACCTAATTAAGCTTACTCCGTTTTTAATGACTCAGATGCCCAAGCCATTCTGAACATTTGCCATGTTTACCTTTTTGCAATAACTTAAATAGCATTGGCATAATAAAAGCAAAAATAAAACCTTCAAATGAATTTTTCTCACTTTCTAAAAACTTATCCTACAATTGACTCCAGAACAGAAGTAGATCCATCCTTATGCACTGTTCTTTTATCATACTTGCTTCAAGTTCTAAGTGAAACTGAGCTTCTTACTTCCTCCCAATAAATTCTCTTCAATTTCTCAACTTTGAGATTTGAATTTATAAGCACTCTACAATTGTGATGCCTTTTTTCTCCATCGTCACATGTTAACAGTTTTATAATACAGCTTAAATGCCATCTCCTTAAACAAATTCTACAGTCAGAAGTTACCCATCCTTTCCCTGAGCTGTACTAAATTTTTATCTTCACAATTATTGTGGGGTTTATTTCATCTATTTTATCTCACAGTGATTTTCACCAATCTTTTTGCACCCTATTTGAACTTAAGGATTCAAGTCATAACTATGACATGAGCTCTTTTTTTTTAACCACTTAGTATTTATTAAGTAAAGTGCTTTTCACAGAGTAGAGAATGAAAACTTATTTTTAAACTGACTATTTTATATGAAATTGACCAATTTGATTAAAATGACCAATTGACCATTTTTTTACGAAACAGAGTTGGAGAAAATAGCCATAAGTGTTTATGGTTTAAAGGAAATATGATTTTCTGGCTTGTGTTTGAGCTTTTAGCTGAGGATTCTATTTCTGCTCTTAGTTCAAAATCCATTAGGAACTAAAATGAAATTCTGGAAGCTTTGGAAGAGCGAAATTTTCTCTTCTAACCCTTTTTTAGACATGCTCCTTAAGGATAAGTATAGCACTTAATACTTTTAGAAAAGAGAAGAACAAAAGGAACAGAACTCCTGGGGAAATGTCCACGTTTTTGTTTAACAGTCCTCGTACTTTCTTTCCCTTGTCTCAGTCACATCTGTGAATGGTAATCCCTCTCATGAAACTGAAGGGGGGAGGTTCAAGGCAGAAGGTACCACATCACTTCCACCAGAGTAAAAAGAGCTGACCTCTCCTATGAGGGAAGTCTACATTAGGAGGGTAAACTAAAAGTTGACCTTCCAAGAAGTGTATCTCACTCAAATATATGGAAAAAGAACCTTTTAAAACTTATGCATTTTCTAAAGTAGCTTCCATTTTTTGGTACAAAATGGCCAAACACAAAATAGATCTCATTTAACACCCAAAATAAACATTTTATGATGTAGGAATTATTTTCCTCATTTTATAAATGAAAACTTTGACAATAAAGAATTATGAGTTAGTAGTAATAGTTATCTAATAACTCATTGTCAAAATTTTCAAAGTAATAGTTATATCTAGTACCTTTATTATAATTAATATTATTATTATCCAAGTTCTCATATGCCCATAATTATCACTAGCACAGGAAGCATGCAATTTATAGTCCAAACTGGGAAACTTTTGAGAATAAATGGTTTATTAATAATTATGCGAAGACCTTAGGCATAAACTGAGAATTTTTGGGGTGAATCAAAAGATGAAGTTATCCTACACTTTGCTAAACATGTGATTCAGAAATAGTTTTTTGATTACTGTACAAGTTCTAATTATCCACTCTTCTATTTATACCTCTAAACTTAGTATTTTATAATGTTTTAATCTAATAAAGCAAGTCAATAGTTTTCCTGCTGTATACTCTGAGTGAGTAGAAGTTATTTTTTGTATTTTTTATTCAGGGAAGCAAATGACTAATTTTTTTCAACTGTCAAATTCAGTTATCACAAGAGTCCAAACACCATGCTTTTTCCAGGAATCTTTCCTATCTCATTTGAAAGATATTTGAAGTTGTTTTGTTTTTTATATATGTTAGGATTTTCAGTGTTTTCTGAAAAAAAAAAAGGTAGTTACAAATTTTGAAACTTAAGGAAGGGGCTGTAGAATGGAATATATGAAGTAGGAATGGAGAGAAGTAGCAAGTAGGCTTTAATGACTGATAGTTGTAATTAAAGGCTTTTTGAAAATGACAATCATGTAGATTGTTTATTAACTGTGTTGGTTTTTTCTTGAAAAAAAAAAAAAATCTCCAGAGGGCATAGGATAGGTTGAGCAGAACAGCAGTGCAATTCTAACACTATTGGGGAGTCATAGGTTCCTGGGGCACGTTTCTGTGGCTGATAGCAACATATGTCTCAGGTTTGGGTCTGTTCTCTTCTCTGTAAGTAAAACTGGAAGTGGCTGTGTGTTTCACAGACTTCTTACGGATTTGCTTACCCACCAAGGAATTTTATTCTTCTCTAAGTTGTTTGTGTATTAACAACGATAATTAGCTATACCATGAATTAGACAAGCCTTCCTCTGTGTTAATTCACTTCAGTCCTGTCTGACTCTGCGACCCCACAGACTGTAGCCCACCAGAATTCATTGTCCATGGAATTTCCCAGGCAAGAATACTGGAGTAGTTTGCCATGCCTTCCTCCAGGGATAGAACCCATGTCTCTTATGTCTGTCTCCTGCATTGGCAAGTGGATTCTTTACCACTAGCACCATCAGGGAAGCCCAAAGCCTCCTTTGTGTGCTCAGTCACTTCAATCGTGTCCAACTCTTTGTGACTCCATGGGCTGTGGCCCACCAGGACCCTCCGTCCATTGGATTCTCCAGGTAAGAATACGGGAGTGGATTGTCATTTCCCTCTCCAAAAATCTCCTTTAAAAATAGCTAAATAAATTTCTATCATTAAATAGAAACATTAAATAATTCATATATAGTCCACAAGATCTTGCATAATCTTGTCTTTGCCTATCATTTTAGCCTCAGAATGCTAAGAAACATACTGTGTTCCCCAGCAGACAACGTTCAAAGTTCTTGAGTTAGATAACCTCATACAATGTTGTTATCTCTGCACCCTATTGGACACTCATGCACACACACACACACACACACACACACACTTTAGAAGCTAGTCTCTTTTCCATTTTTAGGTCCCTACTCTTATGTGAAAATCTAAACTTAGATTCCCTCCTGTATTCTTTCATACTTTTTTTTTCTCCGCTGTGGAGTATTTTGTTGTTGTTGTTTTTGTTGCTACTCACGTTGATGAGTACCAGTATAATATCTTGTCTCTCTTTAAAATTTAAATTCCCTAAACATAGAGACTATATTTATCTTGTTTACCTCTTTGTAGTCTGTGATAACATGTAAGTGGTATATAGTATACACTCAGCTAATATTAGAGGAAATAGATATCTTCATGGGTTATAGTAAGCATAAATGGTAACACGCATATAGTTTTAATTAATATGATCCCACTATTAGAAAATGCATCCCTCTTATTTTTATTTAGAATTGATAGTTGTAGCAGCTACTAAAATTTTTAATACTTTTATTCATGGTCAAACTGTCATTACAGTTAGTTTTTCTTTCTCATCTATTTTCTCCAGGTTCCTGGCATCAGGATTATGACTAAATGAATCACTTTTTAGATTCTGATATTCATACGAGTATAGTTTCCTACTGCTTTCTTATCCATGTCTCAATTAGATTCCCTCCACAAGCCTGGATACAGTTGGAAACCTTAAGAATACTTTAGTGTATGAACATAAGCTGTATTACTTTCTGGCTTTTCCCACCTAGATCCTCAAAGCTCCACCTCTGCAATGTTAAATGTTAACTATTTAGACTATCTTGACTAGAATATGATTTTTAAACAATTATAATACATATTACATAATTATAATGCAGTTTTAAAGAAACAGTGGATTCTGATTTTTTTTATTTCATTTACATATTCTCTCTAGCCTGCTCAAATTCATCCTGTTACCAATATTTTACTTCTCTAGATTTTGAAGTTGTAGAATTTTTAAAATATTCAATAGCATATAATGGAATAAACAATAAATTGGAAGAAAGAAGCAGATATGGGTACTGGTTTCTTTCTCTCCATTTTTTATTATTGATAATTAAGTGTTTCACTTGATCTTTATGGACTTCTGTTATTTTATCTGCAATATGTTATAATAGTATAACTTGACTTAAACTAGAAAGAGAGAACAGATGGTGTTTTGTGGGGTCTCTAGCTCTAGAATCTATAATCCTAGCTTAAGAGAGGGTTTTGCAGCAAAACAAAATTGAGATTCAGTAGAATATAATACTCATTTAAACAGCAAAACAAAGACTCTCTTCTTTGAGGGAAGAATGTTAACTAGTCTTTGTATAAGTTTCCTCTTCCAATCCTTCCAGCCCTGTCAAATCATTTAACTCTCTATTTAATAATGAGGGAATTCCTTGGTGGTCTAGTGGTTAGGACTGCAGAGGGCACAGGTTTAATCTTTGGTCAGGGAACTGAGATCTCAAACGCTGTGTGGTGTGGCCAAAATAAATAAATAAATAAATAAATATATATTTAAATGATTAAAATGGGGGAGAATATTTAAAAATTTTAAACAAAGATAAATATGCTAAATTATTCATACTCTTGTTTCACTTTTTTCCCAAATTACACATTATTTTGTGTAAATAACACCTTTAGAAAAGCAAGTGAATTTTCTACAATTTTACACTCTATTTTAACAGCATCTCAAATAATTGTAATATGGATCTTAAAGCAGAGGAAGGGCTCCAGAGAGCTTTTCCTTCCAGCTGACTGTGTTAGATTTAAGTTTGCAGCAGTTTTCAGGGATATCAATGTCTGATGACTGGTGGGCTCTTGAAATGTGAGTTATGGTTTTTATTCCATCCTCTGAAAAGCATCTGCTAGATGCAGAATTGAGCAATGTTTGTTACTATTTCAGGAAAAAGTCCAATTGTAAATGGATGTGGGAGAAGATCACAAAGTCAGGCATCATAACTTTGGGTTTTACAGCTTGGTTTTGGACTGTAAAAAACCTACAGACCTCTGGTATCAGTAGAAATCAATTCAAATACTGGCCATGTCATGAATTATCTATGTGACTTCAGGCCTTAATTTCTATCTCCTATAAAATGGGTTGATTGCAAAAGATGGCATCTAAGTTTCTTTTTAAAAAATTCTAAAATTAATATGTATCAATATTGAAAAACTAGAAGATAAGTACAAAAAAGCCTAAAATCACTTATAATTTCACAACTTAGAAAAAAATCAGTATAATAATGTTATTGTGTATTTACTTTGATCTTGTTATACAAATGTATACCACTCAGCTATGTATTTTACATATTATATATTTCCATACATATTTATGTTCATAAATATATTTCCCATACACATATTTTACTTATTATAAAATTGATTCATACAGTAATCCATTCTGTTTTGTATTCATTTACTATATCAAAAGCACTTTCCCATGTTATATAAAAAATATAATTTTATTATTTTATTATTTAGAAAGTATAATTTGTTTAACAGCTGTTGTTGTTTAGTTGCTAAGTCGTGTCTGACTCTTTTGTGACCCAATGGACTGTAGCCTGCCAGGCTCCTCTGTCCATGGAATTTCCCAGGCAAGAACACTGGAGGGGGTTGCCATTTCCTTCTTCTGGGTATCTTCCCAACGCAGTGGTCAAACCCTCCCCTCCTGCATTGGCAGGCAGATTCTTTACCATTGAGGCACCGGGGAAACCCTTGCGATAGTTACTGATTATTATTTAACTTCTAGCTTTTCATAATTATGGAAAAGATTGATGATGGATATTTTTATATTAATATCAGTGTATATCATTTATTGTTCAGTAATAGGGAATTATTAGATCAAAGGACTATACTTATAATGACCATTTGGAAGGTTAAATTCTAAACTAAGATTGTCATTTTCAAAGAGATTCAGAATACATGAAAAAACTAAAAAAGATCAATGTAAATATTGCCAAGATAACTCTAGATGTAGCTTATTTGAAAATAGTCAACTAGAGTATTCTCAATAAGAGCACATTCTCAATAAGACCTTTTGAAAAGAAAATCAAATTAAAAACATTTGAATGATAGGGTGATCAGAAATTGTATATTTCACACTGGGCTTCTAGGTTTGTTTCTCTGAACCAACTCTGTGGTATCTTAAAGGCATTTTCAATGATTTGTTGTAAACAAACCAACTCTGTGGTATCTTAAAGGCATTTTCAATGATTTGTTGTAAACAATTTTGAGATATCCAATGTTAGGAAAACACTTTCTGAGTAGTGATTCTGATTATGTATTTTAGAGACAAACTTTTTGCAAAATCTCTGACTGCATCCTTCTGGGTTGTACTTTTAAAGCCTCTCATCTACCATGGTACACCAATCTGTATTTAACTATCTCAGGGATTTTAATTCTGCATTCTCCAAATTTGTCACTAGATGGGAGAAGAGGACTTTGGTTAGATTCTAGTGTAGACATTTCAATTGGTGTCTGATATATAGTCTCTTCTGACTCATTGGAAAAGACCTTGATGCGAGGAAAGACTGAAGGCAAAAGGAGACTGGTGGCAGAGGATGAGATGGTTTGATAGCGTCATTGAGTCAATGGACACAAATCTGGGCAAACTTGTGGAGATGGTGAAGAAAAGGGGAGCCTGGCATGCTGCAGTCCATGGGGCCACAAAAAGTCAGATGGGACTTAGCAAGTGAACCACAAAAACAAATAGGATCCATTTGATTATAGTCATTAGAATTCATTCAATTAGTATACCTTTTTGCACCCCGTGGCAAATTTTGTCAGAGTAATTTCAGTACCATTTAGAGCATTCAATACTACAGAAATTTGCTGTCCCTTTCCAAGTGATTGCAGGGTTATGCTGAGGAGTGGCTATTTTTGTTATACTGTTATAACTTGTTTGTCAGTGTGGATATTATGTAGACCCCACCTACCTTGGGGACAGGCATATATCAGTGTATTAGTCTTTGACCCCAGATCTATCGAGGAATGGAGAAGGCAATGTGTTGGGGGCCGGCGTGAGGCACTCTGCCCATGACAAAGGTCATGAGGAAGGAGGCTCGACATATGCAAAGGCGGGATTGAGCCTCAGGAGTCCCCCTGGAAATTCTCAAGCATCTACCCCCATAACCAGAGCCTGCCTACTTTACTACTTTGTGCTCTCACTTACACCTCTGACTTTATGGGGGGCTGTCCCCCACCACCTCTTTCGGAGAAGGAGTTAACTTAGAGCTCCAGTTAATAATAATTCCTGGGCGTGATAAGAGTGTTTTAACCTACAAACTCCTCTGAAGGTTCTCTAGCCTGCCTGACAGGCTTGTCCGGCCACATGTGATTGCTCACAGCCTCCCAACCGTGAGAGGCACGAGATGCTTTAAACCTTCTAAAAACAGGTTCCTTAGAAAAGTTAGAAAACTATTAGTATAAGTATAATGGGCTGATTAGAAATTGTATTGGTGAAGGGTTTTTCATTTGTTGAGCCAATGTTTGTTGCTAAGTCTCCACATCCCCTGCCCTTACACACATTAATGAATATATAGAAGAAATAAGTATTAACCTTTGATATAAATCACATTAGACCTTAGGCTAAGTAAATTCTTTCCTTAACTAAAACCCACTACACCCTCACCCTATAGGAATGTAACTTTATTTGGGTGGCGTCTGTTTTAAGAATACTCACCCTTGGAGAAATAAGTGTCCTGGTTGACTGACCACTGTCACAAGGAGAGGGTCATAAATTGTCAGCAGGCCCCCCTGGCCAGAAGATGATGTAACACCCCTAAGACCTCTGTATACATTTGTGTGAAGCACCTGACTTTAATAAAAGTCAGGACTGCTGTCCCCACATGACTTTTGCATAACATCTCAGTGTATAAAAACAGACTCTGGAAAATAAAGAATTGGGATCAGTTCCTCGAAAGACTGGTCTCCCCATGTCTCTCTCTCTCTCACTCTGGCTGAGTCTCCATCTGGAGCGCGGAACCGGCCATGCTTACTAATTATGCGTGGGCTTCTAAGATCTGACCGGGGAGGCCTCAGTGTCTCCTCTTCTTCGGGAGAACGGAAGGACGCCTGCGGCCTACGTAAGTGGTGCAAGCTTCTTGTCTTGAAGTTTTATTGGTCTCCCGCGTAAACCAAGCTACTCAGCCTCTTTTCTCCACTGAATTTTCCTACTGAGCTATCTATCCTCATTCTATTACTCTTTATATCTTTGATGAATATTTAAATAGTCGCTGAAGCCGTCTCCCCTTCGAATACCCTGGATCAGCCGGGGCTGGACCCCGGCAGCAATGGCACCCCACTCCAGTGTTCTTGCCTGGAGAATCCCAGGGACGGGGGAGCCTGGTGGGCTGCCATCTATGGGGTCGCACAGAGTTGGACATGACTGAAGTGACTTAGCAGCAGTCTACTGAGGAAAGCTCTCTAGCATTTTTCTGAGCAAATCAGAGCTTGAGCAAGATCATAGCCAACCTGTTGACAACAGCTCCTCCTCTAAGACACAGATTGAAATCTGCAGTACTGTATGCCACTTTTTAAGGTTGTACATTTCAATTTTTGTACTCCCAGGTGTGTGGACATTTGATTATGTTAAAAAAACTATCTATGAGCTTCCCAGTTCTATACACTGTAATTATTTTCTGCTTTGATACTTGTCCAGTATCTTCTTAAAAAAAGTTTTTTTAAAAAATTATCCATTTATTATAGTTTTGTTCAGTGACAGTGTGTCCACTTAATCTAGTTTTTCTTAATGAAAGGGTTCATAGGAATGACTCAGTTAATCAGAATCAAATCACTCTAATGGTTTGCAAATATGCCCTTCATATAAACCATGCTTGTATATCAGGTGGTGGAGTTTTTAGATCAATTTTAATATTTAACATTTAAGAGTAAATAATAAATTTTATGTATTTCCCCATACCTCTCTCATTCAACTCTTTATTTTTAAGCTCTATGCTTCTATGTGTACACCTTCTTCACTCTTTTGACTACTGCATTTTATAGAAGCATTGCAGTGTGCATCTACCATATTTATGTATCCATTTCCTAGTTAGCTCTCTGCTATTACATACAATGCCTTGATGATGTTTTTTCATCTGTACTTGTCTTTATACTTATGTTTTCAAGATTTTCTAGAATTTATATCAAAGAACAAGCAATTGTTCCATTATGTATATGCATACTAACTTCTAGTAATACTTTCCCAAATGGTTTTATCAACACATTTCTGCCCCTGCCAGAAAAACTGTTTCTTGCCTAGTCAATACTTGATATGTGCTGCTTTCCAATTTTTTCTTTTTTTGTGGTTGTTGTGTGGGTTCTAACTGAGATGGCAATTTGCTACCATTTGGTGTTATTGAATAGAGAAGAATGAAAGCAGAAATGTTAGTTGCTCAGTTGAGTAAAACTATATGTGATCCCATGAACTGTAGCCCACCAGGCTCCTCTGTACATGGAATTTTCCAGGAAAGGGTACTGGAATGGGTACTTCTTCAGGGAATTTTCCTGACCTAGGGATTGAATCCCAGTCTCCTGCACTGCAGGCAAGTTCTTTACCATCTGAGCCACCAGGGAAGCCCACTGAATAGAGAAGAAGCCTGGAAAAGAAGGAAGAACATTTTATGATCCAATTTCTCCCTGAACCAAACTACCTATATCTTAGTTTCAAATATTTAAAAGTAAACTTGTAAGGAGACAATAATAATAATATTATTCATATTATCACTAATTTTGTGTTTAGCCTTATTGCTACCAGTGAAAGCAAGTTCCAAGCTCTCTCCACTCTCCACATGAGAGGCCAATGAATCCGAGAGAGATGAGGTATTGAAGCAAGGAATATGACTTTATTCAGAAATATGGCTTACTGAGAAAATGGCAGACTAATGTCTCAAAATAACCATTTTCCCTGGGTCTGGACGCCAGGTCTTTTATGGAACAGATATGAGGAGAGGTGAGGAAGCAAAGTTAAAAAAAAAAACAACAAAAAACCCCCAATATTTAATTCTTAAAGATATTTCCTAGATTCGCACACCTTGGGCAGGGGAATGTTTTTCTTTTTCTTACAGTCATTTACAGGTGGGCAGATGTCAGATTATCTCCCTGCGAGCTAAACTAAGGCACTTTATGGATCAGGAGGATGAGGGGAGGGAGTTCTCTGAGGTAAGCCATTATGTATGATTATATTAATAACAAAGCAGAAAAAAAAAAGAGTTAAAATTAAAGAAATAGTTTTAGCATGGAAGAGTCGAAATTGACTCTTCCCTATTACACTATTACATAGGTAGCAGAATCAGAAATCACATAATGTATGTCAGGTATGCCATTCTAAATTTAAGTAAACAAAATATCAGAGGGAAGAGATTATCATGGAACATTATCTGGGGAGAAAAGTGTTTAGACAATTTTCCCCTTTGTATTAATATATTTTAATATAGGACAGTCACTTGTGACATTAAAATTATTGTGTAATTTTCTTCTTTTATTGTACTTTTCTTTGAATCACTTAAAAATATTGAGAGTTTTATATCAAGAAAGAAATTCTTGTCACAGCACATTAATTATACATTATCAATGTTGAAGTGTAAAACTTGGAAATATTTATCATACCATTTTCAGTACGGTTCTACCCATTCATGACTCATTAGAGTAGAATTTGAAAAGAATCAAATGTTTGGAAAGAATCTACAATGGGGGTTCAAATAGTAATTTTTCTACATAAATGTAATTAAATCCACAGTGACTGTTAGATTGAAAGAGGTTTATATTTAGTATACACTGAAACAAACACCTAATTTCCCACAGAAAAAAAGTGCTTTTAAGCCATTCCACACACGATTAACGGAGAAGGCAATGACACCCCACTCCAGCACTCCTGCCTGGAAAAATCCCATGGACAGAGGAGCCTGGTAGGCTGCAGTCCATGGATTCGCTAAGAGTCGGACACGACTGAGTGACTTCACTTTCACTTTTCACTTTCATGCACTGGAGAAGGAAATGGCAACCCACTCCAGTGTTCTTGTCTGGAAAGTCCCAGGGACGGGGGAGCCTGGTGGGCTGCCGTCTGTGGGGTCACACAGAGTCGGACACTACTGAAGTGACTTAGTGACACATGATTAATGTCTGTTGATGACAGTGTTTTACCATCAGAAGTTCAGCTATTTATAGACAAAATAATAACGAAGAGCTTTGGCAAAATCCCAAGGATTATTTTCATTATACTCTAGAGTAGAGGCTCCATATAATACAATTAATGTTTGCTGGATTGAAACTGCTGAAATTTAAGAAAATGGGAAATCAAAGTGAAGTGAGTCAATGAACATGGTAGTTAAACGAAGCCCTCTGAATTAGTTAATTTTATTGATATATTTTCTTCGCTGAAATCATCATCATTATTTCGACTGATGTTTAAGATCAATATGAGATCACTTGTTCACTCATTACAAAAGCATTTGCTGCGTAATTGCTTGGGCAGCATTTCATTTTTTTTTTTTTTTTTTTGAAACATACAAGGACTCACGGAATGTATTTTTTGCCCTTAGGAAGTTCGTGGCCTAACGTGGTACGTGGTGATTTTACAAAAAATAGATCTGTTTTACAATATTCTACTTCTTTTCATAGTAGAATTGAGCCATTCTAGTGACATATGACAGCAGTGCGCCCTGTCACTTCAAGTGACAGTCTTTAAGCATCCGTGTGTATTCACCATGCTCCTTCCTCTTCTCTAATAACCAACGATATTACAGATCTAGGGCCCCCAACAAGCTGAGTTTTTAAGTGAAGGTATAACCTAGCATGGACCCCTTCTGATTAAAGGAAGTTCAAATTCCTTGAGCCCATCCTGACCAAAAAAATTGACCAAGATAATTACACTATTAACTTTATTTATTCATTCAGAAAATGCTGAGTATTCTGGCCAAACCACCATATTAAGCATAATAAGAACCAGGGATGAAATGTCGAATTGGATACAATTGTTATCTTCAAGTTTTGATGGGCTAGTAGGAGTAGATAGATATGTATATAGTAAAGTTGTAGGTTCATTGTTAGCAGTAGGCATGTGGTATAGCATGCAATCGTAAGACAAACTGATTGACTTCTCAGAGTTCAAAAGAAATGATAAGGAAGGTGATGTTTCAGTGAAACTTGGAATGTGTGCAAGATCCCTCCATTGGATTTAATAGGAGAGATGGGTAAAGAATATGCCTCTAAAACAGCAGTGCCAAAAAGGCAGATTCGTCAGCAAAGACAAGTCTTCTGAAACATTATAGAAAATTCAGGAATCTAACAAGAGTGGTAAAATTGCAAAATGAAAGTAAAATGAAGATAAATAGTCATGCTGAGGGAATTTAACTTTATCTTATGAGCCATGTGGATGCTCTAAACTATTTTAAGCAAGAGAATACTTGAGAAACAGGATGAGACTAACACTTGAAAAAACCACTGTGACATCAGTATAGATTAGAATGCAGTTTTTACAGCAAAGACTTCCCTTGTGGCTCAGCTGGTAAAGAATCTGTCTACAATGTGGGAGACAGGGGTTTGATCCCTGGATTGGGAAGATCCCCTGGAAAGGGAAAGGCTACCTACTCTGGCCTGAAGAATTCCATGGACTGTATGGTCCTTAGGGTAGCAAAACCTGGACACAACTGAGTGGCTTTCACTTGTACAGCAGGAAGCTCAGGAAACTGCCCTGAGAGCATATCATCAAATAAGAAAGTCAGAGTAAGATAGCAGAGAAAATAGTAATAGTGAAGAAAGGACATTTAAAGATGATATTAAGAAGGCAGAACCATCATAAAAATGATAGCTCATTTTGATTGAGGATTTACTCTGTTCAGGGCACTGTGTTAACTTCTTTATAAGAATTTACTTAATTCTTGTAATAGACTTAAACTTAACGTTGTTTGTAACCTCTCTAAGTCACAGAAAAGTGAGAGTTCCCATTATATAGTTAGAAGTGGTAGTGCTGGTTTTATGCATAAGATATTTTACTTCAGTCCACATTTCTCCTAATCACTAATTTATGTATACTGCCTTTATAAGCACAATAGGACTTTGTGGTTGATTAAATAATTATGTATGTAATAATTATCATAAAATTATGATAGCTTAGGGGAAAAATGATTAAAGAAACAGGAAAAGGCTTCAATATAGAAATGTTAATAGAAATAGGCTTTAGTAAGTACCAAGATTTCAACAAGTGAAATATGTGAGAAGTTCATTCTGCTGCTGCTGCTAAGTTGCTTCAGTCGTGTCCAACTCTGTGTGACCCCAGAGACGGCAGCCCACCAGGCTCCGCCATCCCTGGGATTCTCCAGGCAAGAACACTGGAGTGGGTTGCCATTTCCTTCTCCAATGCGTGAAAGTGAAAAGTGAAAGTGAAGTCACTCTGTCGTGCCCGACTCTTAGCGATCCCAAGGACTGCAGCCTACCAGGCTCCTCCATGGGATTTTCCAGGCAAGAGTACCAGAGTGGGGTGCCATTGCCTTCTCCAAAGTTCATTATAGACGTAATTAAATACACAAAGTTAAGGATTCATGTTGATATATGGCAAAACCAATACAATATTGTAAAGTTTGAAAATACAATAAAATATAAAAAAGAATTTATGGAAACTTTTTCTGGTGGGTGGGGAAGGAGTTTTGCAGTGAGTTTTGAACAGAAGTATTGCATTATCCAATACTTTTTACAGAAATAAGTGATCAGATCAGTAGCTCAGTTGTGTCCGACTCTGTGACCCCATGAATCACAGCACGCCAGGCCTCCCTGTCCATCACCAACTGCCGGAGTTCAGTGAGACTCACGTCCATCAAGTCAGCGATGCCATCCAGCCATCTCATCCTCTGTCGTCCCCTTCTCCTCCTGCCCCCAATCCCTCCCAGCATCAGAGTATTTTCCAATGAGTCAACTCTTCACATGACGTGGCCAAAGTACTGGAGTTTCAGCTTTAGCATCATTCCTTCCAAAGAAATCCCAGGGCTGATCTCCTTCAAAATGGACTGGTTGGATCTCCTTGCAGTCCAAGGGACTCTCAAGTGTCTTCTCCAACACCACAGTTCAAAAGCATCAATTCTTCGGCACTCAGCCTTCTTCACAGTCCAACTCTCACATCCATACATGACCACAGGAAAAACCATAGCCTTAACTAGATGGACCTTTGTTGGCAAAGTAATGTCTCTGCTTTTGAATATGCTATCTAGGTTGGTCATAACTTTCCTTCCAAGGAGTAAGCGTCTTTTAATTTCATGGCTGCAGTCACCATCTGTAGTGATTTTGGAGCCCAGAAAAATAAAGTCTGACACTGTTTCCACTGTTTCCCCATCTATTTCCCATGAAGTGATGGGACCAGATGCCATGATCTTCGTTTTCTGAATGTTGAGCTTTAAGCCAACTTTTTCACTCTCCACTTTCACTTTCATCAAGAGGCTTTTTAGTTCCTCTTCACTTTCTGCCATAAGGGTGCTGTCATCTGCATATCTGAGGTTATTGATATTTCTCCCAGCAATCCTGATTCCAGTTTGTGTTTCTTCCAGTCCAGCGTTTCTCATGATGTACTCTGCATATAAGTTAAATAAACAGGGTGACAATATACAGCCTTGACCTACTCCTTTTCCTATTTGGAACCAGTCTGTTGTTCCATGTCCAGTTCTAACTGTTGTTTCCTGACCTGCATACAAATTTCTCAAGAGGCAGATCAGGTGGTCTGGTATTCCCATCTCTTTCAGAATTTTCCACAGTTTATTGTGATCCACACAGTCAAAGGTTTTGGCATAGTCAAGAAAGCAGAAATAGATGTTTTTCTGGAACTCTCTTGCTTTTTCTATGATCCAGCAGATGTTGGCAATTTGATCTCTGGTTCCTCTGCCTTTTCTAAAACCAGCTTGAACATCAGGAAGTTCACGGTTCACATATTGCTGAAGCCTGGCTTGGAGAATTTTGAGCATTACTTTACTAGCGTGTGAGATGAGTGCAATTGTGTGGTAGTTTGAGCATTTTTTGGCATTGCCTTTCTTTGGGATTGGAATGAAAACTGACCTTTTGCAGTCCTGTGGCTACTGCTGAGTTTTCCAAATTTGCTTGCATATTGAGTGCAGCACTTTCACAGCATCATCTTTCAGGATTTGGAATAGCTCAACTGGAATTCCATATTCTCATTTAAGTTTTATGAGAAATAGGCTGGTATGATATACTTAGATTAGATCATAAAAGAATTTAAAAGGTAGTCTAAGTAAGTACCTTTCATAAGTTTGAGATCTAAGGAAAAAATTACGCATTCTATGATTTACTCATAACAGTCTGAAGTAGAGTACAGAATGATTATTATAGGATTAATTAGAAGCTTATCCTCTAGGTCAGATAAAATATAATTGGAGCCTAAAAAGCTAGCGGTGGTGAATAAGGAAACTGAAAAATTAGGAAAATATGGCATAAAAATTTTACTGGATGTGGGAATTAAATATATTACTATAATATATGTATATCATACCTGTTATGATCAAATCAAATAAGAAAGTCAGAGTAAGATAGCAGAGAAAATAGAAAGTAATAGTGAATAAAGGACATATAAAGATAATATTAAGAAGGCAGAACCATCATAAAAATGATAGCTCATTTTCATTGAGCATTTACTCTGTTCCAGGCACTGTTAATTCTTTACAAGAATTTACATAATTCTTCTAATAGACTTAAACTTATGTTGTATATAACTTATGTATTATGATATATATAGTATAGTAATAAGATAAAACTATCATCTTCACGATGATGGGATGCACAGAGAAGAAGATATCAACAATTTTGTGTTATTACTTCCTATGCTAAGTCATTTCAGTTGTTTCCAACTTTGTGCGACCCCATAGATGGCAGCCCACCAGGCTCCCCTGTCCCTGGGATTCTCCAGGCAAGAACACTGGAGTGGGCTGCCATTTCCTTCTCCAATGCATGAAAGTGAAAAGTAAAAGTGAAGTCGCTCAGTCGTGTCCGAGTCTTAGCGACCCCATGGACTGCAGCCTAACAGGCTCCTCCGTCCATGGGATTTTCCAAGCAAGAGTACTGGAGTGGGGTGCCATTGCCTTCTCCGTATTACTTCCTAAAATGCGTAATTTGAATTTAGTCATGAGAAATATCAGAGAAACAGCAATGTTACTGAAAAAAAGATTGAGAAGCTGTGATTAAGGAAGAATGAAGTGCCATGGTATTTAAATGCAGTATGTAATCCTAAATGTAAACTAAGTTCAGTTTTTTGTTTGTTTTGGCTTTATGGATCATTGATACGATAACTAGTAAAATATTAATATGGTTTTAAGATTAGATAATATCATCATATTAGTGTTATTTGTGGATTTTGATAAAAGTCTTATAAGTTTAAAAGAGAGTATACTTTTTCTTATGAAATAGACATTGATGTATTTTAGATTTAAATTTCAAAATTTGAAAGATATAGAGTAAGATGTCTTACCAGTTAATATAATTAAATAGAAATAAACAAAAACAAAATAAATAGAAAAGACTCAAATAATTGAGAATTATGTAACCCATCTAGACAACCATATTAAAAATATTTTGAACTAAATAATAAAAATATAACATATCATAATGCTGAAGATGTTGATAAAGTAGTATTTAGATGAGACTTTAAAAATGTACTTGCCTCAGAAAATAAAATATATTAAAAATTAATTATCTAAACTCCCACATTGAGGTTTTTTAAAAAATGAGCAAATTAAAAGCAGAATAGTATGAAAAAAAAAAGAAATTAAAGAATAGATTATAATAAAGAAAATTAATAAAGACAAGCAATTTTAATTACAAAATCAAATCAATAAAACACTAGAAACACTAAACCATAAGATAGAATACACAAAATTATCAGTAAAAGGAATAAAATGGGACATCACTGCAGATCCTAGAACTATGAAAAGCACAGTAAGACAGTACAAAAAAACTTTGATTAATTCAAACTTAAATGCCATATAATCCTTGAAAATTATAACATAAAACCAAGCTGAAATAGAAAATTGAAGTATTCCTATATGCATTAATGTTTTCAATCTTTGTCAGTTTTTCAATAAAGAAAGTTTCAAGACCAGATGCTTTCATTGGTAAACTTTATTAAATATTTAATGTAAGAAATATGCCCAATCTTACCCAAGGCCAGAAATGGAAGATGTGGGATAATTCTCAACTATTAATAGTTTTAAGAGGTCCTTGTTAGTATGATGGGCTTCCCTGGTGACTCAGATGGTAAAGAGTCTACCTGAAGGGCAGGAGACCTGGGTTCAGTCCCTGGGTCTGGGAGATCCCCTAGTGAAGGGAATGGCTACCCATTCCAGTATTCTTGCCTGGAAAATTCCATGAACAGAGGAGCTTGGCTGGCCACAATCCATGGGTTGCAATGAGTCAGACATGACTGAGTGACTAACACTTTCACTTGACTTTTCATGAGTGTAATAACAAAACCTAATAATCAATTAAAGAAACAAATCCTGTGGATCAATATACCTCAGAATCATGGAAACAAAAATATATATTTTTTAAAAACTGCAAATCATATTCAGCAATATATAAAAAGGAAAATATATAATGCAATCACTATCAAATCCCAGATAACTTTTATGTAGGAATTAACAAATTAATTCTAAAAGCTATATATAAAGGCAAGGGATTTAGAATAGTCCAAAGGACCTTTAAAAGAGATCAAGGTTGGCGGGGAGGGCTTATAATTCCCAATCTCAAAACTTACTGAAAATCTCCTGTAATTGAAACAGCATGATGCTGGCATAAAGATAATCATATATATCCAAGCAATAGAATTGATTCCAGAAATAAACCCATACAGCTATGGCTAATTTTGTATCAGAGGAAACCATAAAATCATTTGGATTTGGTATAAAGAAAAAAGCTATGTTGACTTAAAGGTGATTCTAAGTGTACAGTTAACCCTTCCCTCCAGGATTTCAGAAATTGAGTTTTTTCAGTATAGCCATGTCTGTTGTTTGCGCTGTGTATTTTGGCATGAACAAGAGCAAGGATAATAAATAGATACATACTTAGCTGCCTGGACATGACTGCCATGTTCAAGTTCAGGAAAACCAGCATCAGGATCCATTGCAGTATCTATCTGTCATAGTTCTGAAAGGGGCAAGGAGCAACTGGAGAGAATTTTTCATGCCAAAGAGAAATTTAGAAGAAATCCTAATAACTATTTTCAATGAGTTTTATACATGTATAATTTTGTAGTCATTCTATAATGCTTTGTGTTGTTGTTGTTTAGTCACTAAGTCATGTCCAAGTCTTTTGTGACCCCATGGACTGTAGGCCACCAGACTCCTCTGACCATGGGATTTGTCAGGCAAGAATACTGGAATGGGCGGCCATTTCCTTCTCCAGGGATCTTCCAGACCCAGGGATTGAACCTACATCTCCTGCACCGCAGGTGGATACTTTACTACTGAGTCACTAGGGAAACCCTTCTATAATGCTTAACAGGACTTACAAGTTTTGAGTTAAAGTGGTTAACCTTACAATACACTATTTGAAACATGACTTTAAGAATAACAACAAAAATCCTACTGTTCTGGGAAAACATAAGTCAAGGAAACATGGAGTCAAGTGTTGGGTCAGACTCTAAATTGTGCTTGCAGCTGTTAGTAGGCAGGAAGCCAAGGCCAATTACTATCTTAGTAGACTTGTCAATCCATCCAGTCACAGCATGGTATGCTTGAGCAAACTGCCCTGCAATTTCCAAATGCAGAAAGACAAAGAAGGGATCAAGTTGACCAGCACAAGAGAAGTCCCTACCAACCTCCAAGAAGTATAGTGTTGTTGTTTTCCTTTTGTTGACTTACTCTGATTCTCTAATTTCAGATCCCTCCAGTATTTATCCCATATGTAAGTTCATCAACCCTGATGGTGGGTCTTGCTATAACATGACACAGCTATTCCGTTTTTTCAGTATGGGAGGGTAGCATGTACATGTATGGTCTGAGATAAGCTGGGACTGGCATTGCAGCTTCTCATATAAGAATTCTTCATGTAATTTATAGAAAAACATCATGAGAAACACAGTTTAGTTTTTATGGCTTTTTTCCCCCTCCTTTTATGGAAAAAAGAAACAAACAACAACAGTACCCCAGTGCTGCTGCTGCTGCTGCTGCTGCTAAGTCACTTCAGTTGTGTCCGACTCTGTGCGACCCCATAGACGGCAGCCCACCAGGCTCCCCAGTCCCTGGGATTCTCCAGGCAAGAACACTGGAGTGGGTTGCCATTTCCTTCTCCAATGCATGAGAGTGAAGAGTGAAAGTGAAGTCACTCAGTTGTGTCTGACCCTCAGCGACGCCATGGACTGCAGCCTACTAGGCTCCTCCATACCCCAGTGCTGTTGGGATTAATGCCTTCATTTCAGGAATGCTACCCTCAGTGAACTCAGCAATAAGTACATGAGAACTTTCAGATGATAAATATAAAACGGTCTTGGGGCGGCGGGGGGGTGGTGGGGAACATTTTTTTATTGTTGAAACTACCCTAAAGGACTGCAAGAAGATCCAACCAGTCCATCCTAAAGGAGATCAGTCCTGGGTGTTCATTGGAAGGACTGATGCTGAGGCTGAAACTCCGATACTTTGGCCACCTCATGCGACGAGTTGACTCATTGGAAAAGACCTTGATGCTGGGAGGGGTTGGGGGCAGGAGGAGAAGGGGACGACAGCGGATGAGCTGGCTGGATGGCATCACCGACTCGATGGGCATGAGTTTGAGTGAACTCTCGGAGTTGGTGATGGACAGGGAGGCCTGGCGTGCTGTGATTCATGGGGTCGCAAAGAGTCGGACATGACTGAGTGACTGAACTGAACCCTAAAGGAATGTTTGGTCTTAGAACTGAGATCCAGTCTTTTATGAAGAAAGAACATTAGATACTTTCTTAGCTTAATAATTTGCTTGAAAGTAGTTTACATCAATTGTATATTTTATATAACTCCACTCAAAATCATAAATAAGCCTTAGTTTGAATCTGAATTATGTGACTTCAAAGTCCCTTAAACTTTCCAAGTCTCAGTGTACTTCAAAGTATGGTGTGAGTCTCAGAACAGTTTTATCTATATAATATATTAATAATATGATCAGTATAGCTTGGTACTTAATAGACTCAAAACCATAAATAAGCCTTAGTTTGAATCTGAATTATGTGACTTCAAAGTCCCTTAAACTTTCCAAGGCTCAGTGTACTTCAAAGTATGGTGTGAGTCTCAGAACAGTTTTATCTATATAACATATTAATAATATGATCAGTATAGCTTGGTACTTAATAGACTTAATAATATGATCAGTATAGCTTGGTACTTAATAGAATCAGATAGGCCTGGTTTTGAACCCAGGCCTAGTAACCTTCATCTTTTATTAGCTGTGCAGCCTTGAATGATACCTAAACCTTTTAAAAGCTTTAGTTTATTTATCTTTTAAGTTGGATAACATTGTGCCTGTCCTATAAGGTTGTTGTGAGGAGATGCTGTCAAAATCTCGTAGGAATATAAAGTGTTTATATGTTATTATTCAGTGTTCCTTCAATCCTGTATCACTGCATAGCCTTGGTAACACCCAGACTGACCCCAAGACCTCTCTCTTTCCCTTTCTCTCTCTCAATTTTTTCCTGTATACCGACCTCCCAGAAGTGTCTTTTCCTCATTGTTAGCTGTCTTTTCAGAAATTTTCAGTGACTCTTCTGCCTAACATGTCAATGCTAAGGTCTCAGAGACAAAGTCATGGATTTGTTTAGTGGTCTAATAATCAGCTTAGTTCAAATACTGACTTCATCTCAAATCAGGTATTAAAATCATATGACATTTGCATTTATTTCTGCTCTAATTTTTAAGATTTCTTTCCTTCTACTAACCCTGGGGTTCTTCATTTCTTCCTTTTCTAGTTGCTTTAGGTGTAGAGTTAGGTTGTTTATTTGACTTTTTTCTTGTTTCTTGAGGTGTGCCTGTATTGCTATGAACTTTCCCCTTAGGACTGCTTTTACCGTGTCCCACAGGTTTTGGGTTGTTGTGTTTTCATTTTCATTCGTTTCCATGCAAATTTTGATTTCTTTTTTGATTTCTTCTGTGATTTGTGGTTATTCAGCAGCGTGTTGTTCAGCCTCCATATGTTGGAATTTTTAATAGTTTTTCTCCTGTAGTTGAGATCTAATCTTACTGCATTGTGGTCAGAAAAGATGCTTGGAATGATTTCTATTTTTTTGAATTTACCAAGGCTAGCTTTATGGCCCAGGATGTGATCTATCCTGGAGAAGGTTCACAGCAATCAGAGCAGAAAAAGAAATAAAAGGAATCCAAATTGGAAAAGAAGAAGTAAAACTCTCACTATTTGCAGATGACATGATCCTCTACATAGAAAACCCTAAAGACTCCACCAGAAAATTACTAGAACTAATCAATGACTATAGTAAAGTTGCAGGATATAAAATCAACACACAGAAATCCCTTGCATTCCTATACACTAATAATGAGAAAACAGAAAGAGAAATTAAGGAAACAATTCCATTCACCATTGCAACGGAAAGAATAAAATACTTAGGAATATATCTACCTAAAGAAACTAAAGACCTATATATAGAAAACTATAAAACACTGGTGAAAGAAATCAAAGAGGACACTAATAATTGGAGAAATATACCATGTTCATGGATTGGAAGAATCAATATAGTGAAAATGAGTATACTACCCAAAGCAATCTATAGATTCAATGCAATCCCTATCAAGCTACCAACAGTATTCTTCACAGAGCTAGAACAAATAATTTCACAATTTGTATGGAAATACAAAACACCTCGAATAGCCAAAGCTATCTTGAGAAAGAAGAATGGAACTGGAGGAATCAACCTACCTGACTTCAGGCTCTACTACAAAGCCACAGTTATCAAGACAGTATGGTACTGGCACAAAGACAGAAATATAGATCAATGGAACAAAATAGAAAGCCCAGAGATAAATCCACGCACATATGGACACCTTATCTTTGACAAAGGAGGCAAGGATATACAATGGATTAAAGACAATCTCTTTAACAAGTGGTGCTGGGAAAACTGGTCAACCACTTGTAAAAGAATGAAACTAGGCCACTTTCTAACACCATACACAAAAATAAACTCAAAATGGATTAAAGATCTAAACATAAGACCAGAAACTATAAAACTCCTAGAGGAGAACATAGGCAAAACGCTCTCTGACATACATCACAGCAGGATCCTCTATGACCCACCTCCCAGAATATCGGAAATAAAAGCAAAAATAAACAAATGGGACCTAATTAACCTTAAAAGCTTCTGCACATCAAAGGAAACTATCATCAAGGTGAAAAGACAGCCTTCAGAATGGGAGAAAATAATAGCAAATGAAGCAACTGTCAAACAACTAATCTCAAAAATATACAAGCAACTCCTCCAGCTCAACTCCAGAAAAATAAATGACCCAATCAAAAAATGGACCAAAGAACTAAATAGACATTTCTCCAAAGAAGACATACAGATGGCTAACAAACACATGAAAAGATGCTCAACATCACTCATTATCAGAGAAATGCAAATCAAGACCACTATGAGGTACCATTTCACACCAGTCAGAATGGCTGCGATCCAAAAGTCTACAAATAATAAATGTTGGATAGGGTGTGGAGGAAAGGGAACCCTCTTACACTGTTGGTGGGAATGCAAACTAGTACAGCCACTATGGAGAACAGTGTGGAGATTCCTTAAAAAACTGGAAATAGAACTGCCTTATGATCCAGCAATCCCACTGCTGGGCATACACACTGAGGAAACCAGAAGGGAAAGAGACACGTGTACCCCAATGTTCATCGCAGCACTGTTTATAATAGCCAGGACATAGAAGCAACCTAGATGTCCATCAGCAGATGAATGGATAAGAAAGCAGTGGTACATATACACAATGGAGTATTACTCAGCCATTAAAAAGAATACATTTGAATCAGTTCTAATGAGGTGGATGAAACTGGAGCCTATTGTACAGAGTGAAGTAAGCCAGAAGGAAAAACACCAATACAGTATACTAACGCATATATATGGAATTTAGAAAGATGATAACAATAACCCTGTGTACGAGACAGCAAAAGTGACGCTGATGTATGGAACAGTCTTATGGACTCTGTGGGAGAGGGAGAGGGTGGGAAGATTTGGGAGAATGGCATTGAAACATGTAAAATATCATGTATGAAACAAGATGCCAGTCCAGGTTCAATGCACGATACTGGATGCTTGGGGCTAGTGCACTGGGACGACCCAGAGGGATGGTATGGGGAGGGAGGAGGGAGGAGGGAGGAGGGTTCAGGATGGGGAGCACATGTATACCTGTGATGGATTCATTTTGATATTTGGCAAAACTAATACAATATTGTAAAGTTTAAAAATAAAATAAAATAAAAAAAATAAAATGAACATTAAAAAAAAAGAAAAAAAAAAGAAAATCATATGACATTTGAACAAACTTATTAAACTATCCATGTGTCAGTTTTTTCTTTTATATAAAGAAGAGATATAGTCCTTTGCATACAGGTTGTTCATAGGAAAGGAGATAATAATAAAGCATTTAATATAAATCTGGTATAAGTAAACTTTAGTGGTTTTTTTTCTAATTATGGGAGAAATCCAGTTTTAAGAAAGTTCTGTCTTATGTTCTCAAATCCTGCATTTTGTTACATTTTAAATGTAACCATCTTTTTTAGCAACAATTGAGCTAAATTGAGCAAATTTATATATATATAAATTGAGCAAATTTATATCACCTTCTGTAGGATACCTCTTCAACTGGTATGTCCTGGTAATACTTTTTATAAAAACTACTACATATTTTGCTTCACCTATAAGTAAAAATATTATTTTAAAGATTTTTAAATAATACTTCTTTTAAAAATAAAGATTTGTTCACAAAGTTCATGGATATTTTTAAAAGAAAGTGGTATTATAATTATTTATCTTCCATAGATGATGGCTGTTTATTTTCACAAATTTTACTAGTAAATCGAGAGAGTTGTACTAATGGAGAAATGAAAAGATAATGAAACACTGTGTCTAAAATAGGAATGTTTCAATATATATTAGCTCTGTAATTCAACATCTTTGCTGGATAGTGCCTCTTGAAAATTTTTTTCACCAACTGCATCTTTCCTTTTAGTTTTATGGAAGGCTTATGCCACAGGTAATTGCTCATAATACTTTAAAAATTTTTTTCTAAAAAAATGATTTTTAAGGAAAATTATAGTTCTAATGTGATGAATATGAAAAATAAATATGAGACCAAGAACTAAACTCTAATGCTATTTTCTCTGGGGATTAGTTTAGTCAGTGACAAATTTGTTTCTTTCATAGCTCCTTTGAAGAACAGCAGGAGTGTTTCTATGATAGTCATCCTCACTGAGATTCACTGTGTTTCATTTGCTTTGTAGGGTCAGATTTCCTGTTCCTATGAGGAATCAAATGTTTTAGTGTTTTAAAGGAACCCATAAAATGTAGCTCATGTACCTAATGTGGACTCCTTTGAGGGAATTAGTTTCTGGATAAACCTGTCTCCCTCTCATGTACTCACTCGAATGCAACTTTCAAGCAATATACTGGGACTTTCAATGAAATATTAATATTATTTTTGGATGATCATTGGATTTTAACCTTTTACAACAAGTTGCTTGTTTTGTTTTTATTTTTTCTGAGTGTTTTTTCCCTTTTTTTTTTTTTTTGTTTGAATCCCATGTCCTAGACTTACTGAGTCATGCTGAAGGGAAGCCCTTTTCTAGAGTCCAAGCAGTACCTTGGAGTGTTTCTCTAGGGCTCTTACTGCATGAAAGCTCAGAGGAGATGAAATTCAAGAATTTCTTAGGAATCACTCACTTAGTAAAGACAATGCAAATAAACAGAGCTTTTGGAAATAATTGTAGTTTGAAATCTTTAACTGTGTCTAAACCCAAGAAATTAAAGGATGCTTATTCCTTGTAAGGAAAGTTATGACCAACATAGATAGCATATTCAAAAGCAGAGACATTACTTTGTCAACAAAGGTTCGTCTAATCAAGGCTATGGTTTTTCCTGTGGTCATGTATGGATGTGAGAGTTGGACTGTGAAGAAGGCTGAGCGCTGAAGAATTGATGCTTTTGAACTGTGGTGTTGGAGAAGACTCTTGAGAGTCCCTTGGACTGCAAGGAGATCCAACCAGTCCATTCTGAAGGAGATCAGCCCTGGGATTTCTTTGGAAGGAATGATGCTAAAGCTGAAACTCCAGTACTTTGGCCACATCATGCGAAGAGTTGACTCATTGGAAAAGACTCTGATGCTGGGAGGGATTGGGGACAGGAAGAGAAGGGGACAACAGAGGATGAGCTGGCTGGATTGCATCACCGACTCGATAGACATGAGTCTGAGTGAACTCCAGGAATTGGTGATGGACAGGAAGGCCTGGCGTGCTGTGATTCATGGGGTGGTAAGGAGTCAGACACGACTGAGCGACTGAACTGAACTGAACTGAAACCCAAGAAACATGCTGAGATTCTAAAAAGTCACTTGATTTGCTGGGAACCTTCCTACAGTTCTCTGTATAAGAAAAGTATAAAGGGAAATATTTTCAAGAAAAATCAATTACAAATTTACTTGGAGACAGGAAATAAACTTATTAAGGAATTATACTCACTCACAAAATATTTATTCATTCATTTCCTTAGTTATTCAAACAACATTGACTTTCTATGCCCTTTAGTTGAAAGACTATAGTTTATGTTTCAGCTCATCATTTATTAGCTCTATTGCTTTGAGAAACTTACTTAAAAGTCTTTAAGCCTTTATAAAACAGGAATAATTTTTGCAACTTTTAAAAAGGGTTTGAGGGACATCCAACAGAAAAATAAATGTAAAGCACATTGTATCTAAAACTTATCTCCTACTTATATATTTATACTCCTTTATATCTTTCTCTTCTAAACTTGCCTACTATTTTATCCCTGATAAATAATTCTGACACATTGCTCCTGACTGTTATTTTATTCTCCTATTCAAAACACTAGCTTTATTTTTCCAATTTGGGTTTTAATTTTTCATTCTGGCATTGAAAGTCTTTGACAAATCTTGACAAGTTCCCAGTACACACACACATACACATCTCCCATAAAACCTCTTTTTAGATTGCATGTCCTCCCTAAGCACCCCCAGTGTTCCATGTTTCTACATATTAAGTTAAACCTTTATCACTAACTGAACTCCTCTTTCCCAACCTTTCAGATGAAAGTTTATTCCAACTACTGAAGGTCCATTGTGCATACCTTTACCCATGAAATATTTTTTGTTTCCCAAATGGAATATTCCTTCCCCTCTGAGTTGCTGCAAAAATTTGCATGAGCTTCTTCTATGCCAATCTTCTTAGGTTGTCCTGCATTCTAGTCTTTTATATGTCTCTGATCTCTATAACCAGAAGATGAGTTTTCTAAGGATACATAGCTTACTCAGCTTTGAACCCTTTTCAGTGTCTACCATAGCGGCAAATTGTAGACATGTAATAAATATTTGGCCAAATTGAATTGCATGGCTTAGTTGGTTTATCCTCATGGGGGATGTAATACAGGTAATTGAATTTTTCTAGCTGCTTATGAAGGCCCATTTACTTTCACTAACAGTTGGACAGGTGGTGAGATCATTAGGCTAATTTTCAAGTTGCGGATTCAGCTGTACTTTTGAATGGTCATCAATGCACTTTACTACGGATAACTGGGTTGAAATGCCTTTTGGTTTTATATGAAGAGGCAAAGAAATGTTCATTGAAAGTAATGGAGAGAAGATAATGATTTCAATTTCTTTTCTTTTTTTTTTTATTCTCCATAAGCTATATTGTAAGTACAGCTATTGGTAGACCAATCTATTTCTTTTTTTTTTTTTTCTAATTTTATTTTATTTTTAAACTTTACATAATTGTATTAGTTTTGCCAAATATCAAAATGAATTCGCCACAGGTATACATGTGTTCCCCATCCCGAACCCTCCTCCCTCCTCCCTCCCCATACCATCCCTCTGGGCCATCCCAGTGCACCAGCCCCAACATCATTTTCATATTTTTAACTATTGTATTAGAAGTGTTAATTTCAAGTAACCTGTAAAATAGTCAACTGTTACACATTATTGAAAACAAACAAGAACAACCAAAAACATGATAAATATATGTCAATGAAAACAGCTAATCTGAATTTAAGATTCAATAATGGATAGATTTCAGAAGCTTAAACTACATTTTTGGTATAACCAAGCTATAGTTTTTAAATAATAGTGTGTAAATAAAATTGCATAAAAAAGATTTTCTAGATATTTGTAGGCATATCTACACTGCATATTCTAGCATTAAATAAGAGGTAGGGAGACACTTACTGTAGATTTTTCTACCAATCAGAATTTGCATTTTTTAAAAAAAATATGGTCTTTGTTATTTCCAGATTTACTTACTTGCTAAATTTGTAACCCCCAAATCAATACTTATGAAACTTTTGCAGTAATTTGCAGACATGAACAGAGTGGCAAAATATCTGAATCATCTAAAGGTACATTCCCAGTTGAGGATGGACAAGGCAACACTCTGCCTTCTTGGTTCAGTTCATACAAACAAGCATTCTTTTCATTTTTATTTAGTACTACATTTTTTATATTTTATGTCTATTATTGGTGATTTTGCCATTTAAAATCTCTCCCCAGGGTAGTACCTAAGTCCTGTCTAGTGTTTTTAAGTGCAGGAAGACTGTTATATGCCATAAGAAGAATATACATGTATTATATAAGGTTCATTCAGGCATGAGTTATAGTGCTGTTGGCTATGAGTTCCAAGCTAATTATTAGCAATAAAGTGTCTTTAAACAGATATATATATATATATACACACTTATATATATATATACACACATATATATATATATGCATGCATATATGGTAAGATTATGAATTGATACATTGATAAAAATGTGACCAAAGGCTTTTAGAATACTAACTCTATTTCCACTAAGAGGAATGATTTGGTATTCATTAATTGTTTACAGTGAGTATAGAATATATTAATAACTACCATCAGTAATGAAAATTACTGAGTTTTGTGGTTTTGTCTCCTATAGCTGATTACTAGATCAGAATAAAAGTGATGCTTTACTTATCTTTGAACTTTATAGTGCATTGTTATGGTTCTTCTTTCTCCTCCTTCTATAATAGTAGACATATTTTGTACCAGGAACTTTGCATAGGTGGCTCATTTTATATTACCATGAATAAAAGCATTACACTTTTTATGTATTTTAGAAATACAGAAACTCATCTGATTATCAAAACTAATAAAAATCATTGTAATATCCCATAATATCCCATATATTCAGGAGGAAAAAAAGGAACTGGTGCTCTTCAGGACTGATAGATTATAAAATTACTAACATACATATACATGCACATGTATACAATAGTTCAAACACACCTAGTCACACACACGTAAAGCATGGTACAAGCAAAACCAAATAATTCTCTTGCCATATAAATTGTGTATTTTATCAGTTGTGAAAATATCTGATGACACAGAAAGCTTCCTGCAATGTATAATGTATAGTGTCAAGTCAATAAGAATAACTGAATAACTATAGAATTAGTAATACTGTGTTAAGCATTATAAGCTACAAACACATCTGAACATAATGTTGCCCTAAAGCATTTTATATTCCTGCAGCATACACACAGTGAAATGTAACTAAAACACAAGGCGGCAATTCCAGTAAAGTCTCCTTATGTTGGTATTTGGAAACACTGAGGTAGATTACTAGATTTTTCTTTTTTCATTCCATGATTGATTTAAATTAGCTGCAATGAACGTGATCACAGATTTGGACAAAACTGAGCAATTAATGAAATTAGCTAAGTTTTTAATTTAGTTCTAGATAATTTTAAATTATATGATTTCATTATTTAGGCTGACCACTACAACTTTCCAGTAAAATCCCAGCACTTCTTAGCTTATTTATGCTGAAGCTACCAATATTCACTACATAGCATTCTCTAGTAGGGTCCTTCCAGACAAGCAAGGCTGACTGCTTCTGTGGTGTTCGCTATGCCCATTTGAAATTGTATACATTCTTGTTGCGCCCAACCCTCAAAGTGATGGGCACTCATAAAACTTTTTTGCTGGGTGTTTCTAGTGCAAGAAGTTGGTCTAGCCAGTGAAATTCGGGTCTCAACAGTTTTCCAGCCAATGATATCAGCCACATGGCATTCTTTTCTCTTAAAGGAAAATTCATATTCAAACTAGTTTCTAGCCGGTAAGAGAAAGACATCTCCCCTCACCTCTACACACACACACACACACACACACACACACACACACAATATCTCACACAAACACACATACCCACATAGTCCTTCGAAGGATAAAAGCCTCTATTTTTCCCATGTAAAGCCTGAGGTGGGATAAAGAGTGGAGTTTCCCTGGTGACTCAGTGATAAAGAACCTGTCTGTCAATGCAAGAGACATGGGTTTGATCCTTGGGTAAGGAAGATTCCCTGGAGAAGGAAATGGCAACCCACTCCAGTGTTTTTACCTGGGAAATCCCATGGACAGAGGAGCCTGGTGGGCTATAGTTGATGGGATCTCAAAAGAGTCGAACACAACTTAGCAACTAAACAACAGCAGGGTAAAGAGTAGTATTGCAAAAATGGTTTTGGCTGTCTTTCTGTAAGACCTTTCTTCAGAATTTGTGTTTTGTGTGGTTGTAGGTAAGGGTGATTTATCATCTCTTAATCTTGTATTTGCATTCCAGCAAATATGCAGAGATAACAAGAAAAGTCCCATTTCTATCAGGAATCAAAATGTATATGGACATGCTAATTACATTCTGGAATATAAATAGTTTCACTATACAAGTAGAATTATGATGTTTTCTCTGTGCCTTGTAGACTTTTATAAGATTAAATATATAGCTTTTTGATCTATGGCTGAATTCTGCCACTGAAAACTGCATCAGTTCAATTCAGTTCAGTCGCTCAGTCGTGTCCCACTCTTTGCGACCCCATGAGTCACAGCATGCCAGGCCTCCCTGTCCATCACCAACTCCCGGAGTTCACCCAGACTCACATCCATCGAATCAGTGATGCCATCCAGCGATCTCATCCTCTGTCATCCCCTTCTCCTCCTGCATCCAATCCCTCCCAGCATCAGAGTCTTTTCCAATGAGTCAACTCTTCACATGAGGTGGCCAAAGTACTGGAGTTTCAGCTTTAGCATCATTCCTTCCAAAGAAATCCAAGGGTTGATCTCCTTCAGAATGGACTGGTTGGATCTCCTTGCATTCCAAGGGACTCTCAAGAGTCTTCTCCAACACCACAGTTCAAAAGCATCAATTCTTCAGCGCTCAGCCTTCTTCAAAGTCCAACTCTCACATCCATACATGACCACAGGAGAAACCATAGCCTTGACTAGACAAACCTTAGTATGTAATGAATATAAGCTGAGACAAGAGTTACTTTAACACATTTGAGTTACCTAACTAACACTTGTCTTTGTCAAGTATTTTCCCAGATTAAGACAATATATGCTGAGTGAGAGAACTGCAAACACCCCTGACTATAGTAGAAGACATATGACTCTTCCCTGCGGTACATGTAAGGTTAAATTCTGTCATTGGATATTTTGATATGCCATAACCCTGAAGGAAAAGAAGGATGGCTGGAGTCTTTTAAGGCAAGAATAGACTATGATGGTGATGATGCAAAGCTTCCAATCTTCCAGTAGCCTCAGAAGCAAGTTTGGCTAAGTGTTAACTTGCCATTATGGAGGATATAGACTTGTGACCTCATACTCTGAAGTATGTGACCTCATATAGACTATATAGACTATATAGACCTCATATAGACTATATAGACCTCATATAGACTATAGAGGATATAGACTTGTGACCTCATACTCTGAAGTATGTGACCTCATACTCTGAAGATTCTTCAAAGAACGTATCTCAGACAAGGCAGAAACCCATACTCCATCAACACTTGGGAAAAGGGGTCAGGCTAATGTGATTATGTTTAATCAAAGGAAAAATATAGAGGAAAATGCTCATTTTTATCAATTTAATTCTGCTATGTCATTTTAAAATTAGTTATTTTCTTCCTACCATTAGAATAAATAGGCTTCCTCTCTTATCTCTAGATTTTATTCTGGGAATGGGGTAGTACAGGATAAAGTTTTTAAAATAGAAGTAATCCCTGGTATTCTAAAATTCTAGTTTATACCTTTTAAAAGTGTAAATATAGAGAAAAACATATTGTCTTAAATTGATGGTCTCTAACTAACATTTCAGAAAGGATTTTTTTTTTTTAATGAAGTTCTCTTCCTAGGTTCTTAGCTCTTACCAGAGATGGGATATTGAGTATGTATTCTTTTTATGATGTGATATCTGAAGGTTTGTTTTTTGTTTGTTGTATTTTTTAAATCCATATGGTCCAGAAGAAGTATCCTATTTAGTTAGGAAAGATTTGTGAGTATCTTGTATTTGGGCTTCCCAGGTGACTTGCCAATGTCAGAGCTGCAGAAGATGTGGGTTTGATCCCTAGGTGGAGAAGATACTCTGGGGAAGGAAATGGCAACCCACTCCAGTATTCATGCCAGAATAATCCCACGGCCAGAGGAACTTGGCAGGTACAGTCCATGGGGTTGTGAAGAATCGGACATGACTGAGCAACTGAGAATGCACACATGGTTGTATTTCATTATATAAATTGACAAAATATATTTAGATGCCCAGGGGAAAAGTAAGACTAACAAAATGCAGAATAGCCAAGTAGTTATTTTTCTAAAGTGAATAGGCAAGCATATCACTGTGTCTCTTCTCTTTTCAAGAGTCCAGAAAATGTTTGAGGAACCCACACTTTCCTGGAAAATTCAGGGTGATAGAAACTCAGGTATCAAAACCCTTATTCCTTCCTGGAGGTTTCATTTCTGTACAAATCAATAGTTTCTAAAACATTTATGCTAATGTGTTATATACAGACTTTATTTCACCACTGGGCATTTCAATGGCAATAAAACAGACAGTTGAGCACAATTAGTTCTTTGGCAGGACTGTAAATAAAGTCAGTTCTTTCTTCTCATCCCAAGCACACAATAGCAGTAGCTCAGTTGAAACCCATCCGTAGGATCCAGTTCTTACTTTTTTTCTGTCAGGTTGGTGACTTCATATCAAAGTACTTCAATGAATGCCTTACAAATTTAGAGGGCTTGAAATTAAACATGAGTTTTGACCTTTACTATAATATATTCTTAATATTTCATTTTGCCTGTGCCAAATTTGAGATATCTTTGTCCTCTGGTTTTAACTTTAACTTGTACTGTTTGACTCATTCCATTATTTTTATAAGCCAAAATAACTGAAGTGACAGATTTGGAGAACTGGAGATGATTTTGTTTGAAGATGATGTTCCATCTTCTAGAGCAGGGTTAGAAGCCGAAAGACTGATGTGAGACATAAGTATTCTCATTTGCCCAAGGCCGTCTTAGTTTCTGTTGTTCCAAAGCAATTATCAATACCCCCTTTACACAGAAGTGCACTTCTTTGATCAGTTTCATAATAATTGTAGAATAAATCCCTCTGAGTACAAGGTAAGAGTCAGTGACTTTTATTCAGGTACCATTAAACAGAAAAAATTGCTCCTCCTTGAATATCTAACTACAGAAGTTAGATATGTAATATTGTTTTTCTTTGTATATACAACCAAATATTAGGCATTTACTTGGATATAACTTCTTCTATTTATTCATCACTTTTATTTTTTAAAAAATAATTAATATCAAATTTTACTCAGTTTTTTTCCCCTCTTTTATAAGTCTATAAATTCCTGGTGAACCATGGTCATGCTTTGTTTATTTCTGTTTTCCCAAAGCAACTAGTAGAATGTGCAACATAATGTTAATAATAATTGTAAGAATGGTGATAATAATAACAATCCCATTGCATACAATATGCTGTATTAGGATTCTCCAGAAAAAGATAGCAGAAGAGAGATAGATTATAAAGAACTGGCACATACAAATATGGAGTTGGGAAGTTTCATGGTGGCCATCTATAATCTGGAGATCTAGGAAAACTGGGGATATAGTTCAGATCAATCAGGGTTAGAGACTTAGGCCCTAAAGACAATCAAGTCACTTTATGTATTTCTGGAATAGCTGTACTGAGTTACAAGTGCTAGAGATATGAATGGTGATCTTCATTAAGCAATGATTTAGTTAGGAAAATCTATTTTTTAGATCAGCTAAAACAATACCCTACAAATGTTTGATAGATATGGTCAATGAATTAAAACCATCCAGGTTTTGACAACCATCTGAATATAGAAGATAAAGAGAGGACTAAGTCAAATAAGAATACACAGAAGAACTGTACAAAAACAATCTTCATGACCCAGATAATCACGACGGTGTAATCACTCACGTAGACGGAGAAATCCTGGAATGTGAAGTCAAGTGGGCCTTAGGAAGCAGCACTACGAACAAAGCTAGGGGAGGTGATGGAATTCCAGTTGAGCTATTTCAAATCCTGAAAGATGATGCTGTGAAAGTGCTGCACTCAATATGCCAGCAAATATGGAAAACTCAGCAGTGGCCACAGGACAGGAAAAGGTCAGTTTCCATTCCAATCCCAAAGAAAGGCAATGCCAAAAAATGCTCAAACTACCGCACGATTGCACTCATCTCACACACTAGGAAAGTAATGCTCAAAATTCTCCAAGCCAGGCTTCAACAATACATGAACTGTGAACTTCCAGATGTTCAAACTGGTTTTAGAAAAGGCAGAGGAATCAGATGTCAAATTGAAAACATGCTCTGGATCATCGAAAAAGCAAGAGAGTTCCAGAAAAACATCTATTTCTGCTTTATTGACTATGCCAAAGCCTTTGACTGTGTGGATCACAATAAACTGTGGAAAATTCTGAAAGAGATGGGAATGCCAGACTGCCTGACCTCCCTCTTGAGAAACATGTATGCAGGTAAGGAAGCAACAGTTAGAACTGGACATGGAACAACAGACTGGTTCCAAATAGGAAAAGGAGTATGGCAAGGCTGTATATTGTCACCCTGCTTATTTAACTTATATGCAGAGTACATCATGAGAAACGCTGGGCTGAAAGAGAAGCACAAGCTGGAATCAAGATTGCTTGGAGAAGTATCAATAACCTCAGATATACAGATGATACCACCCTTATGGCAGAAAGTGAAGAGGAACTAAAAAGCCTTTTGATGAAAGTGAAAGAGTAGAGTGGAAAAGTTGGCTTAAAGCTCAACATTCAGAAAACTAAGATCATGGCATCCGGTTCCATCACTTCATGGCAAATAGATGGGGAAACAGTGTCAGACTTTATTTTTTTGGGCTCCAAAATCGTTGCAGATGGTGATTGCAGCCATGAAATTAAAAGACGCTTACTCCTTGGAAGGAAAGTTATGACCAACCTAGATAGCATATTCAAAAGCAGAGACATTACTTTGCCAACAAAGGTCCGTCTAGTCAAGTCTATGGTTTTTCCAGTGGTCAGGTGTGGATATGAGAGTTGCACTATATAGAAAGCTGAGTGCTGAAGAATTGATGCTTTTGAACTGTGGTGTTGGAGAAGACTCTTGAGAGTCCCTTGGACTGCTAGGAGATCCAACAAGTCCATCCTAAAGGAGATCAGTTTTCATTGGAAGGACTGATGCTGAAACTGAAACTCCAATACTTTGGCCACCTGATGTGAAGAGCTGACTCATTGGAAAAGACCCTGATGCTGGTAAAGATTGAGGGCAGGAGGAGAAGGGGATGACAGAGCATGAGACAGTTGGGTGGCATCATTGACTTGATGGACATGGGTTTGGGTGGACTCTGGGAGTTAGTGATGAACAGGGAGGCCTGGCATGCTGTGGTTCTTGGGGTTTCAAAGAGTCGGACATGACTGAGAGACTGAACTGAACTGAAGTGAAATAATTTATCTTAGAAAACTGGAAGGTCAATGGTATTATTAATACAAAATTTAAATGTTAATGACCCCTTCCTTTGGCATATTGAATTTGATATTCTTAAAAATATTTAGTTGGTGAGTTAGAGTCAATGTGGACATTTGTTCAGTCATTCAGTCCTGTCCAATCCTTTGTGATCCCATGGACAGCCGCATGCCAGATTTCCTTGCCCATCACCAACTCCCAGAGTTTGCACAAACTTATGTCCATCGATTCGGTGATGACATCCAACCATCTCATCCTCTATTGTTCCCTTCTCCTCCTGCCTTCAATCTTTCCCAGCATCAGGGTCTTTTCCAATGAATAAGGTCTTTGCATCAGGTGGCCAAAGTATTGGAGCTTCTGCTTTAGCATCAGTCCATCCAATGAATATACAGAACTGAATTCATTTAGACTGACAGGTTTGATCTCCTTGCAGTCGAAGGGACTCTCAAGAGTATTCTCCAACACCCAAGTTCAAAAACATCAATCCTTCAGTGCTCGGTTCAGTTCAGTCACTCAGTCATGTCCGACTCTTTGCGACCGCATGGAATGCAGGCCTCCCTGTCCATCACCAACTCCCAGAGTTTGCTCAAATTCATATCCATTGAGTTAGTGATGCCATCCAATCATCTCATCCTCTGTCATCCCCTTCTCCTCCCACCTTCAACTTTCCCAGCATCAGGGTCTTTTCAAATGAATCAGCTCTTCACATCAGGTGGCCAAAGTATTGTAGGTCCAGCTTCAGTATCAGTCCTTCCAATGAATATTCAGGACTGATTTCATTTAGGATTGACTTGTTGGATTCGTTACACTCCAAGGGACTGTCAAGAGTTTTCTCCAACACCATAGTTCAAAGCATCAATTATTGGCACTCAGCTCTTTTTATAGTCCAACTCACATATCCATACAAGACTACTAGAATAACTACAGCCTTAACTAGATGGATCTTTGTTGACAAATTAATGTCTCTGCTTTTTAATATGCTGTCTAGGTTGGTCATAACTTTTCTTCCAAGGAGTAAGTGTCTTTTAATTTCATGGCTGCAGTCACCATCTGCAGTCATTTTGGAGACCCCAAAAAGAGAGTCTGACACTGTTACCACTGTTTCTCCATCTATTTGCCATGAAGTGATGGGACTGGATGCCATGATCTTAGTTTTCTGAATGTTGAGCTTTAAGCCAACTTTTTCACTCTCCTCTTTCACTTTCGTCAAGAGGCTCTTTAGTTCCTCTTCACTGTCTGCCATAACAGTGGTATCATCTGCATATCTGAGGTTATTGATATTTCTCTCAGCAGTCTGGATTCCAGCTTGTGCTTAAGCCAGCCCAGCGTTTCTCATGATGTACATTGCATATAAGTTAAATAAGCAGGGTGACAATATACAGCCTTGCCATTTTCCTTTTCCTATTTGGAACCAGTCTGTTGTTCCATGTCCAGTTCTAAGACTGTTGCTTCCTCTCTGGCATACATGTTTCTCAAGAGGGAGGTCAGGCAGTCTAGTATTCCCATCTCTTTCAGAATTTTTCACAGTTTATTGTAATCCACACAGTCAAAGGCTTTGGCATAGTCAATAAAGCAGAAATAGATGTTTTTCTGGAACTCTCTTGCATTTTTGATGATTCAGCAGATGTTGGCAGTTTGATCTCTGGTTCCTCTGCCTTTTCTAAATCCATCTTGACCATCTGGAAGTTCACGGTTCATGTATTGTTGAAGCCTGGCTTGGAGAATTTTGAGCATTACTTTCCTAGTGTGTGAGATGAGTGCCATTGTTTGGCAGTTTGAGCATTCTTTGGCATTGCCTTTCTTTGGGATTGGAATGAAAACTGACCTTTTCCAGTCCTGTGGCCACTGCTGAGTTTTCCAAATTTGCTGGCATATTGAGTGCAGCACTTTCACAGCATCATCTTTCAGGATTTGAAATAGCTCAACTGGAATTCCATCACCTCCACTAACTTTGTTCGTAGTGATGCTTCCTAAGGCCCACTTCACTTCACATTCCAGGATGTCTGAGTCTACGTGAATAATCATACCATCATGGTTATCTGGTTCATGAAAATTTTTTTGTGCAGTTCTTCTGTGTTCTTTCCACCTCTTCTTAATATCTTCTGCTTCTGTTAGGTCCGTACCATTTCTGTCCTTTATTGAGCCTGTGTTTGCATGAAATGTTCCCTTGGTTTCTCTAATCATCTTGAATAGATCTCTAGTCTTTCCCATTCTGTTGTCTTCCTCTATTTCTTTGCAGTGATCACTGAGGAAGGCTTTCTGATCTCTCCTTGCTCTTCTTTGAAACTCTGCATTTAAATGGATATATCTTTCCTTTTCTCGTTTCCTTTTTGCTTCTCTTCTATTCACAGCTATTTATAAAGCCTCCTCAGACAGCCATTTTGCTTTTTTGCATTTGTTTGTCTTGGGGATGTTCTTGCTCCCTGTCTCCTCAGTGTCATGAAGCTCTGTCCGTAGTTCATCAGCCACTCTGTCTATCAAATCTAGTCCCTTAAACCTATTTCTCACTTTGCTGGACTGGTGAGCGCTGAGAGAAGATTCCCCACGTCCAAGGTCAGGAGCAGCAGCTATGCTTCCCTGGGCCAGCAGTGTGGAGATATCCTAAGTCCAAGTCAGAGAAGCCGCAGTATGACAGTAGGCACTGGAGCAGCTGTGAGAGATACACCACAGCCAAGGGTAAAGCAGAAGCCCCATCAAGATGGTAGGAGAAGCGAATTCGCATTTAGAATCAAACCCCATTCCAGCCAGAGACACTCTGAGGGCCCAAACAAGCCTTGTGTGCACCAGGACCCTGAAACCCACAGAGACTGAGACAAAACTGTGCTTGAGTGTCTCCTGTGGAGGTACAGGTTGGGGGTGGTCTGCCACAGGGACAGAGGCTCTGGGTGTAGCAGACTTGGGTATGGCATAAGCCCTCTTGGAGGAGGTCACCATTAACCCCACCATAGAGCTGCCAGAACTTACACAGGACTGGGAGATAGACTCTCAGAAGGCAGAACAAAATCTTTTGCACCAGGGCCCAGAAGAAAGGAGCAGTGACCCAGCAGGAGACTGCCCCAGACTTGCCTGTGGGTGTCAGGGAGTCTTCAGCAGAGGCGTGGGTCGGTGGTGGCTTGCTGCAGGATTGGGGGCATTGAGTATAGCACTATATGCATGGGATCTTTTGAGGAAGGCCACCAGTATCTTCATTACCTTGACTGTAGTTTGGCCCCAGGTAAATAGCAGGGAGGGAACACAGCTCCACACATAAACAGAAAATTGGATTAACAATTTACTGAGCATGGCCCTGCCAATCAATTCCTGGCCTCTCTCCCCAGGAAGCTTCAATAAGCCTCATCATTCTCCATCAGAGGACAGACAGACTGAAAATCACAATCAAGAAAACTAACCAATCTAATCACATGGGCCCCAGCCTTGTCTAACTCAATGAAACTATGAGCCATGCCCTGTAGGGCCACCCAAGATGGATATAGGTCATGGTGGAGAGTTTTGACAAAATGTGGTCCACTGGAGAAGGCAATGGCAAACTACTTCAGTATTCTTGCCTTGAGAACCCCATGAACAGTATGAAAAGGTAAAAAGGTATGACACTGAAAGATGAACCCCCCAGGTCAGTAGGTGCCCAATATGCCATTGGAGATCAGTGGAGAAATAACTCAAGAAAGAATAAAGAGATGGAGCCAAAGTAAAAAAAAAAAAAACAAAAAAACCCAGTTGTGGATGTGACTGATGATGGAAGCACAGTCCAATGCTGTAAACAGCAATATTGCATAGGAACCTGGAATATTAGGTCCATGAATCAAGACAAATTGGAAGTGGTCAAACAGGAGATGGCAAGAGTGAACATCAACATTTTAGGAATCAGTGCACCAAAATGGACCAGAATGAGGAATTTAATTCAGATGACCATTATATTTACTACTGTGGGCAAGAATCCCTTAGAAGAAATGGAGTAGCCATGATAGTCAACAAAAGAGTCCAAAATGCAGTTCAGTTCAGTTCAGTTCAGTCACTTAGTCATGTCTGACTATTTGTGACCCCATGAATCGCAGCATGCCAGGCCTCCCTATCCATTACCAACTCCCGGAGTTCACTCAAACTCATGTCCATCGAGTCAGTGATGCCATCCAGCCATCTCATCCTCTGTCGTCCCCTTCTCCTCCTGCCTTCAGTCTTTCCCAGCATCAGGGTCTTTTCCAATGAGTCAACTCTTTGCATGAGGTGGCCAAAGTAATGGAGTTTCAGCTTCAACATCAGTCCTTCCAATAAACACCCAAGACTGATCTCCTTTAGGATGGACTGGTTGGACCTCCTTGCACTCCAAGGGACTCTCAAGAGTCTCCAAGAAAACAGTTCAAAAGCATCAATTCTTAGATGCTCAGCTTTCTTCACAGTCCAACTCTCACATCCATACATGACTACTGGAAAAACCATAGCCTTGACTAGATGGACATTTGTTGACAAAGTAATGTCTCTGCTTTTGAATATGCTATCTAGGTTGGTCATAACTTTCCTTCCAAGGAGTAAGCGTCTTTTAATTTCATGGCTACAATCACCATCTGTAATGATTTTGGAGCCCCAAAAAATAAAGTCTGCCACTGTTTTCACTGTTTCCCCATCTATTTCCCATGAAGTTATGGGACCAGATGCCATGATCTTTGTTTTCTGAATGTTGAGCTTTAAGCCAACTTTTTCCACTCTCCTCTTTCACTTTCATCAAGAGGCTTTTGAGTTCCTCTTCACTTTCTGCCATAAGGGTGGTGTCATCTGCATATCTAAGGTTATTGATATTTCTCCCAGCAATCTTGATTCCAGCTTGTGCATCTTCCAGCACAACGTTTGTCATGATGTACTTTGCATATAAGTTAAATAAGCAGGGTGACAATATACAGAGTTGACGTACTCCTTTTCCTATTTGGAACCAGTATGTTGTTCCATGTCCAGTTCTAACTGTTGCTTCCTGACCTGCATACAGGTTTCTCAAGAGGCAGGTCAGGTGGTCTGGTATTCCCATCTCTTTCAGAATCTTCTACAGTTTATTGTGATCCACACAGTCAAAGGCTTTGGCATAGTCAATAAAGCAGAAATGGATGTTTTTCTGGAACTCTCTTGCTCTTTTGATGATCGAGCAGATGTTGGCATTTGGATGCAATCTCAAAAATGACAGAATGATCTCTTTTTGTTTCCAAGGCAAGCCATTCAATATCCCAGTAATCCAAGTCTATGCCCCAACCAGTAACGCTGAAGAAGCTGAAGTTGAACAGTTCTATGAAGACCTATAAGATCTTCTAGAACTAACACCCCAAAAAAGATGTCCTTTTTATTATATGAGACTGTAATTCAAAAGTAGAAGAAAGTCAGGAAACACCTGGAATAATGGGCAAATTTGGCCTTGGAGTACAGAATGAAGCAGGACAAAGGCTAAGAGAATTTTTCCAAGAGAACACACTGGTCATAGCAAACACCGTCTTCTGACAACACAAGAGAAGACTCTACACATGGACATCACCAGATGGTCAACACCGAAATCAGATTGATTATATTCTTTGCAACCAAAGATGAAGAAGCTCTATACAGTCAGCATAAACAAGACTGGGAGGTTACTGTGGCTCAGATCATGAACTCCTTATTGCCAAATTCAGACTTCGGCTCTCAGCGTTCTTTATAGTCCAACTCTCACATCCATACATGACTACTGGAAAAACCATAGCCTTGACTAGATGGACCTTTGTTAGCAAAGTAATGTCTCCGCTTCTTAATATGCTGTCTAGGTTGATCATAGCTGTTTGTTTGTTTTTTTTTTTTTTCCAAAAAGTAAGTATCTTTTGATTTCATGGCTGTAGTCATGATCTGCTGTGATTTTTGAGCCTAAAAAATAAAGTTTCTCAGTTTCCACTTTTTCTCCATCTATTTGCATGGAATGATGGGACCAGATATTATGAACTTAGTTTTTTGAATGTTGAGGTTTAAGCCAGCTTTTTCACTCTCCTCTTTCACTTTCATCAGGAGGCTCTTTAGTTCCTCTTTGCTTTCTGCCATAAGGGTGATGTCCTCTGCATATCTGAGGTTATTGATATTTCTCCAGGATATCTTGATTCCAGTTTGTTCTTCATCCAGCCAGGGATTTCACAGGATGTACTCTGTATACAATTTAAATAAGTAGGGTGACAATATACAGCCTTGACGTACTCATTTCCCAATTTGGAACCAGTATGTTGTTTCGTGTCCCATTCTACTTGTTACTTCTTGACCTGCATACAGATTTCTCAGGAGGCAGGTAACGTGATCTGATATTCCCATATCTTGAATAATTTTCTGCAGTTTGTTGTGATGGACACAGTCAAAGGCTTTGGCATAACCTATAAAGCAGAAGTAGATGTTTTTCTGGAATTTTCTTGCTTTTTCTATGATCCAATGGATATTAACAGTTTGATCTATGGTTCCTCTGCCTTTTCTAAATCCAGATTGTACATCTGGAAGTTCATGGTTCACATATTGTTGAAGCCTGACTTGGAATGATGGAGACCTAACAGAAGCAGAAGATATTAAGAAGAGGTGGCAGAATACACAGAAGAACTATAGAAAAGAGATCTTCATTACCTAGATAACCATGATGATGTGATCACTCACCTAGAGCCAGACATCCTAGAATGTGAAGTCAAGTTGACTTTAGTAAGCATCACTATGAACAAAACTAGTGTATTTGATGGAATTCCAGTTAAGCTATTTCAAATCTTAAAAGATGATGCTGTGAAAGTGTTGCACTCAATATGCCAACAAATCTGGAAAACAGCATTGGCCACAGGACTGGAAAAGGTCAGTTTTGATTCCAGTCCCTAAGAAGGCAATGCCAAAGAATGTTCAGACATGGACATTAACTTATGGTAATAAAGCAGTTGGCAAAGGTAACCTAATTAGCAGGTTAACCTTTGGAAATCTTTAAATGTTTTTGCATAAAAATTTAACCTAATATTTCTTGCACTTCTCATTTATCAGAATTGAGCTATCAACCAACTCAGTATACCTGATGTAAAGGTGTCAGGTTGATTAGGATCCAGATTTAGTCTGATATGCCTTCTGAGGAGATAGAGAGTGATATCTCTAGAGCTCACCAAATGGAGATCAGTGGTGGGCAGGGTGTCTGAATGAACTTTGGGTGAAACCAGCTTGAAGTTTAAATATATACAGTGGTGCTAAACCAGTAAGTATAAACTTACTGAGATTAAATGGGTCCGGAGTTGCCAAGTTTCTCACTTTCAGAGAAGAGACTTAACAAATGTAGACAGGAAAAAGGCTAGGATAAATGTGGTGATGTTAGATCAAATTTGTATGTATCAGAGTGAGCTTCAAAGTTTATTTGAATGATTTTCACCAATATACAGCTTTAATGAAAATTAAATATTTTACTAATGGAATGCTAAAGTCTTTCCATGAGATGTAAGCAATTTTTTAGGTCATCTAAATGGAAAGAACCTTTAGTATAATGAGTTAAATATGATTACTCATATAAATGAACACTTTTCCTCCTGTCTGTCCTGAACTCTTCCTGAGATGATTGTGTTAGCATTTTGATTAATTTAGTGAGTCTTTTTTCCTAGTTACTCTAATGGTTACCATGGTATTACATACTTTTTCATTTCTCTGCCTAATAATTCTCTATTAAGAGGTATTTCAGTGAAAAGAAGAGAATGTTTCTTTATTCTAAATAATGAATCCAGGCCCCTTGGCAACATATTCATATAAAGGAAGTAGATTTTATTATAGGCTTTATTTACAGAACTGGTAATTTTCCTTTCCACCCACATTGTTTGACATCTAATTATTTATTCATTAACTTGTGTAATTTATTTTTTTCATTATGAAGAAAATACACTTGGAATAATATTATTTGGAGTCTGAAGGGGTTTTAACATCAATTTATATAACTGTCTATCTAAAGGAGAAATTTCCTGCACAGCTTCCTGACAAAGCACTCCATTCCCTTTCTGATTAATTACTTCAATGATGGGGAAAATGGAACAGGTCAAAGGACTTACAGTCTTATTGAAAAATGAAAGTATTCAAAATTAACACAGTATTTATCTAAAATATTACTCTTTACTACTCTTTTATAAAATTCACCCATTGGTTTTGTTCTACCTTCTGAAGCAAGAATAACTTTAAGAAATGCACTGCTGCACACTCAAAAAAGGTAATTATACATCTAAAGAGGCCCATTGTATACCTTCTAAACCTCTTGTATTTAGACTATTTTGGATTCCTTCACTACCCCAAATTCTTAGTTCCATCTTTTGTCTTAGCAAAGGGCAGGGAAACAATCAAGACTGTAAGCTGCCGTATTTGATAGCAACACAAGGCATTTCACAGAAAGGAGTCAAGACAATGAGCATCCCTATTTACCAAGGCAGGGGCTTTTCCTTGTTGCAATTCCATCCAGTGGAACATGTTTCATGAAACTTGACTTACTGACACTGACCTTACTGACATTGACAGTATAGTTAAAACAGTCTTCAATTATTTAAGAAATTTTCAATGTCACAGACTCTGTTGTCCTTCTGATAGATAAACCATACCTGTTCTCAGTTCATTTATTTTTGTTGTTGTTGTTGTTGCACAAAACACTGTTAAACTCATCTCACACAATTTCTTGAATGGGAAATGGTAATTTTCTATAAATTTTCAAATTATTGTATCATCAGCCTGAAGAGAGCTTCTTACATCATGGCCATCTTGGAATGGAATTAGTTTTAGCTGGAACATTTGCTTCATATGACTGAATTATTAGCTGTGAGGTCAGCTCATATCATTCCTCTATTTGTAATTTGTAGCCTTGTCCTCCAAATTTGTTTTTTTTTAAATCAATTCCTCATGTCCTGAAACATATATTCTCTACTACATGGCATAATATAGCTTACACTGACTATATATGTCACATAAAATACCCCTTACTGTCTATAAACCCATACAGTATTCCTATTCAAGTATATTTTATCAAGTACAGTCTGTATTGTTTTAATGTACTGTAATTTCTTCTATTTTAATACCATAAATTACCTCCTAAATTATGTTATCAATCCATGTCTGTCACTGAAAGATTTAGACTCAAATACTGGTTTCAGGAATTACCGCCAATATGTCTTATAGAAATTTATTAATTTACTGACCTATAAATTGGTGAGGTAAGTATAAGATAGGTTTTGCATACATGGTAGCTATTATTTGATTGATTTACAGCCCAACTTCTCTTCATCTTTGTCTCACTCTTCAAACCAAATGTCACAGATCAGATCAGATCAGTCACTCAGTCGTGTCCGACTCTTTGTGACCCCAGGCCTACCTGTCCATCACCAACTCCCGGAGTTCACTCAGACTCACATCCATCGAGTCGATGATGCCATCCAGCCATCTCATCCTCTGTCGTCCCCTTCTCCTCCTGCCCCCAATCCCTCCCAGCATCAGAGTCTTTTCCAATGAGTCAACTCTTTGCATGAGGTGGCCAAAGTACTGGAGTTTCAGCTTCAGCATCATTCCTTCCAAAGAAATCCCAGGGCTGATCTCCTTCAGAATGGACTGGTTGGATCTCCTTGTTGTCCAAGGGACTCTCAAGAATCTTCTCCAACACCACAGTTCAAAAGCTTCAATTCAATTCTTCGGCACTCAGCCTTCTTCACAGTCCAACTCTCACATCCATACATGACCACAGGAAAAACCATAGCCTTGACTAGATGAACATTTGTTGGCAAAGTAATGTCTCTGCTTTTGAATGTGCTATCTAGGTTGGTCATAACTTTCCTTCCAAGGAGTAAGCGTCTTTTAATTTCATGTCTGCAGTCACCATCTGTAGTGATTTTGGAGCCCAGAAAAATAAAGTCTGACACTGTTTCCCCATCTATTACCCATGAAGTGATGGGACCAGATGCCATGATCTTCGTTTTCTGAATGTTGAGCTTTAAGCCAACTTTTTCACTCTCCTCTTTCACTTTCATCAAGAGGCTTTTTAGTTCCTCTTCACTTTCTGCTTTAAGGGTGGTGTCATCTGCATATCTGAAGTTATTGATATTTCTCCCAGCAATCTTGATTCCAGCTTGTGTTTCTTCCAGTCCAGCAATTCTCATGATGTACTCTGCATATAAGTTAAATAAACAGGGTGACAATATACAGCCTTGACGAACTCCTTTTCCTAATTGGAACCAGTCTGTTGTTCGATGTCCAGTTCTAACTGTTGCTTCCTGACCTGCATACAGATTTCTCAAGAGGCAGGTCAGGTGGTCTGGTATTCCCATCTCTTGAAGAATTTTCCACAGTTTATTGTGATCTACACAGTCAAAGGCTTTGGCATAGTCAAGAAAGCAGAAATAGATGTTTTTTTGGAACTCTTTTGCTTTTTCCATGATCCAGCGGATGTTGGCAATTTGATCTCTGGTTCCTCTGCCTTTTCTAAAACCAGCTTGAACATCTGGAAGTTCGCAGTTCACATATTGCCGAAGCCTGGCTTGGAGAATTTTGAGCATTACTTTACTAGCATGTGAGATGAGTGCAATTGTGTGGTAGTTTGAGCATTCTTTGGCATTGCCTTTCTTTGGGATTGGAATGAAAACTGCCCTTTTCCAGTCCTGTGGCCACTGCAGAGTTTTCCAAATTTGCTGGCATATTGAGTACAGCACTTTCACAGCATCATCTTTCAGGATTTGGAATAGCTCAACTGGAATTCCATCACCTCCACTAGCTTTGTTCGTAGTGATGCTTTCTAAGGCCCACTTGACTTCACATTCCATGATGTCTGGCTCTAGGTCAGTGATCACACCATCGTGATTATCTGGGTCATGAAGATCTTTTTTTTTTCCCAGTTCTTCTGTGTATTCTTGCCATCTCATCTTAATATCTTCTGCTTCTGTTAGGTCCATACCATTTCTGTCATTTATTGAGCCCATCTTTGCATGAAATGTTCCTTTGGTATCTCTGATTTCTTGAAGAGATCCCTAGTCTTTCCCATTCTGTTGTTTTCCTCTAGTTCTTTGCATTGATCACTGAAGAAGACTTTCTTATCTCTTGCTATTCTTTGGAATTTTCCATTCAGATGCTTATATTTTTCCTTTTCTCCTTTGCTTTTTGCTTCTGTTCTTTCCACAGCTATTTGTAAGGCCTCCCTAGACAGCCATTTTGCTTTTTTGCATTTCTTTTCCGTGGGCACGTTCTTGATCCCTGTCTCCTGTACAGTGTCACGAACCTCATTCCATAGTTCATCAGGCACTCTGTCTATCAGATCTAGGCCCTTAAATCTATTTCTCACTTCCACTGTATAATCATAAGGGATTTGATTTAGGTCATACCTGAATGGTCTAGTGGTTTTCCCTACTTTCTTCAATTTAAGTCTGAATTTGGCAATAAGGAATTCATGGTCTGAGCCACAGTCAGCTCCTGGTCTTGTTTTTGCTGACTGTATAGAGCTTCTCCATCTTTGGCTGCAAAGAAATCATCACAAGTTCCTATTATCCTTAAATATCATTATATATAAGTGTAATGATTTAAAACTAATGATTCTTATCTTTCTTTCTATTCTAGGTTTTCTTTTCCTGGTAGTGGACATTTATTTTAGCTGAAGTGAGCTAGTTATTTTGAAGTATATTTTGAAATATAATTCTTTTTACAAGCAGCAATCATTCTCAGTTTTGAATTACCCAGAAATTTGATAGGCATGCCTTTGCTATTTTCATCCATGTTAACTAAGGATACACTCAAAAGCACAGGACACTTGCAAATTGTTATACCTTCACTGTCAGCTCAAGCCTCTCCCAGTGGTCCTTAATATAACACCAGATGTTCATAATACATAGCCACAGAGCATATAATCCCTTAGTCACATTTTTAATTGTTGTTGTAATTGATGGTTTGCTTGTTCATTTCTATAAAACAGGTGAAAAATGACTTAAGGTCAAGGGCCTTGTCTTATTCACCATTGTAAGCCCTCTGTCTACCAGGCACACAGAAGGCTGTCAGCACCCATTTGTTGAATGGATGCTTTAACTGATTAATTAACATTTTCTTCTTCTCTTGTTCTTTTGTCAACTTGATATTGATCTACTGATCAATGCTCTTTTTTATTAGAATGGGTCATTAAACTGACAGCTTCTGAAGATTTAGCAAACTAAATTTGCTGAATCGCTAATTTAAGTCACATTGTTACTTTTCTTGGTATATGAAAAATGTAATGATGATACATTTAATCATTACTATTTTTAATCACTGAAGAATTGATGCTATTGAACTGTGGTGTTGGAGAAGACTCTTGAGAGTCCCTTGGACTGCAAGGAGATCCAACCAGTCCATTCTGAAGGAGATCAGCCCTGGGATTTCTTTGGAAGGAATGATGCTGAAGCTGAAACTCCAGTACTTTGGCCACCTCATGTAAAGAGTTGACTCATTGGAAAAGGCTCTGATGCTGGGAGGGATTGGGGGCAGGAGGAAAAGGGGACGACAGAGGATGAGATGGCTGGATGGCATCACCGACTCGATGGACGTGAGTTTGAGTGAATTCCGGGAGTTAGTGATGGACAAGAAGGCCTGGTGTGCTGCGATTCATGGGGTTGCAGAGAGTCGGACACGACTGAGCGACTGAACTGAACTGAATTTTAACACAGTTCATGAAAAAGGCCAACATGGTCATGTGTTTTTGTAAAATGAAATATAGACATAATATCTACCACAGATGAGTAGTTTGACTTTTTAATGGCAGAAAATATATGGATTTTTGATAATACTAGGCCTCCGGGAGCCACTGAGTACAGTAGTCAGTTAGAGATAGGAGTATTTAAAAAATAAATAAACAACAGACTTATTTGGCATGATTTGCTGTTCTCTAAGCCCACTGAGGAAAGCCCTCCCAGGTATACATGGGGAATGATCAATTTGCTTTGCTGTCATCTACTTGTAGCAGCAGGAAATTTTTTCTGTCCTTTATCTCCAAAGATGATGAGCCCCACAAAAATAAAAGACAGCCTTAAACATGATGGCCTGCTGTGCTACAAAGAGGGGTCACAAAGAGTCGGACACAACTGAGCAACTGAACTGACTGAACTGAAACTTGATGTAAAAATGTGTTGTGATATAGCAAGCACATTCTGTTTTAAAAAGCTGAAATCAATAGGTAGGATATTTCCTGATACAGCTTTCAGTTTAGGTATGTGAAAAACATATGCAAATATCTTCCTTTTCCAATGCTGGTAAAGGAATTAGTGATTTCTCTTAGAAATACTGTTGAAAGTTCAGAGACCTTACGGACTGTAGCAAGCCAAATTCTAAAATGGTCTACAGGATTTCTCACCTCTCTCCCCAATACACATACTCTGCATAATCTCCAGGACTTTAAATGTAATGAATTTCACTCCAATGATTAGCATATATGTCTCAGTTTATTTTAAGGAAAACTACCTCTGTGGGCCTAACCTAATCACATGATACCTTTAAGGAATTTTCTTTGGCTGATATGTTGGCAAAATTTGGCCTCTGTTCACCTATGCCAGATATAAACACAGAGACAGAATTTGGGGTAAATAGAAAAGAGTAGCTTTTACTGCTTTGCTGGGCAAAGGCCACAGTGGGGGCTACAGCATGTTAATGTCCTCAAGACTGTGTGACCTACCCTGGAAAGAGTGGTAAAGAGTTTTATAGTGTTCAAGGAGCTGGGTGTGATCAACTCATGGGCAATTCTGGGATTGGTTGGCACCAACAGGTTGTACCAGGAAATATTTAGTGCCTTAAGAGTAAAGGTTCATAAATGTTAGTCAATGTATAATGGATCTTATCCTTTCTGAGAAGTATATTTATCATTGAATTGGTAGAAGTTGCTTTGCCATCTTTATAAACTGTTTTGATAAATTCTAAGATTTTGTATTACATCAGTTTCTTTGTGTGCTATGTCACTTCAGTCATGTCCAATTTGTGTCTGACTTTTTGCAACCCCATGGACTGTAGCCCACCAGGCTGCTCTGTCCATGAGATTCTCCACACAACAGTACTGGAGTGGGTTGCTGTTCCCTTCTCCAGGGGATCTTCCCAACCCAGGGATCAAACCTGCATTTCTTATGTCTCCTGCATTGGCAGGCAGTTTCTTTACCACTAGCACCATGATACTAGTATTAAAATTAAAAACAACTAGAAGATTAACAAATACAAATAATATACTTATAATACAATACTTAATACAAATAATACAAATAATACTTAATACAATATTTCTGGTGCATCCTCTTGCTACATGAAGAATCTGGTGTAATTTCATGGTAGTAATAAATCCTTGGCAAAAGGTGGGGAACGTTTGACTGGTTTTGAAGGAGTGCAGGAAAGTAAAGTTCACATGTGGTATTACAGATCTTCCATTCTTAGTTGTATTTCCTACAAATCAGATCTCCAAATAAAACAATACTAGGAGTTCTTCGGAAAAGGCAGTGGCACCCCACTCCAGTACTCTTGCCTGGAAAATCCCATGGATGGAGTGGCTTGGTAGGCTGCAGTCCATGGGGTTGTGAAGAGTCGGACACGACTGAGTGACTTCACTTTCACTTTTCACTTTCATGCATTAGAGAAGGAAATGGTAATCCACTCCAGTGTTCTTGCCTGGAGAATCCCAGGGACGGGGGAGCTTGGTGGGCTGCCGTCTATGGGGTTGCACAGAGTCAGGCACTACTGAAGTGACTTAGCAGCAGCAGTAGCAGGAGTTCTTCACATGTGACTTTATTTTTTTCCCAGAAATGTTGGAGGCATGCATTGCATCCTTCTCTGTATGAATCTGATTCCCAAGACAATGCTGGGAGTCTCTATCCCATTTCTTTCTGCCTTTCTTTCTAACATTACATAGATGCAGTGACAAAGGATGGTGGGTGGAATGAGTTTCATTTATCTCTCTTAGGTCAATCAGAGTTCTGCTTAAGTTCCTGTAACATCTATTAGATTATAGTCAGTGCTCATGTCTATTCCTTTTAGCTGAATGACAAGAGAAATGGGTAACAGTATTTCCTTAGAGAGCGCTGCTTCAGAGAGTGCATAGTTTTGTAAACCCTGATCCTGAGGAAATGGACTTAGTTTACAGCATTGCCTTTGCTGTTCGCTGGTTGCTTTTAGTAAGCCAGTCACAATCTCTGGGCCCTAATAACCTGTATCTTTGTTAGTTCCTGACTCTTCTCATCCTTTGGTGACAATGAAAATAGTCTGTTAGTGTCTATAATAACTTCACATTTTTAATAATTTGAGGTGCCCAAGCAGTGGGCTGAAACAGATTAACATTACTATGGACGTCATTCAGGAAAACAAATAAACATTAGACCTTTGTTTGATGTGAATCTTGTTTGGGCAGATCTTTGACAGCAGAGGTTATAACTAATCTAAATATTCTATGTTAATTAGAAAGCATTAAAGGCTCATTATTTTTTTTTCATTTCTATTTGGTCCCAGTGCATGTTAAATAGGTTTTCTTGCTCTTCAAATTTAGTCAGTCCATAGAGGAGGGAGTAAATAAAACTAAATAAAAATTGATATTTAAACAAAAAGTTCAAAGAGACAGAAGCAAAAGACATTATGGTATATCTATACAAAGGATTCATATAGGAATTTCAAGAAAAGTTTATAAGTATAAACCATATCATAACCATATATGGAGAATGAATTTATTGACAGTTTAATGAGCTGTCTTAACTATGAAAATGTACAAATATTAAATATAAATATAGGCTTTTACATAAATACAGGCACTTTGATTCTGGATTATCATTCATTGCTGAAGAAATAGAATATAAAATAATAAGTGGAGAGAGATCGAAGATATTTGGTGACAAATCATGGGAAAAGACAGCCTTCAGAACGGGAGAAAATAAGAGCAAATGAAGCAACTGACAAACAACTAATCTCAAAAATATACAAGCAACTCCTGCAGCTCAATTCCAGAAAAATAAATGACCCAATCCAAAAGTGGGCCAAAGAACTAAACAGACATTTCTCCAAAGAAGACATACAGATGGCTATCAAATACATGAGAAGATGCTCAACATCACTCATTATCTGAGAAATGCAAATCAAAACCACTATGAGGTACCATTTCATGCCAGTCAGAATTGCTATGATCCAAAAGTCTACAAGCAATAAATGCTGGCGAGGGTGTGGTGAAAAGGGAACCCTCTTACACTGTTGGTGGGAATGCAAACTAGTACAGCCACTATGGAGAACGGTGTGGAGTTTCCTTAAAAACCTGGAAATAGAACTGCCTTATGACCCAGCAATCCCACTGCTGGGCATACACAGCGAGGAAACCAGAATTGAAAGAGACATGTGTACCCCAATGTTCATTGCAGCACTGTTTATAATAGCCAGGACATGGAAGCAACCTAGATGTCCATCAGCAGATGAATGGATAAGAAAGCAGTGGTACATATACACAATGGAGTATTACTCAGCCATTAAAAAGAATACATTTGAATCAGTTCTAATGAGGTGGATGAAACTGGAGCCTATTATACAGAGTGAAGTAAGCCAGAAAGAAAAACACCAATACAGTATACTAACGCATATATATGCAATTTAGAAAGATGGTAATGATAACCCTGTGTGAGACAGCAAAAGAGACACAGATGTATAGAACAGTCTTTTGGACTCTGTGGGAGAGGGAGAGGGTGGGATGATTTGGAAGAATGGCATTGAAACATGTATAATATCATATATGAAATGAATCACCAGTCCAGGTTCGATGCATGATACAGGATGCTCGGGGCTGGTGCACCGGGATGACCCAGAGGGATGATACGGGGAGGGAGGAGGGAGGAGGGTTCAGGATGGGGAACACATGTACACCGTGGTGGGTTCATGTTGATGTATGGCAAAACCGATCCAATATTGTAAAATAAAAAAAAAATAATAATAAAGACAGAGAAAGAATAAAAGGGAAGTAAAACTGACAATATACAACTAATACCAAAGAAAGTATTCTTAGTTACAAAATTTCTAGTTTTCAATACACTCATTTGCTAAAAGGCCTGGCTTTCTTATCCTCCTCTTAAATTCAGTGGGATTTATCCATCACTTCAGCAGCTTCATTCACTGATTTGAGCACTCTTTCATTGCAAGAAAGACCAAAATAACAATTTCATCCACTTCAAAATGTTTAAGAATTACATGAAATATTGTGTAGACAAAAATATGAAAGGAAAAAAGTATGTGTAATAAAAAATTGTATTAAAATGTGGACAGCTCTTTTTATTGCCTTTTAGGTCTTCTAATAACTAAATCAAATTCTACGTTTCTATTTGTAAAGAGAATATTATATGAATAAGTGTGAATTACCTTTTACCTTATCTTTAGACTTATTTTTCCAAAGTTTAAAAAATAAATCAGGGTTTTTTATTTTTATTTTTGGAGGCAAGGTGTAAAATAGCTTTTATGTTTCAGTTTAGTTATCTCTAAGTTATTTTTCCCACAGCCTATTTGACTTTTTCCGAAAGAACCTGCCTGGCTGTAATAGACTGTGCAAATGGTAATAATTATCTTAGAGATAAGAGTGCTACACTAAATCTCAGCAGGTCAAAGAGTTACTAATGTACATTTGTAGATACTTTTTCTTCTCTTGTGTATCCTAGGCACCTGCAAGGAGGAGATAAACACTAACTGCATTAACCTTTGCTGTCTATAAAAAGGCTCATTTGATTCATGTAACAATAATTATTGACAGTGAACTCTGTTTATGTGGCAGACAATACAGAGAATAAAAGACAAGATTCCTCCTCTCATTGTGCTTACATTCTCTTGGAAGGCATTAGACAATGAATAAGTGCTGGGAAGATAATAAATCAAGGCACTGAGCTAGTTGTGGGGATGCTCTAATTCAGAATGACTATCAGCAAAAGGTGTGATGGCTCTCAGAGCACGGAGCATTTGAGATGAGACATAAAAGATGAAAGAAAGGCAACTGCATAATTAGTTTATGAAATCATGTAAGTCAGAATAAAAGAAGTGTAGAAAATTGAAGTGAGAAGGAAATTGGCATAGACATAAAAAATATTATAGTTTTCTTAAGATGTGGCTTGAACATGGGTTAAAATCAAAGGATAAACGTCACCACAAATTACAAATTCAGCTAATAAAATACAATTTAATAGCAATTTTGACTTCAAAATAATTCTTTTGGTACGGAAATATTTGCCAAACTACATCTTATTATGTGTTCCTTTGTTTTACTTTAACTCAGCCAAATTAATTTGCAGTACTATTGTAATCATGTTGTAATGACAACAATCCCCCATAAAAAGCTGAATTCATTTTTTCTCCAGATGTATTGCAATATAACTGACATATGCTATAATGATTTGACATAGGTATATACTGCCAAGTGATTATAGAATAAGGCTTGTAAACACACTCATCACCCATCACCTCACATAGTTTTTGTTGTTGTTGTTAGTTACCACATTCATTACCTCCTATAGTTACCATTTTGTGTCTCTGTGTGGGTGTTGATAACATTTAAGATCTACCTCCTCAGTTCAGTTCAGCCACTTAGTCGTGTCCGACTCTTTGCGACCCCATGAATCGCAGGCCTCCCTGTCCATCACCAACACCCAGAGTTCATCCAAACTCATATGCATAGAGTCGGTGATGCCATCCAGCCATCTCATCCTCTGTCATTCCCTTCTCCTCCTGCCCCCAATCCCTCCCAGCATCAAGGTCTTTTCCAGTGAGTCAACTTGTTGCATGAGGTGGCCAAAGTATTGGCGTTTCAGCCTCAGCATCATTCCTTCCAATGAACACCCAGGACTGATATCCTTTAGTATGGACTGGTTGGATCTCCTTACAGTCCAAGGGACTCTCAAGAATCTTCTCCAACACCACAGTTCAAAAGCATCAATTCTTCGGTGCACAGCTTTCTTCACAGTCCAACTCTCACATCCATGTGTGACCACTGGAAAAACCATAGCCTTGACTAGATTGACATTTGTTGGCAAAGCAATGTCTCTGCTTTTGAATATGCTATCTAGGTTGGCCATGACTTTCCTTCCAAGGAGTAAGCATCTTTTAATTTCATGGCTGCAATCACCATCTGCAGTGATTTTGGAGCCCAAAAAGTAAAGTCTGACAGTGTTTCCACTGTTTCCCCATCTATTTGCCATGACGTGATGGGATCAGATGCCATGATCTTCGTTTTCTGAATGTTGAGCTTTAAGCCAACATTTTCACTCTCCTCTTTCACTTTCATCAAGAGACTTTTTAGTTCCTCTTCAATTTCTGCCATAAGGGTGGTGTCATCTGCATATCTGAGGTTATTGATATTTCTCCCAGCAATCTACCTCTTAGGAAATTATAAATATACAAACAGTATTATTAAATATAATCACCATGCTATACCTCCAGAACTTAATCATGTTATAAGTACAAGTTGGTACTTTTTGACACTTTTCCCCTTTTCCCCTACTGTCTAATTCTTGGTAACCACCTCTGTCCTCTTTATTTTTCTGAATTTTTCTTTTTTAGATTCCACATATAAGTTATATCATACAGTATTTGTCTTTCTCTATCTTAAGTATTTCATGTAACATAACACCCTTCTAGATCTATTCATATTACTGCAAATGACAGGATATCCTTTTTATGACTGCATAATATTTAATTTGTGTGTACATTTCAATCCAATGAATATTCCAGGTTGATTTCCTTTAGAATTTACTGACTTGATCTCCTTGCAGTCCAGGGGACTCTCAAGAGTCTTCTCCAGCACCACAGTTCTAAAGAATCAATTCTTTGGCGTTCAGCTTTATTTATTGTCCAGATTATCATCCATATATGACTACTGGAAAATCCATAGGTTTGACTATACAGACCTTTGTCAGCAAAGTGATGTCTCTGCTTTTTAATATGCTGTCTAGTTTTGTCATAGCTTTCCTTTCAAGGAGCAAGTGTCTTGATTACTATAGCTTTATAGTATAGCCTGAAGTCAGGGAGCATGTTTCCTTCAGCTCTTTTCTTTCTCAAGATTGTTTTGGCTATTGGAGTCTTTTGTGTTTCCTGACAATTTTAAAGTTGTTTGTTCCACTTTTGAAAAAATTCCTTTGATATTTTGATAAGGACTTCCTTGGCTTCCCTGATGGTGCAGATGGTAAAGAATCTGTCTGCAATGCAGGAGGCCTGTGTTTGACTCCTGGGTTGGGAAGACCCTCTAGAGAACATAACGGTAACCCACTACAGTATTCTTGCCTGGAGAATTCCATGGACAAAGGACCCTGGCAGGCTACAGTCCATGGTTTACAAAGAGTTGGACATGGCTGAGCAACTACACTTGAGTAGTAGTACGATCATTTTAAAAATATTAATTCTTCCAATCTATGAGCATGATATATCTTTACATCTGTTTGTGTTGTCTTAAGTTTCTTTCATCAGTTTCTTATAATTTTCTGAGTAAATATCTTTTATCTCTTTAGTTAAATTTATTTTTAGGTATTTCATTTTTTTGATGGGACTGTTAATAATATAAATTCTTTAATTTCTTTTTTTTTCTTTTTTTAATTTTTATTTTTTTTAAACTTTATTTTATTTTTAAACTTTACATAATTGTATTAGTTTTGCCAAATATCAAAATGAATCTGCCACAGGTGTACCTGTGTTCCTCATCCTGAACCCTTCTCTCTCCTCCCTCCCCATACCATCCCTCTGGGTCGTCCCAGTGCACTAGCCCCAAGCATCCAGTTTCGTGCATCGAACCTGGACTGGCAACTCGTTTCATACATGATATTTTACATGTTTCAATGCCATTCTCCCAAATCTTCCCACCCTCTCCCTCTCCCACAGAGTCCATAAGACTGTTCTATACATCAGTGTCTCTTTTGCTGTCTCGTACACAGGGTTATTGTTGCCATCTTTCTAAATTCCATATATATGCATTAGTATACTCTATTGGTGTTTTTGCTTCTGGCTTACTTCACTCTGTATAACAGGCTCCAGTTTCATCCACCTCATTAGAGCTGATTCAAATGTATTCTTTTTAATGGCTGAGTAATACTCCATTGTGTATATGTACCACTGCTTTCTTATCCATTCATCTGCTGATGGACATCTAGGTTGCTTCCATGCCCTGGCTATTATAAACAGTGCTTCGATGAACATTGGGGTACACGTGTCTCTTTCCCTTCTGGTTTCCTTGGTGTGTATGCCCAGCAGTGGGATTGCTGGATCATAAGGCAGTTCTATTTCCAGTTTTTTAAGGAATCTCCACACTGTTCTCCATAGTGGCTGTACTAGTTTGCATTCCCACCAACAGTGTAAGAGGGTTCCCTTTTCTCCACACCCTCTCCAGCATTTATTATTTGTAGACTTTTGGATCGCAGCCATTCTGATTGGTGTGAAATGGTACCTCATAGTGGATTTGATTTGCATTTCTCTGATAACGAGTGATGTTGAGCATCTTTTCATGTGTTTGTTAGCCATCTGTATGTCTTCTTTGGAGAAATGTCTATTTAGTTCTTTGGCCCATTTTTTGATTGGGTCATTTATTTTTCTGGAGTTGAGCTGTAGGAGTTGCTTGTATATTTTTGAGATTAGTTGTTTGTCAGTTGCTTCATTTGCTATTATTTTCTCCCATTCTGAAGGCTGTCTTTTCAGCTGCTTTTATTCAACATAGTATTGGGAGTCCTAGCCATAGGAATCAAACAAGAAAATGAAATAAAAGGTATCTAAACTGGGAAGGGAGAAATATTACTGTCAGAAAGCAGTGGTACATATACACAATGGAGTATTACTCAGCCATTAAAAAGAATACATTTGAATCAGTTCTAATGAGGTGGATGAAACTGGAGCCTATTGTACAGAGTGAAGTAAGCCAGAAGGAAAAACACCAATAGAGTATACTAATGCATATATATGGAATTTAGAAAGATGGCAACAATAACCCTGTGTACGAGACAGCAAAAGAGACACTGATGTATAGAACAGTCTTATGGACTCTATGGGAGAGGGAGAGGGTGGGAAGATTTGGGAGAATGACATTGAAACATGTGAAATATCATGTAAGAAACAAGTTGCCATCCAGGTTCGATACACGATACTGGATGCTTGGGGCTGGTGCCCTGGGACGACCCAGAGGGATGGAATGGGGAGGGAGGACGGAGGTGGGTTCAGGATGGGGAACACATGTATACCTGTGGCAGATTCATTTCGATATTTGGCAAAACTAATACAATATTTTAAAGTTTAAAAATAAATTTAAAAAAAGCAACATAAAAAAAATGAATGTATCTATCATTTGAATTTCTCTGAAAATAGTATTTGTTAATAGAAAATAAAACATTCCTCTACACAAATATCACCGCAGCCAAAAATAATTTTAATTCTAGTTTCTTGGTATTCAAACAAATCAATGACATTGAAAAAATTTTTCTGCAAAAGATTATTTAAAGAGTCATATGGGAAACACACACACATATTTCCAAGTATCAATTTCCTTATTGTTTAGTCAGCAATTACTTTTTATACTTTGGCATTGAAAAGGAATACATTTTACACACAGACACTCACACTCATGCACACAAGTTAATATTCATATTTGGCATATAAAATCTCTCATTAAGTGTGAGGGTAATTAAGCAGATGGTCATCACAGCAATTATAATGCTTTTTTTCTTTAATAGAGCTATAAAATTTTATAATAAAGCATAGGCACCGAAATCCAAAACTGGATGTAGACTATTAGCTAGGCTTTTATTAATGAGCCCATTCAAATTAACAAGTAAATATAGAAAACATAACTTTCAAATTATCTGTATTTAAGATATTTAAATTTAATATTCAGATTTCTCTAGCACAAATGTTTTTTCAGACTGCCTGTATATTTTCAAGTATCTCTGACAGCAGATGGAGTCAATTGTTTCAACTCTCAGGTTATTCAGAAATAGCATAATGAGATGCATGCAGGGCAATGATTATCCTGTGCAGCCTTTAGTCAGAGGACCTTAAGCTAGATACTAGAACTCAGGAACAAATGAGGAATTTTGGAATTTCAATATGTAAAACTAAGCCCAAGGCTTAAATAGCTGTCACCCTTTGACATATATACAGAGACAGACATCCTAACAGCCAAGAAAAATTTGAAGACATAAAATAATACATGGTATTCAATTTTAATATTTTAAAGTCTTGGGATTCAGCAGCTAGTTAATGGCCAGAAGAGAAGAGGGATAAGAAACTCAGAGTCAGGCAAGGAAAAACAATTTTGAATAGGGAAAGCCTTGGACACTTCTACCAAGGACTAGAAGTGGTGCTGGATTGCAGATGTGGGCTTGCAAGGAAAAAGACATTTTTCTAGGAAAGAATCAAAAAGACTTTAGGATTGCTAATCCTAAGTAGGGAAAATGTAAAATAGAGGACTGACAATGCAGTTAGGTTCTAACAATATAATGAATTTTCACTTTGTTTGAAAAACTTCTGTACCCTTATGACACGTAATTTTCCTTCCTTGAAATGTTCACCCCAACCCCTGGAACCTGTGACTACCTTGTCTGGCAGAAGGGACTCAATAGATGTGATTATGTTTAAAGATCTTCTAATGTGGGGACTTTTCAGGTGGATGTAATCACAAATGTCCTTCTAAAGAAGGAGACAAGAAATTCAGAATAACAGAAGGAGATATGACAATAGAAGTAGAAATGAGTGATACAGCCATGAGCCAGGAAGGTATGCAGACTCTAGAAGCTGGAAAAGGCAAGAAATGTATTCTCTCCTCCAGAATGCCACTCTGCCTGTACTCTACTCTTACTCTCGTAAGACTTATTTTGAACTTCTAACTTCTAGAACTTGCAATACAGTGACTTTGTGTGCTCTTATGTCACTAAATATGTTGCAATTTTTAAACAGCACTGATAGAAAATTGATAAAGCTACATTATCTTTTCTCAATGATAGGTCAACAGATATTAATGCTTTTGCTTAACTGGATCTAGGGGAAAAATATCTAAGTGTATTTATGCAGTTCGTGTTTCAGTTTCTTGCGACAAAAAGATGACTGTTCACTCCCTGAGTGTCCTCTTCTAGTTATTTTTTCTGGGTTTTGTGGTAGCAAATTTCTTCAATATGTGAAAGATTTAAAAAATTACCTTTAATATGCTTTTGATTCAGAATACAGTATGACAATGTCTTCAGTGTTTTAAATATTACACCAATTTTAAATATTATACCAAATAAACACCAGTATTATGTTTTGTCTGTTCTTCCAAAATTTTTCTCACGCAGTCTTGTGACACCACTTCAGATTGAGGATATACCCTTATCAATTGCAAAACCTGCCACCATTGATTTTTCTCTTCAGGTTCAGGCAGACCATCATCCTACATCTAGTTGGAGCAGAAAAGCAATGATATTCATTACTTCTAAAGTCCATTTATTGTTTGGGGCATAATCCTTATTACTCATACTTGATGTTAAGCTTGTTGCAAATGGTATTCCTGTCTTCTTTCTATCTGACTTGTTTTATTGTTGTTCTGACATATGTGATAAATTTCACCTGGTGCGTGCCTGTGATTATTTTATAAATGTCACTTGCACACTATATCTGAGCCCATGACTTGATTTTTTTTACATATTCAGAAAGTGAGATTTTTTGGATATAGAAGATTATTAGTCTCCAAGTTATCTTTAAAATAAAAAAGAACAAAATTAAATGAAGTCCTTTTTTGGTTATATTTATTTGGAGATTTTGGAAAGTAAAAACACAGTTACTAATCTCTGTTTAAAGATGGACTTTTTTTTCTTCTCCAACAGAGATTAAAATATAATGCTATAGTCCCAAGATCATACAATATCAAATATGAAGAAGTGGAAAATACTTTCAAATTATATATTTATAGGAAGGGAATCAGAATCCAACTCTTACATCCATACATGACTACTGGAAAAACCATATATGTGATAAAATAATAATATGAAAAGAGTACACATATCTTAATGAAAATTAGGTTATTCTTGTGCTTTCCCCATAGGCATAAAATCTTGTAGAAAAACAGCAGCAGATTTGCTAAGTAGAATGAGTTAACATAATCATCTAAAATGTAATTTGGTTTCTAATTCCTGTAGTTATATACTAGACAGCACAAACTTGTGCAGCTTTCTTGGATTTCTCACATCTTGCTTCTCTAATACTTCATCGGCTAGTTTTTAGAAGTTGTACAGGCTACCAGGAGTGACTAAAGTGCATCAATGTTACGTATAAAATATAATATTGAATAAGAAAGCAAGAAGGACATTTTCTAGATTAAAAAAAAAAATTAGCCACACTGTGCAGCATAGAGGATCTTAATTTCCCAACCAGGGATCAAACCCACTCCCCATATAACAAGAGCAAAATCTTAACCACTGGACCAGAAGGGAAGTGTCTTTCCTAGATGTTTTTAATTAAGCCAAAGAGGAAATAAATTTAGGACTATACATTTTTGGATTGCTTGAAGATTTCATAAAATGATGCTTCTGTTATTTTCTTATTTTTATATTTTATCAATGAATTTTTGTTGGATTTTTGTTTGACTTTTTTTTGGTTTTAATTGTATAGTTGGATCTCTAGTATAGATAAAATTACCTGTCTTCAAACTATATAAAAGACTTACTAACAGCTACTTTTGATTTTATATTTTATTCTTTTTATCTGGATTAACATTTATAATTGATGCTTTTGTATTTTACCCTAAGGGTAAATTACTGTAGGGGAAAAATACTGTGCTTATCTATGTTTTTTTTAAAGGCAGTTGATTTATGAAGTAGACAGGTTATCTGATTTCCCAAAGACAATGATTTCTACCTAATAAAAAGTCTGATTCTATCCTTTCCTTTCACTTTGAAGTTGAGATTATTCTCATTTATTTCCAAAATAGCCCTGCTGCTGCTGATGCTAAGTTGCTTCAGCCGTGTCCGACTCTGTGCGACCCCAGAGACGGCAGCCCACCAGGCTCCGCCATCCCTGGGATTCTCCAGGCAAGAACACTGGAGTGGGTTGCCATTTCCTTCTCCAATGCATGAAAATGAAAAGTGAAAGTGAAATCGCTCAGTCGTGTCCGACTCTTCGAGACCCCATGGACTGCAGCCTACCAGGCTCCTCAGTCCATGGGATTTTCCAGGCAAGAGTGGGGTGCCATTGCCTTCTCCAGCATTAGTAAATTAAGATGCCAAATCAAGGAAAGCAAGGCGATCACCCACATGCTTGGGGACAGAGAGGGGAGATTATTTTCTCCTCAAAATTTTTAACAATTGGTTTTTTTGGAGCCTCTGCTGTTATCCTCCTGATATGTATGGCATATTACCTGGTGACTTTTGTTGAAGGAATTCCTAGGTTGGAAAGACCATTCATTTACATAAAATGAGAATTTTGGTTTGGTTATTCAGATCTTACACATTTCATCAGTGACCTTTATGTCTGTCATAATTTTCTTAAGCTCAAGAGCTGTCAGTTTTTGTCACTGGATTTGTGACATAATTTAGGTTTTTATATATTATTTAATCTCTAAAATACTGTATTTTATGACTCAAGGTTCAGAGTGAAACCTTACTTATCACAGATTTTAAAAAGTAGTATGGGAAATTATTAGTAGAAACAAAATACATATCAAAATTCAGATGTACACCATACTGATTACTATTGCCTGAAGAGATTTATCCTGATGAAATATGTTTTTGACATTGTTAATTTATTTGTAGAGGTATCAAATTCAAATTTTTGTCAATATTTAAATATTTCTTCACCATTTACTGAGTATAGGACTTCAGCACTGATTGTGCTGCATGAGACAAGGCCATGTATATTGATTTCTGCAAAGATAGCTAGTTTAATAAAATTGATAAGCTCAGCTAAAGTCTAGCAATTATGAGAGGCAGAAAATGGTTTGGCTAACTTATGTAAGAACTTATTTCTAACTTACATCTATGGTGTAATAGTCTAAAGCAGTAATTACATAGGTGGAACTATCCTAGATGATAAAAGCCTTATAAAACTGAAACTTTAAAAAATATATATGTATCTCCAGCCAGGATGCTCCATGGAATTTTAAACTCATAAATTCATATGAACTTCAAAGTATCCTTTGTAAAAATAGTTATTATTTTCTCCCCCTCACCTTAGTTGGGCTTCCCTGATAGTTCAGTTGGTAAAGAATCCTCCTGAATTGGGAGAAGGCAATGGCACCCCACTCCAGTACTCTTGCCTTGAAAATCCCATGGATGGAGGAACCTGGTAGGCACGGTCCACGGGGTCGCTAAGAGTCGGACATGACTGAGCGACTTCACTGTCACTTTTCACTTTCATGCATTGGAGAAGGAAATGGCAACCCACTCCAGTGTTCTTGCCTGGAGAATCCCAGGGACAGGGGAGCCTAGTGGGCTGCCGTCTATGGGGTCACACAGAGTTGGACATGACTGAAGTGACTTAGCAGCCGCCTGTAATGCAGGAGATCCTGGTTGGATTCCTGGGTCAGGAAGATCTACTGGAGAAGGGATAGGCTCCCCACTTCAGTACTCTTGGGCTTCCCCAGTGGCTCAGCTGCTAAAGAATCTGCCCACAATGCGGGAGACCTGGGTTCCATCCCTGGGTCAGGAAGATCTCCTCAAAAAAGGAAAGGCTACCCATTCCAGTATTCTGGTCTGGACAATTCCATGGACTACAGTCCATGGGGGTCACAAAGAGTCAGACACGACTGAGCGACTTTCACTTTAATCTTAGTTGGTAGCATCACAGTCTGTTCAGTAACTCAGAACAGTAAATCAGAAACTCAGGATTTAGACTCCTGATGTCTTCATGGGAAAAAAAGGATAAAAGTAGCTCCTATTTTATGATGCTTAAGTTGATCTTAACCATGTGGGGGAAAAAACAAAAATAATAATTTTAAAAAAATGACCCACTCTTGAGAAAGATTGCTCAAGGTAGAAAAAACAGTGAAAATCTGTGATAAAACCAAAACAATTTTTGGACTTCTAATTGAGGGGTCCTTTTGCTGCATCACCTCTGAGTAGCTTAACTCCACATGGAGTTCCATTGCAGCTTTGTTGGCAGAGGTAGGAAAGAGTCTGGGTAGAGGGCCCAGCTTACCATACTATGGGAGAGACTCCTCTCGCCTGTTACACAAGGATGAAGTGCGTCTGAAAGTAAAGTGAAAAGTGAAAGTGAAAGTAAAGCCGCTCAGTTGTGTCCGACTCTTTGTGACATTGTGGACTGTAGCCCACCAGGCTCCTCCATCCATGGGATTCTCCAGGAAGAATACTGGAGTGGGTTGCCACTTCCTTCTCCACGGAATCTTCCCAACCCATGGATCGAACCCAGGTTTCCCGCATGGCGGGCAGATTCTTTAACCTCTGAACCACTGGGGAAGCCTGAAGTGGGTCTATAAACAATCATTTTAATCATATTAATGCTCAGGAATAAGTGAAGATGTCCTTCCTCAGCATTAGGATGGGGAACATCCATAAGTTTGCTCCCATTCCAGCTGTTACCACCCGACTTGAGGGTGCTTGGACACTGAGGAGATAAGAAATTGAGTTCTCGTTTCTGAAGGGCAGAAAGAATAAGGGAGAATTCTTCTTTAATTTCAGATGTACACATTTTCTTCTCCAGCCCTGGGTTCAGTGTCATATTATGGAAGAGTGCGTTGAATTTGCAATTGAGTTAGATATAGAACATGACTCTAACATGAAAAAACAGACTGACATTTATCTTTAAAGATCAGAAATTTAATGAGTTCTTCCATACTAAGAAATTTACAGTCATTTCTATCTCTCATATCAGATCTGTAAGGAAGGTATCAGTTCAGTTCAGTTCAGTCGCTCAGTGGTGTCCGACTCTTTGCGACTCCATGAATTGCAGCAAGCCAGGCCTCCCTGTTCATCACCAACTCCCAGAGTTCACTCAAACTCACTCAAACATCACTCGGTGGTGCCATCCAGCCATCTTATCCTCTGCCGTCCCCTTTTCCTGCTGCCACCAATCCCTCCCAGCATCAGAGTCTTTTCCAATGAGTCAACTCTTCCCATGAGGTGGCCAAAGTACTGGAGTTTCAGCTTTAGCATCATTCCTTCCAAAGAACACCCAGGACTGATCTTCTTTAGAATGGACTAGTTGGATCTCCTTGCAGTCCAAGGGACTCTCAAGAGTCTTCTCCAACACCACAGTTCAAAAGCATCAATTCTTCAGCGCTCAGCTTTCTTCACAGTCCAACTCTTACATCCATACATGACCACTGGAAAAACCATAGCCTTGACTAAACAGACCTTTGTTGGCAAAGTAATGTCTCTGTTTTCAATGTGCTGTCTAGGTTGGTCATAGCTTTTCTTCCAAGGAGTAAGCATCTTTTAATTTCATGGCTGCAGTCACCATCAGCAGTGATTTTGGAGCCCAGAAAAATAAAGTCTGACACTGTTTCCACTGTTTCCCCATCTATTTCCCATGAAGTGGTGGGACCGGATGCCATGATCTTCGTTTTCTGAATGTTGAGCTTTAAGCCAACTTTTTCACTCTCCTCTTTTACTTTCATCAATAGGCTTTTTAGTTCCTCTTCATTCTCTGCCATAAGGGTGGTGTCATCTGCATATCTGAGGTTATTGATATTTCTCCCCGGCAATCTTGATTCCAGCTTGTGCTTCTTCCAGCCCAGCGTTTCTCATGATGCACTCTGCATAGAAGTTAAATAAGCAGGGTGACAATATACAGCCTTGACGTACTCCTTTTCCTATTTGGAACCAGTCTGTTGTTCCATGTCTAGTTCTAACTGTTGCTTCCTGACCTGCATATAGGTTTCTCAAGAGGCAGGTCAGATGGTCTGGTATTCCCATCTCTTTCAGAATTTTCCACAGTTTATTGTGATCCACACAGTCAGAGGCTTTGGCATAGTCAATAAAGCAGAAATAGATGTTTTTCTGGAGCTCTCTTGCTTTTTCCATTTGAAGGAAGGTATAGCCTTAAGACTATAAGGAAAATAAGGAATTAAATGTTAAATAATTTGCACAGACTTATAGAGCTAATATCGGGGCTTCCCTGGTGGCTCAGAGGATAAAGCGTCTGTGTGCAATGCAGTAGACTTGGGTTTGATCCCTGGGTTGGGAAGATCCTCTGGAGAAGGCAATTGCAACCCAGTCCAGTATTCTTGCCTGGAGAATCCCGTGGACAGAGGAGCCTGGCAGGCTACAGTCCACAGGGTCGCAAAGAGTCAGACACGACTGAGCGACTTCGCTTCACTATAGAGCTAATATTAGTAGACCCAAGATTTGAATAAATATATTATCAATACCACATCTACAATTTATTTTCAATTAGAATTCACAATCTCTAGTCCTTTTCTTGTCAATTATTTATTGTAAACTGTAATAAATCACATTAACCAGCTGTTTTGTTTATGTCTAACCCATTCTGTGTAAAAGGGAGAACATTACTGAAATGAGATTCATTTCTAATCATATCTAGAAAACAGCAGAAGAAAAAATTTAACGGACAGTACAATAAAAATAGATATTTATTAATTGTATCAGAATAGGATGAAAACATGTCAAGCTCCTTTCTTTGGAAGTACCCAAAGCTAAGACCATCCCAGAAAATGTGGGAACACCGAGCAAAATTCTTTTTAAAAATAATTTATTTGTACTGAGACTTTAAAAATTTGAGAGCAAAGAAAAAATTAGTAATGATCAAAACTATTGGCTTAAAAGTAGTTGTATCATTCTAAATGCCATTTTGTGTAATTAGTGTTTAATTTATTACCCAGTTTGGAACAATTTTGAAAGAGCATGAGGGAAAAAACATACATTGAAGATGCTAGATAACGTTTCTAAACCAGGACTATTTACAGCAAGCCAGGATGTAATATTACTCTATACCAAATATTAATAAATTATCTTCTCTTTGCATACTTATTTTGCTCTTCTGTTGTTTATAACAATATCAAGAATAATTCTGAGTAGCATCTCATTTCTAAAGCATCTCATTTCTAAACCGATGTACATCGCAGCAAATTTTCTTCTCATTATCTTTATTTATTTTTTTTTCCTTCCAGGATGGCATATCATGATATCATAAGAGACATTCATAGGTGGCACTAGACCACATTTTCATTTCTGTTCTCTCACTCATTCTTTTTCTGATTGGAAAGCAGATGTATTTTCTACCAGAAAAAGTTTGTTGGATTTCACTTGATGAAAGCACACTGAGAATAGAAATCTAATATCCTGGGCACACATTTATTAAAGGAGATCTCTAAATGGAGATTCAGATTACTTTGTAAGATAAAAAGGGTTATTTTGGTAAATGTCTAACAAGCTGTCACTTTCCTCTAATGAACAAATCTTAAGAATTACTATTGTTTTTCCTCACAATTAATAATGTAGGGATCTTTATATCAGCTTCTTTGAAAGCAAGATAAGGGAGAGCTTATTTAAAAATACACATTGATCTCATCAAAGTATGCCTGAATTGAGGTAATGATTTATCTTTTTTCTTATATATGTACATTTATATATAATTTAGTCAAAAGGAATAGCTTATGCTAATAGTGAAGTCCTGAGTGGGCTTGAATACTCTTGTTCATATGAAAGTGCAGTGTTTTCAACTTGACTCTTTATCTCTAGCTCCTAGGAAATTCCCTGGGCTATGGCAGGTATGCGACAAAACTGTGATAAATTTAAAAGCGTGTATATTTTAAAAGTGAAGAGGAACTCAAAAGCCTCTTGATGAAAGTGAAAGAGTAGAGTGAAAAAGCTGGCTTAAAATTCAACATTCAAAGAACAAAGATCATGGCATCTGGTCCCATCACTTCAGCACAAATAGGTGGGGAAACAATGGAAACAGTGACAGCCTTTATTTTCTTGGGCTCCAAAATCACTGCAGATGGTAACTGCAGCCATGAAATTAAAAGACGCTTGCTCCTTGGAAGAAAAGCTATCACCAGCCTAGACAGCATATTAAAAAAGCAGAGACATTAGTTTGCCAATGAAGGTCCATCTAATCAAAGCTATGGTTTTTCCGGTAGTCATTTACGGATGTGAGAGTTGGACTATAAAGAAAGCTGAGTGTTGAAGAATTGATGCTTTTCAACTGTGGTGGTGGAGAAGAATTTTGAGAGTCCCTTGGACTGCAAGGAGATCAAACCATTCAATCCTAAAGAGAATCAGTCCTGAATATTCATTAGAAGGCCTGATGTTGAAGCTGAAACTCCAATACTTTGGCCACCTGATGTGAAGAACTGACTCATTGGAAAAGACCTTGATGCTGGAAAAGATCAAAGGTAGGAGGAGAAGGGGACAACAGAGCGTGAGATAGTTGGATGGCATCACCAACTCGATGGACATGAATTTGAGCAAGCTCTGGGAGTTGGCAGTGTACAGGGAAGCCTGGAGTGCTGCAGTCCATGGGTTGCAGAGTCAGACACGACTGAGCTACTGAACTGAATTGAACTGATTTTTTAAAAGATAGACAATGATAATACTATCAAAAACGTTTATGCTAAAATATAAAATTTTAAGATTGACCTGAAATAACAATTGAGAAAAAATTAAAGAAGAATAGAAGTTTGAGAAATAATAGAAAAAAAGGAAATTTTTATTAAATGAACCATTGAAGTAAGATTATAAATAGAACAAATTGAATGTGCAACATAGAAAACATTATTGAACCTGGAATTGAAATAACTGCAACATAAACCACGCCCAGAGTCTAGGTATTAGGCGAAATAGCTCATACACTGAGGTGAAAATTAACTGGATAATACCTGCTGATGGGAAATAGTATTATAACACTGGTCAGAACAGGGGAAAATGCAATAATTAGGGCAGAAATTTGGAACAATATATCCTAAGAAAAAAAAATTTTAAGGTTAATTTTGGTGAGGAATATACACAAAAAGTGGTATTTGAATAAAAGCAAAATTTTACATAAATATTTTAATTCTGGACAAAACCAGGCTGTGAAACTGTGATTAAGATGCAATGTAAGTAGGGGCAATTCTAAGTCCAAAGGAATAGACAGCTATTGACAGGCTGATGCAGAGCAACAGAAAAGTCAGCAGTAACCTAGTGTTGGATATTATGCAAGCAGCTGTGTCAGAATATCTTGCGGAGCAAAGTTACCTAGGTACCACAGGAGCAGGAGAGTGTCACAACAAGGAGGCGAGTGGGAGGAAAGACCTGGGAGCTAAGTGAAGTGAAGAAGCCAGAAGAACAGATGCACCAGGCAGTCTGCTCAGAAACGAAGGGTGACGATGCAACAGACTCACTAGGGCAGATACTGGCTTCCGAGAGAAGTCAATTCTGAGCTTCTGTGAAGATAACATCAAAGTGAACCATTCAGTGGATGGCTTTGAGTATAAAAATTAAAGGAAGTGGCTTCTATGGGTGAAGCGAAGCGAAGTGAAGTGAAAGTCACTCAGTCGTGCCCCACTGTTTGCGACCCCGTGAACTATACAGTCCATGGAATTGTCCAGACAGAATACTTGAGTGGATAGCCTTTCCCTTCTCCAGGGGATCTTCCCAACCCAGAGATTGAACCCAGGTCTTCGCATTGCAGGCAGATTCTTTAGCAGTTGAACCACCAGGAAAGCCCAAGAATACTGGAATGGGTAAGCTTATCTCTTCTCCAGTGGATCTTCCTGACCCAGGAATGGAACTGGGGTCCCCTGCATTGCAGGCGGATTCTTTACCAACTGAGATATGAGGGAAGCCCTCTGTGGGTGAGGAAGTGTCCAAGTCTAAGCCAAAATACATCTGAACAAATAAGAAATGGATCAAAAGAGAAACCATCAACAGAAATAGTGGAAACTGCCTCCCAAATAAATGCAAATTTGTTATAGCAGATATAGATATTAAAATTATGGTGTTTACATGAGGGCAGAAAGTGAGGGCAGTTTTTTTCAATAAAAACTGATTTTTTTTAAAAGACTTTCACTGACTAGTGTCAGTCAGGGAAACTTTAAAAAGTGATTATATGAGAAAAAAATATAACAAATCACTTTCAAACAAAAAAGGTCAAATATTGTATGGTTTCATTGATATGAATTGTCCAGAGCAGGCAGATCCATACAGTCAGAACACAGATTAATGGTTTCTAGGAGTGGGAAGGGTAAATGGGAAGTTACTGCTAGTGCGTATATGGCTATGTAGGCAGGGTAATAAAAATTCTCTGTTATTAGATAGTGGTAATTGTTGCACAACTCTGTGAATATACCAAAAAACACTGAGTTGAATAAGTTAAGGGAGTGAATTTTAAGATATGTGAATTTTTTCTTAATAAAGTTATTATTTAAATATAGAGAAATCCCAGAATTATTCCATACATGTCATCATCCACAATAAAAAATTCTTTAAAGTATTAATATGTAGTCTATTCATCCATATAAAAGCATCTCTTACAATTCATGCAGTAATATGAAAGAACATGGCTTTTCTCTTCAATGTTATTGGCATTAATTTGCAAATCTATGACAAAGAGGCTATGAAAGAAAGCAGCAAAGATGAACAACCCATAGTGAAATCTTAAGGGATGTGGAAAAGAGTATAAGAATGATAGTAACATCTTAAACAGGTAGGTAAGGTGAAATAAGAATAACAAGGCAGAAGGAAGAAGAAAAACAAAACAAAACAAAAAAATCACTGGGCCTAAGTGACAGATAATGAGGAAAGTAAAGTATAAGAAAAGCTGACAGGTTTTCTGAAGAACTAGAATCAAGATCAGGATCTTTAAACATTTCTTCCCAATCAGCTAAACTTAAAAAGAAAAATATGGATCTTTGCTACCAAATCCTGCCTTTTATATATTTACCTGCAAATTCTGAAACACTTATAGAAACAGCTATATTAGACATGTTTTTTTTTTTTTTAAGAAAAAATTGCATTGCATAGGATCTTTTATGTGCTCATTATGGAATTGTTCTTGTATGAAAGAGCAACTTTTTTATGTCGGTCTTTGTTCAGAGAAAACAGCATACAAATTAAAATTCAAAAGTCAGACATCTGTAAAACATTGTGCATTGTGTTAAAAGCCAAGAAATTGAAGCAGAAATTTCATTCTGCATCATTTCAATGTAAATTGCATATCAAATAGTGATCCAGGTTGACAATGGCAGAAGTGAATTATATTCCATTTAATATCTAATATGTCAGAATTGGTTATGCTATATATTAATATACATTGTGGGTGGGCTATCTTTCAGCTATCCAATGCTTTTCTTGGTATTCTTATCTTTTAAATGTGTCTTTGACAGGAAACTAAATCCAACCCCATTCCTCTCCTGACCCCTTCTCTCTTGGGGATGCCTTCACTCAGAGGGAATACCTTTGCTTAATTTGTTGCTGTAAATTGTACACATGCAGAGTTGTGTCCAGCTCTGTAGACGTCCAAGTTCCTCTGCCCATGGAATTCTGCAGGCGGGAATACTGGAGTGTGTTGCCATTTCCTACTTCAGGGGATCTTCCCAACCCAGGGATCAAACCTGCGTCTCCTGCATTGCAGGTGGAATCTTAACCACTGTGCCACCTGGGAAACCTTTGCCTAACTTGTACCAAGACAAAACTAACTGTGCCAGCAAGGGCTCTGGTACTCAGACTTGAACACTGATCTGTATGGTTCCAGAATTTCCACTATTAATCGTGCAATTTGACATATGAAATGAATATGATTGAGTTGCTTGTCCAAGTACTTGTGAATATTTAAAAAGTCATAATTTCATCTTTTCTTTTTAATAATATACTCAGTTGAGAAAAAGGAAAGAAAAATCTGGAGTATGTAATATGTACACAGATTTATTTCCAAAGATATACATATTTCAAAAGGAAAGCAGATTTTAAATTATTTATTTAGTAAACTAGCTTGAATTAAACCATCTAACACACACACAAAAATAATATGGTTAATATGAGAGAACTATATGGAGTATTCTTCATTCCAACAAACTGCTACTCTTGGTTGAAAGAAAATTTTCAGTTCTCCAAATTAAACAGAGTCTCGGGATGAGGTATCTGGGGAATTTTGTGTAACTAAGGAGTGGTAGAGAAGGCCAGAAGCAGTGAATAACAAGAGAGATTACAAAATTTTATAAGAAAGCAGGCGGACCTATGCTAATTGATTTAGCAAGCAAGAGAAACTGAAACCTAAGCGTTTAAATTTGGGCTATGCAGGAGGCATATCTGGCTCATCAAGATAATTAGTTTGATCCTTAGATATCCTCCCAGATACCAAGTTTCTCAATAACCACCTTCTCCCATACAAGCAGAAGTTTACTTTCTGTATAAAATCTGGGCTCAGGGACACTGAGGTGAGCTGTGCTTGTGGGTGAGAGAACCATATTGGGAATAGGAAAAATTTATTGAAAGGAAATAAGAATGGGATACCCAAAGCTCTTCCTTGATTGGGTTCTCCAGTTCTGGCTGCCAGATTTAGGCCCTTTCTCCTCCCACCAGCATAGGAGTCTAGTAGATTTCTTATGGGGAGACTGATAAGTGAAAATTAGAGATTATCAACAAAATGTCAAACTCCCTATCTAAAAGCCTTCTGATGGTGTCTAGCAGCTAATAAGCCCCATCCAACACTGAGAGAATTCAAGCACATTATTATGTGATGTGCTAAAGGTGTTAGCTAAAGTTTTGATGATAACATATTGCAATGTATGAATGTACTAAATCAACATGTTGTACATCATAAACTTACACTTATATGACAATTATATCTAAATAAGGGAAAAAGAACTTAGAGAGTTAGATCATAATTAGAAAAGAGTCACAAGACTTCAGGGCATTTATGAGGAGATATTGTTTCTCATGTTAATCTTGATGTCTAATTCGGATGCTCCACATCCAAATTGCCTTGATATTGGAGGAAACTGGCATTACATAAGTTAGAATCTATCTGTATGGATCTAGCAAGCCATGGTAAGCATTACTCTGGGATCTACAATTTAGATATTAAGCATGATCAAACTTCATAAAGATATGAGATATTATTATTTGAAAGTTTCAGAGAAGGAGAGTAGTAGCTAACACTAAACAAAAGTTCTGATTTAGAATCGTAATTCCTAGTAGAGCAATAACAGATGTCACAAGGAAATATTAAGCTTTTAACATGGATATCTGTACTTAAACTTTTTTTTGTTTTGCCCATGCTGCACAACATGCTGGATGCTAGTTTGCTGACTAGGGATCAAACCTACAGTGGAAGCTTAGAGTCCTAATTGCTGGACCTCTCAGGAATTCTGAAACTTTGTTTTAAGGAAATATAGTAATAATTTTTAAATTATAATTTTAGCTGATAATAAAAATGAAATAAGAGAACCAAAAATTAAAGGTAATCAGTTACATTCAGCTTGAATGCAATTTCAAATGTTCTTGATAGTAGGAAACATATGAACTCTATTATATACTGGACTTTTAACAAAATTAATGGTTTTCAAAATAGTTCTCTAACTCTTTAGGTTCTAGCTGTGTTTAACTATGACCCCAAAATTAGACTGGCAGAAAGAGGGAGAAACGGGGGATAAAATGTATTAAATATCTATTATGTGCCAAATCAAAAAGCTTTAAAAATGTAGCTTACTTCTTCAGAATAAACTTGCACATCTTCATTATCCCCACTTGATAAATGAGAAAAAATTATATATTGATTAAGTTGCTCAAGGTCACAATTCCGAAAGCTACATTCTTTGCACTGGGTCATGAAAGGTGATGTGACAAATCTGTTTTCCATTGCTTTCTGGGTCAAATCTCTTTCTCTAACTAAATCTGCCTCACTCAGACAAAGACAGTCTTTAATCACCAGAAACACATTTCTTATTTATCCCTCTTTCAAAGCTTGTTGATGAGTTTTCTTTAGAAAATATAACAGATTAAAATAGGAAGGAAAAATTAAAAAAAAATCATCTATGTACTTAGTATTTTGTATGATAGGTGTTATAAATTACATGTTATGTAGTATAATACTTTGTAATGCTTTCTGGACTTTTTCACAGAATTAGGAGACAGACTGAATCACATAATTATTTTCCATTTATTCTTTCCCCATTCTTATCCTCTATGACATGTACACATTTGGAAAATAATGATGAAGCCATAAAGTATTAAAATATTTGGCCCAGCTTGAGTACAGTTGTGAGCTACTGAAGTGGTGTAGATCGGCAGCTGTTTAAATGCTCAGCTGGAGCCAAATACTCCCTATATGAGAGATATTATGAGCCTCCTAAGGGTTTACATAACTGAAAGTGCAAGATATGCTCTAGGAAAAAAGCACTCAAACCATGGTGTATCGATTTAGGAATGATGAAGACTAAGTAAAAGAAGGGAAAGAAAAAGAGAAAGAAGCAACAGCAAAGGGAAGTCAATTTAAATTTGCACAATTTTATTTAAAATGAAGAACAATGACATTTGTTCAAAATTATCCAAAAAAAAAAGAAGGAGATATTTTACTTTCATAAAGACAGCAGTTTACTGATAAAAACTTTTCAGGTCTAAGTCTACTAAGGGTAAAATGGGATAAAAAAAAAAAAAAAACAGAGGAGGTTCAAATCTAGATTTGGTGCTTCCTTACTGTGTGACTTCGGTTAAATTGCTTAACCTTCTTGAGCCTAAGGCATTTTTTCTGTGTTTGTTTGTTTTCTGGGGGGTGTGGAATATAGGCTCCTTCACAGATTTCCCTGTAGCAAGTAAATGGGAGAATATGTGTAAAATGAAGAGCATGTCCGCAGAAGTTAATAAATATTTATTTCTTCCCTCCAAAAAAAATTTTTTTAAAGATGGCTGGCTCCAGAAGAGTTTAGTTTGTTTGTTTGAAAAGAACACCTGTTTTGAATTCACTGTTAGTATTTTAAAATACGGAATGATTCTCCTTTGGAAATACTCAAAGAAGTAACAGATTTCTTTGCAGTTTCATGGAGGGGGAAAAAATCATCTAAATGTATGTTGGCCAACTTTTTAATTCTTTCAGTCTGCATATAATCCATTGTTGCATCCCTGCTCCTGACTATGCACATAATTGAAATAATCCTTTGGTACCTTTCCTTTGAAACAAAGTGAAGGTATTGTATCATACTCTCTGATTAAAAAAATAAAAATCTATCTTGTTGTCTCCCTCACCCATTATCATGTGTTCTTCTAAGAATTTTACCTGGAGAGACAAAAGCTTACTAGCCCAGCAATTAGTCTCACTGGAATCCAAAAGATACAGATAATTCCTGGGACTTGTATTAATGGGTTTCTTAATGTCTAATGCAATAAAAATTTTGAGTGTTCTCTGAAAATGCACACCAAATGTAAGCTTCTATCATCACACTTTGGGATGGAGGATGCTACAGTCTGTGACTTCCAGCTTCAAGCAGAATTATTACTAATTCACCTAGCTGCTTGAAGTTGTTAAATTCTTAGAGTCTGACAAAATTTAAATTTGACTTTCTGATGGAAGTAGAACAAACATGATAATTCTACACTCCTTTCTAATTTGATAAGAAGGTCGATTGAGGCATATTTTAAAGGTACTGAATATATGAGTAGTTTTAATATAAAAATAATTTCACTTGCCTTAATGGTATTTTTCTTTACAATTATTAATGAAGAGTTCTAATGTAAAATTATAAAAATATATTTTAAAGATATATAATTGCTAAATTTGTTTTGTATCATTTTAAATGTACAACTTTTCAGACTGTCTTAGAAGGTTGCAATTTAATTACTCAAAATAACATGACCCAACATGATTCTTTAGCCAAAGATTTTAAGTAGTCATTGGCATCCAGTCCAATATCATGAATTAGAAAACATGTCCATAAAGCATAAAAGTTGCATTAAAAATAATATTATTCTAGAATATCATCTTGGGGACTAAATGAGAATATTAGTTTTAGTTATAGTGAAAAACCAGATTGCCCCACAGTCAGTCTCTTCCATCAGGAAGCTTCCACAATCCTCTTATCTTTTTTCATCAGAGGGCAGATAGAATGAAAATCACAGAAAGCTAACCAAACTGAACACATGGATCACAAACTATGAGCCATGCTGTGTAGGGCTACATAAGACTGACAGGTCATGGTGGAGAATTCTGGAAAAAGTGGCTCACTGGAAGGGGAAATGGCAAGCCACTTCAGTATTCTTGCCTCGAGAACCCCATGAACAGTATGAAAAGGCAAAAAGATATGACACTGAAAGACTAACTTTCCGTGTCAGTAGGTGCCCAATATGCTACTGGAGAAGAGTGGAAGAATAACTCCAGAAACAATGAAGATGGAGCCAAGGGAAAACAATGCCCAGTTGTGGATGTGACTGGTGACGGCAGTAAAGTCCGATGCTGTAAAGGCCAATACTGCATAGGAACCTGGATGTTAGGTCCATGAATCAAGATAAATTGGAGATGGCAGAACTGAATATCAACAGTTTAGTAATTCGTGAACTAAAATGGACTGGAATGGGGGAATTTAATTCAGATGACCATTATTTCTAATACTGTGGGCAAGAATCCCGTAGAAGAAATGGAGTAGCCCTCACACTCAACAAAAGAGTCTGAAACGTAGGACATGGGTGCAATCTCAAAAATGACAGAACGATCACTGCTCCTTTCCAAGGCAAACCACTCAATATCACAGCTGAAGTTGAATGGCTGTATGATGACTGACAGGACCTTCTAGAACTAACACCAAAAACAGATGTCCTTTTCATCATAAGGGACCTTTTCAGCATAAGGTATGCAAAAGTAGGAAGTCAGGAAACACCTGGAGTAACAGGCCAAAATGAGTACAAAATGAATCAAGGCAAAGGCTAACAGAGTTTTGCCAAGAGAACACACTGGTCATAGAAAATACACTCTTCCAACAACACAAGAGATGACTCTACACATGGATATTACCAGATGGCCAACACCGAGATCAGATTGATTATATTCTTTGCAGCCAGAGATGGAGAAGCTCTATACAGTCAGCAAAAACAAGACTGGGAGCTGACTGTGGCTCAGATCATGAACTCCTTATTGCCAAATTCCAAATTCAGACTTAAATTGAAGAAAGTAGGGGAAACCACTAGACCATTCAGATATGATCTAAATCAAATCCCTTATGATTATACAGTGGAAGTGGCAAATAGATTCAAGGGATTAGATCTGATAGACAGAGTGCCTGAAGAACTATGGATGGAGATTTGTGACATTGGGCAGGAGGCAGTGATCAAGTCTATCCCAAAGAAAAAGAAATGCAAAAAGGCAAAATGGCTGTCTGAGGAGGCCTTACACATAACTGAGAAAAGAAGAGAAGCTAAAGGCAAATCAGTGCAAAGAAATAGAGGAAAGCAACAGAATGGGAAAGATTAGAGATCTCTTAAAGAAAATTAGAGATATCCAAGGAAACTTTTATGCTAAAATGGGCACAATAAAGGACAGGAATGGTATCTTCTGCCTAACAGAAGCAGAAGATATTAAGAAGATGTGACAAGAATACATAGAAGAACTATACAAAAAGAACTTCATGACCCAGATAACCACAATGGTGTGATCACTGAGCTAGAGCCAGACATCATGGAGCACAAAGCCAAGTGGGCCTTAGGAAGCATCAGTACAAACAAAACTAGAGGAGGTGATGGAATTCCAGTTTAGCTATTTCAAATCCTAAAGGATGATGTTGTTAAAATGCTGCACTCAATAAGCCAGATGATGTGGAAAACTCAGCAGTGGCCACAGGACTGGAAAAGGTCAGTTTTCATTCCAATACCAAAGAAAGGCAATGCCAAAGAATGATTAAACAACCACACAATGCACTCAATTCACATGTTAGCAAAGTAATGCTCAAAATTCTGCAACCTATGCTTTCATAGTACATGAACCGAGAACTTCCATATGTTCAAGATGGATTTAGAAAAGGCAGTTCAGTTCAGTCGCTCAGTTGTGTCCGACTCTGTGCGACTCCGTGAATCGCAGCATGACAGCCTCCCTGTCCATCACCAACTCCTGGAGTTCACACAGACTCACGTCCATGGAGTCAGTGATGCCATCCAGCCATCTCATCCTCTGTCGTCCCCTTCTCCTCCTGCCCCCAATCCCTCCCAGGATCAGAGTCTTTTACAATGAGTCAACTCTTCGCATGAGGTGGCCAAAGTAGTGGAGTTTCAGCTTTAGCATCATCCCTTCCAAAGAAATCCCAGGACTGGTCTCCTTCAGAATGGACTGGTTGGATCTCCTTGCAGTCCAAGGGACTCTCAAGTGTCTTCTCCAACACCACAGTTCAAAAGCATCAATTCTTCAGCACTCAGCCTTCTTCACAGTCCAACTCTCACATCCATACATGACCACTGGAAAAACCATAGACTTGACTAGACGAACCTTTGTTGGCAAAGTAATGTCTCTGCTTTTGAATATGCTATCTAGGTTGGTCATAACTTTCCTTCCAAGGAGTAAGTGTCTTTTAATTTCATGGCTGCAGTCACCATCTGCAGTGATTTTGGAGCCCCAAAAAATAAAGTCTGACACTGTTTCCACTGTCTCCCCATCTATTTCCCATGAAGTGATGGGACTGGATGCTATGATTTTCGTTTTCTGAATGTTGAGTTTTAAGCCAACTTTTTCACTCTCCACTTTCACTTTCATCAAGAGGCTTTTGAGTTCCTCTTCACTTTCTGCCATAAGGGTGGTGTCATCTGCATATCTGAGGTTATTGATATTTCTCCCAGCAATCTTGATTCCAGCTTGTGCTTCTTCCAGTCCAGCATTTCTCATGATGTAGAGATCAAATCACCAGCATCCTTTGGATCATAGAAAAAGCAAGAAAAATCCAGAAAAACATCTACTTCTGCTTCAATTTTTACTAAAGACTATGCCAAAGCTATTGACAGTGTATAGCAACAAATTGTGGAAAAGTCTTGAAAAGATGGGAATACCAGACCACCTTACTTGGCTTCTGAGAAACCTGTATGCAGGTCAAGAAGCAACAGTTAGAACCAGACATGGAACCACAGACTGGTTCCAAGTTGGGAAAGTACATCAAAGCTATACATTGTTACCCTTCTTATTAAACTTATATGCTGGGTACATCATGCAAAATGCCAAGTTGGATGAAACACAAACCGGAATCAAGATTGTAGGGAGAAACTTCAGTAACCTCAGATATCCAGATGGTACCACCCTTATGGCAGAAAGTGAAGAAGAACTGAAAAGGCTCTTGAAAGTGAAAGAGGAGGGTGAAAAGCTGGCTTAAGACACAACATTCGAAAAACTATCATGGCATCCTGTCCTATCACTTCATGGCAAATAGATGGGGAAACAATGGAAACAGTGCCACACTTTATTTTCTTGGGATTCAAAATCATTGCAGATGGTGACTGCAGCCATGAAATTAAAAGATGCTTGCTCCTTGGAGGAAAAGCTATGACAAAACTAGACAGTGTATTAAAAAGTAGAAACATTGCCAACAAATGTCCATAGCGTCAAAGCTATCTTTTTCCAGTAGTCACATATGGATGTGAGAGTTGGAACATAGAGAAAGCTGAGCACCGAAAAATTGATACTTTTGAACTGTGGTGTTGGAGAAGACTCTTGAGAGTCCCTTGGACTGCAAGAAGATCAAACCGTTCAATCCTAAAGGAAATCAGTCCTGAATATTCATTGGAAACTCTGATGCTGAAGCTGAAGCTCCAATACTTTGGCCATCTGATATGAAGAACTGACTCATTGGAAAAGATCCTGATGCTGGGAAAGATTCAAGACAGAAGAGGATGACAGAGGATGAGATGGTTGCATGGCATCACTGACTTGATGGACATGAGTTTGATCAAGCTCTGTGAGATGGTGAAGGACAGGGATGCCTGGCAAGCTGCAGTGCTTGGGGTTGCAAAAGTTGGACACGACTGAGCAACTGAACTGAGCTGGATATTATATTTTTCACTTTATTTTATTTATACATATTTTATTAATATAAATATGATACAGTGAGTGGTCAGGGTTAATTTGTCTAAAACAATACCCCATAGGCCGGACTTCCAAATTGGGAATTGGCCTTCTTCAGATATCCATGGATATTAGTTACAACTAGATGCCTAAGCCATCAATCTCCAATCCCAGTAGAGGGCTAAGAAAGGCTTGCAGATACTAGTCAGGAGAGGCAACAGTCAGGCTTTGTACCTAGCCTCCTTATCACACCAGGGGACAGGCTAACTCCTTCTCAACCATGGACACCAAATGGTGGATTAGATCTGGTTCATAAAATGATTTAATTTTAGGATGTGATGAACCAGAGGGAAGGCACTTCCTTGTTCATACAGTTCTAAGTTCCACTATGCACAGCTAGAGTCTGTTTTCTGCAGTCCAGTGTTAAGTGTTGCCAGATTTTTATTCACTTTCCAGGAAAATAACAAATAAACCATCATTTGCTTTCATTTCCATAAATTACTCACAGTGAATTGTGTGTGTGTGTGTGTGTGTGTAGTGCTAAGTTGCTTCAGTTGTATCCATCTCTATGTTACCCGATGGACTGTAGCCTGCCAGCCTCCTCTGTCCATGGGATTCTCCAGACAACAGTACTGGAGTGGGTTGCCATGCCCTCCTCCAGGGGATCTTCCAGACTCAGGGGTCAAACTTGTGTCTCCCACACTGTAGGCAGATTCTTTATTGCTGAGCTAACAGGGAAACCCAATAATGAAAATTTTAATGTGCTATTATTTCCTGCCCGTTTACTCTCTTTCTAGTCTTTCTAAAAAAATAATTTTGTTATTTTCATGAAGTCTTGAAAGACAATAGTCCTCCAGTTCAGTTCAGTCACTCAGTCGTGTCCAACTCTTTGCAACCCCATGAATCACAGCACGCCACGCCTCCCTGTCCATCACCAACTCCCAGAGTTCACCCAGACTCACGTCCATCAAGTCAGTGATGCCATCCAGCCATCTCATCCTCTGTCGTCCCCTTCTCCCCTTGCCCTCAATCCCTCCCAGCATCAGAGTCTTTTCCAATGAGTCAACTCTTCGCATGAGGTGGCCAAAGTACTGGAGTTTCAGCTTTAGCATCATTCCTTCCAAAGAAATCCCAGGGGCTGATCTCCTTTAGAATGGACTGGTTGGATCTCCTTGCAGTCCAAGGGACTCTCAAGAGTCTTCTCCAACACCACAGTTCAAAAGCGTCCTCCAAGTAATCCTATTATAAGATCTATATGTATATCTATACCTATGACCATGTTTCTATAGCTTAAATATATATCAGTGTTAAACATGTATCTGTTTATATATTTGTATGAATTTCTGTGTCAGCATGCTTATTTGCAAGAGAATATGAGCCTTACTTAATACGATTTTCAGGAATACTATTGCCTAATATTGGTAACCAGACCTTTTACACAGTCTCCCTTATAGAGACATTTTAGAAAAAAAAAAAAAAGCTTTCTACTTTGGATTGGTGCATATACACTACTAATAGATTCCCTCTACTTTTATATGCAATGCATAGGGCCTAGGTCCTTGGGCCAACCACTTAGAACATTTTATTTCTAATCCATTGAATGTACACTCAAATTTATCTTTCTCAGAAAAACATGATGATAAATAATTTTAAAATGTCCAACAGAGATTTATGATTTAGTTTTCATTGTTGTGGAATTCTAAAAATATACATATATATTTTAGATATTTAAAGATTATACCACACTTTTTTTGAATTGATGTTTATGAATACAATACATCTTGAGAGAAAGGAAATACAATCTCAAAACCAGACCAAGATCAAAAATTTAAAAAGAGGAAAAGGGAGACAAAATCTGGTGGGGTATCACTGGGGAATCATTTTAAACAGCTCAGACAGAAACATCAGTGCTTCCTCATCTGCTCAGATATTGACTTGTAATGACCTCTGGGGTCTCATATTTTCACTTGGACTTCTTTAGCCTTGAAACCTAGTGAACTCACTACAAAGATGTGACCTATAAGCCAACTGTACTAAAGATTATAAACTCGATATAGGGAGCACAGATCATTTTATGATCTTAGTAGCAAAAATGCCATATATTTGTATTGTGCTTTAACGTTTCTATAAATCTTTTATTTACACTATTGCATTGTCATCATCTCCCCAAATACATTAAATATGAATACTTAACCTTGTTTAAATACATTAAAAACTAGTTTTAGAAATGTTGAGAGGCAGCCTAGTGTGACATTTTTTCATTTTTAGACAATTAAAATATATTAAATCTTTGGGTAACATGCATGTCTAGGTGAAAACTTGCAGTCGAGAAATAAAATATTATTCCCCAAGGACAAATTAAGTATATGTTGCTATCAAATAAAAAGAGGCTTTATTCTTGTGCCCTTGTGTGTATATATTATTTTGTATATTTTATATATATTATGTTTAAAATATATTAAAAACCATAAGTTCATGCCTATGCTTCCAATTCTGATCCAATACTTCAGTCTGTTTTAGCCTTTTCTTACTTTATTTACAACTTCTTTCTCCAACAGCAAAGGACTCTAGTACCTACATGATCCTTTTTTGACATTTAGGTCTCTAATCCATTTGAAGCTAAACTTGTGTATAACATAAGGTTTACATGTAACTTCCCAAGTGGCTACCTGGTTGTTTCAGCATGATTTAGTAAAAAGCCCATCTTTGCCCTAGTAATTTGAGATGTCACCATTTTTGTAATTCAATCCATTTCTGGGTTTTAGATTCTATTCCATTGGTTTATTTTCTATTTGTATGCCAGATCCCCTGGAGGAGAAAATAGCAACCCACTAGAGTATTCTCGCTTAGAGAATCCCACGGACAGAAGAGCCTAGCGAGCTATAGCCCATAGGGTTGCAAAGAGTCAGACACGACTGAAGCTAGGGAGCGTGCATGCATGCACGCACCACCCCGTTTTAGTCATACAAGTCTAATCAATTTAGTTCAGTCGCTCAGTCGTGTCCGACTCTTTGTGACCCCATGAATTGCAGCACGCCAGGCCTCCCTGTTCATCACCAACTCCCGGAGTTTACTCAAACTCATGTCCATCGAGTCGGTGATGACATCCAGACATCTCTAGGGCTGGTCACCGTTTCCAGTTTTCCTTTTTCATGCTTTTCTGGCTGTCATTTTGCGTGGTTTTCTTTTTGTATGCATTTTACGATAAACATTTCCATTCTATTAAAAAAAGCTTTACTTTGTATTGTGTACAAATAAGCATGAAACCTATGATTTGAGAACAATTGAGCGACTTCACTTTGACTTTTCACTTTCACTTTTCACTTTCACGCATTGGAGAAGAAAATGGCAACCCACTCCAGTGTTCTTGCCTGGAGAATCCCAGGGACGAGGGAGCCTGGTGAGCTGCCGTCTATGGGGTCGCATAGAGTAGTCGGACACAACTGAAGCGACTTAGCAGCAGCCGCCGCCGCAGACATCTTTATAATGTTGTGTAAGTGAAGTGAAGTGAAAGTCACTCAGTCGTGTCCGACTCTTTGCGACCCGTGAACTAGTCCACGGAATTCTCCAGGCCAGAATACTAGAGCGGGTAGACTTTCCCTTCTCCAGGGATCTTCCCAACTCAGGGACAGAACCAGAGTCTCCCGCATTGTAGATGGATTCTTTACTAGCTGAGCCACAAGGGAAGCCTTTGGACTGGATGTTGTGTAATCCTATCCAAAATTAAGGGGTATTATTCCAATGAGATGGCTGGAAGGCATCACTGACTCGATGGACGTGAGTCTGAGTGAACTCTGGGAGCTGGTGATGGACAGGGAGGCCTGGCGTGCTGCGATTCATGGGGTCGCAAAGAGTCGGACTCAACGAGCGACTGAACTGAACTGAATTCCGTTTGGTAGCATCTACTTTTCATCTCTTAGGAGTGTTAGAATTATTTCTTGTAAGCTTTGAAGAATTCTTAAGTTTCATTTTTAGTATTTAATACTTTTCTCAATAATAAATAGAGTTTTCTCTAATATTGCATTTTTTAATTAGTCACTCTGTGTGTATGAAGGCTATTGATTTTTACACTATATATTAATAATTTAAAATAGGAATACCACTTAGAACTATAGTAAGGAAGACGAGGTGATTATAAAACCCGAGAAATTATGGCCTAGGTAGAAAGAGAATAATGGGTCCTCCAAATAGGCTCCAATTTGGATACCTGAATTCATCCTTGGATAACTCTTGGGGTGAAAGGGCTCTCCAGTTCTAATGAGCATCTTAATCTGCTTGGAAACATTAACATTTCTAATCCGTGAAACAAGGGATTTTTTAAAAATTATGTATCAGAGATAACTCTTGTCCAATTTCTTATCCTTTATCAAGGACTAGGTTATCAACAAGTTTTACTTGATTTAAAAGGATTCTGTCACAACTTGAAGTGAAATAATACAAGAAATGAAATAAATATGAATATATTTGGATTTGGGATAAAAAAAAAATTATTCTAAACTGAATAAGAAATATATCTTAAAGTAAACCTCTACACCAAAATTTTTATATATTAATAGAACTATTACTGGGGCTTCCCTGGTGGCTCAGTGATAAAGAATCTGCCAGTATTACAGGCCAATGCAGGGGACAGGTTTCTGGGTCAGGAAGATTCCCTGGAGAAGGAAATGGTAACCCACTCCAGTATTATTGCCTGGAAAATCCTATGGACAGAGGAGCCTGACACATTAGTTCATGGGGTCACAAAGAGTTCGACACAACTTAGCGACTAAACATAAACAACAGTATGACTACTAGTAATGAAACATTGATTACTCTGTTCCAGACACTTTTCTGAGTGCATTATATACATTTACTAATGCAATACTTAACCACAATCATACAAGGTAGGAGCAATGAATGACCTATATTACCCATAAAGAGGTTCAGTTCAGTTCAGTTGCTCAGTCGTGTCCGACTCTTTGAGACCCTGTGGACTGCAGCACACCAGGCTTTCCTGTCCATCGCCAACCCCAGGAGCTTGCTCAAACTCGTATCTATTGAGCCGATGATGCCATTCAAACATCTCATCCTCTGTTGTACCCTTGTCCTCCTACCTTCAATCTTTCCCAGCATTAATCTTTCCCAGCATCAGGGTCTTTTCTAATGAGTTGGCTCTTTGAATCAGGTGGCCAAATTATTGGAGCTTCAGCTTCAGCATCAATCCTTCCAATGCATATTCAAGGTTGATTTCCTTTAGGAGTGAATGGTTTGATCTTGCAGTCCAAGGGACTCTCAAGAGTTTTCTCCAACATCACAGTTCAAAAGCATCAGTGTTCAGTGTTCAGCTTTCTTCATAGTCCAACTCTCACATCCATACATGACTACTGGAAAAACTAAAAACCATAGCTTTGACTATATGGACCCTTGTTGCTAAAGTAATATCTCTGCATTTTAATATGCTGTCTAGGTTTGTCCTGGCTTTTCTTCCAAAAAGCGTCTTTATTTTCATGGGTGCAGTCACCATCTGTAGTGATTTTAGAGCCAAAGAAAATAAAGTCTGTCTTTGTTTCCATTGTTTCTCCATCTACTGGTATTGAAGTGATGGGCCTGGATGCCACAATTTTAGCTTTTTGAATGTTGAGTTTTAAGCCAGCTTTTTCAGTCTCCTCTTGCACTTTCTTCAAGAAGCTCTTTAGTTCTTTTTCTCTTTCTGCAATAAGGTTAGTGTCATCTGCTGCAGATCTGAGGTTGTTGATATTTCCCCTGGGAATCTTGATACCAGCTTGTGCTTCATCCAGCCAGGCATTTTGTATGATGTACTTTGCATATAAGTTAAATAAGCAGGGTGAAAATATATAGCCTTGACATACTCCTTACCCAATTTGGAGCCAGTCTGTTTTTCCATGTCCAGATAAGGAAACTGAGTAATAAAATGTTAAGTACCATATTTCTTCAATACTAAGATGCACATATTTTACAATTTAAAAATCTTTTAAATAAGAATGTTTCTCACAATTAATGGCTTTCTCTAATAGCAGCAAGCCAGAGTATTTTTACACCTAACATGCTCAACTCTGTTGTTATGCCTGGGGCCATAAATGGAGAACTGCAATAACTGGGTTTCAATCAGCAAGTCACAAGTACTCTCTTTGAGAAAAGAAATATGAATTCTGGTTGTAATCTTAAGGTTCTTCAAGTTACTGATTTAGGTCAGGTAACTAGATACTAGGGACCTCCCAGTTGGCTCAGTGATAAAGAATCTGCCTGCCAATGCAGGAGACGCAGGAGACACAGGTTCGATCCCTGGGTCAGGAAGATCCCCTGGAGGAGTTATTGACAACCCATTTAAGTATACTTTCCCGGAAAAATTCCATGGACAGAGGAGCCTGGGAGGCTGAAATCCATGGGGTCACAAAGAGTCGGACATGACTGAGTGACTAAGCACACATGTAACTAGATGATAAGCTTAAAAGATGGAAATCACTAGTGATTTACTGAGTTTTTTTCAAGATAAACCACTTGGATTAGAAGAGAAGCTGGATAGAATACTGGAAGGAGCTAGACTAACCTGTAGTTACACAGTAGGACAAGTCTTAGCCTGTATCCATAGGAAATGCCTAAGTATATCAAGAAGTTGTCCTACCCAGGGTCAAGGGGCTAGAACTGCTATACTTGTGTATCCACAAGTCCCTGAACTGGAGCATCCCCAGGATATCTCTGGGCTAGGTGGCTCTATCATCTGAGTTTAATCCTTTGGGGAGCAGTATGGATGTGAGTTGTGAGCATTCAACATCCTCTGCAGCTGGTGGATGAGTTCACAACACAATAAAAAAGACTGTATAGTCTTCCACAGCATTTGTCATGGTAACTCTCTCATATGATCAAGAAAACTTCAAAGTGAAAGCTTGCATTTTGGTTGGTGGCACCAGTAATAATTTACAAGGCAGCCCCAGGTGGAATAATGAAATACACTTTAAAGAAATGCTGGGTTGCCAGTGTTCTTTATGGCACAAGTGACATTATTGTGAAATATATGTATATATATATATATATATATATATATTTATTTATTTATACATTTTCTCTAAATCTAAAAGCAATTCCCCAAATTCAGTTTCTGAATAAGAAGCAATTACAAATATATCACAAATTTATTTTTATTTCCTTTATGTCTGTACAAGAATGGTATGTATATAGATCTAAATAAGACTAACATACCTCTTTAAATAAATTGAGAACACAAACACTTGCGTGTGTGCTCAGTCACTTCAGTCTTGTCCAACTCTTTACGACCCTATGGAATATAACCTGCTAGTCTCCTCTGCACATGGGATTCTTCCAGGCAAGAATACTGGAGTGGGTTGCCATGCCCTCTTCCAGGGGATTTTCCCAACCCAGGGATCGAATCAGTATCTCCTATGCCTCATCTCCTGCATTGCAGGTGGATTATTTACTGCTAAGCTGCTGGGGAAGCCCAGAATAGAAACACAAGTAATAAAATATGTCATATGATACATAAAAATTCCTCCCATCCCCTTTGATAACCTTGTATCTTATAAAGAAATCTATTTATGCCTCAACTTAAAATCAGTGCCATCTAATACTCATGAGAAATATAAAGAATTCCTTCAAGATCACAGATTAAAGGATGGTAGAATTAGGTTTTGAACTCAGGTCCTATGCAGAAAGAGTACTTGAAAATAATATTATATGGTACCTTGGTTTGTCTGATAAGTGTATTTTCTTGTTTTGAAATAAAGTGGTAGAAATTAAGTTAAGAGGATTTTTGCAAGCCATCTTATTAGATACTTGTATAATGAAGTATAATTATTGTTGCATTTCATACTGTGGTGCAATTAACAAATGGAGGCATTCTGTTATATAAACCAGTCCTGAATGAAATGATACATACATAAAAGCTGGAATTCTTGGCACACCATAAGTCAATAAGGGGGCAAGTTCTCAGGGACTAGATGATGCAACGGCATCAGAATTTATGCAGAAGTAAATGTCAGGAAATAAGAAAATACACAACTTTGCAAACATGGGAAACCATAACAATAAATCTTGAAAGTCAAGCATGAGTTGTTTTTTTTTTAAGTTTACAAAACTTTCTAATAGGTTATTATCATTCAGTTCAGTTCAGTCGCTCAGTTGTTTTCGACTCTTTGTGACCCCATGAATTGCAGCACACCAAGCCTCCCTGTCCATTACCAGCTCCAGGAGTTTACCCAAACTCATGTGCATTGAGTCGGTGATGCCATCCAGCCATCTCATCCTCTGTCGTCTTCTTCTCTTCCTGCCCCCAATCCCTCCCAGCATCAGGGTCTTTTCCAATGAGTCAACTCTTCGCATGAGGTGGCCAAAGTATTAGAGTTTCAGCCTCAGCATCAATCCTTCCAATGAACACCCAGGACTGGTCACCTTTAGGATGGACTGGTTGGATCTCCTTGCAGTCCAAGGGACTCTCAAGGGTCTTCTCCAACACCACAGTTCAAAAGCATCAATTATTCAGTGCTCAGCTTTCTTCATAGTCCAACTCTCACATCCATACATGACCACTGGAAAAACCATAGCCTGACTAGATGGACCTTTTTTGGCAAAGTAATATCTCTGTTTTTGAGTATGCTATCTAGGTTGGTCATAACTTTCCTTCCAAGGAGTAAGTGTCTTTTAATTTCATAGCTGCAATCACCATCTGCAGTGATTGTGGAGCCCAAATATTCTATAAGAAACTCTATATATCAAGATAAAATGATTTAGTAATTATCTTCAGAATCATAGTAATAAACAAAACCTACATTTATGTGAGGTTAAATAAAGAAGGTAAATTCTGACAACTGACTGATGAAAAAAAATATGTGGACTATGTTGCTCTTCTATATAGGGGTGAACAGATCCCAGACACTCTTGCACTCCTTCAATCATAGTGATCCAGTATGGCCTTCATTTTACCTTCTAGATACCACATGCCAGTGGACAAGACTTATATTTAACAAAATGGTTTTATAGCTTAAAGTTATATGTTTCAGAATACATGATGAGTTAGGATATTGCTATTGATTCTCTCAGAATACCTGAAAGAGAAATCCAGGTCAATTATGTGCACAGAAGGAACATCTTTGAATACTTTTTTCCAGAACAAAAATCTATGTAGCTCAAAATCTGGGGAGAGTCACATAGAAGTGTAGTTGCTCCTCATACTTAGTCATTGTCAGTAAGTTCCTGATTCTGAAGAAGTCACGTTTCCATGTTAGTTATATGTTGTGATCTAAAACTATTTTCTTATAGCTTAATAAGCAGTTTCTGCTGCAGCATATCTTTCACAACCAAGCCACTTCTCTTAGAAAAATTATAACCGTGGGCAAAACACACACACACACACACACACACACACACACACACACGCACCCTTTTGCCTAACCAAAGTTGACTCTGCAATTTCTATAAATCCAAATTCAATTATTATCATCCATGTCAGGTATATTTCGTTGCTTCAGTTTCTGCTATTTTAATCTTCAATGATTGCTGGCAGCAAAAGATGGAGAAGTATGAATATGTGAGACAATTAAGTCTAATTTCATCACAACTGCTCTTGTGGATAGCGGTGCTAAACTATCTTTTTTTTTTTTTTCTATTTTACTCAGTGAGGCAGGAAATGAAATTTGAGTTGAGGCTTTCTATAATTCAGCTGAACACTAGGGAAGAAAATGACCAACACACTAAATATTATAATATGGACAGAGTATTAGATAAACTGAACAGAAAGAGGTAAAACTCTAGTGGAATAACTGTCAGACTAAGCCATTTTAAGAGGACAGTCTTATTTTCAGAAAACTAGAGAATAGTTTATTAGTAAGCAACATTTTAGGGAAATAGCATAAAAAAGTTATTCTTAGAAAAACCCTGAAAAACTAATATTCTACTCTTTTATATCCCCTTCTATCTTTTTCAGGTCTTCCTCTCATCATATTCACTGCTCTTGACTATCTTCCTCCACCCCTCATGCACCTCTACATTCTTAACAAGGCCCAATTCCTGCCAGTTCTGGTCTTTCATTTTTGTTTTGTCTTATTTTTGTTAAAATTTATTTAGCACTACTGTGTGTCAGATATATGATAAAACTTGCACATGACATATGCTCCTACTTTGTAGTAGATCTATTGTTCTGAATGCTAGGGAAATATAAATGGTATTATTTAACATTAGTTGGTGCTGCTTATGCTGCTGCTACTGCTAAGTCACTTCAGTCATGTCCGACTCTGTGTGACCCCAGAGACGGCAGCCCACCAGGCTCCCCCATCCCTGGGATTCTCCAGGCAAGAACACTGGAGTGGGTTGCCATTTCCTTCTCCAATGCATGAAAGTGAAAAGTGAAAGTGAAGTCGCTCAGTCGTGTCCGACCCTTAGCGACCCCATGGACTGCGGCCTACCAGGCTCCTCCATCCATGGGATTTTCCAGGCAAGAGTACTAGAATTCACCTGCCAGCTCAAGAGACATGAATTTGATCCCTGGGTCAGGAAGATCCCCTGGAGGAGGAGATGGTACCCTACTCCAGTATTCTTGCTGGGAGAATCCCATGCACAGAGGAGCCTATCAGGCAACAGTCCACATGGTGCAAAGAACTGGACATAACTGACCATCAGAGAACACAGCACAATTTGTTCAAGATTTCAAGATAAGCTAGTGACGTTTGCCTGACATTTGAACCGAACTCTTTTTAAATTCTGAACTTATATTCTTAGTAGCTATATATTCTTTCTTGTGTACAGCTGTGCTAAGCCATATGCTCAATTTCTGTGCTTGCCAACCCAATATTTTAAAAGACCTGCCGGACAGCATAAATGTTTGTCCACAGTTTCAAGGTTTATATTTTCTCTGTTCCTGAAACCAGAAGATTGAGACTGAGACCACTTAACCCCGGTTCCAAGCTCCTCGAAAATGAACCTGTTTGGAAATGGCAAACTCTTCTGCAGGTAATGTTTTTCTTTTTTGTCCTCCTTTTCTCCCTTGGTGATTTGAATCTGTTTTTTGTCACGTGTTCTCTTCCTAGTATCTCATTGAGACAATTTTCAATGACTAAATTTTGACATAAATGTAGGTCATTGAAAACTCTCACTGTAAATCTTACTGTCTGTGCCAAAACCTGGTATCTACGGACAAGCCTTCATGGCTTTTCACTGTTCTCTCCTAATCTTATCTTGGCTCACTTCTGGAATTAGTATCTCTCCTTTTGAATTTCAAGATCATTCTTCGATAGAGAAGAGTCACAGTATATTTCGCAAATCCTTCCTACAAATTCAGTCATTTGTGATTATGGCTTTGCTGATTTTGAAAGTTGTATATGGGAAGCTAGGAGTATCTGACTCTGTCATTTACATTAGGCTTCAATCCCTCAATGAAAATAAATTCAAATATCTAAGGTTTATTTAGTTCTACTTTCCACATATGTGGTGTGTGTCACATATATTCTCCTTCATTGTGTGCCTCTTTCCTTGACAACTGGCCTATTTTCACTACTCCAAACACTTGTGGGGATGTCTCAATTTGGGATGAGTAAATTTTCAGCAAAAGTTTATCAAAAACCTGAATAAAGAATAAGAACTACAAAAATATATCCACAGTGAAGGGTCTAATATCATAAGTTGGTAGTGAAGGCTCATGATAAAAGTCAGTTAACAAAATACACTCATAAAAGCTGAACAATTTACATTTATGTACATACTGTACTGACATATAGCACAAAGCAGTTTTCTCCAGCCCCGTTTTATTTTCCCAAACTATTCTGGAGTCTGCCCTGATTTTATTCTCATCCCTTCCTAGCTCTGTTCTGGACACACAAATCACTCGACTAAATATCTCTTTCATTTCTCAAATCTAGTCTTCATAAAAAGCATTTACTCTATTCTGGAATGGGGCAGAAAAATCTTATCTGACTTTCATGAACAAAATTTTTCTATTACTGCTTTCAGAACCTGACAAACTGTGAAACTAGTACTATTTCTCTCTTTCTCAGTGAATCGATATTTTAAGACTTTATTTTAGGAAGCAAAAACAAACAAAACAAAAACATATTTTAGCACTTTTGCTTCTTCCACTCTGCACATTATTTAACAAAAGAATTGAAGTTTTTCTAGCAGTATTTTACTAAAGAATAAAATAAAGTTTCAGAAATGCCAAACTAGTTGGTCTCTCAATTTTCAATCATTCTTGATATCTGCTTCTGGAACTAATTAAAATGAAAATGAAAGAGCATGGATGTTGGGAGTCTAAGAGGAGCTGAAATGGGTAACTAATAAGAGTAGTTATTTATAATAAATGAGAGTGCCCTTCTGGCATCATATTTGACCTGTATCATCATGAGTGAGGGACCTAGGCGATAATGAAAGGAGCACATCAAGAACTCTTAGGTGTAAGAAATCCAAAGGAAACCACAGGTCAAAGTGAAGTCTCATAATAAAGTCAGACGAGGATTCAGGACAGCAGGAATATATATCAAAACCTGATGAAAAAGGAATACTCAAGATATAAATGCAAAAAAAAAAGAAGCCTGTACAGAACGTATATGATAAAAACCATACCATACTAATGAACATAATCAAAGATGATATAAAGAAATGTGGAGATGTATCTTGTTCATAGATTGGAAGAGTCTGCATACTAAAAGAGGGCAATTCTCCCTAAAATGATATAACCGGTTTAATCTCTGTTACAGTCCCAGCGGGATGAGCAAATGCTACAGTACCATTTATTGAAAAGCCTTTCCTTCACTGAACTACTCTTGATCCTTTATAAAAAATCAGTTGGGCATATTTGTATGATTCTATTTTGGGGTTTTCTGTCTTGTTCTCTTGATCTATGTTAGATAATAAGTTTATTATCAGAGGATTTATTCTTTTGATCTATCCCTCTGATAATCACATATAGTATTCATTACTGTAACTGTAAGTTGTGCAGAAAAAATGACTCTAAACCTTACTCTCACAAGCAATATCAAAACTCACTTAATATGGTTGACACACTTAAAGACAAAATTGTAAAAATATTCAAATCTTAGAATAACACATCAGAGAAAATCTTTGACTTCTAAGGTCTGGCATAGAGTTCTTAGACTTGAAACCCAAAGTAAGATCCATAAAAGGAAAAAGTGATATATCACACTTTATCAAAATTAATAAGACCTTGTTAATAAAATTAAAAGATAGGCTATAGCATAAGGAAAAATTTTTGTGAATAACATAGCTCATAGAAGACTAATATCTGGATTATATGAGGAATTCTCACGTCAGTAGTAACACAACAAATAATTCAATTAGAAAATGGGAAGAGACATGAAGAAACATTTCAGTTGAGAGGATCTAGAGATGGCAACTAATCACAATTAAAAATATTCAGCATAAAAAAAATATTCAGCATTGACCTTTAGAGAAATGCATGTTAAAACCACAATGAGAATTCTCTACAAACCTATCAGAATATCTAAAATAAAATATAGTCACAACAGAAAATGCTTTCAAGGATGTGGAGAAATGGAATCATTTATACATTGCTGGTAAGAACATGTAAAGATACAATAATTCAGAGAATATTCATCAATTTCTTATAAAACTAAATATATAACTACCCAGCAACTACACTTTTAGGTATTTATTTCAGAGAAGTATGACTTACTTGTGTTCAAACAAAAATATGAGTATTTATAGCAGTTTATTTTTAATAGCAAAAAATTGCAGTCAACCCAGATGTCTTTCAGTGGGCAAATGGTTAAACAAACTGTTACATCCATCTTTCAAAATATGAACCCAAAATAAAGGAAATGAATACTTGCTACACTCAGCAACTTGAATAAATATCCAGAGAATTACTAAATGATAAAATTATTCTATCAATCTCAAAAGATTCATATGGTATGATTCCATTTATATAACTTTCTTGAAATGATGAATTATAAAAATGGAAAACAGACCAGTGGTTGTCAGGAGTTACAAAGGATAAAGTTGAGAGAAAAATGGATGTGGGTACAAAAGGGAAATTTTAGTGTTCCTGTGATGATGGAAATAGTCTTTATCTTGACTGAATAGATTTCAATAACCTGGTCATGAAATTATACTGTTTTTTAAAGACATTACCCATGGAGAAAACTGGGAAAAGTGTACATAGTATCTCTCTGTATTATTTCTTACAATTGTCTGTGAATCTACATTTCTCTCAAGATGAAAAGCTTAGTCAAATATTAAAAATACATATCCAAAACAAGAAGATAGAATATAATGTATTTACACATTGAACACCCTTTTGGTAGAACATTTGAAGAACTAGATTGCAACAGAATCCCACAATTCTATTTATCGTAGCCTCAATTAAAGACAAGTATACAAGGTTGAGTGTTGTTTCTTTCTTTAGCATTATCTGGATGAGCCTTTCTCAGGATTCTATTTGAGATACCTCAGAAGACTAAGAGGTTTATATGCACAAGAAAGTGAAAATGTTAGTAGAGAGTGATTTCCAAATTTTTATTTAATTGAAACATAAAAGGAGGTTGATCAGCAATGGTGAAAGTAAGGCATAATCATACAGGCTAAAGGCTGAAGACATAATCTAGACTGTCCAAGTATAGGGCAAAATTTCACTGTACAAGAATATCAGGTTGCAAGGTATTATTGCTGTATCAACACTAAGTGGGGCTCGAAAGTGCAAGCCACACTGTTAAAATCCAGCTTAATTAGAATGTGTATGCTGAGTTGAACACATACCTCAGAAGGAAATAAGAGCGAAAACTAAGTGAAACAAAAACTGAACAGAATTTTGAAATATGGGCATAGGTTATTTCATTTCAGTTCACTTCAGTTAAGCCACTGTCGTGTCCGACTCTTTGCGACCCCATGAATCACAGCACGCCAGGCCTCTCCGCCCATCACCAACTCCCGGAGTTCACTCAGATTCACATCCATCGAGTCAGTGATGCCATCCAGCCATCTCATCCTCTGTCATCCCCTTCTCATCCTGCCCCCAATCCCTCCCAGCATCAGAGTCTTTTCCAGTGAGTCAACTCTTCGCATGAGGTGGCCAAAGTACTGGAGTTTCAGCTTTAGCATCATTCCTTCCAAAGAAATTCTAGGGCTGAATAGGTTATTTAGCAGAAGTTATCTCAGTCAGGTGCCAGAGTCCAAAGTGCTGTATGTATCTGGAAGCTGAGCTTGGTATAGATAAATGACACTATCCATTTATAATTTAACATTACAACAGTGATGATGATATTACTATTAACAGCAACTATCTTTAAATGAATGTTTATAGTATATAAGGGATTGTGATAATTAATGCCTTTAGTTCATATTGGTGACACTGTGATAAGTACCTACCATTAATTCAGACCTATTATTGTACCCACTTAGAAAACAGTTTAACAGTAAAGAGTTATAGAGACCAACTTGTCTAAGGTGAATGAATCAGTACATTTGTAGAATCTCATAAATAAACATTCTAATAGCTAGTCAGGAAATATGAAATCCAAGTTAGTCATCGTTTGTGATGAAGGTGTTTAAATGTTGAATATGTGCAGAAATATGGTCAACCACTGCCTTATTTTGCCTGTTCTTATTTCTATCCTATATATAGCAAAAATCTTTATGATTTTTAATTATGAAATTCAGGGAATGAGAAATAGCTCTTTTAAATGAGAATCATCAACTTATTTTAATGTGATGTACTAGTGATACAACTTTGAGAAAGACACAGAGTCTCTGAATCCCAGTTTTCTCATGTGTCAAAGGATTTATGTAATAGCACTTACACATTTGTTGAGATCATTCATGTAAATATTTAATTACCACTGTCACCACCACCATCATCATCATTTTTATTTATTCTTACCCTTTGCATTATCTTCTTTTTATAACATCATAATTTCTATCAAGCATTGTAGCTTTAGGTTAAATCCTATTGTCCTGTTTAAATTTCCTCTGTATAATTCAGTTCAGTTCAGCTCAGTTCAATCCTTCAGTCATGTCTGATTCTTTGCGACCCCATGTACTACAGCATAGCAGACTTCCCTGTTCATCACCAGCTCCTGGAGTTGCTCAAACTCATGTCCATCGAGTCGGTGATGCCATCCAACCATCTCATCCTCTGTCGTCCCCTTCTCCTTCTGCCTTAAATCTTTCCCAGCATCAGGGGCTTTCTCAATGAGTCAGTTCTTTGCATCAGGTGGCCAAAGTATTGGAGCTTCAGCTTCAGCATCAGTCCTTCCAATGAATATTCAGGACTTATTTCCTTTAGGATTGACTGGCTTGATCTTGCAGTTCAAGAGACTCTCAGGAGTTTTCTCCAACACCACAGTTTAAAAGCATCAATTCTTCGGTGCTCAGCTTTCTTTATGGTCTAACTCTCACATCCATACATGACTACTGGAAAAACCATAGCTTTGACTACTTGGACCTTTGTTGGCAAAATTATGTCTATGCTTTTTAATATGTTGTCTAGGTTTGTCATAGCTTTTCCTCCAAGGAGCAAGCATCTTTTAATTTCATGGCTGCAGTCACCAACTGCAGTATTTATGTCTATATATTTAGGTCCTCACTGATCATGAACAAAGAAAGTCTCACATTTTTATATTATCATTCACTGAAAATATGAGTTTCCTAAAAGCAAAAATACCAAACCTGGTGTCTTTTGGAGTAGCACATTATTAAATATAATAATTAAGAGGCTGTCAAGAACTTGCATACTTCTTTCCAGTTATAATCACTGACATTCTGACTTCTAACATACAAGGACTGAGTGAAGAAAGAAGACTGTTGCTCTGATGATGAGAGGAAAGGTCATAGAAACTAGTGATTTCAAGAGTCATTGTTTGGGAAATTGTTATGGTTTCTGCAGACCTGAAAGGCTTCTACTCAAAGTATCAGTTGGCTATTTGCTTGTTGGTCATTCCAAAACTGCAGTACAGTTGCTGATGAGTAAAAAACAGGGAGTTGATTGACTGGATTTCAGGAAGCAGGGAATGTTCAAGAGTGACTGGCCATAGCAGCTTTGATTCACAGAACTTGTAGCATGATTGAAAAAAAAAAATTGGGAGAAAGATTTAGACCATTATCTATTAAGGCAAAAAAGGGCTAAAGACATTTATGGACTCCTGTGCCTTATATTTGTTGAAGCCTTTCCTAGTTTCTCTCTATTTTCTATTATACAACTATTTAAAAATGCTTTTCAGAATATCACAAAGAAACATGACTTTTTTTTTCTCAAATTCAGAATCGCTGTGATTTCCACTACAAAAATTTTACTTTAATTATGCATCATTATTATAGTATGCAGAATAATGGTCCCCCAAAGATTCCCACATCTTAATCCCCAGAATCTGTGATTATGCAACTTTATATGGGAAAAGGGACTTTGCTTATCCAACTAAGTCAAGGATCTTGAGATGGGGGATTAACTGGGATAAAGCAGATCTGCTTAATATATCCACAAAATCTTTATAAGGGGAGGAAAGAAAAGGAGACAAAAGAATTAGCTAGAGAAGAAGATGGGATGGTGGAATAAGAGTAGAAGTGATAAATAACAGTGAGTCAAGGAATCAAGTCAGCACCTAGAAGCTGGAAAAAGGAAATGGATTTTCCTCTAGAGTCTCCAGGAAGAAAGTAATCCGTTTTATAGTTCTGATCTCTGGATCTGAATGATAGTACATTTATATTGTTAGAACACTCTTTGGTAATCTTCTACAGCAGTGATGGGCGAATGATAGATTGTGGTACCTGGAGTGAGATAAAGCTGTAATAAATATCTGAAAATATAGAAGTAACTATGGAATTGGCAATAGGCAGAAGTTGGTAGAGTTTTGAAGAAGACAATAGGAAAAATCTTAGTAATTTATGTATAAATCTATATAAAATATACATATGTGTATTTATATATGTATACACATATATAATAATATATGCAATTATTATATCCTATTCAGATTACAATAGGCACTAGACATTTCTCTATATATTTTTCTATTTTCCCTAATACTTTAGTGAAATTACATAGTGTGAACATATATTTTAGCAATTTGAGTGCTGAATATGTGACAGGCAGGTTTCTAAGAACTTCGTATATAAAAATATAAATAAAAACTATATATATATATATATATGCACTATATATATGTGAAATATATTTTAATGGAGTTTATATATGTGGGGCTTCCCTGGTGACTCAAACGGTAAAGAGTCTGTCCACAATGCGGGAGACCTGGGTTCGATTCCTGGGTTGGGAAGATCCCCTGGAGAAGGAAGTGGCAGCCTACTCCAGTATTCTTGCCTGGGAAATCCCATGGACAGAGGAGCCTGGTGGCTACAGTCCATGGGGTCACAAAGAGTCGGACATGACTGAGAGACTACCACCCACATATATGTACGTATGTGTGCTTAGCAGCTCAGTCATGTACAAGTTTTTGTGACCCTATGGACTCTAGCCTGCCAGGCTCCTCTGTCCATGGAATTCTTCCAGGCAAGAATACTGGAGTGGGGTGTCATTTCCTCCTCCATGGAATCTTCCCGACCCAGGAATCAAACCCACATCTCCTGAGTCTCCTGCCTTGTAGGTGGATGCTTTACTGCTGAGCCATCAGGGAAGCCCCTTATAGATGTATGTTCTGTGCTGAGCTGAGTCTCTCAGTCGTATCCAACTCTTTGCGACCCTATGGACTGTAGCCTGCCAGGCTTCTCTGCCCATGGGGATTCTCCAGGCAAAAATACTAGAGAGGATTGCCATGCCTTCCCAACCCAGGAATGGAACCCAGGTCTCCTTCATTGCAGGTGGATTTTTTATCATCTTAGCTACCAGGGAAGCCATGTATATGTCTATGCCTATATAATATATATATATATATATATATATATATATATAAATAATTTACTTTACAAATAATTTGTATATATGTAGATTTATTTTTCCCTCAACTCTGTGATAAAATGATTATTATATCCATATATTGCCTGAAGAAACTGGACTTAAGGGAATTGATTAATACATTTCAAGTCATACAGCCAGTTAATACTGATGTCAGAAAATGAACCCCTATCTATTTGATTGCAGAACTTGTGCTATCAAATGCTATGCTATGCTGTTATTAATCATTATGCTTAATATACACATTTTAATTAATACTAAATAATTTTGACCTATAAAAATGTGAAACTCTACTTTAGATTGCTTAGTTCAAGAATGTGTGAGCATGTCATTATCACCTTGTACTGATTTTTATTTCAAGCTTATTGAGCATCTTAGTGAAATATTTAGAGAAATCTCCTTTAAAACTCCCTCACGCAAATACTTAAATTTTTCATTTAAAAATTCTGTAAAATCAATTTCTGAAGCAGCAACAGTTCACATACTTAATGATTGTCTTCAGGAAAGCTCAGTCCTCTAGATCATGACTGAAAATAAGGCGTCACTAGAAAGTGATTATGAGCAATCAAACTAATTTTCAGATTTTTAGCTTTTCTATCATTGATTTTTGAGGGTGAGCCTGAGTCAATATTATGCAATTACTTGCTTTCTGGCAGAGGCATAAAATGTAATCACACAGCAAAACCATTAAGTGAAAGGAAGTGTCAGGATTTGTGAGTGAATCCAGCTACTGCCAGCATCCATATCTCAGAGTGGTTTTTTTTTTTTCTTTTAATTATATTATACATCGGAATTATGCTATATAAATTGTTATATTTAAGAATATGAATCAGAGAGGAAACAAGTAATAGGATTAGTAACATTAATATGTATTTCCTGAGAATGTCAAGAATCTACCATAATGTATTTACCATTGAAAATAATTTAATAAAATAGTTAATATTTTTTAAACTTAATTTTACATCAGTGGGATGAATTCTTATAAAGAGAATAATAAGAATAAATAGCATATATATTTATATAGTCATCTGGTAAATGGTGTATATCATTGGATAGTCATTTATACACACTAATTGAAATATATTACCACTTTTTAATTAACTGACCCATAAAAGCTATGGATTAGAAGAGTTCTTGAAACTAAAATTTGAGGCAAAACCTGACAAACTTGAAATAAACATACACACAATAGAAGCAATTTTACAGTGAAATTAGATTTTCCCTTTCTAGAAGTATTATGAGGACGTTTATGAATGCTGCAAATGTGCTGTCCAGAGGCATGTTTCCTATTGTTAAGTTAAAGACTCCCCTTGACAGCAGCTGATAATGGTAATGAGTTAAATTAGTATGAAAATCCTCATGACAGTCAGCCACTGAACCCGTTCACATCATACTCTGTCACTCCCTGAGGTATAAATATACAGAAAAGATTACTCCAGAGAGAGTCCTTTTTACTGAATTCAAATTAAATACCATATAAATGGATAGCACTTCCCACAAGAGAATCAATCTCTCAGCCAGATGATATTTTGAAATTTATCTCTGAAAAGAAATGGACTGGCTGCTCCAAATACTCCAGGCCATTCTTATCTCTTCCTTCTGTGAAAAATGGCCTTCTCTGGTATCTTACAATGTATATTTTGTTTGTATTTATTCTTCCGCAGGACTTCCCTGGTGGCTCAGAGGGTAAAATATCTGCCTGCAGTGCAGGACAGCTGGGTTTGATCCCTGGGTTGGGAAGATCCCCTGGAGAAGGAAATGGCAACCCACTCCAATGTTCTTGCCTGGAAAATCCCATGGAGGGAGGAGCCTGGTAGGCTACACAGAGTCACAAAGAACTGGACACGACTGAGTGACTTCACTTTCACTTTTCACTTTCTTCTTGAGCTGTTTCATGTTCAAATCTTAATGCACTTCTGCCTAGTGAGCCAAGAAACAGTGTGTGTGTGTGTGTGTGTGTATGTGTGTATGTGTGTGTGTGTGTGTTTACATGCATACCAGATGGAGCTACCTTGGGTTTGTGAGGCTTCCAAGTCCTGGAAAATACCTTTTTATAACTTCAGGCCTGAAAGGCAGTGTGACATTGGAAGAGGAATACAGTCAAGAGAATTAGAAGGCCTGAATTGTAGACCAGGCTGAAGGTATAGCAAATCATCCTCCACCACCAATTTCAGGCACACCATTCCCTACCACAGGGGATTATGGTAAGTGAAAGATTTTCAACTAGATGCAATAAAGGTCCACTCTAGATCAAACAACATGAGAGATACATCAACAAACAGGCATTTTGAGGACAAAGGCATCATATTTTATTTTATTTTTTTGGATTTCCTCCAGCACATGAATTACTAGCTGGGCATATTCTTTGCAAGTATAATACATACTGTTGATCTGTAGTGCTGGTGACATTGTGGATAAATAAACACCAACAGTCTATCTCTATTCACTATATTACATCTCCTACAAAATAAGCAGAACTTTGTCAATTCTTGATGCTATGATTGAAGCCAAAGCAAATTGTTATCAAAAAAAATTACATATTGATACAAACATGTCTTGCTTTGGTTAAAGTGATCATTGATCTCAGCTATTTGAAAAAAATTGCAAGTTCTTACAAAACTGAGTCTTCTCTCCATCTCCAAGTGTATCTTTGCCCATTGTCATGCAAAAATGTTACTCAACAAGTTTTTGCATTGATTGGTTGATAATGTCTATAATGCAAATGGAGAAGAAATAATAAAACAGTGCTTAATATTGGGAGAATTATAATATCCACAGGTAGGGATCTATTGAAAAATGTTAGATATAGGGTTAATCTAAAGTATAAAGCCAGAAAAATTGAGCTTGGCATTTGTTGCTTGTGTCAGGTTTCCAACTCTTACATCATGCTGTGTGTAGAACAGTAAAGAGAGTTGAAGATTTGAAATCACAGCAAAATCTACATTTCAGTTCAGTTCAGTTCAGTCACTCAGTCATGTCTGACTCTTTGCGACCCCATGAATTGCAGCACGCCAGGCTTCCCTGTCCATCACCAACTCCCGGAGTTCACTCAAACTCACATCCATCGAGTCGGTGATGCCATCCAGCCAGCTCATCCTCTGTTGTCATCTCCTCCTGCCCCCAATCCCTCCCAGCATCAGAGTCTTTTCCAATGAGTCAACTCTTTGCATGAGGTGGCCAAAGTACTGGAGTTTCAGCTTTAGCATCATTCCTTCCAATGAACATCCAGGACTGATCTCCTTTAGAATGGACTGGTTGGATCTCCTTGTACTCCAAGGGACTCTCAAGAGTCTTCTCCAACACCACAGTCCAAAAGCATCCTAAAAATCAAAACTCTCAACTTCTCTGCAAAGTGTTGAAGCACCAATATTTCATCATTTTTACCCTATTAACAGTTATGCCAAACAATTTCACACAAAGAAAACAAGTACAATTTCCTATAAGGAAAAAAAAAAGCTTAGGATATTAAGAATACATAAACTATTATCTAAATGGAAATTCTTACATTCAATAAAAAATTATGAAGTGGTCTAAGGCATACTTATAAGCACATAAAATATATTAAATACATATGCCAATTATCCAATAAAATATGAAACAATAAATCTTGAATAAGTTGACTTTTCTTTCATTAACTAGCCATTAAAGAAAATCTTTATAATTATTTTCTGGATCTTTTTAAATTAATTAATTTTGTATTAAAGCATAATTGCTTTACAGAATTTTGCTGTTTTCTGTCAAACCTCAACATGTATCAGCCATAGGTATACATATATCCCCTCCCTTTTGAACCTCCCTCCCATCTCACTCCCCTTCCACCCCTCTAAGTTGATACAGAGCCCCTGTTTGCGTTTCCTGAGTCATACAGCAAATTCCCATTGGCTATATACTTTACATATGGTAATGTAAGTTTCCATGTTACTCTTTTTGTACACCTCACCCTCTCCTCCCCTCTCCCCATGTCCATTGGTCTATTCTCTATGTCTCTTTCACCATTTCTGGTCTGTAAATAAATTCTTCAGTACCATTTTTCTAGATTCTGTATATATGCATTAGAATAAGAGATTTATCTTTCTCTTTATGACTTACTTCACTCTGTATAATAGGTTCTAGGTTCATCCACCTAGAGAGCTGACTCAAATGCAGTTCTTTTTATAGCTGAGTAATATTCCTTTGTGTATATATACCACAACTTCTTTATCCATTCATTTGTCAATGGACATCTAGGTTGCTTCCATGTTCTAGCTATTGTAAATAGTACTGCAATGAACAATGGGATACATGTGTCTTTTTAAATTTTGATTTATTACTCCTAGTCTATGCCTAGGAGTGGGATTGCTGGGTCATATGGTGGTTTTATTTGTAGTTTTTTTAAGGAATCTCCAAACTGTCTTCTATAGTGGCTGTATCAATTTACATTCCCACCAACAATGCAAGAACATTCCGTTTTCTCCACACCCTCTCCAGGATTCATTTTTGTAGACTATTTGATGAAGGCAATTCTGACCAGTGTGAGATATCTCATTGTAGTTTTGATTTGCAAGAAGAGGTGGCAAGAATACACAGAAGAGCTGCACAAAAAAGATCTTCACGACCCAGATAATCACGATGCTATAATCACTCACCTAGAGCCAGACATCCTGGAATGTGAAGTCAAGTGGGCCTTAGAAAGCATCAGTATGAACAAAGCTAGTGGAGGTGACAGAATCCCAGTTGAGCTATTTCAAATCCTGAAAGATGATGCTATGAAAGTGCTGCACTCAATATGCCAGAAAATTTGGAAAGCTCAGCAGTGGCCACAGGACTGGAAAAGGTCAGTTTTCATTCCAATCCCAAAGAAAGGCAATGCCAAAGAATGCTCAAATTACCTCACAATTGCACTCATCTCACACGCTAGTAAAGTAATGTTCAAAATTCTCCAAGTCAGGCTTCAGCACTATGTGAACCATGAACTTCCAGATGTTCAAGCCGGTTTTAGAAAAGGCAGAGGAACCAGAGATCAAATTGCCAACAACTGCTGGATCATCAAAAAAGCAAGAAAGTTCCAGAAAAACATCTATTTCTGCTTTCTTGACTATGCCAAAGCCTTTGACTGTGTGGATCACAATAAACTGTGGAAAATTCTTCAAGAGATGGGAATACCAGACCACCTGACCTGCCTCTTGAGAAACCTATATGCAGGTCAGGAAGGAACAGTTAGAAGTGGACCTGGAACAACAGACTGGTTTCAAATAGGAAAAGGAGTACGTCAAGGCTGTATATTGTCACCCTGCTTATTTAACTTCTATGCAGAGTACATCATGAGAAATGCTGGGCTGGAAGAAGCACAAGTTGGAATCAAGATTTCTGGGAGAAATATCAGTAACTTTAGATATGCAGATGACACCACCCTTATGGCAGAAAGTGAAGAGGAACTAAAAAGCCTCTTGATGAAAGTGAAAGTGGAGAGTGAAAAAGTTGGCTTAAAGCTCAACATTCAGAAAACGAAGATCATGGCATCTGGTCCCATCACTTCATGGGAAATAGATGGGGAAACAGTGGAAACAGTGTCAGACTTTATTTTTCTGGGCTCCAAAATCACTGCAGATGGTGACTGCAGCCATGAAATTAAAAGACACTTACTCCTTGGAAGGAAAGTTATGACCAATCTAGATAGTATATTGAAAAGCAGAGACATTACTTTGCCAACAAAGGTTCATCTAGTCAAGGCTATGGTTTTTCCAGTGGTCATGTATGGATGTGAGAGTTGGACTGTGAAGAAAGCTGAGCGCCAAAGAATTGATGCTTTTGAACTGTGGTGTTGGAGAAGAGTCCTGAGAGTCCCTTGGACTGCAAGGAGATCCAACCCAGTCCATTCTAAAGGAGATAAGTCCTGGGTGTTCTTTGGAAGGAATGATGCTTAAGCTGAAACTCCAATTCTTTGGCCACCTCATGCAAAGAGTTGACTCATTGGAAAAGACTCTGATGCTGGGAGGGATTGAGGGCAGGAGGAGAAGGGGACGACAGACGACTAGATGGCTGGATGGCATCACTGACTCGATGGACAAGAGTTTGGGTTAACTCCGGGGGTTGGTGATGGACAGGGAGTCCTGGCTTGCTGCAGTTCATGGACTCTCTTGCAAAGAGTCGGACACAACTGAGGGACTGAATCGAACTGAACTGAATGGTATAATTCTAAAATGACTCCAAGATGGTGGAGTAGAAGGACATACACTCATCTTCTCCTGAGAAAACTCCAAAATCACAACTCAGTGCTGAACTACTGTTGACAGGAGAATGTTGGATCCCACCAAAAAAAGATATCCCACATCCAAGGCAAAGAAGAAGCCTCAGCAAGATGGTAGAAAGGGCTAAATTGAATTTAGAATCAGACCCCATACTCACCAGAGTTGCTCAGAGGGCTCAAACAAGCCTTGTGTGCACTAGGACCCAGAGACCCCACCGAGACTGAGCCAGAACTGTGTCTGAGTGTCTCCTGTGGAGGTATGGGTCAATAGTGCACTGCTGCATGGGCAGGAGCTCTGGGTGCTGTAGACCTGGGTATGGCATAGGACCCCTTGAAGGAGGTCACTGTTAATCCACCATAGAGCCACCAGAACTTACACAGGACTGGGGAAACAGACTCTTGGAAGGCACAAACAAAACCTTTTGTGCACCAGGACCCAGGTGTAAGGAGCAGTGACCATAAAAGAGACTGACTCAACCTTGCCCATGAGTGTCCAGGAGTCTCCAGCAGAGGCATGGGTAAGAGGTGGCCTGCTGCAGGATTGGGGGCACTGAGTACAGTATTGGCAGCATGGGACATTTTGACATTATCTTCATTACCTCCACCATAGTTTGGCCTCAGGTAAAACAACAGGGAGGGAACACAGTCCCATCCATCAACAGAAAATTGGATTGAAATTTTTCTGAGCATGGTGCTACCCATCAGGACAAGACCTAGTTTCCTCCTCAATCAGCCTCTCCCATCAGGAAGCTTCCATAAACCTCTTATCCTTCTCCATCAGAGGGCAGATGAATGAAAACCACAGTCACAGAAAACTAACCAATCTGATCACATGGACCTCAGCCTTCTTTAACTTAATGAAACTATGAGCCATCCCACATATGGCAACCAAAGAAGGAAGGGCCATGGCGGAGAGTTCTGACAAAATGTGGCCCACTGGAGAAGGGAATGGCAAACCACTTCAATATTCTTGCCCATGAACAGTATGAAAAGGCAAAAAGATAGGACACGGAAAGATGAACTCCCCAGGTCGGTAGGTGCCCAATATGCTGCTTGAGGTAAGTGGAGAAATAACTCCGAAAAGAATGAAGAGATGGAGCCAAAGCAACACCACCACCCAGTTGTGGATGTGACTGGTGATAGGAGTAAGTCCAATGCTGTAAAGAGCAATACTGCATAGGAACCTGGAATGTTAGTTCTGTGAATCAAAGCAATTGGAAGTGGTCAAACAGGAGATGGCAAGAGTGAACATCAACATTTTAGGAATCAGTGAACCAAAATGGACCAGAATGGGGGAATTTAATTCAGATGACCATTATATCTACTACTGTGGGCAAGAATCCCTTAGGAGAAATGGATTAGTCATCATAGTCAACAAGAGTTTGAAATGTAGTTCTAGGATGCAATCTTAAAAATGACAGAATGATCTCTGTTCATTTCCAAGGCAAACCATTCAGTATCAGAGTATTCAGAATCCAACTCTATTCCCCGACCAGTAATGCTGAAGAAGCTGAAGTTCAATGGTTCCATGAAGACCTATAAGACCTTCTGGAACTAACAGCCAAAAAAAGGTGTCCTTTTCATTATAGGGGACCAGAACACAAAAGTAGACAGCCAAGAGATACCTGGAGTAACAGGCAACTTTGGCCTTGGAGTACAAAACAAAGCAGGGCAAAGGCTAACAAGAGTTTTGCCAAGAGAATGCACTGGTCATAGCAAACACCCTCTTCCAACAACACAAGAGAAGACTCTACACATGGACATCACCAGATGGCCAACACCAAAATCAGACTGATTATATTCTTTGCAGCTGAAGATGGAAAAGCTCTATATTATTAGTAAAAACAAGACCGGGAATTGACTGTGGCTCAGATCATGAACTCCTAATTGCCAAATTCAGACTTAAATGGAAGAAAGTTGGGAAAATCACTAGACCATTCAGCAATGACCTAAATCAAATCACTTACAATTATACAGTGGAAGTGACAAATAGATTCAAGAGATTAGATATGATAGACAGAGTGCCTGAAAAATTATGGTCGGAGGTTCATGACATTGTACAGAAGGCAGGGATCAAGACCATCCCCAATAAAAAGAAATGTCAAAGGTAAAATGGTTGTCTGAGGAGGTCTTATAAATAGCTCTGAGAAGAGAAATGATGCAAAAGGCAAAGGAGAAAAGGAAAGATATACCCATTTGAATGCAGAGTTCCAAAGAATAGCACAGAGAGGTAAGAAAGCCTTCCTAAGTGATTAATACAAAGAAATAGAGGAAAATAATAGAATGGGAAAGACTAGAGATCTCTTCAAAAAAAACTAGAGACCCAAGGGAACATTTCATGCAAAGATGGGCAGAATAAAGGACAGAAATAGTATGGACCTAACAGAAGCAAAAAATATTAAGAAGAGGTGTCAAAAATACACAGAAAATCTATACAAAAAAGATCTTCATAACCCAGATAACCACGGTAATGTCATCACTCACCTAGAGCCAGACATCCTGGAATACAAAGTCAAGTGGGTCTTAAGAAGCATCACTATGAACAAAGCTAGTGGAGGCAATGGAATTCCAGTTAAGCTATTTCAAATCCTAAAAGATGATGCTGTGAAAGTGCTGCATTCAATCTGCCAGCACATTTGGAAAGCTCAGCAGTGGCCACAGGATTAAAGGTCAGTTTAATTCCAATCCTAAAGAAAGGCAATGCCAAAGAATGCTCAAACTATTACACAATTGCATTCATCTCACACCATTAGTGGAGAAGGAAATGGCAACCCACTCCAGTATTCTTGTCTAGAGAATCCTGTGGACAGAGGAGCCTGGTGGGCTGCTGTTTATGGGTTCCACAGAGTCAGACAGGACTGAAGCAACATAGCATGTATGCATGCATTGGAGAAGGAAATGGCAACCCACTCCAGTGTTCTTACTTGGAGAATTCCAGGGACAAAGGAGTCTGGTGGGCTGCTATCTATGGGGTCGCACAGAGTTGGACACAACTGAAGCAACTTAGCAGCAGCAGCAGCAGCACACACTAGTAAAGTAATGTTCAAAATTCTCCAAGCCAGGCTTCAGCAGTACCTGAACTGTGAACCTCCAGATGTTCGTGTTGGATTTAGAAAAGGCAGGGGAACCAGAGATCAAATTGCCAACATCCGTTGGATCATCAAAAAAGCAAGAGAATTTCAGAAAAATATCTACTTCTGCTTTATTGACTACACCAAATTATTTGACTGTGTGGGTCACAACAAACTGTAAAACATTCTTAAAGAGATGGGAATAGTAGATCACCTAACCTGCCTCCTGAGAAATCTGTATGCAAGTCAGGAAGCAACATGTAGAACTGGACATGAAACAACAGACTGGTTCCAAATCTGGAAAGGAGAACATCAAGGCTGTATATTGTTACCCTGCTTATTTAACTAATATGCGGAGTGCATCATGCTTAATGTTGGGGTGGGTGAGCACAAGCTGAGATCAACATTGCCTGGAGAAATATCAATCACCTCAGATATGCAGATAACATCACCATTATGGTAGAAAGTGAAAAAGAACTAAAGAGCCTCTTGATGAAAGTGAAAGAAAAGATTGAAAAAGTTGGCTTAAAGCTCACCATTCAGAAAACCAAGATCATGGCATCTGGTCCCATCACTTCATGGCAAATATATAGGGAAACAATGGAAACAGTGAGAGAGTTTATTTTAGGGGGCTCCAAAATCACTGCAGATGGTGCCTGCAGCCATGAAATTAAAAGACACTTGCTTCTTGGAAGAAAAGTTATGACCAACCTAGACAGCATATTAAAAAGTAGAGACATTACTTTGTCAACAAAGGTCTGTCGAGTCAAAGCTATGGTTTTTCCAGTAGTCATGTATGGATATGATTTTTGGACTATAAAGAAAGCTGAGTGCTAAAGAATTGATGCTTTGAGCTTTGGTGTTGGAGAAGACTCTCGACAGTTCCTTGGACTGCAAGGAGATCCAACCTGTCCATCCTAAAGGAAATAAACCCTGAATATTCACTGGAAGAACTCATGCTGAAGCCAAAACTCCAATATTTTGTCCACCTGATGTGAATACTGACTCATTGGAAAAGACCCTGATGCTGAGAAAGATTGAAGGTGGGTAGGATAATGGAACTACAGAGGATGGTATGGTTGGATGGCATCACTGACTCGATGGACACGAGTTTGAGTAAGTTCTGGGAGTTGGTTATGGACAGGGAATCCTGGCGAGCTATAGTCCATGGAGTTGTAGTCAGACATGACTGAACGACTGAACTGAACTGAACTGAACTGAATGGTATTACTGAATTTATTTGTTAAATAACTCTAAGTGACTAAATAAACAAATGCTTACATAAATTTAGTATCCATAAAGATTCTCAAAAAATATAATACAAACTAACACAAATGATTTTCAGGATCATGACCTTGGAAAATAGCTTGTATTAAAGCTATCTGATTTCATTGATTTAATTAATACAAATATGTCTTTCCATTATTGAAACAAAAGCACTTCTGGGTTTAGAAAAAGATGTACTTTGGTTATATTGAAATATTTTGCGATTTAATTCCCACATGTAAAATTAATTCCTACTGTCAATCACTACAGATTCTGATTTGAAAAGAAATCATTTATGAGAAATTACATTTAAGTTTGTGCAATTATAATCACCTACATGATTATGGTTGAGTTGAATTTTTTAATTCAATTAGTTGATAAAGGGCTTTTATTTTTCCCCTCTATCAAAGAGAGAATGGTATATGAAAAATCACTCTTTTAAAGCTCTTCACAAAAACCTTATGAAATAAATGAAGTAGAGATCAATTAATTGAAATTACAGCAATCCACTTGTTCTGTGAATCACCCCCTCACAGAAACTTTTACCAAGTTACTGACAGCCTTTGATTTTTTTTTTTAGTATGATCTTGGCTTTATATACTAAGATACATATATAAAGAATGCATCTATACAGACTTAAATATTCAACACAAGATGAAAACAAATAATATGACGTCTTTATGAAAATTTAAACTTTGATTTTTAAAATAGGCAATGATTTGAAAACCTGTGTTTTAGATTAAAAATGTTCAGTGTCGCAAAACTAGTGATTCCTAAGCACGTAACTGCACCAACTTTAACACTCTGTTTCTCAACTAGAAATGCTCTGTTTATCAGTCAATCACAAAGGCGTAGCTGTCATATATCCAAGCTGGTTATTATTGCCATATAGCCATCCCTGAAATTTGTAAATTCCCAAAGAAAGGGATAGATGTTGATCCTAAGCTCTGTGACACACAGACCTCTATCACCCTGCTATATACAGTCTCTGCTCCTTGAGAAGAAAGAGAAGGTATCATATTTGTCAATATATTAGTGTTAGTAAAGGTTGAAATTCTTGCTGGAAGGGGAATAAACAACTGAAATGTAGGTTAGCAGATGCCCTTCTGAAAAAAGTTCACAGGTGATGCTATCACTCCCAAATTGCCTACAAAATTTTAGTGAAGTCTAAAGAAAAATGTCTGAGCTTAGAAAACAACAACATAGCTTAGGGGAAAAAAATGTTGGAGTAAGCAACTTCAACTCCCAGCTTTCCACAGAAATATTGAAAAGCAAGTTGAAACTGTCAGAATCAATTTGTCAGAACTCTGGAAATAGGCAAAGGTTTACAGAAACCAAGTGAACAATAAATTAGGAAAAAGGAAACTAAGAAATTGTTGACTCTTTTTTTTTGGCCTTGTCTCACTCCCTTCCTGGCACAATGGTCTTCTTGAAGCTGGCAGCCTGTGTTTCGAGTGTGGGACCTTTGTCCCTGGTTTTAAATGAAGTAGGGTGGAACTTATTTGTAATTATGTTTGACTATTCTGAATTATCTGAGGGGCTGACACAAGATGATAGTTTTCTGTTTTGCCTACCATGGAATTCACTCAGGATAGAGAAGCAGCGGGCATTTCTCGAAAACATTGCAAGCAAATTAAAAACCTGCAGCCGCTTGTTTAAAAAGAAAATAAATTAAAAAAAACCTGCAGCCGCCTGGGGCTAAAGACTACAACTGAGACACACAATAGAAGGCCTGAAGCCCAGAATGAAAAGGTAGGGAGAGTTTCTTTAGGAAATTAGGGCATTCTAAAACACCTGCATGCACTGAGAAATTTAAAAAGCCACACTCATGCCCAAGGCATGAGATGATCAGATAAGAATTGAGAACGCCCTAGGCTTTCACAAAAATAAAGTTAAGATAGTTGTTCCAATTTTTTTCTCTAGAAATTTTTTATTATTAGATCTCATATTTTAGTCAATGATTCACGTTTAACTTTATTTTTGTATATGCTGTGAGGTAGGGTATTAAATTTAGAAATTTTCACCTTTCCAGCTTAGAGACTTGCCATTCATCATATCTTAGTCAATATTAGCAAAATCAAAATCAGCAGGTCTATATTGTCTTCCAATTATATTTTTCTCCAAATGTCCATTTTTTTTGTTAAGTTTATCATGCTGGAGTGGTGATTGTATCTTTTCTTATTATTTTAATCGTTTATTACCAAATTATACATAGCCTTTTTGAAAAATATGGAGACTTTACTTATCTCTGAATTCATGCTACTTTTCTACTCTTCCAGCTCACAGTTCCAACAGTACTGTGAATCACTGCAATAATTCTGTTACTGCCAAATCCATTTATATCTTATACTGGCAGCAACTATTAAAATTCCAGGCTTAAAACATTTTAAAGTATATAAAATAAAAGCATGTTTTTCTGGCATTCAGTGGTCTTTTTAAAAAATTATTTTTAGCTATATCTATAGCATTCAAAGGGAGAGTCCTATTTGGGGCTTAGCAAGGTCATGCAAAGCTTGACCTTCCAGGTCATCCATAAATCATTAGGATACACCTTCCCTATCCTGAGCTTAAAATTTAGGTCTAAAGAGGATAGGGTGCTGGGCTTCTCAGGTGGTGCTCATGCTAAAAACCCTGCCTGCGGATGCAGGAGACATAAGAAATGTGGGTTCGATCCTTGGGTCGGGAAGATCCCCTGGAGAAGGAAATGGCAACCCATTCCAGTATTCTTGCCTGGAGAATCCTATGGACAGGAGAACCTGGCAGACTATAGTCCATGGGGTTGCAAAGAGTTGGACACAACTGAAGTGACTTAGCAGAGCACAGCACAGCACAGGATAGGGTCCAGTTTTGTGTCTGAATGGGCAGTTTGGGACTGTGTAGGGGCGAGAGTGAGCTTGCAATTTTAACCAGGGAGTTGGACAAAGTGTTAAGCAGTAGCTTGAGGAATAAAGCCAATGAACAAAATGAGCTTTGGGCAGTGACCAAGGAATAATTAGGATGGAACTGGCAGTTAAGGACACCTTATCCATCAGCCAATACTCTGGACAAGCTATGGTACAGATTGCATAGCTAGGAGCCCAGGTATAATGATTATCTCATACCTCTTATAATAAGCTCTAATCAACCACTTGAGACAGAGTATAAACAATAAATTGTGTGTTAGTGTTGGTATCCAAGCACAAGGTGAGTATGCATTTAGTAGAAATCCACAGTAACACAGGAAACGCAATGGACTGATGGCTATTGCCATATTTCTCATATGTGCTGACCCATTTCCAAATACATTGTTGATAGCATGTGCTAAGTTTCTGCTTTCATTATATGTAAGAATGTATAGCAATACTGGAAGATGATAGCTTAAAGGTATAAATTTTCTGTACAGCCTCAAGGAGCTTTTTATTTCTTAAAAAAACGATCATTTGAATAATATTTGGAAAGTACTTAGAAATTGTTGGAAAGTTTAAGAAAAAATATAATTGTGCCACTTTTCTTTAGTATCAAAACAGGTGTAAAGCTAACCTCCTAAATAATTTTAAAAAAAATTTACCAGATTTCAAGGCTTCTGAAAAATGTAGAATTTTGAACTATCTTGGATGTTTTTCCTCTGTTTGGAATTCATATTTGTCTTCTCTTTTATCTTGTGAAGTTGGCAACATTAATGTTCTTAAAATAACTGTTTTACTGGGTAAAGGATGGTTAAATATAATATAAATAATTTTACTTAATGTGTAAGTTCAAAGTATTAGTAATAATAAAATTAATAAAAATAAAATAAAGATACTGGATGACCCTGACAAGCAATTATCATTATAGGATTTGAAATATGAAAACTAGGAAGGAAAAGGAATTAGCCTGAAACAACATTTCGATCTTAACCAATCAATTTTATGTGATTGTCATTAATTTTTCTTTAAGTAAGTTCTTGGAAAAGAACAAAGAAATGTTAAAATTACATACAAGACTAAAACATGATATTTTTAAAAAATGAAAAATATGAGAATAAAAAAGAGGCAAATCTTAATAATCCACACAGTATCTACCTGATTATACTAGATCCCTAACTAGAAGAACAATAAAAACAATCAAGGAAACTCATTTCCACATATCATGATCATACAGAAATAAATAAAATATATCAATTTGGCATTTACTAGATATGGTAAATTAGTATTTCATCTTTGGCATTTTGATGGTGAAGAAACAAAGTCTGCCATAACTTTTAAAGATACCACAAAAATTAACTGTAAAAATCATGAAAATATAATGCTATTTAAATAAATGTGCTTCCTGTTTTTCTTATAGCTGCTTTTTGGTTTGAGAATCGACAGATAACTTATTACAGGGGCTATAGAATAATGTAAGCAAAATTTTAAAAACATGACAAAATGCTGGAAATCAGAAGTTTATAGATATTGTGACTATGAAGAGAAAATAACACAAAATATCAACTAGCTTTTAAAAATTGTTTAAGAATCACTAAGCAGTATATTCTGTGCTACTGGCTATCACCTGAAAAACTTAGGTGTAAGATAAACTTAGGTGTAAATATTTAACTTAGTGTAAGATATGAATGGACCTCAGTAGTTAGGAAAAAATCCTATCTGATACCACTGGTGCCTGCCTCATAGTATCTTGGTCTCACCTTTGATTTCATCTTCAACCTCAGCAGATATTCATGCCTAGGCATTCATTCACTTTGTGCTGTAGAAATCTTGCACAGGCACATTCCTCCTACCTTATATTTGTTGCCCTGGGATTTCTCCAGTGTAGTGAATACCAACAGAAAACCTCGTTGAAGTGGGAATGAATTAATGTACTGAGAACAATCTCCAACCAGTGGTGGTAGTTGTTCAGTCACTAAATCATGTCCAAATCTTTGTGACCCCCATGGACTGCAGCACGCCAGACTCCTCTGTCCTTCATTATCTCCTGGAGTTTGCTCAAATTCTTGTCCACTGATCCTAGTCAGTGATGCTATCTAGCCATCTGTCCCTCTGCCACCCCTTCTCCTTTTACCTTCAATCTTTCCCAGCATCATGGTCTTTTCCAAATGAGTTAGCTCTTAGCATCAAGCAACCAAAGTATTGGCACTGCGTTTTCAGCATCAGTCCTTCCATTGAATATTCAGGGTTGATTTCCTTTAGAATTGATTATTACTGCTACTGCTAAGTCACTTCAGTCGTGTCCAACTCTGTGTGACCCCATAGATGGCAGCCCACCAGGCTTCCCCGTCCCTGGGATTCTCCAGGCAAGAACACTGGAGTGGGTTGCCATTTCCTTAAGTAATTGTAGTTTTGCATTGTTGAACTTTGCTGTTTGATATTGGAATTTATTTTTAAATAAATGTGATTATGTTATACAACATTTCAATGTACATTTCTCACTTTATGCTTTTTTGCTAATGCCTTATTAGTGTTAGTTGCTCAGTCATATCCAACTCTTTGCTTTATTTGCTGGTTATATTTATTTTAGACTAGGGGAATGATGTTAGGAAAAAGCAAATTTGAGTGATTTTCTTATTCAAGTTCAAAATGAGTCATAAGGCAGTGGAGACAACTCTCAACATTAACAATGCATTTAGTCCAGAAACTGCTAAGGAACATACAGTGCAGTGGTGGCTCAAGAAGTTTTGCAAAGGAGACAAGAAGCTTGAAGATACGCTGTTCAGTGGCTGACCATCAGAAGTTGACAATGACCAGTTGAAGGGATCGTTGAAGCTGATCCTCTTATAACAACACAAGAAGTTGCCAATTAATTCAGCATCAACAATTCTAAGGTCATTCAGCATTTGAAGTAAATTGGAAAGGTGAAAAAGCTCCATAAACGGGTGCTTCATGAGCTGACGACACATCAAAAAACATAGTCATTTTAAATTGCTGTCTTCTCTTATTCTGTGTAGCAACAGCAAACCATTTCTTGATCTGATTGTGCAATGAAAACTGGATTTTATAAGACAACTGGCACTGATCATTTCAGTGGTTGGATTGAGAAGAAACCCCAAAGCTCTTCCTAAAGCAAAACTGCACCAAAAAAAAAAAAAGACCACTGTTAGGTGGTCTGCTGCCCATTTGATCCATGGTTTTCTGAATTCTAGCAAAACCATTACAACTGAGAACTATGCTCAACAAATCAATGAGATGCACTGAAAATTGCAAGATCTACAGCCAGCATTAATGAACAGAATGGGCCCAATTCTTCTGCATGACAATGCATAACTGCACATCGCACAAAAAAAACACTTCAAAAGTTGAACTAATTGGGTTACAAAGCTTTGCTCATCCACTATATTCTCTTGACCTCTTACCAATCTACTACCACTTCTTCAAGCATCTGGACAACTTTTTGTGGGGAAAATGCTTCCACAACCAGCAGAAGGCAAAAAATACTTTCCATGAGTTCATCGAATCCTGATGAATTTTTATGCTACAGGAATAAACTAACATTTCTCATTGGCAAAAATGTCTTGATTGTAATTGTTCCTATTTTGATTAATAAATATGTGTTTGAGCCTAGTTATAATGATTTAAAATTCATGGTCCGAAATCATCATTACTTTTCCACCAACCTAATAGTTTAATCTTCTTGCAGTCCAAGGGACTCTCAAGAGTCTTCTCTGGCATTACAATTCAAAAGCATCAATTCTTCAGTTCTCAGCCTTCTTTACAGTCCATCTTTCACATGCATACATGACTACTGGAAAAATAGATATGAGAGTGGACCATAAAGAAGGCTGAGAGGTGAAGAATTGATGCTTTTGAGCTGTGGTGTTGGAGAAGACTCTTGAGAGCCATTTGGACAGCAAGGAGATCAAACCAGTCAATCCTAAAGGAAATCAACCCTAGATATTCATTGGAAGGACTGATGCTGAGCTGAAACTCCAATACTTTGGCTGCTGCTGCTAAGTCGCTTCATTTGTGTCCAACTCTGTGCGACCACATAGACAGCAGCCCATCAGAATCCCCCGTCCCTGGGATTCTCCAGGCAAGAACACTGGAGTGGGTTGCCATTTCCTCCTCCAATGCATGAAAGTGAAAAGTGAAAATGAAGTCACTCAGTTGTGTCTGACTCTTCACGACCCCATGGACTGCAGCCCACCAGGCTCCTCCGTCCATGAGATTTTTCCAGGCAAGAGTACTGGAGTGGGGTGCCATTGCCTTCTCCGAATACTTTGGCTACTAGATGCAAAGAGCCAACTCACTGGAAAAGACCCTGAGGCTGGGAAAGATTGAGGGCAAAAGGAGAAGTGGGTGATAGAAGATGAGATGGTTTGATGGAATTATCAACTCAATGGACATGAGTTTGAGTAAAATCTGAAAGTGAAAGACAGTGAAGGAAGCCTGGCATGCTGCAGTCCATGGGTTCACAGAGGGTTAGACATGACTGAGATACTGAACAATGACAACAGCTGGAAAAATCATAGTTTTGACTGTACAGACTTTTGTCAGCAAAGTGATGTCTCTGCTTTTTAATATGCTGTCTAGGTTTGTCATAGCTTTTCTTCCAAGGAGGAAGTTATCTTTTAATTTCATGGCTGCTGTCACTGCCTGCAGTGATTTTGGAGCCCAAGAAAATAAAATCTGTCACTATTTCCACTTTTTCCTCTTCTATTTGCATGAAGTGATGAGACTGGATGCCATGATCTTAGTTTTTTTGTTTGTTTTTTAATGCTGCATTTGAAGCTAGCTTTTCACTCTGCTCTTTCACCCTCATCAAAAGATTCTTTAGTTCCTCTTCACTGTCCTTAGGGAGGTATCATCTGCATATGTGGAGTAAAGAGTGAAGTGAGACAGGTTTCTCTCTGACCTTATGAAGATAATGCTCAGTTCAGTTCAGTTCAGTTGCTCAGTTGTGTCCGACCCTTTGGGATGCCATGGACTGCAGCATGCCAGGATTCCCTGTCTGTCACCAACTCCTGGAACCTACTCAAACTCATGTTCATTGAGTCAGTGATGCCATTCAATCGTCTCATTCTCTGTCGTCCCCTTCTCCTCCTGCCTTCAATCTTTCCTAGCCTCAGGGTCTTTTCAAATGAGTCAGTTCTTCACATCAGGTGGCCAAATATTGGAGTTTCAGCTTCAGCATCAGTCCTTCCAATGAATATTCAGGATTGATTTCTTTTAGGATGGACTGGTTGAATCTCTTCACTGCCCAAGGGACTCTCAAGAGTCTTCTCCAACACCACAGTTCAAAAGCATCAGTTCTTCAGTGTTTAGCTTCTTTATACTCCAATTCTCACATCTGTACATGACTATTGGTAAAACCATAGCATTGCCTAGATGGACCTTTGTTGTTGGTCATAACTTCTCTTCCAAGGAGCAAGCATCTTTTAATTTCATGGCTGCAGTCACCATCTGCAGTAATTTTGGAGCCCCCAAAGTTAAATCTCTACTGTTTCCATTGTTTCCCCATCTATTTGCCATGAAGTGATAGTACCAGATGCCATGAGCTTAGTTTTCTGAATGTTGAGTTTTAAGCCCACTTTTTCACTCCCTTCTTTCACTTTCATTAAGAGGCTCTTTAGTCTTCTTTGCTTTCTGCCATAAGTGTGCTGTCATCTGCATATCTGAGGTTATTGATATTTCTCCTGGCAATCTTGATAAAGCTCAGAGGGATTCTTATGCTCTTCAGAAAATTTCTGGTGGTGTTAATCCCTAATGCTACATTACATTAACTTTTTCTCCTTTTCTATTCCATTCTCTTTTGTCCTTCACTTTTGTTCCCAAGGTTTAACTTCATAAATACAAGTCTATAAATAAGGTTTTGCTATAGGAAAACCTCTCTCTCTTTGTTCCACAAAGATACACACCTCACACTTCCATAGACCTAAAATAACAATTCATTACATTACCCTTTCCCTTACATATTATGCTGTCTCCTGATACTTTCTATTATTTTTTCTCTTAATTTTTTTTAATGTTTAGACATCTATTATAGTCTTGTGTCTATTGTTTCACTAAATTTACTTTACTTCATGCTATATTATCTTACTACACTAAATTTATTTTACTAAATTTAATTTACCACATGCTATTGAATTATTACCCTGCATTTGAAAAAATAGTCTAAATGATACCAAAACAACTCATCAGCTCAGTTAGTTGTATCAAAATAATCCCTTGGCTCCATGACATAGAAAATGATAAGTTTTAGTTTTTTTTTAAATGTATAGACCTTTCTTTTTCTTTCTTTCTTTAAACTACCAATGTCCAAGATTAGCACAAAATATTATTAAAGAGTTACCGAGCACTAACTGCTTTCTCAGTGTTGCTTTATGTATAATGTAAATGAAAAGAAAAAAATGCAGATAGAGCTCAATTTGCCATACTATTTACCATTGTCTGAACTCTGATAAATCTTTGCTTTTTTTTTTTTAACATATAATCTCCTTATACGACTTGACATTGGCTATAAAATAAGCTACTTTTTCTATTTCTCATCTTCATTTTTAAAGATAGGAAATATTCCTGTGATAAAATAATTCTGTAAGCAATGGCCATGCAAAATGTAGTTTTCTCTACTTCTGACAAAATGTTTGCAAGTTTAAAAATGGGTATGTGTCTAGTAATATGCCTTGCACATTGCTTTCTCTGTTTTCTCTGTTGTTATATTTAATTGCAAGTCTACTGAGTCTCTCATTTTCTTTGAAAGGTGGTGAATTGTATTCCATAAATCTTAATCAAATTAAAACTGTCCTAAAATATAATTAAAGCAATCTGAAAATGGCTGCCTCTAAAAGACATCTTTGTAATATAATGGAAGCAGTTGTAAGTGGTCTATTCTCTGAACTAACACACTCCCCAAAAGATAAATTACAATATTTTGTGAAAGCCATCTTTTAATTGCATGGCCCTCATTAATCACCTAGCAAACAATAGCTACTGACAACTTAATGAAAATTCCTAATAGAAATTATTAAATCACTTGTGTGGTCTTTTTTATGTGCACAGTGCTAGTTTCACAAGACAGCTGAATCTCCATGAAAAGAACATCTTAATATTCAATATTCTTATAACTTCATTAATTATGACCCTCTTATCAGTGATCCATTTATATGCACATTACCAGGGCTATTGCCTCTTTTCCAGATGCTAAGACATCTGTGTCTTCCATAGCATCCTCCACCTAACAGTGTTTCTCTACTACTGCATGCAGAGTATTTTTGGAAATCTTCCCAAACCACTCACAAACACACAAAGTATGATAGATGATTTCCTGTAGAATCTTTGTGCATTTAATCCTGAAATATTTGCATTTCTGTTTCCCCAAGTAAGATTTGAGTTGACTAATTAAACTTGTCTTACTTTATTTATCTTTGTATTTGTTCAAAGTGATTTGATGGAGGAATAGTAAATCAATAAAAATTAAACCTCATAAGTGACTAGAGGCTAAATTTACTCACATTGCCAGTCATCCATGCATATGTGGTAGAATCTCCATAAAATCTCTAGAGATCAAGGCTCAGAGGAGCACCTCTATCTAGTAATACTTCATGTGTAGCCACATACCAATGTCAGTAGAATAACACTGGCCTGACTTCACAGGGAGAGAAAGACGGGACAAGATTCTGCTCCATGAGTCTTCTGACAAATTTTCATTTGTTATGGCAATAACCATAATTGTGAGTATGAAAGCTTTCAGTGAGTTCTGTGAGTACTTCTAGTGAATTAAAACTGATGGTGATTTTGGGAAACCCTCAAACGTGCTATAGGAGTCATAAGTAAAAGTGGTTTTATGTGGATTGTTCCCTTTAGGCAGTTGTATAATTCCTCATAATAGTGAACTTCACATTTTATTATTGTACTCCTTTTCTCATCAAGGAAGTATCTTTTGGTTTCTCTTGACTTACTATCTGCCTGCTATTTTCCTGGCCCATGAAACTTACTGAGTAATAAGACCTACTTGAAAGACCTGCATATGTAGATATCAAATTAGGGAGTTACATGAGAAACATGCTGCCTGCTGAGGCTTGAAGATGGAATAGAGGGATGAAAGAGGATGATGAATTATGCTGCATGAAATAGATTAAGAAAAAAATTGAGGGACTATGTAATGCAGAAACTGAGATTTATTGAGAATGAATGTTTTCTTCAGTATCTACAGAAAAGAAATAGATAATTTGAGTTCAAATGTTTTCTTTTTTTTTTAATACTAAGCTTATGTTTTAATTTTTTAATTATTTGTTTTATTTTTTTACTTTACAATATTGTATTGGTTTTGCCATACATTGACATGGATACTCCATGGGTGTATATGTGTTCCCCATCCTGAACCCCCCGCCCACCTCCACCCCATCCCATCCCTCTGGGTCATCCCAGTGCATCAGCCCCGAGCACCTTGTATCCTGCATCGAACCTGGACTGGTGATTCATTTCACATATGATAATCTACATGTTTCAATGCCATTCTCCCATAATATCCCACCCTCGCCCTCTCCCACAGAGTCCAAAAGACTGTTCTATACATCTGTGTCTCTTTTGCTGTCTCTCATACAGGGTTATTGTTACCATCTTTCTAAATTCCATATATATACATTAGTATACTGTATTGGTGTTTTTCTTTCTGGCTTACTTCACTCTGTATAATAGGCTCCAGTTTCATCCACCTCATTAGAACTGATTCAAATGTATTCTTTTTAACGGCTGAGTAATACTGCATTGTGTATATGTACATAGCTTTCTTATCCATTCATCTGCTGATGGACATCTAGGTTGCTTCCATGTCCTGGCTATTATAAACAGTGCTGCGATGAACATTGGGGTACATGTGTCTCCATCAATTCTAGTTTCCTTGGTGTGTATGCCCAGTAGTGGGATTGCTGGGTCATAAGGCAGTTCTATTTCCAGTTTTTTAAGGAATCTCCACACTGTTCTCCATAGTGGCTGTACTAGTTTGGATTCCCACCCAACAGTGTAAGAGGGTTCCCTTTTCTCCACACCCTCTCCAGCATTTATTGCTTGTAGACTTTTGGATCACAGCCATTCTGACTGGCGTGAAATGGTACCTCGTAGTGGTTTTGATTTGCATTTCTCTGATAATGAGTGATGTTGAGCATCTTTTCATGTGTTTGTTAGCCATCTGTATGTCTTCTTTGGAGAAATGTCTGTTCAGTTCTTTGGCCCACTTTTGGATTGGATCATTTATTTTTCTAGAATTGAGCTGCAGGAGTTGCTTGTGTATTTTTGAGATTAATTCTTTGTCCGTTGCTTTCTTTGCTATTATTTTCTCCCATTCTGAAAGCTGTAGTTGCTTATAGTTTCCTTTGTTGTGCAGAAGCTTTTAATTTTAATTAGGTCCCATTTGTTTATTTTTGCTTTAATTTCCAATATTCTGAGAGGTGGGACATAGAATATCCTGCAGTGATTTATGTCAGAGAGTGTTTTGCCTATGTTCTCCTCTAGGAGTTTTATAGTTTCTGGTCTTTCAGTTAGATGTTTAATCCATTTTGACTTTATTTTTGTGTATGGTGTTAGAAAGTGTTCTAGTTTCATTCTTTTACAAGTGGTTGACCAGTTTTCCCAGCACCACTTGTTAAAGAGATTGTCTTTTCTCCATTGTATATTCTTGCCTCCTTTGTCAAGGGTAAGGTTCCATAGGTGCATGGATCTCTTTCTGTGCTTTCTGTTGTGTTCCATTGATCTATAGTTCTGTCTTTGTGCCAGTATCATACTGTCTTGTTGCTTTGTACTAGAGACCAAAGTCAGGCAGGTTGATTCCTCCATTTCCATTCTTCTTTCTCAAGATTGCTTTGGCTATTTGAGATTTTTTGTATTTCCATACAAATTGTGAAATTATTTGTTCTAGTTCTCTGAAAAATACCATTGGTAGCTTGATAGGGATTGCATTTAATGTATAGTTTTCTTTGGGTAGTGTACTCATTTTCACTATATTGATTCTTCTGATCTGTGAACACTGTATATTTCTCCATCTATTTGTGTCCTCTTTGATTTCTTTCACCAGTATTTTATAGTTTTATATATATAGGTTTTTTGTTTATTTAGGTAGATATATTCCTAAGTATTTTATTCTTTTCATTGCAATGGTGAATGGGATTGTTTCCTTAATTTGTCCTTATGTTTTCTCATTGTTAGTGTATAGGAATGCATAGGAGCACTGCAATATGTAAGACAAATGCTAACAAATATGAAAGGGGAAATTAACAATAACACAATAATAATGGGAGACTTTAATACCCCACTCACACCTATGGATAGATCAACTAAACAGAAAAATAACAAGGAAACACAAACTTTAAATGATACAATAGACCAATTAGACCTAATTGATATCTATAGGACATTTCACACCAAAACAATGAATTTCACCTTTTCTCAAGTGCACACAGAATCTTCTCCAGGATAGATCACATCCTGGGCCATAAATCTAGCCTTGGTAAATTAAAAAAAAAAAAAAAATGAAATCATTCCAAGCATCTTTTCTGACCACAATGCAGTAAGATTAGATGTCAATTACAGGAGAAAAACTATTAAAAATTCCAACATATGGAGGCTGAACAAGACGCTGCTGAATAACCAACAAATCGCAGAAGAAATCAAAAAAGAAATTCAAATATGTATAGAAACAAGTGAAAATGAAAACACAACAACCCAAAACCTATGGGACACTGTAAAAGCAGTGCTAAGGGGAAGGTTCATAGCAATACAGGCTTACCTCGAGAAATGAGAAAAAAAGTCAAATAAATAACCTAACTCTACCCCTAAAGCAACTAGAAAAGGAAGAAATGAAGAACCCCAGGGTTAGTAGAAGGAAAGAAATCTTAAAAATTAAGGCAGAAACAAATGTAAAAGAAACAAAAGAGACCATAGAAAAAAATCAACAAAGCCAAAAGCTGGTTCTTTGGGAAGATAAATAAAATTGACAAACCATTAGCCAGACTCATCAAGAAACAAAGGGAGAAAAATCAAATAACAAAATTAGAAATGAAAATGGAGAGATTACAACAGACAACACAGAATACATAGGATCATAAGAGACTATTATCAGCAACTATATGCAAATATTTTCTATTTTATTTGGAAAGCATGAATTAGAGGCATGGTGGGTTGTGTTCCCAGAAAGAGCTGGTCCAGAAGGATTTAAATAAAACATACAAATAATTGCATATTTTATGTTTTGGAAAGGTAAAATCATAGCTTATCAGTAAAGAGTTAAAAGAAGGATGTGAGAAATAGGAAATGTTCTCAATTTTTATAAAGAAAGAGATGACAAAGATAATATTATTTAAGTATTAAGTATTTATTTAAATTACTTTAAAGTAGTGGGAAACTTTCTGAAAAAAATAATAAGTAAAATAAATCTTTAAATCTAGAACAAAGATACCACCAAATAGTCTCCCATATTCAATTTATTCTATGGGATGCCTTTGTCATTGATCAATTAATACTTCCCACGTGATTTATATGCCTCATTTTTATGTGAATGTAATCTCAGAGTATGTAAAATACCCTGAATGCTTTTGGAAGTTATAAAGGAATTCAGACATAATCTCTCTCTTTGTAGTCTAAATTGTCTAATTGTTGACAAGCCATCATTTCATGGGCATCTGCTATCTTCCCCGTGAGTAAAATGAAATGCCATGTGTTTCTTGAATGTGGTGGTTTCATTCCATTGCTGAAGGCATGTTCCCTAACTTTAAATGGATTTATCTAGACCCATACTCAAGAGTCTCTAAGCTCCTATTCTTTCTTTCCTTTCTCCTAGTGAATATAAAATAAACCTGGAAAGAAATGAGCTCATTATGCTATTCCCTTTGAAATAAAAACAACAGCAATACCATTCAAGCAGAAGCTGATTTTATAGCTTAAGGCATTTCTTTTAGTGTTTCTCTGTATTTCCTCTTGAGTACTAGTATATGAACTTGCCCAAGTTCTCCAGTCTAAGTCAGCTCCCTGTTGAACTTTAAGAAGCTCTGATTACACTTGGAAAAATTTCCCCCAGAAGAAAAGATTATGTCCTTGGCATTGACAATCTAACAAGTTACTGTTTTGGGACTTAGGTTTCTGCAACTCACCAGCATCATTACTAAGAGCTCCTGAAGAGGTTATTCTTATGGCAAAAATAACTATAATTGTATCCTTGAAAAATGACTCTTTTCTGCTTTTGTGTGAGTATAAGAAGGAATGGAAAAATTAGTTAAAGGTTAGCTAATATTCCTCTGAATTCTCATTGAATCATATTCTCATTGTATCTAAGCAATTCCTACAGTTAAGACCAGGATATTTGATAGAGTATATTAATTTGCTTATTTTCCAGCTTCATTGAGATATAATTGACAAATAAAATTCTAAGATATTTAAGTATACAATGTGATGATCTGATATACACATGCACTCTGAAAGGATTTCTCCATCCCATCAAATACATTAATTCTTTTTGAAAACTGCATTATGGGATTTCTAGGGACCAAAGTATAGTATTAGTGTGAGATGATAAGGATTTTAAATATTATGGAATTGATTTCTGGAACTCAAGAAATTGTAATCATTTTAGAAAACCAAAGTATTAGAAATTTAGATCTATCAAATGTTGTTAAAAACCACACTGTAATCATTTTACTGTCAAGAAATTTTTAAAAAAATCAATATTCTGATAACATATTTTAGCATCAGAAAATTAACATCATTTGATAAATACTTACCAAATACCTATTGATAGGAATAATGAGGACTCTATGAATTATGTGGGGTTTCCCCAGTGGCTCAGTGATAAAGAATCTGCCTGCAGTGCAGGACAAGTGTTCATTCCCTGGTTTGGGAAGATCCCTTGGAGCATGAAATGACAACCCACTCTAGTGTTCTTGCCTGAGAAATCCCATGGACAGGGGAGCCTGGTGGGTTACAGTCCACGGCAGTCGCTAAGAGTCAGACATGACTGATCAACTAAATAACAACAATGAATTATGTGAGATTTTTTTTTTCTCTTAAAGACAATAAATCATCATTGAGATTAAGTGATACCTAAAACAATTCTAAAAAAAAAGTGGTAAATAAGGATGATAATTACTTGATGATGTAAGTATGATACATAGCACTTACTATGCATGGGGAACTATTTTTGTCACTTCAGTTATTTAATTTATTATCACAACCAATCTAGGTGTTATTGTTATCCACTGTTTAGAAACATGTTACCCGATGTAGAAAGAGTTAAATTTTTTCAAGGTTGCACAGCTGGTAGATATCAGGCTGAGATTTAAACCTCAGCAGTCTGACTTGATAGTCTGTTCACTATCAGAAATTACAAGGCAGTAAAATCATTGGCAATGAAGAAGTTAAAAACATATATATAGAAGAGTGTGATTTTAGTGCTAAGGAAACCTAATACTGAATCTTGGCTCCACTGTTTTTAACTGTGTGCCTTAAACTTACTGCAGCTATTCCATCATTCATAAAATTTTAACAGTTAACATATCCTAAATACTTATTGACACTTGTTCTAAGCAATTTGTATGTGTTAATTCATCTCATACTTTTAATGAGACCATGTGGTTAAATGCTATTATTTCTCTTCCATTTTACCTATAAGGAAACTGTGTCCCTGAAAGTTTAATAATTTGCCTAAGATCATATTAGTTGGCATCCTCCCAAAGATAGTGTGTTTTCATATTATACTTTCTTAATCACTATGCTGTCAAGCCCTAGTACAACGTAGGTGCTCAAAACAATGATGATAATATCCTTATTTTATATGTAATTACACATAATCGATCCTGTTTATATACAGAAATGTGGTATGTCAATGTAAGCAGAGAAACTTGCATGCAAGAAACAAGATGCGTCAATGCTGCATCAACCAACAAGTAGCTCTGTGATGCAGTTTTTAATTAACTTCAAGCACTCTGTTCTAAACTCACCTGAGCTACACTAGACAGATGCCAAAGATGTATATTGACTGAGGAACTCTGAACTTATTGGCCAAATCTCAGAGATAAAAGGATCCTTTAATATTTTATTATGTTAAATTTATATATGAGGGATTGTAAGAGAATCATGGTGTTCCTGGATTATGTTGACAGTCTTATCTTCCTTGTGTTCCTCATGAGTAGGATCATAAGGAACATTCAGCCAATTGCTGGGGGAAAGATGACAGGCTAGCTGAAAAATGAGAGGGACAGTTTTCTCAAAATAGCTTATTTCTCTCTAATAACTACAGCTTAAAAGAGAAAACTGGCTTATGAAACCAAATAATTTAAATGATTAGCTCTATATAAATTTGTATGTGTTGTGCTGAGTCGCTTCAGTCTTGTCAAACTCTTTGCAACTCTATGTATTGTAACCTGTGAGGCTCCTCTGTCCTTGGAATTCTCCAGGCAAAAATACTCGAGTGGGTTGCCATGCCCTCCAGGGGATCTTCCCAACCTAGGGATCTAACCCACATCTCCTGAATCTCCTGCATTGCAGGCAGATTCTTTTCCACTGAGCTACTGGAGAAGCCACATGTATTTTGTGTGTGTGTGTGTGTGTGTGTGTGTTTGTATGGGTTGATTTACATGTGTGTCTGATTTGCTGTAGAAAAATAATTGCCTTACTAGTTGGAATACTGACTTTAGAGACCTATGTTATCATCTTAAGAAGTCTGACTAACTGAGAACACCATGCTATGAGGAAGCTCAAGTCACATAGAAAGATCACATGTATGTATTTAGGCTGACAGAAGACAGCTGTCATTAACCACCAGACATGAGAGTGAGGAAGTTTCTAGATCATATTCTTTTCTAGCTATTGAGTCACTCTGAGCAGTTAGTCTTCTTGACTTGTCAGCACATCATGGAGCAAGACAAGAAGCCGTTGCTTCTGGACCTACCTGAACTCCTAACTCATAGAATCTGTCAACCACTAAGACATGGGATTATTTGCTAGGTAACTGTGAAAAGAACAGTGTCAGGAAAGACTGAGCTGTGACCAAAGACCTCCATGTTTGCTTCCTGTGCCTGACTTATGCCGAATAACTAAATTAAAACTGCTGAATAGATGCTGAGTTGTCAAAAGGAAAGAATAATGCTGAGAACTGGACTTTTTCTGGCCTAAAGAAAATATACTTTTCCCTTGTAACGCTGAGATGTGCAGAACAATTTTACTCGCTAATCCAAATTATTAGTAAACAACTCACAAAGGCCTGAATTAACTTGTTTCTTTTCCTCTTTCAAAATCCTACTCATCACCTCCCCTCCACCCCCAATGGGGACACTGTTCTCAATTCTTCCAGAATTTCTGATCCCCAAATTGTAATTATAAAACCCCAAGTAAACTACCCTTTTGCTTGTTTATTGTTCATAGTTCTTTTGCTTGACAGTACAATAATAGCTACAATAGATAGTCAGTGCCAAAGATGATGACTAACTACTTATAACAAGCTTGTTCAGTTCCACATACATAGTCCTGGAGTGAAAAATCACAAAAGGCACAGAGAGCTTGCTGGTTGCAAATGTGGCATTTTCCCAGAACTCAAAAGCTGTTGATTAAACAACAAAAGAAAGCACATTTTATGTGAATGTGTGGTCTTCCTAACCCTTTTCCATTATAGATTTTTCAAATTGCAAACAAATACTCTTTGGGAAGTTTAAGCAATTGAAATTTCCTGTCAAGGCAAATATTAGACATCCATCTTTCTACATTCACTGAATTAAGATTATTTAGGTATAAACTATTGAATTCAATACCTTCTATACATGAAATTCAGTATCTGCTTAGAAAATTCAGTTAATCTTGAGAAAAGATACTATCAATCACAGTTTAACAGTTTTAATAGTATCATAATTTTTGATGATCTAATCTTGCCCTGGGAGGCCTTACAAATAGCTGTGAAAAGAAGAGAGGCAAAAGCAAAAGATAAAAGGAAAGATATAAGCATCTGAATGCAGGGTTCCAAAGAATAGCAAAGAGATAAGAAAGCCTTCCTTGGCGATCAATGCAAAGAAATAGAGGAAAACAACATAATAGGAAAGACTAGAGATCTCTTCAAGAAAATTAGAGATACCAAGGGAATATTTCATGCAAAGATGGGCTCAATAAAGGACAGAAATGGTATGGAACTAACAGAAGCAGAAGATATTAAGAAGAGGTGGCAAGAATACACAGAAAACTGTACAAAAAATATCTTCATGACCAAGATAATCACGATGGTGTGATCACTGACCTAGAACCAGACATCCTGGAATGTGAAGTCAAGTAGGCCTTAGAAAGCATCACTGCAAACAAAGCTGGTGGAGGTGATGGAATTCCAGTTGAGCTATTTCAAATCCTGAAAGATGATGCCGTGAAAGTGCTGCACTCAATATGCCAGAAAATTTGGAAAGCTCAGCAGTGGCCACAGGACTGGAAAAGGTCAGTTTTCATTCCAATCCCAAAGAAAGGCAATGCCAAAGAATGCTCAAACTATCGCACAATTGCACTCATCTCACACGCTAGTAAAGTAATGCTCAAAATTCTCCAAGCCAGGCTTCAGCAATTCGTGAACCATGAACTTCCAGATGTTCAAGCCGGTTTTAGAAAAGGCAGAGGAACCAGAGATCAAATTACCAACATCTGCTGGATCATCAAAAAAGCAAGAGAGTTCCAGAAAAACATCTATTTCTGCTTTATTGACTATGCCAAAACCTTTGACTGTGTGGATCACAATAAACTGTGGAAAATTCTGAAAGAGATGGGAATACCAGACCACCTGACCTGACTCTTGAGAAACCTATATTCAGGTCAGGAAGCAACAGTTAGAAGTGGACATGGAACAACAGACTGGTTCCAAATACTAAAAGGAGTACGTCAAGGTTGTATATTGTCACCCTGCTTATTGAACTTATATGCAGAGTACATCATGAGAAATGCTGGGCTGGAAGAAGCACAAGCTGGAGTTCAGATTGCCAGGAGAAATATCAATAACCTCAGATATGCAGATGACACCACCCTTATGGCAGAAAGTGAAGAGGAATTAAAAAGCCTCTTGATGCAAGTGAAAGAGGAGAGTGAAAAAGTTGGCTTCAAGCTCAACATTCAGAAAATGAAGGTCATGGCATCTGGAGCCATCATTCATGGGAAATAGATGGGGAAAGAGTGGAAACAGTGTCAGACTTTATTTTTTTGGGCTCCAAAATCACTGCAGATGGTGATCGCAGCCGTGAAATTAAAAGATACTTACTCCTTGGAAGGAAAGTTATGACCAACCTAGATAGCATATTGAAAAGCAGAGACATTACTTTGCCAACAAAGGTCCATCTAGTCAAGGCTATGGTTTTTCCTGTGGTCATGTATGGATGTGAGAGTTGGCCTGTGAAGAAGGCTGAGTGCCGAAGAATTGATGCTTTTGAACCGTGGTGTTGGAGAAGACTCTTGAGAGTCCCTTGTACTGCAAAGAGATCCAACCAGTCCATTCTAAAGGAGATCAGCCCTGGGATTTCTTTGGAAGGAATGATGCTAAAGATTGGCCACCTTATGCGAAGAGTTGATTCATTGGAAAAGACTCTGATGCTGGGAGGGATTGGGGGCAGGAGGAGAAGGGGACGACAGAGGATGAGCTGGTTGGATGGCATCACTGAGTCGATGGAGGTGAGTTTGAATGAACTCCGGGGGGTTGGTGATGGACAGGGAGGCCTGGAGTGCTGCAATTCATGAGGTCACCAAGAGTCGGACACGACTGAGCGACTGAAGTGAACTGAATCTTGCCTTATCTTATCACAATATCTGTAATTGATGTTTTACCATTATTTTTAAACAGATACCACACTTTTCTACTTAAAATATTAAGCTAATTTCTATCTTATTATTTTTAAAATTCAAAGTTCAAAAGTTTTTTGGTTTATCTCTGGAGAATTATTGACCCTTTGAAAAGTCAAAACTAGTTGATACATATTCCCCAAAATCATTATAGAAAAATCCCAGTGCTATGTTTATGGAAAAATTAAATAACTGCTTGCATCTATTGAGTGAAAGATGGTAATCAAGTATAAAGTTTTACTGAATTGTCTTGGTTACAATATATCATAAAGTATCCATTTAGGTACTAAACAGTAAGAATAATTTCACTAGGGAACTTCTTTCAAATATAAAAGAAGATTGATTACTTCATTTTTCATTGCCTCTTTGAGATGGTTGAGCTTTAGTATAGAGACCTCTGAATTTGAAGTTGCTAGGCCTCAGTATAACCCTGATATCACTGGTAATCTCAGGAAAGAGATAAACTCTTTAAGCCTCAGTTGTCTCATCTATACTTGAACATAAACAAGAGAAAGTCATTGATAATCATGTAGGTTAAAAAAGAGTGTTTGACATGACTTCACTTCTGGCCCTTTGGAAGAATCCAGAAAAAAATTAGAAGTCTACAGTTAATTTCTTGCAGTGAAATACAAATCTAACCACAGGTTAAAACACTGGGAAAGTATCTTTGGGTTTTTGGACTCAATTAGGCAGTTTGTTCCCTTGGATCCTTGAGTTTCCCTGATGGCTCAGACAGTAAAGAATCTGCCTGCAATACAGGAGACCCAGGTTTGATCCCTGGGTTGGGAAGATCCCCTGGAGAAGGGACTGGTTACCCACTCCAGTATTCTTGCCTGGAAATTCCAAGGACTGAGAAGCCTGGAGGACTACAGTCCATGGGGTTTCAAAGAGTCAGACACGACTGAGCAACTAACATTAATACCACGGAGCCCAGATGAGGGTTTTGAAATCCAGCTAACATAGCATTTTCTAGGTCATGTCCCCTGATTGGAACTGCTTCTGTCTTGAGGAGTTCATACCTTTTACAAATTACTAGAAAGGCATCATAAAGGCAAGCAGTGGCCCTGTGTGTCACAAGCTAATTACCTAATCATGGACTCAATATTTCTGTGTAAAAGGTTTCTTCAGCTTATAATAATTTCATACCTGAAATAATTAGTTTTGAAGCAATGGAACATATGCTTACCAAAAGTAAAGTCAGAATCTGATTGCTTTTATACCACTACTTTAAAATAAGATAACTAGAATAAACACTGCTACTTTTTAATGTAATTTAAAAATACAGGTTAATATTAGAAATAATTTTAAGAACAGGAAATAATACTGTAAAACCCACTGCTCTGAATGTTATTCAGTTAATTAATCCATCTTTGTATTCAGATCTATGATTGCTATTGTACTCAGATATTTATGAACTACCCTTTATTCCCCTGCTTGAACCTATTCTGTAACAATTAAGTACTACCTATGTTTAATGGTTGGAGAAGGCAATGGCACCCCACTCCAGTACTCTTGCCTGGAAAATCCCATGGACGGAGGAGCCTGGTGGGCTGCCATCTATGGAGTCACACAGAGTAGGACACGTCTGAAGCGACTTAGCAGGACATTTAATGGTGGACTTTGATATTTAGTAATATAATGGTCTTTTTTTTTTTTTTTCTGTTTTTGAAACTGATTTGTCATTATGCTTCAACTCTGTATGTGGTTTACTTCTTCACACTTCTTTGTTCTGAGTGAAAAGAAATGATCATGATTTTTATCTGACTCTGAAACAGCTACATTCTGAGCTATGACTTTCAAAAATACCATTAACCAAAAAGAGAAAACAAAAGGAAAGTAAATAAAAATCAAAGAAATGGAATATCAACTACGTTCACAACTCTACCCAATGAAATTTCTACGGAGTATGAGGTGGTTGTCATAACTCTTGTTTTTTCACAATTCATCTCTGTTTATACTCCTCTCTCATTCTTTAATTACATCTATATTTATGTGTAATGGAATTACAGTCAATTTCTAAGTCTAGCATAGCTACCACATTGTTTAATAATTTCATTTGCTACTCAGATGAAGGAAGTTTAATTAGATCAGTTGTGCATACACGAAACAAACAAACATAACTGGCTCTGTTGGAATTATTGAATATTTTGACCTGCAAATCTGTAATTCTAAATAATTTTTAAATTAAAATTGGTTCAAGCAATTCTGTCAAATATTGCCTTTACAAAATAAGTTTACAACTTCCTCCCATATGTATGAAATGGCTATTATTATATCTTCCTCACCTCTGCAGAAACATTACTTTGCCAACAAAGGTCCATCTAATCAAAGCTATGGTTTTTCAAGTAGTCATGTATGGATATGAGAGTTGGGCCACAAAGAAAGTTGAGAACTGAAGAATTGATGCTTTTGAACTGTGGTGTTGGAAAAGACTCTTGAGAGTCCCTTGGACTGCTGGGAGATCCAACCAGTCAATCCTAAAGGAAATCAGTCCTGAATATTCATTGGAAGGACTGCTGCTGATGCTAAAACTCCAATACTTTGTCCACCTGATGTGACGAACTGAATCATTGGAAGAGACCCTAATGCTGGGAAAGATTGAAGGCAGGAGGAGAAGGGGTCAACAGAGGATGAGATGGTTGGATGGCAACAACGACTCAATGGACATGAGTTTGAGTAAACTCTGGGAGTTAGTAATGGACAGGGAAGCCTGGCGTGCTGCAGTCCATGGGGTCACAAAGAGCTGGACATGACTGAGTGACTTTTACTTTCTTTCTTTTAAAAGGAGCTTTTGTATGTACTGGTAAATTGTAATCTTTGGAATGTTTGAGCAGGCATTTGGTATTTCTTTTGGGAGTTACTGAATCAATAGTTACTTAATCAGAAGCTGTTATCTGTTGGGCCCTTTCTTTTGTGTTTAGGACATTACAGTTCCAGAAAAAGATCAGTAACTGCTTATTGAATGAACCACATATTCATTACTTCATTTCTGTGTTGAAAATCAGGTATGGTACATAGTAATCATTAGATAGTGGCTTGAAAATGAATGAACACATTAAAGAACACTATTTGATTCTTGAAGGGTCAAGAGAGAAAAATGATATTTACAGTGCTACTTTCTAGCAACAGCCACACTTGTCGATTTCTAGTGTGGCTGAATAAATGGAACTCATAATCATGAGGCAAAAAGTAAACACAAAATTGCTATAAAATATTTAGATCACTGTTTTCATCAGTGATGTAGAATGACTAAATTTAATTGCTCTTGGAATATTAGCTTTTCTAAAAATTATATTTTATTTTTAATTGTAGGATAATTACAATGATGCTTTGGCCATGCATCAACATGAATCAGTCATAGGTATATATATATCCCCTCCCTCTGATAATCCCCTAGCTCCCCCTCCCCCTCCCACCCCTCCAGATTGTCACAGAGGGCTTTGAGTTTCCTTTGTCATACAGCAACCCCATACTTGCTATCTATTTTACATATAGTAATGTGTATGTTTCAATGTGGGATGATTTGGAATATTACCTTTAAAAAATTTGAATATCAAGTAGCTCCAGTGTAATATTCAAAATAAATTGCAAATACCAAAACAAAACAAAAAGTGAGCATTTATAACTAAGAGTAGTAACATTCTTGGGTTATTTTATAAAAGGAAACATTTGTCTTCATTATTACTATGTCATATTAACGATAGCACCTAAAGTATGAATAGCCATGAATTTTGAACTGGTCAATACAAAAAATAAAACAGGGCAGCCCTCCTGTCATTCAACACTCTGGTACCACTTTATTGCAATATATATTAGTTCAAATTTATGTATGACGCTTCTGATAAGTTTATTGATGTGGAATAAAATACATTTTGAAATATTCTATTGTATTAGGTATTTACAAGTTTATAAATAATTGTTCCATATTCAGTACACCTTAGTAGCAGTTTGACAATAGAAATTGTGACATTCTATTTCTTTAAGTAAATGATTATAGTTACAACTACATTAATTAAGACAATTCCATCCTTGACCAAACTTACACTTGCTAAAGTTAATAGATGTTTTACTTCTATTTTTATTTTGTATAATTAGGATAATGTAATATTTTCATAAATATATTTGACAGATTTTATTAGATAACATTCATAAAGTGATATTCATATAAAGTACTGACTAATAACTTCATCAGAAACATCATCATTATTATAATATTTGCTGTATTGTTCATTCTAACCACTCATCCTTCCTTGCAGAATTTGGCCCTGAAGAGATGAGTAGCATTTCTGGATTCAGTTCAGTCACTCAGTCATGTCCGACTCTGAAGCCCCATGGATTGCAGCACACCAGGATTCCTTGTCCGTCACTAAATCCTGGAGCTTGCTCAAACTCATGTCCATCGACTTGGTGATGCCATCCAACCATCTCATCCTCTATCATCCATTTCTTCTCCTGCCTTCAATCTTTCCCAGCATCAGGGTCTTTTCCAATGACTCAGTTCTTCACATCAGGTGGCCAAAGAATTAGAGCTTCAGCTTCAGTATCAGTCCTTCCAATGAATATTCAAGACTGATTTCCTTAGGATTGACTGGTTTGATCTCCTTGCAGTCCAAGGAACTCTCAAGAGTTTTCTCCAAAACCACAGTTCAAAAGCATCAACTCTTCAGTTCTCAGCTTTCTTGATGGCCCAAATCTCACATCCATATATGACTACCATGGTAGAAAAACCATAGCTTTGACTAGATGGACCTTTGTCAGTAAAGTAACATCTCTACTTTTAAAAATGCTTTTCAGGTTGGCCATAGCATTTCTTCTGGATGAGTATAGTACAATTCCTGTACCCTGGGTACTTTTTGCTTGTTTTATTAAATGGTATATAATTGTTAAGACAATATTTACTTAGAATATAAATACAGCTAATTTAAAAACTTAGGAATTATTTGACTGAGTCATTATGCCCTCAGTTCAGTTCAGTTTAGTTCAGTCTCTCAGTCATGTCCGACTCATTGCAACCCCATGAATCCCAGCATGCCAGGCCTCCCTGTCCATCACCATCTCCTGGAGTTCACTCAGGCTCATGTCCATCGAGTCGGTGATGCCATCTAGCCAGCTCATCCTCTATCGTCCCCTTTTCCTCCTGCCCCCAATCCCTCCCAGTATCAGAGTCTTTTCCAATTTGTCAAGTCTTCGCATGAGGTGGCCAAAGCACTGGAGTTTCAGCTTTAGCATCATTCCTTCCAAAGAACACCCACAGCTGATCTCCTTTAGAATGGACTGGTTGCATCTCCTTGCAGTCCAAGGGACTCTCAAGAGTCTTCTCCAACACTACAGTTCAAAAACATCAATTCAACTGCAAATATTGAAAATAAATGGTTTTTCAAGAAGATTGTCCAAATCAAATTCCAATGAAGAAGTTACTCTCTCCCAAAAGTATTTTTGTGGTATGCTTAGAGCAGACAGCTGCATTATTTCAGAAAGTCAGATTAAACTGTCTTTTGTGAAGCTGATAACCTTCCCCATGAAATAGCCATCCAAGACAGTGAGGTTACTGGATTCACATGTTAAAGAGCACCCTGAAATATTGTCTCTCTAGCCCTTTACACCTCTTTAGGGAGTTCACCTCCAAAGAAGGCAAGTCTTTTTACCTCTATATAAAACATTTTGGAGGAGATTCAATATTCATAGAAATATCTTCAGATATTTTTATAGTTGCTTTCATTTTTCCATATTATACTTTCCACAGTCCCTCCAACCTGTCTCTTATCCAGAGTGTTTTCTAGTTATGCTTCTGTTTGCATAATTTACCTTGACACACAAATTGATGACTTTTCCTAATTTACACTTCCCTCTATGGCATGTTTTGTTTTTAAGTATTAACTACAGAGGTGCTGCTACTTCTCTATTAAGCATATCTTAGGATTATCTACTATACTTCAAGCAGCTGTTAGTATAATTTATCCTGTGGATGAAATCTGGACACTAAACCATAATTTGATCAAGGCATTATCCCTTGTTAGGTACACTGACAGACTGTTCCCCATCAAGTCATGTCATTCATCATCTCTTCACGAATATAGGTTGAAAAGAAAGTAGAATAAAATCTATATTTAAAAATGTGAAAGTTAAATAATATAAAATTTAAAAAAAAATTTAAAAATGTGAAAAAGTGAGATCTAATAGAATGAAACTTTTGTTGAAGCTCATACAAAAACTGAAGCCAATAATAATAGATATTGGCTCAACAGCTGTGGTGCAGACACAACATTACTTCAATAGAAAGAGTAACTTCATCCTCTATAGTTCCCCTTTCTTTCTGAAATACATAAATTATTTTTCTTTTTTTATGCAATTCAAAGATTCAGTCAATTTTACCTATACTATTTTTTTTCTCCATATTTGAAAGAAGACGATGATTTTCTGGGGCTCTGATAAAGGCCTTAGTTAAAGGCTGGGCATCCTCATTGGCTAAATTTGGCTGAGGTGACATTTATCTTATCACTAGAATGTGGTTATATTTTGTAGGATTTGAAAGTCACAAGCTAAAATAATTCAAAGCAAAAATTCTTTTGTAGCATTCAATCTCACAAAGACTTTAGGCTTCTCCTGTTCCAGTTGCCTGGCAATGCATACTTCATACTAGGTTCACATTCCAGGAAACAGGCCTGGGCTACTTTTCTAATTACAAATATTAACGTAGTATAGTGTACTGAACTAAAAGATCTGACCTTTTAGCTGTATATATCAGCCCAGATTAGATGAGAGTATGCTCCTATTATCATGGTTTTGAAATTCAAGTAAGAATTTTTTGAAGGGTACAGTGTTATTATTCCGTCAGTTCCCCTAGCCTAGACTCTAGATCAGTTCTCGGTCTTGTCCAATTTCAGCTCTCCTCATGTTCTCTCATTCCATTACAGTCAACTCGTATGAATATGTTTCAGGTATCTAATCCATCATGTCTCTATATAATGAATGGGGTGTCAAATAAATAACAATTATTTTTGAAGGCCATTTATCAATATCATAATATAGGAGATACTAGACAGAATATAAGTAGCTGTGTAAGTTCTTCAACTTGGTTTATATTTATGATTTCTAAATATTCTTTTGATCATCTTAACTTAAAAGTTTTAAAAATAAAGGTATCAATAAATGATACTTTCAAATTTAATATTAGCAAATAATTACATTTCTCCTCTTGCTAAAATCAATTTCAAAGCACATTAATTTCATTTTTAGTTGTTCTAATGTTTTCTACCCAATGGATAGGGCCAGAGGGTAGGGATAATTCTACTAACCAGCTCTTGGGCATAGCTCACAGTTGAATGTGTTGCTTAAGATTATTTAGGAGCAGAGAAAAACCTGGACACAACTGTGAAGTAATTAAGCCTTCTTTATGAATCTAGTCAACTTTTTTCCCCAATGTTCATCTCCCTACTTCTGGCTCATTATTCCCTTCTTCCAGGCACATGATGCCACAAGACAACTCTGTCCATGCCATTCTGAGGGGTTAGTCAGTGACTAGGAACCACACCTTCCTATACTCTTTTCCAGTGAATAAATAATTGCCTTAAGACAAACTTTCAGACATATTTTTCTAAGGGGTCAACCTGTTATAATATTCTGCTTTCAATAATAAGGGGTTCATCTAATTGCAGTGTGTTCAGTCAAGGAAATCATCACCTACACATGGATGTTTAATGTCACATGAAGAATGATCTGTGAATAATTCCCAGAAATCGCATAATTTTGGTTTTATCGAATTCTACTTATACTTTTGAGTGGTTCTATTAAAGTTTTTGAAATCAATAAATTCCATGATTCTATTAATTACCATTCTGCTGCTGCTGCTAAGTCGCTTCAGTCATGTCAGACTCTGTGTGACCCCATAGACGGCAGCCCAGCAGGCTCCCCCGTCCCTGGGATTCTTCAGGCAAGAACACTGGAGTGGGTTGCCATTTCCTTCTCCAATGCATGAACGTGAAAAGTGAAAGTGAAGTTGCTCAGTTGTGTCCAACTCTTAGCGACCCCATGGACTGCAGCCTTCCAGGCTCCTCCATCCATGGGATTTTCCAGGCAAGAGTACATGGGGTGCCATTGCCTTCTCCAATTACCATTCTAGTTCATAGGAAATCAAGTCTATAGCATACTAATTTATGTAATAATCAACGATTTTTCTACCAAATATGCTTTTCTAACTATTTTAATATGATGAAAATATTTGCATGAAAACAGAGCATATATCAGGCCACTACCTAGATTAAACAGGCTACCTTTATTTTACTCCCAGTGAAAGAACTTTCTTTATCAGTGGGGCTGTAGTGAAAAAAACAAAATGGAGTGATGAGGCAAAGAATAAGAGGCCATTCTCAGGCATTTAGAAAATCAAAGTGAGACAGTCAGGAGAGGAGTGCTTGATTTACTTCCAAAGACATTCAAACTTGCTCCAAACATTTAAAAACACAAATAGCAGAAAAATGCACATTCAGTTGCTGAATTCTGTGTTGTCCAAATCTAATTAAATATTTAAGGATGTAATTTCGGGCAACTGTGAATAGACTGAGACTTTTGTATTGAGCATATCAACATTAACACAAGAAGAATTTGAGATTCACAATTAGAGAGCATGATTAGACACTCAGCACAGGGATTATGACTCATAAATGGACAGGACAATAACTAAGTACAAGGGTCACTTCAAATCCACTTTTGTGGAGAGCCTACTGTCTGGTGATGGAAGACTCATAGATATCATCAGCTATATAGTATTATAGTTATAGTTATAATATATAATATTATATGTTATATATATATGTTATATAGAGAGTTCCAACACCATGGTACTTATTAAAAATAACCCTATTAATTAGCATCTATAGAATCCTTAATATGTGAGACATTGTGGTAATTTAATTGCACTTTTTAATTATTCTCAAACTTCCCTCTAGCTACATACATTAAAATCACAATGGTTTACTAAAAATTCATTTTCTTATATGTATCCCAGGGATCCTGCATGAGAATATATGGGCTAGTACCAATTCTGCATTTTAACATGTATATCAGGTGATTTTTCAGCAGACTAAAGTTTAAGAAACTGTGACACATTCCTTCATTCAATTATTATTTCAATAGAATGAAATAGGTAATATTATCCCTATTTTATAAGTAAGGAAACCTATAAAGAACAAACTAGTAGAAAAAGAGATCAGATTTGTGGTTACCAGAGGCTGGTTTCAGAGGGAGAATTGGATGAATGCAATCAAAAGGTACAAATGTTACCTAACACAAGTTTGTGTGCTTGACACAGTAAGGCCAAACGAATCCAGGCATCAGAGTTTGGAACAGAGAAAGGTTTATTGCAAGGCAAAGCAAGGAGAACAGGTGGTTGATGCTAAAAAATCTGAAACTCTCCAGTGAGTTTTCAGAGAAAAGGCAAAATGTGGGGTGAGGGCTGCAGCATATATTCTGATTGATTATTGGTGAAGTAACAGGGAAAAGCTCCAGAAATCTGGTGGTCTTCATGAAGTTAACTATCCTCCATGTGGGTGGGAGCCTTAGTTCCTGCAGAACTCAAGATACTGTTATGTACAACATATTTCTTGAGGAGAAACCAGGACTGTACCTCAAGCCAGCACTATCTTTTCTTGAGTATGCTCCTCCCTTGTTTCTCCATTCCCTGATGAGCAACTGTTTGAATTTGCACTGCGAAATGCAGGGAAAGTGAAGAAGGCCAAAAGAAGCCTATTTCCTACAATCAAGTAATTGGTGATGCAGAAAGGCTTTTGTGCCCAAGAGGACCCCTCAGGGTCCTGGCTCAGTTTCACAAGCTTTCAATTATAAGATAAATAGGTACAAGAGATATAAAGTGCAACATGATAAATATAGTTAACATTCAGTTCAGTCACTCAGTCGTGTCCAACTCTTTCTCACCCCAAGGACTGCAGTAAGCCAGGCCTCCCTGTTCATCACCAAATCCTAGAGCTTACTCAAATTCATGTCCATCCAGTTGGTGATCCCTCCAACCATCTCATTCTCTGTTCTCCCCTTCTCCTCCTGCCTTCAATCTTTCCCAGAATCAGGATCTTTTCCAGTGAGTCAGTTCTTCACATTAGGTGGCCAAAGTATTGGAGCTTCAGCTTCAGCATCAGTGCGACCAGTGAATATTCAGGACTGATTTCCTTTAGGATAGACTGGTTGGATCCCCTTGCAATCCAAGGGACTCTCAAGAGTATTCTCCAACACCACACTTCAAAAGCATCAATTCTTCAGCATTCAGCTTTTTTTATAGTCCAACTCTCATATCCATACATGACTACTGGAAAAACCATAGCTTTGACTAGATGGACCTTGGTCAGCAAAGTAATGTCTCTGCTTTTCAATATGCTGTCTAGGTTTGTCATAGATTTTCTTCCAAGGAACAAGTGTCTTTTAATTTCATGGCTGCAGTCACCAGCTGCAGTGATTTTGGAGCCCAAGAAAATAAAGGCTGTCACTGTCTCCATTGTTTCCCCATCTATTGGCCATGAAGTGATGGGACTCGATGCCATGATCATTTTTTTAATGTTGAGTTTTAAGCCAGCTTTTTCACTCTTCTCTTCCACTTTTTCAGGAGCCCCTTTGGTTCCTCTTTGGCTTTTGCCATAAGGGTGGTGTCATCTGTATATCTAAGGTTATTGATATGTCTCTCTGCAATTTTGATTTCAGCTTGTGCTTCATCCAGCCTGGCATTTCACATAATTAGCACTAGTATATGTTATATAGAGTGTCTGTTGGCTTAGCTGATAAAGAATCCACCTGCAGTGCAGAAGACAGTCTGCAATACAGGACACTCGGTCCAATTCCTGGGTGGGGAAAACCCCCTGGAGAAGGAAATGGCAATCTACTCCAGTATTCTTACCTGGGAAATCCCATGGACAGAGGAACCTGGCAGGCTACAGTTCATGGGATCGCAAAAGTATCAGACACACCTTAACAACTAAACCACTATCACCATATGTTATGTATGAAAGTTGTTAAGAGTAGGTCATGAGATTTTTTAATCACAAGAAAAATGTACATTTTCCATTTTTCTTTAATGTTGTATTTACATGAGATGATGGATATTCACTAAACTTACTGTGGTAATAACATAATATATATATTAAAACTATTATGCCATACACCTTAAACTTTTATTGTACTCTATGTCATTTATAGCTTAATGAAACTGGAAGGAAAAAAATATAACTTGAAACTCAAGTGATAAATGCAAATATATTCAGTTATTTGAATACAAAATTAAAGCATCATAAATTAAAAGGGCCATATCTACAAAAAAATATGAGAAACATAAAAGTTGAGAATTATGTTTCGCTCAATGGTCCTTCTGAGAACTTCCAAACCTGGAAGACAGCCTTTCAGATAGCTCTGAGGGTCTGTTCTGAAGACGCAAGAGCCACTATGGATAGGAGTTTTTGCACTCAAGACAAGGTAGCCATTGAAAGATTACTGTTAAAAGAAAATCAGCTATTTCAAGTTAATGAATTTAACACTTTTCTAAGTTTGGGACAGTGTCAGAGTCTGAGTTCATTGAAATCATCCTTTTTATATGAACTTTAGATATCTAAAGCCAGTATTCTGTTCTTTCCCATCCTGAGTCCCTTCAAGGTGTACCTTTGGAAGTGGTTGCCGTGGCTGAGGGATTGATTGAGGGCATCCTGTTCATTTCTGTCAGGATTTCCCTCAAAGCTCATGGTAGGAGTAGCTATAGTGGCTTTATGGCTTCCACATCCTTTCTTTACTACTGATAGGGCAGGCAACACTTTTTATTCATAGCTAATACATAAGTTTATGTATGTAAGTATCTTGCTTTTTTATTTGTTGACTTCCCATGTATCTTTTGTTCTGTACTGCGAATTAAACCCTAATGACTATGAAGCAATAATATGTGATATATTACAAAAAAGAATATTGAATTGAAGATATATAATAGATATTGCACTTTTCCCCTGGATTAGGACACACATTTATTCTTATGCTTACTGAGGAAGAGCAGGAGCTAATATTCACATGTGAATAATTCATTTACATTTACTAGCATGGAAATTAATCAGTTTGGGAAGGAAGGCCTGTCACAGGAATGGAAAGACAGGGTTAAGTCATAGAACTCGAGCTCAAACACAGGAGACAAAGCAAAGTTGAAAGCAATAGATACTTCTTTGAGTTAATGTGACAGAGTATCCAGGATATGGATACTAGAGTGGCAGTTAGAGTGGCAATTGAATTTCTTGGTTGGAAAATAAAAATACCCTGTTGTTTCTGATCTGTACTAATTAACACCAGGCAAGTGGCCATGTTAGAGATGTGGTTTTTCCGGCAATTTAAATGATGAAATGACAGGTGAGACACCAGCTCTAAACAGAGAAGGATTAACTAAAGTCTATAAAAATATAGGTTTGATGAGACAATCTGCCAGGAGGTGTGGAACAAAGGGACTTGTCAACAATAGTCCTTCTGTGACCAGGCAATAAATGCTTTTAGGCATAGAACTGGAACTGTTCATGGATACAGAGTAATTACAGAAGACTGCAGTTATCAGGGTCTGGTGACTGCTCGAGTCAGCAAAACTTGAATGGAAATAGTAAATAAAGTAATATTTGATTAAGTTTACTTAGAGGCTTGCACTCATTTTACTGTTTTATTTGCAGTTGTAGGATGCTTCTGAATCACTTAGTGTCTGGAAGGTGAACAGCTTCTGCTAACACGCAGCATCATCTTTTGCTGACAAGAGATAGAATTAAGAACAAAAGAATTCCTAAAACAAACCAAATATTTTTGGTTTAGACAACAGTGTAAATTTAGATTAAACAGACCTGGCAAAGAATGAAAATGATGTTTTATCTTTGGTGAGCCTCTAATAGGAAGGATTTGTTCAACTGGATACAGGCAGTAGTAGAGGGATTCTCTTCAATTACTAAACATGCCCAAGTTTAGTAATTGGGAAATTGAAGCAGTTCAAGATTTGGAAACTTGAATTGATCATTTTTTTCCTTTTTGGAATAATTGATTATTTTAGAATGGAGATATGAAATATAGAAGAGATGATGCTTAATATATGTTTTATTAAATGAGTTTATCAAAAATGTGGTTTTTAACTTTGGTAATTTTAATGTTTAAAGGATTATACTCACTCCATTTGTCCAAGTGGATTGCAGTGATAGAAAACAAGCAGAAAAATGAAGAAGGTAGAAACAAACAAATTAATCACCAAATGTGAGAATTGGCAACTGCTATCTTGTACTTTGAGTCCAAAGAGCAGATACAAGGTCTTATTTAAAGAAAACGACCCATCTGAAGCAATCAAAAATCCAGGCTCACTTTTTGAAAGTGAGATAGATCCACTAACAGAAGGTTAATGTTTTGACAAAGTCTCCTACTTAAGGCAGCATTAGAAAGCTGACATAGATTAGCAGCCTAAATTTGGAATAACATTATTGTTAACTGAAATACTCGATCTGACATAGTCCCAGTATTGCACTGTAATAGGCTTACTAGGCCAGTAACTCAAGGATCCTGCATGCATGCTAAGTCGCTTCAGTAGCATCCATGGGATTCTCCAGGCAAGAATAATGGAGTGGGTTGCCATGCCCTCCTCCAGGCGACCTTCCTGACAAAGGAATCAAACCCTTTCATGTCTCCTGCATTGGCAGGCAGGTTCTTTACCACTAGCGACACCTGGAAGTTGCAACATAAGTACTAGATAAGGAAGGCTAGGGCTTCCCAAGTGGTGCTAGTGATAAAGAACCAACCTGCCAATGTAGGAGACACAAGAGACAAGGGCTCTGTTCCTGAGTTGGGAAGATACCCTGGAGGAGGGCATGGCAACACATTCTAGTATTCTTCCCTGGAGAATCCCATGGACAGAGGAGTCTGGCGGGCTATAGTTCATGGGGTTGCAAAGAGCTGGACACAACTGAAGTGACTTAGCACACACACAGGGAAGACTAGTTACAGAAATCAAGAGGTAAAAGATCTAAAATTCGTAAGGAGATGAAGAATAGTAAACTCATATAAAATAATATTCTGGATATTTATTCACTCAGAACAACATGAAAATAATAGTGAAATTAGAAAATGAATTTAAAATCAATATGTATAGTCTCTGAAGTAAATTTAAAAAGCCATGAAAAAAATAATAATACAATCTAAACAAAGATTAAAAGATAAGAAGGAAATAGTATTGAGATGAATATGAAAAACAATTGCAAATCTCAAAATGAAAAATATAATAATTTCAATAAAAAATAATAATTGGCTAATTACCAGTCAATAAAAAACATAATAAATACACCCAGACTCATAATGAATTGAAACTGCAGGACATCATTGTGAATATTATCACAGTGAAGAAGATATTAAAACAATTTGAATGACTTTAGATTTCTCCTCATCAGGATTATTAGGTTCCAGGAAACACTGACCAATCGAAAGGGCTAAAGTGTAATAGAAGTTTATAACCCGGGAGGATAGCAGACTAGAATAAAAGCAAAATTAAAAGCATTTTGATATATACTTAAAAAATCAAACAAAATACACACAGAACTTTTTTGGAAAAAGTATTAAATGATTAACTTTAGTAAGTAGAATTGAACCCCAAAGACACAGTGGAATGAATGCATCTATAGAAATGCTGATAAAATTGGCTATTAGAAAAAATGTGACTGTAAATTTTTTAATAGTAATGAAGTATGTGGGGAAGGCCTGGGAAATGAATGCTAAATAACTAAGTAAATAAATTGACAACTTCTTTTCTTATTGAGAGGAAGATAAGCTGTTTTACAATTTAGACTTTAAAATTAAGTATACATAAGGAGAACTAGGAGAAGGCAATGGCAACCCACTCCAGTACTCTTGCCTGGAAAATCCCATGGATGGAGGAGCCTGGTAGGCTGCAGTCCGTGGCCTCCCTAAGATTCGGATACGACTCAACGTCTTCACTTTCACTTTTCACTTTCATGCTTTGGAGAAGGAAATGGCAACCCACTCCAGTGTTCTTGCCTGGAGAAGCCCAGGGATAGGGGAGCCTCGTAGGCTGCAGTCTATGGGGTCGCACAGAGTCGGACACGACTGAAGCAACTTAGCAAGGATAACTAACAAAAATAGAATTACAATGACTTGCTTCAAATGTCCCCCAAAATTTTTAAAAAGGGTGAAGAGCATAGATGAAACAAACTTATCAGTGAAATGGAAAACAAGAAAACTAATAAAGGAAAGAAAGTGGAGCAAAGATAAAAGGAGTAAAGAGAAACTCAGGAAAATCCCTGACAATTCAGTGGTTAAGACTTGGGGCTTTCACTGCCATGGATCCTGTAATATCAAAGTTTATAATTGTCCAGCTGAAGGAGATTTTAAAAAAGGTGAATATTTCACTGTTTGGTAGTAGTTTTTATTATAGAACGTTTGCTTTTTCTTCCCTAAGACGTCAGTAAAGTTTCTTGGCTTCACAAGTGATTTGGCATGAAATCACAGAAAGGGTGCAACTTTATATGGGTGCCAGAGTAAAATAGTAAAAAAAAAGAAAAAAAAACAGTATATGTTGAACCAAGAGTGTATTACAGTGTATTTAAAGCAATAAGGGGATAGATATCCACTAGGTAGGACTTTACAAAAGTCTGGATATCTCTGAATTGCCTTAGGCTATGGTAATAACAGTTGTGGAAGAAGTTTTGAAAATTCACATCCGACTCTTTGCAACACCATGAATCGCAGCATACCAGGCCTCCCTGTCCACCTTGGACTCCCGGAATTCACCCAAACTTAACCAGCCATCTCATCCTCTGCTGTCCACTTCTCCTCCTGCCCCCAATCCTTTCCAGCATCAGAGTCATTTCCAGTAAGTCAACTCTTTGCATGAGGTGGCCAAAATATTGGAGTTTCAGCTTTAGCATCAGTACTTCCAATGAACACCCAGGACTGATCTTTAGAATGGACCAGTTGGATCTCCTTGCAGTACAAGGGACTCTCAAGAGTCTTCTCCAACACCACAGTTCAAAAGCATCAATTTTTTGTTGCTCAGCCTTCTTCACAGTCCAACTCTCACATCCATACATGACCACTGGAAAAAATATAGCCTTGACTAGATGGACCTTTGTTGGCAAAGTAATGTCTCTGCTTTTCAATATGCTGTCTAGGTTGGTCATAACTTTCCTTCCAAGGAGTCAGCGTCGTTTAATTTCATAGCTGTAATCACCATTTGCAGCGATTCTGGAGCCCAAAAAAATAAAGTCTGACACTGTTTCCCCATCTGTTTCCCATGAAGTGATGGGACCAGATGCCATGACCTTAGTTTTCTGAATGTTAAGCTTTAAGCCAACTTTTTCACTCTCCTCTTTCACCTTCATCAAGAGGCTTTTTAGTTCCTCTTCACTGCCATAAGGGTGGTGTCATCTGCATATCTGAGGTTATTGATATTTCTCCTGGCAATCCTGAGTCCAGCTTGTGCTTCTTCCAGCCCAGCATTTCTCATGATGTACTCTGCATATAAGTTCAATAAGCAGGATGACAATATGCAGCCTTGACATACTCCTTTTCCTATTTGGAACCAGTCTGTTGTTCCAGGTCCACTTCTAACTGTTCCTTCCTGACCTGCATATAGGTTTCTCAAGAGGCAGGTCAGGTGGTCTGGTATTCCCATCTCTTTCAGAATTTTCCACAGTTTATTGTGATCCACACACTCAAAGGCTTTGGCATAGTCAATAAAGCAGAAATAGATGTTTTTCTGGAACTCTCTTGCTTTTTCCATGAGCCAGTGGATGTTGGCAATTTGATCTCTGGTTCCACTGCCTTTTCTAAAACCAGCTTGAACATCTGGAAGTTCATGGTTCACATATTGCTGAAGCCTGGCTTGGAGAATTTTGAGCATTACTTTACTAGCATGTGAAATGAGTGCCATTGTGTGGTAGTTTGAGCATTCTTTGGCATTGCCTTTCTTTGGGATTGGAATGAAAACTGCCCTTTTCCAGTCCTGTGGCCACTGCAGAGTTCCAAATTTGCTGGCATATTGAGTGCAGCACTTTCACAGCATCATCTTTCAGGATTTGAAATAGCTCAATGGGAATTCCATCACCTCCACTAGCTTTGTTCGTAGTGATGCTTTCTAAGGCCCACTTGACTTCACATTCCAGGATGTCTGGCTCTAGGTGAGTGATCACACCATCGTGATTATCTGAGTCTTGAGATCATTTTGTTTTGTACAGTTCTTCTGTGTATTCTTGCCATCTCTTCTTAATATCTTCTGCTTCTGTTGGGTCCATACCATTTCTGTCCTTTATCGAGCCCATCTTTGCATGAAATGTTCCCTTGGTATCTCTAATTTTCTTGAAGAGATCTCTAGTCTTTCCTATTCTGTTGTTTTCCTCTATTTCTTTGCATTGATCACTAAGGAAGGTTTCTTATCTCTCCTTGCTATTCTTTGGAACTCTGCAATCAGATGCTTATATCTTTCCTTTTCTCCTTTGTTTTCAATTCTCTTCTTTTCAAAGCTATTTCTAAGGCCTCCTCAGACAGCCATTTTGCTTTTTTGCATCTCCTTTCCATGGGGATGATCTTGATCCCTGTCTCCTGTACAATGTCATGAACCGCTGTCCATAGTTCATCAGCCACTCTGTCTATCAAATCTAGGCCTTTAAATCTATTCCTCACTTCCACTGTATGATCATAAAGGATTTGATTTAGGTCATACCTGAATGGTCAAGTGGTTTTCCCTGTTTTCTTCAATTTAAGTCTGAATTTGGCAATAAGGAGTTCATGATCTTAGCCACAGTCAGCTCCCAGTCTTGTTTTTTGCTGACTGTATAGAGCTTCTCCATCTTTGACTGCAAAGAATATAATCAATCTGATTTCGGTGTTGACCATCTGGTAATGTCCATGTGTAGAGTCTTCTCTTGTGTTGTTGGAAGAGGGTGCTTGCTATGACCAGTGAGTTCTCTTGGCAAAACTCTATTAGCCTTTGCTCTGCTTCATTCCGTACTCCAGGGCCAAATTTTCCTGTTACTCCAGGTGTTTCTTGACTTCCTACTTTTGCATTCCAGTCCCCTATAATGAAAAGGACATCTTTTTTAGGTGTTCATTCCAAAAGTTCTTGTAGGTCTTCATAGAACAGTTCAAATTCAGCTTCTCTAGTGTTACTGGTTGGGGCATAGGCTTGGATTTCATGAAATTGAATGGTTTGCCTTGAAATGAACAGAGATTATTCTGTCGTTTTTGAGATTGCATCCATGTACTGCATTTTTAACTCTTGTTGACCATGATGGCTACTCCATTTCTTCTAAGAAATTCCTGCCCACAGTAGTAGATATAATGGTAATCTGAGTTAAATTCACCCATTCCAGTCCATTTTAGTTCACTGATTCCTAAAATGTCAACATTCACTCTTGCCATCTCTTTGACCACTTCCCATTGGCCTTGATTCATGGCCCTAACATTCCAGATCCTATGCAATGTTGCTGTTTACAGCATCGGACCTTGCTTCTGTCACCAGTCACATCCACAACTGGGTATTGTTTTTGCTTTGGCTCCATCCCTTCATTTTTTCTGTAATTATTTCTCCACTGACTTCCAGTAGCATATTGGGCACCTACTGACCTGGGGAGTTCCTCTTTCAGTATCCTATCATTTTGCCTTTTCATACTGTTCATGGGGTTCTCAGGGTAAGAATATTGAAGTGGTTTGGTTTTGCCAGACATTAAATTTCCCTGGTAGTTAAGTTTTTGAAATAAAATAATGAGAGAAAATTTTGGTTGTGTATTTGATTAATTTTATTGTAACATAGTGAGCTGGCCCATGACACTGTAGTTCTGTTCCAATCATCTGGCCTTGGGGAAGATAAGGACAATAGCAAATGGAGCCAAAAGCATATTTTGTTTTCATTTGCTGGGTGAACTGACCTTAGATTCTTCTTGGCAGTCATCCTGAGCTTACCATCTGTGCAAAGGAAATATTATATCGTGTGAATCAGGAGTTCACAGTTTAATATTGCTTTATCAGCTTATTTTATATATAATGGTGTCTTAATTGTTATCAATAAACTGAAAGCTTATGACTACCATTCTTCCTTAGATATGTTTTTCTGACTTATTGAAAATGTATTTATTTCCCAATCTGACTCTTCTATGAACTAATGCCTATATTACTATATGACATAGAAAATTATCAGAATGAGTTTTTAAGAAATAAGTTGCATATTCATCATTTCCAATAAATTTTTGACAGTTTCACCTGAAAATGATCCCAGATCTATTACCCAATCAGATCTGGCTGCTTGCCACTCAAATATCAATACCAAAGAAGCAGTCGTTGGTAGAAAGGAAAGTTTCTTTGAATCATAATGCCAGCAATCTGGGGAGACAGTGGGTTCAAGTACTCCCAGAAGTCACCTCTGAAGATTCTGCTCTGTCATGAAAGCTTTTAAAGGGAAAAAGGGAAGAAATCTCAGCAAATCATTGAGATAGGAGGTCAGAGTCATCGCCATCCATCACTGTGTGCAGGCGTGTTGCAGGCTAGTCAACTTCTTGTGATTTTCCTTTTGATGGTATGTTGTTCATACTAGTTATTTGTGAGATTACCAAAGGGGAAGATAGAGAATAGATCTGGTCATCTGTTAATTACTTATTGTTTATTTCTACTTCTTCAATGTATGGAATGAACTGATAAGATATGCAAGGTGTTGTGTGATAAAAATATGTGAAAGATGTGCTAGGGTTGGAGAGAAGTAGAGCACGGGGATGCTTGGTTTTGGTTAGTGACAAAACAAAAGGGGAATCTTGCAGAGAGCTCTTCCTTGCAAAGTGCTCTTTCCTGCCCAAAGCTTCTTATGATTCCCACCTGTAATAACTCAGAACATTATTCCATTTCTATGAGATCATGGACAAAGGTCCGTCTTCTGTAACTTCTTCATGCTGACATAGGGTGTCCTATTCTTAGAGTGGAAGATGTCACCATGGGTCTGTAGCATTTCTTGGCTGACAGTTGTAGTTGCCTATTTACATATGTGGACAGAACAAACTATAGTTATTTGGATGGCCACAAAGATATAGATTATTATGAGCAACAGTGTTAATCTTATTCTCTTACCAGTTCTTGGAACTGTGCTAGCCATAGACTCAATATTGCTCAAGATGGAGCAGTTTATGTCGTAACTACAGTTGGGTCATCATGCAGTCAGTTTCGATCTCCCCTCTGGTGGCAGTTACAGATTTTATAAAACAACTCAGAGAATGTGAACCAGGCCAAGGAATTTTCTAAATAAAAAAAAGAAAGAAAGAAAGAGAAGCTGCTGGCAATGTTATTTTGGATTAAGTTTGTTTGGAAAGCACATTAATCAATCTTTGAAGTACCATTTATCATGATTAAGGGAAACCACATGAATTATAGTTTTTCTCTTAATTTCAATGTATATAAAAAGTAAAGGCACATTTATTTAGTTATGTCTACTTATTTTTCACAATAGTCATGTGATTTTCAAAGGAGACTCCCATAAGTGTTAAGTAGCTTTAATCCCCATACACTTCTTTAGCTACTTTTGTTGGAGAAAAATTTAAATTGATCAGTGTCTATCAAGTTTTTTTGACTGACTAGGAATGTACTCTTTGCATGGATGAATAAGACATTAAAGACTCACAATTCTGAGTACATTGGATTATTTTGTCCTTTCTGTTCTTTCATGATTTGGTTTTTAAATGTGACTAATTTAATATGTGTGTCATGGGTTTTCCATTCAAAAGCATCTACAATTTCAGACAAACCCCGTCTGGAAATACTCTTAAACAATTGCTTAATTCCTATCTTTGCCTGTGACAAAAAGAATAAGTTAGTTTTACTAATTGACTTATTTCACTGATTTCGGATTTTGACACTAGAAAAGGCAGAATCATGGCAAAGTTAAAATACAGTTTTTGTGAGAGCTAAATTAGAAAATACTTTTCAAACTTTGGTAATATATTTAAAAGTCTGTTTCAATCCTGAATTAAGAAATGACCAGGTGACATTGCTTTCTCCAATTGAACAAAATATCTATTTGCTTTGATTTAAAAAGATTCACAAGATGTTTCAGTTCTAAAAGTTTACTAAGTTGAAATAGATATAGTCAACAAAAAAGGGTTTAAGGATGAATAGGTAGAAGTCTCTTTTTCAAAATGAAGATGAAATAATGAGGCACAAAATAAGACAAATCTTTAAAGAACATTGAAAACAATTGAAAAGATAAGACATAAAAATAAATTAGTAAGAAAAAGCAGCAAGTATTCAATATTTACTAAATGAATGGTTTAAAAAAAATCTAGCCATGGAATCCATACATTTTAAATATGGGCCTTTACTCTGCTTTAATTTATATAATTGCATGTTTTTGTTAATTCATTGATTCTGAAAGTTATATTGAAATTCAAAGCTTTATTGTATTGCCTTTAAAAGGACATTGAGTTAAACTCTAAGGAGGCCTTATAAATAGCTGTGACTAGAAGACAAGCAACAGGACAAGGAGAAAAGGAAAGATATACCCATTTGAATGCAGAGATCCAAAGAGTGGCGAGAAGAGATAAGAAAGCCTTCCTCAGGGTTCAATGCAAAGAAATAGTGGAAAACAATAGAATGAAAAAGTCTAGAGATCTCTTCAAGAAAACTAAAGATATCAAGGGAATATTTCATGAAAAGATGGGCACAATAAAGGACAGAAATGGTATGGAACAAACAGAAACAGAAGATATTAAGAAGAGGTGGCAAGAATACACAGAAGAACTATACAGAAATTATCTTCATGACCCAGATAATCACAATGGTGTGATCACTCACCTAGAGCCAGACATCCTGGAATGGGAAGTCAAGTGGGCCTTAGGAAGCATCACTATGAACAAAGCTAGTGGAAGTGATGGATTTCCAGTTGAGCTGTTTCAGATCCTGAAAGATGATGCTGTGAAAGTGCTGCATTCAATATGCCAGCACATTTGGAAAACTCAGCAGTGGCCACAGGACTGGAAAAGGTCAGTTTTCATTTCAATCCCAAAGAAAGACAATGTCAAAGAATGCTCGAACTACTGCACAATTGCACTCACCTCACATGCTAGGAAATTAATGCTCAAAGTTGTCCAAGCGCTTCAAAAATACACGAAACATGAACTTTCATATACTCAAGCTGGATTTAGGAAAGGCAGAGGAACCAGAGATCAAATTGCCAACATCCGTTGGATCATCGAAACAAGAGAGTTCCAGAAAAATATATACTTCTACTTTATTGACTATGCCAAAGCCTTTGATTGTGTGGACCACAACAAACTGGAAAATTCTTAAAGAGATGGGAATACCAGATCACCTGACCTGCCTCTTGATAAATCTATATGCAGGTCAGGAAGCAACAGTTAGAGCTGGACATGAAACAACAGACTTTCCAAATCCGGAAACACTGGACTGGATGAAGCACAACCTGGAATTGAGATTGTGGGAGAAATATCAATAACATCAGATATGCAGTTTACACCACACTTATGGCAAAAAGTGAAGAAGAAGTAAAAAGCCTCTTGATGAAAGTGAAAGAGGAGAGGGAAAGTTGGCTTAAAGCTCAAAATTCAGAAAACTAAGATCATGGTATCTGGTCCCATCACTTCATGGCAAGTAGATGGGGAAACAATGGCAACAGTGACAGACTTTATTTTATTTTGCTCCAAAATCACTACAGATGGTGACTGCTGCTATGAAATTAAAAGATGCTTGCTTCTTGGAAGAAAAGTTATGACCAACCTAGACAGCATATTCAAAAGCAGAGACATTATTTTGCCAACAAAGGTCTGTCTAGTCAAAGCTATGGTTTTTCTAGTAGTCATGTATGGACGTGAGAACTGGACTATAAAGAAAGCTAAGTGCTGAAGAATTGATGCTTTTGAATTTTGGTGCTGGAGAAGACTCTTGAGAGTCCCTCGGACTGCAAGGAGATTCAACAAGTCCATCCTAAAGGAAACCAGTCCTGAATATTCATTGGAAGCACTGATGCTGAAGCTAAAGCTCCAATATTTTAGCCACCTGATGTAAAGAGTTAACTCATTGGAAAAGACCCTGATACTTGGAAAGATTGAAGGCAGGAGAGAAGGAGACAACAGAGGATGAGATGGTTGTATGGCATCACCTACTCAATGGACATGAGTTTGAGGAAACTCTAGGAGTTGGCAATGGACAGGGAGGCCTGACGTGCTGCAGTCCATGGGGTTGCAGAGAGTCGGACACGACTGAGCAACTGAATGAACTGAGAGTTAGATTCACCTGGATTCAAATTCTAATTCTATTGCTTAGAACTGTATCTTATAGGGAAAGAAGTTTAATCTCAGTTTTCTTATCTGTAGGAAGGGATAATAATAGCTAACAGCTTAGAGTTAATTAGATAAATCAAAGACTACACTGTGTGATCCATTCTAACAACTCAATAAGTAATCATTCATAATGTGCCAGGCTCTGTGCTAGACCAACATGATCCCAGGATGAAAAACGCATTGTGAAATACAGAATTTGCATAGGTTATATATACTTAATCTCATTAGTGAAAACAACCTGACTTTCCTCTATGTTGCTTCTTAACTTTTGTGAATAAGGAAATTTTGCTGTTATTACCTTGGAGTATCACACACCATTGAGTGAAGCGATTTTCCACAGTCTGTGCTTGCAAGTTCTTTTGGTGAGTTAATAATTTCTTGAAGTCCCTGTCCCTACAAAGTGAAGTGTTGTATGTGTGTGTGTGTGCATATCATGTTCAGTTCATTTCAGTTCAGTCACTCAGTCGTGTCTGACTCTTTTCGACCCCATGAATTGCAGCATGCCAGGCCTCCCTGTCCATCACCAATTCCCGGAGTTCACTCAAACTCACGTCCATCGAGTCGGTGATGCCATCCAGCCATCTCATCCTCTTTTGTCCCCTTTTCCTCTTGCCTCCAATCCCTCCCAGCATCAGAGTCTTTGGTAGCCTATCCCAAATTTGGTCAAAGTGTCTTTAGTCACTTTTGAAGGACAATATAGCAGACGGACTGAAACTTGCTTGTCTATAAAAGTAATAAACTTACTCAAACACGAGCCCATCTTGGGAAATTTGGCATTTGTGATTTATATAGCTAACTGTAGGAGATCAGAGGAGAACCAAACCTCTGTGAATCTCATGAGCTTCTGTGAATGTTGACCTAGGGCTTAGAAGGAGAGAGAATTTAGAGAATGTAGACTGCCATGAAAAGGAATGCAAATACTTTATGGAGTGGATATAAATCTGTCTTTAATTAACAATGGTCAATAAATGTTAGATGGTGTTTTAAGTACTAGAGAGACTGCAGTGCTAAGAAAAATAACAACAAAAACAGAAAAAGTCTTACACTTTATGAGAAAGTTTTCACTTTCGTGGATAGAGGAGCTAAATTACTAATCACAGGTAACTGGTACTTTATGAGTGACAGCAGGGAAAGTGTATCTTGCTTGGAACTTGGGATCACATGGTAACAGCTTTTAACCTCACTGTCAGGAGTCATAGGATTTTCAAAGGAAGCAAGTGTGCATAAGGACTGGGACAGCATGTGAGTAAACTACATCTTTAGTAGGGCCAAATGTTTCTCTACATACACTGGAACCACCTATAACTTCTGTTCCTTTTTCTAGCATCTTTGACTCATTAAGAGAACATTTTTTTTCTTTTATAGCTTGCAATAGTTCTCTTTAATGATTTTCTCAATTATGAGAGGTATGATATTGCCATAGTTAACAATGCCGTCCATATGAAATAGGAGAAAAAATATGCATTGGTCTCTGATCTTTGTAATTTCCTGAGTGATAGGAATGTCTAACGTAGAGTTCCTAAATCTCTTAGAATTTCCTGGATGATAGGAGCATCTATTTTTTTTTTTCCCCTAATGAAAAGACTCTTACAGGCTCTTGGATGGGGGATGGTCACTAGAAAGATCAAATCTTGTTTAGAAGCTTGGAACTTTTAGCCCTTTATCCATTCCCCAGAGGGGAGACAGGGGCTTGAGATGGAGTTAATGAATAATCATGCCTATATGATGAAACCTTATAAAAATCCTGTGTTACAGAATTGCTTGAAAGATGGAAAAATCACACATTTGGTCTGAAAAGTGAAGCATAGTTCTATGTGGGTAGAGGAGAAACAAGGAGATTTTCCCATATATCCCTCGACCTCACCCTCTCACCCCATAGGGACAGTCTTCCTACAAGCTCTACACCAACTAAGGCTCTTGAACTAGTTGGGCTAGCTGAGCATAAGAAACTACTGTATAATCATTGTGTAGTTTTTAGTGAAACTGAAAGCATCAGTCACTCTGTCATGTCTGACTCTTTGCCACCATATTGACTGGGGCCCGCCAGGGACCTCTGTTCATGGAATTCTCCAGGTAAGAATACTGGAGTGGGTTGTCATTTCTTTCTTCAGGGAATCTTCCTAACCCAGGGGTCTAGATCTTTATCTGGACCTTTTATTAGAGTTCTATTTTTAAGGATCATTTCATTCTCTTTTATAGCTTTCTTTAATGTTAACAACAGAATCTTTGATTTACCACTGCACTGTGCATATGTCTGTGTTCTGAAACATGGATGAGCTGCAGAGCATTATTTATAAATGTTCTCTTGTGCATTAATGTACAGGCATTAGGAAGGGAACTCCATAGACGCTACTGTGCAAAGAGAAATAGCTTTCAAATGAACAAAAGCAATATATTCTTAAAATCCTCTACTCCAAAATGATTGAACAAATTAGTTTTTTGAATATTGAATAAAACATCTTAACTCAGACCACAACATCAAACTTAAAACAAATAAATTAATGTAAAAATTCAAAAAGTTAGTGGACTAAATGCAAAGTTTCAGCCAAATGGCCAAACACATAGCTTTTTTTTTTTTTTTTACTTAAATGCTTTTCATAATTTAGGAAGCTGCTACATTCAAGTACACATGTTCTAGTAATATCAGAGGTGTTTTATGGCTTATGGGAGTATTCCCTGTCACTACTTAAATTTCTACTTCAGATCAGATGAGATCAGATCAGTCGCTCAGTCGTGTCCGACTCTTTGCGAGCCCATGAATGGCAGCACGCCAGGCCTCCCTGTCCATCACCAACTCCCAGAGTTCACTCAGACTCACGTCCATCAAGTCAGTGATGCCATCCAGCCATCTCATTCTCTGTCGTCCCCTTCTCCTCCTGCCCCCAATCCCTCCCAGCATCAGAGTATTTTCCAATGAGTCAACTCTTCACATGAGGTGGCCAAAGTACTGGAGTTTCAGCTTCAGCATCATTCCTTCCAAAGAAATCCCAGGGCTGATCTCCTTCAGAATGCACTGGTTGGATCTCCTTGCAGTCCAAGGGACTCTCAAGAGTCTTCTCCAACACCACAGTTCAAAAGCATCAATTCTTAGGCTCTCAGCCTTCTTCACAGTCCAACTCTCACATCATACATGACCACAGGAAAAACCATAGCCTTGACTAGACGAACCTTTGTTGGCAAAGTAATGTCTCTGCTTTTCAATATACTATCTAGGTTGGTCATAACTTTCCTTCCAAGGAGTAAGTGTCTTTTAATTTCATGGCTGCAGTCACCATCTGCAGTGATTTTGGAGCCCCCCAAAATAAAGTCTGACACTGTTTCCACTGTTTCCCCATCTATTTCCCATGAAGTGATGGGACCAGATGCCATGATCTTCGTTTTCTGAATGTTGAGCTTTAAGCCAACTTTTTCACTCTCCACTTTCACTCTCATCAAGAGGCTTTTTAGTTCCTCTTCACTTTCTGCCATAAGGGTGGTGTCATCTGCATATCTAAAGTTACTGATATTTCTCCCAGCAATATCTGCATATCTGAGGTTATTGATATTTCTCCCGGCAATCTTGATTCCAGCTTGTGTTTCTTCCAGTCCAGCGTTTCTCATGATGTACTCTGCATATAAGTTAAATAAACAGGGTGACAATATACAGCCTTGACGAACTCCTTTTCCTATTTGGAACCAGTCTGTTGTTCCATGTCCAGTTCTAACTGTTGCTTCCTGACCTGCATACAAATTTCTCAAGAGGCAGATCAGGTCGTCTGGTACTCCCATCTCTTGAAGAATTTTCTGTGTGATTCACACTGTCAAAGGCTTTGGCATAGTCAATAAAGCAGAAATAGATGTTTTTCTGGAACTCTCTTGCTTTTTCCATGATCCAGCAGATGTTGGCAATTTGATCTCTGGTTCCTCTGCCTTTTCTAAAATCAGCTTGAACATCAGGAATTTCACGGTTCACATATTGCTGAAGCCTGGCTTGGAGAATTTTGAGCATTACTTTACCAGCGTGTGAGATAAGTGCAATTGTGAAGTAGTTTGAGCATTCTTTGGAATTGCCTTTCTTTGGAATTGGAATGAAAACTGACTTTTCCAGTCCTGTGGCCACTGCTGAGTTTTCCAAATTTTCTGGCATATTGAGTGCAGCACTTTCACAGCATCATCTTTCAGGATTTGGAATAGTTCAACTGGAATTCCATCACCTCCAGTAGCCTAGTTTGTAGTGATGCTTTCTCTTTCAGGTTATATACTGAGTAGTCAAGAAAGGTCTATCTAGTCAAAGCTATGGTTTTTCCAGTAGTCATGTATGGATGTGAGAATTGGACTATAAAGAAAGTTGAGGCCTGAAGAATTAATGCTTTTGAAGTGTGATGTTGGAGAATACTCTTGAGAGGCCTTTGGACAGCAAGAAGGTCCAACCAGTCCATCCTAAAGGAAAATAAGTCTTGAATATTCATTGGAAGGACTGATGCTGACACTGAAACTCCAATAATTTGGTCACCTGATGTAAAGACCTGATTCATTGGGAAAGACCCTGATGCTGGAAAGATTCAAGGTGGGAGGAGAAGGGGATGACAGAGGATGAGATGGTTGGATGGCATCACTGGCTCAATGGACTTGAGTTTGAGTAAATTCTGGAAGTTGGTGATGGACAGGGAGGCTTGGCATGCTGCAGTCCATGGGTTGCAAAGAGTCGGACATGACTGAGCGACTGAACTGAGCTGAGCCTCTTGTTTAATGTAATGGATCTGTTTCTCACCCTCTAAAGTCACAACAATCACTAAATTCTGTCATTTCTCCTTCCTAAATCATTCACTGGATTATCTTTTTTTTTTTTCCAGTTTCACTCCTATACTCTAGTCTGTGTTATAAGTATTTTTCATCCAGATGATGAAAATCACCCCCTGATTAATAGTTGTCAGTGCCAAGCAGAATTGTGACCTAATTTGCCAAATTCATCTTTCATGTGTTTCAGCAACTCTTATGTTCCAAGTAAGCAATACCTGTGAAGTGTTTTACTGGAAAGTACATTTTTGCCACCATTTTGTGGTTTAAATAAGACTGATTTCATTACAGAATATGAAAGGATGAGAGGGATGGTATTGGGAGGGATGAGGGAGGGGGGGTCAGGATGGGGAACACGTGTAAACCTGTGGCAGATTCATGTTGATGTATGGCAAAACCAATACAATATTGTAAAGTAATTAACCTCCAATTAAAATAAATAAATTTAAAAAAAGAAAATAAGGTAATAAAAATAATACCAAACAGATGTACTGTGCTTAGTTGCTCAGTTGTGTCCAACTCTTTGTGACACCATGGGTTGTCGCCTGTCAGGCTCCTTCATCCACGGGGATTCTCCAGGCAAGAATACTGGAGTGGGTTGCCATGCCCTCATCCAGGTGATCTTCCCACCCAAGGATTTTTGAACCCTGGTCTCCCTCATTGCAGGCAGATTCTTTGCCATCTGAGCCACCAGAGAAGCCCGATACTGGAGTGGGTAGCCTATCCCTTCTCAAGGGATCTTCCTGACCCAGGAATCAAACCTGGGTCTCCTGCGTTGCAGATGGGTTCCTTACCATTAAGCTACCAGGGAAGACTTACTTAACACATACTGAATCCTTAAGGTTTACATATATCAATTCATTTAATACATACCACAACCCTCTCAGATAAGCACTATTGCTAACCCTCATTCACATAAAAGAAAATTATAGTCCATGGTCACACCATTAAGTGATGGAACTCTTTTTCATTCTGTTCTCCAGTGAAACCTTCTAACATAATAATTAACAGAATGAATTTAGAGCCATGCAGACCAATGTTTAAGTCCTGATCCACCATTTGGCATAGATATTGGTACTGATTCAAATATTGAGTAAATGTTCAAGGAATAAACAAGCAAGTATAAAATAAAGCAAAATCAAAAAGGAATGTATCATTATCACACTTATAAGAAAAACATATTTTTTTTCAATGTTGGAAACATCCCAGGATCAGGGAAATGTACTGATAGATCAAGGGTAGACACATAGGGATACATGGTGCATGAATAAACAAATCTCTTGATAAACATTTGTCTGTGACTTGCATCCCTTCAATGTAAATACATTATATGCCACCTGGGTGCTTTTAAAAAGTGATTCCACAAAGGCATGAAGCCATTGCAGGTAACATACAACCATGATCATTTAATCCCTACTATGGAAAATCAGCAAGTGATTTTACCTCTTTAAGTAGGAAGCTGGATGCAAATTGATATTTCTTCTTCTACTTTTCCCTCTCTCCTCATCCCTAATCACCTTTGTGCATGTGTGTGCTCTCAGTCGCTCAGTCATGTCCTACTCTTTGCAACCCCATGGACTGTAGCCCACCAGGCTCCTCTGTCCATGGAATTTCCCAGGCAAAAATACTGGATTATGTTGCCATTTCCTACTCCAGTTGCCATTTCCTACTTCCTGGCCCAAGGATCAAAACCACGTCTCCTATGTCTCCTGCATTGGCAGGCAGATTCTTTACCGTTCTTGCTGTTCAGTCCCTGGTCATATCCAACTCTTTGTGAGCCCATGGACTGTATCACTCCAGGCTCCTCAGTCTTTCACTATCTCCTGGAGTTTGCTAAAATTTATGTCCATTGAGTCAGTGATGCTATTTAACCATTTCATCCTCTACCACCCTCTTCTCCTTTTGCCTTCCATCTTTCCCAGCATAAAGGTCTTTTCCAATGAGTCAGCTCTTTGCATCAGGTGGCAGAAGTATTGGAGCTTCAGCATCAGTCCTTCCAATGAATATTCAGGGTATCCTTCTCCAGGGGATCTTCCCAACCCAGGGATCAAACCCAGGTCATCCACATTGCAGGCAGACTGTTTACCAACTGAGCCACCAGGGAAGCATTCTGGGTCCTTTTAAAAGGATATGTCCTAAATCCATGATAATAAACCTAAACAGAGATGACAGCATCCCCATTGAATCGTGTGTGATACTGCAGAAATCATTTACTTTTACGTAAAAGTCAAGGAGAAAAAAAAAAAAAAAAAAGATCAATCCAGTGGCAGCACAGAGCATAACAAATCTAGTGATTCACCTGGTAAGCCGAGGTAGTTCAGTTCAGTTCAGTTCAGTTCAGTCACTCAGTCATATCCTACTGTTTGTGAGAGCATGGACTGCAGCACACCAGGCTTCCCTGTCCATCACCAACTCCCAGAGTTTACTCATACTCATGTGCATTGAGTTGGTGATGCCATCCAACCATCTCATCCTCTGTTGACCCCTTCTCCTCCTGCCTTCAATCTTTCCCAGCATAGGGGTCTTTGCCAATGAGACAGTTCTTTGCATCAGCATTGGAGTTTTAGCATCAGCATCAGTCCTTCCAATGAATATTCAGGACTGGTTTCCTTTAGGATTGACTGGTTTGATCTCCTTGCAGTCCAAGGAACTCTCAGGAGTCTTCTCCAGTACAACAATTCAATAGCATCAGTGATTCGGTGCTCAGCTTTCTTTATGGTCCAACACTCACACCGAAACATGACTACTGGAAAAACCATAGCTTTTACTATATGAAACTTTGTTGGCACAGTGATGTCTCTGCCTTTTAATAAGTTGTCTAGGAGCAACTTTCATTTCACTTTTGCACATTTCCATCAAATACTCTTTTAGCATATTCATTATATTTATTTTTAAAATTTCTCAAATTTGTTTCTTACTACTACAAAGTATAGGTTGAACTGGATTTACATATTTTAATTAGATAATTTGAAATATCCAGAATGGAAATGTTGCTTGAAACCCCAAGGGGATTAAATGTGAGTGAATATCTGAGTTGTCTATCATGTTTGTGTTTGTTTCTGTGAGAGTACTAGAGCTGTCAGATCTCCCAAGAGCCATAGGATGACAATATTCACCTCTATGTAATCACTGTCTTCTCATAGTTTAAGGAAGAATTGACAACTAGTAGTGAAGTGAAGTCGCTCAGTCTTGTCTGACTCTTTGCGACCCCATGGACTGCAGCCTACCAGGCTCCTTGGTCCATGGGATTTTCCAGGCATGAATACTGGAGTGGGTTGCCATTTCCTTCTCCAGGGGATCTTCCCGACCCAGGGATCGAACCCAGGTCTCCCACGTTGTAGGCAGACACCTTACCATCTGAGCTACCAGAGAAGCTCAACTAGTATTTCTTAATTTGATGGATAATACCTGTTTAAAGAACTTGTACATATAAATGTTAAATGATATTTTTTTTATTCTTATTAACTTTTTCTTTCTATTTAAACTATCAGTAACTAAATTTATGGACACCTTTCATTGTAGAATGGATAGTTTAAATGTGGTTGAAAATATATCCCAATACATTTGAAGTAAGTCCATAGAAGAAAAAATGCTACAAAATGTATGCCTTAACTTTGATGGATATGAATCATTTCCATTAATTAACCTGCAGAATAAAGTAATAGGTAACATAGTTGTGACATCTGAAGACCAATGATCTTTCCTTATTCATTTATTTCCCACAGAAGAACCTAGGACTATGACTGAAATATGTAAGATTTCACCAAATACTTCCTTAATGAAGAATCACAGATTGTGTGTGTGTGTGTGTGTGTGTGTGTGTATGCATGCACATGTAATTACCAGGGAAGAATGAGATGCAAATGTGTTAAAAAATTTCTAAGTACATCTAGCTGAAACTATTTCACTGAAGGGAAGAAACTCTCTAATCATGGCAAGTATTTTTCATGGTCACTTCCAATTCCTTTCTTTTTTTTCCCTTAACTGTGCTCATAAATGTCATTAATAGAGTACATGGGCCAATGGAAATTTTAGGAGGCTGACTAATTTTTGTAATTTTCCTGTGATATTCACAATGCATGACAAGTAATTGCAGGGATAGTAAAGTGTTCACATCATCCAGAGAAATAGCCAGTTGCATCATAGTTGGGGGACTTCCCTGATTGCTCAAATGGTAAAGAATCCATCTGCAATGCAGGAAACCCAGGTTCAATCCCTGGATTGGGAAGATCCCTGGAGAAGGGAATGGCTACTCACTCCAGTATTTTTTCCTGGAGAATTCCATGCACAGAAGAGATAGGCAGGCTACAGTCCGTGGGGTCACATGAGTTGGACATGACACAGTAGCTAGCACTTCACACACTTCAGAGTTAAGTTTCCTCATTTTATGTACTCCTGCTGATTTATACTTAGAAACTTGCAAATCTCAGACAGTGCTATTATTAATTTCCTGCCAGGATTCATGGTATGATTGCCAGAAGTGTTGGCCCTCCCACTGATGAGCTGTTCAAGTATGACAGGCTCAGTTGAGGTTCCATTCAGAACCATATGTCTCCTGAATGCAGGAGATGAGAGACAACCCTAAGAATTAGTACATATTATCATATGGTTGGGGGAATTATTTTCATTTTATTTATTTAATTATTTTCCATTCATTCAAATTTGCTCAGCATGAAACTGATCTAGGGATAGAGCCCATACAGTACTAACAGTAACTAAGATAATGTAGTCATTTTTTTTCCAAAATTTTCCACCTGTTAGTTAGAAGAACCTTATGAAAAGAGTCACAATGACAGCCTGCCTTCCTTCTTCAGCTTAGCATATTGGATAAATGCATTTTCCAGAAGAGTCAGATTTGATTGAGTCTTTCATTCTTAAGGATAATCTACCTGTATTATTCATAACTAGGGATAATGACTGGCTTGAGAGACACTACCCCCTCATAAAAATGGGTCTTGCTTGTGAGATACATTATAAAAAGCAATTTGGTTTTTATATAAAATATTAATTCTAACAAAATCATATCTCAGTTTCCTAAGTCTTTTAGCTTTTAGTACAAAAACTTGCAAATCTCAGCTCCTTTACTATATATTCATTTGATTTGTGTGATGTGGTGCAAATTAAGAGATTTCCTTCCAGCACAGGGCAATTTAATGTGGAGGTTGCAGGCTAAGATGTCGTTTTCTCCTTTGAGAACATTTTCTAATGCCTCATATTTTTTATTCCTATGACATGGAAATGCTTTTACATACAACTTCCCAACTTATACTGATTTTGAAGGAATAAGAAATATCTAAAAGTTATTTTTTTTTCTACTTTATAGACAGCATACTCAAAATCTAGATTCTGTTGTTGCTGCTTTTCAGTATTACAGTGATTGTGCATTCTTTAAGGTTATCATAATTCAGATATTTATATTTTATTTAGCTTAATATTATAACTTCTCCCACTTAAATAATTAAAGTCATACTTTAAAATTTTTCCCCCTGTTTTATATAGTTCTCAGATCCTCTTGGTAACTATCACACATCTCTTAAACAGAAGAAAACCTGTCCATCATTCACAAAGTCTGTATGGGAGGGGAATTTTATATAGCTGGGCAGGCTATCTCACTGAGTCCAATTTCACAAGCCATTAACACTCTGAAAAAGGAAATTCATTTGAATGTCTGTAGTATTCTAAAAAGAGAGACAAATTGTTGGGAAATCTTATTCAGCTGACCTCTTAACAAGGACAGAGGAATGAAAGATGAATTCACATTATTTATAAATAAAGTAGAGGATTTTTTCCACAAGTATTCATGAAGAATTTCAAAAATTTTCTTATTGTCCTTGATGAAATCCCTAGAACAAATTCCAGAAAGCAATATGGCTGAACAGAGAGCTTCTAATGAACTCAGAGAAAAACAGGAATATGCACAAAATATGAAATGACATTCAAGTCACTAGAAAGAAATTCACAGAGGTCTAGAGTTGTAAAATTACTCAGGAATGCTAATTAACAAATAATTACCCTTATGAACAATGTCAAGACCAAAAATTAAGTGCATTAAGTGAATAAAAATAGCAACTGTGCAGAAATAAAGTAGCTCCGGCTTCTGGTGTCATTATTCAATAGATGTTAAAATCAAATGTTAGAACAGTCTTATGGACTCTGTGGGAGAGGGAGAGGGTGGGAAGATTTGGGAGAATGGCAATGAAACATGTAAAATATCATGTAGGAAACGAGTTGCCAGTCCAGGTTCGATGCACGATGCTGGATGCTTGGGGCTGGTGCACTGGGACAGCCCAGAGGGATGGTATGGGGAGGGAGGAGGGAGGCGGGTTCGGGATGGGGAACACATGTATACCTGTGGTGGATTTATTTTGATATTTGGCAAAACTAATACAATTATGTAAAGTTTAAAAATAAAATAAAATTGGAAGAATAAAAAAAAAAAAATCAAATGTAAATTGTCAACTATTCCTCCTTATTCTCCTCCTCCTCTTTTTCTTTCCCTTCTTCCTTCTCTTCTTCCTTTCTCTCGCCTTACTTGTTTTCCCTACTTTCTGTTTCATATTATCTTTTTTTTTTTTTAAGTGAAAAAGAATCTTATAGTGAGACAACTAGCATTTAGAATTCTTATGTCAGAAGCAACAAGCATAGGATCCAGTCTGAGAAGTGATCTGTGAGATTAGAGTGAGAAGACTGTCAATATTTATGCATTGATTTAGTGCTAATAATATTGAAGCTCTGCTACTCTTACCATCATGATTGGGATATACAATAACTGCTTATTGAACATTTTGGCATTTAGAGATTAAGTAGGTTTTATGAAATTGTACAACAGCTAAGTATCAAAACTAGAGAATTAGAGAAAATCTCTCTGATCCCAAAGCTCAAAATTAACCACTGAAATATATCACATTACAAGGAGAAGGAAAAAGTTGTTTGGGGAGGGAGGTTGTTACTTGTTTATTTAGAAATCCAGAAATGCTTTACAGTTTAGACTAAATTTAGAGCATCTATATTGAGGAGAGTAGAATTTTAATAAAAAGAAATATTTCAAGAGAAGTTACAGTTTTGAAAATTTGGGACTAAGACAGTTTTTTTGCCCTTAACATGTAAAAGAAAAGGCAAAGTTTGAGGAAGTCTCTGTGATGTACACGAGCCTGGCAGTCTCTCACACATGTCCCACTTTTATTTCCTTTCTTATCCCTTCTGGAAGAATGACTCTTAGCAAGAATTTTCACCAAGTTTTGGACATATACATCATATGATCCATACCTGGGAGACCAAGTTCTCTCCACATGTCAATTATGACTCATGTGGAGAAATCACTGGCAGAACATTTAAGTTCAGTTCAGTTGTATTTGACTCTTTATGACCCCCATGGACTTCAGCATGCCAGGCTGCCCTGACCATCACCAACTCAAAGAGTTTCCTCAAACTCATGTCCATTGAGTTGGTGATGCCATCCAACCATCTCGTCTTCTGTTGCCCGCTTCTCCTCCTTCCTTCAATCTTTCCCAGCAGCAGGGTCTTTTCCAATGAGTCAGTTCTTCACATCAGGTGGCCAAAATATTGGAGCTTCAACTTCAGCATCAGTCCTTCCAAAGAATATTCAGGACTGATTTCCTTTACAATAAACAGGTTTTATCTCCTTGCAGTCCAAGGAACTCCCAAGTGTCTTCTCCAGCACCATAGTTCAAAAGCATCAGTTCTTCGGTGCTCAGCCTTCTTTATGATCCAACTCTCACATCCACACATGACTACTAGAAAAATCATAGCTTTGACTAGATGGACCTTTGTTGGCAAAATTATGTCTTTGCTTTTTAATATGCTGTCTAGGTTGGTCATACCTTTTCTTCCAAGGAGCAAGCGTCTTTTAATTTGATGAATTCAGTCACCATCTGCAGTGATTTTGGAGCCCAAGAAAATAAAATCTGTCACTGTTTCCATTGTTTCTCTTCTATTTGCTATGAAGTGATGGGACCTGATGCCGTGATCATCGTTTTTTGAATGTAGAATTTTAAGCAATTTTGTCACTCTCCTCTTTCACTTTCATCAAGAGACTCTTTAGTTCTTCTTCACTTTCTGCCATAAGGGTGGTGTCATCTGCATAGCTGAGGTTATTGATATTTCTCCCAGAAATCTTAATTTCAGTTTGTACTTCATCCAGCCTGGCATTTCACATGATGACTATATAAATTAACTAAGCAGCGTGTCTATATAGAGCCTTGAGGTACTCCTTTCTCAGTTTGGAACCAGTTTGTTGTTCCATGTCCAGTTCTAACTGTTCCTCCTTAACCTTCACAGAGATTTTGCAGGATACAGGTAAGGTGGTCTGGTATTCCCAACTCTTTAGGTAAATTTTCCACAATTCATTGTGATTCAAACAGTAAAATGCTTTGGCATAGTCAATGAAGCAGAAGTGGATTTTTTTTTTTGGAACTCTCTTGCTTTTTTGATGATCCAACAGATGTTGGCAGTTCGATCCCTACTTCCTCTGCATTTTCTAATTCCATCTTGTACATCTGGAAATTTATGGTTCACATACTATTAAAGCCTGGCTTGGAGAATTTTGAGCATTACTTTGCTACTGTGTGAGAGGAGTGTAATTGTGCTGTAGTTTGAATATAATTTGGCATTGCTTTTCTTTGGGATTGGAATGAAAACTGATCTTTCCAGTCCTGTGGTCACTGCTGAGTTTTTTAAATTTGCTAGCATATTGAGTGCAGCACTTTCACAACATCATCTTCTAGGATTTGAAATAGCTCAGCTAGAATTCCATCACTTCCCCAAGCTTTGTTCATAGTCATTCTTCCTAAGGCCCACTTGACTTCGCATTCCAGGATATCTAGCTCTATCTTGGTGAGTCAACACACCATCATAGTTATCTGGGTCATGAAGATCTTTTTTGTATAGTTCTTCTGTGCATTCTTGCCACCTTTTTAAAAATATCTTCTGGTTTTGTTAGGTTCATACCATTTCTGTCTTTTATTGAGGCCATCTTTGCATGAAATGTTCCCTTGGTATCTCTAATTTTCTTGAAAAGATCTCTAGTCTTTCCTATTTGTTGTTTTTCTCTATTTCTTTGCATCGATCACTTAGGAGGGCTTTCTTATCTCTCCTTGCTATTCTTTGAAACTCTGCATTCAGATGGATATATCATCTTTCCTTTTCTCCTTTGCCTTTTGCTTCTCTTCTTTTCTCAGCTATTTGCAAGCCCATTTCAGACAACCATTTTGCCGTTTTGCATTTATTTTTCTTGGGAATGGTTTTGATCACAGTCTCCTGTACATTGTTATGAACCTCTGTCCATAATTCTTCAGGCACTCTGTCTATCAGATCCAATATCTTGAGTCTATTTGTCATTTCCACATATAATTGAAAAGGATTGATTTAGGTCATAACTTAATGGCCTAGTGGTTTCCCCTACTTTGTTGAATTTAAGTCTGAATTTTGCAATAAGGGTTCATAGTTTGATCCACAGTCAGCCCCAGTCTTATTTTTGCCAACTGTATAGAGCTTCTCCATTTTGGGCTGCAAAGGACATAATCAATCTGATTTTGGTATTGACCATCTGGTAATGTTCATGTGTAGAGTCGTCTCTTGTGTTGCTGGAAGAGGGTGTTTGCTTTGACCAGTGCATTCTTGGCAAAACTCTATTAGCCTTGCCCTGCTTCGTTTTGTATTTCAGGAGATCTGAAACAAGAAGGATGAGATATACTGCTAGTTAATAAGTAGGGATATTCAAATACTTTAATGGCATTGATATATGGAAAGAATGTATCAAAACCAAATATAGAATATATGACTAAAGTAAATATAAGTTTCTTTGTTTGTGTCTAGATAGATGAATGTAAAAAAATAATAATAATGTGGCATGGCTTAGCAGGCGCTTGAATGAAAACATAGAAATTTTATATTTTATAAGAATCAATGTGCATCCATACTGCAAGAGCATGAGCTCTTGAGTGAACAAAAAACAGACTTATTCAGAGACCTGAACTGTTTCACATGATCTTTCTGAATTCCTACTTCCTTTTTTTAAACAGTAGATATAATTACAGTAATTTTACAAGAAGATATAATCTATTATAAAAGTATAAAGCTCTTGACATGGAGTAACCATTTTAAAAAGTCTGACTTCTGTACCTCTATATCAAAGCAGTAAAACTTGGCAAAGTGAGACTGCATGAAAAAAAAATAAAAACTTAAATGTTAAGTACAAGGGCAGTTATAATTTTGGTTCATTTTGCAGGCTAGAACAAGCTGGAATAACTTCCTGGGAGGGAGTGGGCTGATTTAGCTCATAAGACTCTCAAAATCATGCCACACAGGAGGCAGGAGGAAAATGAACATGTTAAGAAGATGGAAGCTATGCACATTTAGAGAAATTCAGTCCAAACCTCTTGTGGTATAGGATTTGTAATTTTGTAAAAAAAGAGACCTGATGTTTTCTCCATAAGAAAAAAAAAAAAAAGCTCTGTTTTTATTTAAACTGAAAACTCATTTTGAAGGCTTAGGTTCATATCTCAGAAATACTGGTTAGAAAATAGTTGATGATAGATTACACTGACCTGGTAAAATGCTGTGACTAATCATCATAGTGTGCTGGCACCAGGGAGGACTCAGAATGCAAGCACATCACAGAGGACCAAACCACCAGCCTTTGTCAAACTTTAGCTACAACTCTGCCACTGTCTTCTCTCTCGGGGAATACAAGCACATGTTTTTGTTTGTTTTGTTTTCTGCTTTTATTTTTTTTTATTAACTGGAAACATTTTTTATTGGAATATAGTTAATTTAGAATGCTGTATTAGTTTCTGCTGTACAACAAAGTGAATCAGTTATACATATACACATATCTACTCATTTTTAGATTCTTTTTCCATATAGGTCATTACAGAATGTTGAGTGGAGTTCACTGTACTATGCAGCAGGTCCTCAGTAGTTATCTATTTCAATGCTGGGGGCATTCAGTTGCTAAACAATGTCTGACTCTTTGTTTTTTTAAATTATTGTTTTTTTAATTTTTATTTATTATTATTATTTTATTTTACAATATTGTATTGGTTTTGCCATACATCAACATGAATCCACCATGGGTGTACACTTGTTCCACATCCTGAACCCCCCTCCGACCTCCCTCCCCATACCATCCCTCTGGGTCATCCCAGGGCACCAACCCCAAGCATCCTGTATCCTGCATCAAACCTGTCTATTTGTGACCTCACGGACTGTAGCAGGCCAGGCTCCTCTCTCCTTCACTATATCCCAGAGTTTGCCCAATTCATGTGCTTTGACTTGATGATATTATCTAACTGTCTCATCCTCTGCCACCTTATTCTCCTCTTGCCTTCAGTCTTTCCCAGGATCAGGGTCTTTTCCAATGAGTCTGCTCTTCTCTTCAGGTGACCAAAGTATTGGGGCTTCAGCTTCAGTATCTGTCATTCCAATAAATATTCAGGGTTCATTTCCTTTCAGATTGATTGGTTTGATCTCCTTGCAGTCCAAGGGACTCTCAAGGGTCTTCTCCAACACCACAATTAAAAAACATCAGTTCTTCACTGCTCAGCCTTCTCTATGGTCTAACTCTCCTGTACATGACTACTGGAAAATTCATATGGACCTTTGTCAGCAAAGTGATATCTCTGATTTTTAATATGCTGACTAGGTTTGTCATCCCTTCCCTTCCAAGGAGCAAGTGTCTTTTAATTTCAAGGCTGCAGTCACCGTCTGCAGAGATTTTGGAGCCCAAGAAAACAAAATCTGTCACTGCTTCCACCTTTTCCCTTTTATTCGCCATGAAGTGATGGGTCCTGATGCCATATTAGTTTTTTTGAATGTTGAGTTTTAAGCCAGTTTTCTTACTCTCTACTTTTCACTATCATTCAAGATGTTCTTTAGTTCCTCTTTACTTTCTGCCATTAGAGTGGTATCATCTGCATATCTGAGGTTGTTGATATCTCTCCTAGCAATCTTGATTCCAGCCTCTGGTTCATCCAGCCCAGCATTTTGCATGGTATACTCTGCATGTAAGTTAAATAAGCAGGGTGACAATATACAGCTTTGTTTTACTCCTTTCCCAATTTTGAACCAGTCAGTTGTTCCATGTCCAATTCTAGCTGTCGCTTCTTGACCTGCATACAGGTTTCTTAAGAGGCAGGTAAGGTGATCTGATACTCCCATCTCTTTAAGAATTTTCACAGTATGTTTTGGTCCACACCATCAAAGGCTTTAGCATAGTCAATTAAGCAGAAGTAGATTCTTTTTCTGAAATTCTTTTGCTTTCTCCATGATCCAACCAATGCTGGCAATTTATGGATTGCATAAATGGATCCTCTGCATCTTCAAAATCTAGCTTGTACATTTGAAAGTTCTTGGTTAATGTACTACTAAAGCCTAGATTGAAGGATTTTGAGCATTACCTTGCTAGTATGTGAAATGAGCACAATTTTGAGGTAGTTTGAACATTCTTTGCCATTGTCCTTCTTTTGGATTGAAATGAAAACGGACATTTTCCAGTCCTGTGGCCACTGCTGAGTTTTCCAAATTTGCTGGAATATTGAGTGCAGCACTTGAACAGCATCATCTTTTAGGATTTGAAGTAACTCAGCTGTTAGCTTTGTTCATAGTAATGCTTTCTAAGGCCCACTTGACTTCACACTCCAGGATGTCTGAATCTAGGTGAGTGATCGCATCACTGTGGTTATACATGTCATTAAAGACCTGTTCTGTATGGTTCTTCTGTGTATTCTTGCCACCTCTTATTAATGAATATTTGAGTGCATGTGTCTTTTCTAATTACAGTTTTCTCTGGACATATACCCAGGAGTGGGGTTGCTGGATCATAGAGCAGCTCTCTTTAGTTTTTAAAGCATCTCCATACTATTCTCCTCAATGGCTGTACCATCCTTAAATCTCTTTCAAAGACAGGAATATAAGCAGCAGGGGTGATGAAACCTTCACTTAAAGGCTATACCAATCACAAAAAGAATGCCACCGATGTACATACTGTTAGATGAAGAGACACTTGCATATTTTAATTCATCAAGTCTTGCCCTATAAATAAGTCACTGTGCAGCATTTTCTGTCTGTTCTGAGGCAGGATAGAGTGAGATGACAGAAAAAAAATATAGGACAGAAACAAAAATTCCATGTTAACAGCCTTCTCTTACATGCTGAAAATTTCTCTATCAAAAATAGTTGCATTTCCACATTTGTCAGTTAACTTTATTTTTCAGTATACAATGTAACTGGAAGGGGAGCTTCCATGACAAAAAAAAAAAAAAAAAGATTGAAGTGTTTTGGTATTATTAGCAAACTGTGTTTTTATTTTAAAAAAGGGCTTTTAATCAAAATATGCATCATAATATGAGAAGTTGACTCCATATGACAGATGATTTGGCCTGTTTCCATTAGGAGAGATGTTAAGAGCAATTAGAGCATAGATTGAACCACTGTGTTCATTTGAAGCAAAGGATGCTCTCAATTACAATAGATGATCGATAGGTTAGCTCTATACTTGTGATACATAAAATTATTAAACTTTATCCTTTCCACATGACTCAATTTACATGCAATTATTTAATGGATATAAAGGTACAGAGCCTCCTAAATACAAACAGTAAGCATCTACTTTAATTTAGATCCTCCTAATGATTTCTCTTTCCTCTTATTTAGATTTCCTCCATCCTATTGAATTAAATATTATAGTTCAGCTTTAGGTCTAGACTTTTCTTCCAATGCTTCCCTTCCATGGATTGTAATCTTAGCAAACTGAATCTTTATTAATCACAAACCATAATTCACAGCAGGTTATTACAGGATAATATGGAAAGTAATTTCCTCTGGGCCTTTTTTTTTTTTTTCCATGATCAATATCTCCAGTGTGATATGAACTACAGGATTTTGATGGGTTTCCTATTGTAAAATATTGTAATCAGTGAAATATTGTTGATGGTTTCTGGGAAATTGTCTATTTCCCATTACATGAAAAGCAATCTATTTACATCCTTCTGTGGAATTTTATTGTGCTATTACTAACAATCAAAACAAATGTTTACATTAACATTAATGGTTTGGAAGATAGTTACTGCAATGTATAGCAATTTTTCTAAGTAAATTGCTTTTTTTCAACTACCTTAAAAAAAACCTGTGCCTTGGAGGAAAATTTGTTCCTGCCAAATGAGCTTTAGAATCAGAAAGTGTTTTTCTGCTAGTTTTTTTCAGAGTTAATGACTTTTTTCATCTTTTAATAAATTGTTTCTTTTTATTTTTTTCATATCAAGAAAACTATCTCAGGAAAATTTCTGATACATTTTTTGCTTATGCAAGAGAAATGTATACATGCCCAAGCAGACACATACAGAGGGACTGATAGAGGTTTAACATAAAATATTTGTCTTTCTCTAGGATCCAGAATTGAGAGTTCCTTGGACTGTGAGGCGATCCAGCCAGTCAATCCTAAAGGAAATCAGTCCTGAATATTTACTGGGAGGATTGATGCTGACACTGAAACTCCAATATTTGGTTACCTGATGTGAAGAAATGACTCATTTGAAAAGACCCTGATGCTGGTAGAGATTGAAGACGGGAGGAGAAGGGGATGATAGAGGATGAGATGGTTGGATGGCATCACTGACTCAATGGACATGAGTTTGAGTAGGTTCTGTGAATTGGTCCTGGACAGGGAAGCCTGGAGTGCTGCAGTCCATGGGGTCACAAAGAGTCAGACACAACTGAGCGACTGAACTGAACTGAGGATCCAGATATATCTGGGCACATCTGATGTGTAGTTGGGATTGCCTACAGCTTTTAGTTAACTGAAATTATTTTCCTGGATAGATAAGTACCTGTGTACTGAGTGTGTTCACCTGGGCACTTAGTTACTGCAGGCTGATAAGAGCACTGTGGTATCCGTGGCCTTGAGAATGCATACCCGAAACTTATGAAGAGTGCAATTATCTGTGCAACCTGAAGGACTTGTTTTTATGGTGCCTTTTCTGGGAGATACTGAATATCTTTTTGTATCTTCACTACATAGTCAAGTAACTGGAAAATAGCACGTGTTCAATAAGCATTTGTTATATTAGTAAAGTGTTGAGTTAGAGTTAATTAAATTACTTGAGTATGTGTGGTGACTGCCTTCATACTTTTAATGTTTTAGATGCTGGCTCAGTGTGACTGGAATATGGCACAAGGAAATGAATAGTTGCTGAGTGCAATAGTAAGGAGTAATTTGTAGTCTTCAAATGTTACCCAAGGAAGAACAGTATGAACCACTGTAGAATAAGTATTGACATACTGTCTATTGTTCTAGTCTAGAAGAGCTTGCCTGGAGTCAACAGGGTTGAACTCATATGTTCTAACCCCTCTCTCTCATGAGGTCTCCATGTGTATTAGCATCTGTGTATTGTGAAATATTAATACATAGTCTTCTAGAACTTCTATCTATATTTTAAGGTACTCTCTCCTCATTGGAAATTCAAAAGCAGATGGAGTGTAACATAATGTAAAATGTAGCCTAATGTGGCTTGAAATGTGATCTAGAAAGTTCATTGTTGTGTGGCTTCCAGGGCAATTAAAATAGTATGATGCTCAAGGTCCAAAGCAGAGAATAACAATCAAGGTAGTAGTGAGGTTTTAGGATAGATGCAAGGGTGATCTTAAGGGCAAATAAAATCTACTCAATATTTCTCACAAATATATAATGTAAATGGTAGTATATTTATCTGTGTGTAAGTTAGGCTGTAGGGTAGAAATCAGAGTCATCTATCTAATTGGCTTTTCTTTCTCTGAGACAAGCCTATGTTTTTTTTCTAAATGATTAAAACAGTAATATTGTTCAGTTGGACTTTCCTTGTAGCTCAGTTTTTAAAGAATCGGCCTGCAATGCAGAAGACACAGGTTCAATTCCTGGGTCTAAAAGATCCCCTGGAGAAGGAAATGGCAACCCACTCCAATATTCTTGCCTGGAGAGTCCCATGGACAGAGGAGCCTGACTGGCTACAAACTATAGGGTCTCAAGAGTAGGACACAACTTAGCGACTGAATGACCACCACCAATGTTCAGTTCAAAGAGGTCTTACTATGGAATAGACTCCCTGTTGTGCCATGATGCTGAATGTGTTCAAATAATTGACAGCAATTTCTTCTAACACCTGCCTTTTCCCACTTTAAATGAAGATCCCTTTACAGAAAAGTAAATGATTACTATAGATGGAGAGAAGCTGATTTTATTGCTATAGTTCATTAATTGGGAGGATTCAATTCAAACCGTACTCTGACTTCTTGTAAATAAAAATGATATAAGCAGAAAATCTTTAGCAACAGCCTTGATGTGGTTCCAGCAACAATTTTATTTCAAACAGGTCAAAATGGTGAGAATTTCTTTCCTTCTATATTTTGCTCTTAGAATAAATGTATATTTTTATTGAAAGAGTAGAAATATTTAGATTAGAAGCAAATAATAGAATAGATTTGAAGTACATCAAGTATGAAAAATATCAGTTAATTATAATATTAAGCATGAAAAATAGCAATCACTTATTACAATGGTCAATAAAACTGCCAAAAATAAATATATTAGCAGCAGTAAATAACCATCATTACAAGAGATCAGATACAATTAATCACATTAAGTGCCCTAATACAGGTATATTTGAAGGAAGTCATTAATTGTGGGATTTGTGGATTGAAAAGAGGGATCAGGTAATGGGACAAAGAGTGTATGTGATATCTGAGACTCAGGAAGTGTCCTTCACTAGACAGAAATTATAGGGAAGGCATTTCAGGCTGAATATTTGATGGACTTAAAAGAAAAAACAAATCAGGTATTATCCTGTGTTGGCTGGATTTAAAAGGCTTGAATAGCCCAGTTCCTTTTAACTTGTCAGTACCATGACACACACTGACATTCCCTCAGCAATGCTTATTTGCAGGGCTGCATTAGCACAGCCTGAAATGTTTTGATACAGCAGAAATGAGTCTGCCCAGAGATGTTTACTGAGCCATCACTAGGCTATGGAATGTTTCCTAGTTGTGTTTAAATGCTGCCAGGAAAACCAGTCTTAGGATACAGTCCAGCATTTTGTATAAACCCTATTTTCTCACCCTTGCTTTGTTTGCTTTGGTAAGCATGAAAACATGAACTGCTATTCAGTTATTTGAATATTTTCTCATTGATAGATTTATGGTTTGTAGAATCTGAAAGCTTTATAGAGGAAAGATATTTTATCTATAATTTTAAGCCACTACTAATTTGAGGTCCTTCTCCTGTGAATTTGGCCTTAGCTTCTCGAGGCTTTTGACTTCCCTGGTGGCTCAAACGGTAAAGCATCTGCCTACAATGCGGAAGCTTCACTTTCAATTTTCACTTTCACACAATGGAGAAGGCAATGGCAACCCATTCCAGTGTTCTTGCCTGGAGAATCCCAGGGACGGCAGAGCCTGGTGGGCTGCCGTCTATGGGGCCGCACAGAGTCGGACACGACTGCAGCGACTTAGCAGCAGCAGCAGCACGATGCGGAAGACCTGGGTTCAATCTCTGGGTTGGAAAGATCTAGAGAAAGAAACGGCAACTCACTCTAGAATTCTTGCCTGGAAAATCCCATGGACGGTGGCCTGCCAGGTTGGACATACATGACTGAGCAACTTCACTTTTCCCCAGGCTTTAATACTTGTGGGTCTGAAAAATGTCACAATAATAGGAATAATCTAAATCCCAGCATCTTCTTCCCACATAGCTTTTCATAGTACTCTACCCACTTCCCCTTGAGATGCAAACTAAAATCACAATGAGATATGAAACACATCTATTAGGATAGCACCATCATCACTTCCAGCAGGGTCTACTGGAAAGTTCCTCATACAGTATAGCAAATAAACATCTTTTAGTTACATGACACTATATTATTTTGTAGTATATTCTTGCTACTGAAAATTATATGACTAACATAATCACTACTATTTCTCCTGGAGTTTGGGGTATAATTTGCATCCTATTAAAAGTACCCTTTTAATGACACAATTCTGAGTGCTGGCAAACATTTACAGCTGTAACCACCATCACAATAAAAAATGGAGAATACTTCCATTACTTCAAAGAGATGCTTAATGCTCCTTTTTAGTCAATCCTCTGCCTCTGCCCTCAATTCTTGACAATTATTGCTCTTTTTTAATATTGCCTTTTTCCTCGGAACATCATATAAACGGAATTACAGAGCATACATTTTCCTATCTTTGTTTTCTTTAATTGAGCATAATACTTTTGAGATATACCCAGTTTGTTGATTATTCAGTTTCATCCATTCATTTATTTGCTTTTTTTTTCTGAGTTATATTCCATTTAGGAATATGCCATATATGTTTACCCATCTACAAACTGATGGAAATTTGTTTTTTTTTTTCCAACACAAGTCTTTTTGTAGACATATATTTTCACTCTTCCTAAGAAAACAGCTAGCAGTGGAATTACTGTGTTATACGGTATATAGTCCATGGGGTCGCAAAGAGTCAGACACAACTGAGCAACTAAGAACAACACGTGGTATCTTAATAAGAAACTGTCCAACTATTTTCCAACTTTGTAGTAGAGCAAAGTAACAATTCTAGGTTTTCCTCATCTTCTCCAGTAAGGCATTGTTAGCTAGAGTTTTCTTGTGCCTTGCTTAGTTTTTGTTTGCTTTTGTTTAGTTTTGCCATTTTAATAGATTTGTTTGATATTTAATAGTGACTTTAATTCACATTTCATTAATAATTATTTTGAGCATATTTCCTATTGCTATTTGTTTCTCCTTTCTGGTGAAATGCCTGACACATATTTTTCACATAATTATGTATTTGTATATATGTGTGTGGATATGTTGTATATATTATATTAATGCATATGTTTTTTATATACATTAAATCATTTACCTGGTAGGTATTTTAAATGTACATCAGTTTCTCTTTCTTAGTTTTCTTAACAGTATTATTTGAAGAATATATTTCATAAACTTAAATGAATGTCAATTTATCAGAATTTATCACTTTTCAGTGGTTTGTGATTTTTTTGCATGTTTGAATCAAAGTCACAGAAATTTGTTCTGTATTTTCTTGTAAAAGTTATAGGTTTTACAGAATATGGTGCTGTTCACATATACAGTGAAGACTATTTATAATGATGATCCAAACAAAAATAACATTATCAATAAAACATATAGAGGAAAAAATATTTCCCTGTAGTCTCAAAGTTAATCAAGGCAAAATCCTAAGCCTCTTTAACTTTGACCATGTTTTTTCTGCTGAATCATATGGTCTCCCAGGTAATGATAATGTAGTAGTAAAACATATTAACAACTGTCAGTAGAGAATCTCATCTGTTTTAGTTATATTTGAAGAGAATTTCATTTCATAAATAAAAATAAAAATTATTAATGAGATCAGAGAGCACCTAAAAACATTTCAATAAATTCAGTGACTTTTAAAAAATCTTCTCAAGGTTTTGGTTGCTTATTATCTACATTGAACTCAAAAAAGAACTGGATGCTTAACATAGCATTATAAATAGAATCTGAAAAAAAAAAAAACAGACTTTTAAAAAATGTTTACATTATTTTTAGATTACATTATTTAATTTCTATAATGTATACTTATAAACACAAATTTTTACTTTCTTTATCTTTGAAAAACATGTAAAGGACAGAGACAGTAATTATTCACCTAGCCCTAAAATACTTCTTTCCCTACAGTTTTAAAATCAAGCAAAGATTTCATATTAGTAAACTGAAAATTATGACAGAGTTGCAACATATGGATTAATTAATGGCTTGATATAAAAATACTGGTAACATATAGAAAAGGGGATATTTTTTAATATTATGGCTGGGGTTTTTGAATAAACATCATAATCATTTTTATTGTCTTAAATTTAGTTTTTCTATATATAGTTAGAGGTGTTTCATAAAAGTTTGTCTTCACAGATTTGTCATATTTTATTGAAACTGCCTTGAGCTTCTCTTTTAGTAAAATGCATGATTGCAACATATCTGTGTTATATCATCAAAGGAAAGCATCCACCTGAAATAACTCACTAATATGTACTAAAGAGTAAAATAACGACAAACGAGTACAATTTCTTCTGAAACAAAGTTTTCTGTCTTCTTTGTGCTGTTACTGAGCATTCCACATGTTTACATTTAGTCTCTCTAACTAGTAAGATAGCCTTGGCATGACCAATTATGGTACTGAGCTGGCAATGTTTACTATATTTTAGATGTGAAGAAGTTCCAAATATAAGAAAAAAGTAACAAAAGCCAATCCAACCTAAGCCAATCAAAGAGAATTTTACAAATTAAACAAGAAGAAGGGACTTCCTTGTTTGCTCAATTGTTCCCTTATCTGGGAAGACCCCACAAGCTGCCAAGCAACTAATCCCTGCCCCACAACTATTGAGCCTGTGCTCTAGAGCCCAGAAGGTGCAGCTCTTGAGCCCATGTGCCACAACTTCTGAAGCCTGCACCCCAGAGCCTATGCTCCATTGGGAAGAGAAGCCACCGCAGTGAGAAGCCTGAGCATCGCAACTAGAGTGAAGCCTGTGCAGCAACAAAGACCCAGCACAGCCATATATTAATTAATTTAAATTTTTTAAAAAAAGAAAATAAGGAAAGGAGCAAGACTCTGGTTCAACAGAGTTTCTCATTTAAAAATTGGTAGTGTTATTAAATTATGAAAATATAAAAACAGTTTTACAAAACAGAGAGTTCCTATAATGATATATTATATTGACCATTTTTATTGTAAACAATCTTAGATACGGCAATAAAGAATAGCAAAGATATGATGAAGCTAAAGTCACTAGATTTATGATGGACTTCTTTATGCTTTTAAGGCATTAAAAGCTTTTAGTAATTATCTCCTCTAATCTCAAATCTTTTCAGCTGGTAAAAGGCATTTCTGAGTTTCTAAATACTTCCAATGTCCTAGGCTTTCTGCATCCAAGTAAATGAAAAAGACCTCAATAAAGACCAGACCCAGCTGAATCATTGCTGTTAAGAGACACAAAATAAAAATGTTAAGAAAAATAGGCATAGATATCATTACAAATTACTGTAAATGTTGTGAAATAAATGGACCACATTTCTACTTTAGTTGTTAACCATGGGGAACTGGTTAGAAAAAGTTTTTTGGGGAAAGGTGATACCTAATCTGTTACCTGAAAGATAAGGACACATTAGTGTGAAGAGTTTAGGAAGAGCAATCCTGATAGAGGAAATAAATATAAGAAGGTCTTTAAGCAGGGGTCAGCATAATATTTTAGAAGAACTGAGAAAAGGTAAACTGGCTGGCAAGACAGGTGAGTAGAGAGGTTGCCCATGTTTAGGACAGAGATAAAGACAGGGTGAAAACACGGTGCTCTGTTTAGCCTGGTGCATTGCTGTTACTAGTGCAGCTGCAAGTTTTTTAAAGTATTTGTGCTATGTGCTATTCACTGCAGATGGTGACTGCAGCCATGAAATTAAAAGACGCTTACTCCTTGGAAGGAAAGTTATGACCAACCTAGATAGCATATTCAAAAGCAGAGACATTACTTTGCCAACAAAGGTTCGTCTAGTCAAGGCTATGGTTTTTCCTGTGGTCATGTATGGATGTGAGAGTTGGACTGTGAAGAAGGCTGAGCGCCGAAGAATTGATGCTTTTGAACTGTGGTGTTGGAGAAGACTCTTGAGAGTCCCTTGGACTGCAAGGAGATCCAACCAGTCCATTCTGAAGGAGATCAGCCCTGGGATTTCTTTGGAAGGAATGATGCTAAAGCTGAAACTCCAGTACTTTGGCCACCTCATGTGAAGAGTTGACTCATTGGAAAAGACTCAGATGCTGGGAGGGATTGGGGGCGAGAGGAGAAGGGGACGACAGAGGATGAGATGGCTGGATGGCATCACTGACTCGAAGGATGTGAGTCTGAGTGAACTCCGGGAGTTGGTGATGGACAGGGAGGCCTGGCGTGCTGCGATTCATGGGGTCCCAAAGAGTCAGACACGACTGAGCGACTGATCTGACTGGAGAATGGATTGAAGGTGGAAGTCTAAAAAGAAAATTTTATTTTTTTGTATATGTAATTAATATAGATAAAGATTACACATATGTAGTGTGTATATAGGATACGTATTCCCTGGAGGAGGGCATGGCAACCCACTCCAGTATTCTTGCCTGGAGAATCCCATAAACAGAGGAGCCTGGTGTGCTACAGTCAATAGGATTGTGAAGAGTCAGACACAACTGAGCAACTAGCACACACACACACACATAGTAAACATACTATATATACATATTGTTTTTATTATGCAGTCGCTAAGTCATGCGCAACTCTTTGCGACCCCATGCATTGTAGCCTGTCATCCTCCTCTGTCCATGGGATTTCCCAGACAAGAATACTAGAGCGGGCTCTCATTTCCCTTACCCAGGGATTGAACCCACATCTCCTGCATTGGCAGGCAGATTCTTTACCACTGAGCCACCAGGCAAGCCCATATATACATATAGCATATATGCAGGGACTATGATAATCCTCCATCAGATAAGTGATGATGCCTTGGATGGCAGCAATTGAGACAAAGAGAAAAGAATGGACTCATGAATTCATTGAATGTAGATATGAATGTAGATTTCAGGTATGCAGATCAAAATGGTTATAAGTGAAGTGTGAAAGTCTCTCAGTCTGTGTCCAAATCTTTGTGACCCCATTGACTATACAGTCCATGGAATTCTACAGGCCAGAATACTGGAGTGGGTAGCCTTTCCCTTCTCCAGGGGATCTTCCCAACTCAGGGATCAAACCCCAGTCTTCCGCATTGCAGGTGGATTCTTTACCAGCTGAGCCACAGGGGAAACCCAAAGTGATTATAATAGCAAATTAAATATTTTTCTTACTAGATTCCCAATAAATTTGAAATTCATTAACTCCTAGTTTTGTGCAAAAATACAAAATTAAAATATGCAAAATTCTATTAAATTTTAGCAATGACTTCATACGTAAGAAGTCAGTGATGGATCTACACATCCTATAAAGCCAAGATAAAAGGATGTAATGTAGAATCATGCCTTTATGTTGTTGGACAACAATTGGATTCAAATGTTCTGAAGATTCAACAAATTTCAGTTTTATTCATGGTACATATAACTATTTTTAAAATAAATTCAACTTCATCCTTGAACCTCTTTTGTTTCTCATTCCCTTCCAGTCTGCTACTTCTTTGTATTTTTAATAACTAACTCAGGAATATTTTCTATCTTAGATTGTCTAACAGACACTGTGTCATGTAACACTGTATTATTTGGAAAGAGCAATGCTTCATGCTGGCCTATTGAACCTAATATTTTTTGAAAAGCACAGAGAAAAATGAAAGAACTAATGGCACATTCAGCTAAAACACCATATTGGCTTCCCTTCAAACTCAGTTTGGGTTTCTTATCTACTCTTTTTTTTAGTTTCATTTTCATTTCAATAGTAGACACTGGGAAGGGAGATAATAGTAGGTTTAGTGTCTTTTTGGTTAAAAAAAAAAAGGCATTAACCAGCTCTACATAAAGTTGAAGCTTTTTAATTTTTCCTCTCATAAAGTTAAATACCAACTACTTTTTTATTGGCTCACTCTACACATGACAAAGCATCTTCCCAGGGGTCTCTTTGGAACCTGAGGCAACCTAATTGGGGATATGCTAAAAAATAACATTGATATGAGAAAACTGTTGTACTTTCTACTGAAATCTCAATGCTAAAAGGAATTATCTTACTCTTTTAATATGATCTGCATAAATGGTCTGCAAGATGCTTGCTTTACTGCAAGCAGTACTGCTTTGAAATGAACGATGAAAAGTGAAAGTCGCTCAGTTGTGTCCGACTCTTTGCAACCCGTGGACTAGTCCATGGAATCCTCCAGGCCAGAATACTGGAGTGGGTAGTCTGTCCCTTCTCCAGGGATCGAACCGGGGTCTCCCACATCGCGGGCTGATTCTTTGCTAGCTGAGCCACAAGGGAATCCCAAGAATACTGGAATGGGTAGCCTATCCCTTCTCCAGCTGCTGCTGCTGCTAAATCTCTTCAGTAGTGTCCGACTCTGTGCGACCCCATGGACAGCAGCCCACCAGGCTCCTTTGTCCGTGGGATTCTCCAGGCAAGAATACTGGAGTAGGTTGCCATTTCCTTCTCCAATGCATTCATGCATGCTAAGTCGTTTCAGTCGTGTCCGACTCTATGTGACCCCATGGACAGAAGCCCACCAGGCTCCTCTGTCCACAGAATTCTCTAGGCAAGAATACTGGAATGGGTTGCCATTTCCTTCTCCATCTCCTCCAGCAGATCTTCCCGACCCAGGAATGGAACCAGGGTCTCCTGAATTGCAGGCAGATTCTTTACCAATTGAGCTGTGAGGGAAATGAACACTATATTAAGTTTAAAAAATGTATGTAAAGAACATGGTATTATCATAATAAGCCATTTAGTCTAACTCTATTTCTAACAGTGGTGTTTCATTTGGCTGCTGAATGAATGAAGTTACCCTATTACCTTCTTTTCTTCCATAAATTAAAACATCAAATAAATATACAGACTAAAAGAAAAGAATAAAAAATGCTCAGTCAACATAAAATAATTATTTCTAAATAATAATGCTTTATGCATAGAAGAAAAAAATGTCGGTGCAATATCAATACAGTTTCATTGCTGTGAACTCACCATAGACACTAAATACTTCTTGACCTTAATATTGTCAGAGATATGAACAGGAGGTGAGTCATTGTACTTCAGAAGCCTTTGTTTATTAACTCTGAATGAAAAATAAAATTTGAAAAAAATATTTTGTGTTAAAATGGACTTTTAGTTTATGGCTCATCTAGACCTAGTATTTTCTGTTTTAGAAGATTATTACTTAATGATTCAAGTTGTTTAATAGATATAGGCTTATTCAGATTGTCTATATCTTTTAAAATGATTTTGTACAGATTGTGTTTAAAGGAACTGGTTCATTTCATCAAGGTTGTCAAATTGCTGGGCAGAGTTGTGCAGAATATTCCCTTATCATCCTTTTCATGTCTGTGGGCTCTGTAACGCTGTTTCCTCTTTATTTCTTGGTATTAGTAATTCATATTCTCTCTCTCTTTTTTTGGTAGTCAGCCTGGCTTGAGACTAAGTTATTTTATGAATCTTTCCAATGAACTTGGTTTTGTGTTTGTTGACTTTCTCTAGTGATTTCCTGTGTTCAGTTTCACCTATTTCTGCTCTAATTCTTCTTACTCTTTTTCTTCTGTTTGCTTTAGACTTAATTTGCTTTGTTTTCTACTTACTCCTTGGAAGGAAAGTTATGACCAACCTAGATAGCATATTCAAAAGCAGAGACATTACTTTGCCAACAAAGGTTCATCTAGTCAAGGCGAAGTTTTTCCTGTGGTCATGTATGGATGTGAGAGTTGGACTGTGAAGAAGTCTGAGTGCCGAAAAATTGATGCATTTGAACTGTGGTGTTGGAGAAGACTCTTGAGAGTCCCTTGGACTGCAAGGAGATCCAACCAGTCCATTCTGAAGGAGATTAGCCCTGGGATTTCTTTGGAAGGAATGATACTAAAGCTGAAACTCCAGTACTTTGGCCACCTCATGTGAAGAGTTGACTCATTGGAAAAGACTCTGATGCTGGGAGGGATTGGGGGCAGAAGGAGAAGGGGATGACAGAGGATGAGATGGCTGGATGGCATTACCGACTCAATGGACGTGAGTCTGAGTGAACTCCGGGAGTTGGTGATAGACAGGGAGGCCTGGTGTGCTGTGATTCATGGGGTCGCAAAGAGTCGGACATGACTGAGCGACTGATCTGATCTGATCTGATGATAGATTCAATTAGATTATTGCTTTTAAATCTTTTTTCTTTTCTAGTATATTTGATCCACCCATTAATTTCCCTTTAAGCACTTCTAGCAGTGTACTGGACAGGCTTCCCTGATAGCTCAGTTGGTAAAGAAAGTGAAGTCGCTCAGTTGTGTCTGACTCTTAGCGACCCCATGGACTGCAGCCCACCAGGCTCCTCCATCCATGGGATTTTCCAGGCAAGAGTACTGGAGTGGGGTGCCATTGCCTTCTCCGTTGGTAAAGAACCCACCTGCAATGCAGGAGACCTGGGTTGGATTCCTAGAAGATCTACTGGAGAAGGGATGGACTACTCACTCCAATATCCTTGGGCTTCCTTTGTGGCTCAGCAGGTAAGGAATCTGCCCACAATGTGGGAGGCGTGGATTCGATCCCTGGGTTGAGAAGATCCTCTGAAATAGGGAATGGCTACCTACTCCAGCATTCTGGCCTGGAGAAGTCCATGGACTGTATAGTCCATGGGGTCACAAAGAGTCGGACACAACTGAACTGTTTACTGGACTGAGTAGAGTACAGGACTGAGCATGTATTGGACATGTTAACTGTTTTGTATAAAGATCAAGGATACAATTTCTGGATCCCATGGTAAAAAGGGATTTAACTTTTAAGAAACAGTCAAGCTTTCTTCTGGAGTACCTGTACCATTTTGCTTCCCCCACAGCAATGAATGAGAGTTCTTATTTTCGCCATCCTCACTAGAATTTGGTGTTGTGTTTTAAATTTTACCTTTAAAATTGATGTTTAGCAGTGTCTCATTGTTGTTTGGAGAAGGCAATGGCACGCTACTCCAGCATTCTTGCCTGGAAAATCCCATGGATGGAGGAGCCTGGTAGGCTGCAGTCCATGGGGTTGGGACACGACTGAGCGACTTCACTTTCACTTCTCACTTTCATGCATTGGAGAAGGAAATGGCAACCCACTCCAGTGATCTTGCCTGGAGAATCCCAGGGATGGGGGAGCCTGGTGGGCTGCCATCTCTGGGGTCTCACAGAGTCGGACACGACTGAAGTGACTTAGCAGCAGCAGCAGCATTATTGTTTACATTTACAATTACCTAAACCTTAACTTTGAGCAACTTATCACATGCTTCTTTGCATCTGATGAGGATAATATTGAGAACTTTTGCTTTTTTTTTTTAATTGCATGTTTTTAACCGTTCTCTCTCCCCCCATTTCTTCTTCTTCCTTAAGTAATATTAATAATATTAATATGCACAGAAGATTGGCATTTAGGTATTCTTTGCATAATGTTAGTTAATAACACTATCATTCAAACATAGATTCAAAAAATTTTTTAAATTTATTCTCCAGTGCATAAATTATAGAAAAAAGTTTGGTGATCAGTGGTTTTTTTGTTTGTTTGTTTGTTTGTGTGTTTGTTTGTTTCCTCTTTTTTTTTATTTTTAAACTTTACAAAATTGTATTAGTTTTGCCAAATATCAAAATGAATCCGCCACAGGTATACATGTGTTCCCCATCCTGAACCCTCCTCCCAATCAGTGGTTTTTTGATTGTTCAGTTCAAGGGGCAAGATATTACTTTGCACAAGACTTATGGGAGTTTATCTTTCCTTTTTCATTTTCATCCATTCCCCCCACCTCCTGGTTTTCAATATTTTCTTGGTCAGGATGAAAGAAGTAAAACAGTTAGACACGTTTAGGCTTAAGAGCAAATCTGAGCTCTGATGCCTAACTCTCAACAGACTTAGCTGGAGTTCTCCTTACTAGGCAATTGACGGTGATGGTGCTGACAGAGGAGAGGTGTCCATGTGATATATAGTGGTGGGGAGACAGAGATTCGAGTGTAATCAAAATGGTTATCCAGGAAAACAGAAGTTTCACAAACACCATAGTGGACAATTCAGGAAGGCTAATTTGTACTTTCGTTTAAGACGCAAGGGAACAGTTGTGGTATATTTCTGAAGAAATTTTGGTGTTAGTTTTGCTTGTGATAAATGTGATCCAAACCCCTAATCTGATTTCCTACAAACATCTTGGGGGTAGTGATTCTTGTGTCCTCTTTTCATACATAGAATTGCTTAAGGTTTCTCTAGACACCAATTACTTTTCCCCTGCCCTGGTCACTTGAATAGAAAAACAGTCTCAGACCAAGTTATTTTAATACATGCTGCAATGATGTAATTAAGGTATATGATAAAGTGGATATGCCTATGAACTGTTGACCAAGATTTAAACTGGTCTTAATGTTTAAACTATAGAAATGCTTGTGCCTCAATAGGTAGGAGCTCTTTGATGTTCTAGATTCCAAACAATTACAAATACTAAGACTCCTGATATAAATGTCTCATTTTATCAATTTGTCAAGATCAATACAGCTCAAAAGAGGTGGTAAAAAGAAGAGTAAACCAAAAGAAAGCAGCAGTAAGTAATTCATAAAGATAAACACATAATTATGGTAATGAAAGGGAAAAAAATGGTAGATGTATCATATAATCCAAGAGTTAGTTCTTAGGAAAAAATACAAATGAATAGTGCACTCGTCATTGTATTTTCTCTATTTTATGATACAGAAAAATCTTTAAATCATAATAGACCAATTTGTTCAACTCTTTATCTTGAACACATTTGAAAACATAGATGAAAAAAACATTTTTTTCCTAGAAAAAAATAAAGCTTTCCAAAATTGAATTTTGTAGAGAAATAATTATAAACAGATTAATTATGAAAAATAAATGGAGAATATTGCTGAATACCAAATAATTCTTCACCAAAGAAGGACCAGGCTAAAATTGCTTTATTTTTTTCTTTTAAAGATCAGATAATGCCTGTATGACTTAAATACTCCAAACATTAAGTGGAAGTTTCCATTTTAAAAGATTGATGTTGGTTTTGAAAACTGTTGCAGTTTATATCAAAATATAAAACTTCTGCCAAATTTCACTCATGTATATTGATGTAAAATAATAAAATTATATTAGCAGTCAAAAACCAAACCAACAGTACATTAAAAAAAATACTAAGCCATGAAAAAGCAGAATTTATTTTATGACTAAAAAGGTGGTTCAATGTTAGGCAATTAATTCACCTTATCCACTTAAGAATAGAACTAAAGAGAAAAGTCATGTAATTATCTCCTTAGATGCCAAAAGGAATTTGTATGGAATTCAACACTCATTCATATAAACATACTCAGTGAAACAGAAATAGACAAATGCACTTGCAGCATGATTTATTTTCCTCAGTCAAAAAATTTAAAAATATGAGGGACAAGACAAGGATCACCATTCTCTCCACTATTACTTAACTTTATGTTGGATCTATTAGCTAATTCAATTAGACAAGTAAAAGCAATCAGAGTTGTAAGAAATGGAAAAGAAGTACAACTATATATTTTGTAGATCATATAATTTTATATTTAGAAAATAAAAATATCTATGGAAATATTGCTGCATTCAATAATATAACTTAATGATGTATAATGTTATGATCAAATTGCCAATATCTGCTGGATCATCAAACAAGCAAGAGAGTTCCAGAAAAACATCTATTTCTGCTTTACTGACTATGCCAAAGCCTTTGACTGTGTGGATCACAATAAATTGTGGAAAATTCTTAAAGAGATGGGAATACCAGAACACCTGACCTGCCTCTTGAGAAACCTATATGCAGGTAAGGAAGCAACCGTTAGAACTGGACATGGAACAACAGACTGGTTCCAAATAGGAAAAGGAGTACGTCAACACTGTATATTGTCACCCTACTTATTTAACTTCTATGCAGAGTACATCATGAGAAACGCTGGGTTGGAAGACCCACAAGCTGGAATCAAGATTGCCAGGAGAAATATCAATAACCTCAGATATGCAGATGACACCACCCTTATGGCAGAAAGTGAAGAGGAACTGAAGAGCCTCTTGATGAAAATGAAAGTGGAGAGTGAAAAAGTTGGCTTAAAGCTCAACATTCAGAAAACAAAGATCATGGCATCTGGTCCTGTCACGTCATGGAAAATACATGGGAAAACAGTGGAAACAGTGTCAGACTTTATTTTTGGGGGCTCCAAAATCACTGCAGATGGTGATTGCAGCCATGAAATTAAAAGATACTTGCTCCTTGGAAGGAAAGTTATGACCAACCTAGATAGCATATTGAAAAGCAGAGACGTTACTTTGCCAACAAAGGTCCATCTAGTCAGGGCTATGATTTTTCCAGTGGTCGTATATGGATGCGAGAGTTGGACTGTGAAGAAAGCTGAGCGCCGAATTGATGCTTTTGAACTGTGGTGTTGGAGATGACTCTTGAGAGTCCCTTGGACTGCAAGGAGATCCAACCAGTCCATTCTAAAGGAGATCAGTCCTGGGTGTTCTTTGGAAGGAATGATGCTAAAGCTGAAACTCCAATACTTTGGCCATCAGATGCGAAGTGTTGACTCATTGGAAAAGACTCTAATGCTGGGAGGGTTTGGGGGCAGGAGGAGAAGGGGATGACAGAGGATGAGATGGCTGGATGGCATCACTGACTCGATGGACATGAGTTTGAGTGAACTTCGGGAGTTGGTGATGAACAGGGAGGCCTGGCATGCTGCAATTCATGGGGTCCCAAAGAGTCGGACACCACTAAGCGACTGAACTGAACTGAGAATGTTATGAAATCACTTGATGCATAGAAACAGAACCTAGTAATAAGGAAGAAAGAAAGCTGTAGTACTAATGTAAAAGATAACACTCCTCTACCACTATTTAGCAAATATAAACAGCACACGTTCTGTTCAGTTCTGTTCAGTTCCTCAGCTGTGTCCAACTCTTTGCGACCCCATGAACCTCCCTGTCCATCACCAACTGCTGGAGTTTACCCAAACTCATGTCCATCAAGTCGGTGATGCCATCCAACCATCTTATCCTCTGTCGTCCTCGTCTCCTCCCAGCTTCAATCTTTCCCAGAACCACAGACTTTTCAAATGAGTCATCTCTTTACATCAGGTGGCCAAAGTATTGGAGTTTCAGCTTCAACATCAGCCCTTCCAATGAATACCCTGGACTGTTCTCCTTTAGGATGGACTGGTTGGATCTCCTTGCAGTCCAAGGGATTCTCAAGAGTCTTCTCCAACACCACAGTTCAAAAGCATCAATTATTTGGCACTCAGCTTTCTTTATAGTCCAACTCTCACATCCATACATGACCACTGGAAAAACTATAGACTGAACTAGATGGACCTTTGTTGACAAAGTAATGTCTCTGCTTTTTAATATGCTGTCTAGGGCAATGGCACCCCACTCCAGTGCTCTTGCCTGGAGAATCCCGTGGACAGAGGAGCCTGGTGGGCTGCAGTCCATAGGGTCACTAAGAGTCGGGCACGACTGAGCGACTTCACTTTCACTTTTCACTTTCATGCATTGGAGAAGGAATTGGCAACCCACTCCAGTGTTCTTGCCTGGAGAACCCCAGGGACAGGGGAGCCTGGTGGGCTGCCGTCTATGGGGTCACACAGAGTCGGACACGACTGAAGTGACTTAGCAGCAGGTTGGTCATAACTTTCCTTCCAAGGAGTAAGCGTCTTTTAATTTCATAGCTGCAATCACCATCTGCAGTGATTTTGGAGCCCCCAAAAATAAAGTGAGCCACTGTTTCCACTGTTTCTGCATATATTTGCCTGAAGTAATGGAACCGGATGCCATGATCTTAGTTTTCTGAATATTGAGCTTTAAGCCAACTTTTTCAGTCTCCTCCTTCACTTTCATCAAGAGGATCTTTAGTTCTTCTTTGCTTTACAAACAAGAAAAAACAAATTAGCATAATATTTTCTAGACAAGAAAAATGATAAAACTGTTATGAAGCACATGAAAGTAGATTTACACAGTGGAAGCCCATATTATGACTTTTAGCTAGGAGCGTTCACATCTTTTTTTCCCAAAAATTATTTGTAAATTTAATACAACCCCAAAATGATCCCCAAATAACTCTTTTTTCAAGAATTAGGTCAGAGAACTAACATGCTAATCTAGAAGAAAAACACAAACAACCTTATCTGGAAATTAGTTGAAAAATAAGGCTAACAGTATCATTAATTAAAAGAAATACTAAAAATTTTATAATTAAATCCAGATTTTGTTGCTTGGAGATATACAAATTGTAATAAAATTTACACAAAATCTGAAAAGCACATTTGGAAATTTAATGATAACAATGTATTTCAAACCAGTGGGAAAAGATGAATTTTTAAATAAATGGCATGTGAAGTCACTCAGTCGTGTCTGACTCTTTGTGACCCATGGACTGCAGCCTACCAAGCTCCACAATCCATGGGATTTTCCAGGCAAAAATACTGGAGTGGGTTGCCATTTCCTTCTCCAGGAGATCTTCCCAACCCAGGGATTGAACACAGGTTTCCCTCATTGTAGGCAGATGCTTTACCATCTGAGCCACCAGGGAAGTCAAATAAATGGCACAGGGATAACTAAATAGCCTTGAGCAAAAAGACAAAATTATTTCTGCTTCAATTTGGACTACTTCTTATTCTCAGGGTACTTAGTCCTCCTGCCTCTTTTTTGACCTCTATCCTTTTTTTTCTCCATCAACTCAGCACCCAGCACTGCCACATGGTTCCAATTTTATAAAATCATTTGCCTAAGTACATTGCTACTCTTGGTCAGTAACATTCCTATGTAAGAAAGTATATAGAAACAGACTTATTTTTTTTCAGAAATTTTATGTTTCCATACCCTAAAATAAAGCAGTGTATTAACAACTAACTTGGAGCCTGATTGAAATGTCTGATTCTGGATTCTGTCATCGTGGTCCATGCTTTCAGTATACGTTACATTTAGTAAAACATACAGGGTTATCTTTGGGCTGTCTACCTTAAAAATAGTGAATGGTTGAGGAAGTGAGAATATTGGGGCTTGTAAAATTATGCATATAATTACAGAGTTTCTACCATTTTGGATATTTTTTCCAACTGCTTAAAACCCTAGGGAGCATAAACTACTTTATTCTTTAACACAGGTTACCCATCTTTTGGATTATTTTAGTTAAAAAAAGCCTCTACTTTCAAGGCTAGAATTTAACAATGTTAGCTTTCTTACTTTCTCTATCTTGGACTCAATTTGCTCAGCAGGCAGTTATCCATTTGGTTTTCATACCAGCTGGAGGCATCATTATATTGCATTGAATGAGACCTTAGCTATGTGCAAGAAAGTAATATAACTTAGCATTCTTACTGAAATAAAGTACAGAGAGGACTTTATAATTCCTCTCCTGAACTCAATATAACAAGCTTAACAGGTGATTCAAAAAGTACTTGCAATGCATAAGCCCAGAGGATCTTGTTCAGCATGGTGAGATTTCATGAACAGACTATTCCCTCCTCATAAATTATAATGCTACACCAACACTGAGTATTGTACTTTATACTAGCTCTTTTTATTTTTGTTGAAAAAAAGTATGTCAAACATACAAATACATAAATATTTTAAGCCGTTTTGTAAGGACTTAGTAATACTATTGGAGAAGGAAATGGCAACCCACTCCGGAGTTCTTGCCTGGAGAATCCCAGGGACGGGAGAGCCTGGTGGTCTGCTGTCTATGGGGTCACACAGAGTCGGACATGACTGAAGCGACAGAGCAGTAGCAGCAGTAATACTATAGAAATGAAAATATACTGACCTTTGAATACAACACATATTTCTAAATAAAAGTAAATCACAGCTTTAAAAACACCAACATTGAAACTAGGGGAAATTTAAAATCATAAAATAACTATGAATTATAGATAAGAAATTACCTTTAAGTAGCAGTGTATGATTCTGATGTTTATCTTTAAATGGTAGAATGTTATGTTACTAAATACTCTGAAGAAATTGACTAATACGTGATTCAGTATCAACATTCAAAAACTAATTTGTCGTGTTGGAGAAGATTCTTGAGAGGCCCTTGGACTGCAAGGAGATCAAACCAGTCAATCCTAAAGAAATCATCACTGAATATTCATTGGAAAGACTGATGCTGGAGCTGAAGCGACAATACTTTGGCCACCTGATGAGAAGAACTGACTCATTGGAAAAGATCCTGATGCTGGGAAAGATTGAAGGCAGGAAGAGAAGGGTATGACAGAGGATGAGATGATTGGATGGCATCACTGACTCGATTGAAATGAATTTGAGCAAGCTCCGGGAGTCAGTGATGGACAGGGAGGCCTGGAGTGCTGCATGCAACCCATGAGATGGCAGAGTCAGACATGATTGAGTGACTGAACTGAACTGATGTAAACTTTGTTTCATTTTTAGAAATTATAAGCCAGATTGCAAAACTTATGTACAATCTCATTGGATGGTAAGTAAAATCTTGGCTTCAACATAGAAAGTCAGTTTTTTTTTTTTTTTTTTTTTTTTACCACCATATGCATGTGTTAAGTCCTTTCAGTTGTGTCCAACTCTTTGCAACCCTATGGACTGTAACCCTCCCATGGGATTCTCCAGACAAGAATACTGGAGTGGGCTACCATGCCCTCCTCCAGAGGATCTTCCTGACCCAGGGATGAAACCCACATCCCTGGGTCAGGAAGATCCTTTAATTTTTGTTCATTGCTAAATACCTTTTCCTTCCAAAAGAACCATTTTCATCACTACTGCATTACTGTCCTAGAATCTCACTGTTAGATATTATGCTTTGTGATTCCAAATGAAAACTTTTGGCATTTTTCATTTTTTATAATTGTTTGGACATCTTGATCTCGAACATGTCTCAGTACATCTCTCTCAATATTTGATACAATTAGAAATTAAGAAGTATAGTGAAGATTGGAACGATTATATCAACAACCTAATTGAGAGGGCTTAGCACACAAAATAAAATACAAAATAAATACTAAATGTAAAATCAAATTAAAAACAAAAACAATAAAAAGTTAGTCTTAAGTGCACATCAACCAAAATGTTTTTATACTTTATTCTAAATTTAAATTGGGCAAAAGTCTTGAATGGAAGAAGTTAAAAGACTTCACTTCCTTAGCAAAAGAAAACATCAGATGGTCTGTAAGAACACTAAACGGTACTTGCCATAATTACTCACCTAGAGGTGCAAATTAAAGATACAAGGAAATGCTAATTCACACCGGTTAGAGTCAATTAAAAAGCTTGAAAACCTCAAATAATGATTAGGAGTCAATTTGCAACTCTTATAGCTTCCTGATGAGAGTGTAAAATGGTAGCACCACTTTGGAAAATCGTTGGATTTATTATAAAGTTACACATGCACCTCCTTTGTGATCCAGTAGTTCTACTCCTAGTTATTTGCCATTCAAAACTTTTTTCTTAATTTTTTTAATTGAAGGATAATTACTTTGCCATTCAGAATTGATTACATGGGTCTATACATGAACTGTATAGAATATTTACAGCAGTTTTATTCATAACGGTCAAAACTGAAATGAGGTATCAATAGAATTGATAAATAAATTTCACTATATTCATGCACTGAATATTGTTCAACAATAGTACTAACACATGGAACATTAATAAATTTTAAAAACATGCTAAACAATTGAAAATAGATATAAGGAATATTGCATAATTTCTGTATGTGGAATCTATGTTGAAAGAAATGGAAATATTATTTGCTTGGATGAAGGGCATGGTTTGGCTGGGGAGGAATAAGAAATAATTTTCTGGGATGATGAAAATATTTTATCTTGAAAAGGATATGGGGTATGTGTAGGGAAAAAAAATGCTTTCATCTACTCAACTAGGTTCTTGGTTTAGACCCTCTCCCATAATAAAAGACAGAATAACAGGAGAAAAGCAAACAGAAGTTTAATAACATGTGCACCTCCTGTATGGTTATTCTGGTGGCCCCGATGATAAAGAGTCTGCCTGCAATGCAGGAGACCCAGGTTCAACTCTGGGTTGGGAAGATCACCTCAAGAAGAAAATGGCTACCCGCTCCAGTATTCTTGCCTGGAGAATTCCATGGACAGAGGAGCCTTGCTGGCTACAGTACATGTGCTCACAGAGTCAGACAGGACAGAGTGACTTACACTTTCACTTTTCACTTTTCATACCTCCTGTATACAGGGGAGATAGCCCAGAAAACCGAGTAGCTCCTGGAAGTGGCCCAAGCCACTGCTTGAATACCATCTCTAGCTAAAGAACAAAAGAAAGTGTTGGTATGTGAGGGTGGAGGGTGGAGGGTGGAAGACAGAGGCTAGTTATGCTTGAAAGTAAAAGTGTTAGTTGCTCATGGATGGAACTGGGGTTTCCCGCATTGCAGTTTTGATTGGCTAACTAGGAAAAATCAAATAAACAATTGCATGTTGCAGATTTAACTTTCTGCCTTCTCCATTAATAAGAGTTCCTGAGGTTTAATCATCCAGGTACACGTGGAGAAAGACACACATTTACAAATAGAGATTTCCCTTATAAATGTAAATTGCTCTAACAAAAGTATAATTTCTCAGTTTTCAGAGTTTCACCTATGTCTGCTGTTTCCAGTCCAATCACCTTTATATATACAGGATATGAAATTCTCTGTTGTTTTGGTAGTGTTAAGCGTAGTTGCCTTTGTTGAGCTATGAATGTTTTATTGGCTATGGATTGAAGGGAAGGGACAAAGGGAGAATTTCATGCCACTATCATGCCAACTTTTAGTGTTTCTTTTTTTTTTTTAACATTTAATATAAATGTATTTGTATTCTGTAAAAAACTATTAAACAGAAACTTCAATTAAATAGATTCAGGGCCCAGAACAAGGAGTTCTCATGCTCTGCAATGATAGGAGAGCCCAGGAGGAAGAAAGGCTTGCACTTCTTTCCTGACAAGAACTCAGCAAATGAGAGATTGTCACAGCTTAGCCATTGTGAAGCCATAGACCCTTCCTTGAATATAGCCCTTTTAACTTACATTTCCTCTTATATAAAAGAGATCTCCACTCTACTTTTTTTTGGGAACTCACCATGGTTGCAGACCCTGATTTTCAAGTCATTGTTGATCTTGAATAAATCTGGTTTTTTTCCTGAAAAAAATAAATGACAGTCTATTTGTTTTCCCTCATGACTCAGTCAGTAAAGAATATGCCTGCATTGCAGGAGACTTCAGTTCAATCCCTGGGTTGAGAAGAGCTCCTGGAGAAGGAACCAGCAACCCACTCCAGTACTCTTGCCTGGAAAATTCCATGGACTAATATCATGGCAGGCTACAGTCACAGGTTCATAAGAGTAGGACAGAACTTAATGACTAACCCACCAAAAACTATTTGTTTTGAGCCAATAACTCAAAAATTGTCAAGGAGCAAGTAATAAGTTAAGTGTAAGATGATAAGGACTGGTCTCAATAACCAATACATCAAATGTTTGGCTGTCATAGTTGGTAACAAAGACAAACATATCTTTCATGGTAAGGTGCATATTTTTCCCATATTCTAAAAGTATTATGATTTATGTGTTGCTTAGAATTGAATGTTCTTTAGGAATTTTCTCACAATAAAATTAATTTCAAAATATATTCCCAGCCTGTAAAGTGGTTTCAATTCAAATATGACAAGTGAAATCGTACTGCACCTTTATTCTTTTATTTTCTACTTAAATATGTAATTAAAGCAGGTACCACCATTTACTTAGCATTTGGAATGCCGGGTCAGAATTGAGAACTGTTGGCTTTTGAATAGCATGGGACAATTTTCATTCTGGCACTTAGGGAATTAGCTATGTAATTCCCATTAATTTTAATGGGAGTAGTGTAGATAATCCATAAACCATTAATGTATCCTTTTGGAACTTTTCACAATAGATTAGTGCAAAGTTGCATAGCACAGATGTTTAATTGGAGAAGGATGTAATATCAGAGCTGAATGCATTAAGACAAAACCAAAGAATAAAAAATCAATTACTTGCAAAGATAATAAGGTCTGAAAAATAAAATGGGTACTAAATTTGGCACTGATTTGAAACCTATCACCAGCAGAACCATGGTTAACTATCAAGTGAAATTAATATGCATATTATTTAGTCAGTTTGGGACTAGATGTCATTTTCTTTTTTGTGAGCAGTGATTCAGGGAAACACTTTAAAAAATCTATTGTCAGTATTTTGGCATATGTGTGATTCAGTTTCCATAATAATTAATTTTCCCATCAGTAAATCTTATAGAGCCAAAAAAGCCCTCTCAGATCTAAATTTCAGATATTTGAACTCAAAATTTTCATCATTATTATGACAGTAAAATATTCCCAATACAATTCAGGGCATTCTTCAGAAATATTGAATGGTTGACTTTATATGGTGTTCAGTAAAGTAGCAGGGCCATTATCTTGTTACATTATTCAAACAAGGCTGAGAAACTAGAGCTGTCTAACATAGCTAGGTTATCTTTTCATTAGTCACCTGTATCCAACAGTCTTCCTCTTTTTCCTAGTCAAAGGAGTTTTGCAGTTAGCAGCAAGATGTGTGATAATACATACTAACTACTGCGGATAGAAAATTTTAGTTGTGATTTTACAACATAGTAATAAGGTGCATCACTGTGAATTTATTGCTTCTGAAATTATTACATATACATCATATGATGAGTAATGAAAAATATTTACTTTCAGAATTTAAATGTTACTTTGCTGTTTATTTTCTTCACTTGTCTGGGTAGTTATAGTCTCATGATTTAACAACAAGTAAACAATCATAAACTTAACCATTAAATATTTTTGATATTATATAATGTACATTGAAAATGTGGGATTCTAATTTGTGGGGTAAAAAAGCTAAATCAATCATTCATTCAAATATGTGTTTTACCACTTTGAAAAATTTTATGGCTATTCTTTATGTGGTTAAATAATGTGTGCAGTTACACATAATGTAATCATTATCCTTAAATACTTATGATTTATTGAAAGTCATGAAATATTAGTAAAATATCTAACCTATCTGAGTCTATTTTATAATTGATAGGTAATAACAATATGTGTATTTTAAACATTATTATTAATTATTAATATTATTATATATAATTATATATAATACATATAATTTATAATAAAATTATAACATTATTAATTACATTATTATAATAATGTTATAATTATAATAATGTTATAATTAATAACATTATAACATTAATAACATTATAATAACATTATTATTATAATTTCCCATCTAGAACATAAGAATTTCACCATGGGGTATATGGTCTCCATAAAAAGGCAAACATTTGAACTGCTCAAATGTTCATATTTAGCACTTAAATTTTCTTACATATTGAAAAACCTAAATAAAGAAAATTTTAAGTGATCTTCATTTTTTAAGTATATTTTAGCACTGCTAGTAATTCAGGTCACTTGTGAACTGGTTTTGCACTTTGCCTGTCTGATTTATTCCACTAAGTACAATAATATCTAGATTCATCTATATTGCTGCAATGTCAATATTTCATTCTTTTTTATGACTGAGCAATATTCCATTGTGTATAGATAGATAGATTCCACATCTTTTTAGTCCACTTATTTATTACTGGGCACTTGGGTTGCTTTCATAGCTAGGTTCTTGTAAATAGAGCTGCTATGAACATTGGGTGTGTGTGTTTTTGAACTAGTGTTTTCATTTTTCCAGCTGTATACACAGGTGTGGAATTGCTGGATCATATAGTAGTTCTTTTTCTTTCTTTCTTTTTTTTTTTAAGGAGCTTCCATACTATTTTCCATAATGGCTTCATCCATTTTCATTTCCACCAAGAGTGTACAAAGATTCCCTTTTCTCCGTATTCTTCGTTACTTTTAGGTTTTTTGATGACAGACATTTTTATAGATGTAAGGTGACATTTCATTGTGGTTTTGATTTGCATTTCTCTAATAATTAGTAATGTTGAGTATATTTTCATGTGCCCATTAGCCAAGTATATATCTTCTTTGGAGAAATGTCTATTCAGATTTTCTATCTATTTTGATTGGATTTTTTTAATATTGAGTATTATGAGATGCTTGTATATTTTTGTATTAACCCCTTGTCACTTCATTTGCAAATATTTTATCCCATTTCATATTATAGGGTGTCTTTTTCTTTTGTTGATGATTTCCTTTGCTGTGAAACACCTTTTAAATTTAATTAGGTCCTTTTTGTTTAATTTTACTTTTCTTTTGCCTCGGAGATCGATTCAAGAAAATATTGCTATGAGTTACATCAAAAAGTGTTATGCTTGTGTTCAACTTATAGGAGATTTATGATTTCAGGTATTACATTTAGGTCTTTGAAGCATTTTATTTTCTGTATGATATGAAGGAAGGTTCTAATCTCACCACTTTATAGTCTTGGTATATCTTGTTTTTTGTTATTCAGTTGCTAAGTTGCATCTGACTCCTTGTGATACCATGAACAACAGCACTCCAGGCTTCTCTGTCCTTCACTATCTCCCGGAATTTGCTCAGACACATGTTTACTGAGTCAGTGAAGCTATCCATCCATCTCATCCTCTGTCACCCCCTTCTCCTTTTGGCCTCAATCTTTCCCAGCATCAGGGTATTTTCCAATGAGTCGCTCTTTGCATCAGGCAGCCAAAGTATTGGAGCTTGAGCTTCAGTATCAGTCCTTCCAATGAATATTCAGGATTGATTTTCTTTAGGATTGATTGGTTTGACCTCCTTGCTGTCCAGAGGACTCTCAAGGGCCTTCTCCAGCACCACAGTATGAAAGCATCAATTATTTCTTATCATGCCACAATAGGAAAAACGTATCTACTAAGGATGGCACAGCTTTCATGAACTAATGTCTGATTATGTTTAATACCATCTTTCATCAAAATATTTATGTGCACTACAGTATTTTCAAATTTCAAATGCTAAACTTTAGTGTCACGTCTCTTTGAACTATGTGCAAACATTATTGTTTAGCGTGCATCCTAGAGGTATTTTTAGGGAGAGGCAATATGTATTGGATAGATGTGCCTAGAATTACCCAGCCAAACTCGTGCCTCAAGTTGCTCATTAACTTTCGAGGAGGGAATATTGCTTATCCAGAGTAACTAAAATAATATAAAACTATTTCATGAAGTCTTAATAATTTTATATTAATTAGCAGAGGCAATGATTATTAGGTCATACTGGGAAGAATTATCAGGATATTTTCAGCCCAGATTTTCTAATATTAACAAATTGCTTTCCTTTCACTTGTGTCTGTTTCAGAAAGAATCTTTATTAGTAGTGTCATTTTAGTAGTGTCACCTTAAAGTGTTAATTTAGTAGTGTCATTAACAGCACATTATGATCTAAATGGAAACTGGGATGTTTGAAATGAAATCATTACCTCAGTACTATGGAACACATAAATCTCTAATAACATTTTGATGAAAATTGCTGTTTAGCTGAATTGACTCTCTAATATATGTTTCCTTCTGTTTTAGATGTTTATTATTAATAATTATCTTAAAATTTGTGATGTTTAATGCACTGAAATATTAGCCTGAGCAAATAATTGGAAAAGTCTTAATTTGCACTGACTATAAATCTCTTTGAAGGAATCTGAGAATAAAAGAAATGGCAACAAAAAAGTAGAATTTGAGTACTCAGTTTAAAACACAGTATACAGAAAACTACATTTAATTTCTCACCTAGATGACGGATATTTTTGTAAATTTATTTTATCTATATCACGGTCAAACTGTGTATGATTTCAAGGACTTCCCACTATTATAAATGCTATTTTCCTTTTTAAAGTAGTTGGCATTATTAGCTATAATAATGATCCTTTTTGTTAACTAGGAAAGAAAAACTTCTAATAGAACAAGAATGAAAAAATACTAAAATATCTCTAAGTTCTCCTTTCTTCTTCTCATTTTTGTCCATGAATGCAACATGGGCAAGAAGTAAAAGTATCATCTTCAGTTCAGCTCAGTTGCTCATTCATGTCTGATTCTTTGCCACCCCACGGACTGTAGCACACCAGGCCTCCCAGTCCATCACCAACTCCCAGAGTTTACTCAAACTCATGTCCATTGAGATGGTGATGCCCTCCAACTATCTCATCTTCTGTCGTCCCCTTCTCCTCCTGCCTCAATCTTTCCCAGCATTAGGGTCTTTTCAAATGAGTCAGTTCTTCCCTTCAGGTGGCCAAATTATTGGAATTTCAGCTTCAACATCAGTCCTTCCAATGAATATTCAGGACTGATGTCCTTTAGGATGAACTGGTTGGATCCCCTTGCAGTCCAAGGGACTCTCAAGAGTCTTCTCCAACACCACAGTTCAAAAGCATCAATTCTTTGGTGCTCAGCTTTCACAATACACGACTACTGGAAAAACCACAGCTTTGACTAAATGGACCTTTGTTGGCAAAATAATTTCTCTGCTTTTTAATATACTGTCTAGGTTGGTCATAACTTTTCTTCCAAGGAGCAAGTGTCTTTTAATTTTATGGCTGCAGTCAACATTTACAGTGATTTTGGAGCCAAAAAATAAAGTCTGTCACTCTTTCCATTGTTTCCCCATCTATTTGATGTGAAGTGATAGGACCAGAAGCCATAATCATAGTTTTCTGAATGTTGAGTTTTAAGCCAACTTTTTCACTCTCTTCTTTCACTTTCATTAAGAGGCTCTTTAGTTCTTCACTTTCTGCCATAAGGGTGGTGTCATCTGTATAAAAGTGGTGTCATCTTAATATGCTATTTTATTTATAAATACAGAGATAAAAATCTGAGTTGAATTCATGTCATTTTATCCATAAGCATGCCTTAGAGTTTAATTTTTATGCAATAAATGATTGTGATTTTAATATATAAAATATAAATTTTAGGTTTTCCAAATTGTTAAACTAAATTTTTTTTATCTATTTATGATGGCTGGGTTTTTGTTGAGGCTTGGGATTTTCTCTAGTTGTGGCAAGTGGGGTATAACTTTATGAAGTGTGTCATTTCCTCCAGAAAATTTGTTCTAATATGGATATTTTACCATCAATATGGGTAATTTGCTATGCCCTTATGTCATTAATGCTTGGATTTCTGAAGCCTTCTGAGCGCCGAAGAATTGATGCTTTTGAACTGTGGTGTTGGAGAAGACTCTTGAGAGTCCCTTGGACTGCAAGGAGATCCAACCAGTCCATTCTGAAAGAGATCAGCCCTGGGATTTCTTTGGAAGGAATGATGCTAAAGCTGAAACTCCAGTACTTTGGCCACCTCATGCGAAGAGTTGACTCATTGGAAAAGACTCTGATGCTGGGAGAGATTGGGGGCAGGAGGAGAAGGGGACGACAGAGGATGAGATGGCTGGATGGCATCACCGACTTGATGGACGTGAGTCTGAGTGAACTCCGGGAGTTGGTGATGGACAGGGAGGCTTGGCGTGCTGTGATTCATGGGGTTGCAAAGAGTTGGACACGACTGAGCGACTGATCTGATCTGATCTGATAGATGATTATCAGTCTCAGTTAACAATGCTCTTTAGTAAAAATATACATAACACTTCAAAATGTACCTCTTCAAAAACCAGTGGTGAAGAAATAACTATTATTGGATTACATATTGTCTTAGTCTGCTCAGGCTGCTATACAAAATACTATAGATTGGCTAGTATTTATTTTCTCATATAAAAGGAGGCTGGAAGTCTGAGATCAGAGTTCTAGAATGGTTTGGTTCCGGTAAGACCTTCTTCCTGGCTTGCAGAGAAATGCCTTCTTGCTGTGGTTCACCCAACCATTTCTTAACGCAGTCACTTAGTGAAAGAAAGACAGAACTCTATCTTTTCACGTGCTTCAGATCAGATCAGATCAGATCAGTCGCTCAGTCGTGTCTGACTCTTTGCAACCCCATGAATCGCAGCACACCAGGCCTCCCTGTCCATCACCAACTCCCGGAGTTCACTCAGACTCACGTCCATCAAGTCGGTGATGCCATCCAGCCATCTCATCCTCTGTCGTCCCCTTCTCCTCCTGCCCCCAATCTCTCCCAGCATCAGAGTCTTTTCCAATGAGTCAACTCTTCGCATGAGGTGGCCAAAGTACTGGAGTTTCAGCTTTAGCATCATTCCTTCCAAAGAAATCCCAGGGCTGATCTCCTTCAGAATGGACTGGTTGGATCTCCTTGCAGTCCAAGGGACTCTCAAGAGTCTTCTCCAACACCACAGTTCAAAAGCATCAATATTTCGGTGCTCAGCTTTCTTCACAGTCCAACTCTCACATCCATACATGACCACTGGAAAAACCATAGCCTTGACTAGACGAACCTTTGTTGGCAAAGTAATATCTCTGCTTTTGAATATGCTATCTAGGCTGGTCATAACTTTCCTTCCAAGGAGTAAGCATCTTTTAATTTCATGGCTGCAGTCACCATCTGCAGTGATTTTGGAGCCCAGAAAAATAAAGTCTGACACTGTTTCCACTGTTTCCCCATCTATTTCCCACGAAGTGATGGGACTGGATGCCATGATCTTCATTTTCTGAATGTTGAGCTTTAAGCCAACTTTTTCACTCTCCACTTTCACTTTCATCAAGAGGCTTTTGAGTTCCTCTTCACTTTCTGCCATAAGGGTGGTGTCATCTGCATATCTGAGGTTATTGATATTCCTCCCGGCAATCTTGATTCCAGGTTGTGTTTCTTCCAGCCCAGTGTTTCTCATGATGTACTCTGTGTATAAGTTAAATAAACAGGGTGACAATATACAGCCTTGACGTACTCCTTTTCCTATTTGGAACCAGTCTGTCGTTCCATATCCAGTTCTAACTGTTTATTCCTGTCCTGCATATAAATTTCTCAAGAGGCAGATCAGGTGGTCTGGTATTCCCATCTCTTTCAGAATTTCCCACAGTTTACTGTGATCCACACAGTCAAAGGCTTTGGCATAGTCAATAAAGCAGAAATAGATGTTTTTCTCAATCCCAAAGAAAGGCAATGCCAAAGAATGTTCACGTGCTTATAAGGGCCCTAATCTGATCACGAGGATCCTTCCCTCATGACCTAATCTAAACCTAACCACCTCCCAATATCATCAAATTGGGTGCTAGCCACAACATATAATTTTGGAGGGATGTGGTAAAGTGTCTGTCTACAATGCAGGAGACCTGAGTTCAGTCCCTGGTTCGGGAAGTTCCCCTGGAGAAGGAAATGACAATCTACTCCAGTACTATTGCCTGGAAAATCCCATGGACAGAGGAGCCTAGGAGACAGAGAAGCCTACAGTCCATGGGGTCACAGAGAGTCGAACATGACTGAGTGACTTCACCTTCACACATATTCACTCTACAGTGCATATTTTAAAGAAGTCAAAGTGCAAGTCACTCAGTCGTGTCTGACGCTTTGTGACCTTGTGGACTACACAGTCTATGGAATTCTCCAGGCCAGAATTCTCTTCTCCAGGGCATCTTCCCAACCCAGGGTTCAAACCCATGTCTCCTGCATTGCAGGCAGATTCTTTACCAGCTGAACTACAAGGGAAACCCAAGAATACAGGAGTGGGTAGCCCATCCCTTCTTCAGTGGGTCTTCCTGACCCAGGAATTGAACTGGGGTATCCTGCATTGCAGGCAGATTTTTTACCAATTGAGCTATCAGGGAAGCCCATATTTTAAAGAGATGGCATATTTTGGAATAATACTTAAATTTATGTTCAAATATATTTATTCAGTTCAGGTCAGTCGCTCAGTCGTGTCTGACTCTTTGAGACCCAATGGACTGGAGCATGCCAGGCTTCCCTGTCCTTCACCAACTCCCAGAGCTTACTCAAATTCATGTCCATTGAGTCGCTGATGCCATCCAACCTTCCCATCCTCTGTTGTCCCCTTCTCTTCCTGCCTTCAATCTTTCTGGAATTTTTAAGGCCAGAATACTGGAGTGGTTAGCCTTTCCCTTCTCCAGGGGATCTTCCCAACATGATCGAACCCAGGTCTTCTTCATTGCAGGAAGATTCTTTACCAGGTGAACCAAAAGGGAAGTCCAATATACTTATTAAATATCACCTATTATAGTAGGATGGATATGTATTTTAAATAGTTCTTCTACTCCTGGAGATCAAAGTCTAGTAAGGACAAAAGGAGTTGAAAAGCAAAAATGATAATATGAAGCATATAATAATGAAGACTTTAGAAAATAAAAAAGATAATACTAAGGGTAAATCCTTAATGCTGAGGCAGAGGTTAGGGTAGGACCGTGGAGAAAGTGATATGTGAGCTTAGTCTTAAAAATAGTGAGAGTACATTCCAAGACGAGAACACTCCGTTTACATGACAGTTTTTAAAGTTATAAAAGACTATTGTGGAAACAGCTTGAAATGAAGAAGAGGAGAAAAAAGGATGAAAAATTTATTTGGACATATTAGGTTGAAATACTTTCATGACACCTAAAAGGAATCATAAATAAAGCAGTCTTATATGAAAGTCTGCACCCAAGAGTAGAGTTCATGGCTGATATACAAAACTGGTAGATATAGACAGTATCGAAAATCACAGGAAGAGATTTTAAAGTAGGCATTGGCAAGCTTCATGTAGGCTAGGCAAGTATCTGAGAATTTTAAAGACCATACGGTGTCTTCCATAATTACTCAACTTGTCCTTTGCGGCATATGGCATAAAGAACATGACATAAATTAGTGCGCATGACTATCTTCCAGTAAAATTTTATTTATAATGTATAAATTTATAAAATTTTAATTTGGTCAGAGGACCAAACGTGACTCACATGCCATAATTTGTTGATATCTGTTTTAAACACCAACTGTCTTAGTAAACTAGTGATCAACACTTACTGTTTGTCACATGAACTATTATTCTAGTTTTCTAACTTATTTATTTTGACTTCAACTTTACATCCTTACAATTATTCTACATTAGAAGCAAACTGTAGCTCCAGACCTGCTCTACACCTCCATGCATCTTGGAAGGCATGAAGGAAAATTTTAGGATGGAGAAAAGCTGATTTTGTTTGTAGACAGAAGACAAAAATAAACGTAGAAGGAGATACTGGATATACATAAGGAAAAATGCATCTAATTGCTCGATTAAACTCTGCGTAGTAAGTAGGTATACCAGCCAGGAATTTCTATATTACAGAACAAGAATCCAAATTAAATGAAATCAAGCCAAATTTTATATATATATATATATATATATATATATATATATATATATATAAAGATATATGCTGACTCACAATTTCTAGTTAGGAAAGGAATTAAGATTTTTTCCAGATAAGAAAATGGAAAAGTAATGCTAGTGAAAATTGAGGAATGTCTGCAAAAAAAAGGGAACTAAACTATAAATAGAAGAAAGACGTGGTATACAAGAACTAGGATACTTTCATATTGTTTATATCCTACAATATGCATCAGAACAGCTGTAGTAGTTGTTAAAATATTAAAATATTTTCGAGTTCTTGGTAAAATTAAAAAAAAAAAAAGATTGCCTCTCTCAGACTATCAAATTTCCTCTGTAACTAAAACCTCTCTACATTATCTGTAGGAATCTCTTGATTCTGTATGACTCGTCAATTCAAGGCTTCCTGTGAAACAGGGAGCCTGTAGGCCCCAACTCTAGCCCTAAATAGTGTGCCATTATCACAAATTCATATTGTTTTGAAATTTTATACGTTTTAATATTATTCCTGATTCCACCAAAGCAAGAAGCAATGATGTAAACTTTATAAAGTTGGCATGACACAGGTCACCACCTGGGGACCATGACTCATAAATAATTTCAGGGGCCAACAGGCAGATAAGATACTTTTGTTACAATTACAAACAGACACTCCAGAAGGAAACAAAACCCCAGAATAAATCTTCATCTAGAAAACCTAGAAGAAGGTCCCCCTTCTCAGCTGAACCTCCTAGCCAAGGACTTGTAAAACAGACTGTGGTTTGGATTTCAAACATCGCCTGCCACCTTGGTCATCACCCTCCTAAGACCTTGTCTTTTTGTTCCCGTGCAGGAGCCAACCCACGCATTTGTACACAGTGACTATGATGAGTCCCCATTTTATTCATGACGTTCAGAGTTTGACTGAGTTGATTCTACTAACTGGTTATATTGACATGGAGTAATCCATCTGTGTATATAGGTTTTATCTGAGCAACTGAGGAGGAGCCAGGCAGAATTCACAACCTTTACATATATCGAGTTTTGCTAAGCACACTAAATTATTCATCTCGTCTTCATATTTTTTGTGCTGTCCTTAGTTTCATTTACAAGACCAATGTGTGAGTTTGAATCCACAGATTTTAGGCTTTGGGCAGAGAGGTTTCCAACTTATTTTAAAGTTAAAGACCTTTCATTGTATCATTTCTCCCCCATGGTAGTTCTGAGCTCTTAGGGGGACTATTTTTCCCATGTTCGTATATATTGCTTTCATAAATCTCCTGGACCATAATCACACTTCATCTTGTTCATTCTGTCTGCCCTTTACTGTAAACTTCTTTCCTCTAAAAGTTAACTAAATTTTCATATATATACACAATACAAGCAAAATGAATTATTTATGAGTTTAGATTGCTTGAGATTGTGGCTATCATAGGCAGTCATTGCAATCTTAAAATTATTAGGGAAAAAATGAATTTTATTCTTTAAATAGGCCCATGGACTGGCTATGGAAATGTGTTCTTAGATCTCCAAGACCCTGTGAAGGTGCAATACATCACAAAGGAAATGACTCTCTGGTGTTCGTTCTATTCAATACATCACTGGTACAATGATTCTTTAATAATGCATGGCCAAGTGTCACATTTTAAGAGAACACTGTGGAGCAAAGAAGTCACTTTGTTTGTTTATTAGTACTGTGTGTCATTGCAGAGTCACCACTTGATGCTCAGGGTTTTGAGCTCAGATAGTAGATTCTACACCATTGTTATTATGATAAGCAATATCCTTAATGTCAAATTCAATGTAATTAAGCTTGCCTTGAGGATCCCCAAAGAGTAATTGCTTTATGTTGCTAAGTGCTATGTAGAAGTTTTAATATAATTATTATTTTAATAATTTATAGCTGTTATTTAGACCTATTCACACATTTATGAATTGCCTATTTCTTAATTGTTTGGTTGATATGCTCATTTTTTTGATTGGGGATATTTTATATGTTGTTTAGGTGATACGTTCTTATTAAACTGCTACCTCTCTCTCGCCTACCTAAAATACCACATATTTTTCCCCCGAAGTTTGAAAATGCAAGGCCTGTACAATAAAATGGTCCTTGGGAAAAGATTCATTTAATTGATTTATATTTTTTGCACAATAACTTTCCTCTATTAGTTATTTATGTGATTTCTATATCACTGTTTTCAAAGGACCAGTTTTCACCCTATGTAATCCTATAGAAACCTACCTTAGAGAGTCAGGAAGAAACTACTCTATGTTCCACTGGAAGATATTTATGTTTTTGTTGCCTCCTCCTGAGGCCAATATAGTTATTCCTGTTTCATCAAATGGGTGCTTGAAGAAGATATATAATCTTAAAAAAATTATTTAAAGAAAAAAAATCATTGAAGTAACTAATATGATTTTTGAAAAGAAAGGAACATTCATTGTCTGAGAACAGAATACACTGTGATACTATGCCTACTCTGATATTAAATAATTCCTTTTTAAAATTATTACTAAAACTACTAAGAAAGTTTTGTAAAATCAAAGGATAAAAGATTAACATATAGAAGTCAATTATATTTTTTTGCTAGTGACAAAAGTTGAAAATTAAAACTAAAAATATATTTTAAAATATCAAATATATTATAAATTAATTTACATATTAAAGATTTAACAAAATACATGTACCAGAGTAAACTAAAAAGCATAAGACCTCTCTGAGTGAAATTAAAGACCCAAATGCAAAGATATACTACACTCATAGATATGAAGACTCAAAGTTATTAAGATGTTAATTCTACCAAAATGATACATAAATCCATGTCAATCACAATCAAAATCCTAGAATTTTATTTTTGTAGAAATTGACAAGTAGAATCTAAAATGTGTATAGAGCCCAAGGACCTAACCTAGCTAAAACAACTTTGAAAAGAAATAGCCAGTTCAGTTCAGTTGAATTCAATCACTCAGTCGTGTCCAACTCTTTGTGACCCTATGAATCGCAGCACGCCAGGCCTCCCTGTCCATCACCATCTCCTGGAGTTCATTCAAACTCACGTCCATCAAGTCGGTGATGCCATCCAGCCATCTCATCCTCTGTCGTCCCCTTCTCCTCCTGCCCCCAATCCCTCCCAGCATCAGAGTGTTTTCCAATGAGTCAACTCTTCACATGAGGTGGCCAAAGTACTGGAGTTTCAGCTTTAGCATCATTCCTTCCAAAGAACACCCAGGGCTTATCTCCTTTAGAATGGACTGGTTGGATCTCCTTGCAGTCCAAGAGACTCTCAAGAGTCTTTTCCAATACCACAGTTCAAAAACATCAAGCTACAGTAATCTAGGCAGTTAGTTTGGGCATATACCCTTGGAAAATAAAACATACACGCTTGGAAAAGAGATAGATTTTTGTTCCTAAAACAAAATTTAGATTAGACATTCAATTACTATACTTTCCATTAACACTACCGTCTAATGGTATGTTACTAGAAAGCACAACTTCAGTGTAATCAAAGGGCACATTTTTATTTTTATTTTTTTTATTTAGAGGCTAATTACTTTACAATATTGCTTTTGTTTTGGCATACATCAACATGAATCTGCCAAGGGTGTACACGTGTTCCCAATCCTGAACCCCCCTCCCACCTCCCTCCCCATACCATCCCTTTGGGTCATCCCAGTGCACCATTAAAAATGGCAATTGTTTCTTAATGCGGTTTTGGTGAGTTTGAAGCTTGACTTTTTACCTAGCAGAAAAAGACTTGAAGTTACTAATTTTATGTTGTGTAGCATATTTGCAAAAAGTATAAAATACAATACTACTGAAGTCAAAGTAAAGACAAATGATTAAAGATAGAATAAGACATGGTACAATTTTTTTATTTATGTCCAAAATCAGTGATTTATTTCCAATTAAAACATCATCCATCATGCCAAAATATTGTTGTTAATTAGAATTTTACATGCTTTTCTGGTTTTGTGATACCTTTGTTCATTTATTTTGGCCTTATAGTTGAATAAGCATTTAATTATTCATATAATATTAACATTAAAATAAATATAATTTAAGTTACTCTAAAGGAAACAATATAATTGTGTTTTGTTAAAATGATCTATTCATTATTCAAGCTTGAGGAAGTTGATTAAAAATAGGATTAAAATATATATGTAGATAAATAAAATATATTTATATGCAAATAATACAAATATACATCTTTATATTTATAAAAATCTTTATATTTATACAGGTGCTATTGGCAAAATAGCACCTTACATTATTTTTCCTCATATTCTTTTGTGAGAAGCCACTTTTATGGCACTGTCCCCAAATATATATTATGACCTTGAGCAAGACCAATATGCCACACCGTATTATTTGGTAAAATGGAAATCATACATATTTCCACATGCACATTGATTTGTTACATCAGCAAAACAATTGAAAGTGACACACAGCCAGGAGCAGTACACCCATGAACCACATCTATAGCAAACATGTTCATTTCACAAATTTGATAGGTTATTCAGATGGAAATATGCAAAAAAAAAAACAAAACAAAAAGGATAGGGGCAAAAGCAATAGTCAATCTGTTTCCTGATGTTTTTTTTTTTTTTTTTTTTTAATAATCATTGCATTTTGGGCCATCCTGAAGAAGTGATGATTATAGTCAGGTTACTAATAGACAGCTTTAAAAAAATTATTTATTTGTGTTTATTTATTTTGGATGCATCTGATTTTAGAACTGGACATGGAACAATGGAGATGAACATTCCTGGTTTGAACAGGACTGATATATTTCACTTTAAAAAAACACCAGATTTGTTTTTCAAAGCCAATTTGGGGCTTAAGAAAGCACAGATCAATAAACAAATTTTAGAACTTAAATTTTAATAATTTTAGAACTTAATGTAGAAGAAATTTTGTTCAAAATATTGTGAAGAATTAATGTATTCCTAAAGTATTCCTTGTAAATAGTATTTGATACCATCTCTCAGTTTTCATCAATATGGATCCTATAACACTCTGGATAGAAACAAAATTGGCATTTTTAATGAGTTTGGTTTCCCCAAATATAATTCCTTACTTCTTTGAACTATATAGTTTTGTTTTGTTTTTCCTTAATATTATACCATTCAGTACAGTTCAGTCTCTCAGTCGTGTCTGACTGTTTTGTAACCCCATGGACTGCAGCACGTCAGGTTTCTCTGTCCTTCACCAACTCCCTGAACTTGCTCAAACTCATGTCCTTTGAGTCGGTGATGCCATCCAACCATTCCATTCTCTGCTGTCCCTTTCTCCTCCTGCCTTCAATAGTTCAAAGCATCAGGGTCTTTTCCAATGAGTCAGTACTTCCCATCAAGTGACCAAAGTATTGGAGCTTCAGCATCAGTCCTTCCAGTGAATATTCAGGACTGATTTCCTTTAGGATGGACTGGTTGGGTCTCCTTGCAGTCCAGGGGATGTATAATATCATGTACGAAACGAGTCGCCAGTCCAGGTTTGATGCACGATACTGGATGCTTGGGGCTGGTGCACTGGGATGACCCAGAGGGAGGGTATGGGGAGGGAGGAGGGAGGAGGGTTCAGGATGGGGAACACAGGTATACCTGTGGCAGATTCATTTTGATATTTGGCAAAACTAATACAATATTGTAAAGTTAAAAAAAAAAAAAAAGAGTCTTCTCCAATACCACAATTTAAAAGCACCAATTCTTTGGGTCTCAGCTTTTTTTATGGTCCAATTCTGAGTCCACACATGACTACTGGAAAAACCATATCTTTGACTAGATAGACCTTTGTCAACAAAGTAATAGCTCTGCTTTTTAATATGCTGTCTAGGCTGATCATAGGCTTTCTTCCAAGGAGCAAGCATCTTTTAACTTCGTGACCGCAGTCACTATCTAAAGATATTTCGGAGTTCATGAAAATAAAGTCTCTCACTGTTTCCATTGTTTCCCCATCTATTCGCCATGAAGTGATGGGACTGGATGCAATTATCTTTGTTTTTTGAATGTTGAGTTTTAAGCCAGCTTTTTCACTCTCCTCTCTCACTTCCATCAAGAGGCTCTTTAGTTCCTCTTTACTTTATGTCATAAAGGTGGTGTCATCTTCATATCTGAGGTTGTTGATATTTCTCTCCCAGCAATCTTGCTTCCAGCTTATGCTCCATCCAGCTTGGCATTTCGCATGATGTACTCTGCATATAAGTTAAGTATGCAGGGTGACAATATATAGACTCGACATACTCCTTTCCCAATATGGAACCAGTCCATTGTCCATGTCCGGTTCTCACTGTTGCTACTTGACCTGCATACCATTCAGTACAATATATATTTTACTTCAGAACCTCTTTATCTCACTCCTTCTTCCTACTTTCTCTCCTTTTCTCTCCATATCTCTAGCTCTAGTAAAAAATAAGCTTAATAGGCAACATAGATTATGTGAGGCCACAAGAGTCATTTAATTTTGGTGTTACTCTGACTTATGATAAAACAGTTACACAGATCCTTTTCATTATAGGTCAAAAAAACTCTGGGTATTCATTTTCAAATAGATTTCCTACCCAGATCTACCTTCTTACTGTTCTTCTCAGCGATTCTCACCTGAGCAGTGTCACCACAATAATTAGATATGTTTACACAGCTCAATTCAGGCAATGCTTCAATTCAGGCAATGCTTTTCTGCTTAAGCTTGTTTAAAACATCCTGAGATGAAATGTACATCAACTAGGCTGCCATTCACAGCTCTCTACAGTCTGACCATACCCAGCCTGCCTTTTCTTTTCCTCACCCTTCATCTTACATCTTACAAATGGCACGGTCCCATGATTACTTCTCAGATAAGCCATTTAATTTCACATTTCGCTAGCTTTCCAGTTACAGTACCTTACTACCCAAAACTTTGCATCTTAATTTTCTCTTTTGTAACATTTAAAAATCTCTTATTCTAAAATGAGAACTTTACTATAGCTGAGATGGTAGCATCTTGATGTCCTTTGTATAATTAAGACCAAATATAGTAGTAGATAATGAATAAATAAACCATTTTGAATGAATAAATTAATAAACCATTCTCCTTACTGGTTTTCCCTATGAATTTAAGTTCAGTCATTCCTCTTACTTTGAATATGCTACCCTTGGCCTGGTAACTACGCTAATATAAGGTTTGGATTCTGCTCTACCCAATTTGTTCTTTAATCTCATATATTAGTTGGGATCAGATATGTGTGTGGAGAGTTTCCACTTAGCTTAGAGACTAGGTAGATTTTTTGGTTATTTTTCTATAACTAGTTCATTTACCTCCAAATGTGGTAAATGATTACCTCAGCAGTATTTTGATTTTCATCTATTACTTTGATTCTAGTCTAAACTAAAAATATACATTTAATCATCTATTGTTGCTGGTACCTGGACATAAGCAATCTCACTAGTGATTTATATTTTCCATCCTATAGCTGTTCTTGTATGATTGAATTAGGTGATCATTTATCAAAATGTCCATGTAGGAAAAATAATCCAAGCAACATACTCAAATGGTAGAACTATACACATGCTTGCTATGGGGCAATCACCATAATTTTCATGGTATTTTAAAAAATTTATTTATTTTTTAATTGAAGAATAATTGCTTTACAGAATTTTGTTGTTTCTGTCAAAATGTAGTTTTCTGTCTCAACATGAATCAGCCATAGGTGTACATGTATTTCCTCCCTTTTGTATTTTAATATAGCTTTTCTTATTATTCTGGGCATCTTAAATTTAAGGTTCAAACTTATTAAATATCACTAAAAACAATGCTTTAAAATAAAATATTGGTTTTTAAAGGTGTTTTTTGCTATGCTCTAAGCAAGGTAGGAGGTGCTATAGTAAAACTAATAAACTATTAGAAACAGGGTCTTATTTCACTTTTAAATAACTTAGAGTATATTGGATATATAAGAATAATTTAAGTGGCATGTACACAAACAATATGAAACTATACATTCTGTGATGATCAAAATACGAAAATTTCAAAAGAAAATGGGGTATGGAAGCAGATGTTAACCAATCTCTTCAGTAGGCTGTTTTAAGCATATACTATGTATTAATTGGGCTTCCCAGGTGGCTCAGTGGCAAAGAATCCACTTACCAATGCAGGAGATGTACGAGATGCAAGTTCAATCCCGGGGATGGGAAGATCCCCTAGAGAAGGAAATGGCAACTTACTACAGTATTCTTGCCTGGAAAATCCTATGGACAGTGGAGCCTGGCAGACCACAGTCCATGAGATCCCAAAGAATCAGACATGACTGAGCAACTGAGCACATAGCATGTATTAATCAAACAATTAAATGTTAATATATATGAAAACTTATGGCTAAAATAGTAAGATAAAGAAAAACAACAAAGAAACACATTCGTGTCTTCTACAGATTGCAATTTATTGGGGACAGATCTTTATAAAATAGCATGCAACCCATGAGAAACACTTGGCTGGAAGAAGCACAAGCTGGAATCAAGATTGCTGGAAGAAATATCAATAACCTCAGATATGCAGATGACACTACCCTTATGGCAGAAAGCAAAGAAGAATTAAAGAGTCTCTTGATGAAAGTGAAAGAGGAGACTGAAAATGTTGGCTTAAAGCTCAACATTCAGAAAACTAAGATCATGGCATCTGGTCCCATCACTTCATTGCAAGTAAATGGGAAAACAGTGGAAACAGTGGCTGACTTTATTTTTGGGGGCTCCAAAATCACTGCAGATGGTGACTACAGCCATCAAATTAAAAGACACTTACTCCTTGAAAGGAAAGTTATGACCCACCTAGACAGCATATTGAAAAGCAGAGACATTACTTTTTCAACAAAGTTCCGTCTAGTCAAGGCTATGGTTTTTCCAGTGGTCATGTATGATGTGAGAGTTGGACTATAAAGAGGGCTGAGTGCCAAAGAATTGATGCTTTTGAACAGTGGTGTTGGAGAAGACTCTTGAGAGTCCCTTGGACTGCAAGCAGATCCAACCAGGCCATCCTAAAGGAGATAAGTCCTGGGTGTTCATTGGAAGGACTGATGATGAAGCTGAAACTCCAATACAAAAGACCCTGATGCTGGGAAAGATTGAGGGCAGGATGAGAAGGGGAGGACAGAGGATGAGATGGTTGGATGACATCACCAACTCAATGGACATGAGTTTGGGTAAACTCTGGGAGTTGGTGATATACAGGGAGGCCTGGCGTGCTGTGGTTCATGGGGTTGCAAAGAGTCTGATATGACTGTGCAACTGAACTGAACTGACTGATAGCTAATTTACATGACATTCCATGCTAATAAGAACAATGATTTACTATTGTTAAAGCATATAGAGAAGCCTGACCTAGTCAGGAATGTCAAGTAACTTTCCATTAGAAGTAGTGTTTTGAGGCAATAAACCTATCCCCCGTACTTTACCTCTATTAAAAAATATTTTGCCTTGAGGCTGGACTTCACTGTCTAAGTGATAGTTCTGATTAACACACTGAGAAGTGATTAGGTGATAGGATCCTAATGATAGGATCCTAGACTTAAGCAACAGACACACTCATTTCTTTTTATTATTTAGATTACAGATGTGATTCTTGAGGCTACAACAGCTGATTTTTTTTTCTTCTGCATGAGTTACAAACACACACACACATGCGCACCATAGAGAGGATGACAGGATGGAATGAAAAAAAAAAAAAAGATTGTGGAGTATGTCCTTTATCACCTGCATTAGTCCCAATTGCCTACCTCCATATTCCTTGTTTTTGAGAATTTTTGATGTACTATTGTACAAAGTGCTATGAACTGAGTTACTATCACACACAGTTTAAAACACTGATTCACTATGATATAATTGTGCTGATAGTCAAAGGGTTAGTGGATGAACTAAGCTATTGATGTAATAAAGAGATTATTCCTAGGAGAGAATGTTCCTACTTAAAGGTAGCTTTTACTTCTGGCTTTCCTAAAGCTCTTCCCATCTTGCTTTGAGCATAGACATTAATAACAATGAAAAATTAATATTTTATTATGAAATATACCACTTGGGAGATATAATAATTTTGAAACCCAGATTTGCAATGCTTAGAATAATGAGAAAATTTTAAAAAATTATAAATTCAATATAAAAACATGTTCATGATTCCACCAATCACAGCATATTATTTGCACAGATAAGCAATATTTGCTTATGACAAATTTGAGGAGCTAATATTCAGCAAAGATGAATATAAATAGAGAAGAAGCAATAATGTGAATTAATGTGATTTGGGTAGGTTAGAAACAAGTGGTTTCCTAAAAAATTACATCAACATTTCATAAATCATTAAAGTCTTTAATCCAAGGAGTGACATTGGTAATTTTACATTTAAAGAACATCACTGAGGGTTTTTTATTCCACATGTAAGGAGCTTGGAAGTTGCCACTCTTTACTAACATCAAGTGAAAAAATTAGCAGACAAACTCAACAATCAACAATTCTTGGATCCACTAGAGAGGAGAGCACACAGGGCAACCCATTGCCCTCAAGATTAGAGACAGACAGGTAAATACAGGGGGTAATGACTTACTTGAGTAGAGACTGAAGAGCTGAGCCATGGGAGAAAACAGAGCCAGGGTGGGAAAACCTGAACTACTGTTGATTAATTGCTGAAAAATTAGGGTAAACAACTCTGAGAGTTAAAAATCTCCAAGGGGATCCAGTCATATAGATGCTTCCACAATATTGTAAAATTTACGTCCTAGAACTTGGCCAGTTTCCCACAGAAAATATTTGACACAAATTCCCTTCTGCTTCTGAAAGGAGGAAAAAGAAACCATTTTGGAATACAGCAAAGAACTCCTTCCTCTTAACAAGGCCTGGTTTCAGGGAAACTAGTTAATATGAAATTCACTGACTTGGGAGAAGGGAAATACCCAGCTCCAAGTCACTCTAGGCATCAGTCACTCAGTCGTGTCTGACTCTTTTTGACCCCATGAATCGCAGCACGCCAGGCCTCCCTGTCCATCACCAACTCCCGAATTCAACCAAACTCATGTGCGTCGAGTCGGTGATACTATCCAGCCATGTCCTCTGTCATCCCCTTCTCCTCCTGCTCCCAATCCTTCCCAGCATCAGGGTCTTTTCCAATGAGTCAACTCTTTGCATGAGGTGGCCAAAGTATTGGAGTTTCAACCTCAGCATCAGTCCTTCCAATGAACACCCAGCACTGGTCTCCTTTAGGATGCACTAGTCCAAGGGACTGCAAGAGTCTTCTCCAGCACTGCAGTTCAAAAGCATCAAATCTTTGGCACTCAGCTTTCTTCACAGTCCAACTCTCACATCCATACATGACCACAGGAAAAACCATAGCCTTGACTAGATGGGCCTTTGTTGGCAAAGTAATGTCTCTGCTTTTGAATATGCTATCTAGGTTGGTCATAACTTTCCTTCCAAGGAGTAAGCATCTTTTAATTTCATGGCTGCAATCACCACCTGCAGTGATTTTGGAGCCCCCAAAATAAAGACTGACACTGTTTCTGCTGTTTCCCCATCTATTTCCCATGAAGTGATTGGACCAGATCCCATGATCTTAGTTTTCTGAATGTTGAGTTTTAAGCCAACTTTTTCACTCTCCTCTTTCACTTTCATCAAAAGTCTCTTTAGTTCCTCTTCACTTTCTGCCATAAGGGCGGTGTCATCTGCATATCTGAGGTTATTGATATTTCTCCTGGCAATCTTGATTTCAGCTTGTGCTTCCTCTGGCCCAGCATTTCTCATGATGTACTCTGCATATAAGTTAAATAAGCAGGGTGACAATATACAGCCATGAAGTACTCCTTTTCATATTTGGAACCAGTCTGCTGTTCCATATCGAGTTCTAACTGTTGCTTCTTGACCTGGCTCAGATCATGAACTCCTTATTGCCAAATTCAGACTTAAATTGAAGAAAATAGGGAAAACCACTAGACCATTCAGGTATGACCTAAATCAAATCCCTTATGATTATACAGTGGAAGTGAGAAATAGATTTAAGGTCATAGATCTGATAGATAGAGTGCCTGATGAACTATGGAATGAGGTTTGTGACATTGTGCAGGAGACAGGGATCAAGACCATCCCCATGGAAAAGAAATGCAAAAAAGCAAAATGGCTGTCTGAGGAGGCCTTACAAATAGCTGTGAAAAGAAGAGAAGTGAAAAGCAAAGGAGAAAAGGAAAGATATTCCCACTTGAATGCAGAGTTCCAAAGAATAGCAAGGAGAGATAAGAAAGCTTTCCTCAGCCATCAGTGCAAAGAAATAGAGGAAAACAACAGAATGGGAAAGACTAGAGATCTCTTCAAGAAAATCAGAGATACCAAGGGAACATTTCATGCAAAGATGGGCTTGATAAAGGACAGAAATGGTAGGGACCTAACAGAAGCAGAAGATTTTAAGAAGAGGTGGCAAGAATACACAGAAGAACTATACAAAAAAGATCTTCATGACCCACATAATCACGATGGTGTGATCATTGACCTAGAGCCAGACATTCTGGAATGTGAAGTCAAGTGGGCATTAGAAAGCATCACTACGAACAAAGCTAGCAGAGGTGATGGAATTCCAGTTGAGTTATTTCAAATCCTGAAAGATGATGCTGTGCAAGTGCTGCACTCAATATGCCAGCAAATTTGGAAAACTCAGCAGTGGCCACAGGACTGGAAAAGGTCAGTTTCATTCCAATCCCAAAGAAAGGCAACGCTGAAGAATTCTCAAAGTATCACACAATTGCACTCATCTCACACGCTAGTAAAGTAATGCTCAAAATTCTGCAAGCCAGGCTTCAGCAATACATGAACCATGAACGTCCAGATGTTCAAGCTGGTTTTAGAAACGGCAGAGGAACCAGAGATCAAATTGCCAATATCCGCTGGATCATGGAAAAGCAAGAGAGTTCCACAAAAACATCTATTTCTGCTTTATTGACTCTAGTCATACTGTCACACAAAAGGAGGGGTAAAAGCAGAAACACTTGTGAAGTTCACAGTTCAGAGGCATAGACTCACTAAAGGAGTGACACTTAATCATAGACTGCAGAATCTTTTCCCCACCCCCATAAGGCACCATCATATTAAAAATAGACTGATTTATACCAGTCCCTGCTACGGGGTCCATCATGTTCAGCTATCAAAAACAATTTACACGGCACGCCAAAAAACACAATTTGAATATGTGAAAGGATGTTGAGGAACCAATCTGATGTCTATTTCTGCTTCCAGGCATATAACTATAAAAGTTTTAGTACATTGTTCATATAAATTTTACTTAAACCCCCATGAGGGTGAACTGCTTTGAATGTATCATGGGTAAACCCATGAGGGTAAACTTCTTTGAATGTTTCATTGAATAGTGCTATCAAAATTCTTCCTATAAGGTAATAAGGCAGAGAATAAAAATTATAGATGGTTAATGAAAACTTACTTAGTTCTTGGCACATTTTAAACAGGCAAAACATAGAGAATCCTCTTTCAGGGTTCTATTATATTAAATCAGCTAAAATAAAACAAAACAAGCACAATAAAAGACTACATCAAATTCTACCATTTTGTAGGGAAAAATTTTTTTAAATCCAAATTTATGTCCTCTTACTTGTCTTATATTTTTTATTTTAATTCTATTATTGTTTTACAATTACAATACATTTTTTTTTTCATTTTTGAGGATAGAGAAACAGCCAGTAAGTTCATAGTACATTTCAGTAGTGAAATAGACAATGTGAAGAATGTTAATCGTTTATGGTTTGTTGTAACACTAAGTGGTTATGAACCTCCAGGTGTGCTGCATGTTAAAGAAAAAAAATCCTTTATTCCTGCTGTTCATATTATAAAATCCAACTAAGCCTATCACACCCAAGAACAGAGGACTTACACATTCTTTCTAGTCATTTTGCCTGTTTTTATTATCATGTTTATAATTCTTAGCACACAGAGTAGGCAAGAAGAACATGATTTTTAAAAGAATATTAAAAATACAATAACTCTCTTTATCTAAAAGATTGAGATTGTCAGGGAGGAGGGCTGAGAAGTACAAAGGAGCAAAATGAGATATTGTGTACAGAGCATCTTTGGCTTTAGACGGACTTTTAGGAAGGTTTCAGTTCACTTTATGCGTATGGCTTCTTAGAAGCTGGAAAAAAGGGAAAATCATAGTCTGTGTCCTACAGATACACTGTACCTTAGTTAACATTCATATTAACCCTAAAAATTGCATGTTTTGAAGAATAACTTCAGATAAGTTGAGTCTTTATTATGGTGACTAATGCATAGTGGACTTGATTGCTTTACTAAGCCCCTCTAAAGTTAGTCTTACCTTTTCTTTCAACAAAGGGATTCCCTGGTAGCTCAGCTGATAAAGAATCCACATGATCCTGGAGACCTTGGTTTGATTCCTGGGTTGGGAAGATGCCCTGGAGGAGGGCATGGCAACCCACTCCAGTATTCTTGCCTAGAGAATCCCCACTGGTCAAGGAGCCTGGCAGGCTACAGTCCAGGGGTTGCAAAGAGTTGGACATGACTGAGTGACTAAGCACACAGAGAATTAAAAAAAATAAAAGGCTGAGGGTTCAACTTGGGCTAAAGATGAACTGTAAACTTGCTGCACGATATGCAAACAATCCACTAGCAATGCAATACAGTTAAAACTAATATATAGGTAATATTAATGAAGAGAAGGAAATATCCCTTGAACATATAAGGCATTCCGAGCATATTTGTGAAAAGAAGGAAAGAAAGAAAAGCATTTTTTTTCCTACTGTTAAAGAAACATAAACCAAGTTAGGTAAAATGATAGAGTTAATAGAAATTTGAAAAATCAAGATTTTAGTACAAGCTTATCAAAAGAACCATGCTTTTATCCCATGTAACAACAATGCAAAACTTATAGTAGATATGCAAACTATAAAAAAAAATGAATCAAAGCATATCACTACCAAAATCATCAAATCACAATGAAAGAAAGCAGCAGAGGAACAAAGAAACAAAAATAAATAAAGAGTAATTTACCAAGAAAATATGCCAATCTTAAATGTTATACAGCAAATAACATACCTTAAAAACACATAAAGCAAGACTTACAGAGCTCAACTGCTACTGCTAAGTCACTTCAGTCGTGTCCAACGCTGTGCGACCCCATAGATGGCAGCCCACCAGGCTCCCCCGTCCCTGGGATTCTCCAGGCAAGAACACTGGAGTGGGTTGCCATTTCCTTCTCCAATGCATGAAAGTGAAAAGTGAAAGTGAAGTCACTCGGTCGTGTCTGACTTCTAGCGACCCCCTGGACTGCAGCCTACCAGGGCCCTCAGTCCATGGGGTTTTCCAGGCAAGAGTACTGAAGTGGGGTGCCATTGCCTTCTCCACAGAGCTCAAAGGGGGAAAAAAAAGAAATAGACAAAGAATGTAAACTCTTACTTGCTTTAACGTGGCTACCAGAAAATTATGTCTGCGGTTCACATTACATTCCTGTTTGACAGTGCTGCTTTAGATTAACTAAATAAAGGTACATTAGAGTATGTTTTGGAGTAGAAAATGGCAACCCACTCCAGTGCTCTGGTTGGAAAATTGCATAGACAGGAACCTGGAGGGCTACAGTCCATGAGGTTGCTAAAGTCAGACACAACTGTGTAACTGAGCACAGAGTATGTTTTGATAAACATATGAACAATAATCAAATTTGAGTAGTCTCTTCACTCATACTCACTGCTTTCTTTTGTGACTCAGTCTATACTACCAAAGAAATCATAATTTGAAAACATGGAAAACCACTTTTTTCTGGGTTACATCAATGGTCTATTAAATCACTTCTGAGATTGCTATTGTGCTCCATGTTCTATATCAACAAATTTCAAGGGACAGTAACTAAATTATTTAAAACTCTTCCTGGTGGGATTTGAAATGATTGAGTTACAATTTTTTGATTGTTTGATTTTTAAATAGATAGACGAGTACAAACAGCTTATACATTTATTTTTTGCCTTCTTCCTTATTTAAAAAATTATTTTGTGAGTTTTACAAAAGAAAAATAAAACAAGATTTAAAATTTTTATTTGTAGGTGAGATTTGAGAGACACAAAAAATGTAAAGGTGAGAGTATCAGATTCAGATGAAGATAGTAATAAAATTTAACCCTCAAGGTACATGTCAGGAAATCCTGTAACTTGTCAGCTTTACATAAAAATTTTGACTTTGTATTTCATAGCTGCTCTAAAAAAATAAACACATTGATTTACAAGATCCAAGGTGTAAAAACAAAAAGTAAATAAATAAATAAAAATGAAACTTGCTCAGGAGAAGCAAAACTTACCTTTACTAGAACCTAAAGTAAAATGTTTCTTCATTTCTATTAAAGAGCTATACAATTAAAAGATATGACAATGACATTTCTTACCATAAATACACAAACCAAAATAACATGGTATTTGTCATTATATTCTCCAGTGTATGTCTTTTATGTAATAGCAAAACACAACTTAATAAATCTAGGGAACAAAAAGCTTAATTATTAAATACAGGAGTTGTGATGTGGAATAATGCAAAGATACAAGGTAAACTACTTGCATACAGATAATGAAGGATTTCAGACCACTTAAGTAATCCTTATGTTTATCTATGACCTAAAGTTTTGATTAGTATTAAGTAGCACAGTGTTTGTAATTCAAGATTGCTAACAGATAGCTTAGAATGACACCATTTCAGGTTTGCCAATTTATTAAAATCAAAGTGGAATTAACAGAAGGCAATGGCACCCCACTCCGATACTCTTGCCTGGAAAATCCCATGGAAGGAGGGCCCTGGTAGGCTGCAATCCATGGGGTCGCTAGGAGTCGGGCACGACTGAGCGACTTCACTTTCACTTTTCACTTTCATGCATTGGAGAAGGAAATGGCAACCCACTCCAGTGTTCTTGCCTGAAGAATCCCAGGGACGGGGGAGCCTGGTGGGCTGCCGTCTGTGGGGTCGCACAGAGTTGGACACGACTGAAGCGACTTAGCAGCAGCAGCAATGGAAATTGGGGACATCTTCCAGAATAAGAGATTACCTCACCTCCACTAAAGAAAGGAGATTGAAATATGAATAATATGCAAAAATATACTTCAGATCAGATCAGTCGCTTAGTCGTGTCCGTCCAAACATTTTCCCCCATTATATAGGAATTATTTTAATTAAAATACTATTGTTCAAAATTAAATAGAATGAGTACTGACAACTTATTTGTTTTCTAATGATACAGTCATTTAAAAATAGCTGCAAATTTTCTATACATCAGTGTCTCTTTCACTGGATGACCCAGAGGGATGGTATGGGGAGGGAGGAGGGAGGAGGGTTCAGGATGGGGAACACGTGTATACCTGTGGCGGATTCATGTTGATATATGGCAAAACCAATACAATATTGTAAAGTTAAAAAATAAAATAAAAAATAAAAAAATAGCTACAAATTTGAAAACACGATATTCCTGTCTAGAATAAATAGTGGCACATAATTGTAATATGGAAAGATGAAAGAGGTAAATGAAAAAATTGAGAAGGTGAGAATGTTTCTGGAGACATTCTACCTAGCAACTACTTACAGTATTTGGAAAACCATTCAAAATTTCAAGCATCAATACAAATTACAATTTAAGGTATTTCCAGGGCTTTGAATAAATAAAACAAGATAGATAATATGTTGCAAATAAGTTTCATTGTGTCAAATCAACTTAACATATATGTATGTTATTATCATGGATCTTTAGCCTCAAGTGCAAAAAGCTAAAACTCCTGGAAGGTAACACTGGAAAAAAACCTAGGTGAGCTCGAGTTTGACTTTTCAAATGCAGCACCAAAAGCATGACCTATGAAAGAAATAATTGATCAACTGGATTCTATTAAAATGAAGAACTTCTGCTCTGCATTGGCAGGTAGATTCTTTGCCAAGAATAGGTGAAGCACAGAGGATTTTAGATTAGTGAAAATATTCTGTTTGATGTTATAATGATGGATATGTTTTTAAACATCTATAATACTGATAGTGAATCCTAAGGGAACTACAGCCTTTGGGTGATTATACTGTGTCAGTGTAGTGTCATCAATTGTGATAAATATGCCAGTCTTGTGAGTTGATAATTGGTGAGGCACTGAGTGTGTGGGTTAGGGAATGCATGAGGAATTTCTGTATTTTTAATTTTTCTGAAACCTAAAATACTTTTGAAAATTCTTTTTAAAAAGTAAATCATCAAAGAACAAACAACAGAAAACTAGTCATAAACAAGAAATGATTGCTAAATCCTAGATAAGTGTGATTTTTTTAAACAACTGAATCTGCATTAGTATGAGTAAGATTCTAAAATTTTTTCTATGTAGTCTTTCTTTTTACACGTCTCAAAGTAGCTAGTTGCTATCTCAAAACTAATTAGTTTTAATGACTCAGAAAACCTGTGACTAACCTTGCTCTTTAATGTGAAAAAGAGTGACTAATATTCACTCTTTGTTTCTTCTTTTCCACATTGGATACTTTGTCTTTTCTCATATACAACCTGAGTTTTGAGCCAGAGACAGGTTAAAAGACATTCAGTAATCAGTGCAGGGACTGAGGCAATGGAGATTTATCAACCCTCAAGAAAAATTAGAGGGAAGCAGGACTTCTTTGAACAGAACATAACTCATCATCACAAACCATCACAAGCAATTTGTTCATAGGAAATCAATGCAGTGCTGCAGTCAATGCCTCCCTAACCTTATCTCTCTCTCTTTCAGGACACAGATTACTTGGGACTATGGGAAATTCAAGTGACAAAAATAAAAGCTACAGAAGAGACTTCATTTAGTTCATTTAATTCAGGATTCTGTTTTTATAATACCATTCGGGGTTAGATTTGAAGAGTGTTTAATAATTTTTCTTTGATTTCTATACAGAATATTAGTTTAGTTCTAATGGTGATTGAATTGGTTTAAGTAATCTGCTCATAGCTTGGACAAGAATTTGTGAATGACTATGTCCCCAATCCTTAAGAAGCTGTCTTTAAACTGCCACTCAAATATCTTATAAATTAAAATTGAAACTATAAATTAATCTTCATTAAACTCTAGTTCACAGAAGAATTGATGTTTTTGAACTGTGGTGTCGGAGAAGACTCTTGAGAGTCCCTTGGACTGCAAGGAGATCCAACCAGTCCATCCTAAAGGAGATCAGTCCTGGGTGTTCATTGGTAGGACTGATGTTGAAGCTGAAACTCCAATACTTTGGCCACCTGATGTGAAGAGCTGACTCATTTGAAAAGACCCTGATGCTGGGAAAGATTGAGGGCAGGAGGAGAAGGGGATGACAGAGGATGAGATGGTTGGATGGAATCACTGACTCAATGGATATGGGTTTGGGTGGACTCCGGAAGTTGGTGATAGACAGGGAGGCCTGGCATGCTGTGGTTCATGGGGTCTCAAAGAGTCGGACACGACTGAACAACTGAACTGAACTGATACTCTAGTTCTAGTTTTCTCTTTTTCATAATTTTGCTTCTAGAGACTCCAGATATGGATAAATAATTCTGAGAACTGTAATTTTAAAAGGAAAAATAAACCACTAATGGTTTCTAGCCTTTTTCATGGGAGTAAAGAGTGGGCCACTATTACTAATATAATAAATTATTGTGTTTTAGGTTATTGAATTAAATAATAAAACTTTATAAAGAAATAAGTGTCATTGTATGTAATTAAAATATGAATATTAATACAAATACAAAAATGCAAGTAGGAAATAATAAAAGATGAACAATTTTTACAAAAGATATCCAAATGTCCAGTAAACATATGGAAAGATGACCAATTTCACTAGTGAACAGGAAAATGCCAATTGAAACTATAATTTTATGTTACTACAAACTCAGTAGTATGGCTCATGTGAAAAAGACAATGCAATGTATTGATCGTGTATGGAGCAACAACTGTGCAATGCTTCTACTTACATCATACTTGAATCACTCAAAATGATTAAAATAACTAAGATATGACTCCATTAATATAATAATCAAAAGCAGCATAAGAAGTGTTAAAATCAAGATAGAGGTGTTCCTAGGTATAGAAAAGTGACTGAAGATTTCTGTGCCTCTGGTAATCTGGATGCTGGCTACATGGGTATAAAGTCAAGATGTACAGTTACAATTGTTCTCCCATTTGATGTATATTGCATATTAATAACTTGTTTAAAATATGAAGCTCTGATGAAAAATAGAGTCATGTACTTTTGTACAGAAATAGGTTTTCAGTACAAATTATTTTAATGAATTTATTTTAATTGGAGGATAATACATTTTTGTTTTTTGCAAGAAATCTAGAGGAATGAATCAGTCACATCATCTGATTAAATTTAATGTATTCATATTAATATGAGTTTAAATGAATTTGGAAACACTGATTTTGCACAATATCTTTTTTTTATTTATGACAAGAAAACAACTTGTAACATGATAGGACAGATTAACAAGAGGCAACGGGTTGCAAAGAGCTCAATATTTTCATTTACAACTTTACTGTGAACAATATTGTCCCAATGAGTCATTTCATATATTTCTTCATATATACAACTGAATGCTGACTGGTTGTGGGTTGGTGAACTGTGAACATTGGTAGCTCATGGGCTGGACCATTATGCTCATGACTCTATTAAACACTTGTTTCTTAAACAGTTGAACTGCCGATGTTAAGTGATGGCATGGTGATTTGTTTCATATAATCTATATTCAATAACAAAGGCTGAAAATTGTTGCTCTAAGGGCTATAACTGATGTAAATGAATATTTTGCTTGGCCTTCAAGGTGTTTCAAAATAAGTGGAGGGCATATTTTCAACACTTGGATTATTCACATTGAATTTCAATTAAAAAAATAATAATATTTCTTATCTTTTTTTGAAATAGCAGGCAGTTTGGCATCACTAGGCTTCTATTTCAGGAAAGCAAAAATGTGCTCATATTAAATAAATAAAGACTGCCCTCTTAAGAAAGTGCAATGTGCATATCAGTTCAAAACATTCTTCAAAATTCCTTATTAGCTATCCAGCAGCTGATGTGAAATATCAATTTTCACTTATTGTTTTTTCTTAAACAATGATTTCTATAGTAAAAATATATTTCTCTATATCAAAATCTCTATCACTAATAGAAAAATAATAACTAGACTTACAGGCTGCATTATTGTAAGGAGGATTGGTGAACACTCTAATTCAATGAAGACTTTTAAATTTCTAATATGGATGGAAAGCTGACATTTATTTTAAATTAAGACTATTTCACTCATTTGTAAACTGCTGGCTTCTAGAATAATCCAAATTTAAAATATTTGTTCTGAAAATAATCTCATATACCTTGCAAGGAATGCCCTCGATCTCATTCAAATGAGTTTACTTTAAAAAGAGGTATATACACAGGGTTATTGTTAGCATCTTTCCAAATTCCATATATAAGCGTTAGTACACTGTATTGGTGTTTTTCTTTCTGGCTTACTTCACTCTGTATAATAGGCTCAAGTTTCATCCACCTCATTAGAACTGATTCAAATGTATTCTTTTTAATGGCTGAGTAATACTCCATTGTGTATATGTACCACTGCTTTCTTATCCATTCATCTGCTGATGGACATCTAGGTTGCTTCCATGTCCTGGCTATTATAAACAGTGCTGCGATGAACATTGGGGTACACGTGTCTCTTTCCCTTCTGGTTTCCTCAGTGTGTATGCCCAGCAATGGGATTGCTGGATCATAAGGCAGTTCAATTTCCAGTTTTTTAAGGAATCTCCACACTTTCTCCATAGTGGCTGTACTAGTTTGCATTCCCACCAACAGTGTAAGAGGGTTCCCTTTTCTCCACACCCTCTCCAGCATTTATTGCTTGTAGACTTTTGGATTGCAGCCATTCTGACTGGTGTGAAATGGTACCTCATAGTGGTTTTGATTTGCATTTCTCTGATAATGAGTGATGTTGAGCATCTTTTCATGTGTTTGTTAGCCATCTGTATGTCTTCTTTGGAGAAATGTCTATTTAGTTCTTTGGCCCATTTTTTGATTGGGTCATTTATTTTTCTGGAGTTGAGCTGTAGGAGTTGCTTGTATATTTTTGAGATTAGTTGTTTGTCAGTTGCTTCATTTGCTATTATTTTCTCCCATTCTGAAGGCTGCCTTTTCACCTTGCTAATAGTTTCCTTTGATGTGCAGAAACTTTTAAGTTTAATTAGGTCCCATTTGTTTATTTTTGCTTTTATTTCCAGTATTCTGGGAGGTGGGTCATAGAGGATCCTGGTGTGATGTATGTCAGAGAGTGTTTTGCCTATGTTCTCCTCTAGGAGTTTTATAGTTTCTGGTCTTATGTTTAGATCTTTAATCCATTTTGAGTTTATTTTTGTGTATGGTGTTAGAAAGTGTTCTAGTTTCATTCTTTTACAAGTGTGTATGAGACAGCAAAAGAGACACTGATGTATAGAACAGTCTTATGGATTCTGTTGCAGAGGGAGAGGGTGGGAAGATTTGGGAGAATGGCATTGAAACATGTATAATATCATGTATGAAACGAGTTGCCAGTCCAGGTTTGATGCACGATACTGGATGCTTGGGGCTAGTGCACTGGGACGACCCAGAGGGATGGTATGGGGAGGGAGGAGGGAGGAGGGTTCAGGATGGGGAACACATGTATACCTGTGGCGGATTCATTTTGATATTTGGCAAAACTAATACAATTTGTAAAGTTTAAAAATAAAATTAAAAACAAAATAAAGTGAGGTTGATACACTGATTAAAAAAAAAAAGGTATATAAAGAAGAAAGAACAATCACAAATAATGAGTATCTCCTTTATAAAAAGATAAAAGAATCTGGAGCAGCCCAAAGAGATATTGAAAAAAGAGAGAAACATATCCACAAATAACTATTCAGAAATCAGTTTAGTTTAGTTCAGTCGCTCAGTCATGTTCAACTCTTTGCGATCCAATGGACTGCAGCATGCCAGGACTCTGTCCATCACCAACTTCCAGAGCTTACTCAAACTTATGTCCATTGAGTCCATGATCCCATTCAACCATGTCATCTTCTGTCCTCCCCTTCCCCTCCCAACTTAGATCTTTCCCAGCATGAGGGTTTTTACCAATGAGTCAGTTTTTCCCATCAGGTGGCCAAAGTATTGGAATTTCAGCTTCAGCATCTGTTCTTCCAATGAATATTCAGGACTGTTTTCTTTTAGGATTGACTGGTTGGATCTCCTTGCTGTCCAAGGACTCTCAAGAGTCTTCTCAACACCACAGTTCAAAAGCACCAGTTCTTCAGCGCTTAGCTTTCTTTATAGTCCAAATCTCACATCTGTACATACTACTGGAAAAGCCATAGCTTTGACCAAAAACTATGGCTTTTGGATCTTTGTTGGCAAAGTAATGTCTCTGTTTATTAATAAGATGTCTAGGTTGATCATAGCTCTTCTTCCTAGGAGTAAGAGTCTTTTATTTATTTCTTTTTGGTTGTTTTTTAATTTAATTTTATTTTTTAACTTTACAATATTGTATTGGTTTTGCCATATATCGAAATGAATCCACCACAGATATACATGTGTTCCCCATCCTGAACCCTCCTCCCTCCTCCCTCCCCATACCATCCCTCTGGGTCGTCCCAGTGCACCAGCCCCAAGCATCCAGTATTGTGCATCGAACCTGGACTGGCGACTCATTTCATATATGATATTATACATATTTCAATGCCATTCTCCCAAATCATCCCACCCTCTCCCTCTCCCACAGAGTCCAAAAGACTGTTCTATACATCAGTGTCTCTTTTGCTGTCTCGTATACAGGGTTGTTGTTAGCATCTTTCTAAACTCCATATATATGCATTAGTATACTGTATTGGTGTTTTTCCTTCTGGCTTACTTCACTCTGTATAATAGGCTCCAGTTTCATCCACCTCATTAGAACTGATTCAAATGTATTCTTTTTAATGGCTGAGTAACACTCCATTGTGTATATGTACCACAGCTTTCTTACCCATTCATCTGCTGATGGGCATCTAGGTTGCTTCCATGTCCTGGCTATTATAAACAGTGCTGCGATGAACATTGGGGTACATGTGTCTCTTTCAATTTTCATTTCCTTAGTGTGTATGCCCAGCAATGGGATTGCTGGATCATAAGGCAGTTCTATTTCCAGTTTTTTAAGGAGTCTTTTAAACTCATGGCTACAGTCACCATTGGCAGTGATTTTGGAGCCCAAGAAAATAAAGTATCTCACTGTTTCCATTGTTTCCCCATCTATTTGCCATGAAGTGATGGGACCATATTCCATGATCTTAGTTTTCTGAATGTTGAGTCTTAAGCTGACATTTTCACTCTGCTCTTTCAATTTCATCAAGCGGATCTTTAGTTCTTCTCTTTCTGCAATAAGGGTGGTGTCTGCCTATCTGAGGTTATTGATATTTCTCCTGGCAATCTTGATTCCAACTTGTTTTATCCACCCCAGCATTTCAAATAATGTACTCTGCATATAAGTTAAATAAGCAGAGTGCCAATATACAGCCTTCATGTTCTCCTTTCCTGATTTGAATCCAGTCTGCTTTTCCATACAACTGTTGCCTCTTGATCTTCATATAGATTTCTCGGGAGGCAAGTCATGTGGTATGGTATTCCCATCACTTAGACTGTGATCCACACAGTCTAAGGCTTTGGAATACTCAATAAAGCAGTTCAGTTCAGTTGCACAGTCCTGTCCAACTCTTTGCAACCCCATGGACTGAAGCAAGCCTGGCTTCCCTGTCCATTAGCAACTCCCTGAATTTACTCAAACTTATGTCCATTGAGTCAGTGATACCATCCAACCATCTCATCCTCTGTGGTCCCCTTCTCTTCATGCCTTCAATCTCTTCTAGGATCAGGGTCTTTTCCAATGAGTCAATTCTTCACATCAGGTGGCCAAATTATTGGAGCTTCAGTGTTGGAGAAGACTCTTGAGAATCCCTTGGACTGCAAGGAGATCCAACCAGTCCATTCTAAAGGAGATCAGCCCTGGGATTTCTTTGGAATGAATGATGCTAAAGCTGAAACTCCAGTACTTTGGCCACCTCATGCGAAGAGTTGACTCATTGGAAAAGACTCTAATGCTGGGAGGGTTTGGGGGCAGGAGGAGAAGGGGATGACAGAGGATGAGATGGCTGAATGGCATCACTGACTTGATGGACCTGAGTCTGAGTGAACTCCAGGAGTTGGTGATGGACAGGGAGGCCTGGCGTGCTGCTATTCATGGGGCTGCAAAGAGTCAGACATGACTGAGAGACTGAACTGAACTGAACTGAACTGAACAGCTTCATCAATGAACATTCAGGACTGATTTCCTTTAGGATGGACTGGTTGGATCTCCTTGCAGTCCAAAGGACTCTCAAGAGTCTTCTCCAACAAAAAGTTCAAAAACATCAAAATTATTTGGCACTCAGTTTTCTTCATAGTCCAACTCTCACATCCATACATGACTAGTGGAAAAACCATAGCTTTGACTAGATGTACCTTTGTTGGCAAAGTTGGTACTAGATGTACCTTTGTTGGTCATAACTTTTGTTCCAAGGAAATAGTATCTATTAATATCATGGCTGCATTCAATATCTGCAGTTATTTTGGAGCCCAAAAGTAAAGTTTGTCAGTGTTTCCACTGTTTCCCCATCTACTTGCAATGAAGTGATGGGACCAGATGCCATTATCTTGGTTTTCTGAATGTTGAGCTTTAACTCAACTTTCTTACTTTCATCAAGAGGATCTTTAGTTCATTTTTGCTTTCTGCCATAAGGGTGGTGTTATATGCATATAGGAGATTATTTCTACTGGTAATCTTGATTCCAGCTTGTGCTTCATCCACTCCAGTGTTTCTCATGATATACTCTGCATATAATTTAAATAAACAGTGTGAGAATATACAGCCTCGGCATACTCCTTTCCCTATTGGAACCAGTCTGTTGTTCCATGTCCAGTCAAACTGTTCCTTCCTGACCTGCATATGATTTCTCAGGAGGCAGGTCAGGTGGTCTGGTATTCACATCTCTTTAAGAATGTTCCACAGTTTGTTGTGTTCTACACAGCCAGCTTTGGGATAGTCAATAAGGCAGAAATAGATATTTTTCTTGAATTCTCTTGCTTTTCCGATGATCCAACAGAGGTTGGCAATTTGATCTCTGGTTCCTCTGCCTTTTCTAAATCCAGTTTGAACATCTGGAAGTTCAAGGTTCACATACAGTATACACAGAAAAACTATACAAAAAAGATCTCCATGACCAAGATAACCATGATGGTGTGATCACTCACCTAGAACCAGACATCCTAGAATGCAAAGTGGGCCTTAGGAAGCATCACTACGAACAAAACTAGTGGAGGTGGATAGAATTCCAGTTGAGTCTGGCTTGGAGAATTTTCAGCATTACTTTAGTAGTGTGTGAGAAGAGTGCAATTGTCCTGTAGTCTGAGAATTCTTTGGAATTGTCCTTCTTTGGAATTGGAATGAAAACTGACCTTTTCCAGTCCTGTGGCCAAAGCTGACTTTTCCAGATTTGCTGGCATATTGACTGTGCAACTTTCACAGCATCATCTTTTGGGATTTGTAATAGCTCAACTGGAGATCTTTTTTGTGTAGTTTTTGTGTGTCTTCTTGCCACCTTTTTAAAATATCTTCTACTTCTATTAGTTCCGTGCCATTATTGTACTTTATTGTGCCCATCTTTATGAAATGTCCCCTTGGTATCTCTAATTTTCTTGAAGAGATCTCTGGTCTTTCCCATTATATTGTTTTCCTCTATTTCTTTGCACTGATCAATGAGGAAGGCTTTCTTATCTCTCCTTGCTATTCTTTGGAACTCTGCATTCAAATGGGTATATCTTTTCTTTTCTCTTTTGCCTTAGCTTATTTTCTTTTCTCTTCTATTTGTAAGGCCTCCTCAGACAACCATTTTCCTTTTGCATTTCTTTTTCCTGGGGATGATATTGATCACTGCCTCCTATGAAAAGTTCTGAACCTCTGACCATAGTTCCTCAGGCACTCTGTCTATCAGATCTAATCCCTTGAATCTATTTGTCACTTCCACTGTATAACCTCTAGGGGTTTGATTTAGGTCATACCTGAATGGTCTAGTGGTTTTCCCTACTTTCTTCAATTTCAGTCTGAATTTGGCAATAAGGTGTTCATGATCTGAGCCACAGTCAGCTTCTGGTCTTGTTTTTGCTGACTGTATAGAGCTTCTCCATCTTTGGCTGCAAAGAATATAATCAATCTTATTTCAGTATTGGCCATCTGGTGATGTCCTTATGTAGAACCTTGTCTTGTGTTGTTGGAAATGGGTATTCTCTATGACCAGTGTGTTCTTTTGGCAAAACTCTGTTAGCCTTTGATCAACTTTGTTTTGTTGTCCAAGGCCAAATTTGCCTGTTACTCCAGGTTTTTCTTGACTTCTACTTTTTCATTCCAGTCCCCTATAATGGAAAGGACATCTTTGGGGGGTGTTAGTTCTAGAAGATCTTGTAGGTCTTCATGGATCCATTGAAATTCAGCTTATTCAGCATTACTGGTAGGGGCATAGCCTTGGATTACTGTGATACTGAATGGTTTGCCTTTGAAAGGAACAGAGATCATTCTGTCATTTTTGAGATTGCATCCAAGTACTGCATTTTGGACTCTCTTGTTGACTATAATGGCTACTCCATTTCTTCTAAGGGATTCTTTCCCACAGTAGTAGATATAATGGTCATCTGAATTAAATCCCCCATTCTGGACCATTTTAGTTCACTGATTCCTTAAATGTTGATGTTCACTCCTGCCATCTCCTTTTTGACCACTTCCAATTTGCCTTGATTCATGGACCTAACATTCCAGATTCCTATGCAATATTGCTCTTTATAGCATCAGACTTTACTTTCATCAACAGTCACATCCACACTGGGTGGTGTTGTTGTTTTGGCTCCATCTTTTCATTCGTTCTGGAGTTATTTGTGCACTGATCTCCGGTAGCATATTGGGCACCTACTGACCTTGGGAGTTCATCTTTCACTGTCCTATCTTTTTTGCTTTTCATACTGTTCATAGGGTTTTCAAGGCAAGAATACTGAAGTGGTTTGCCATTCCCTTTTCCAGTGGACCACGTTTTGTCAGAACTTTTCACCATGACCCGTCCATCTTGGGTGGCCCTAGTTTCACCCATCTTGGGTGGCTCATAGTTTCATTGAGTTAGACAAGGCTGTGGTCCATGTGATAAGTTTGGTTAATTTTCTGTATTTTGGTGTTCATTTTGTCTGCCCTCTGATCAATAGGGATAAGAGGCTATTGAGAAATAGCTTGGACCTATGTTTGTTCCTAATTAAAAAAAAAAAAAAAGTCAATTGAAAAGTTGGTATGTACTGATAGGATAAAATTACAAAATCCCCTGCAGGTAAACAAAAAGAAAGAGACAAAGTAACCACAAAGTTTCCAAGAGTTTGTCTTGAGAACACAATCCAATCTTTGCATGTAGAGTGTAGCAAACATATTTCTCAAATATTTTCTTTGGCCTAAAATTCCTGCCTAAATCAATTGAGTATAAAATGGAATCTGATGCTCAGAAACCTATGTAGAATTATAGAAAAGTTACATAGATACTACAGAGTTCCCATGTATTCTACAGAGAATTTATCATGTAGCCTTATCTAGATCATGTAAATATTATAATTTTCTTTCCAAAGTAATTTCCCACCTATTATTTTATTGCATTCTCACATCAGTCCTGCTACTCTGATAATACAGCAATTATCATTTCTATTTTACCTACAAAAAGTCTGAGGTTGAACTATTAAAGAACAGTCTCAGTTCAGTTCAGTTCAGTCACTCAGTCGTGTCCGACTCTTTGTGACCCCATGAATCGCAGCACTCCAGGCCTCCCTGTCCATCACCAACTCCTGGAGTTCACTCAAACTCACGTCCATTGAGTAAGTGATACCATCCAGCCATCTCATCCTCTGTCGTCCCCTTTTCCTCTTGCCCCCAATCCCTCCCAGCATCAAAGTCTTTTCCAATGAGTCAACTCTTCACATAAGGTGGCCAAAGTACTGGAGTTTCAGCTTCAGCATCATTCCTTCCAAAGAAATCCCAGGGCTGATCTCCTTCAGAATGGACTGGTTGGATCTCCTTGCAGTCCAAGGGACTCTCAAGAGTCTTCTCCAACACCACAGCTCAAAAGCATCAATTCTTCAGTGCTCAGCTGTCTTCACAGTCCAACTCTCACATCTATACATGACTACTGGAAAAACCATAGCCTTGACTAGATGGACCTTTATTGGCAAAGTAATGTCTCTGCTTTTGAATATGCTATTTATGTTGGTCATAACTTTTCTTCCAAAGAGTAAGCATCTTTTAATTTCATGGCTGCAGTCACCATCTGCAGTGATTTTGGAGCCCCCCAAAATAAACATCACTAAAATATGAGTAGATATGAATCTAAATAAAAACCTATGGATTTTCAGTTAAATACTCATTATATTCACCTGTTTTTGAGGTATTGTAATTATGTTGTTTATTTTTCATATTTGTCCTTGCCTGAAAATATATGCTTTTCCATGAGTTCACTTGGAATTAAATTTCTGATGCAGTAATGGTTAAGGGCTCTTTAACTTTCTTTCTTTTTTTTTAATCATGATAATGCACTCAAAATCTAGTAAATCATTGGATAAGATTGAGGAGTAATGGGATGGGGTGTGGGACTTCTGCTTTTATACTGTTCTATTTTATGTCTTTCAAGTGTATTCTTATTTTTAAAATTTCTTCTTTGTAATATAAAATTGAATATATTTTCACATAATGTTTACTATCTCTTATTTACATAATATCCTCACATAAAATTTAGTTTTTATTTCCAACCACCAACTGTATGAGATGGTTTTGATCACTTCACATGGCTTGCAGTGTACATAATGAAATTCCCTTCTAACCTAATTAATGTTTCTACAGTTTTCATTTTCATGATTTATTTTAAATCAGTCTTGGTTTTTATAAATAAAAATCACTCTCTTTAGTACATCTGCAATATTATCTCCCTTCTTGTTTCACTTACTCTTTTCATTTACTCTTTTGTTTTCCATATAAAATGATTTGTATTTACTTATCACATAGAAATTTAAAAAAAAAAGAATAAAGCTTTGTGTGAATGATAGGGAATGGAGCATTATAAGTATATGTACATTTGAAAGTTTATTCAAGTCTCGAGACTAGACAAACTCGTGCTATGGTATAATTTCCCTTTTAAAGGTTAACTTTAGGAATAACAGACTTCTGTTTGCAATTTCTCACAGAAATCCTTTTAGAGAATTTTGCCCATCACTGCTTTGAACACTCTGGTTCAATGTCCAGTTTTATTATCCCAGTTGTTTGTGCAGTGTGTAGTGTAAAAGCCTCCATCAATAAACATTATAAGAATGAAATTTACATTAGTCAGTAGGCACTTAAGATCAAACTAAGCTGGGTCATCTAACACTTTTATTTAATAATAGAGTCCTTGTATATCCTTTCCAGTGGAATTGCAAATTAAACTCCTGCAATGATTTTGTTGATACTCATAAAATAGCTTTAGACTGGGATTTTAAAGGTGTTTTACAAATACTGATCCTTTTAACACTTCAACTGATAAGGATTATGAATAGTAGTTTCTAACCAGGACTAAGAGATCATCCATTGGTGCTGTAAATTGCCAGAACATAGAGCCAACATAAGGAGTAGATTTTCTGTGCTTGTCACTCTCTAGTACTCACTTTAATCATGGGATGCAAGACACTCAATAAATGCAAGCCACAAATCTGTGATTCTAATTCAAAACCAACCTTGAGAAATCAAAAGTTTCACAAAAGAACAGTAGGTAATATAAAGAGCTAAGTAATGACTTATCCTCTCAAAGATACAGGAGTGCACTGTTGTGGATTATGTTGAAAAATGTTTATTTTGTAGAACATTTAACCAATCATTTAACCAAAAAAAGTCTTCAGAATTCACAGCTATTTTTACACTTTTTTATATTATTGTGTAATTATCATAAAAAGGAGGTGAGTTATTTTCATTACCACTTCACAGAAAGGAAGTTATTCAAAGACATGAAATATCTTCCCCAGTCTCTCTGTTAGTCAGTAGTGGATCTAAGACTGAAAGTCAGATCTGTTGATGCCAAGATATGGGCTCTTTAACACCTGTCATTCTGGCTTTCTATGGGAATGTCTATCCTTTATTAATTTTTTTACAAATCCCAAGCACACAATATTTTTATGTTTTCTATGCCCTCAAACTTGATAGCTTTAAGAGACAAAAGGAATCACAACTCTATTGTTAGAAACATTCCAGAATACAAAATTTAATGTGTATAATAGAATAGTAATGAATCATATATGTAGACATTCTCCCACAATATTATATAATTCTGCTGCTGCTGCTAAGTCGCTTGAGTCATGTCTGACTCTGTGCGACCCCATAGATGGCAGCCCACCAGGCTCCCCCATCCCTGGGATTCTCCAGGAAAGAACACTGGAATGGGTTGCCATTTCCTTCTCCAAATATTATATAATAGAGCAAAGCAAATAACTAATGACTACCAAGAAAAAAATACTGGTGTCATTAGACATAATGCACTAAAATTCATCAATCATACATATTGAAGGAATATCCACTATACCAAAAGACTCTGGCACTCATACTTGACACATAATTCTATGCTTCATAATCTGAGTTTGTCCATTTAAGGCGTAATAAGCATCAGAATAAGTGCGGGTGGCTGCCACCGGCACACTAAGCGCGGCCAAGGGGAGCTACCCACGTCCGAGGTCAGGGGCAGAAGCCGGGAGGACCCCATGCCCAAAGGGCGGCAGCCAAGAGGACTTACCCCACGTCCGAGGTCATGGGCAGCAGCAGAGAGTGCCAGGCTGCAACAGCGCAGGAATGGCGGAGAAGATCTACCCAATTCCAAGGTCAGTGGCGGCAGCTGAGAGGAGCTACCCTGCCTCCGAGGTCAGGGGCGACCACCGAGAGGACCTACCCCCACGCCCCCACGCCGGAGGCCAGGGGCGGCGGGTGGGAGGAGCAACCCCACGTCAAAGGAGCTGTGGCTGGGCGGAGCAGGAGGGCGTAGAGGAGCTATCCCACGTTGAAGGTCACGAAGGGCGGCAGTGAGGAGATACTCCTCGTCCAAGGAAAGGAGCAGCAGCTGTGCTTTGCTGGAGCAGCCGTGAAGAGATACCCCACACCCAAGGTAAGAGAAACCCAAGTAAGATGGTAGGTGTTGCAAGAGGGCATCAGACGGCAGACACACTGAAACCAAACTCGCAGGAAACTATTCAATCTAATCACACTAGGACCACAGCCTTGTCTAACTCAATGAAACTAAGCCATGCCCGTGGGGCAACCCAAGACAGGCGGGTCATGGTGGAGAAATCTGACAGAATGTGGTCCACTGGAGAAGGGAATGGCAAACCACTTCAATATTCTTGCCTTGAGAATCCCGTGAACAGTATGAAAAGGCAAAATGGTAGGATACTGAAAGAGGAACTCCCTAGGTCAGTAGGTGCCCAATATGCTACTGGAGATCAGTGGAGAAATAACTCCAGAAAGAATGAAGGGATGGAGCCAAAGCAAAAACATTTCCCCAGCTATGGATGTGACTGGTGATAGAAGCAAGGTCCAATGCTGTAAAGAGCAATATTGCATAGGAACCTGGAATGTCAGGTCCATGAATCAAGGCAAATTGGAAGTAGTCAAATAAGAGATGGCAAGAGAGAATGTCAACATTCTAGGAATCAGCGAACTCAAATGGACTGGAATGGGTGAATTTAACTCAGATGACCATTATATCTACTACTGCAGGCAGGAATCCCTCAGAAGAAGTGGAGTAGCCATCATGGTCAACAAGAGTCCGAAATGCAGTACTTGGATGCAATCTCAAAAATGACAGAATGATCTCTGTTCATTTCCAAGGCAAACCATTCAATATCACAGTAATCCAAGTCTATGCCCTAACCAGTAATGCTGAAGAATCTGAAGTTGAAAGGTTCTATGAAGACCTACAAGACGTTATAGAAGTAACACCCAAAACAGATGTCCCTTTCATTATAGGGGACTGGAATGCAAAAGTAGGAAGTCAAGAAACACCTGGAGTAACAGGTAAATTTGGCCTTGGAATACAGAATGAAGCAGGGCAAAGACTAATAGAGGTTTGCCAAGAAAATGCACTGGTCATAACAAACACCCTCTTCCAACAACACAAGAGAAGACTCTATACATGGACATCACCAGATGGTCAACACCAAAATCAGATTGATTATATTCTTTGCAGCCAAAGATGGAGAAGCTCTATACAGTCAGCAAAACCAAGACCAGGAGCTGACTGTGGCTCAGACCATGAACTCCTTATTGCCAAATTCAGACTTAAATTGAAGAAAGTAGGGAAAACCATTAGACCATTCAGGTATGACCTAAATCAAAGCCCTCATGATTATACAGTGGAAGTGAGAAATAGATTTAAGGGCCTAGATCTAACAGAGTGCCTGATGAACTATGGAATGAGGTTCATTACATTGTACAGGAGACAGAGATCAAGACCATCCCCATGGAAAAGAAATACAAAAAAGCAAAATGGCTGTCTGGGGAGGCCTTACAAATAGCTGTGAAAAGAAGAGAAGCAAAAAGCAAAGGAGAAAAGGAAAGATATAAACATCTGAATAAAGAGTTCCAAAGAATAGCAGGAAGAAATAAGAAAGCCTTCCTCAGCGATCAATGCAAAGAAATAGAGGAAAACAACAGAATGGGAAAGACTAGAGATCTCTTCAAGAAAATCAGAGATACCAAGGGAACATTTCATGCAAAGATGGGCTTGATAAAGGACAGAAATGGTATGGACCTGACAGAAGCAGAAGATATTAAGAAGAGGTGGCAAGAATACGCAGAAGAACTGTACAAAAAAGATCTTCATGACCCAGATAATCACGATGGTGTGACCACTCACCTAGAACCAGACATTCTGGAATGTGAAGTCAAGTGGGCCTTAGAAAGCATCACTACGAACAAAGCTAGTAGAAGTGATAGAATTCCAGTTGAGCTATTTCAAATCCTGAAAGATGATGCTGTGCAAGTGCTGCACTCAATATGCCAGCAAATTTGGAAAACTCAGCAGTGGCCACAGGACTGGAAAAGATCAGTTTTCATTCCAATCCCAAAGAAAGGCAATGCCAAAGAATGCTCAAACTACCGCACAATTGCACTCATCTCACACACTAGTAAAGTAATGCTCAAAATTCTCCAAGCCAGGCTTCAGCAATATGTGAACCGTGAACTTCCTGATGTTCAAGCTGGTTTTAGAAAAGGCAGAGGAACCAGAGATCAAATTGCCAACATCTGCTGGATCATGGAAAAAGCAAGAGAGTTCCAGAAAAACGTCTATTTCTACTTTATTGACTATGCCAAAGCCTTTGACTCTGTGGATCACAATAAACTCTGGAAAATTCTGAAAGAGTTGGGAATACCAGACCACCTGACCTGCCTCTTGAGAAACCTATATGCAAGTCAGGAAGCAACAGTTAGAACTGGACATGGAACAACAGACTGGTTCCAAATAGGAAAAGGAGTACGTCAAGGCTGTATATTGTCACCCTGTTTATTTAACCTATATGCAGAGTACATCATGAGAAATGCTGGACTGGAAGAAGCACAAGCTGGAATCAAGATTGCCTGGAGAAATATCAATAACCTCAGATATGCAGATGACACCACCCTTATGGCAGAAAGTGAAGAGGAACTAAAAAGCCTCTTGATGAAAGTGAAAGTGATAAGTGAAAAAGTTGGTAAAGCTCAACATTCAGAAAATGAAGATCATGGCATCCGTTCCCATCACTTCATGGGAAATAGATGGGGAAAGAGTGGAAACAGTGTCAGACTTTATTTTTCTGGGCCCCAAAATCACTGCAGATCGTGATTGCAGCCATGAATTTAAAAGATGTTTACTCCTTGGAAGGAAAGTTATGACCAACCTAGATAGCATATTCAAAAGCAGAGACATTACTTTGCCAACAAAGTTCATCTAGTCAAGGCTATGGTTTTTCCTGTGGTCATGTATGGATGTGAGAGTTGGACTGTGAAGAAGGCTGAGTGCCAAAGAATTGATGCTTTTGAACTGTGGTGTTGGAGAAGACTCTTGAGAGTCCCTTGGACTGCAAGGAGATCCAACCAGTCCTTTCTGAAGGAGATCAGCCCTGGGATTTCTTTGGAAGGAATGATGCTAAAGCTGAAACTCCAGTACTTTGGCCACCTCATGCGAAGAGTTGACTCATTGGAAAAGACTCTGATGCTGGGAGGGATTGGGGGCAAGAGGAGAAGGAGACAACAGAGGATGAGATGGCTGGATGGCCTCACTGACTCCATGGACGTGAGTCTGAGTGAACTCCGGGAGTTGGTGATGGACAGGGAGGCCTGGCGTGCTGCGATTCATGAGGTCGCAAAGAGTCAGACATGACTGAGCAACTGATCTGATCTCTTGAATATTGATGAGATATTCTCCACAAAGATATAGTTTTAGTTCATCTGTCGGAAAACAAAGAACAATAAAGTATTGTTAGGATACCACTTGCCATTTCATGTACAACGATACCTGTGCTCTTAAAGAAAGAAAAATAAGTTGCCTAAGGAATATATTCAGAGAAGGCAATGGCACCCCACTCCAGTACTCTTGCCTGGAAAATCCCATGGACAGAGGAGCCTGGTAAGCTGCAGTCCATGGGATCGCTAAGAGTCGGACACGACTGAGTGACTTCACTTCCACTTTTCCCTTTCAGGCACGGGAGAAGGAAATGGCAACCCACTCCAGTGTTCTTGCCTGGAGAATCCCAGGGACGGGGGAGCCTCGAGGGCTGCAGTCTCTGGGGTCGCACAGAGTTGGACACGACTGAAGCGGCTTAGCAGCAGCAGCAAGGAATATATTCCCAATATAAGGTAGAATAAACCAATGTTGTATATTCAATTGATAAAACACTCTTAATGAAGTTGAAAGAATATGATGAAATTGAAGATGAAAACGGAATAGTTGCTAAAAAGCTCTAACAAGATACTTGCCTAATGAACCTTTAGAGGTCTAGCAAATAAATTCCTTACAACTTCCTACATCTAAGCATATAAATATATTTTAGTCATGGTGTGTATATTTTCACACTGGACTGAAGCCTTCCTTTGTAGCCAGGCTACTGTATCCTTTGTAGCTAAAGTTGTCTTGGAAAAGATTTTCTCCACCTGGGGAAGTCTCTCAAACTGTACCGTGATTGAGGATCCTGTTTTACTGAGAAGTCTTGCCGTTTTACAATACTTTGATTGTGTTTACCAACCTCAATCCTCTGATTTACTCAGACACAGTAAGACTCAATCATTTGGTCTCAGTTATTAACACTCAGCTGGCAAAATGTGCTGTTGTTTAGTTGTGTCTTACTGTTTTGTGACCCCATGGACTGTAGTCCTTCAGGCTCCTCCATTCATGGGATTTTCCAGCAAGAATACTGGAGTGAGCTGCAATTTCCTTCCCTAGAGGATCTTCCTGACCCAAGGGTCAAACTCACATCTTGTGCATTGCATGTGGATTCTTTACTGATGAGCCATCACCAGAATTATTGCTGCTGGTCCTTCTTAACCTCAGATCCACCCTTTTTGGAACTCATGAACTTTCACCCTTTGCGATAATCACAGGATGCCCAGTGCATTTGGTTCCTGCTTCTTCTGACCCACAGGTGATAAAGGTGAGATACTCCAATATTGCAGAAGTCTAATTGCTTCTATTAAAAATAACTTTGCTTTCATAGAGTAACCTTTCTGTTGTATGCTCTCAAGAGATGAAGACCTTAATCATCACAGTTTGCAACTTGGAGGTTTTTTCTAGTTAAAAAAAATAATAATAATACCTCCAGAGGAACTCTCTTTAACCTCACTAGAAATGCTCCTCTCAGGTACTGCTAATCAATCCTTGTGACGTTAAACTCCAAGGGATAGACCCTTGTATTTACATGGCACACCTGAGGAAAGCACAGAACCCTGATTGGACTTGTCCATTATCCGGTGACCTGAAAGTAAAGATTTCCCAGAGTTGAAGCAGATGACATTTGATAAGACAGCTCTCCCAATATATCCCGAATAGGCTGTTGGAAGTTTGTCGCCAAAACTTTGCTGATGACATAACAATTCAGACTGTCTCTAGTGTCTGGGATCTTAATAACAGATGAACTTTAGATAAAGAGGACCTAAGAGTTTTCCCTCTTACCCCTCCTTATTTTTCAAACGTGGCCTTAATAGGTTTCCTTCCTATGTGAGACATTACATTCAGGAAAGGTCTTTCCTGACATTGACATTCCTGTTGACCAGTGATGCTTCAGAGAAAGACCTTGATCAGAAAGGGGAAATGTAATGTAATAAACACAAACCTCAATTAAATATAATTGAGAGACAAGAAGGGGATCCTATGCTCTGTGAGGATAACAGCGCTCAGTAGGAAAAAGACAGTCCTTTCCTAGCAAGGACTCACCCAACAAAAAGGCATGGACTCTGTGTTTGCTATGTCCCTCTTAACTTCCTTTACCCCTCTATGTGAGAACTTGCATGTTCTTACATAGAGAACATGCCTGTTCATGGTTGCAGACCCCAAATCGCAATTCTCTGTCGATCCCAAGTAAATCTGTTATTTCTAGAGAAATATTTGGCAGTTGGTTTCAGGTCAATATCCTGAATTTTGTATTTTCTTACATATTTAACATTTATATTTGAGACAGAAAAACATGAAGACTTCCAATTTTCCTCAAAATATTGTTCTTTAAAATTGTCTTTAAATTGAACAAAAGGGCCATAACTAAATGAATACATTACTTTAATATGAATCATAAGCATATTGAATGAATGTTAATATTTGGTCATAATTAATATATATTTATATCTTTCTAGTACTTATCCATAGAAAAAGCAAAATGGGCAATGGTGTCTTAATATCACATTAGATGAACTATAGAAAAAAAAAAACTGTGACTTTTTATGGATATGCTGTGTTGTCTCAAGGCTAAAATAATATCCTACAATATCTGAGTTCTTGCATCTCTTCACACATACTTTTATAAAAATTTTACAGAGAAAGATTATGTGGCTATTTTCAACAAAGATCCCAAGCTCCCTAAGATTTTGAGAAGGCAACTCCAGTGACAGACTTTACCAATAATGGCTGTAGCAAAAAAAAAAAAATTTAAAGTGTTTTCTTTTCATTAACTTTCAAATAACATTGTATCATCATATGTGTGTCCTGTATTTTTGAAAGTGAAAGTGAAAGTCTCTTAGTCATGTACAATTCTTTGTGACCCCATGGACTATACAGTCCATGGAATTCTCCAGGCCAGAATACTGGAGTGGGTAGCCTTTCCCTTCTCCAGGGAATCTTCCCAACCCAGGTCTACAGCATTGCAGGAGGATTCTTTACCAGCTGAGCCACACTTTAGACCCAATCTAAAGACCCACTATGATGGTAAACACTTCTGGCCAAATTACTTTTTATTAGAAGAGTTATATGGCACCCCACTCCAGTACTCTTGCCTGGAAAATCCCATGGACAGAGGAGCGTGGTAGGCTGCAGTCCATGGGGTCGCTAAGAGTTGGACACAACTGAGCGACTTCACTTTCACTTTTCACTTTTCACTTTCATGCACTGGAGGAGGAAATGGCAACCCACTCCAGTGTTCTTGCCTAGAGAATCCCAGGGACTGCGGGGCCTGGTGGGCTGCCGTCTATGGGGTCCCACAGAGTCAGACACAACTGAAGCGACTTAGCAGCAGCAGCAGCAGCAGAAGAGTTATGCAAGCAAAGGATACAAAGGCCTGAGATAAATAGAAATAAATTTCTCTTAGTTTTTTTTTTTTTTTTTAATTCCATGATGTGCTTGCAGGTATGCTTAGTCTCTCAGTTTTTTTCCAACTTTTTGCAACTCTGTGGACTGAAGCCCTCCAGGCTTCTCTGTCCATGGATTTCTCCAGGCAAGAACACTGGGGTGGGTAGCCATTCCCTTCTCCAGGGAATCTTCCAGACCCAGGGATTGGATGGAGGTCTTTTGCATTGCAGGCAGATTTTTTACTGTCTGAGCCACCAGGGAAGTCCAAATTAATATATATATTCAGCTTGTTAAAGCATATATATATATATATATGCTTTAACAAGCTGAATAGAATGCTTCCTTATAGTCATTTGAGTTTATTTCTCTACTTTCCATCTACTAGTGCTGACAAATTCCTCAAAACTCAGTGGTATACAGCAGTAGTATTTCTTATACACTTTATGCATTTGTGGGTTCATAAGGGTGGCTCTACTCAAATCTTTTCTCATTTTTCTGGCAGAAGCAGCTACACAAGGCATGTTATTCTCGATGTGATGACAGAAGGACAAGAGAGCAAGCGTATGTCAAGCCTATACTGAAATCACATCCACTAACATCTCATTGACCAAATCATGTCCTATACCCAAGCCCAGTCTCAATGGAATATAGAAGCAGGCTATGTTCACAGTAGGAGGGAGAGGTAAGGTAATGTTTACTAATGAATATTCAAACTATCTTGGTCACTAAGCCAGTTACACAAACTATTTGAAATTATGTAATTTGATTATTTTGTGCAAATCACACACATGTAACACTGGAAAGAGTTGTTCTATGAAAACTTAATGCAATGTTTTGAGCTTACTCAATAAAGACAAATAGAAAAAAAAATCTATTGACTGAAGTATGGCTGATTTTGTTGTAAAATATTAGAGGTTGGAGACAAACAAAATTCTAGATGATTTTTTTCCCTCAGATTGCTTTGCAATAATCTTTTGTTTCTTACTCTATTTTAAAAAATTAATTTATAAATGATGAGCGACACTAGATAATGTAAAATCATGTAGCATTCCAACTGGGGACTTAACAGCCCTAGACTGGCCTTAGCAGTACATCAAATAGTATTTTTGTATTTGTGTATATCTGTGTTTGTTTAAATTTAAAATAAAATATGTATTTATGTACTGAGAGTTGTGATTTTCTAGATTAACTTTTTAATTAACTGAAAAATTATCACTCTTGAGCATATCAGAGATAAAAACCTCCTGGTATGAAAAAGGGAGATTTAATTATTCAAAGGAAAAAATTAACTTTAGCATAAGTTTGCACCTTTAGCTAAGTACCAAATTTTCAGAAACTCACTTGACCCCTCTGCCCTTAAGGACAAGATGATTAAAGCAGAATAGCAGTTATAAGTGAATAGAATTTCCAATGAGATCTGTACCACTTTGATCTCTTTATTACTTTGGAAACATTGGCAAAACAGCCTTTTCTAAATGTCTTCTTTCACTAGATAACCTTCTAATCAGTATGCTCAAACAAAGGCACTGTTAAAAGGATCCTGGTGAGCTGCAGTTTATGGGGTCCCAAAGATTTGGACACAACTGAGCCACTAACACACACACACACACACACATACATATCCTGAGTCAAGAAACCTTTACTTGCAATTGAAGCTTAAGACAAGATTCTCAGCTGCTTGAATCTCTTTTGCTTACCTCTCCTGAGTTTACTGAGAAACAAGTCTTAGCCCTGGGAAAGCTCTCTAAGAAGAGTATGCATGGTTTATGTTTCAAAGTAAATTTAAATTTTAAAACTTAATTTTTCCAAATGTATATTCTTGGCTTTATTTTTTGTAACATTTGCCCATAGAACATATCCTGCAAGTCCTCTATTTTGATTTTCTCTATACTAAATATCTGAGGGCTTCCCTAGTGGCTCAGACGGTAAACCGTCTGCCTGCAATGCAGGAGACCCAGGTTCAATCCCTGGGTTGGGAAGATCTCCTGGAGGAGGAAATGGCAACCCACTCCAGTACTCTTGCCTGAAAATTCCAATGAAGGAGGAGTCTGGTAGGCTCCTCCTACCAGACTCCATGGTAGGAGGTCCATGGGGTTCCAAAGAGTCAGACACGCTGAACGACTTCACTTATACAACTGACGGGCGTGGTTAGGGTCATTTTCTGCATGTTTTCAATGGCTTCTTGGTCTTTTTTAAAAAATATGACTGCCTCAGTTTTGTTTGTGTGTCTAATCTGCTTTAGTAGAACTGATTCTTTTGAACAAAAACTGCAGTCTCTTTTCACAAGTTTTCATTCCATTATTTAATATTGAATTAAATATATAGCTACTGTTTTTTTTTCCCAGGTAACTTGTGTTTTCCTAGGAGGCCAAGAATTATGCATCAATTCATTTCAGATTTGTCAGTTTCTCTTCTTTGCTGATAGATAATATAATTTCATTGTTGGTGAATAACTTCTTATACACTGTCAGCTTCATCATTTTGAATGCAATCACACTCTTAATATGCAAGTTTCATCTAGAAATTTTCTATTCCATTTTCCTGTCATTGCTGATGAAATGCTTTGTAAACATACAAGCTTTACCACTGAAATATATCTTCTATTATAAAGAAAGCTTTTCAGAGACCCAGATATCATGATGGAATTGAATATTTATGTTTACAAGTCTACTGTCTTACCTTGTCATAAAACCTGGGATAAGGAAAGGATATTTACAATAAAAAGCACTTATTGGCTGATTCATATACACATATATGCTCTTTATCCTAAAATGAGTCTTTCCTAATGATTCCAAATAACTACCACAATACAAAGGTGGGGGGTGGGTGAAAAGCCTTTGATAGGATACCCTTTACACCCTTACTGTAGTAAAGTTTTACTACCTTATTATTTCCAAGAAATGGTGACACATTTAAAATGGACCAGAAAAGAATGGTGTTCACCCTTTTGCTCTATGGGAAATCACTTTTATTTATTTTTTATAAGATATTTTTCAGATGTCAACATGTGCAAATAAAATTATTTTAGAAATTAAAGGCAATTCTAATTTGAAGCTGAATTCCTTATAAAATTGTGGGTGAAGTGGGGCACTGAAATAGAGTAGTCCTTTTAGTTTGAATTTTCTAAACTTTTTGATCATTGGTTTTTCTTTCACATGGCCAAGTGGTGGGATAACCACTTACAAAAATAGCCAGGCAGTTAAATAAAATATTTAGTTTGACCAAAAATCAATTCACTAAATTTTATTTTACAAACAAATGGCTCATGCGATTTATATTCAAAATTAGAATTATCCTAGCCTTTGATTAAGAATATCCACAATATATGAGTATGTTAAATAATAAATGAACCATGATTGTTACAAAAGTTTCCTTTAAATGTTGAAAGTAAGCAAACTTGCAGTTCAGTTCAGTTCAGTTCAATCACTCAGTCGTGTCTGACTATTTGTGACCCCATGAGTTGCAGCACTCCAGGCCTCCCTGTCTATCACCAACTCCTGAAGTTCACTCAACTTCACGTCCATTGAGTCAGTGATGCCATCCAGCCATCTCATCCTCTGCCATCCCCTTCTCCTCCTGCCCCCAATCCCTCCCAGCATCAGAGTCTTTTCCAATGAGTCAACTCTTCGCATGAGGTGGCCAAAGTACTGGACTTTCAGCTTTAGCATCATTCCTTCCAAAGAAATCCCAGGGCTGATCTCCTTTAGAATGGACTGGTTGGATCTCCTTGCAGTCCAAGGGACTCTCAAGAGTCTTCTCCAACACCACATGTCAAAGCATCAATTCTTCTGTGTTCAGCTTTCTTTATAGTACAATTCTCACATCCATACATGACCTCTGGAAAACCATAGTCTTGACTAGACAGATCTTTGTGGACAAAGTAATGTCTCTGCTTTTGAATATGCTATCTAGGTTGGTCATAACTTTCCTTCCAAGGAGTAAGCATCTCTTAATTTCATGGCTGCAATCACCATCTGCAGTGATTTTGGAGCCCCAAAAAATAAAGTCTGACACTGTTTCCACTATTTCCCCATCTATTTCCCATGAAGTGATGGGACCAGATGCCATGATCTTAGTTTTTTGAATGTTGAGTTTTAAGCCAACTTTTTCACTCTCCTCTTTCACTTTCATCAAGAGGTTTTTTAGCTCCTCTTCACTTTCTGCCATAAGGGTAGTGTCATCTGCATATCTGAGGTTACTGATATTTCTCCCGGCAATCTTGATTCCAGCTGTGCATCTTCCAGCCCAGCGTTTCTCATGATGTACTCTGCATGTAAGTTAAATAAGCAGGGTGACAATATACAGCCTTGATGTACTCCTTTTCCTATTTGGAACCATTCTGTTGTTCCATGTCCACTTCTAACTGTTGCTTCCTGACCTGCATATAGGTTTCTCAAGAGGCAGGTCAGGTGGTCTGGTATTCCCATCTCTTTCAGAATTTTCCACAGTTTATTGTGATCCACACACTCAAAGGCTTTGGCATAGTCAATAAAGCAAAAATAGATGTTTTTCTTGAACTCTCTTGCTTTTTCTATGATCCAGCAGATGTTGGCAATTTGATCTCCAGTTCCTCTGCCTTTTCTAAAACCAGCTTGAACATCTGGAAGTTCACAGTTCACGTATTGCTGAAGCCTGGCTTGGAGAATTTTGAGCATTACTTTACTAGCATGTGAAACGAGTGCAATTGTGCGGTAGTCTGAGCATTCTTTGGCATTGTCTTTCTTTGGGATTGGAATGAAAACTGACCTTTTCCAGTCCTGTGGCCACTGCTGAGTTTTCCAATTTTCTGGCATATTGAGTGCAGCACTTTCACAGCATCATCTTTCAGGATTTGGCATAGCTCAACTGGAATACTATCACCTCCACTAGCTTTGTTCATAGTGACACTATCTAAGGCCCACTTGACTTCACATTCCAGGATGTCAGGCTCTAGGTGAGTGATCACACCATCGTGATTATCTGGGTCATGAAGATCTTTTTTGTATGGTTCTTCTGTGTATTCTTGTCACCTCTTCTTAATATCTTCTGCTTCTGTTAGGTCCATACCCTTTCTGTCCTTTATTAAGCCCATCTTTGCATGAAATATTCCCTTGGTATCTCTAATTTTCTTGAAGAGATCTCTAGTCTTTCCCATTCTGTTGTTTTCCTCTATTTCTTTGCATTGATCACTGAGGAAGGTTTTCTTATTTCTCCTTGATATTCTTTGGAACTCTGCATTCAGATGCTTATATCTTTCCTTTTATCCTTTGCTTTTCACTTCTCTTTTCACAGCTTTTTTAAGGCCTCCTCAGACAGCCATTTGGCTTTTTTGCATTTCTTTCCCACAGGGATGGTCTTGATCCCTGTCTCCTGTACAATGTCACGAACCTCCATCCATAGTTCATCAGGCATTCTATCAGATCTAGTCCCTTAAATCTATTTCTCACTTCCACTGTATAATCATGAGGGATTTCATTTAGGTCACATCTGAATGGTCTAGTGATTTTCCCTACTTTCTTCAATTTAAGTCTGAATTTGGCAATAAGGAGTTCATGATCTCAGCCACAGTCAGCTCCTGGTCTTGTTTTTGCTGACTGTATAGAGCTTCTCCATCTTTGGCTGCAAAGAATAGAATCATCCGATTTCGGTGTTGACCATGTGGTGATGTCCATATGTAAAGTCTTCTCTTGTGTTGTTGGAAGAGGGTGTTTGCTATGACCAGTGAATTCTCTTGGCAAAACTGTATTTTCCCTGCTTCATTCCCTATTCAAGGCCAAATTTGCCTGTTACTCCAGGTGTTTCTTGACTTCCTACTTTTGCATTCCAGTCCTCTATAATGAAAAGGACATCTTTTTCTGGGTGTTAGTTCTAAAAGGTCTTGTAGATCTTCATAGAACCATTCAACTTCAGCTTCTTCAGCATTACTGTTTGGGGCATAGATTTGGATTATTGTGATATTGAATGGTTTGCCTTGGAAACAGAGATCATTCTGTCGTTTTTGAGATTGCATCCAAGTACTGCATTTCAGACTCTTTTGTTGACCATGATGGCTATTCCATTTCTTCTGAGGGATTCCTGCCCGCAGTAGTAGATATAATGGTCATCTGAGTTAAATTCACCCATTCCAGTCCATTTCAGTTCGCTGATTCCTAGAATGTCAATGTTCACTCTTGCCATCTCCTATTTGACCACTTCCAATTTGCCTTGATTCATGGACCTGACATTCCAGGTTTCTATGCATTATTGTTCTTACAGCATCAGACCTTGCCTCTATCACCAGTCACATCCACAATTGTGTATTGTTTTTGTTTTGGCTCCATCCCTTCATTCTTTCTGAGTTATTTCTCCACTGATCTCCAGGAGCATATTGGGTACCTACCAACCTGGGGAGTTCCTCTTTCAGTGTCCTATCTTTTTGCCTTTTCATACTGTTCATGGGGTTCTCATGGCAAGAATACTGAAGTGGTTTGCCATTCCCTTCTCCAGTGGACCACATTCTGTCAGACCTCTCCACCATGACTGGCCCGTCTTGGGTGGCCCCACACGGCATGGCTTAGTTTCAGTGATTGAGACAAGGCTGTGGTCTGTGCAATTAGATTGACTAGTTTTCTGTGATTATGGTTTCAGTGTGTCTGCCCTTTGATGCCCTCTTGCAACACCTGCTGTCTTACTTGGGTTTCTCTTACCTTGGACGTGGGGTATCTCTTCACGGCTGCTCCAGCAAAGTGCAGCCACTGCTCCTTACCTTAGACAAGGGGTATCTCCTCACAGCCACCCCTCCTGACCTTGAATAGTGAGTAGCTCCTCTCAGCCCTCTTGCGCCCATGCAGCCACCGCTCCTTGGACGTGGAGTTCCTCCTCTCGGCAGCCGCCCCTGGCCTTGGACGTGGGGTAGCTCCTCCTGGCCGCTGCTCCTGACCTCGGATGTGGGGTAGCTCCTGTGCTGTCACAGCCTGGCACTCTCGGCTGCGGCCCCTGACTTCAGACGTGGGGTAGCTCCTCTTGGCCACGCTTTTGTGCGGTCCGTTGCAGCCGGCGTGCTTCTATTATTACTGGGATCATATTAAAATGCAGACTTTGATTCAGTAGTTCTGGAATGAAGCTTTTACAATTGAATTTATGCAAACCCTCAGGGGAGCTACTGCTGCTGCATCATAGACATGCTTTGATAAAATAGGAAGATACACCATCTCTAAGCTTGGGCAATATAAATATCCTATGCTCCAAATCTCCACACCTCCTTCTTATTTTTCTTAGCTGAAAATGACCATTGAAGCCACATGTTTTAAGATCAGTTCAGTTCAGTTGCTCAGTAGTGTCTGACTCTTTGAGACCCAATAGACCGAAGCATGCCATGCTTCCATGCCCGTCACCAACTCCTGGAGCTTGCTCAAATTCATGTCCATTGAGTCAGTGATGCCATCCAACCATCTCATCCTCTATCGTCCTCTTCTCCTCCTGCCTTTAATCTTTCCCAGCATCAGGGTCTTTTCCAATGAGTCAGTTCTTTGCAGAGAAGGCAATGGCACCCCACTCCAATATTCTTGCTTGGAAAATCCCGTGGATGGAGGAGCCTGGTAGGCTGCAGTCCATGGGGTCTCTAAGAGTCGGATATGAATGAGTGACTTCACTTTCACTTTTCACTTTCATACATTGGAGAAGGAAATGGCAAACCACAGCAGTGTTCTTGCATGGAGAATCCCAGGGATGGGGGAGCCTGGTGGGCTGCCATCTATGGGGTTGCACAGAGTCGGACACGACTGAAGTGACTTAGCAGCAGTTCTTTGAATCAGGTGGCCGAAGTATTGGAGCTTCAGATTCAGTATCAGTCTTTCCCATGTATATTCAGGACTGATTTCCTTTAAGATCGACTGGTTTGATCTCCTTGCAGCAGTATGTCAAGGCCATATGTTGTCATCCTGTTTACTTAATTTATATACCGAGTATATCATGAGAAATGTCAGGCTGGATGAATTACAAGCTGGAATCAAGACTGCTGCGAGAAATACCAATAACTTTGGATATTCAGATGACACCACCCTTACAGCAGAAAGCAAAGAGGAACTGAAGAGCCTCTTGATGAAGATGAAGGAGGAGAGTGAAAAAGCCAGCATAGAACTGAATATTTAAAAAAAATAAGATCATGGCATCTGGTCCCATCACTTCATGGCAAATGGAAGAGGAAAAGGTGGAAGCAGTGACAGATTTCCTTTTCTTGGTATCTAAAATCACTGTGGATGGCAACTGCAGGCTTGAAATTAGGAGACAATTGCTTCTTGACATAAAAACTTGACAAACCTAGACAATGTGTTAAAAATCAAACACATCACATTTCCAAACAAAGGTCCATATAGTTAAGGCTATGATCTTTGCAGTAGTCATGTACAGATGTGACAGCTGGATGATAAAGAAGGCAGACTGTTGTTTTTGAACTGTAGTGTTGGAGAAGACTCTTGAGAGTCCCTTGGACTGCAAGGATATCAAACCAGTCAATCCTAAAGGAAATCAACCCTGAATACTCTTTGGAAGAACTGATGCTGAAGTTGAAGCTCCAATACTTTGGCCACCTGATGCGAAAAGCCAACTCATTAGAAAAGACACTGGTGCTGGGAAAGCTTGAAGGCTGAAGAAGAGGGCAACAGATGTTCAGATGGTTGGATGCCATCATTGACTCAATGGACATGAACTTGGGCAAACTCCAGGAGATGGAGAGGGACGGGGAAGCCTGGCATGCTGCAGTCCATGGGGTCTTGGAGTCAGACACAACTTGGTGATTGAAGAACAACAACAATATTAATGATGCTGAACATATTTTTATGTATTTTTTGCTTTTGGGCCATCTTCTTTGGAGAAATGTCTATTTAGGTCTTCACCCATTCTTTGATTTGTTGTTTTTTTTTTTTTTTCTTGATATTGAGCTGCTTGAATATCTTGGAGACTAAACGTTCTTTAACAGAAACATTGCTTTGCTGACAAAGGTTCATATAGTCAAAGATGGATATGAGACTAGGACCATAAAGAAGGCTGGGCACTGAAGAATTTTTGCTTTCAAATTGTGCTGCTGGAGAAGACTCTTGAGAATCCCTTGGACAGCAAGGAGCTCAAACCAGTCAATCCTAAAGGAAATTGACTCTGAATATTCATTGGAAGGACTGATGCTGAAACTCCAATACTTTGGCCACCTAATGAAAAGAGTTGACTAGTTCAAAAAAACCCCGATGTTAGTAAAGACTGAAGGCAAAAGGAGAAAGTACAAAGGCAAAAGGACAGCAGAAGATCAAACAGTTATATAGCATCACTGACTCAATGGGCATGGATTTGAGCAAACTCCAGGAAACAGTGAAGGACAGGGGAGCATGGTATGCTGCAGCCCATGGGTTGCAAAGAGTCGGACATGACTTAGTGACTGAACAACAGCAATCCCTCATTGGTCACTTTGTTTGCAAATATTTTCTCCCAAGTACATTTTAATATTACCTATAAATTTACCAATCTGTCAAGTAATTTACCTTTTTTATTGCCAATTTTTCTACTGAGTGTTTTGTATTGATTATGTATTGAAACAAACTCATTGTTCATCATTGATTTTAACCCTTTAGGTGTTATATACTTCCTTTCATCATCGTTTGTGGCAATATTTTTTCATATGGTTTCTTTTTTAGAAGACTTATTTATTTATTTTATTTTTTGGCTGTAGTGGGTTTTCATTACTGCACATAGGCTTTCTCTAGTTGCGGCAAGCAGGGGCTACTTTTTATTGTGGTCGTCTTATTGTAGTGGCTTCTCTTGTGGAGCACAGGCTCTAGGTGCAGGGTTTCAGTCACTGCACCAAGTGGACTCAGTAATTGCAGCTCGTGGGCTCTAGAGCTGCATCTCAGTAGTTGTGCAGTATGGACTTGGTCCACTCCTTGCGGGATATTCCCAGACCAGGGTGAGAACCGGTGTCCCTTTCATTGCAAGGTGGATTCTTAAACACTGGACAACCAGGGAAGCCCTCTCATACAGTGTCTAGAAAATAGTCTCTTTTGCTTTATATCCAGAAGGTAATTTAGACTCCATTATTTTATTTTCAAATAAGCGCTGAAATTGAACATTACATTACAAGTGTCGGAAAAATCCGAAGTACTTCTATTCCTTTCCCTAGTATAAAATTGAATAAATAGTAATGCAACAATCATGATTCATTAAAATTTGAACCAATGTAATATATTATGAACAATACTTAGAAAAATTCAGTAGCCCTTCTACTCGGCAATCCACACACATTTTTCTATATGTCAATTCTTTTTCATTTGTCTTGCCTTGAATGTAGGATTTCATTTAAATAAGGGTTTGCAGCAAAGGATTGTTTTTTCCTCTTTCTGTGAAGTTTCAGTGCAGTCATCTCTGAGAATAGCCTAGATGCTTAATGATTTTCTGAGTGTGATTTTCTGAATCCCTCATGTTAGGCTTAAGCTTCCTTATCCTTGTTCTGTGCCTAATGGGAAGAGGGGACATCTGGCCATCACCTTCCACGTAATTAGCCTTCATATTACAAGATTAGAAGATTGTGCCTTTGCCTTCTGCTTATGTTGAGTCATTAAAATCCAATTCTGTTTCTTATTAACATGAAATTTTAAAAAATGAGCAGAAAGCAAATTCTTCTTCTTATGGTGGCTTGGTATTTATAACAGTGGGAATAAGTTGTTAAGAATTAGGAAAGATCAGATCACAAGGGATTTTTTTAAAGCTAAACATAAATTCAAAAGCAAGAAATGAATTTTAGCCTCTGCCAAAAGGCTTAGATTTATATATAATTGAAATTCCAAATAAAAAGAAATATAAACTAAATTGGATTTGTAATATCTAAATTTTCTATAGGAGATAGATATTAATATTGTCTTTCCAAATCTCTCTATTATACAAACATGATATATATTTCAAAACTCTCTGTTACGGGTGGCTGAAATCCAAAGTTAGAAATTATCAAGAAAACAATTTATGAAGAAAGATTATCTGGAATTTGCAAAAATTAGAAGCAGAAACAGCCTTCAGTGTACCAAGAAGTTAAAGAAGCATTAAACTCCTTTAAGTCTAATGCTCTAAGTCAATTAAGCTAGTTTGACATGTTAAAAAAAAAAAAAACACTGAAAATCAAAATGAAACAACAAAATAAAGTATTTCAGTGAAGTACTGCTCCAAATCTATACCACTTAGCTCATGGCCTGTAAAATATTTGATAATAAAACTTGTTTGGTGAAAGGTTTGCTTAGAGAGAAAATATACTTTACTAATAACCATGCTCTAGTCAGCTTGGGATCTCTGGGAAATGAATTCTGATATGATTAGCATGCCAAAGATCTATTAGCAATGTCTTATGATTAACATCTGCAGAAAGGAAATGAAGGAAAGAGTGGGCAGAGGATAAGTAAAGCAGTGAGAGGGTATCTGTGGAAAGTCTGAACTAATGCTACAGATGGATAATTGTTAAGATGGAATAACCCTTCAAAGCTGTCCCAAATTGGGAAAAGACTCAAGCATTTGTGTTCCCACATGGATCAATTACTGGATGCAGGCTGACACTCGAAGGGGGAATGAATTCAGTAAATTCCAAAAAGGGATGATGGCCAAGTTTCTATAAATAAAAAGCAAATGGTCTCTCTGAGAATAGTAAGTAACCACAGTAGTCCATCATTCAGATACACAACCTAATAATATTTTAATCTGAAAGTTTCTTATTAATGTGTAATTTTTTTTCAATAAGATTATCTGGATAATCTGACCTGCATTTTTCAACAAGATTTCCTTTTTTTATTTCTTTCAAAATTTATTCTGCTTCTTCACCCCAAGTATTTTGAAGTGATATCACTGAAGATAAATAGAGAAGAGATTTTTTAACCACCCTAGGTTTACCTAGAAAATGCAGGGGTTCCAGACCAAGAGCTGGGAGGATCCCTAGCATGAACTGGAACAGGCTTTCTCTGACTTTCCCAGTAGTTCTGGGTTAACTTTTCATTATCTTCAAACTGAGTCTCAGGTTATCAGTAGCTGATCTTCTGGATAATCTAGACAATTTACAAATTATACTGAGTTTGTTGAACTGTCCTTTAAAAGTCATCTTTAAGGTGATTTAAATTTTTTAAGTTTTAATGTCCTTATCTAGAAAATGGGAATAATGATTTTCTTACAAGATTGAATTTTAAAGTAAGTAACACATATAGAACATTCAGTAGTGTCTATTATTAACATAAATTAAGTAATTACTAGCTATTTTATAAGGTGAGTTGAGCGAGAAACATGATAAGGCCAAATATCAAATGTACTTTACATTTGACAGACTGCATTTGGTATATTTCTTTCTTAAGCTCACTTGAATGGGAACCAATCCCATGACCTTTTTTAAGATGAAAGATGATGACAAACTGCTTTTAAAAAATGTAGAAACTTTGTAACAATACCAAGAGGCAGCTATTATTATTCTCATTGTACACATATAAAACACATATAAGTAATTCCCCAACACTTAACGCTACTTCTTGATGGAAGACTAAGGATTCAACTCAAGAAGTCTGACATCAGAGTGCAAGTGTTTAACCACAATATCATTTTGTCTCTACAATAGTAAATTCTCATTGCTCAGGAGTTGTAATTGACACTAGTCACTTGCTTGACAAAAAAACGTAAAACTAGGCTAAAAAGATAGTGTTCAAGTAAACGAAAAGGGTACCATTAATTGATAATTGATTTTTAATTTAATTAATTATTCAGTTAATTTATTCATTTTGGCTGTGCTGAATCTTCTTTGCTGCACCAGGGCTTTCTCTTTTTGCAGCAAGTAGGTAGTTCTCTCTTGTTGTGGTGCCTGGGTTTCATACTGAAGTGGCTTCTCCTGTTGCAGAGCACAGGCTCTAGGGTGCATGGGCTTCAGCAGTTGCAGCACGCAGGCTTAGTTGCCCTGAGGCATATAAGATCTTCCCAGACCAGGATCAAACCCTTGTCCCCTTCGTTGGCAGGCAGATTCTTAATCACTGGACTACCAGGAAAGTACATGATGATTTCTAATATGGGAAAAAAGTATGGCTACAATTACTGATTTGCCATAATTTAATATTAGTCAGCAGCATGAAAGAAAAGTGAAGTCACTCCGTAGTGTTCAACCCTTTGTGACCACATGGACTGTAGCCTACCAGGCGTCTGCATCCATGGGATTTTCCAGGCAAGAGTACTGGAGTGGGTTGCCATTTCAAGCCACTTTATAATGAAGAAAATTGCCTCAGAAGGCATTCATATGATTGGGATTCATATTAAAATTCTAATTCTAGCATGATTTTTGCCAATCTTTTATCATCTAAGAAGTGAAGTGAAAGTCACTCAGTTGTGTCCAACTCTTCATAACTCAGTGCACTGTAGCCTGCCAGGTTCCACTGTCTATGGAACTCTCCAGTCAAGATTACTAGAGTGGGTAGCTGTTTCCTTCTCCTGTAAAGTAAAATAAAGTAAAGTCGCTTAGTCGTGTCTGACTCTTTGCAACCCCATGGACTGTAGCCTACCAGGCTCCTCTGCCCATGGGATTTTCCAGGCAAGAGTACTGGAATGGGTTGCCATTTCCTTCTCTAGGGGATCTTCCAAACCCAGGGATCGAATCCAGGTCTCCCACACTGCAGGCAGATTCTTTACCATCTGAGCCACCAGGGAAGCCCAGGAATACTGGAGTGGGTATCCTATCCTTTCTTCACAGGAACTTCCTAATCCAGGAATTGAACCGGGGTCTCCTGCATTGCAGGTAGATTCTTTTCAAGCCGAGCTACCAGAGAATATCTTTATCATCTAAGATACACTATAAAAAAATAAAAAAGAAAATCAACAAAGATAACTCCAAAATATGTGGACCAAGGAAAGGAAGACTTCTGAAGTCAGTTCTTGTAAAGACATCTCAAGGAAAGCAGAAGAGTAATTAAGTACATTCCAGGCTCCTCTGTCCATGGAATTCTCCATGCCAGAATACTGGAATGGCTAGTCCTTCCCTTCTTCAGGGGAACTTCCCAACCCAGGGATTGAACCCAGATCTCCGGCATTGCAGGCAGATTCTTTACTATCTGAGCCACCAGGGAGACCTGAATACATGCATAACTGACATGTAAAATTGAATAGTTTTCTACTGTGCTATTCCCATAAAAAGAGTTGAACCAGTGGTTAAAAGTTACATTTCAATTCAACATAAAATATTTCCTAAGGAAGGAACTGTTTTTTTCTTTTAGTTTTGCACTTCATTGGAAATGTAATCTTATGTCACAATTTCATAAACAAATGATATAAATGGCAAGCAGTGAATACCCAAAAGGTCTCTGAGGAAATGGTTCAAGAACATTAAACTAGTTATAACAAGACTTGAAGCTTCATTCAACTGAATCTCTTTGTGGAATAGTAATGATAATGATGATCAACCCATGGAATAATGCCTTTTTAGGAGTCATAAACAGAATAATTTTAATATAAGAGAATAGGATTGAAAAATAAATTATACATTTTAAGGGAAAGTATTGATTTGGGGAAATGTTTACTTTATTTACATTTTTACATATGCGCAAATAGATAATAGTAGTTATATATTTCTTTATAACAAATTATCCTCCAAAATAGTGGCTTAAAATAAAATAAATGACCCACTCACAGTGAGTCATTCAGTCAGGAGTTTGGGAATGGTTTATGTGGTAGATCCAATGCAGATTCTTTCATGAGGTTCGATCAGGATGATGGTCAGTGGCTTCCCTGGTGGCTTAGTGGTAAAGAATCTGCCTGACAATGCAGGAGACACGGTTTCCATCCCTGGTCCAGGAAGGTCCCATATGCTGGGGATCAAGTAAGCTCGTGCACCACAACTGTTGAGCCTGTGCTGTAGAGCCCAGGTACTGCATCTACTGAAGCCCTCGCTCCTACAGCCTGTGCTTCACAACAAGAGAGATCACCACAATAAGAAGCCCACACACTGCAACAAAGAGTAGCCCCTGCTAACCACAACTAGAGAAAAGCCTGTGCAGCAGCAAAAGCCCAGCACAGCCAATAATTTTTTTTTTTTTTTTTTTTAAAGATGATGGCCAGAGTTGGAGCCATATGATGGCTTGACTCAGACTGGATGATCTGTTTCCAGGATGGCACACTCAAGTAGTTTTCACAGGAAGCCTCAGTTCCTTTTGACATAACAGCTGATCCTCCAGAGCATGATGATCAAAAGAAAAAGCAAGATAGAATCCTTGATGTCATTTGTGAGTCACCTTTGACTGCACACTCCATCAATTTCATCATTTCCTTTCAGTTAGAAAAGTCATCCCTATTTAATGTGGAAAAGAACTATGGATGGTGAAAATGGCAGGAGTTAGTGATTCTCTTTCAGGCTTCATTGGAAACTTAATGTTGTGTCATAATTTCATAAATGAAGGAAATGTGTACCTTCTTGGAGACTGGCTACCACAGATTATCACAAGATAAAATATTTCCTTTACTATAAATCACAATCAAAATCAGTTTGCAAACATAAAATGTGCAGCTGTTAAGTGGAAAGACTTCAGTTTGAAAATCAACTATTATATCACAATTTAATTTAATTTTTGAGACTAATTTTTTTATTTGAAAAATGAGAATGAAAAGATTTTCCATTCTTTTTCTGAGTTGATGATACTGTTAATCAAGATTGTGAATAAATGTTTCATCATGGACTTAAATTAGTTTGTTCCATATAGTTACTAGAATATTACTAGTACTATAAATCTTTAAGAAAAACTATCCTGGGAGACATGTTGATTTCATTATGGTGATGAAGAGTCAATAAAATAAATTCTAACTTTAAGGATTGACATGTGAAAACTAATGCTATTTTTCAAGATACATATTTCTTCTATTTTCTTCTTCATCTTACTATGCTTCTTATATTCTTTATATATCTGATTTTGTCACAAATAAAAAAAATCTGTCACTGAATTTGAACATATACTTTACATGGGTTCTGATTAACACAATATCATCCATAGGTAAAGAGCTATTTACTTTTGCTCAGGCCATTGGTAAAATGGTTTGTCATCATATAAACATTTAATGCACTAAAATCTAACTATACTTTATGTGAAGAGATATTAAAATATAAAAAGAGAAGAGCAAGACAATCATAAAGAATTTACATTGTGTGCATAATTCACAGTTATGTCTGCTGTTCTCAACTTCACTTTCACTTTTCACTTTCATGTATTGAAGAAGGAAATGGCAACCCACTCCAGTACTGTTGCCTGGAAAATCCCATGGACAGAGGAGCCTGGTGGGCTGCAGTCCATGGGGTCGCTAAGAGTCAGACACAACTGAGCGACTTCACTTTCACTTTTCACTTTTCTTCGTTAGAGAAGGAAATGGCAACCCACTCCAGTGTTCTTGCCTGGAGAATCCCAGGGACGGGGGAGCCTGGTGGGCTGCCGTCTATGGGGTTGCACAGAGTCGGACACGACTGAAGTGACTTAGCAGCAGCAGCAGCTGTTCTCATCAATGAACCCCTAAGTTAGCATCTATTATACTGTTTATAATGCAGTTTAGATTTGCAGAGTATATAGCAAGAGTATATAACTTAACCTTGCTCTGTTCCTAGGAAAGATAGATCAGTCTTTAATTGGTATTTGAAATCCTCCAGGAAGAAATTCACATAAATGAAAAACTACAGCAGCATCAAAGGGGTCTTTGATCAAGAGAATATATGTCAAAAGTTATTTTCCTTTGGTGAAATGAGTGATAATCAAAAAAGATATGGCTATCTATAAAGAAGGTATAGTCTATAAGGCCTTTGCATGGATTGCTTCTTCTTCTTGGAATGCTCATCATGACTAAACCCATCACTTTCTTCAAATTTTGATTCAAAGATTTTCTCAACATGGTCACCTTTGATCACTGTTTTAAATTCTACTACCTTGTCTCCCTGACAGTCTTGATGATCCTTACTCAGTTCCATTTTCTTCTCTTTCCCATTTTATTGTCTTTTTTATTATCTGAATTTTTTCTGTAAGTGTCATAAGAGCATAGTACTCTTTTTAATGCTGAACACCACTTTCTATAACACTGCCCTCAGTGGGAGGTTAATAAATATTTCTTGAATAAATGAATAAATAAGTACTACTTACTTTTGTTCTTCTCCCTTCAGTATTATATCTATTTATATCTAATACATAAGGTGTCTATAATTTGTGGATTTTTTTTCCATCTGAAAGTTACCTTATATTATCACTTTTATTACGAAATCTTGCTGATTTACAAATATGCCTGAATTGATAGAAACCAAATAGTCAGTCTTTTATAGAATAGTAATTCTCAACTTCAGTGTGATAAGGAAAGTCAGTCTGCTGACAGTCTAGAATTTCAGTACATATCCCACACATTCTCATTTCATAAGTCTAGGAAGGAGTCAAAAAGTCAACACAATAAATTAGCAAAGCAGATGCTTTTGATACAGGTAGTAATCTGACAAGAGTTTGAGAAATACTTAGGTCTGCCCACAAATTGAATATGATAAACACTGCCTTTGAATGATAAGCATCCTGTAGATTTTTAACAAATAAAGTATAATGCATTTGCAGTTTGTTTTATATAAGGTGGATCAAAATAGTAAAATTTAAAAAGTCTTTGTTTTATGGTCCTTTTATTGATGCCTCACATTGATTTATGTTAAATGCTATGTGGTAATTAACAAAAGATTTCTCGTTCAACTAGAAAAATTTCCCTGTCTTGACTGATTTTCATCTCTAAGTAAAATTTAAGATCTACTTTTATGAGTAAACCCTGTAGTTACCCCCAAATATTTTGGTTTAGATATGGTAATTAGAATGCAGTTATTTATTTTCCAGAGAATTCCAACGATCAACACAATTTAAACATATCTCTTTTAAGACTGCTTTAGCTACATTACCAATTCAGACTTCTATCTCAATTTATGTAACTGCTTGCAACGTTATTATGTTTTATTTTCTAGGCTAATTTCCTCTTTATTTGCATCAATAATTATTATAACCACGCTTGACAGCAAGATACAGATGAACTTCTCTGTTGCAAAAGATAATTTGTCATTCTTAGCAAAAACCAAATCTATACACCTGCCTGAAATTCAACAATCTATACTAAAAATAAACTTCCATAAAAAGATAAAATAAATAGCATAACATGCCATAAAAGCAAGTTAGGGTGATAGAAGTAAGATATGGAGCAAACCACTTTCTATTTTTTATATCAAAATCACTATTAACTTTTTGACTATTTATTTAATAAGGCTTCCCTAGTGGCTCAGTAAAGAGTCTCCCTGCAGCCCAGGAGACCCGGGTTCGATTCCTGGGTCAGGATGATCCCCTGGAGAAGGAAATGGCAAACCACTCCAGTATTCTTGCCTGGAAAATTCCATGGATGGAGAAGCCTGGCAAGCTACAGTCCATGGGGTCGCAAAGAGTTGGACACAACTGAACAACTTCACTTCCTCTTTCTTTAATAAGGCTTCTTAAAAACATGAACACTATTGAATTCAAGGATTTTAAAGTGAAAAACAAAGGATGTATTTCTCAAAATTGCATTAAAAATGGGTGTGAATTGACTCTTCTAGCCATAGGTGTGAAGATATTTTCTTCAAAGTAAAAGAAAGAGCCGAAATAAGACCTTCTTAAATGAAAGACAAAAAAAAAGGCCACTTTGACTGAGATATTGCAAATTGTTGAAAATTATGAATTATTCAGATTATCTCAAAAATATCCCATTTAACTCTGTGTTTAATCCAGCTTTGTATGAGACATTCTGAGGTTTCTGTCATCCCCAGGTTTGATTCCTTTATCTCTCAGTAGAAGGGCCACAACATTAGTTTGTAATTTAGTTTTATAAACATTTATTGAGCATATACACAGAAAATATGTACTTATTAATAGCAGGAAAGAATGAAAATGCAGATAAAAGAAAACACCATACAGTAAAAGTGGCTCTCAAACTAAGTGATAGACCTAGAATCAAAACTGATTTTGCAAGCTGTTGATTCCACAGTTAATTGTTATTGTATAAAGTTTCAGTAGACCAAAACTGTTTTATAATGAGAATTAGCTGATCAGGCAAAAACTCCAAAAAAAACAGTTTATTTTTTTTCAACCCATCAGAGAACTGAGGACATAAAATCACACACTACTGTTTTTATTCCTTACTATTTGTCAAGTTTGGTGTTGAGAATCTGACACATGTTGCCATGGATGTTCCTCACTATTTGGTCTCCACCCCTTTCAAAATACTTCCTGTATCGAAGGGGTTGGATGTCTGGAAACCAAATGCTCTAATGAGAAAGTACTAGTGAGACATTTGGAAGACAAAAGAGAGAAAGAAGTTATCATTCTCTTTCTACAAGCCTCAGGATATATGGAAGGGTTTGGCAGATACATAGTTTTAGAGTAGTCTCAGTGATTTTCGTGGATTACAGTCACCTCTCACCATTGATGTTCCCTCAGCTCTAAGGCCAGCCTGAGAGCTGGAGATGACTTTGCCTGAATTTTGTTCCTCCATCTTTTGTAAGAGTTTGTGAGCACTTCATTCTTTGTATAAAATTCCTTTGTTCATGATTGCTAGAAGATACATCTTTTCCATTCCCTACTTTGACACTGAGTCTTATAAGCTTTTTCCTCTGTACTGAGTTTAGGTGTATTTAGGTCATGTTCAGATGTAATCGTGTATGTACATGTGTATGCATATATATATACATATTTTTCTAGAGATCCACAACACAAGGGTTATCACTAACTCAAAGAAAAACATGGTTAGGTGGGAATGTTAATAGTAAACATTCAAGTGACCCTTAATATAGATAAAATACCTTGAAAATTTAGTAAGTCAAAATAGAGAATGCTATTCATATTGACGTCTTTATATTTAGCAAATAATATAACAAGATTTGGCTTTATTTGACTAGTCTATGGAAAATTTTAGAAAGTAAGAAAGTATTTTTAAAGATAACAAAACAAATAGATTTATTTTTAGGTTAAATAAAAATAATTCTTCTCAATAGTAAGCGTGCAGAATTTTACTGGCCTTTAAATATTATACCCCTTTTTTTTTTATTGGTTCTGCCAACAAAATGCTCCAATGGTAATGCTAATTATATCTGAGTAAAGATGATAGAAGATAATTATAGAGTATAGCATATGCATGTATCCTACAGCAGAATATGATCCATTTGCTTTAGAGACCCAAGCTAAACTTAAATACCTACAAAGTTCTTTGGATGGGCTTGCTTTTGTTTATTCTAACATGACTATGTACAACAGATAATATTGTCTATACCCATAAGGAGCTCAAAGATTATTTTCAACATTGCCATTTTCTTATTCTAGGGCCTGACTCAGAAAAACTCAAAGAAGCACATTCCCTTAGATGTTGTAGTAGTTAGGACACAAATTATTTGACAACTTGGTCATATAGCTTTAATAACATGAATAGGCTCTGTTTCAGCACATACCCAGGGATGTATAGCTCCATCAAACTAAGAAATTGCAGTAATATAAGAACTTATTTTGTAAATGGGGCAGTTTAGCCAAGCATTTAACAATAATTTTGCTGGAGATTGCAGTAAAAGAAACAAGACGTCCCCGCATCAGGCCTGCAATACTTTTTCTTATAAACATTTAAGGTGAAGGAATTAAAGCATCATTTGTTCTTTATGTCTACCATTTCACCATTTGAGGCTTTGTACACTAAATTTTAGCAGCAAATGATTGTGCTTCAGAAGACAACTACCTTTTATTTATTGTAAAGTATTTTTAAGGGAAGAACAGAGGATGATTTATCTACTGTAAATACAAAAATTGAGATTATTTGTTGGCTGGGAAATCAGGTTAAAGCCACTAATCTGAGGTATGCATAACAAATCAAATATGCATCTTTAATGCAAAAGATTTTTCAGCAGGTGTATTAGAATCTACAAATACGGATTTATTTAATGTTCAAAGAAACAAGTTCAGTTTCTGAGTTAAATATATCATTTGCAATCATTTTGAAGGCAAGAGTACAAAGCATATACGTATGAGTATAATTATTATAATTTCTAAATATCTTTGTTTACATGAGGTACAGGATACAAATTGTATTGAGTAGCTAAATCCATAAGATTCTAAAATTTAAAGTGATCTTCGTGTGTGATGAATGTTTTCTTTTTATTTACTGTAACTGCAAACTTTAGAGTTGAAATTCTAAGGTATGTGTTTATGTATATACACTTAAAGATTCTAAGTCAGACCCCTTATTCCAGGTAAAATTTCATAAAGACTATGCCCAGGTGAAGGCAGGTCACTGAAATCAGAGGTGGAGGGAGGGATGGGGATCTAGATTTCCATGGTTGAGTAGAAAGTCCAAACTCATAAAGAGGGGAGTGCCATCTGTGGACAATTAATAAAAGACATGTTTGCAAAGATCTGGGGTTTGGGCATCATTGTAACACACACTATTTTTCATGTAAAAAGGATGTAATATAGCCTCCCCAATTTCCAAATCCAAGGTAGATATTCTACTGGACCTGACACTGACCAATATTTTGCAACACAGACTCATGCATTTCATTAAGAAGTAAAAAGTATAGAGTAGCACATCAGTGATGGTGGGAAAAAGAAATATAAAGTCCCCATAGCTTAGAGCTCCTTTCTCTGAAAATATGTGATAAACATACTTTCTAGGATATTGCCTTTGAAGCAGAACCACATTCCAGTTCACTTATCTCAATATGTCTCTCCAAGTTGGCAACTGGTGTCTCTCTCCAGAAAGAGTTCTTTCTAAAATATTAAGAGTAATTAAGTAACCATGGACTATCATTTTAAAACAGAAGAGTTTTATGAGACTTTAACTTTTTTTTGGATTTTGTCCTCTAGTTCTTGAATTCTGTACTATATTTTAACTTCTGATATGTTCTGCTTTTTCTCTCCAAGGTATTTTCTGGAAGCTGTTTCTGTAGAACAGCTATGGTTTTCTGAAGGTGGTGGTAGTTAAGCTTCCTACTTATGTTGCAGGAGTGAACAGATGAGATTCTTGAGTTTTTCTGTCCTTGGGGTAGTTTCATATAGGACTCTTTTCCCTCTCAAAGTTTAATAATATCCTACATAAAGCTTGTGCTATTCCATTGACTTCCATCTTTCAATTATTTTTACACTATTTTGTTATCCCAAATATTTTCTTTGTTCCCAAATTGACTTGGGGGATTTGCCCTAGAATTTTTTTTTTCAAGCTTCTCTTGTTGCTGCTAGTGTTTACTTAAGCTTAGACACTTGTGTTTTAAAAAAACAAAGATATCACTTTGCTGACAAAGATATAGTCAAAGCTATAGTTTTTCCAATAGTCATGTACAGATGTGTGAGTTGGACCATTAAGATGGTTAAGCACAGAAGAATTGATGCTTTTGAAATGTGGTGCTGCAGAAGACTTGAGAGTCCCTTGGACTGCAAGGACATCAAAGCAGTCAATCCTAAAAGAAATAAATCCTAAATATTTAGTGAAAGGACTGACGCTAAAGCCGAAGCTCCAACACTTTGGCCACCTGATGGGAAGAGCCAACTCATTGGAAAAGACCCTGTAGCTAAGGAAGACTGAAGGCAAAAGGAGAAGGGGTAGCAGAGGATAAGATGGTTATATAGCATCACTAACTCAATGGACATGAATTTGAGCAAACTCTAGAAGATAGTGAAAGACAGGAACAATGGCATGCTGCAGTCCATTTAGATGCAAAGAGTAGGACACAGTTTAGCAACTGAACAATAAGAACAGCAAGACACTTCCTTAAGAGTGAATGGTTTTGATTTGGCTTCTCCAAAACCTGCCCTTACTCTTTGATCATCTATTCATAATCTACAGTTATATGATGTTTAATTTTTTGAGATGTTTTGAAAAAATTTCTCCATTTACTCTCCATGCAGGTGATAAATTCTTATTACCAGGAGAACCAACAAGAACAACAACAAAATAATAATAACTACATCTCTGAGGAAATTCTGAAAAAACAGGATTCTGGTGCTCAGGGTTATATTTTATACTGATCATATATTTTGTTATATATATTATTATATACTCTTAATTTAAAAGAATTGCATTTTAACATGTTATGAGGCTTTAATTTGTCATGGGGATTGAACCTGTGTCCTCTTCAGTGGAAGCACAGAATCTTAAACACTGGGCCATCAGGGAAGTCCCCTAAAGAATTATTTTTGAAGAACAGCTTTAATCATGAATATATTTAGGATATATTATTTAGTTAGCATGAGATTGTGAGGTGAAATACAGGATACTCAGTTAAATGTGAATTTCTGATTATAAAGTGAACTATTTTTAGGATAAATATGTCTCACTAAACGTTGGAGACGTATAGAAAATAAAAACACGAACACCCACATTAAATACATTGGAGATTAAAGAAAATCCAACAAAGAACAAAGTTTTTCAGGAAATATTTCATTTAGCAATTTCAAGAAGTCCAAAATTTATGTATTTCTGGAAATTGTTTTTCTTTAATAGATGAAACATAAGATAGAAGAAAAAAAAAGCACTTCAAAACACTTATTAGCCAATCTTAGCATTGATGAGATTACCACCGCACATAAATCAAATAATAAAGAATAAAATGTTCTCAAAATCTGGAAGAAAGCACTACTAAGTAAGAAAAATCACAAGCAGCCAAAATTGTTATAAATCATTTTACAATATCTAAAAACAAATGACAATATCTGAAATGTATTGGCAGTGTCCCATACAGCTGGAGATATAGTCAAGGCAGGCTTTCACATATTTAAATTGATTTCTAAAAAGCTCTTCCCATTAGTTTCTAGTTCTCTCTATTTCCTAACATCTATGCTACTAAACGGAGAAGGCAATGGCACCCCACTCCAGTACTCTTGCCTGGAGAATCCCCGGGAAGGGAGCCTGGTGGACTGCCGTCTATGGGGCTGCACAGAGTCGGACACGACTGAAGTGACTTAGCAGTAGCATGCTACTAAAATGAGAGATTCTGATTATTAATTTGTTCTGATGAAAAACAGTAAATCCTTAATAGCTTATGAACTCTATTTCTAGTTAGGTGCTGTATTACCTGGATTAAGTGAGTTCAAGTGTCACTGGCACATTCTATTCCTCTTTTAAATACCTGGGATCCTATTCATTCTGTACTCCTTGAACTGAGGCTTTAGCATTCATGGGGGTAGGAGATAACTTTCCAAGGTATCCAAAAAACCATTGAACAAATGTGTCGAAACTTATTAGAATATGGAATGAATAAAGGACGGCCACTTGCACCAGATCTTGATGTGTCAATTTATATGAATATTGAAGAATCTCAGGAACACCTTATGGAAAAATTCAGACTTAAATTGAAGAAAGTAGGGAAAACCACTAGGCTATTCAGCTGTGACCTAAATCAAATCCCTTTTGACTATATAATGGAAGTGACAAATATTTTCAAGGGATTAGATCTGATAGACAGAGTGCGTGAAGAGCTATGGATGGAGTTTAGTGACATTGTACAGGAGGCAGTGATCAAGAGCATCCCCAAGGAAAAGAAATTCAAAAAAGTGAAATGGTTGTCTAAGGGGGCCTTACAAATAGCTGTGAAAAGAAGACAAGTGAAAGGCAAAGGAGAAAAGAAAAGATATACCCATTAGAATGTAGAGTTCCAAAGAATAGCAGGGAGAGATCAGAAAGCCTTTCTCAGTGATCAGTGCAAAGAAATAGATGAAAACAATAGAATGGGAAAGATTAGAGATCACTTCAAGAAAATGAGAGACACCAAGACAACATTTCATGCAAAGATGGGCACAATAAAGGACAGAAGTGGTATGGACATAACAGAAGCTGAAGATATTAAGAAGAGATGGCAAAAATACACAGAAGTGTCTTGTCAAATGTGTCATCACTCAGTCGTGTCTGACTCTTTGTGACCCCATGGACTGTAGCCTACAAGGTGCCTCCGTCCATGGGATTTTCCAGGCAAGAGTACTGGAGTGGGTTGCCATTTCTACAAAAAAGGTCATAATGTCCTGGATAACCATAATGATAACCAAAATTCTTAAAGAGATGGAAATACCAGACCACCATATCTGCCTCCTGAGAAATCTATATGCAGGTCAAGAAGCAACAGTGAGAACCGGACATGGAAAAACAGAGTGATTCTAAATTGGGAAAGGAGTACATCAAGGCTGTATACTGTCACCCTGCTTACTTAACCTATATACAGAGTACATCATGAAAAATGCTGAGCTGGATGAAGCACAAGCTGGAATAAAGACTGCTTGGAGAAATATCAGTAACCTCAGATATGCAGATGACACCACCCTTATGGCAGAAACCAAAGAGGAACTAAAGAGCCTCTTGATGAAAGTGAAAGAGGAGAATGAAACACTGGCTACAAACTCAAGATTCAGAAAATGAAGATCATAGCATCTGGTCCCATCAGTTCAATTCAGTCGCTCAGTGGTGTCCAATTCTTTGAGACCCTATGAACTGCAGCACACCAGGCCTCCCTATCCATCACCAACTCCTAGAGTTTACTCAAACTCATGTCCATTGAGTTGGTGATGCCATCCAACCATCTCATGCTCTGTCATCCCCTTCTCCTCCTGCCTTCAATCTTTCCCAGCATCAGGGTCTTTTCAAATGAGTCAGTTCTTCACATAAGGTGGCTAAAGTACTGGAGTATTGGTTTTAATATGCTGATCCCATCATTTCATTGCAAATAGATGGGGAAATAATGGAAACCAGTGACAGATTTTATTTTCCAAGCCTCCAGAATCACTGCAGATGGTGACTGCAGCCTTGAAATTAAAAGATGCTTGCTCTTTGGAAGAAAAGCTATGACCAACCTAGACAGCATATTAAAAAGCAGAGGCATTACTTTGCCAACAAAGATCCATCTAGTCAAGGCTATGGTTTTTCCTGTGGTCATGTATGGATGTGAGAGTTGGGCCATAAAGAAAGCTGAGTACTGAAGAATTGATGCTTTTGAACTGTAGTTTTGGAGAAGACTCTTGAGAGTCCCTTGGACTGCAGGGAGATCAAACCAGTCAATCCTAAAGGTGATCAATCCTTTATGTTCATTGGAAGGACTGATGCTGAAGCTGAATCTCCCAGGACTTTGTCCACCTGTTGCCAAGAACTGACTCATTGGAAAAGACCCTGATGCTGGGAAATTTTGAATGCAGGAGGAGAAGGGAATGAAATAATTGGATGGCATCACCAACTCGATGAACATAAATTTCAGCAAGCTCCAGGAGGTGGGGATGGACAGGGGAATCTGGTGTGTTGCAGTCCATGGGCTCACAAAGAGTCATACAGGAATGAACAACTAAACAGCAACAAGAGTAGTCTTTATCACTCCATGAAACAGTTAGAAAATAATATAATGTAATTATATTTCCCTTGTGACATTTACTATAGTTGATTGTCATTGCTTTTTAATCATATTTCTTTATCAATATTCTGAGCAAGAAAGCAGAGTCTGTCTACCATGACTGACATAGTTATCATGCCTTGTTCAATAAATATTTTCTCAAAAAATGAGCAAGTGAATAAACATGAAGACTACTGATAGTCTGGTAAAACAAACAGCATGTTGTTACGCTAATGAAAAACAATATCTGATTATTTAACCAATGATGCATTTAACACACATTATAAAAACATGAACTGGAGGTCACTAGTTTTGCAGTATCATATGTATGTGACTTTAACAGGATGGCCTGTAACTGAAATCTTTAATCATCGTTACAAGTCTGCTAGTACTATAAGGCTCTCACATAGTTTGGTTTATATTTCTAAGGTTTCATCACTCTCTGGGTTTCCTCAAATCAGAAGAACCAATTCTGGAAATGCTTTTTAAAAAGAGTTCTTGTGAACTCTAACATATTTGAAACTTTATGAACCCTTTTGAGAATTATTTCCTGGATTCTGTAAAAATGGGCATTCACATGGCATTTTGCTTTCAGAATATTAATAGATCACCTTATTCTGTATCATGTAATAGACATAGATTGATCATTTTAAAAAGTGAGATCAATCTTGAACTATTCAGTTCAGTTCAGCCCTTCAGTCATGTCTGACTTTTTGCGACCCCATGAACCACAGCACGCCAGGCCTCCCTACATATCACCAAATCCCAAAGTCCACTCAAACCCATGTCCATCAAGTCAGTGATGCCACCCAACCATCTCATCCCCTGTTGTCCCCTTCTCCTCCTGCCCTCAATCTTTCCCAGCATCAGGGTCTTTTCAAATGAGTCAGCTCTTCACATCAGATGGCCAAAGTATTGGAGTTTCAGCTTCAACATCAGTCCTTCCAATGAACACCCAGGAATGATCTCCTTTATGATGGACTGGTTGGATCTCCTTGCAGTCCAAGGAACTCTTAAGAGTATTCTCCAACACCACAGTTCAAAAGCATCAATTCTTTGGCGCTCACCTTTCTTTATAGTCCAATTCTCACTTCCATACATGACCACTGGAAAAACCATAGCCTTAACTAGACAGACCTTTTTTGGCAAAGTAATGTCTCTGCTTTTGAATAGGCTATCTAGGTTGGTCATAACTTTCCTTCCAAGGAGTAAGCATCTTTTAATTTCCGGGCTACAGTCACCATCTGCAATGATTTTGGAGCCCCAAAAAACAAAGTCAGTCACTGTTTCCACTGTTTCCCCATCTATTTGCCATGAAGTGATGGGACCAGATGCCATGATCTTCGTTTTCTGAATGTTGAGCTTTAAGCCAACTTTTTCACTCTCCTCTTTCACTTTCATCAAGAGGCTTTTTAGTTCCTCTTCACTTTCTGCCATAAGGGTGGTGTCATCTGCATATCTGAGGTTATTGATATTTCTCATGGCAATCTTGATTCCAGCTTGTGCTTCTTCCAGGCCAGTGTTTCTCATGATGTATTCTGCATATAAATTAAATAAGGAGGGTGACAATATACAGCCTTCACATACTCCTTTTCCTATTTGGAACCATTCTGTTATTTCATGTCCATTTCTAACTGTTGCTTCCTGAACTGCATATAGGTTTCTCAAAAGGCACGTCAGGTGGTCTGGTATTCCTATCGCTTTCAGAATTTTCCACAGTGTATTGTGATCCACACGAAGACTCTACACATGGACATCACCAGATGGTCAACACCAAAATCAGATTGATTATATTCTTTGCAGCCAAAGATGGAGAAGCTCTATACAGTCAGCAAAAACAAGACTGGAAGCTGACTGTGGCTCAGATCATGAACTCCTTATTGCCAAATACAGAATGAAATTGAACAAAGTGGAGAAAACCACTAAACCATTTAGGTATGACCTAAATAAAATCCCTTATGACTATACAGTGGAAGTGAGAAATAGATTTAAGGGACTAGATTTGATAGACAGAGTGCCTGATGAACTATGGATGGAGGTTCATGACATTGTACGAGACAGGAATAAAGACCATCCCCAAGAAAAAGAAATGCAAAAAAGCAAAGTGGCACTCTGAGGAGGCCTTACAAGTAGCTGTGAAAAGAAGGGAAGTGAAAAGCAAAGGAGAAAAGGAAAGATATACCCATTTGAATGCAGAGTTCCAAAGGAGAGATCAGAAAGCCTTCCTCAGTCATCAATACAAAGAAATAGAGGAAAACAGTAGAATGGGAAAGACTAGAGATCTGTTCAAGAAAATTAGAGACACCAAGGGAACATTTCATGCAAAGATGGGCTCAATCTTGAATTGAGGGCATTTTAAATAATTATGGAACCAAACACCTTAGCTTTATCCCTTGACCCTATTAGGAATACCACTGGTCAAATAAGTCATTTTCCCAGTTAACTATCAAAGTTATAAGCGAAAGAAGCCCTGTACTGTGTCTATGCTGCTGCTAAGTCGCTTCAGTCGTGTCTGACTCTGTGCGACCTCATAGACAGCAGCCCACCAGGCTCCCCCATCCCTGGGATTCTCCAGGCAAGAACACTGGAGTGGGTTGCCATTTCCTTCTCCAATGCATCAAAGTGAAAAGTTAAAGTTAAGTCCCTCAGTCATGTCCGACTTTTAGCGACACCATGGACTGCATCCCAGCAGGCTCCACCATCCATGGGATTTTCCAGGCAAGAGTACTGGAGTGGGGTGCCACTGCCTTCTCCCACTGTGTCTATAAGGACATTCTAATAAAAATTATAAATTATGTCTGTATGATTAGAATTAAAATGCTAATGATGATTATGGTTTAACAGCAAAAACAATCATCTGGCATCAGACAAACCACTGTACTTGATAGGTGGCCTACATTGAAATTCAGATCATAAACCATTATATTTACATTCAGGGCAAGCTTTTTGAAACCCTTGAACAAGACTTCATTTTTATATTTCCCAAAACTACTCCTCTGACTGACAGAAGAATGCTCTTGGGAGACAAATTTTCTATGATTTCAAATTCTTTAACTTATGGAATTACTACTAGATTCTTTATCATATATTTATGAGTTAAACTTGTTATGACACATTCATATACTGACATGTAACTCATGATGTGACATGTGAACAATGAATTCTATAAGTTTTTGCCATGGTACAGTATCATTAACCTTCTTAAATTTACTACTTCTTCTCTTTACATTTGCTATTTTTGATTTAATTTGTCAAAAGTATAGCATGCTGTAATTCTGTAAATTAACAAAGCAAGTAACCTATTATAAAGTTACATAGCTGGAAGGGAACATAGTTTTTCTAACTGCTTGGCTGAGTGCCTCTAAGGGCAAAAGAGAATAAATTAGTATTTATCCTGAGTTCCTGAAGACAGAAACTAAAACAGCTATGGGTGAAATCTCATTAAATACACATACTTTAACAAATTGTACATATGCAGCATTTACTGTAAAATCTATTGAAAAGCTTCAGACTGATCAAAAAAGGTGAAATATCTAATAAATTAAAAATTTGTTTGAAGCACATAATTAATTTTGTATTTTTAAAAACCAACATGTAATAACAGCACTCAGCATATATTTAGAAGAGATACTGAATTCTTCCTGTTAGGCCAATACAATTTCTGTCCTTTATTGTGCCCATCTTTACATGAAATGTTCCCTTGTCATCTCTAATTTTCTTGAAAAGATCTCTAGTCTTTCAGCATTCTGTTGTTTCCCTCTATTTCTTTGTATTGATCACTGAGGAAGGCTTTCTGATCTCTCCTTGCTATTCTTTGGAGCTCTGCGTTCAAGTGAGTATATCTTTTCTTTTATCCTTTGCTTTTCACTTCTCTTCTTTTCTCAGCTATTTGTAAGGCCTCCTCAGACAACCATTTTGCCTTTATGCATTTCTTTTTCTTGGGGATTTTCTTGATCCCCGTCTCCTGTACAATGTCACAAACCTCTGACCATCGTTCTTCAGGCGCTCTATCAGATCTAATCCCTTGAATCTATTTGTCACTTTGACTGTATAATTGTAAGGGATTTGATTTAAGTCATACCTGACTGGTCTAGTGGTTTTCCCTACTTTCTTCAATTTAAGTCTGAATTTGGCAAAAAGGTGTTCATGATCTGAGCCACAGTCAGCTCCTGGTCTTATTTTTGCTGACTGTATAGAGCTTCTCCATCTTTGGCCATAAAGAATAGAATCAATGTGATTTCAGTATTGTCCATTTGGTGCTGTCCATGTGTAGTCTTCTCTTTCGTTACTGGAAGAGGATGTTTGTTATGACCAGTGTGTCCTCTTGGCAAAACTCTATTAACCTTTCCCTTGTTTCATTCTGTACTCCAAGACCAAATTTGCCTGTTACTCCAGGTATTTCTTGACTTCCTACTTTTTCATTCCAGTCCCCTATAATGAAAATGACATCTTTTGGGGGTTTTAGTTCTAGAAGGTCTTGTAGGTCTTCATAGAATGGTTCAACTTCACCTTCTTCAGCATTGCATTACTGGTCAGTGCATAGACTTGGATTACTCTGGTATTTAATGGTTTACCTTGAAAAGTTAGAGATCATTCTGCTGTTTTTGAGATTGCATCCAAGTACTATATTTCGGACTCTTTTGATGACTATGATGGCTACTCCATTTTTTCTAAGGGATTCTTGCTCACAGTAGTAGACATAATTGTCATCTGAGTTAAATTCACCCATTCCAGTCCATTTTAGTTCACTGATTCCTAAAATGTCAATGTTCACTCTTGCCACCTCCTGTTTGAGCACTTCCAATTTGCCTTGATTCATGGGCCTAACATTCCAGGTTCTTATGCAATATTGCTCCCACAGCATGCACTTTACTTCTATCACCAGTCCCATCCACAGCTGGGTGTTGTTTTGGCTTTGGCCTCATTTCTTTATTCTTTCTGGAGTGATTTCTCCACTGATCCCCAGCAGCATATTGGGCACTTACCAACCTAGAGAGTTCATCTTTCAGTGTCCTATCTTTTTTCCTTTTCATACTGTTCATGGGGTTCTCAAGGCAAGAATACTGAAGTGGTCTGCCATTCCCTTTTCCAGTGAACCATGTTTTGTCAGAACTCTCCACCATGATCTCTCCATCTTGGATGGCCCTACATGGCATGGTTCATAGTTTCACTGAGTTAGAGAAGGCTGAGTTCCATGTGATCAGATTGGTTACTTTTCTGTGATTGTGATTTTCAGTCTATCTGCCCTCTGATGGAGGAGGATAAGAGGCTTATGGATGCTTTCTGATGGGAGAGCCTGACTGAGGGGGAAACTGGGTCTTCTTCTGATGGGAGGGGCCATGCTCAGTAAATCTTTAATCCAATTTTCTCCTGATGAGTGGGGCTGTGTTCCCTCCATGTTGTTTGCCCTGAGACCAAACTATGGTGGAGGTAATGAGAGTAATGGCGACTTCCTTCAAAAGGTCCCATGCATGCACTGCTACACTCAGTGCCCCCAACCCTGCAGCAGACTACCGCTGACCCATGTCTCTGCCGGACACTCCTGGACACTCATGAGCAAGGCTGGGTCAGTCTTTTGTTAGGTCACTGCTCCTTTCTTCTGGGTTCTGATGCACACAAAGTTCTATTTGTGCCCTCCAAGAGTCTATTTCCTCAGTCCTGTGTAAGTTCTAGCAGCTCTATGGTGGGATTAATGGGAAACTCCTCCAAGAGGGCTTATGCCATACCCAGGTGTACTTCACCCAAAGCCCCTGACTCTGTGGCAGTGCATTGTTGACCCATACCACCACAGGAGACACTCAAGCACAGTTCTCTCTCAGTCTCTGTGGGGTCTCTGGGTCCTGGTTCACACAAGGTTTGTTTGAGCCATCTGAGCACCTCTGGTGGGTATGGAATTTGATTCTAAATGTGATTTTGCCCCTCCTCCCATCTTGCTGGGGCTTCTGCTATGTATCTCCTCAAAGTCGCTCCAGTGCCTACTGTCTTGCTGGAGCTTCTCTGTCCTTGGACTGGGGTATCTCCTCACAGCGGCTCCTGCACCATTTCACCACCACTCCAGTGTTAGTCGCATGAAAGTGTTAGTCACATCCAACCCTCTGTGATGCCATGGAATATACAGCTCACTAGGCCCCTCTGTCCATGGAATTCTCGAGGCAAGAATATTAGACTGGGTAGTCATCCCCTTCTTCAGGTCGTCTTCCTGATCCAGGGATCAAACCCGGGTCTCTTGCATTGCAGCCAGATTTTTTTCAATTGTTGTTGTTCAGTTCCTCAGTCATGTCTGACTCTTTTTGACCTCGTGGACTGCAGCATGCCAGGTTTCTCTGTCTTTTACCATGTCTCAGAACTTGCTCAAACTCATATTCATCGAGTCAGTGATGCCATCCAACCGTTTCATCCTCTGTCATCCCCTTCTCCTCCTGCCTTCAAAATTTCCCATTATCCGGATCTTTTCCAATGAGTCAGTTCTTGGCATCAGGTGGCCAAAGTACTGGGAGATTCAGCTTCAGCATAAGTCCTTCCAAAGAACACCCAGGACTGATCTCCTTTAGGATGGACTGGTTGGACCTCCTTGTAGTCCAAGGGACTCTCAGGAGTCTTCTCCAACAACAGTTCAAAAGCATCAGTTCTTCAGCGCTCAGCTTTCTTTATGGTCCAACTCACACTAGAAAAACCATAGCCTTGACTAGATGGACCTTTGTTGGTAATGTCTCTGCTTTTTAATATGCTGTCTAGGTTGGTCATAGCTTTTCTTCCAAGGAGCAAGTGTCTTTTAATTTCAAGGCTGCAGTCATCATTTGCAGTGATTCTGGAGCCTGGGAAAATAAAATCTGTCAGTGGTTACATTCTTTCCCCATCTATTTGCAATGAAGTGATACAACCAGATGTAATGATCTTCATTTTTTGAATGTTAAGCCATATTTTCATTCTCCTATTTCACTAGGAATATATCAGTCTTTCTAATGAATATTCACAGTTCAAAGCATCAGTTCTTCATTGCTCAGCCTTCTTTAGAACTATATAAGAGAAATTATATTTTATTTGATACCTAAATGGTGTTGGACCAAGGGATAAGGCTAGAAGAGGAAAATATTTCAGGTTGAGGAATATAAATGTGTCAATAACATCTATTATTTGATGATTATTTGTTTATGCCGGTTTTACTTTGTCCTCAGTAAAATGCTGCTGCTGCTGCTGCTAAGTCGCTTCAGTCATGTCCGACTCTGTGCGACCCCATAGACGGTAGCTCACCAGGCTCCCCTGTTCCTGGGATTCTCCAGGCAAGAACACTGGAGTGGATTACCATTTCCTTCTCCAATGCATGAAAGTGAAAAGTTAAAGTGAAGCTGCTCAGTCATGTCCAACTCTTAGCGACTCCATGCACTGCATCCCAGTAGGCTCCTCCATCCATGGGATTTCCCAGGCAAGAGTACTGGAGTTGGATACCATTGCCTTCTCCCTTAGTAAAATAGGAGAGGTTTAATTATTTTTCTAATCGTGGCTGCAAATATATTTAAGCAATTCCCAGATAATATCAGGAGTGTGGATTAGAAGAGAGATGTTTAATATCTAGAAGAAAACTATCTATGTATTTATCTATCATCTATTGAGAGATAGACAAAAAAGAATGAGAGAAGAAAGGGTGGTAAATATTAACTCTAAAAGATACAATAGAAAGCAAAATGAAAGAAATGGGTCTCTTAGGTGTAAGTTTGCATCAAGGTAAATCAAGGACGTTCTCTTTCCTATGGAATTTTGATCTGAGAATTCTGAAAAATGACAGTTCTAGAAGAGAAAACAGGACTGTTTCCTATAAGACATTCAAAAGACCTTCAGTGTATTATTTTTGTTTGTTTTGAGTAAGGTTTTCTGGTTTATTTTTGTCTATTAATTTTAAACAGAGATTTAATTAGAACTTATTAAAAGACGTGTCAAAATAACACCTGAAAAATGATGATTTTATGCACTTTTTTAAAAAGATAAAGCAACTAACCCATGGAACATTGAGATAAATTTTGCATTTGCTGTAAGATGAATGGAAAAGAAGGATATTACATTTCATTTAATGTGTTTACATATTTTATTCATATGGTTTCTCTGATTCTTTTTCTTCTCTCTAATTAGGAAATAACAAATTCTAAATATTAAATGTTTCTGTTCATCTTTGAATCTTTTTTTTTTTAAGTTGCATGGTCAATGTCAAAGCTCATGTGATATTGCACACTGATACTCTTTATGTCTCTCTTCATTCAGTAAGAGGCAGAGCTTGAAAATGACCAATTATCGATTTATTTTTTCTTTTTTTTATTTTTTAACTTTACAATATTGTATTGGTTTTGCCATATATTAACATGAATCTGCCACAGGTACGTATTGCTCTGATTTATTTTATGTATGCAATTTTGGCTAAAGAAAACTGAGAGTCACTTTGCCTCTATTTTGCAATTTATAGATTCAGTAGATGAAATCATTGAAATCAAAATGACTTGGATAATTTTATTTATTGTAGGGAAAAAGACCACCTAAAACTTCCTTAGAATTTAATTTCCATTTTCAATGCCTCTGGAGATCATTTTCAAAGCAAAGGGAATCTCAAAGTAATTCATATTCAGGTTATTTTTCCTTCCAACCTCAGTCTTTAGTAATGCATTATTTTCAGTATCAAAATGGCTGATTTGTCATTTATTTATTTAACAATTTAAAGAGTGTGGTGTGTATGTTTGCCTTTGCCCATATGTTTACCTGGAATGCAAATGCACAATCTGAATCATATTCATGGAATGATAAAATATGGATAAACAGAAAGTAGCTTTGGGGTAGGGTTGCATCTTGACAGCAATGAATCAAAGAATCTAAATATTGAAACGGCCCTGCAGCTATCACCTGGGCCTGTTTCTTAACTCCAAAGAGTTGAATACCCCTAAAGTAGTTGGCTGTCGATTGCACATATAATAATGGAGTCATCACAAAAAGTACTTGGTTCCACAACTCTAGGGAATCTGGAATTTTAAACTTCATCACAAATCCTGTTACTGAAGAGAGTAATTTTGTGTGTATCCTGATTTTCAGACAGCATCTCTGCATAATATCAAATACATTCAGCAGAACTATACATTTTATTAATAACTTTATGTCATTGTGTGCTCAGCCACTCAATCATGTCTGACTGTTTGTGACCCCATACACTGCAGCCCGACAGACTCATCTGTTTATGTAATTTTCCAGGCAAGAATAGTAGAATGGGTTACCTTTTCCTCCTCCAGGGGATCTGCCTGACCCAGGGATCAAACCCGCAGTCTCTTGCACCTTCTGCATTGGCAAGATTCTTAAACAGCAGAGCAACCTGGAAAGCCTCTTTATTTTTCTTTTTAATTTAATTTTATTTAATTTTACAATATTGCATTGGTTTTGCCATATATCAAAATGAATCTGCCACGGGTATACATGTGTTCCCCATCCTGAACCTTCCTCCCTCCTCCCTCCCCATACCATCCCTCTGGGTCGTCCCAGTGCTCCAGCCCCAAGCATCCAGTATCGTGCATCAAACCTGGAATGGGGACTCGTTTCATATATGATATTATACATATTTCAATGCCATTCTCCCAAATCATCCCACCCTCTTCCTCTCCCACAGAGTCCAAAAGACTGTTGTATCCATCAGCGTCTCTTTTGCTGTCTCGTATACAGGGTTATTGTTACCATCTTTCTAAATTCCATATATATGCGTTAGTATACGGTATTGGTGTTTTTCTTTCTGGCTTACTTCACTCTGTATAATAGGCTCCAGTTTCATCCACCTCATTAGAACTGATTCAAATGTATTCTTTTTAATGGCTGAGTAATACTCCATTGTGTATATGTACCACTGCTTTCTTATCCATTCATCTGCTGATGGACATCTAGGTTGCTTCCATGTCCTGGCTATTATAAACAGTGCTGCAGTGAACATTGGGGTACACGTGTCTCTTTCCCTTCTGGTTTCCTCAGTGTGTATGCCCAGCAGTGGGATTGCTGGGTCATATGGCAGTTCTATTTCCAGTTTTTTAAGGAATCTCCACACTGTTCTCCATAGTGGCTGTACTAGTTTGCATTCCCACCAACAGTGTAGGAGGGTTCCCTTTTCTCCACACCCTCTCCAGCATTTATTGCTTGTAGATTTTGGATCGCAGCCATTCTGACTGGCATGAAATGGTACCTCATAGTGGTTTTGATTTGCATTTCTCTGATAATGAGTGATGTTGAGCATCTTTTCATGTGTTTGTTAGCCATCTGTATGTCTTCTTTGGAGAAATGTCTATTTAGTTCTTTGGCCCATTTTTTGATTGGGTCATTTATTTTTCTGGAGTTGAGCTGTAGGAGTTGCTTGTATATTTTTGAGATTAGTTGTTTGTCAGTTGCTTCATTTGCTATTATTTTCTCCCATTCTGAAGGTTGTCTTTTCACCTTGCTAATAGTTTTCTTTGTTGTGTAGAAGCTTTTAAGTTTAATTAGGTCCAATTTGTTTATTTTTGCTTTTATTTCCAATATTCTGGGAGGTGGGTCATAGAGGATCCTGCTGTGATGTATGTCGGAGAGTGTTTTGCCTATGTTCTCCTCTAGGAGTTTTATAGTTTCTGGTCTTACATTTAGATCTTTAATCCATTTTGAGCTTATTTTTGTGTATGGTGTTAGAAAGTGTTCTAGTTTCATTCTTTTACAAGTGGTTGACCAGTTTCCCCAGCACCACTTGTTAAAGAGATTGTCTTTAATCCATTGTATATTCTTGCCTCCTTTGTCAAAGATAAGGTGTTCATAGGTGCATGGATTTATCTCTGGGCTTTCTATTTTGTTCCATTGATCTATATTTCTGTCTTTGTGCCAGTACCATACTGTCTTCATAACTGTGGCTTTGTAGTAGAGCCTGAAGTCAGGCAGGTTGATTCCTCCAATTCCATTCTTCTTTCTCAAGATAGCTTTGGCTATTCGAGGTTTTTTGTATTTCCATACAAATTGTGAAATTATTTGTTCTAGCTCTACAAAGAATACCGTTGGTAGCTTGATAGGGATTGCATTGAATCTATAAATTGCTTTGGGTAGTATACTCATTTTCACTATATTGATTCTTCCAATCCATGAACATGGTATATTTCTCCATCTATTAGTGTCCTCTTTGATTTCTTTCACCAGTGTTTTATAGTTTTCTATATATAGGTCTTTAGTTTCTTTAGGTAGAGAAGGCAATGGCAACCCACTCCAGTACTCTTACCTGGAAAATCCCATGGACGGAGGGGCCTGGCGGGCTGCAGTCCATGGTGTTGCTAGGAGTCGGACACGACTGAGCGACTTCACTTTATTTTTTCACTTTCATGCATTGGAGAAGGAAATGGCAACCCACTCCAGTGTTCTTGCCTGGAGAATCCCAGGGACGGGGGAGCCTGGTGGGCTGCCGTCTAGGTGGTCGCACAGAGTCGGACACGATTGAAGTGACTTAGCAGCAGCAGCAGCAGCAGCAGCAGTTTCTCTAGGTAGATATATTCCTAAGTATTTTATTCTTTTCATTGCAATGGTGAATGGAATTGTTTCCTTAATTTCTCTTTCTATTTTCTCAGTATTAGTGTATAGGAATGCAAGGGATTTCTGTGTGTTGATTTTATATCCTGCAACTTTACTATAGTCATTGATTAGTTCTAGTAATTTTCTGGTGGAGCCTTTAGGGTTTTCTATGTAGAGGATCATGTCATCTGCAAACAGTGAGAGTTTTACTTCTTATTTTCCAATTTGGATTCCTTTTATTTCTTTTTCTGCTCTGATTGTTGTGGCCAAAACTTCCAAAACTATGTTGAATAGTAATGGTGAAAGTGGGCACCCTTGTCTTGTTCCTGACTTTTGAAGAAATGCTTTCAATTTTCCACCATTGAGGAGAATGTTTGCTGTGGGTTTGATTATTATGTTGAGGTATGTTCCTTCTATTCCTGCTTTCTGGAGAGTTCTTATCATAAATGGATGTTGAATTTTGTCAAAGGCTTTCTCTGCATCTACTGAGATAATCATATGGTTTTTATTTTTCAATTTGTTAATGTGGTGTATTACATTGATTGATTTGTGGATATTGAAGAATCCTTGCATCCCTGGGATAAAGCTCACTTGGTCATGGTGTATGATCTTTTTAATGTGTTGTTGGATTTTGATTGCTAGAATTTTGTTAAGGATTTTTGCATCTATTTCATCAGTTATATTGGCCTGTAGTTTTCTTTTTTTGTGGGATCTTTGTCAGGTTTTGGTATTAGGGTGATGGTGGCCTCATAAAATGAGTTTGGAAGTTTACCTTCCTCTGCAATTTTCTGGAAGAGTTTGAGCAGGGTAGGTGTTAGCTCTTCCCTCTTTATATCATTAGTGTCTGGCAGTGGTGCTAGTGGTAAAGAGCCTGCCAGGCATGGCAACCCACTCCAGTATTCTTGCCTGAAGAATCCCATGAACAGAGGAGCCTGGGTGGACTACAATCCATAGGATCACAAAGAGTCAGACATGACTGAAAGTGACTTAGCACTTGCATGCTTGGCACGTTGACAGGATCCACTTAATTTTAAAAATAATAGCTGGTGATATCACAAATGCATGGGAACTGTGAGGGAATTATCCCTGATTTTTATGTGACTTATAGGTTAACAGATTATCTAGCTCAGAAGTTCTTCTATAAATCAAGGAAAACAGAAAAAAATCACACCTTCTAATGGTGTAACAGAGAACAAACCTGACTCCATATTATATTTATTCCTTTAGCTCCACCCACTGTGCTCTGTGCTTAGTTATGGTGGCTCTGCACCTTTGTAAAAGAGTGTTGCTTAGAACCTGAATTATACTTAATAGCCCTTTCTCAAGGCTCGGAACTTTAAAGATATAACTCTTTCCATTCACTCAGACATAAAAATCTTAGGACAGAAAATAATGTTTATCTTGTTGGAGGTTTCCAGAAATGTCCTGACCAGATATAGTTGGATAGGAGTAAAAACAAAGGATTATCACATCCCCTCTGGGGTCTGGTCAGTACCAAAAGTTTGCAACAACTAGCTACAACTCCTCTCCTTTGAGTGTAAAAGAAGTCTGAATTCCACATAACTTGGAGGAAATGGTAGTCTGCCATCTTCATTTGCTGGCTTTCCTAATATAGGCACAATCTCTTACCCCAACACCTCTTGATTTATTGGCCCATTATTCAAGGAACAGTAGGAACTTGGATTTTGTAACAATGACATTAATTTCTTTATGAAATACTTCAAAGCTTTGTTTAGTTTTCATTATAATGACTGTTTAAAGGATGAAAAATCAACTTGAGAAACTGGCTGCTGAGAAATAAAAGCCTGAACTGCCTGTCTTTGGCCACTTATCAGTTACAAATGACATTTTCAGTACCCTTTTCTCTTTTGTCTTTGGCTGCTGAGATACCTTGTAAAGGGAAGAATCACAAAGACAATTCAGTGAAATCACAGAACACAGAAAAGGCCAAAGGTACACAGTTTAGTGTTATCTTTCAGGGGCCATATGAGGCCATAAAATTCTAACACCTAATTCCTATAAGAAAGCTTGTAAAAAGTAGAGAAAATAGTACATCATAAATCCAGCCCTCTGCCACTGACTGCAGCAAAAGAGAATCTGGTACAATTTAATTTGTTTTAGTTACAAGGTTAAGAATGTAATCTTGTGACAAACAGTTCTATAATCAGGATTAAGCTTCAGTGTACTTCAGATGATAAGCTTTGTGATAGAAAATTACAGAGGAATTTTCTCAACTAAACTTCATTCCACTCTACTTATTTCTTTTAAGGATCTGCCAAGGTTTTTAAAAAATGTCTAATATGCAATGCATTGAAATTTGGAAACAACATTTCTAATTATATGAGAGGCTATTATAGATATAATAACTATCTTTTATATATAACTATTCATTTATAATAGGGTTTTCCTAGTGGCTCAGACAGTAAAGAATCTGTCTACAATGCAGGAGACCCTGGTTCAATCCCTGGGCCAGGAAAATCCCTGGAAAAAAAGGGATGGCTATCCACTTCAGTGTTCTTGCCTGAAGAATTCCATGGACAGAAGAGCCTGGTGGGTTACAGTCCATGGGGTTGAAAAAGTTGGACATGACTGAGTGACTAACACTTTAAATATATTTATAATATACCTACCAATTTGAAAGTAGATTTTTTTGTTTTTTTTTCCTAATCAAGCTCACTTTTTGGGTCTTTGCAATTGCAAATGTTTTGAGAGACAATGTATCAGTATATGCAAACATTTTGAATTATCTTTATGGTTAAATCAGAATTGGCTGAGGCATTTGCTCTTGTAGATTTGTTTGCTTTCCTATTTTTGCTTCTAGTCTGAAAAGACTTCCAGTAAAATTTTCAGAAAGGTCATTTTTTTTCCCCCAAAGTTTTGAAATTCCTTGAGGTTTTTCCCATTTCAATTCATACAATTAATCTCAAAAGGGAATCTCATTGTAATTTTATCCATTTCTATGACTTTATTTGCCATTTATATCTCTCAAATATTTATCCCCAGCTTACATTACAGGCTTACATTATGAAAAACAAAACAAACCTCATTATCTTCTACCTGCATAATTCAATTTTCATGTATTCCATATCCCTGAAGGGCACTGTCTGAAGGGCACTGTCCCCTATTCAGTTTAACCAGAAGGGAAGTCTGGAGCCATTCTTGATACATTTCCCTTCCTAACTTCCCATATCCAATTGCTGACTTATGTAGCACATACTTTGTAAACATTTGTTGATTAGTGTACTACTTTCCATCACCATCACCTCTACTATCTGTTTAGTCTGCCATTATCTTCTTGCAGAAATTACTGCAATGGACTCTTAATTGATCTCCTTGTACAATTCAGTTTCCATGCTTAAATGGAGAATTATTTGTTCAAATACGAATATGCTCAAATCATCATCATTTGCCACCTCTCCATCTCTCTCTTCCTCTCTCTCTTACACACACATCAATATTTCAAGAAACAGATCTTCCTTAGGCTTAGAATTTTTCTCCCTGTCTCTTATCTTCTTTGCTAATTCCATCTACTAAATTCTCCCCGCCCCAGATCTTTCCCTTTTACCCCAATTCTGGGCTTACACCTCGTATTATTCATATCCTGGCATCTTCTTAGTGAAGTGAAGTCGCTCAGCCATGTCCGACTCTTTGCGACCTCCTGGACTGTAGCCTACCAGGCTTCTCCGTCCATGGGATTCTCCAGGCAAGAATACTGGAGTGGGTTACCATTTCCTTCTCCAGGGGATCTTCCTGACCCAGGGATCGAACCCAGGTCTCCCCCATTAAAGGCAGACACTTTAACCTCTGAGCCACCAAGGAAGCCTGGGATCTTCTTAGTGCCTTGCTATTTCCCTTCCACAATACTGAAGTGAAAGTGAAAACCATAGTCGATCAGTCGTGTTCGATTCTTTGCGACCCCATGGACTTTAGCCCACCAGGCTCTTCTGTCCATGGGATTCTCCTGGCAAGAACACGGAGTGGGTTGCCATTTCCTTCTCCAGGGGATCTTCCCGATCCAGGGATTGAGTCCCAGTCTCCTGCATTGCAGGCAGATTCTTTATTGTATAAGCCACCAGGGAAGCCCCTATGAGCAGGTTCTATTGTGATTGTGTGATTGCTTGCCTGTATTCCTTAATATAATCATTTTGAGGTCAGAGATCTCCATCTACTTCACTACAATATATTCAATGACTAGCACATAGTATTTAATACCGTATCACTTATTAGGTGCTCAATTAATACCATTCAGTTCAGTTCAGTTCAGTCGCTCAGTCGTCCGACTCTTTGCTACCCCATGAATCGCAGCATGCCAGGCATCCCTGTCCATCACCAACTCCCGGAGTTCACTCAGACTCACGTCTATCGAGTCAGTGATGCCATCCAGCCATCTCATCCTCTGTCGTCCCCTTCTCCTCCTGCCCCCAATCCCTCCCAGCATCAGAGTCTTTTCCAATGAGTCAACTCTTTGCCTGAGGTGGCCGAAGTACTGGAGTTTCAGCTTTAGCATCATTCCTTCCAAAGAACACCCAGGGCTGATCTCCTTCAGAATGGACTGGTTGGATCTCCTTGCAGTCCAAGGGACTCTCAAGAGTCTTCTCCAACACCGCAGTTCAAAAGCATCAATTCTTCGGCGCTCAGCTTTCTTCACAGTTCAACTCTTCACATCCATACATGACCACTGGAAAAAACATAACCTTGACTAGACGGACTTTTGTTGGCAAAGTAATGTCTCTGCTTTTGAATATGCTACCTTGGTTGGTCATAACTTTCCTTTCAAGGAGTAAGTGTCTTTTAATTTCATGGCTGCAGTCACCATCTGCAGTGATTTTGGAGCCCCCAAAAATAAAGTCTGACACTGTTTCCACTGTTAGAATACACAAATCAGTGGACAAATGAAAAAAGATTACATTCAAAATGGCATTTGATTATTCTACAGGATAAAATAGTTTTGCCCTTCACTTTTAGCATAGGATCTCATTTAAATTAAATTTCTAAGAATATGAGTCAGTCAACTTCTTTATTTATAGAGCAGTTTAAGATTTCCAGAAAAATTGACAGAAAGTACATAGAGTTTCCATATACCTTCTCTGCCTCCTCACAGTTTCTCCTATTAGGAAAAATATTACATCAGTGTGGCACCTTTGTTATAATTAGTGAATCAATATTTATACATTATTATTAGCTAAGGTTAATAGCTTACATTAGAGTATACTCTGTGCTGTACAGTTCTATGCATTTTGACAAGTAAATAATGTCAGTATCCACTATCACATTATCAAACAGTTTCATCTCTCAAAAAACCTCCTCTGCTTCATTTATTTAGTCTTCCTTCCCTCCGTCTCCCTGAGCCCTTTGCCACCAGTTGTCTTTTTACCATTCCCTTAGTGTTTCTATTTACATAATTTCATTCAAGTCTTTAGTTTCAAAAAAGTTCTGTATGCTAAAAATCATAGTTTTGAAACACAAAATGTAGCCCATTTCTTCCTTGGAATAATATACATTACATAGCATTTTCAGATTGACTTATGTCCCTTTTCAATATGCATTTATAATCCCGATCCTTGGATGTCTTTTCAAGGCCTGCTAACTTATTGTTTTTAATGGCTGAATATTATTCTATTGTATGTATGTAGTTCTATTAGCTTATTCATTTATATATTGAGGGGCATCTTTGTCGTGTCTAGATTTTAGCAATAATGAATAATACTGCTATAAATTGTGTGCAGATTTTTCTGTGGATATAAGTTTGCAATCCACTTGATGAAATACCAAGGGTTGCAATTGCTCGATATTAAAGAAGTGTGTTTAATTTTGCAAGGAACTGCCAAACTGTCTTAAAAAGTGGTTGTACAATTTTGCATTCCTATCTGCAATGAATGATAACTCCTGTTGCTCCATATCCTCTTCAGCATTTGGTGTTGTCAAAGTTCTGTTTTAGCTATCCTGGTAGCTCAGCTGGGAAAGAATCCACTTGTGATATAGGGCACCCCAGTTCAATTCCTGGGTCAGAAAGATCCCCTAAAGAAGGAATAAGGTACCCACTCCAGTATTCTTGGGCTTCCCTGGTGGCTCAGATGGTAAAGAATCTGCCCACAATGTAGGAGACCAAAGTTCAATCCCTGGGTTGAAAGATCCCCTGGAGGAGGGTATGGCAACCCACACCAGTATTCTTGCCTGGAGAATCCCCATGGACAGAGGAACCTGGTGGAATACAGTCCATGGGGTTGCAAAGAGTCGGAAAGGACTGAGCGACTTTCACTTCATTTTTCTAATAGGTGTGTTGTAGTATCTTATTTCTGCTTTAATTTGAAATTCTTTAATGATATATAATATTAAGCACCTCTTCATATGCTCATTTGCCATCTCTCTTCTTTGGTGAGGTGTCTATTCAGATCTTTTTGCCAAGTTTTAAATCGAATTTTTTGTTGTTGTTAAACTGTAAGAGTCATTTGTGCATTTTGGATACAAGTCTTTTATCACATTCATGTTTTACAAAAACTTTCTCCCAACATTTGGTTTGTATTATCATCCTCTAAACATTGCATTTCACAGAACAAAAGTTTTTAATTTTAGTGAAATTCAGCTTTTTTATTTCTTCTTTCATGGATCATATCTTCGGTGGTATATCTAGAAAGTCATTACCAAACCTAAAGTCACCTAGATTTTTATCCTCTGTTATCTTCTAGGAATTGCAAAGTTTTGCATTTTACATTTAGACCCATGATCCATTTTGTTTTCATTTTGTGAAAGGTGTAAGATCTGAGTCTAGATTTATTTTGAGTGTGGATGTCGGTTCTTTCAGCACATTTTGTTAGAAAGACTATCCTTTCTCTATTGAATAGCTTTTGTTCCTTTGATAAAGATCAGTTGATTATATTTGTGTGAGTTTATTTATGGCTCTTCACTCTGTTCCATTGATATATTTTTCCCTTTTCTTTCACCAGTACCATGTTGTCTTGATTACTGAAACTGCGTGGTAAATCTTGAAGCTGGGTAGTGTCAGTCTTCCAACTTTATTCTTCAATATTGTGTTGGCCATTCTGGGTCTTTTGCCTTTTCACATAAAGAGTAGAGTCATTTGTTAGTATCCACAAAATCACATGCTTGAATTTTGATTAGAATTGTGCTGAATCTATAGATCAGGTTGGAAAGCACTGACTTCTTCCCAAGATGTTGACTGATATCATGAATTCAATTCCTCAGTAGACTTCTGCCTTGCCTTCCACTTGAGGAATAAAGTCATATGCGAAGGAACTATAATATCTGGGCAGGAAGTATTTTTAAAGATTTAATATATTTGAATCTTTAGAACAATTTTAGATTTGTAGAGTAATTGGGGTATAATGCAGAGAGTTTTGAATAGTGAAATATAGATTTTAATATAATGATAAAAGGAATATCCCATTTGCTAAATACATATAATTATATGAGATCAATTGCTCTGTACTTGATTCAACCATTTTAAAGTGCTTTTTGACCTTTCAAATTATAATTGTGATGTCAATTATACTTAGCAGGGAACTTTGTATCCTTCACCTATATATATTTCTTTAATTAGTAATGTTATTCCTTTTAACTTTCTAAAATAAAACTAAAGACAGACATCTAACCAGATTGCATACAAAAGACTTTCAATACTGGTTTGTTGTAGAGCATATGCTGTAAGAGAGAAAAGATCAAATGGGAATGACCTTGGGGGGCCTCAGCCTGCGGCAACTTGAAGTAGGGCTTCAGTTCCTGGCCAGAGATTGAGGTCATTTGTAGCAATGAGAGCACTGAATCCTAACCACTAGACCAGTGGTCAGTGACAAAGCCCTGACTCTTAGGCTTTGTAGAAAAAAACGTTCCCACAATGATGGAAAATAGTAAAACAAGAATTTATTAGGAGAAAAAATAGTACAGTACATGTGTATAGAAATAATTGGACTCAGAGAGAGAAAGAGTCATGCTGTCATAGTAGTTTGAATTAGTTTTATGGGACATTTCATCTGGGTTTGCCTGGCTTTCAGTCCACATTTGGTATGTTTCAGGGTCCTCCCATATGTGCATGCCCATCTTTTAGCCAAGATGGATTCTAGCAAAGAGGCCTATGGGTAGTTACATCAGGACTTATAAGATGATGCTTCCTTTTATGACCCCCAATCACTGCAGATGGTGACTGCAGCCATGAAATTAAAAGACACTTACTCCTTGGAAGAAAAGTTATGACCAACCTAGATAGCATATTGAAAAGCAGAGACATTACTTTGTCAACAAAGGTCCATCTAGTCAAGCCTATGGTTTTTCCAGTGGTCATGTATGGATATGAGAGTTGGACTGTGAAGAAGGCTGAGCACCGAAGAATTGATGTTTTTGAACTGTGGTGTTGGAGAAGACTCCTGAGAGTCCCTTGGACTGCAAGGAGATCCAACCAGTCCATTCTGAAGGAGATCAGCCCTGGGTGTTCTTTGGAAGGAATGATGCCAAAGCTGAAACTCCAGTACTTTGGCCACCTCAGGCAAAGAGTTGACTCATTGGAAAAGAGTCTGATGCTGGGAGCGATTAGGGGCAGGAGGAGAAGGGAAATACAGAGGATGAGATGGTTGGGTGGCATTACTGACTCGATGGATGTGAGTTTGAGTGCGCTCTGGGAGATGGTGATGGACAGAGAGGCCTGGCGTGCTGAGATTCATGGGGTCGCAAAGAGTCAGACACGACTGAGCAATTGAACTGAACTGAACTGAGTGAGCCTTTCCTCTCATGTGTAGGCAGGGAGGTCTTCTTAACTTCAAGAATAAGGAGTATATGGTCTTTTATCTCTTATTTGAGAGAGCCCAGCCTCCTCCATTATCTTGCTATTATGGAGTTTCTTTCCACAGGGAAGAAACTGTTCAGCCTAGGGCTCATGTATCTCTTACTTTAGGAACATTGTCTTCTAATGAGGAATCTTTACAGTTAAATATTCTTCTTTATAAAGAAGTCTATAAAATTTACAGCCTCCTAGGCATGAAAGTTATGATTTCTCCAGTAGTCATGTGAGGATGGGAGAAGGCAATGGCACTCCACTCCAGTACTCTTGCCTGGAGAATCCCATGGACAGAAGAGCCTGGAAGGCTGAGTCCATGGGGTCACTGAGGGTCAGACACGACTAAGCGACTTCACTTTAACTTTTCACTTTCATGCATTGGAGAAGGAAATGGCAACCCACTCCAGTGTTCTTGCCTGGAGAATCCCAGGGATGGCGGAGCCCAGTGGGCTGCCGTCTATGGGGTCACACAGAGTCAGACACGACTGAAGTGACTTAGCAGCAGCAGCAGCAGCAGCATGTGAGGATGTGAGAGTTGGACCATAAAGAAGGCTGAGCAATGAAGAATTGATGCTTTCAAATTGTGGTGCTGGAGAAGATTCCTGAGAGCCCCTTCAACAGCAAGGAGTTCAAACTAGTCAATCCTAAAGGAAATCAACCCTGAATTTTCATTAGAAGGGTTGATGCTAAAGCTGAAGCTCCAATACTTTGGCCATCTGATGCAAAGAGCCAACTCATTGGAAAAGACCCTGGTGCTGGGAAAGAATGAAGGCCAAAGGAGAAAAGAGCAGCAGAGGATTCGTGGGTTATATAGTACTACCCACTCCCCTATTCTTGCCTGGAGAATCCCAGGGACAGGGGAGCCTTTTGGGCTGCCGTCTGTGGGGTCACACAGAGTCTGACACGACTGACGCTACTTAGCAGCAGCAGCATAGCATTACCGACTCAATGGGGAGGGGGGGATTTACCTGATAGCTCAGTTGGTAGAGAATTCGCTTGCAATGCAGGAGACCCCAGTTTGATTCCTGAGTCTGGAAGATCCACTGGAGAAGGGATAGGTTACCCACTCCAGTATTCTTTGGCTTCCTTTGTGGCTCAGCTGGCAAAGAATCCACCTGCAGTGCGGGAGGCCTGGGTTTGATCCCTGGATTGTGAAGATCCTCTGGAGAAGAGAACGCCACCCACACCAGTATTCTGATCTGGAGAATTCCATGTATTATATAATCCATGGGGTCACAAAGAGTGGGACATGACTGAGGGACTTTCACTTTCACTGACTCAATGGATGTGAATTTGAGCACATTCTGAGAAATAGTGAAAAGCTGAGGAGTCTGGTGTGCTACAGTCCATGGGGTTGCAAAGAGCCAGACACGAACAACTGAACACCACCACCACCAAGATATAAAAATAATTTTTTTCTAATATAACCATATCTACTTTTTTTTTTTCCTAAAAATAATGCTGCTACTGGATGTGACTTACTTTTGCTATAAATCCTTTCCATGTTATATCCTGGTCTAGGATCTCATCTTACCATATTCACATTAATGTGACAAAAAATATTTTAAAATATTAACTGATTTTTTCCTTGCATTGTGTATGACTTTTGGACCCTTGTGGGGTTTTTTGTTTGTGTGTGTGTGTGTTTGTTTTGGCTCCAATGTGCAGCATGTGGGATCTTAGAACCCTGACTAGGGCCTGAAGCCCCTGCATTGGAAGTGGAGTCTTAACCACTGGGCATCCAGGGAAGTTCCAAGACCCTTGGGTTTTGATTCAACACTTCTTCACCAATACCTAATCAGTTGCCAGCATTACCAATCTAAATATTTTACCTCTTGGTAAGGATGTGAAAAGCAGCCCTGTCCCCCAAAAAAATATTTCAAGTTCTTGACATTTTCAAAGCTATGCTCTACTGCCAAATGTAAGGATGCAGATCAAAGACAATAGATTTGGAAGTAGGGGAATGTTGACAGATGATAGTTCTTCTCATTGCTGAGGCTAGAAAAGAGAAAAGAATTCCCTGAGGTGCAGGCAGATTGAGGCAGGACCATGCAAAAGAGAAATGCTGCTGGATGATGGGTCCCTTCTTCTTAGGCTAAATTCCAGAGGAAAAGAAGAAAAAATCATTCAAGAAAGAACCAGGCAGAGTAAAACATTTTAAGGAAGAAGAGGAGTTATGGCTGTTTACTAGTGCTGCTTGCACTTGGGGAGAGCCCAAAGAAGTGAAAAACTGGGCTTTAGAGAGACCCTTTGTAGCTTGATTTTCCAAATCACTTATTTATTTCTGGAATAAATCATGAGCTCCTACAATTGATACAGGTTTGGGAAGACTGGAACAGATTTAAAGGAGACTGTAGAGGGGATATTTGGTGTCAATCTGAAAAGACTAATGCCTGGAGACTCAGTTCAGCTCAGTTCAGTCGCGCAGTCGTGCCTGACTCTTTGCGACTCCATGAATAGCAGCACGCCAGGCCTCCCTGCCCATCACCAACTCCCGGAGTCCACCCAAACCCATGTCCATTGAGTCGGTGATGCCATCCAACCATCTCATCTTCTGTCGTCCCCTTCTCCTGCCCTCAATCTTTCCCAGCATCAGGGGCTTTTCCAGTGAGTCAGCTCTTCGCGTCATGAAGCCAAAGTATTGGAGTTTCAGCTTCAACATCGGTCCTTCCAATGAACACTCAGGACTGATCTCCTTTAGGCTGGATTGGTTGGATCTCCTCGCAGTCCAAAGGACTCTCAAGAGTCTTCTCCAACACCACAATTCAAAAGCATCAATTCTTCTGCACTCATCTTTCTTTATAGTCCAACTCTCACATCCATACATGACCACTGGAAAAACCATAGGCGCTACTCTAGATAATGTGCATGACGGTGACAGTATGGACAGATACCTTTAAAGACCCTTCAGCTCCCCTCATTCCCTCATGGCATGTACACTGTGAGCCCCCTTTGGACCTTGGTTACAAACCTTGGAAATGGATGAAAACACAAACTGTAAGTGATGCGTTCATTCATTCATTCTACTTTAGTGAAATAAAAGTTATAAAAATGTAAAATAATTACTATGGAAATAAAATGAATTAAATGATTAAACGTAAAAGCAGTTACCTTCCAACACACCCTATTACTTGATTGTATTCTTATCAACAGTTTGACATGATGTTGTTCTTGACATTTTTGTAAACTGCTATGCTCTGTTTCTGTTTTCCCTTCTCAGATACACTGCAACTGATTAACTTATTCTATGTGTGACTGCCCATGCCTTTCTTTAACTTTGTGCTCATTGACTACCCAATTGTGTAACAAATCAATTGGGCATGCTCCTAACTTTTCATTTGGAACACTGATCCAGAGAAATCAACCAACCATATAAAAATAAAAACCTCAGTGAATTCAAGGGCCTAAGTGAACACAGAATGTATTATTTCATTGCTATTTCAATTATTTCAGTTATCAATGAATGCTTTCAGAAACAGACACAAGCATACAAATACATGTGGTTAAACATAAACATGGAATGCTATCTAGCAGATATGGATTTTGGAGAAGATATATTATGTTATTATACATATAAATCTAATCATACTCAGGTTGGCATAGTCTTGCATGGTCTGGCTTAGGCTTCCTCTTTAGACTGTACTCCCTGGACCCCAGAAATATTAACATCTTTTTCTTTCACCTCAAGCACACAAGTTAGTTTCTGCATTATAGATTTTGCATAAATGTTTTTTCCTGATTCTAATGTTGCTCTCCAGATCTTCAAAAAGATGTCTCCCACCTATCTTTTGATATGAGCTGTTATGACACTTCCTTAGGGATAGTTCACATTTTTGGTATACCTCACACCAGTTAGGGCTTCCCAGGTGGGACTACTGGTAAAGTACCTGCCTGCTAATAATGCAAGAGATGTAAGAGATGCAGGTTCAATCCCTTGTTTGGGAAGATCCCCTGGAGGAGGGCATGGCAATTCACATCAGTTTTTTTTGCCTGGAGAATCCTATGGACAGAGGAACCTGGCAGGCTTATAGTCCATGGGGTTGCAAAGAGTTGGACATGACTGAAGCAACTTAGCATGCACACATGCACAGAAATTATCTGTGTGGCCTTTATAATTTTATTCTGATCTGACATATAACCACTTTACTCTGATCTTTTAGTTTTCATAGCACTTATAAGCTTCTATAATTTACTCATATGTTATGTAATTATTGCTAGAATGCAAGCTATATAAGATAGAGATTTTTATCTGCTTTGTTCAGTGGTCTAACTGAGGGATTCAGTTAGACCAGGGTCTAATTTGAGGGATTCAAATATTTCTTGAACTTTAATAAATGACTTGTTATGCTTTGTTATTGTTAATCTATTTATTAGTTTTTTATATGCATCCCACCATTAGAATTTATGGTCTATAAGGAGATCTATATTTCCCACCATAAATTTTTTTTCTTTCTTTTTTTTATTTTTTAACTTTACATATTGTATTGGTTTTGCCATATATTAACATGAATCTGCCACAGGCATACACGTGTTCCACATCCTGAACCTTCCTCCCTCCTCCCTCCCCATACCATCCCTCTGGGCCGTCCCAGTGCATCAGCCCCAAGCATCCAGTATCGTACATCGAACCTGGACTGGCAACTCATTTCATATATGATATTATACATGTTTCAATGCCATTCTCCCAAATCATCCCACCCTCTCCCTCTCCCACAGAGTCCAAAAGACTGTTCTATAAGCCAGAAAGAAAAACACCAATACAGTATACTAACGCATATATATGGAATTCAGAAAGATGGTAACAATAACCCACCATAAATTTTAACCCTATGGGACTTTGCCTGCCTTCATCACCACATAGATCCAATGTTTATTTCACACCTAACACACATAGTGAGTATTCAACAAATATTTGTGAAATAAAGAGCTTCATTTTTGTTGCAGCATGCAATTATTTCAATTCAATTTCAGAATTTGTAATAAGGCAACCTCATAAATACTTGCAATATATCTGAGAAATTAAAAATTCATTTTGTTAGCTGCTTCTCACATTTATTTATACTTAATAACTAGAGATTTAAATACTTCAGAAGAATATATTTATTAATATAACCACATAACAAAAATTATCAAAGATTATCAAAATAAAACTCTTAAACAGGATCCATGAATTTTAAGAAAATATTTTAGAATAATTCATAAATGCTTAGAAGAAGGATTGGCATTTAAATTGTTTCAGTTATCTGTATAATTCAAGTATGTGGAAAAGTGAATTTACTAATGACCCTACTTAATTATTATATTACTGTAAATGATTTCCTGGATTTCTGTGCCCTGTCTTAAAAAAAGGCATAGAATAACCTACTTTTATTAAAATTCTTCTGACATTTTAACAATTGACCTAATCTTCTATTATGTTTTTATTGAAATAATAATGTTAAAGTAGACATACCTCATATTGACTCATTCCTTTTCTATTTTGTAGTAGTTCAAGAAGTGTAGCTTTGTAATGTACCTTTAAAATGTACTCCTGCTGCTTTAAGCAACAACCAATCAGAAAACAGAGAATAATGCTAACTTCACATTGAAGGAGGATGCTGTTTTCCCAAAAAGGAGCCGTGTAAACACTGCCCTCAAGGTGACAGCCACAAGGACCACAGAATCAAGAAGAATTCTCCCTCTTGCCTCAGGGAAACTTTTCATTTATTTCTTGATATCGTAAACTCTGAAAGTTCTCTACTGAGGAAAATGTCCATTTGCAATAGTAATTGAGGGACTTCCCTGCCAGTCCAGTGCTTAAGACTTCACCCTCCATTGCAGGGAGTGCAGGCTTGATTCCTAGTCCGGGAACTGAGATCTCACATACCTTGCCACCAAAAAACTAAAATATAAAACACAAGCAATATTCTAAAAAATTCAATAGAAACTTTAAAAATAGTCCACATCAAAAAAAAAATCTTAAAAAAAAAGAAATGGTAATTGACTTTCATTTATGCTTCTTAAGGACCCACTGTGTGTGTGCCATCCCAGTAATGATAAAATTACACTGTTTAATTTCAGGGCAAACTTTTGTTATTAAAGAAATCAAACTTGCCTGTGCTTTACCTTCTGGGACAATATGAACACTGCATTTCATTTTCCTAAATCTACTTACTATAAGTTTCATTGATAAAGCATTTAGCATTCAATTTAACAGTTTGTTTTCTGTATGCATTATATATTACTTTGGCCACCTGATGGGAAGAACTGACTCATTGGGAAAGATCCTGATGCTGGGCAAGACTGAAGGCAAAAGGAGAAGAGGGTGGCAGAGTGTGAGATGGTTAGATAGCATCACTGACTCAATGGACATGAGTTTGAGAAAAGTCTAGGAGATAGTGAAGAACAGGAAAGCCTGGCATGATGCAGCCCACGGGGTCGCAAGAAGTCAGTTAGTGACCGAATAACAACAAATGCATGTGCTCAGTGGCTCAGTTGTCTTCAACTCTTTTTGACCCCATGGTGGTGGTAGCCCACCAGACTCTGTCCATGGAATTTTCCAGACAAGAATACTGGAGTGGTTGCCACTTCATACTCCAGGTGATCTTTCTGACCGAGGGATCAAACCCGAGTCTCTTGAGTCTCCTGCATTGGCAGATGGATTCTTTACCACCAGTGCCACCTGGGAAGTCCCATGTGTATGCATATGTACATGTAATCTATATATGTTTTGATAGATATATTCATTAAGTTCTGACTACATTTAAAGTAATTTAACATATGGTCTCTAAGCTCCAGTGATAAAATACCCCCTGCCTACTACGCTTATCCACTGAAGCTTTCTAAAGAATGTATTTTGTGGGCAAGACGAGAGGCCATGTATCTCATATAAAACCAAGGCCACTTTTTATGGCTTTGCCATGCCTGCTTATGCCCTATTTGGGTTGTTGATGTCGAATATTTTCTTCCTTTTCTCAGGCTAGTGTTCAGCCCATTCAGGGAGGCCCCATATCAGAGACTGTCTTTGGGAAGCATATTGTGAGTTTTACCTCAAACCTCTCTCCTTCTTTGATAGATATACAAAACAGGGTCCAAGACACAGTGAGTTCATAAAATTATTTCATACTGTCTCAGGACAATTAAACCCCTATGGTATCTAAGCTTTCGAGCTGAGTTTATTTTGTCATAGGTTTTATCCCTGGTAACTCAGCTGGTAATCTGCCTGCAATTCAGAAGACCTCAGTTGGATTCCAGACTTGGAAAGATGCCCTGGAGAAGGGAACCGCTACCCACTCCAGTATTCTTGCCTGGAGAATCCCATGGACAGAGGAGTCAGGCAGGCTACAGTCCATGGTGTTGCAAAGAGTCAGACTTGACTGAGCAACTTTCACTTTCACTTTCCTGTTTACTGTGAGATTTTATTTTTCTTGAGGCAATATTTTTTCCTCTTCTATATTCTGGATTTCCTTAGGGCTCCACTAAGTTCTGGAGCCCCTATATTGGTGCTGTGACTCTGACTTGATACTTTAAATTTATGCGCCAATGAAAAGCGTGTTATAACATGGCAGAGTTCTACAGCTTTTAAATAACAATTTAATGATATAATTTCTAATATAAAGATGAATTTGCTTTAAGGAAGCTCTCTAATGATTAAATCATGCAGAGTCAAATACTCCAAGTCATGAGTTTCTGAAATAGTTGTTTTTTTTTTTTTTAATTATGTGTGATTGTGGGAATATATGTCATTTGGCAAAGTGATAATTTAATGCTGATGTGAATAATAATGCTGACTGAAACTCCTAATTTTTACTCTTGTTGACTTATTCTAAATGTTTTCAGTTTCAACTATTTTAAATGAAATGACATCTTGTTGACATCATCTAGTAAGAAGTAGAAGTAGTATTCAAACCTGGTCTTTGTGATTTTATAATTAGCATGGTTTCTCTGAGCACACAGCACCTTCTGTGACAACATGAGCTTTGGAAGCAGAATTTTTTCCCTCACACCATATGGTTTCCATCAGAGATAGGAACTTAGAATGTTGCTTCTCTTTAAGATAGTCAGCATTTACCAAGAACAAACTATTATACCAAACAATGTAAGTGAACACACTGCATTAGTATTTCAGTTAAGTTTAACTATTTATCACTTTTAGGTGTACACATGCTGATTAAGTTTATACAACTTCTGAATGATTGAACAAGGATTTGAATTCAGGCAGTCTCATTCTAGATTTTTCATCCTTGTCCACTCTACTCTTGTTTGGAGTATTGTAAGTATTGCATCCAACAATACTTAACATGTACATGTGTGTGTGCATGCTAAGTCACTTCAGTCATGTCTGATTCTTTGTGACCCTATGGACCGTATCTCGCCGGTATTCTCTGTCCATGGAATTCTACAAGCAAGAATATTGGAGTGGGTTGCCATGCCCATCTCGAGGCTCTTCCCAACCCAGGGATCAAACCCATATCTCTTATGTCTCCTGCATTGGCAGGCGGGTTTTACACCACTAGCGCCACCTGGGAAGCCCATATAGAGTCCCATACATTAAGGTAAACTCTTATGGTAACAATAACCCTGTGTACGAGACAGCAAAAGAGACGCTGATGTATAGAACAGTCTTATGGACTCTGTTGCAGAGGGAGAGGGTGGGAAGATTTGGGAGAATGGCATTGAAACATGTATAATATCACGTATGAAACGAGTCGCCAGTCCAGGTTCGATGCATGATGCTGGATGCTTGGGGCTGGTGCACTGGGACGACCCAGAGGGAGGGTATGGGGAGGGAGGAGGGAGGAGGGTTCAGGATGGGGAACACATGTATACCTGTGGTAGATTCATTTTGATATTTGGCAAAACTAATACAATTTGTAAAGTTTAAAAATAAAAATAAAATTAAAAAAAATAAAAGAGAAAAAAAATGAGTGGCTTGATAGAAATTCACTGGTAATTGGGCCATCAATATTTCAACATCCTTTTTCTCTTCTAATTTTCTCCCCTTTGTGACTGATATAAGTGATACATTAACAGTGCCAAGTCTTTAGTCAATTAGACTCTCTAGTAAAAGATAGTTTATCATGATCACTCTTCCTTTTATGATCTAGTTGCCCTTAACCAGATCTTGTCCTAATCCTCAACCTTAAATGATACACTGCATCTCCCAATGCCATTTGATGTCCTGCCCCCACTATTTACAATCCTAACTGGGCACTCTTGGTCTTTATAAGATTGATGTGAAAGTGAAAGTCACTCAGTCACGTCCAACTCTGTGACTCCACGACTGTAGGCTGCCAGGCTCCTGTATCCATGGAATTCTCCAGACCAGAATACTGGAGTGAGTAGCCGTTCCCTTCTCCAGGGGATCTTCCCAACCCAGGGAAGGAACATATGTCTCCTGCATTTCAGGTAGATTCTTTACCGTCTTAGCAAATAGGAAGTCCAAGATTGATGTGAGATATTTCAAATAACAGATGTACAAATGTGTAGCTAATTATTTTAAGAGGGTAGAAAAGAATGTCTGTGGGCTTTGCAGAACCATGTCATAAACGGAGGTTCCTCTGTCACTGCTACAGATAGATTAAAAACACTTAAGCTGTTGATTCTTCTGTGAGTGACTGCCTGCACAATGTTTGACAAGAGGTCCTTAATAAATGCATCTTTTGTAGGAAATTTGTTCTTGTTTACTTCTGTTTCCTAAAACCAGTAAGGGAAAGCTGAAAAAAAGCCTCCCCAAACTGAAAAAGACATATATTTACACATGAAAGAGTGAACACATTCTTTTTATTTACCAGTTAACAGTATTTATTCAACTTATTTTTCCCCCTTCTGCTTCATAATATGTCATTGTCTTCTTAATCAATTCAGTTAGCATTAGCTTCCCCTGAATATACTGGTCATACCCTACCATGTCTAATAGTATGGTGAAAAGATTAGTAATCAGCATTTATTATATTACTGAATGTAATTTGAAAGAAATACAGAAATACACAAGAAACCATACATTTATTTGTATATAGAACTTACAAATTGCTAACTTATACTCTTACAAATGAGAGTAAGAGGCCAGGTTTTCAGATTCTACTGGTTTCCATCAAATTAATGAGCAGCTTCTAAAAGATTGCTCTGTTTCTTGAAATGTACACATTTCTTTTTGCTATTTGGAAATAAATGTATAATATTGTGTTATAAATTGTTATCCATCATTGATGAACCATTTAGGCACTCTGAAGTAAAATAGTATAATATTTTATTCTGCCTTTGATGGAGCTGTTTCTCCACTTAAGTAAGCAAACTTATATGTGACATTTTGCAAACTCAGTAAAGATTTAAGGGAGTATTTTGCTAAAATATTTGTTTTGTATTTTTGATTGTATACAGATTCTTAGTACACTAGAATTCACAATTCATCTGGGCAATCATATTAAATTTTTAATTATTTAATAAGTGTATTATTTAATAAGCTTATCCTTGACAGAAAAATGTGAAAAGCAACCAGTATTAACTCTGGAAGGCATTTATCAAGCTAAATATGTGAAATGTCTCTGCATATATATTCTTATAGCTGAGAAGGAAATTATGAAAATTTAGGAGGAAAATACAGTACATTTAATGTATGCTTCTGCTCAACACAGGGCAAATCAAAAATTAAGTTCCTCATGAATCTGATGCTGCAATAATGATACTTTAGATATGCACAGAGCACAAAATAAAAGTGAAGTAACACACTGATAATACATTTCATCAGATTTTGGCACAGAGGAGCATAAAACTGATAATCAAATTACCTCATACTAGAGAGGAGAAAGACAAGAACAATGCTATCATTCTTTATGGTTGATGAAGCCTGGAGAGTTGTGTTGACATATGCAATATCATATAGCAAGTGGCAGACCCTGGAATAGATCCTTACTCTTATAACTCTTGGTCTCTTGATGCCATTCCAGGCCAGTGGAAATTGGTCAATTAAGCTGACCTCCCTGCATTAACTTTAGGGCACTAGACAATTAAAGACCTCAGACTATATTATGTACTTTTTCAATACTTTCTAACAAAAGACTTTGCTTTAAAATAGATTATTTTTTCCAGTTATAATAAGAATAAAATACTGATTTAATTTTGAACAACACTGATATCTGGCCATATAACTTATTTGCTATGGAATTAAGGGGGTCAAGGAAAATAGTTTCTTGATCCAGTATGAGATTATCTTACCATTCACTGATAGACTCAAGCAGAAGTGCTTTTTCTTAGCATAATGTATACATGTGCTAGGCTTACTATAATTACTGTCCTGGAAAAACTCTACAATCAGTTTTAAAAATCATTTGTCCATAATGTCAGTGCAGTTGAGTGTGTTAAGAATATGGGCAAGGAAGTGAGGCAGACCTGAATATAATCTTAGCATCACCTCTATTTAACGTAACACTTAAAGTCAATTTTTCTCAGATTCCATTCTTCATCATTAAAGTGGAGATCACTAATTTTACTTCCTGATTGTGAAAAATCAAATGAAATTATTTTATATATCACCTTCAAAACACTACCTTAGTAAATAGTAACAATTTTAACATATTGACACTGTCATTATTACTATAGTTACATTTCTAAAACATAAGGTAAGACAGTATGCATGTTCATCCATGCTCCATCGCTTAACTGTGTCTGACTTTTTGCAACTCTATGGACTGTAGCCTGCCAAGCTCCTCTGTTCACGTGATTTTCCAGTCAAGAATACTGGAGTGGGTTGCCATGCCCTATTCCAAGGGATAGTCCTGACTCAGGGAACAAACCCATGCCTTCAGCATTGCAGACGGATTCTTTACTGCTCGAGCCACTGGGGAAGCCTTCGCTTCCCATTAGCGAATCAAACCCTGGTCTCCCTCATGACAAGCAAGGACACCTACCACTATACTAATGATGAATCTTTTTGAATTTATCCCCAAACTCCAGATTGATACAGAGCTGTACAGAATTTTAGGGAATATTTAGATACCTTGATTCTCACATGATATTTGTTCCTCTGTCTGGGAATACCACACTACCTTACCTGCATCCTGAGAAACCTGTATGCAGATCAAGAAGCAATAGTCAGAACCAGACATGAAACAATGGACTAGTTCCAAATAGGGAAAGGAGTATGTCAAGGCTGTATTGTCACCCTGCTTATTTAACTGATATGCAGAGTCAATCAGTCAGTTCAGTCACTCAGTCATGTTTGACTCTTTGCAACCCCATTGACTGCAGCATGCCAGGCCTCCCTGTCCATCACCAACTCCTGGAGTTTACTCAAACTCATGTCCATAGAGTTGGTGATGCCATCCAACCATCTCATCCTCTATTGTCCCCTTCTCCTCTCGCCTTCAATCTTTCCTGGCATTGGGGTCTTTTCAAATGAATCCACTCTTCACATCAGGTGGCCAAAGTATTGGAGTTTCAGCTTTAACATCAGTCCTTCCAATGAACATTCAGGACTGATTTCCTTTAGGATGGACTGGTTGGATGTCCTTGCAGTCCAAGGGACTCTCAAGAGTCTTCTCCAACACCACAGTTCAAAAGCATCAGTTCTTCTGCACTCTTTTTAGTCCAGCTATCACACTCATACATGACTACTGGAAAAATCATAGCCTTGACTAGATGGATGTCTCTTGACAAAGTAATGGCTCTGCTTTTTAATATGCTGTCTAGGTTCATCATAGCTTTTCTTCCAAGGAGCAAGCATCTTTTAATTTCATGGTTGCAATTACCATCTGCAGTGATTTTGGAGTCCAAAAAAAAAAAAAAAATCTGCCACTGTTTTCACTGTTTTTCCATCTATTTTCCAGGAAGTGATGGGATCATCACTTTGCCATGATCTTTGTTTTCTGAATGTTGAGCTTTAAGCATATTTTTTCACCCTTCTCTTTCACTTTCATCAAGAAGCTCTTTAGTTCTTCACTTTCTGCCATAAGGGTGGTGTCATCTACATATTTGAGGTTATTGATACGTCTCCTGGCAATCTTGATTCCAGCTTGTGCTTCATCCAGCCCAGTGTTTCTCATGATGTACTTTGCATATAAGTTAAATAAGCAGGATGACAATATACAGCCTTGATGTACTCCTTTTCCTATTTGGAAACAGTCTGTTGTTCCATGTCCAGTTCTAACTGTTCCTTCTTGAACTGCATACAGATTTCTCAAGAGGCAGGTCAGGTGGTTTTGTATTCCCATCTCTTGAAGAATTTTCCACAGTGCAGAGTACATCATGCAAAATGCCAGGCTGGATGAAGCACAAGCTGGAATCAAGATTTCTGGGAAAAATATCAGTAACCTCAGATATGCAGGTGACACCACCCTAAAGACATAAAGTGAAGAGACTCCAAAGAGACTTTTGATGAAGGTGAAAGAGGAGAGTGAAAAAGCTGAGTTAAAACTCAGTGTTCAAAAAACTAAGATCATGACATCAGGTCCCATTACTTCATGGCAAATAGATGGGGAAACAATGGAAAGAGTGAGAGACTATTTTCTTGGACTCCAAAATCACTGCAGATGGTGACTGCAGCCATGAAATTAAAAAACAGTTGTTCCTTGGAAGAAAAGCTATGACCAACCTAGACAGAATATTAAAAAGCAGAGACATTACTTTGCTGACAAAGGTCCCTATAGTTAAAGCTGTGGTTTGTCCAGTGGTCATAAACAGATGCTAGGTTTGGACCATAAAGAAGGCTGAGTGCCGAAGAAATTGATGCTTTCAAATTGTCTTGCTAGAGAAGACTCTTGAGAGTCCCTTGGACTGAAGGAGATCACACAAGTCAATCCTAAAGGAAATCAATCCTGAATATTAATTGGAAGGACTGATAATGAAACTGAAGCTCCAATACTTTGGCCACCTAATGCAAAAATCCAACTCATTAGAAAAGTCTCTGATGCTGGGAAAGATTGAAGGTAGGAGGAGAAGGGAATGACAGAGGATGAGATGGTTGGATGACATCACTGACTCAGTGGACATGAGTTTGAGCAAGCTCCAGGAGATGGTGAAGGACTGGGTGGCCTGGAGTGCTGCAGTCCACGGGGTTGCAAAGAGTCTGACATGACTGAGGGACTGAACAACAACAAAATCAAACCAAGATGTCTACTAAAAAAAAAATACATATCAAAGACTATAACTTCAAAAATGATGGTTTCTTATCATCCTGATTCCAGGGGGAAAAAATGTCAGTGAGAAGTGTTTTGCATATGCATTTCTGAAGTTTATTTTTCTAATGTGTACACTGTAACTTGAAAAACAGAAATGGGGTCAAGCCATGCACATTTCAACTGCTTGCCTGGCATATGATTATTTAATTATGTTTAAACCTTATTTATATATCTATCTCTTTTCTCATGTATGAGTGTGCATATTTGTGTGGTTTTTTACTGATTGAAAGTTTTTGTTTTTTATTTATATATTCATTATTATTTAAGAATTTATATTTTGTTTCTGTTATGAAAGAATGCTGTAGTAAAGAGCTTTATAAAATTCTGAGATTCTCTATTATTCAGGGTAAATTCTTAGAACTATATTTTTATGTCAAATAATTGGGTCCCCTAGTAAATGAAGGGAGAAGGCAATGGCACCCCACTCCAGTACTCTTGCCTGGAAAATCCCATGGACGGAGGAGCCTGGTAGGCTGCAGTCCATGGGGTCACTAGGAGTCAGGCACGACTGAGCGACTTCACTTTCACTTTTCACTTTCATGCATTGGAGAAGGAAATGGCAACCCACTCCATGTTCTTGCCTGGAGAATCCCAGGGACGGGGGAGCCTGGTGGGCTGCCGTCCATGGGGTCGCACAGAGTCGGACACGACTGAAGAGACTTAGTAGTAGTAAATGAAAGTGTCTATCTTTCACTTATCACTTACTTTCAGAATCTGTGAGAGTTATCAAACTGATTTAATCATTGACATTCAAGTAAGGAGATGAAAAATGACATTTAATTATTGCTATACTCTGAATTAGTTTAATTATTAGTGAATTTTGCAGGGGAAACGACTTTTAATTCTAGCAGATTGTGTGTACAGATCCTGTATTACCTAATGCATACAATCCTACCATGATGTCAGTAGAAGAGCATTTCATACTCATCTGGTACTGCAACTTTTAAAATTGATAATATCATATTTAACTTCCCATTATTACAAAATTTTTGAGTGATTGGTGAATTTATCAGACTACATTAAAGAAATGCAAAGTCAACAAATATCCATATAAAGATCCTGTCAAAATCATTATGATGTCACTGCAACAATTTGAAATCTAATTAAAAATAAGTTACATCTCCTCTAAAAAAACAAAGGATACAATTGAGTGCATTGAGAATGAATGCAATCAGTATGAAATGCTATAGGTATATTAAAAACATAGCACTCCAGGGTGATCAAAGACAACTTGATTAGCACTTGAAGAATGAACTTTAAAATTTTCTCAAGTTCTGGCTAAAAATTCTCCCCTTTTCTGTTCCCAAGACTCATATAGGGATTATATATTTTTAGTACAGGGATTATGAAAAAAAGTGTGGAAAAATCAGTCATTTTTTCACCTTATTTTTCTCCCTAAAATTGGGGATGAAAATTTTTGCCTGACTCTTTTATGAGATTATATGTAATGAATACAAATGTCTTCAGGAGAACTATTTACATTCAAAATGCTGCTAATATTATAAGTACTAGTATAGTCTAAACAGCAGAACTTTATTGGTATCTCTGTACAAGCACAGTGGTTTTATTAAAATGCTGCTGTATTGTAACATTTTGTATCTTGTCTGATTTTCTCTTTAATAACAATCTGGAATTCTGTCAAAGTTAACTTGATATAAAGAATAAATAAACATATAGAATGGCATGACATGAAAAATAATTTCATTAGTCTGTATTAAAAGAAATTTTAAAGAATGTGCATGGGTTGATATGAAATTTTAATAATGCAATAAAAATTTCAAGCAACAGTATATGAACCATATGATGCATTTTAGATTTATTATGGCATGACTAATTATGATAAAAACCCTAGAGTTAATGAAATTTCTCTATGTCTTGCTATGACAAATATTTATTGCAATAGTCACTAAAGCATTAACTTAAAATTATTTTTTAATTTACTTAAGAAAACATTTTGTTATGAAGAGCATGTGCTTATTGTTTATTTTTTAGATTTGTTTTTGTTTCAGTATCATCTAAAGCACAGCACACTCTTACAGAAATATTTTGGTTAATCATTTTAAAGCATATAACATAGGATAGACATATTAAATGCATAATGGTTTCCCCAGGAAATAATATTGACTATGTAAACAAAGGCAGCAGTACAGCTGATAAAAATACTTCAGTAAATCCAGCAGTGACTGTCGACATTATAGTATAAATAGTTTATAATCTGTTGTTAGGATACTGCAGGAAAAATAATGATACAGCCATGCTGACTCAATGTGCTGAAAGCATAGATTTCCATCCAGCAGAGCCAGAGACTAGAGTCTGAGAGTAAGAAAGAATGAATTAAATAAAATAAGGAATGTTACTCTTAGAAATGAGACAGTCCTGATCTACCATCAAAACTGACACTGACATCCTCCCTGGTAATATCAGGAGACATCAGGAAGGGTCAGCTTCCTTGATTACAGTCTAAATAAGATGATTTCAAAAGCAAAATGGAAGATAGTAATAATTTACTGTAGAAACAGAGAAACTACACTCAATTGCAGTACAGTAATTATATTTTATTAGAAGTGAGCCTTACAGGCTTAAAGATAGTATATTTGAAGTTTAAACACTTTAAGATACTATTCCACAACATTACCACTGCATTTTGCCTTTGTGTACTGACTCATCTTTACCTGTTGGATACTTGTGTGTGTGTGTGTGTGTGTGTGTGTGCACTATGTTAAATGCATGTTAGGTTATAGAAGTTGCCGTTTACCAGATAAATATTCTGCGTCATGATTTTACACCCTATGCCATACTATCTGAGCAGGATATGAATAGTAAAAAATAAACTGAGGCATATTAAAAAGATTCAGTAAAGACTGATTTGAATAAGGGAAGGCCACATGGCAAGTGGTTAGGAATGCTCCACTGATAGCTGGGGAGACACTTGTATAGAAAAAAGGCAGGAGGAAAGTAAGGAAAATATCAATTGTCTTTAGCTTAAGCCAAAGTGGCTCTTTGCGATTGGTGATCTTTAGGTTTCAATTTCATAACCTTAAAGTAATTACAAACCTAGATTTCCGATTGCTGGCCTAGGCTACCACAGCAGCTAACAAGCATTAGAATTCCAGGCTTTGTCTGTGGGTTCAATGTGCAGAGACAAGAATCTGTGACCTGAAACAGTTTGTTTTACAAAAACTGGTTTCCACAGTGGGACAGACATAATTAGGCAGATGAGCAAATCTATTCAAAAATTATCCCCAATTGTAACCTGGAACATCAATATCAAACTAAATTTTAAAAACTTTGTGTGTATGTGTGTACACGCACACATGTACAGTGTTTTAATGGGATAGATTTTTGTTGTTGTTGTTTTAACCCAGTTTATTTATCTGTAGGGAAATCTACCCAAGGAGAATACATTTGAACTCTGTCCATGAGAAAGTTCACCAAGTTGGGGAAAAAAACAATGTTTTCAATGAATGCCTCTAGGGCATGTCACCATTTCGTATCCCACTTGTTGAGGGAATAAAGATTACCACTAAACTTTACCATCCATCTGTCACTACCCCTTGGAACAGACTGATTAAAGTTTGGGCAGTGTGAAATTGCTACACATCTATCTGTCTGTGAATTTATGTGTGAAGAATTGAAACAAATAAGAGAGCTTATTATGGACTATGATCTGGTTGACATGATTTCTAGAGCTGCTTCAGCCATAGTTATAGTCATGAAAAAAATTAGTTTATATAGCAAGATACAAAAGTTGAAGGAAATAGGAACAAAATGTATAATTGTTTATAAGATAGTTCACAGAGTCTACTATAATATGAAATTTTGATAGGGTTAAATCTTTGAAAAGCTATTGTATTACCTGAATAAACTAAGGTATTTCATTGTTGTTCAGTTGCTCAGTCATGTCCGACTTTGCTACTCCATGGACTGAAGCACGCAAGATTTCCCTGTCCTTCCCTATCTCCCAGAGTTTGCTCAAACTCCTGCCCATTGAATTGATGATGGTATGCAACCATCTCATCCTCTATTATCCCCTTCTACTCCTGCCCTCAATCTTTCCCAGCATCAGGCTGTTTTCCAACTAAGATATATTTAGTGCTACTTAGTGCACATGAGAGGAAAGTTATCACACAGCATCAGAAAAGATATATTAGGTTTCTCGTGTTATAATCAATGTGCTAATAATATAAAATAGATATAGAGAGTGTTAAAAGCAAGCAAACAAGGCACTCTTAAAACACACACAGTTTGTGAAGTCTGAACCCAGTCTGAGGGTGAGCATCTTGTATTTCCTCCCAGGTGGAGGAGTAGGATTTCATTCAGACCTCTGACACACCATGGGAGAAATAGAAAGTTATGGTCTAACCCCTGTATTTTAGACAAACCTGTCACTCTGGAAAAACTGCCACGCAGAAAACTCTAGGTATACGTTAACCACCTATCTTCATTTTCCTGTTTCATTCCTCAAAGCCCTGTTCTTCTGTCTTCTCCTACCTTTTCTAATATCCATAGTAAGTTTCTGATCATATTCTTTGTTTCTTTTTCTCCCTCTAGACAAGTAAATCTTTCAGTGGAGCTCTCCCTGTTACTGGGTAAGGATTCTGCAAAACCACAAGTGGAACTTCAGGGTAGCTCACAGCCATAATATTTCCCCTGGAAAGATATGGATGTCTTAATGGAATAACACATGAGTGTAATTTACACCACGAAGTACAGTTTTCTTTAGGAAAATTTAAATATTCTTGTCTTTCTAAAACTAATATTTTATAAACTGTTATATACTTGAAAAAAAATGGTCAAGGTAAATGAAAAATAGATACATTTAGATGCAAATATAATATTGTTTTAAAATATCTTTTTAAAAATTTTTATTGAAGTACAGTTGACTTATAATGTTGTGTTACTTTCTGCTGTAAAGCAAAGTGACTCAGTTCTACACACACACACACACACACATATATATATATATTCCTTTTTATATTCTTTTCCACTATGATTTATCAGAAGATATTGAGTATAGTTCCCTGTGCTATACAGTAGGATCTTGCTGTTTATCCATTCTATCTATACTAGCTTGCATCTGCTAATCCCAAACTCCCAATCTTTCCCTCCCCGACCTGCTACTCCATGGCAAACACAAGTCTCTTCTCTGACCTTGAGTCTGTTTCTGTTTTGCAGATACGTTCCTTTGTTCAAATACAATATTGTTTTTATATGACTGACATGACTAAAATTATAAAAGGAAAACTATATTAAGATAAAGTATTTGTAGGAATTAGAGAAAATATCATTATCCTTTATTTTTATCTCAAATTAAATAATCAAAATACTAACAAATTGCATAGGCATGTGATATAAAATGGGCTTCCCAGGTGGCACAGTGGTGAAGAATCTCCTGCCAATGCAGGAGATGCATGAGGCTTGAGTTTGATCCATAGGTCAGGAAGCTTCCCTGAAGTAGGAAATGGCAACCCACTCCATTATTCTTGCCTGGAGAATCCCATGGATAAGGAGCCTGGTGGGCTATAGTCCATGGGAGTCACAAAGAGTTGGACATGACTGAGTGACTTGGCATCAGAGGGTTTTGAATTGAAACACTCCTATTATGCCCAGGAGACTTATTAACTAGAGTTTTAAGTTGATTTTCTTACAGAGAAAGGTGGTCGGGGATAGCCCCCCGTTAATGTCAGAAGAGTTGGTGAAAGTCGCGAAATAGTAAAACAGACAGATTTTGGCTTTGGGGTAGATGCTCGGGCAGGTTCAGGGGGGCCCCTTGAGTTCTGATTCACCTTTGCATGTCAGATCCTCTCCTCATGACCTTTGTCATGGGTGGGAACTTCTGTGCTGGCTCCCAGCAGGCATGCATGACATAAAATAACTTTTTCACAAGAACAGACACAACTATTATCAAATACAGTAAAATATATTTAACAACCAGAGGTAAGATAAAGCAAAACAAGATAAAAGAAAAATAAAGTTCTGATTAAACAAATTAAAATGTATAATAATAATAATACTATCTGCTTCCCAGTTTTCACTGAAAATTTTATACTTGTATGTAACTGTTGGGATGTAAATAGTGATAACTATTCTGGGGAGTAGTCTGGAAATATGCTTTAAGAGCTGGGAAACTATTCTCTTTGATTATTTGGTTAAAGATGTGAACACATTATAAGGGGGAAATCTTATAAAAATGTTTATTGCACTATTATTTAAAATTAGAAAAATGCCTTGATATCTAATAATAAAGAATAGACATTAACATGATGGGATTTCTTGCAGCCTTTCAACTGCTAAATTTGTTAGCAACATAACAAGCCAGCCTTCTCAATTATCTCCTCCTTTCTCCAGTAACTAACGAAATCTTTGAAAGTCTGGGAGGCATGAATTTTAACAACAAACAAGACAGCAGAGAATTTTCAAAATGGTTTTCCATTTTATTCACACTTCTACTCCTTAAATTTTCTCTAATATTCAAAAGGCCTACTTTATTTCACCCTCATGATCTTCCTTCCCTCTGGCAATTTATCACTGTTCTGCTCTAGTCCACGGACTTTTTTTTTTTGGAAGATAAATGCTTTACAATGTCAAGTTAGCTTCTGCTGCACAGCAGAGTGAATCAGCTATATGTATACATATGCTGCTGCTGCTGCTAAGTCCCTTCAGTCGTGTCCGACTCTGCGACCCCAGAGACGGCAGCCCACCAGGCTACCCCGTCCCTGGGATTCTCCAGGTAAGAACACTGGAGTGGGCCGCCATTTCCTTCTCCAATGCAGGAAAGTGAAAAGTGAAAGTGAAGTCGCTCAGTCGTGCCTGACTCCTAGCGACCCCATGGACTGCAGCCTACCAGGTTCCTCCATCCATGGGATTTTCCAGGCAAGAATACTGGAGTGGGGTGCCATTGCCTTCTCCATGTATACATATATCCCCTCTTTTTTGAATTTCTTCCTATTTAGAGTATCACAGAGCTTTAGTGAAGGTTGCTTAGTCATGTCTGACTCTTTGCGGTCCCATGGACTATACAGTCCATGGAATTTTCCAGGCCAGAATAGCCTTTCCCTTCTTCAGGGATCTTCCCATTCAGGGATTGAACCCAGGTGTCCAGCATTGCAGACGGATTCTTCACCAGCTGAGCCACAAGGGAAGCCCTAACAGAGCATTAAGTAGATGCGTTAGAGTGGAGGTTCTCATTAGTTATCTATTTTATACATATAGTGTATCGATGTCGATCTCAGCCTATCCCACCCCGCCTTCCCCTCTTGGCATCATACATTTGTTCTCTGTTTGTGTCTCTATTTCTTCTTTGCAAATAAGTTCATCTATACCATTTTTTTAGATTCCCCATATGTATATTAATATAAAATATTGGTTTTTCTCTTTCTGATTACACTTCTTTAATACATCTAATCTCCTATAAATTATTCATTCAGAACCACAGAAGCCTATCTATGCAGACACAGAAAGGAGTGGGAGTTCTCAGAATTTATCTTTGAGTATTTTCATTTTCATCACAAAATTGTAAATAAACTTAATCTAAACCTGAAAACCAGGGTAAGAAATTAGAAGTATGTTATGGTCTTATTTTACAAAGAAATAGGTTAAAAGTACTATTTTACTTCTAATATTAAAACTAAACACATTCTTATATGTAAAGGGAAGTAGAGATTACATGTAACTTTTCATAGATTGCCAGGATGTTTTGGTTTTAAAACATTAACAATAATAAATTGAATATTTTGTGTATTTTACAGTAAAAACATCTAAAAATCTAAGCTTATGGAAATAATTTGCTACTAATGATTTCAAAAAATTAGTAGTTTGTGAAAAATATAAATTCAAGTTTTCTCTTAATAACATAGAAATAAATTTAAAATATATAAAACAAAAGAACTATATTAAAACCGGAAGGAAAAAAAAAGGAGACTTATTGGTTTAGGTAGAGGAAAACTTCCTAAACAAGAAAAGGACTATTATCATTGATTAATATATTAGGCCAGTAAGATAACAAATATAAGTGAAGTCATTCAGTCATGTCCGACTCTTTGTGACCCCATGGACTGTAGCCTACCAAGCTCCTCAGTTTGTGGAATTTTCCAGGCAAGAGTACTGGAGTGGGTTGCCATTTCCTTCTCCAGGGGATCTTCCCAACCCAGGGATTGAACCCGGGTCTCCTGCATTGCAGGCAGACGCTTTTTTTTTTTATCATCTGAGCACCAGGTAAGCCCCCTAATTATTAAAGCTAATAGCCTGAAAATTTTCTTTGGACCAATATTACTGGTTATGCTTTAATATGCTGCTGCTGCTAAGTAGCGTCAGTTGTGTCCGACTCTGTGCGGCCCCATAGACAGCAGCCCACTAGGCTCCTCTGTCCCTGGGATTCTCCAGGCAAGAATACTGGAGTGGGTTGCCATTTCCTTCTCCAATGCATGAAAGTGAAAAGTGAAAATGAAGTCGCTCAGTCGAGTCCGGCTCTTAGCGACCCCATGGACTGTAGCCTACCTACATATGTGAAAATTCTCATAGATTAATAGGAAACATCCTAACATCCCATGTATATAAAGAGAGTTTTCAGAAAGAAATACAAATTAATTACAGAGAATTGTTCATTCTCATGATATAAAAAAAAATGGTTAAATGTACTTTTCCAGTTGTCTGTTATAGTTCATGAATATAATACATAGATGACTATAATTCAGTAATGAATAATGGATTTTTTATATATTCTTGAGATATTAAAAGTGAGACATGATGCAACAGCTTTAATGACTTGCAGTTTAAATAGTATTCCTAAATAGAAAATTTTGGAGAAGGCAATGACACCCCACTCCAGTACTCTTGCCTGGAAAATCCCATGGATGGAGGAGCCTGGTAGGCTGCAGTCCATGGGGTCGCTAGGAGTCGGACACGACTGAGCGACTTCACTTTCACTTTTCACTTTCATGCATTGGAGAAGGAAATGGCAACCTACTCCAGTGTTCTTACTTGGAGAATCCCAGGGACAGGGGAGCCTGGTGGGCTGCCGTCTCTGGGGTCGCACAGAATTGGACATGACTGAAGCGACTTAGCAGCAGCAGCGAACAGAAAATTTTACAGGAAGGTAGTATTTGAATATACAGTGTTAACTGTTAAGAGAAATATGGATCAAAAACAAAAATATTGTCCTTTAGACACTTTTTTCCTAAAATAAGTTCTCATAGACTCACTTCTAGTTTAAACTTTAAGATTTGACTATTTTCTTCTCATGTAAACACAATGAATGATATACTTTAATTCAACTCTATCCAAAGTAAATCACTAATTATATCATATGTAATAATCCTTAACAATCTTTATAAATCCCCTCAACTTGCTGTGTGTAACTTTAGGTTTCTCAGGTTATTAAAAATAATCTGCTAGTGAATTTATCTCTTTCTTACCCCATACTATTTTAATTAACACACTACTTGTTTATAAGCATATTCACCCTCTAAGCTGATCTCCTCCTGCTGTTCTCTCACATGCCTGTACCTAATTCCTGAAAAAAGGAGCCATTTGATAAGTATTCACAGGGTGAACTCTATTCTGCCTGTCAAAAAAAAGGAGCTTACAAATTTATAAAGAACAGCATAGTCTAGGAAAGGGTCAAGGACTAATATGCCTACACAGGATTCTTAACTTATCTCTGTTTTGGTCTGATCATACTACTCTGTTTACACAGAGATAATATCATGTTATTGAAAGTTTTCCCAAACAGTCTAACCAATTTCCCAATCAAAACAAACTACTGAATCAAAAAAGTTTAATTTCTATTAGGACAAGAAGGTAAAGGAGAATGAGGGCTCACACAGAGGTGATTTAGATACTTATCAGGAAAGAATCAGAATTATATTAAATTTAATAATGTCTGATTTGTAAAAAATATTAGTAGAAAAATGTGAATATCATAATTTTTTAAACACAGGAGATAAGTGGGTAGGGTTGATTTTGAAGGCAAATAATTCAAATGTTTCTATATAAATACTAATAAGGGGCTCAGGGAGCAAAGTTGCGAGAACAATACCAAAAAGTAGTAAACAGTGTTTATATTCAATGAAAAAATTAATTAATAACAGATAAAAATATAACTACTATCAGATCAGATCAGATCAGATCAGTCGCTCAGTCGTGTCCGACTCTTTGTGACCCCATGAATCGCAGCATGCCAGACCTCCCTGTCCATCACCAACTCCCGGAGTTCACTCAGACTCACGTCCATCCAGTCAGTGATGCCATCCAGCCATCTCATCCTCTGTCATCCCCTTCTCCTCCTGCCCCCAATCCTTCCCAACATCAGAGTCTTTTCCAATGAGTCAACTCTTCGCATGAGGTGGCCAAAGTACTGGAGTTTCAGCTTTAGCGTCATTCCTTCCAAAGAACACCCAGGGCTGATCTCCTTTAGAATGGACTGGTTGGATCTTCTTGCAGTCCAAGGGACTCCCAAGAGTCTTCTCCAACACCACAGTTCAAAAGCATCAATTTTTTGGTGCTCAGCCTTCTTCACAGTCCAACTCTCACATCCATACATGACCACAGGAAAAACCATAGCCTTGACTAGATGAACCTTTGTTGGCAAAGTAATGTCTCTGCTTTTGAATATGCTATCTAGGTTGGTCATAACTTTCCTTCCAAGGAGCAAGCGTCTTTTAATTTCATGGCTGCAGTCACCATCTGTAGTGATTTTGGAGCCCAGAAAAATAAAGTCTGACACTGTTTCCATTGTTTCCCCATCTATTTCCCATGAAGTCATGGACCGGATGCCATGATCTTTGTTTTCTGAATGTTGAGCTTTAAGCCAACTTTTTCACTCTCCACTTTCACTTTCATCAAGAGGCTCCAGAGTTCCTCTTCACTTTCTGCCATAAGGGTGGTGTCATCTGCATATCTGAGGTTATTGATATTTCTCCAGGCAATCTTGATTCCAGCTTGTGTTTCTTCCAGTCCAGCGTTTCTCATGATGTATTCTGCATAGAAGTTAAATAAACAGGGTGACAATATACAGCCTTGACGAACTCCTTTTCCTATTTGGAACCAGTCTGTTGTTCCATGTCCAGTTCTAACTGTTGCTTCCTGACCAGCATACAAATTTCTCAAGAGGCAGGTCAGGTGGTCTGGGATTCCCATCTCTTTCAGAATTTTCCAGAGTTTATTGTGATCCACACAGTCAAAGGCTTTGGCATAGTCAATAAAGCAGAAATAGATGTTTTTCTGGAACTCTCTTGCTTTTTCTATGATCCAGTGGATCTTGGCAATTTGAACTCTGGTTCCTCTGCCTTTTCTAAAACCAGCTTGAACATCTGGAATTTCACGGTTCACGTATTGCTGAAGCCTGGCTTGGAGAATTTTGAGCATTATTTTACTAGCATGTGAGATGAGTGCAATTGTGCGGTAGTTTGAGCATTCTTTGGCATTGCCTTTCTTTGGGATTGGAATGAAAACACCTTTTCCAGTCCTGTGGCCACTGCTGAGTTTTCCAAATTTGCTGGCATATTGAGTGCAGCACTTGCACAGCATCATCTTTCAGGATTTGGAATAGCTCAACTGGAATTCCATCACCTCCACTAGCTTTGTTCATGTGATGCTTTCTAAGGCCCACTTGACTTCACATTCCAGGATGTCTGGCTCTAGGTCAGTGATCACACCATTGTGATCATCTGGGTCGTGAAGATCTTTTTTGTATAGTTCTTTTGTGTATTCTTGCCATCTCTTCTTAATATCTTCTGCTTCTGTTAGGTCCATACCATTTCTGTCCTTTATCGAGCTCATCTTTGCATGAAATGTTCCTTTGGTATCTCTGATTTTCTTGAAGAGATCCCTAGTCTTTCCCATTCTGTTGTTTTCCTCTATTTCTTTGCATTGATCACTGAAGAAGGCTTTCTTATCTCTTCTTGCTATTTTTTGGAACTCTGCATTCAGATGTTTATATCTTTCCTTTTCTCCTTTGGTTTTTGCTTCTCTTCTTTTCACAGCTATTTGTAAGGCCTCCCCAGACAGCCATTTTCCTTTTTTGTATTTCTTTTCTATGGGGATGGTCTTGATCCCTGTCTCCTGTACAATGTCACGAACCTCATTCCATAGTTCATCAGGCACTCTATCTATCAGATCTAGGCCCTTAAATCTATTTCTTACTTCCACTGTATAATCATAAGGGATTTGATTTAGGTCATACCTGAATGGTCTAGTGGTTTTCCCCACTTTCTTCAATTTAAGTCTGAATTTGGCAAGAAGGAGTTCATGGTCTGAGCCACAGTCAGCTCCTGGTCTTGGTTTTGCTGACTGTATAGAGCTTCTCCATCTTCGGCTGCAAAGAATATAATCAATCTGATTTCGGTGTTGACCATCTGGTGATGTCCATGTATAGAGTCTTCTCTTGTGTTGTTGGAAGAGGGTGTTTGTTATGACCAGTGCATTTTCTTGGCAAAACTCTATTAGTCTTTGCCCTGCTTCATTCCGTATTCCGAGACCAAATTTGCCTGTTACTCCAGGTGTTTCTTTATTTCGATCCAGCAATCCTAATCCTGGGTATTTATCTGAAAAAAAAAAAAAAAATTCAAAAGGATACATGTACCCTGATGTTCATCAGAGTCTTCTTTCACTTTCATCAAGAGGCTCTTTAGTTCTTCTTCACTTTCTGCCATAAGGGTGATGACATCTGCATATTTGAGGTTATTGATATTTCTCCCACCAATCTTGATTCCAGCTTGTGCTTCATCCAGCCCAGCATCTTTCATGATGTACTCTACATATAAGTTAAAAAAGCACAGTGACAAAAAAGCAGCATTATTTTATGCAAAGAGGGCTGAGTAAAGGACAGAAATGGGAGGGAACTAACAGAAGCAGAATATATTAAGAAGAGGTGGCAAGAATACACAAAAGAACTGTACAAAAAAGATCTTCACGACCCAGATAATCACGATGGTGTGATCACTCAACTAGAGCCAGACATCCTGGAATGTGAAGTTAAGTGGGCCTTAGCAAGCATCACTATGAGCAAAGCTAGTGGAGGTGATGGGATTCCAGTTGAGCTTTTTCAAATCCTGAAAGATGATGCTGTGAAAGTGCTGCACTGAATATGCCAGTAGATTTGGAAAACTCAGCAGTGGCCACAGGACTGGAAAAGGTGTTTTCATTCCGGTCCCAAAGAAAATGCCAAAGAACGATCAAAGTACTACACAGTTTCACTCATCTCACACACTAGTAAAGTAATTCTTAAAATTCTCCAAGCCAGGCTTCAGCAATATGTGAACCGTGAACTTGCAGATGTTCCAGCTGGTTTTAGAAAAGGCAGAGGATCATTCCAGTGCACCAGGCCCAAGCTTCCTGTATCCTGCATCGAACCTGGACTGGAGATTCGTATGGCAAAACTAATACAATATTGTAAAGTAATTAGCCTCTAATTAAAATAAATAAATTTAATTTAAAAAATTATAAAGAAGAAAAGGCAGAGGAACCAGAGATCAAATTGCCAACATCCCCTGGTTCATTGAAAAAACAAAAGAGTTCCAGAAATGCATCTACTTCTGCTTTATTGACTATGAAAACGCCTTTGACTGTGGGGATCACAATAAACAGTGGAAAATTTTGAAAGAGATGGGAATACTGGACTACCTGACCTGCCTCTTGAGAAATTTGTACGCAGGTCAGGGAGCAACAGAACTGTACATGGAAGAATATACTGGTTCCAAATAGGTAAAGGAGTACGTCAAGGCTGTATATTGTCACCCTACTTATTTTACTTATATGCAGAGCACATCATGAGAAACGCTGGGATGGATGAAGCACAAGCTGGACTCAAGATCATTGGAAGAAACATCAATAACCTCAGATATGCAGATGACACCACCCTTATGGCAGAAAGTGAAGAAGAACTAAAGAGCCTCTTGATGAAAGTGGAAGAGGAGAGTAAAAAATTTGGCTTAAAGCTCAACATTCAGAAAACTAAGATTATAGCATCTGGTCCCATCACTTCATGGCAAATAGATGGAGAAACAGTGGAAGCAGTGGGTGACTTTATTTTTCTGGGCTCCAAAATTACTGCAGATGGTGACTGCAGATATGAAATTAAAAGACGCTTACTCCTTAGAAGGAACGGTATGACCCACCTAGATAGCATATTCGAAAGCAGAGACATTACTTTGCCAACAAAGGTCTGACTAGTTAAGGCTATGGTTTTTCCTGTGGTCGTGTATGGATGTGAGAGTTGGACAATACAGAAAGCTGAGCGCCGAAGAATTGATGCTTTTGAACTGTGATGTTGGAGAAGACTCTTGAGAGTCCCTTGGACTGCAAGGAGATCCAACCAGGCCTCCTAAAGGAGATCAGTCCTGGGTGTCCATTGGAAGGACTGATGCTGAAGCTGAAACTCCAATACTTTGGCCACCTCCTGAGAAGTGTTTACTCATTGGAAAAGACCCTGATACTGGGATGGATTGGGGGCAGGAGGAGAAGGGGAATACAGAGGATGAGATGGTTGGATGGCATCACTGACTCAATGGACACGGGTTTGGGTGGACTCTGGGAGTTGGTGATGGACAGGGAGGTGTGGCATGCTGTGGTTCATGGGGTCGTAAAGAGTCGGACATGACTGAGCGATTGAAATGAACTGAACTGAAGATATGAAAGCAACCTAAATGCCTACTGACAGATGTTTGGGTAAAGAATAAGTGGTACTTACTTATCTGCAATACCTCAGAGATATTACAGATCAGTTCCAGGTCAACACTATAAAGCAAATATAGCAATAAAGCAATAAAACAATATTTTTTTTGTTTGCCCACTGCATATATAAGTTATATTTACAGCATACTGTAGTCTATTATGTGTGCAATAGCATTATGTGTTAAAAATGTATAAAACTTTAAGAAATGCTTTATTGCTAAATAATATTGACTATCATATGAGCCTTCAGTTCAGTTCAGTTCAGTTCAGTTCAGTTGCTCAGGCTTGTCTGACTCTTTGCGACCCTATGAACCACAGCACGCCAGGCCTTCCTGTTCATCACCAACTCCTGGAGTTTACGCAAACTCATGTCCATAGAGTGAGCGATACCATCCAACCATCTCATTCCCTGTTGTCCCCTTCTCCTCCCACTCTCAATCTTTCCCAGCATCAGGGTCTTTTCCAATGAGTCAGCTCTTTGCATCAGGTAGACAAAGTATTGGAGTTTCAACTTCAACATAAGTCCTTCCAATGAACATCCAGGACTGATCTCCAATCCAGGCTGGATTGGTTGGACTTCTGTGCAGTCCAAGGGACTCTCAAGAGTCTTCTCCAATACTGCAGTTCAAAAGCATCAATTCTTCGGCGCTCAGCTTTTTTATAATCCAACTCTCACATCCATACATGACTACTGAAAAAATCAAGGCTTTGACTAGATGTACCTTTGTTGGCAAGGTAATGTTCTGCTTTTGAATATGCTTTCTAGGTTAGTCATAACTTTCTTCCAAGGAATAAGCGTCTTTTAATTTCCTGGCTGCAATCACCATCTGCAGTGATTTTGGAGCCTTAAAAAGTAAAGTCTGTCCCTGTTTCCACTGTTTCTCCATGTATTGGTCATGAAGTGGTGGGACCAGATGCCATGATCTCAGTTTCTGAATGTTGAATTTTAAGCCAACTTTTCTACTCTCCTCTTTCACTTTTATGAAGAGGCTTTTTTTTTTTTTACTTAAATTTATTTATTTTAATTGGAGGCTAATTACTTTACAATATTGTATTGGTTTTGCCATACATCTACATGAATCCACCACAGGTACACATGTTCCCCATCCTGAACCCCCCTCCCACCTCCCTCCCAGTACCATCCCTCTGGGTCATCCTAGTGCACTAGCCCCAAGCATCCTGTATCGTGCATCAAACCTGGACTGGTGATTCGTTTCTTATGTGATATTATACATGTTTCAATGCCTTTCTCCCAAATCATCCCACCCTCTCCCTCTCCCACAGAGTCCAAAGGACTGTTCTATACATCTGTGTCTCTTTACTTCAGTCTGTATAATACAAGAGGCTCTTTAGTTCTTCTTTGCTTTGTGCCATAAGGATGGTATCATCTGCATATTTGAGGTTATTGATATTTCTCCCAGCAATCTTGATTCCAGCTTTTGCTTCATTCAGCCCAGCATTTCTCATGATGTACTTTGCATATAAGTTAAATAAGCAGAGTGACTTCAGCAAGTTGTAATCTTTTTGCTGGCGGAATGTCTTGCCTCTATGTTGATAGCTACTGACTGACCACAGTCATGGTTGCTGAAGGCTGGGATGGCTCTAGAAATGTATTAAAATAAGAAAGCAATAAAGTTTGCTATATTGATTCACTCCTTCTTTCAGGAATGATTTCTCTGTAGCAGACAGTGCTGTTTGATAGCATTTTACCCCCAGTAGAATGTCTTTGAAAAGTAGAGTCAATCCTCTTAAACCCTGCCACTGCTTCATCAACTAATTTTATGTAATATTTTAAATCCTTTGTTGTTGTTTCAACAGTATTCACAGCATCTTTACCAGAATAAGATTCCATCTCAAGAGACCAGTTTCTTTGTTCATCCATAACAAGCAGCTCCTCATCCCTTAAAGTTTTAGGATGAGATTTCAGCAAATCGGTCACATATTCATGCTTCACTTCTACTTCTGATTCTTTTGTTAATTTCCACCACATCTGCAGTTACTTCCTCTATTAGAGTCATCCATGAGTGTCAGATCAGGTTCTTCTAAACCCCTCTTAACATTAGTAGTTTGACTTCTTCCATAAATCATGGGTGTTCTTCATGGCATGTGGAATGGGAAATTCTTTCCACAAGGTTTTCAGTTTACTTTGTTCAGACCCATCAGAGAAATCACTATCGATGGCAACAATAGTTTTACAGTGCCCTTCTTAAATAATAGACTGAAAAATGGAAACTACTTGATCTGTGGGCTACACAATGGATGCTGTTTTATCAGGCACGAAAACAATAGTAATCTTGTTGTACACTTCCATCAGAACTTGGGTGAACAGGTGTATTGTCAGCAAACAGTAATATTTTGAAAGGGGTTTCTTTTCCTGAGCAGTGATTCTAAACGGGCTTGAAATTTTCAGTAAGTCATATTGTCAACAGATGGGTTGTCACCAAGGCTTAGTTGTTCCATTGACACATGATAGGCAGAGTAAATTAGCATAATTATTAAGGGCCCTAGGATTTTCCAAATGACAAATGAGCATTGATTTCAGCTAAATGTCACCAGCTGTATTAGTCTATAATTAGAGAATTAGTCTGTCCTTTGAAACTTTGAAGCCAGGCATTGACTTCTTTCTAGCTATGAAAGTCTTGGGTGGCTGGGCGCCTGGGCCCCCGCCCCCTGACGTCGGGTCGCTGCTGTTTCTTGGGCTCTGTGCAGGTTGCTACTTAGCCAGGTCTTGTGCCTGTAGCTGCTTTCGCCATCTGCTCCATGGCTTTCGTGACCAGGCAGTTCGTGCGCTCCATGTCCTCCTCCTCCAGCGCCTCGGCCTCGGCGAAAAAAATCCTCGTCAAGCACGTGACTGTCATCGGCGGTGGGCTGATGGGCGCCGGCATTGCCCAGGTTGCTGCAGCAACTGGCCACACAGTAGTGTTGGTGGACCAAACAGAGGACATCCTGGAAAAATCTAGAAAGGGAATTGAGGAAAGTCTTCGGAAAGTGGCCAAGAAGAAGTTTGCAGAAAACCCCAAGGGCACTGATGAGTTTGTGGCGAAGACCCTGAGCAGCATATCGACCAGCACGGATGCAGCATCTGTGGTCCACAGCACAGACTTGGTGGTGGCCATCGTAGAGAATCTGCAGATGAAGAACGAGCTGTTCAAGAGGCTGGACAAGTTTGCCGCCGAACACACAATCTTTGCCAGCAACACTTCCTCTTTGCAGATCACAAGCCTAGCCAATTCCACCACCAGACAGGACCGATTCGCCGGGCTCCATTTCTTCAACCCAGTGCCTTTGATGAAGCTTGTGGAGGTCATTAAAACACCAATGACCAGCCAGAAGACATTTGAATCTCTGCTAGACTTCAGCAGAGCCCTGGGGAAGCATCCTGTTGCTTGCAAGGACACGCCTGGGTTTATCGTGAACCGTCTTCTGGTGCCGTACCTCATGGAAGCGGTCAGGCTGTGTGAGCGAGGTGAAGCATCGAAGGAGGACATCGACACGGCGATGAAGCTGGGCGCCGGCTACCCCATGGGTCCGTTTGAGCTTCTCGATTATGTTGGGCTGGATACTACGAAGTTCATCCTAGATGGTTGGCATGAAATGGACTCAAAGAACCCCCTGTTTCAGCCCTGCCCATCCCTGAATAAGCTGGTAGCAGAGAAAAAGTTTGGCAAGAAATCTGGAGAAGGATTTTACAAATACAAGTGAGCAGCTTCCCTGGCTCAAGGACGAAGCCCTGTAAGCACATACCAGCAGCTCCCCAAGTGCCCACGGGAATGGTCTTTGGTCAGATGTTCCCTCCCACAGCATGATCTGTTCGATGTACGTTTTGATTGTAATCTATCTGAATTAATCATTTACAAGAGTTAGAGTAATGGCAGATTCCTCCACTGAGAAGCTAATTCCCTTTCCCTTTTTCAGTCTGTTCATTTCTATGTATCTTCTAAAAAGCTTTACACCCTTGGTGCCTTGGAGCAGACATTTCTTTTGAACCTGTTGTTTTCATGAAGAGTTGCCAGAACCTGAATTCGTTTACTTATAGCGAGAGCATCCTGTGTCCATTGTTAGCGCACAGGAAAGTCTCCAGCCACTGACACTGTGTTGTGTCTGTGGAGGCTGCGAGGCAGCACCTGCCTCTTGCCTTTACCGGGTTATCTCCTGCCTGCAGCCTCAAGCCTTAGCCTCCTTTGGGCATGATGTCAGGTATCATGTCTTGATTCAACTTATCATTGAGATGTTGCTGCTGGATTAGTGGGAAGATCTCCAAGTGCAGGAAGATGTTTTGTTCAAATCCGAAATCTGAATGATTATTGTCTCTCTCTCTTTTTTTTTTTCCCATAAGAAATCATTGCTGCAAATTGACTCTAATAAAATGCAGTTTTTTTAATCTGTGAAAATTTGAATTGAAATAAACATGTATAATTTAAAATCAAAAAAAAAGAAAGAAAAAAAGTCTTTGGTGGAATCTTCTTCCAAAATAAAGCTGTTTCATCTGAATTGAAAATCTGTTGCTTATTGAGGCCACCTTCATTAATTTTCTTTGCTAGATCTTCTGGATAACTTTCTGCAGCTTCTATATCCACCCTTGCTGCTTCATTTTACACATTTATGTTATGGAGATAGCTTCTTTCCTTGCACTTCATAAACCAACCTCTTCTAGCTTTACCTCTTCTGTGGCTTCCTTACCTTGCTCAGTCTTCATGGAATTGAATAGAGTTAGGGCCTTGCTCTGGATTAGGTTTTGGCTTAAGGGAATATTGAGGCTGAATTGATCTATTATCAAGGTCACTAACCCTTTCTCCACATCAGCAATAATTCTCTTTTGCTTTCTTATTATTCATGTGCTCACTGGAGGAGCACTTTTTATTTCCTTCAAGAACTGTTTCTTTGCATTTATAACAGTAAGCTTAATTGTGTCTAGCTTTTGATTGAAATTGAGAGACAGAGACTCTTCCTTTCACTTGAACATTTAGAGATTGTTGCAAAGTTATTAATTGGCCTAATTACAGTACTGTGTCTCAGGGAATAGAGATGCCTGAGGAGAAAGACAGAGACAGGGGAATGGCTGGTCAGTAGAGCAGTCAGAAAACACAAATTTATCAATTAAGTTTGCCATTTGTATATGGTTGTGGTTTGTGGTGCCCCAAAACAATTACAATAGTAGCATCAAAGATATAGATCACAGATCACCATAACAATATAATAATGAAAAAAATTTGAAATGTTGCAAGAATTACCAAAATGTAACATAGAGACATCAAATGAGCAAGTGCTATTGGAAAAATGGTGTCTATAGGCTTCATTGATGCAGGATTGCCGTAAACTTTAAATTTGTAAAAAAAAAAAAATGCAATATCTAAGAAGCACAATAAAGTGAAACATAGTAACTGAGGCATGCCTGTAATAATTTTAATAAAGAAATAAGTTTCTACCTTCATCTATTGTGTCAGTAAGTAATGATATGGAGAAGGCAATGGCACCCCACTCCAGTACTCTTGCCTGGAAAATCCCATGGATGGAGGAGCCTGGTGGGCTGCAGTCCATGGGGTCGAGAAGAGTTGGACACGACTGAGCGACTTCACTTTCACTTTTCACTTTCATGCATTGGAGAAGGAAATGGCAACCCACTCCAGTGTTCTTGCCTGGAGAATCCTAGGGACGGGGGAGCCTGGTGGGCTGCCGTCTACCGGGTCACACAGAGTCGGACACGACTGAAGTGACTTAGCAACAACAAGTAATGATACAGTATATACAAAATTTTAATTATAATACTATACACAAATGTGTATAAGGAGCAAAGGAGGAAGGAGCAAAAAGGGAAGGAGTAGATAAAAACGGTAAGGAACAGGGAAAGCTTCAGAGAGAAAGTAATATCTGACAGTTTGTATATGGCAAGAAGATGATCACAAACTATTCAACTCATCTTGTCTGTCAACATGTTATGAAATTACCTCATTACAAAAATCAGCAGATCACCTACATTAATGTGGTGCAATGTGCTTGGTATAGTGAAGGATACACTAAAAACTTAACCAGGAGACCTTGTCTCCCAGTTACGCTTGATTAAACTGTAGAGCTTGAAAAAACTTTTGAATCAAAATGATGGTGTTATCCAAAAGAATACTGTCTGTTTGACTATCCCTGATTATTCAAAACCAAAAGAGCTCCTATCTATATGTAAATATATTATAGGATAAGAATCTGGGCTTACTTAGGTTAGCCTTCTGCCTTTAAATTTCTCAGATTATCTATTTTCCATAATTTTACCATGTAATTCAGACTTTTTATATTTTCTTCTGGAGTTGTAATGGCATTCATATGATATTAAAGACACATCAGATGCTTTCTCTCTAAAGCACATGTTTCTTGTTCAGCCCTTTTGCTGAAATTGTGAAGCTACCTCCAAGCAATCCAGAGTAATTGTGCATTTAATTTGTCATTTTCTGGAACATTGGTTTTCAAAACCAAGGCTTTTCCAATTAAATTCAGTGGCATTTTTATCCAAAGAATTTTTCTAAGGGATTGGTTTCCTGCCCTGGATCTGTGTTTTGAACCAGGCAGTTGAAATTTATTATAGATCCAGGACAATTACTTCACATGTAATTCAGGCCTCTCAGGTACTTTCTCCACATAGCGTTGTGATTCTGTGTTGTTGATCAGTTCACATCATGCCTTCTCTCATAGAGAATGGTAGTCTGAAAAGAATCTCAAAATGTCAGTGTAGTAGGAAGAAGGTATATAATTATATATATATGTATATATATATATATCAATCACAAATCAAAAGAAATGTTGACTATCTTTTTAAAAGGCCCACTTTTAGACCTTTTCTTATCAAAGTAAATATCTGTGCATTTTTAAAATTTTGATTATTGAGTGGACATAAGCTTGATGTTTAGGTTAAAAGCCTAAGTTCTGTTTTGGTAGAGTTTAATTCAATTTTGTATGTGTGTGCTTGGTTGCTCAGTTATGTCTGACTCTTTGCCACCCTTTGGACTATAGTCCAACAGCCTCCTCTGTCCATGGGATTTTTAGCTTTTGTTTAAATCATTTAATAATGAAGTTCAGATTTAAGACTGCATTTTTCTGGGTATATATAGGACAATTACAGTACCCATTAAAAAGTTATTTAATTTGATTATAAGATATATTTTAATAGATTATAATATATATTATATAATTATTTTATAGATTATAGATATATTTGTTGATATGAAGATCTTTCTAGTTGCACAGGGAGTTTTTTCTAATGTCCTCTTATAAATTTAAAATCCACTCATATTTCACTCGTTCTACACACACACAAACCTCACAATGTCTCAACATTTCACAAGGATGAAAAAATGTGTGTAAAAAAGATGACAGATATATAAGGAATCTAAGATATAAACTATGAATATTAAAAAAATAAATGTAAATTGTGAAGCAGAAGTCCCTTCATCTGTGTAATAATAGGACAAACATTGCATCATTTTTAGTTAAAGGGCATAGTTCATAGAATGGTCTCTTCTACTCTAAACTTCTCTATTATAATACCTTTCCAGCTCTGATATTAAATGAAACAATGAATTATGAAGGGTATGGTGTTATGCTCTAGTTCTCTTCCTCCTTTAAACACTTACACAATGGCATTTGAAATAAAATACTTTCCAAATATTTTATGTGATTCATATTATATTTGCTGTGTGTTTACAACAGCATTGGTTATATCAGGCAAAGGAGTAAGATCTTAAAGGAACTGGTTGTATTTTTAACAGATGAGAGGTAAATGATTAAAGGTTCCTAAAATATTCTGTAAAAAGAAAATTTGAAAATTAATTTATTATAGAATATTGACACATGGTATGAACAGATAATTCACAAAATAAAAGCTATGCACCATTCTGTATATGTACCACATCTTTCTTATCCATCTATTGATGGATGTCTAAGTTGCTTCCATGTCCTGGTTATTGTAAACAGTGGGGCAATGAACATTGGGTACAGGTGTCTTTTTGAGTTATGGTTTTCTCAGGGTATATTCCTAGTAGTGGGATTGCTGAGTAAGTCAGAAAGAGAAAAACAAACATTGTTTGTTTATATATATATATATATATATACATATATATGGAATCCAGAAAAATGGCTCTGATGAACCTATTTGCAGGCCAGGAATAGAGGTGTAGATGTAGAGAATGGAGGACTTGTGGACATAGAAGGGGAAGGAGAGGATACAGATGGATAGAGTAGCACTGACATATACACCCTACCATATGCAAAATAGCTGGCAGGAAGCTGTTGTATAGCACAGGGAACTCAGCTCACTGCCCTGTGAATAACCTAGATGAATGGGGAACAGGAGAGTGGAAAGGAGGCTCAAGAGGGAGGGGGATATATCCATATGGCTGATTCATGAGGTTGTACAATTGAAACTAATAGAGCATTGTAAAGCAATTATATTCTAATAAAAGAGATACATAAAAATGTGACAAAAATATGAAAGTTCATGAAATAAGGCATACATTATGTTGCTGGTGGAATAAAAATTAAATCTTCCAATGGCAATTTTTGGTAATATTCATTGAAATTCTTTATAATAGTCACATATCTTGACCTGGCAATTCTAGTCTTAGGAAATAACTTAAAATAACCAGAGAGGCACTTGGATATTTATTTATGAAACTAAACACTACCACATTATTTATAATGGAAAAAGATTTCAAAACAATATTTATACAGTTAAAATACTGTTGTGCACTTATCCAGGGGAATAGTATGCTAAAATGGAAACTAATGTTTTAAAATATATATCCATCTGTGTCTGAGTCTCCATCTAGCTAGCTATCTACCTATCTATATTTATAATGGAAGTGAAAGTCACTCAGTCGTGCCTGACTCTTTGCAAACCAAAGGACTATACAGTCCACGGAAATCTCCAGGCCATAATACTGGAATGGGTAGCTGTTCCCTTCTCCACGGGATATTCCCAACCCAGGGATTGAACCCAGGTCTCCTGCATTATAGGCAGATTTTATACCAGCTGAGCTACCGGAGACGATATTGAATGTTATTATGTTAAACAAAAGGAAAAATAACTGCATGTGGAGTAGGAACTCAATTGTATAAACATGGAAAAAAGGTAAAATTAATTGTGTCAGCCAAATTTTCCCAACTCCCCACATAGAAAGTAAATGCTAGAGAAGGGGCTGTAGATTTGATTTCCTTTTGATAATTCAGTTCAGTTAAGTACTCAGTCATGTCCGACTCTTTTCAGCCCCATGGAGTGCAGCACATCAGGCTTCCTGGTCCATCATTTCCATGAGTTTACTCAAACTCATGTCCATTGAGTCAGTGATGCCATCCAACCATCTCATCCTCTGTCATCCACTTCTCCTCCCACTCTCAATCTTTCCCAGCATCAGGGTCTTTTCCAGTGAGTCAGCTCTTCACATCAGGTGGCCAAATATTGGAGTTTCAGCTTCAACATCAGTCCTTCCAACGAATATTCAGGACTGATTTCCTTCAGGATGGACAGGTTCGACCTCCTTGCAGTCCAAGGGATTCTCAAGAGTCTTCTCCAACACACAGTTCAAAAGCATCAATTCTTCGGTGCTCATTTTCCTTTATAGTTCAACTCTCACATTCATACATGACTATTGGAAAACCATAGCTTTGACTAGATAGACATTTGTTGGCAAAGTAATGTCTCTGCTTTTTAATATGCCGTCTAGGCTGGTCATAATTTCCTTGCATTTAATTTCCGGGCTACAGTCACCACCTTCAGTGATTTTGGACCCCCCAAAAATAAAGTCTGCCATTGTTTCCACTGTTTCCCCATGTATTTTCTATGAAGTGATGGGACCAGATACCATGATCTTAGTTTTCTGAATGTTGAGGTTTAAGCCAAAATTTTCACTCTCTTCTTTCACTTTTATCAAGAGGCTCTTTAGTTCTTCTTCATTTCTGCCATAAGGATGATGTCATCTGCATTTCTGAGGTTATTGGTATTTCTCCCGGCAACCTTGATTCCAGCTTGTGCTTCATCCAGCCCAGCATTTCTCATGATGTACTCTGCATAGAAGTTAAATAAGCAGGGTGACAATATACAGGCTTGACATATTTCTTTTCCTATTTGGAACCACTGTTGTTCATGTCCAGTTCTAACTATTGCTAACTGACCTGCATACAGATTTCTCAAGAGACAAGTCAAGTGGTTTGGTATTCCCATCTTTGAAGAATTTCCCACAGTTTATTGGTTGAGAGTTCTGACGAAATGTGGTCCACTAGAGAAGGGAATGGCAAACCGCTTCATTATTCTTGCCTTGAGAACCCCATGAACAGTATGAAAAGGCAAAAAGATAGGACACTGAAAGATGAACTCCTCAGGTTGGTAGGTGCTCAATATGCTACTGGAGATCAGTGGAGAAATAACTCCAAAAGAATGAAGAGATGGAGCCAAAGAAAAACAACCCTGAGCTGTGGATGTGACTGGTGATGGATGCAAAGGTCTGATGCTGTAAAGAGCAATATTGCATAGGAACCTGGAATGTTAGGTCCATGAATCAAGGTAAATGGAAGTGGTCAAACAGGAGATGGCAAGAGTGAATGTCAACATTTTAGGAATTGGTGAACAAAAATGGACTGGAATGGGTGAATTTAACTCAGATGATCAATATGTCTACTACTGTGGGCAAGAATCCCTTAGAAGGAAAGGAGTAGCCATCATAGTCAACAAAGAATCTGAAATGCAGTACTTAGATGCAATCTCAAAAATGACAGAACTATTTCTGTTTGTTTCCAAGGCAAACTATTCAATATCATGGTAACTGAAGTCTATGTCCTGACCAGTAATGGGGAAAAAGCTGAAGTTGAACGGATCTATGAAGACCTACAAGACCGTCTAGAACTAACACCCCAAAAAACGATGTCATTTTCATTATAGAGGACTGAAATGCAAAAGTAGGAAGTCAAGAAACACCTGAAGTAACAGGCAAATTTGGCCTTGGAGTACTGAATGAAGCAGGGCAAAGGAAAATAGAGTTTTGCTAAGAGAACACACTGGTCATAGCAAACACTGTCTTCCAACAACACAAGTGAAGACTCTACACATGGACATCACCAGATGGTCAACACCAAAATCAGAATGATTCTATTCTTTGCCGCCAAAGATGGTGAAGCTCTATACAGTCAGCAAAAACAAGACCAGGAGCTTACTGTGGCTCAGAACATGAACTCCTTATTGCCAATTCAGACTTAAATTGAAGAAAGTAGAGTAAACCACTAGACCATTCGGGTATGACCTAAATCAAATCACTTATGAATTTACAGTGGAAGTGAGAAATAGATTTAAAGGACTAGATCTGATAGACAGAGTACCTGATGAACTGGATGGAGGTTCATGACATTTTACAAGCGGCAGGGATACAAGCTCATCCCCAAGAAAAAGAAATGCAAAAAAGCAAAATGTCTGTCTGAAGAGGCCTTAAAAATAGCTGAGAAAAGAAGAGAAGTGAAAAGCAAAGGAGAAAAGGAAAGATATACCCATTTGAATGCAGAGTTCCAAAGAATAGCAAGGAGAGATAAGAAAGCCTTCCCCGGAGATCAATGCAAAAAATAGAGGGAAACAATAGAATGGGAAAGACAAGAGATGTCTTCAAGAAAATTAGAGATACCAAGGGAACATTTCATGCAAAGATGAGCACAATAAAGGACAGAAATTGTATGGACCTAACAGAAGCAGAAGATATTAAGAGGAGGTGGTAAGAATACACAGAAAAACTATACAAAAAAAAACCTTCACGACCCAGATAACCACCATAGTATGATCACTCACTTAGAGCTAGACATCCTGGAATGTGAAGTCAAGTGGGCCTTAGGAAGCATCCCTACAAACAAAGCTAGTGGAGGTGATGGAATACCAGTTGAGCTATTTCAAATTCTGAAAGATGATTCTGTGAAAGTGCTGCACTCAATATGCCAGCAAATTTGAAGAACTCAGCAGTGGCCACAGGACTGGAAAAGGTCAGTTTTCATTCCAATCCCAGAGAAAGGCAATGTGAAAGAATGCTCAAACTACCTCACAATTACACTCACCTCACATGCTAGTAAAGTAATATACTGTCTAGTTTGGTCATAACTTCTTCCAAGGAGCAAGAGTCTTTCAATTTCATGACTGCAGTCACCATCTGCAGTGACTTTGGAGTCCAAAAATATATAGTCTATCACTGTTTGCACTGTTTCCCCATCTATTGGCCATAAATTGCTGGGACCAGATGCCATGATCTTAGTTTTCTGAATGTTGAGTTTTAAGCCAACTTTTTCACTCTCCTCTTTCACGTTCATCAACAGACTCTTTAATTCTTCTTCACTTTCTGCCATAAGGGTGGTGTCATCTGCATATCTGAAGTTATTGATATTTCTCCCGGCAATCCTGATTCCATCTTGTGCTTCATCCAGCCCAGTGTTTCTCATGATGTACTCTGAATATAAGTTAAATAAGCAGGGTGACAATGTGCAGCCTTGACATACTCCTTTTCCTATTTGGGACCAGTCTGTTTTTCCAGATCCAGTTCTAACCGTTGCTTCTTTACTTGCATGCAGATTTTTTAAGAGGCAGGTCAGGTGTGCTGGTATTCCCATCTCTTGAAGAATTTTCCACAGTTTGCTGGGATCCACACAGTCAAAGGTTTTGGCAGAGTCAATGAACAGAAGTAAGTGTTTTTTCTGGACCTCTTGCTTTTTCAATGATCTGACAGTTATTGGCAATTTGATCTCTGGTTCCTCTGCCTTTTCTAAAACCAGCTTGAGTATCTGGAAGTTCATGGTTCATGTATTGCTGAAGCCTGGCTTGGGGAATTTTGAACATTACTTTACTAACATGTGAGATGAGTGCAACTGTGCAGTAGTTTGAGCATTCTTTGGCATTGCCTTTCTTTGGGATTGGAATGAAAACTGACCTTTTCCAGTCCTGTGGCCACTGCTGAGTTTTCAAAATTTGCTGGCATATTGAGTGCAGCACTTTCATAGCATCATACTTTAGGATTTGAAAGAGCTTAGCTGGAATTCCATCATCTTCACTAGCTTTGTCTGTAGTGATGCTTCCTAAGGCTTGACTTCACATTCCAGGTTGTCTGGTTCTAAGTGAGTGATGACATCACATCATTATCTGGTCATGAAGATCTCTTTTGTGCTGTTCTCTGTGTATTCTTGCCACCTCCTCTTAATATCTTCTGCTTCTGTTAGGTGCATGCCATTTCTGTCCTTTATTGTGCCTATCTTTGCATGAAATATTCCCTTGGTATCTCTAATTTTCTTGAAGAGATCTCTAGTCTTTCCCATTCTACTGTTTTTCTCTATTTCTTTACACTGATCACTGAGGAAGGCTTTCTTATCTCTCCTTGCTATTCTTTGGAACTCTGCCTTCAAATGGGTATATCTTTCCTTTTCTCCTTTGCTTTTTGCTTCTCTTCTTTTCACAGCTATTTGTAATGCCTCTTCAGACAGACATTTTGCTTTTTTGCATTTCTTTTTCTTGGGGATGGTCTTGCTCCCTGCCTCTGTACTATGTCACAAACGTCCTTCCATAGTTCATCAGGTACTCTATCAGATCTAATCCCCTGAATCTATTTCTCACTTCCACTGTATAATCATAAGGGATATGATTTAGGTCATACCTGAATGGTCTAGTGGTTTTCCCTACTTTCTTCAATTTAAGGCTGAATTTGGCAGTAAGGGGTTCATGTTCTGAGCCACTGTCAGCTTACTCCATCTTTGGCTGAAAAAAATATCATCAGTCTGATTTCACTGTTGACCATCTGATGATGTCCATGTGTAGAGTCTTCTCCTTTGTTGTTGGAAGAGGTTGTTTCCTATGACCAGTGCGTTCTCTTGGCAAAACATCTGAGATTTTGCCCTACTTCTTTCTGTACTCCTACACCAAATTTGCCTGTCAGCTCGGAAGCAGTTATGGAATGAGAACGATGCCCCTTTTCTCTAGGCAACATAATTCTCCTAAAAGAAAAGGGGGGAATGAGAGAGTCATTTCCTAGGTAGGTTGATAGGGAGTCTAGGGGTCCCCAAGGAGAGAGGGGTCTGGAATTCTCAAGGAGGAAGAAAGGACAAACTTCTTTTGTTTCTCCACATTCCTTAGGATTATATAACAATAATGTATCCTGCCTGAGGACAGTCTTTGGATTAAACCTTCTGGCTAATTCTGTTATCTTAAAATGTAACTTATGGGAGTAGGTCTGATGAGGTCTTTACAACCTCCAGACATTCTTTGGATTATATAACCTCATTGTTAACACTAGCAAGCGGGTACTCTTTCTGCCCCCTTCTGATGCCTAGGTCAGAAGATTTCTCTATCTCCTTTATACTTTAATAAAACTTTATTACACACACAAAAAATAAATAAAAATAACTGTGTTTGTGTTTTTCTTTTTGACTTACTTTTCTCACTAATGCATATATATATGGAATTTAGAAAGATGGTAATGATGACCCTATATGCGAGACAGCAAAAGAGACACAGATGTATAGAACAGTCTTTTGGACCCTGTGGGAGAAGGGAAGTGTGGTATGATTTGAGAGAATAGCAGTGAAACATGTATATTATCATATGTGAAACAGATCACCAGTCAGTTCAATGCATGAGACAGGGTGCTTAGGGCTGGTGCACTGGGATGACCCTGAGGGATGGAATGGGGAGGGATGTGGAAGGAGCTTCAGGATGGGGGAAGCATGTACACCCATGGCTGATTCATGTCAGTGTATGGCAAAAACCACTACAATATTGTAAAGTAATTAACTTCCATTTTAAATAAATAAATTAATTAAAAAATAAAAATAACAATTTTTCAATTACTACCTTCTCTGCCATTTTGCTTAGACAGCTGCTTTGTTTTTCTAGCTACCTTTATATTTATTATATGCTGGAAAGAATGACAGAATTGACAAGAATTTAGGGGACCCGGTCTCTGCTAAGATTCAGTGTGTCTCTAAGTAATCTACACAGGCACTATTTTCTTTTGTGAATAAAATGGAAGCAGAACCATCTGACCCAATCCCTACTCAACAGACTTTGAGGATTGCATGAAATAATGGAACTTAAGAGAATGGCTATACAAACACTAATTTATTATTTTTTTATTGGAGTATAATTATTTTATAACATTTCTTTTATTTTTGATGTACAACAAAGTGAATCAGCTATATGCGCACATTATATGCCCTCCCTATTGAGCCCCCTTCCCATCCCAGCCCCATTCCAGTGAAGACCCCATTTATATCTTCAGAGAGCACTGAGCTGAGCTCCCTCTGCTATATTGCAAGTTCCCACTAGCTGTCTGTTTTACCCATGCTACTGTATATATGTCAGTCATAATCTCCCAATTTGTCCACCCCCTACTGTGTCCACATGGACTTTCCAGGTGGCTCAGTGGTAAATAATCCTCCTGCTAATTCAGGAAATGTGGGTTCAATCCCTGGGTGGGGAAGAGCCCCTGGAGAAGGAAATAGCAACCCACTTCAGTATTCTTGCCTGGGAAATCTCATAAATAGAAGAGCCTGGAGGGTTATAGTCCATGCAGTTGCAAAAGAGTCAGACACAACCTATTGATTAAACAACACCTTCCCCCATTGTGACCATATATGTCCAATTTCTATGTCTGCATCTCTGTTCTTGCTCTCCAAAGAGGTTCATCTGTACCATTTTTCTAGATTCCACATATCTTTTTTAATATATGATGTTCATTTTTCTCTTTCTGACTTACTCCTCTCTGTAGGATAGACTCTAGATTCATTAACATCCCTGCAGATGACCAAATTTTGTTACTTTATTTTTTATCTTATTTGTCTCTCACCTCTCTATATATCGCCATTGTTCACTTCGTAATGCCAAAGTGGTAACCAAGAAAGATTAAAGAAACTATACTTCCATTTCTCCTCTTTTGGAAAGAAGGGGAAAAAAATCAAAATTTTTGAACTTACAACCTGCTGGAGAAAAAGAAAATCCCTCCACTTTTCCTGCTTCAATTTCTTATCTAAACTTCAGTATTAAGGACTTAGATTGGAAGATCATTTATTTAGAATACAATATCTGTCACTGGTCCAGGTGCAAGAGAGGGTTTGTAAACATCTACATATTGATGTGTGTTTCTAACTTTGAAGAAAGTTTATCAAGTGTCAAAACTTATTCAATAAAATAACTATTTTGTATCAACTACAAAATACATAGCCAGCAGGTAATGGTTATTGGCAAATGTGGGCTTTGAAGTGCTTCTTCTCTAATATAGTTTTATTTTGTGTTTTCTAAAAAACATACTGAACTGTATTTTCCTAAAACCGAATTGTTCATTTGTCTTCTGAGACATGTTTCACAGATCCATAGTTTCACAAACAATTCAGATTGACTTTGCTTCTTTATTTTTTACTACTCTAAAAACTAGAATAATATTTTATCTTGTTACTCTAGAAACTGAGCACAATAAAGCCTATAAAGACAAACCAATTTATTTATCCCCTGAAATTTGCCATTTTAAAAAGAACTTTTAGAAAAGTCTGTAGATCCCTTTAAGAGAAAAACATTTTTCAACAAAACCAGAGTAATTATTTGGTAGTGAGATAAATGTCTAATATTTATTTTCCTAACCTTCTTTGCCTGGTTATCTATTTTAATTACATTAATAGCTTTTTTCAAGAGTCAAAATTTTCTTTTTCCTTTTTAAGAAAATGTTTGCAGCTAAAATAAATACACTGACCAGGGAGTCTCAAACCAATTAACTGCCCGTCTTAAGGAAATCAGCTTAGTTTCCACAGCTGAAACAACAGTAGAAATGATATGATGATGAAATAAAATATAAATGGATAGTACTATTTTAATTCTTTTTCATGATTTCTTGTGAGAATTGAGCACAGCAAGACTATATTTAATTAGACTAAAAGGTAGTATAACCCAGTGGGTTGTATATGCATTAACTGAATCAAATATTACTCTTAGCTTTATCTAAATTTGTTTTAATTCTAAGATTTTGCATATGCATCAAAATGTATTGTGTCACAGAAAATATTGCAGTCTTGACACTTCGTTATTGACAAGATAAAGCAGACTCTCAGGATATGTTGCAGCATGTCTAAAGAAAAGGCACATATTAAGCTTACATTTCAGTTTTAATTATAAAGGTTGGTTACCTACAGCCTGAGTCACTATGTAATTGTCACATTCTCAATTCATTCCTCTTATGAGAATCCAGTTCAATGTTGTTCTTTCCAGAGTTCTAAAACCACATGATTTATAATCATCCATATATCTATATTTTATCTGTGGTATATAAATGTGAAAGAACATTCTCTTTATATTTAAATATGTATTACCGGTTTAGCTGGGGTTTTCGCATAAACTACATGAAGCATTTGTTTGATTACCCACTGTATATCAAGTGATGAATTCATGGTCCCCATCTCTATCTAGTAAATTCTGGGGGACATAAGTAAAGCTGGATTATCTAGCTAAGTGATAGCTTAATTCTACCTTTAATTTCCTCAAGTGAAGGCTTTTTACTAAAAGAGGTGGTAAAACCTTGGATAATCCTAATCTTTGCATGCAATTCACAAATATTAAGGACCATAATTATAAACAAATGTTCTTGTTTTTTGTCCTTTATTTTTCTTCCTTATTGTTTTAAACCACTGAACTAAGATCTACATACTTTTTCAAGATCACACTGAAACTCAGGTCTCTTGAACCTCCTTGAGCATGCCTGCATACTAAATTGCTTCAGCTGTGGCTGTCTCTGTGAGACCCTATGGAATGTAGCGTGCTAGGTTCCTCTGTCCATGGGATTCTCCAGGCAAAGATAATGAAGTGGGTTGTCATTTCCTCTTCCAGGGGATCTTCCTGACCCAGGCATCCAACAAGCACATCCTACATTGGAAGGTGGGTTCTTCACCACCAGCGCCCCCTAGGAAGCCCAAGAGCCTCCTTTGAGAACTGTGTCCTGTGTCCATAAAAGGGTGGCTCCTCTTATCAAATGTCTTAATCAAATTACCTACATTTACAAATAATTTTTCCCCCAATAAATTTAATGGGAGGATATCTTACCTTGGGAGGTGAACATGGCAACCCACTCCAATATTCTTGCCTGGAGAATCCCATGGACAGAGGAGCTTGACAGGGTACAGTTCACAGGGTCACAAAGAGTCAGCCATTACTGAAGTGACTGAGCATCTTACTTTGGTGTATAAACCATTCATTATTTTTATTTAAAAATGTGTCACTTAAAAACTGAGAGGACTGCTGTAAGTCAGAGGCTATACCAGGTAATTTCTTGTATGCATTAAAGATTCACTTTTTTGGATTTAAAATCTGATGTCAGTTTGGTATATCTTTTAGGGTTTTACATATTAAATATTAGATGCAATTAATTGACAATATTGTATCAGTGGCAGAGTCAAAATCTACTTCATTCCATGAAAAGAATCTGTGTAATGTGTACTTTGTTTTGTTTCAATCTATTATAGTCATAATAGCTGTAGTTGTGGTAGCAATGTTTTCTTAATCTAACGAATATATTGTCTCTTTGATGTAACAGTAAATCAGCCAGTTGTCAAAGTCCCTTACAGATTCTGATTTTATACTTTTGCTTCAATTACAATTGATTTCTGTACTGTAAATAGCAATTTTATGCTTAATCATATATAAAACGGGTGACTGTGCAACATAGGCAAGGTACTGAGGAAAGCACTCAACCACAGTGGTGGTGGTTGCAGAAATCTATCCTCTTGAATTGTCTATGCTGGGTAATTCTCTTTTAAAGTATTCTCTTAATTCACCTGATAAAGCAAGAGTAGGTTTTTCCTTAGGAAATGATTTTTCTATGAAAGTATATACACTACTTATTGCTATGGTCAGCAAACACATTGACATGACTTTTGAACCAATAGCTATTTTTTGGTTGTGAGGCTATGGGCTTTGAATATCTGATTTCAGCAGACTACAGGACTTTTTTTATATATAACAGAAAGACACTGTGATCTAGCCAGCTATGACATTTTCTCTCCACAATCAGTCACACTTTGTGCCTTCGCATACAGTCTTGCAATGTCTTTCACAGGATTGTTTTTGTCCAAAAAAAAAAAAAAAAAAAAGCCATATTTTCACAGAACATTTTCTCCTAGTCCTGAGATGCTATATATTTCTAACATACATGTCATACAATTAATAGATAAAAGTATACAATATATAAGAGCTTCCCATTCTGTCTCCTACTTAAATTGAATTAAGTATTTTCCTATTTTGTTTGTTTGTAATAACTACTGTGTCCTTAGAATGAGTATATTAAGGCTTCTTCTGTGATTTCACTCTTCTAGCATGGAAGATAAAAATCAGAATCCTTGAGATACAGGATCTATAGAAGTCAAGTTGAGAGTATTAAAATAAGATATTATAGGCTTATAATCCATAGACCTTTAATAAATATGTCTTTAGAAGAATCCTCTCAGTTGATTTTCTGACATGTAGCCTCTCTGAGAATAATAATAGGTTATTATTATTAATAATAGGTGCAATAATACCATTGCACCTTTTTATAAAATTCTATACATTGCCAACAGTCCAATCCTCAAACAAGGAGATCAAGTCGATTCATCCCTGTATCAAAATTTTCTATGAAAAAATAAAACAGATGAATGTATGTAGCAAAAATTTCTATAAATTTGATAAAAATGTAGAGGATCTTGAGTGAAAAGCATGACCCTATAGTAAATATCTAAGAATATTTTTCAGAAGTATTTCCATTCTGACTCTTACCATGAATCCATAAGGTCTGAATTCAATTAAGTATTAACATCACTATTTAGTTCAAAAGGCAACACTGAATCCAGCTCCCAGCTGCGCAGGCTGAGGTACACCTTCCCAATTACTTTTCCATCCAGCACCTATGAGAGTTAATGGAAACTAAATAATTTTCTTTAGGAAATATCCATTTGTGGATATCTCAAAATATTTTTTTTTTTCTGCTGCAAATTTTAAGGCTCAGTTCTTGACGTTGTTTTTCAGTTGCTCATTTGTATCTGACTATTTGCAACGCCATGGACTGCAGCACTCCAGTCTTGCCTGTCTTTCACTATCTCACAGAGTTGGTGCCAACTCATGTCCATTGAACCAACAATGCCAATAAAAAGCCCCTCCCCCCAAATTTATAAACTCAAAGTGAATTCTACATGTAAGGTTGTGATCATGTTTTTTGAGTCTCTAGTTGAAATATTTTATAGAAGACAAAAAATTGCCATAAGCATAGTACCTATTTTGTATTCCCTTCAAAATGAATACGTTTTGAAAGCCTTTTAAACCATAGTCTGGAAACAAAGGAGATTTTTTTTAAAGTTAAGGGCCCTTTAAAAAAAAAAAAAGTTGAGTAACAATATCTGTAATTCCTTTGCAAGGAAATATTACTAATTAAAACCCAAACCACTTTATTAGTATACACACCTGCAACTGCAAAAATGATCCATTTCTTACCTAACAGCTTAATTCTGGAAGAAGGCAGAATCCCCAGTTCTTCTCCCTAAAGAATTTCCACTTTAAACTCCTACCTTAGTTTTGCCAATGTTGATCACTGACTTTCTGAGTAATCACGTGGAGCACCAAAGCAAAAAAGTCATTTTAATCATGGGAGTTGTCCCTGTAGATATTGTTGTACTGAGTGGAAGAGAAATAAATGGAAGAGAAAAAAAATCATATTCAAAACACTGTTATCCTTTATTCATTTATTGCAAAATTCAGACTTAAATTGAAGAAAGTAGGGGAAACCACTAGACCATTCAGGTACGACCTAAATCAAATCCCTTATGATTACACAGTGGAAGTGACAAATAGATTCAAGGGATTAGATCTGATAGAGCACCTGAAGAACTATGGATGGAGGTTCCTGACATTGTACAGGAGGCAGGGCTCAACCATTCCCAAAGAAAAGAAATGCAAAAGTCAAAATGGTTATCTGAGGAGGTCTTACAAATAGCTAGAAAAGGCATGAAAGGCAGAGGAGAAAAGGAAAGATATAACCATTTGAATGAAGAGTTCCAAAGAATAGCAAGGAGAGATCAGAAAGCCTTCTTCAGTGATCAATGCAAAGAAATAAAGGAAAACAATAGAATGGGAAAGACTAGAGATAGCTTCAAGAAAATTAGGGATACCAAGGGAACATTTCACCCAAAGATGAGCACAATAAAGGACATAAATGGTATGAAACTAACAGAAGCAGAAGATATTAAGAGGTGGCAAGATTACACAGAAGAACTGTACCAAAACGATCTTCACAACCCAGATAACTACTGTGGTATGATCATTTGTCTAGAGCCAGACATCCTGGAATGTGAAGTCAAGTGGGCTTTAGGAAGCATCCCTATGAACAAAGCTAGTGGAGGTGATGGAATTCCAGCTGAGCTATTTCAAATTATAAAAAATGATACTATGAAAGTGCTGCACTCATTATGCCAGCAAATTTGAAAAACTCAGCAGTGGCCACAGGACTGGAAAAGGTCAGTTTTCATTCAAATCCCAAAAAGGCAATGAATGCCAAAGAATGTTGAAACTACAATTGCAAACATTTCACACTCTAGCAAAGTAATATTCAAAATTCTCCAAGCCAGGCTTCAACAGTAAATGAACTGAGAACTTCCAGCTGTTCAAGATGGATTTAGAAAAGGCAGAGGAACCAGAAATCAAATTGCCAGCATTTGTTGGATCATAGGAAAAGCAAGAGAGTTCCAGAAAAACATCTATTTTTCCTGCATTGACTATGCTAAAGCCTTTGACTGTGTGGATCACAATAAACTGGAAAATTCTTAAAGACATGGGAATATCAGACTCCCTTACCTGTCTCTTGAGAAACATATATTCAGGTCAAGAAGCATCAGTTAGAACTGAACATGGAACAACAGACTGGTTCCAAATTGGGAAAGGAGTAGGTCGAGGCTGTATATTATCACCCTGCTTATTTAACCTATATGCAGAGTATATCATGACAAACGCTGGGCTGGATGAAGTACAAGCTGGAATCAAGATTGCCGGGAGAAATGTCTTACCACAGATATGCAGATGACACCACCCTTATGGCAGAAAGTGAAGAAGAACTAAAGAGTCTCTTGATGAAAGTGAAAGAGAAGAGTGAAAAAGCAGGCTTAAAACTCAACATTCAGAAAATGAAGATCATGGCATCCAGTCCCATCACTTCCTGGCCAATAGATGGGGAAATAATGGAAACAGTGGTAGACTTTATTTTCTTGGGCTCCAAAATTACTGTAGATTATGACTGCAGAAATTACAAGGGGCTTGTTCCTTGGAAGAAAAGCTATGACCAACCTAAACAGCATATTAAAAAGCAGGGACATTACTTTGCCAACAAATGTTCATCTAGTCAAAGCTATGGTTTTTGCAGTAATCATGCATGGATGTGAGATTTGGACTATAAAGAAAGGTGAGCGCCAAGGAATCTATTATTTTGAACTGTAGTGTTGGAGAAGACTCTTGAGAGTCCCTTGGACTGCAAGGAGATCAAACCAGTCAATCTTAAAGAAATCAGTCCTGAATATTCATTGGAAGTACTGATGCTGTAGCTGAAGCTTCAATACTTTGGCCAATTGATGCGAAGAACTGACTCATTGGAAAAGACCCTGAAGCTGGGAAAGACTGAAGGTGAGAGGAGAAGGGGATTACAGAGGATGAGAAGGTTGGATAGCATCACCGATTCGATGGAAATGAGTTTGAGCAAGCTCTGGGAGTTGGTGATGGACAGGAACGACTGGCATGCTGTAGTCCATGGGGTCACAAATAGTCGGACCCTACTGAACAACTGAACTGAACTCTTATCCCCGATCTCAAGTTACAGAATTTTTCTTAAAGACCTCAATGCACAGACTTAGTATTTTAATCAATGTAGGAACAGAAGATGTTCCTACAATGTAGTAACAAAATCTCTTTCTTTTTGTTTGGAAGAGTAGTCTCTTGGTATTTTTTAAAATATTTATTTTAAATAGATATTTAAATATCACTTCTTTTTTGCAATCATTATCATGTTAAATGAGGTCTTTTTCCCACATTTGTTCAGTATTTGCTTTAACTACTGATATTCAAAAAACTGGTACTTGCTCTCACTTAGTAACAGCAGTAATAACAACAACACAAACCCCCAAAAAGGTTAAAACCTACAGAACATTTATTCTATATCAAGCACCATGCAAAATAATTTGTTAATTGTCTGTGTGCATATTTTTTTATTTTTGTCAATATGATCATATTTGTTTTATTTCATTCATATAAATGTCAAAAACTCACAAAAGCATTTTTCAATTTATAGCCAGTTACTGGCATCTGTGCTATTAATAATCTATTCCCTTTCATGATATATAACTAGAATGCATATTGGATTTTTTATTGTATACTAAACTGCAAATAAAGTAAACGTTGCCTATAATTTCACTGCCAATATATCTCTTGTTCACTTAGCCATAATACTGTTTATATGGTTAAGCATCTCAAACAGAATGAAAAGGTAGAAAATGAAAAGTGAGTGCCTCTCTTCCTGGTTCCTTAAGGTAGATAATCAAAATTCTGTTGTTTCTTCTCATACTTAAATATATATATATAATTTTAAGTTTTTAAAATTTGATCATCTCTTTTTTAAATCAGCAAATAAAAATAGGTGTCATTCGTTTAGTAACAGAATAGTAGTATGTAATTTTCATTGAATATTATTTAAAAGTTGCTTGCTGATGGGTACTTTGTCTCCAGGTTTTATTATCACAGTTGTTACATGTGTGAATGACTGTGTGGTAGGTTCCATTGTAAAGCTCAGTAAACAGTGAAGGAAAAGAAGGTACAGAACATTTGGAGAGATTGCTTAGGATCACTCGTTGCCTAGTGGAATGAAAATCCAAATTAAGACAGTCAGACTGCAGATCTGGGCTCTTACTCCTGCATATATTTCTAACAAGCAGAGGCACTTCTTCTAGTTGCTTCGACGTCAGGTGTTTCAAGATGAGCTCTGAGTTGAATAAGTTTCATTTTTCTCTCAATAAAAGTATATCTAATAAATGCTTGTTTATAACTCAATAAATAATATATATGCCTATCTACGTAGAATGAAAAAACTGGATTTCTGTAATTTTATGCTGAAAGATGAGATTCCGGAATCAAGGTACATTTTTTAGCAGAGACATTAGTGAGTTTTTGGAAATCCAAATGGTGGTAAAGACCTAAGAATTTACAGTTTAATGGGTCTTTAAAATTGAAAAGGAACACTTGAAGGAGGAGAAATCCAAGGGAAGAGGGGGCTAGCAATGTGAAAGGAATCTGGAGTCTATTGAAAAATATAACCAGTGGGATATCCCTAATAGTGCATAGTGTGACAACAGGAAAACTTTGTAAATGTGAGATGCCTCATGTTCTTTTTACATTGTCTTCTTTGGTACTGAGCATGAGCAAGGTATCCTGGGAAGGAGGCTGGATTCCATATGCTGGCAAAGAGTAGAAGTATAGACAGTACAGGAAAAGTAAATGGTACAAGGGAAATGAGTTTCCAAGCTGGAAACTTGGTGTCAGGAGTGGTAATAAAAGTAATAATTCCCCACCCCCACCCCTATATTCCTTCGCTAGAACTTGAAGAATTCTTATTGGCAATGTTAGATTTGCTATAGAACCTGAGAAAGGATAACTCTTGAAAATGTGTATAGTTACCTGTCAGCAAGTTGGAACCTCTTGCTGATACTGGAATTGCAAAATGATTTAAGAAGGAGTCTAAGGAAAAGAAGTCTAGAGAAGAGACTGAGAAATATAATTTAAAAGGAGGAGCATTTGGAGAAGACAGAACAGGAGGTCCCACTTAAATTTCCTTTATTAATATTTTAGAACTATGAAAAATTTGCATAAATATTACAAAAAATTCTTAGACACCCTTGATCCAGATTCATCAAATGTTAACACAGAATTAAAGCTTCAACTATAGGTGTTTTTTCATTCCACTTTGTCTATCACTCTCATGATATCTAGCTATCTATTGATATATTTTTATATATTTGATATTTTTTGTGGAAATATATTTTTCCTGTAGTGTTGAAGAGTAATTTGTAGATGGGATACTCCTTAACCTCCAAAAAAATTCTGTGTTTCCTAATAGTAAGGAATTATTTTACATAATTGCACCAGAACTACCAAATCTTGATTCAATAACATTATCTAATTCTGTGGATGACAAATTTATTTGGTTAAGGGTCAGATAATAATTATTTTAAGCCTTGCAGACCATAAACCTTTTGTCTCAACTATTCAACTCTGCTCTTGTAGATTAAAAGTAGCTGGAGAAAATAATGTAAATGAAAGGAAGGGCATGACTGTGTTCAGTATAAATTCATTTTCCAAAACTGGTGATTGGATGTCTTTGCTCAGGGGTCATGATTTTCTGATCTCTAATCTAATACACAGACCATATTCAGATATGTCTAATTGTCAATAGAGCAGCACTTACAGGAAAAGAAAATTGTTTTATCTTTGCAATCCCTAGAATTGGAATTGGTCATTTCTCTCAAGGATACTTTGTTCCTTTTAAGATGTTGATATTTAGAAATCAAGATTTGTGAACAGGTTTTGCCAGTGCTGCCGGGTTTTCGTTGCTTCTAGTCCTTCTCAATGGGCAAATCTGGGAAATTTAGCACATATATGGATGTATATACACACATGCATATATATATATATATATATATATATATATATAAAATTCCCAAGAGTTCACACTGACGCTAATGACAATCTAACTTGACAGATTTTATTCAGTCCTTCCTTCTCCTTTCATACTATATTTCTCTGCTAAGTGAAACCTAGCTTTCATGATCCATGATATATTTACTTATTTTCTCAATCCCTGAAATATAAAAAACTTGTTTTAGTACTGCTAATATACACTTAAAAAAAATAACTACCAGTTAAGGCTTAATATTTGAAGATTTATTTATTTATGGCATGCTGGGTCTTTGTTGCTACACACGGGCCTTCTTTCGTTGTGGCAAGTGGGGGCCACTGTTCACTGCAGTGTGTGTTTCACATTATAGGAATTTCTCTTGTTGCAGAGCACAGGCTCTAGGTATGTGGACTTCAGTTGTTGTGGTTTCTGGGCTCAGTAGTTGCAGATCTCAAACTCTAGAGCTTGGGCTCAATAATTGTGATTCACAGTCTTTGTTGTCCGGCAGCAAGTGAGATCTTCCCAGACCAGGGATCAAACCCGTGTTCCTTGCATTGGCAGGCAGATTCCTTACCACTCAGCTACCAGGGAAGACCTAAAGTTTAATGTTTGATTAAAAGTATTTTTGTCTTTAGTCTGTGGGCTTAGTTAAAAAATGAACTTAAAAGTTACCTGGGTTAGATCTTCCCTCACACTGCCACTTTGGTGTATAGTTACATTAATTTGTTTCCATTAATATTCAGTTTTGAATTTCCTACTATATTTGCGAAGAGTTGACTCATTGGAAAAGACTCTGATGCTGGGAGGGATTGAGGGCAGGAGAAGAAGGGGACGACAGAGGATGAGATGGCTGGATGGCATCACTGACTCAATGGACGTGAGTCTGAGTGAACTCTGGAAGTTGGTGATGGACAGGGAGGCCTGGCTTGCTGCGATTCATGGGGTCACAAAGAGTCGGACACGACTGAGTGACTAAACTGAACTGAACTATGTTTGTCAATTTTATTTACTTCTCTTAGTGAATGTGAAACATTAGCATAATTCCCAAAATCAGTACAGTACCAGAAAATAGAGTCTTCATCTCCTCTTTTCTATCCTTTCTACCATATTCTCATCCATGCTCTGTAGCTGACCAGTCTCATTATTCACTGATCTATTCTTCCTTCATTTATTTTGTTCAAGTGAGCAAACACTTGTATATTTATTTTTATTTTTAATTTCCTTTTTTACAATAAAGGTAAAACAGTTGAGATGATTTATGGTATTTTGATTCCTTCATTTAACAGAGTAGCATGGAAATTATTTCACATAAGTTCATAGCTCTCAACATCATGCTTTGTAACTGCTGCTTAGGATTTATTGTGAATATATCAATTTATTTCCTTAGAAATGAGCACTTAGACAGTTTCTACTATTTTAAAATTACACACAGATCTCGGATGAACAGCCTTCCGCATACGTATTTCTGTAGTGTCACAAGTTTAGCTTTAGGGGAAATTCCTAGACGTGGGAGAGTGGGGTCAAAAGACAAACATACATTGCACTTTATTTTTCTAGACAAAGATCTTTTTGTTTTTGTTTTCTTCATTTTCAATAGATATAGTACCTAATCCTCTTCTGCTTAATCTTTAGTACTGGACACATAATAAAACCATTATGCATATTTGCTAATAAATAAAATTCTGCCAGGTATGACACATTTGTTGAGAAATAAAACTACTTTGCCTAAAATCGTGGGAAGGTGAATTTAGTTTTGAGAGAAGCTCTGAAGGAGAAATAGGGTGCAGGCATCACAGAAACCTGCCAATAGAGACAGAACTTTGGAAGTGACTGGGCTCAGCTACCACCTGCAAAAGAGGCAGTAAACAGCCTCAGAGTAGAAACTGAAAATGAGGGATGGAGAAATCGTTGCTTTCAGTCCTATTGGCCTCCTTATGAGCAACATCAGCAGCATATGTTTTCAGATACAAGATACTCTATAAAAAATCAGGTACTGAACTTAAATTCTCTGCAGAAATTGAACTTGGGCTTCAGAAAACACAATAGCCTATACCCAGCTTTAAAAAAAATCTATTACAAGCTTCCCTCTTTCATCACTTTTCATTGCTTAATCCAGATTCAGAAAAATGTGAATAATTCATAAACTCAGACACTTCCTCCATTATGGTAACACCACAGTGCTGAAGCTGCTGAAGTGCTGAAGCTTCAGCAACTACATTTTGCTAAGAAGTATCTTTCAGACTTTGCACCATTTCTTTTCAATAAGGTGTTTGCTGCCTTTTAAATCCAAGGTATTTGTTGTGAAATCATTAGTAGTGAAATAATTTGTTTTATTTTCAAATATTTAAGTTTATTAAACACTCTCTATTAATTCTATGATTTTCCTTAACTTGTTTTTTATGAAAAATGTATCACAAGTGCTATTATTTATCCTTTTTCATTTATAAACATTTTTTAGGCACTCATCCTATGCTACCTGCTTTAATTGCAGTATTTAAAATCCTCTTAAAATCCCTGACAAAGTTGATATTGCCTTCATTTTGCAGATATAGAATTTAAGGCTCAGAGATGTTTAGTAGCTACTTGTAATGACAGAGCTAAAAGATGACAGGACAGGAGTTTCAATCTGACAGTAGAGCCCACATTTGATTTCAACGTGGGTTTGTCTCACACCGTCGCTTGTCACATGATGCTGTTGAACTCACAGTGAGTTCAACTAAGCCAAAATGTGACAGAATAATATTAGGTTAGAACAACTTTTAAGCATCATCTCCCTGTGGTCCTTATGGAAATTAAATAACAATTGCATATAAGAGGTAAAAGAACTTCTACATGCTGTTCAGTATTAGAAGGTAGATTTAGAATATTAACAAATTAATTTCTGTGTGTATCATTTTTAAAATATTCTCCATTTTATAAAAGCTTACAGTTGTTGAGTCATAGCAGATACCAAGTACTGAGCTATGTATTGCAAACAATTTATGTCACTTAGCCCTGATCGGTCATCAAAGTCCACATGTATACATCTTGCTGCCTACTTGACAGTAACACTTAGATGCCACATGGCATTTCCAACTGTGCTTATCCCTCCTTTCGGACAACCTGCTTATATCTACTCTTATCCATCTCAGAACTGGGAACCAATGTTGCTTGACATCTCAAGTCAGTACCCTAAGGGTTAGATTTAAACATATCCTTTTTCCTATCTTCTACATCCAGTTTATTGTTGCTGCTGCTACAGCTGCTAAGTCGCTTCAGTCGTGTCCGACTCTGTGCGACCCCATAGATGACAATTCAAATCTCTAGATATTTTTTAAATTCAATTACTTTTCTCCATATTCATTGCTATCACTATACTCCACATAAAATCTCTTACCTTACATACTGCTTTTCATCAGCACCAGTTTCTCTGCCTCCAACCTTGCCTCCTTCATCTCAAAGTAGTGTCAGCTGTCTTTTGAAAACATCTATCAGATCATATCCATCTCTTGGTTGGCTGTCTTCCTATTTCTCCTAAATTTAAACCACAGTCTTTAAGAAAACCCCTGCCTAAATTTTTAATCCTGTTTTTTCCATAACTCTTTGCTCTTGCTCAGATGCCTCTACCCATAATGTCCATCTTTCAATTCCTTAAATATTCCAAGATTTTTCTCAGCATGAGGACTTTTAATTTGCTGCTCTATAGACTAGGAAACACTGCCACTCCCCTGCAAGTCTTTCACACAGAAGGCATTTTCTTGTTCATTTAAATGTCACTTTCTCAGAGGGCCTTTAATGATGACCTTGTATAAAATGACTCCCTTCATTTATGATATGTCAAGTCATAGTAAATGTAATATACCTAGAACATGTCTATCTATTATTTATTAATTTGCTTATTGGCTATCACTATATATTAGATGCAAGCTATAAGAGAAAGGGGTCATTTTCCTACAAGCATGCCTAATACAGTTTAGGTATTAATAGCTGTTAATGAGTGAATTACTTTTCCATGGGGATGGTCTTGATCCATGTCTCCTGTACAATGTCACGAACCTCAGTCCATAGTTCATCAAGCACTCTATCTATCAGATCTAGTCCCTTAAATCTATTTCTCAGTTCCACTGTATAATCATAAGGGATTTGATTTAGGTCATACCTGAATGGTCTAGTGGTTTCCCCTACTTTCTTCAATTTAAGTCTGAATTTGGCAATAAGGAGCTCATGATCTGAACCACAATCAGCTCCCGGTCTTGTTTTTGCTGACTGTATAGAGCTTCTCCATCTTTGGCTGCAAAGAATAGAATCAATCTCATTTCGGTGTTGGCTATCTAGTGATGTCCATGTGTAGAGTCTTCTCCTGTGTTGTTGGAAGAGTGTGTTTGCTATGACCAGTGCGTTCTCTTGGCAAAAATCTATTAGCCTTTGCCTGGCTTCATTCTGTATTACTCCAGGTGTTTCTTGACTTCCTACATTTGCATTCCAGTCCCCTTTGAAAAGGACGTCTATTTTGGGTGTTAGTTCTAAAAGGTCTTGTAGGTCTTCATAGAACCTTTCAACTTAAGCTTCTTCAGCATTACTGCTTGGGGCATAGACTTGGATTACTGTGATATTGAATGGTTTGCCTTGGAAATGAACAGAGTCCATTCTGTTGTTTTTGAGATTTTATCCAAGTACTGCATTTCGGACTCTTTTGTTGACCATGATGGCTACTCCATTTATTCTAAGGGATTCCTGCCCACAGTAGTAGATATAATGGTCATCTGAGATAAATTCACCCATTCCAGTCCATTTTAGTTTGCTGATTCATAGAATGTTGATGTTCATTCTTGCCATATGCTGTTTGACCACTTCCAATTTGCCTTGATTCATGGACCTAACATTCCAGGTTCCTATGCAATATTGCTCTTTACAGCATCGGACCTTGCTTCTATCATCAGTCACATCCACAGCTGGGTATTATTTTTGCTTTGGCTCCATCCCTTCATTATTTCTGGAGTTATTTCTCCACTGACCTCCAGTAGCATATTGGGCATCTACTGACCTGAGGAGTTCCTCTTTCAGTATCCTATCATTTTGCCTTTTCATACTGTTCATGGGGTTCTCAAAGCAAGAATACTGAAGTGGTTTGCCATTCCCTTCTCTAGTGGACCACATTCTGTCAGAAAAGCCTTCTTCAGTGATCAGTGCAAAGAAATAGATGAAAACAACAGAATGGGAAAGACTAGAGATCTCTTCAAGAAAATTAGCGATACCAAGGGAATATTTCATGCAAAGATGGGTTCAATAAAGGATAGAAATGATATGGACCTAACAGAAGCAGAAGATATTAAGAAGAGGTGGCAAGAATACATAGAAGAACTGTACAAAAAGAGATCTTCACGACCAAGATAATGATGATGGTATGATCACTCACCTAGAGCCAGACATCCTGGAGTGTGAAGTCAAGTGGGCCTTAGAAAGCATCACTATGAACAAAGGTAGTGGAGGTGATGGAATTCCAGTTGAGCTATTTCAAATCCTGAAAGATGATGCTGTGAAAGTGCTGCACACAATATGCCAGCAAATTTGGAAAACTCAGCAGTGGCCACAGGACTGGAAAAGGTCAGTTTTCATTCCAATCCCAAAGAAAGGCAATGCCAAAGAATGCTCAAACTACCTCATAATTGCATTCATCTCTCACACTAATAAAGTAATGCTCAAAATTCTCCAAGCCAGGCTTCAGCAATATGTGAACTGTGAACTTCCAGATGTTCAAGCTGATTTTAGAAACGGCAGAGGAACAAGATATCAAATTGCCAACATCAGCTGGATCATGGAAAAGGCAAGAGAGTTCCAGAAAAACGTTTATCTCTGTTTTATTGACTATGCCAAAGCCTTTGTGTGGATCACAATAAACTGTGGAAAATTCTTCAAGAGATGGGAATACCAGACCACCTGAACTGCCTCTTGAGAAACCTATATGCGGGTCAGGAAGCAACAGTTACAACTGGACATGGAGCAACAGACTGGTTCCAAATAGGAAAAGGAGTATGTCAAGGCTGCATATTGTCACCCTGCTTATTTAACTTATATGCAGAGTACATTATGAGAAACCATGGGCTAGAAGAAGCATAAGCTGGAATCAAGATTTCCCGGAAGAAATATCAGTAACCTCAGATATGCAGATGACACTACCTTTATGACAGAAAATGAAGAGGAACTAAAGAGCCTCTTGATGTAAGTGAAAGAGGAGAGTGAAAAAGTTGGCTTAAAGCTCAACATTCAGAAAATGAAGATCATGGCATCTGGTCCCATCACTACATGGGAAATAGATGGGGAAACAGTGGAAACAGTGTCAGACTTTATTTTTGGGGGCTCCAAAATCACTGTAGATGGTGATTGCAGCCATGAAATTAAAAAACGCTTACTCCTTGGAAGGAAAGTTATAACCAACCTAGATAGCATAGTGAAAAGCAGAGATATTACTTTACCAATAAAGGTCTGTCTAGTCAAGGCTACGGTTTTTCCTGTGGTCATGTATGTATGCGAGAGTTGGACTGTGAAGAAAGCTGAGTGCCGAAGAATTGATGCTTTTGAACTGTGGTGTTGAAGAAGACTCTTGAGAGTCCCTTGGACTGCAAGGAGATCCAACCAGTCCATTCTGAAGGAGATCAGCCCTGGGATTTCTTTGGAAGGAATGATGCTAAAGCTGAAACTCCAGTACTTTGGCCACCTCATGCGAAGAGCTGACTCATTGGAAAAGACTCTGATGCTGGGAGGGATTGGGGGCAGGAGGAGAAGGGGACGGCAGAGGATGAGATGGCTGGATGGCATCACCGACTTGATGGACGAGAGTTTGAGTGAACTCCGGGAAATGGTGATGGACAGGGAGGCCTAGCATCCTGTAGTCCATGGGGACCCAAAGAGTCGGACACGACTGAGTGACCGAACTGAACTGAAGTGAGTGAATGAATGCAAACTCAGAATTATAATATGAGATGTAAGTTATTTAACCTCATTTTGAGTGGGCTAAGAAAAATCAAGGCTCAGAACCTTTCAGAAATTTTCTGAAGCTCATTAATCTAATGATTGACACTGTTTTGATTCAGACACAGGTCTGGCTGACTCCGGAGTTTCCAGAGTCTAAAATCTACAATCATTTTAATCATATGTTCTGCTTAAGTTTATCCTTTCCCTATAATAAAGAGAGTGGTAATTTTCACACCCCGTTAAGTTGAGCTTTCACTTGACCTGTAATCAGTTGGGAACTAAAGACATTATGCTGACATAGCTCAATAAGCCCTAGTGATTGGAATCTCTTACTTTGAGCAGCAGCTAGAGTCTAGAGTGAGATGTGATGTCACCACCTCTCTTCCAGCTGAGTAGAAAGTTCTGGAATGGCCAATTTATTTTTCAGGTCATTACTAGTCTGAGTGTCTGGGCCTGCAGGTAACTCTGATAGATCTGCTTGTCACAATAAAGGGTCACTCTCTTACAGTAGCACATATTAGGAGGGAAGTTTTGCCACTAAATCTCTAGGGAAACAATTTTTAGAGGACAACCAATCTATCATTTCAGGTTATAATAAATCTTATAACACCATAAAATATCATAGTATTTGCCTAGTTATAGGACTACATTTCTCCATACTCCTACCAAAGGTAGAATGGTTTATCAACAAGGTCTCCATACAGAGTGTCTATTAAAATTGTTGCAAGTTCCAGGATCATCAGGATACTTTATAACAAACCCAGAGAAATAATTTTTCTATTGAAAGACATCCATTTGATTAATTTTTCCATATCCACCTTTAGATATTTATTGGATAGTGTTCTTGGAAATTTCAAGAAGTTTCTGTACATCTATCTATATAAATAGACGACAAAAGAAAATAAGACATTTTAGTAATTTTTTTCCAGTTCCACTAATATTCACTAGTTCAAAAAGGAGGAATTCACAGAGGCAGCTTAGGAGTCCTGGATTTATTTTCCACTCTATTGGTACACAGTTTTCTAATCTTGGATAAGCAATGACAAATGTAGGGATCAAATATGTGAGTTATACAGTGGTGGATGAGAACATGACTATCTTTTATTGTAATACGCATTTAATGTTCTTTTTCCAGTTATGGTAATGACTCTTCTGAATTCGAAAAGTTTCCTGACAGTTGCGGTCTCTTTTGTATACATACTTTACTTAAACTTATAGTAAAACATGCTCAACTGAATGGTAATGGCCTTTTACTGCTATGTGTCATCCAGTAGATGCTTAGTTCATTAAGGAAGAAATGTGTCTTAGTCACTATTTATTTCAGCTGGCTTCACTTGTAATATCTGGCACCAGCTCTGCAATCATTTGTGAATGAAAGGATGAACACTTTCTCACCTCTTCCAATTCTGAGGAATATATATTTGGAAGTCAGCAACCATAAACAGATTCAGGTTCTAAGTAACCAAGTAAAAAGAGTTATTGTTTAAAATTAACTGGGCAGACATAATCTCATTGATACTGAATCTAAATTATAGGAATTATTTTATTAGGCATATGCTAAGTAGCGGTACATGGTAGACTCCCCTTGCCCACCCTCTGCACAACAAGAACAACTATATATACTGTTGCTGTTGTTTTGTTGCCAAGTCATGTCTGAATCTTTTGTGACCCCAGGCCCCATGGACTGTAACCTGCCAGGCTTCTCTATCCATGGGATTTCCCAGGCAAAAATAATGGAATGGGTTGCCATTTCCTTCTCAAGGGGATCTTTCCACCCCAGGGATCAAACCTGTACCTCCTGCTTTGCAGGCTGAGTCTTTACTGCTTAGCCACCCGGAAACCAAATATACCATCCTTATGTTAAAGACTGAATGTAGACTCAAAGGGAACCAATGAAGCAAAGAGATCCAGGTTCTAACTGTAGTTGTAATCCTATTTTACCCAGTAAAAGAGAGTGTCAGATCAGATTTTAGTAGGGCAATGCAAGGTATTTTCTCACCATTTAAAGTAGAGTTCTCTGGAATACAATTTTTTAAATGAGGAAATTGTGTGATTACTTCATTAAATCAGCCAGACTTAGAAAAGTATGATATGAAAAACACGTGTATACCTGTGGTGGATTCATTTTGATATTTGGCAAAACTAATACAATTATGTAAAGTTTAAAAATAAAATTAAATTAAAAAAAAAAGAAAATAAACATACTGTTTGAGTTTTTAAAGTTGGTTCCTTCAAAAACCAAATCTAGAAGAGCTGGATATACTGAATGAGAGTAAGTATGCAACAAAACCAATGTCCCTTCATTTCACAAGGGAATGACTTTACAGAAAACTGAAGGGTGAAATTTGATAACTCAAAAGTGTTTCAAAATCATATCTGTAAGAGAAAGAACCTCTTATTTCCATAGGAGATAAAAGTCACAGTATTGAAATGACTAAGTTACTCACTAGCAAAAAAATACAATGTCTCTTTTTACACATCTAAAAACAAAAATAACAAAATATGTGTTGAAATGTCTTTAATATATTACATTGCTTTAGAAAAATTATACATTTTTGAGATGTATGTATAAAAGAATGATGTCAAAACCTAATGTGTTTTATGACTGGGGAATGGAAATCAGAGCACAGCTAGCAAATCTGAGAAGCAACTCTGTGTGGTTGAAAAATGTGAGTGGTTAGAGTTCACTTCTGAGCTCACATGTTGATGAGTTTCATAGCTCATCAGCAGCATCCTGTTTCAGAGATAGGGGAAAAAATGTATGTGTGAAGTGTCCCCTTTCCTAGCTCTCATCTCATTGTTGAAAGTGTCTCGTGTAGTTAATGGATCTGGCTGGCATTCTGCCGGTTGCTGACCTGACAGGAAGTTGCTGGGAGGAAGTAAGAAGGGATCTGCATTACTTGCCAACTAGCCTCCTTCTCCAACAATCATGCTAATGTTGCTGAGTTCAGTTGAATAGGACACAATTCTCCTTCCCAACCCCTTGGTTAACATTTTATGCATATTACCTCATAATAAAGGGAGGTCTTTTATTTTTTCCCATATTCAGATGAAAAAACTACAGTACTGAGAGGTCAATTATCCAAAAGGCTAACCACTGACTGAACCATAATTCAAATTCTGGCCCCAGAGTCTGTGTGTAAAAAAACACAACTCTATGTCAGTAGGACTCTTTTTATGGTTATAAAACTCAGTAGAAAAAATCTATATTGAATCCATCATTGACTTCAGGAGGTTTTTATGCTAACAAAACTCTGTAAGGACATGTAAGAAAATCCAGAGTTCTTCTCATTTTCTATTCACTTGAGCCAAATGAAGGAGCAAAACAAATAGGTAAGCTGAAAGGCATTGGGTGAACAAAACTGCATCAGAATAAGCTCTTCATGCCTTACCTTTCTTTTTTCTTTTTTCCCTCTTTCTTTTCTTACATAAACCAGGGCCTGCCATTAGATAACATCATTTAGGTTCTGTAAGACTTAATCTATCTTTGGGTGTAGATTTTTAATTTGAGTAGAGCTGTGAATTAACTACACAATGAGAAGAGCTGGGAAAAGTTGTTAATGAAGAAAGTGTTTCTGTCCTGCAGTGTCCAAAATGAAAGTCTTTAAGGATGCTTTATGCAATATCCAACTCATCCTTAATAATGACACCTTTTAAAGACTTCCTAGCTCTAAAAATAATTTCCCTTTAGTTACTTTTCCAGAACTACAAGGCACAAAGTTATTGTCACTTTAAATACGATTACATCAACTCTTCTCAGTATTTCTGTCTAGGCTTATTTAAATGCCTTTTCTCTATTTTTTATTAAACGTCTTTGTCTATTGGTAACAGCATCATTGTGTTGTTTATTTGAATTATTTTTATTTGAGCTGATTAACACCCCTGATACAACACCACACACACAGAAAAACACACATACACACAGGCTTCCCTTGTTCAATCCTTTAATTTTTCACATAAGCTTATTCCCAGCTTTTATATGTGTTGAAATCAATGGCTTTTGAGAACATTCATTATCAGTAATATCTTTTTCTGTAATTAGTTTTTTTATTACCTTAGTTTATCCACTCATTACTCTTCTATTTTAGTGCAAATAAACTAGGCAATTAGGTGCAGAACTAAGTAGTGTACTTTACCGTAAATATTTTTCCTCTTCTAAATTTGCATTGATGTTTTATTTCATTTCATATTTTTTATCATTGCAGTTTGCGATCCTCTCATTAACCTATTGAGTTTTAGGGCAAGGATAACACTGTCTTTCTTTCTGTACTCCATCATGGTTGGAAGCAAAAGCCCTTTCTATATTCTTTCTGAACCTATATGAGCCTATGGAAAAGCTCTGGCTTTTCTCAGAGCCAGACATATATGAGGCTCTGTCTGATTCTGACAGACTTTATGTTTCAAATTACCATACTCGGTAAATTCTAACTGCAGAATATCACATAATCATATAATATCTAAATCATTCTGAACACTGCTACAGGATGGAATCAGTGTAACTAGGGCTCAACTTAATTCAGTCATCAGTGGAGAGTGTCATCACTCTTTAGACTCTGGATCCAGCAACCTACAGTTGTTCTACTCTCTCCACACACATACAAACCATAAACATCATCTTCTCAGTCCTGGTTCTACAAGCTCAACTTCACTTCTGCTCAATGGTTTATATTAAAGACAAATAAGTGAGAAGGATGATTATGTAGTGTCAGTATTGTAGAATTTCATAGACAGAGGAGCCTGGTGGGGTACGCTACTAGTATCCATGGGGCCATACTAGAGTGACTAATACTTTCACTTTTCAATATTATAAACTGTTTTAGTCCAAAGGCTTTGAAATTAAACTGCCTGCCTCTGACTAACTTGTGACCTTAACCTACCTAGGTCTCTTCTTCAATTTGCAAAATAGGGATAATAATGTTATCTAATTAATAGTGTGTCTGTGATGACTACAATGAATACTAAATCTGAAAAATCTTAGTTCAGTGTCAGATAGGAAGTAAATCTTTGTAGATATTATGCATGGCTTTATAGTTTTCCCTTTTAAAAGTGTAATTATATAATATATGTTCTAACATAGTTTTGATTTCTTATATTCTTTCACATACTTACTTTAATAACTCATTACGGAAAAAACACAATCATGAATAGCAGTGGGAAATCTCTGGTTTAGACAGTTTTATACATTTCAAAGGTTATACCTACATGATAGGAGGTAATTTTATTTATTTAAAGATGGGGAGGGAGGTGGGAGGGGGGTTCAAGATGGGGAACATGTGTACACCCGTGGCAGATGCATGTTGATATATGGCAAAACCAATAGAATATTGTAAGGTAAAAATAATAATAATAATAATAATAAATTTTTAAAAAACTTTTAAAAAGATATATCTTTAATCTTTGAAAACTTGTAAGGCTATTGGAACTGAATTGCAGAAACATTTGATTTATCTAGCTGGGTTTTTTAAGTGACTGATTATTTGTCTATTTAACTATTTACCAGAATTATTTAAATGATTGAATCAATTAATTAAGTCAATCAAACAGTTTACAGTTCCTAACAGACCTGGAGTCAAGTGTCCTACTCTCAGATTTGGCACTAACTGACTATGTGACCTTAGGTGAATTGTATTTTCAGTTAATTCCTTATTAGTAACATGAGATCATTTTGTTAGGTGTTCACTAGCTTAAATGAACTGATGGGGGCCTGACAGTTTTTATTATCAAGTCAGAATAAATAATTCAAAAAATTGCAGATCTGAAGGGATATTAACTTGTCTAGTCTAAAGACACTAAATCGGAGTGCCTATAGAGCCATGTAGGTAATTAAGGTGAAGAAAGAATAATAACAACTCAAACAAGATGATAAAAATGTGATTAATAATCAATATTAGAAATGTAGGAGAGAAGGCTTTTATCTTCTGCTTACAAAAGATGGAATCAGGAAGTCTATCTAAAGTGGATAGTAACTCCTTGCTTCTCATTTCTTAATGCCACAAATAAAACAGTCCAATTTTGCCAGATTTTCTGATGTTCAAATGTCAAAAGATATCCCAAGAGGTATCAAAAATTAAGATTTTTCACATGAAACGTTCTGAATTTTATATGTAAGCAACAAATTTAAATAATAGTTATAGCCAAAAAAATAGACCATGGGACTGCAGTTTAGCCCAAGAAACACCAAATTGCCACTTTTCCATTCACTGCTGGAATTCCTCCAGAACATACCAAAGAAGTGATTATTAAGTTTATGTCTATACAGTCAATTTGGTATAATGGTCAAATATTCCTACATTTGGGAAAGATTTTTTTTTAAGTATTAAAAAAATAATAATACTTTTCTAGCTATGTCACATGGCATGTGGGATCTTAGTTCACTGACAAGGAATTGAACCCATGCTTCCTGTGTGGAGACTTAACTACTGGACTGCCAGTCCAATTTGGGCAGTTTTGAAAGAAAGTTATTTTATTGTGTTGCTTTTGCTAAAACAAAACAAAACAAAACAAACAAACAAAAAAACTAACCTCAGTAACTGTAATATTTATCTTTTTCTTCTTTTAAAACCATGATAAGAAATCTAATTCTGCCTATTCTTCTGTTGAAGAAAATTATCCCATTCCTGCCCCCTGAGTAACACCTAAGTTTTTTTGATTGAAACTGCAGAGTTGATAGACTTTCTCTGCCTAACCCGTCTAGTCCAGATAGGGTCCATCAGCATAATATAGGAGGGTTATGTTTTTACCATACTGCAAATGAAATGCAAATGAAAATCTCTTTGTTCCTGGAATTACTTTGCTATTTTAATTAATTATTACAACTATTAACATTACTCTCATTTATGTTTTCTGAATTTCCATCTTAACTTATGCTGCATAACCCTAAAATGAGATGTTCTTAAGCTTCCACCTTCAGTAAAACCTTGTCAGGATTTAGGGCCAAATAATGTTTTCCCCCAAAGTTGGATAGTTGTTTAGTCATTTTTTTATATTTTTATGATATTTTACATTTAATTAATGGTTTTGGTCATAGTTTTAAAAGCTACAAGATTATTTTAAAAATTGAAAACATTTTTTACAAAATTATTTTCTGACTTTCCTTTAAAAATCAAAACCAATCATTGCAACTAGAAGAACTACACGTTTAGCTCATTAGAAGTTTGACATGGTTCCTGTTTATCTTAAGAAGTAGCAATAGAGTTTGTGAAAAAAAAAATGGGAAAAAAAAATCAAAGCAAATGAATGGGACAGTGATCTCTGTTGGAATTCTTTGGGTTAGATATGTGAAATAGGGTCACAAGTCCATTTTTATAAAAGTTCATGTGTTACCCACATATAACAGTTCAATTATCAAGCAAAAATTGTAGCTTTATTCTGTACATTGAAAAGTTTTCCAGATTTTATATTTCTTTTCATTATATTCTCAAATTATTCACCTAGTATCATTCAAGGAAAATGTATTTGTTCTAATATGTTGATCAAATAAAGCATTGAAAAGGGAAAAAAAAAATAGAGTTTGTGAAATCCCATGTATGGAATTTAGGGTAATATTGAGTATAGTCACCCTGCTTATTTAAATTATATGCAGAGTACATCATGCAAAATGCCAGGCTGGATGAAGCACAAGCTGGAATCAAGATTGCCAGGAGAAATATCAATAACCTCAGATGTGCAGGTGACACCACTCTTATGGCAGAAAGCGAGGAAGAACTGAAAAGTCTCTTAAAGTGAAAGAGGAGAGTTAAAAAGTTGGCTTGCAACTCAACATTCAGAAAACTAAGATCATGACATCTGGTTCCATCACTTCATGGCAAATAGACAGGGAAACAATGGAAACAGTGAGAGACTTTATTTTCTTGGGCTCCAAAATCACTGCAGATGGTGACTGCAGCCATGAAATTAAAGACGCTTGCTCCTTGAAGAAAAGCTATGACCAACATAGACAGCATATTAAAAAGCAGAGACATTACTTTACCAACAAAAGTTTGTCTAGTAAAAGCTATGGTTTTTCCAATAGATGTATGAATGTGAGAGTGGGACTATAAAGAAAGCTGAGCACCAAAGAATTGATGCTTTTGGACTGCAGTGTTGGAAAAGACTCCCGAGAGTCCTTTGGATTATAAAGAAATCCAACCAGTCAATCCTAAAGGAAATCAGCCCTGAATATTCATTGGACTAACAGATGCTGAAGCTGAAACTCCAATACTTTGGCTACCTGATGTGAAGAACTGACTGCCTGGAAAAGACCCTGATTCTGGGAAAGATTGAAGGCAGGAGGAGAAGTGGATGACAGAGGATGAGATGGTTGGATGGCATCAGCAACTTGATGGACATGAGTTTGAGCACGTCCTGGGAGTTGGTGAAGGACAGGGAAGCATGAGGTCCATGGAGTCGCAAAGAGTCGGACACAACTGAGCTACTGAACTGAACTGCAGTGGCATATAGGAGTCAAGTTCTCTTCCTGCTCTAAAGTGATTCCAGTTTATGTATGAGAAAAGTGGTTGATAATCAACTTTGTAACAGCTAATTACATCACTGTCTAGGTTCATCAATGGTCTTTTCTAAGTGGATTTTTATCTCACTCTAACAGTTCTATGTTTCCTCCTTATGTTCTATATATTATTCCTTTGGGGAAATAATCTAGGAATCTCTAAGATCAGTTCTAGGCTTTCATTTTCTGATTTACTAACAAATCATTATATAAGAGACCATCACCCTGCAGAGAACAAAAGAGCTCATTAATTGTAAGCTGGTGAGGTAATGTTACTTTGACTGGGTCATACAATGTGGCATTTTGAGCCCATAGCAATGCATTATCCATATCTTCCTAACATTTCTTTCTAGTCTAGTCTAGTGAAAGTCGCTCAGTCGTATCTGACTCTTTGCGACCCCATGGACTATACAGTCTATGGAATTCTCCAGGCCAGAATACTGGAGTGGGTAACATTTCCCTTCTCCAGAGGATTTTCCCAACCCAGGGATCAAATCCAGATCTCCTGTATTGCAGGTGGATTCTTTACCAGCTGAGCCACAAGGGAAGCCCAAGAATACTGGAGTGTGTGGTAAGTGCCTAACGAGGTCATTCAGAGACACATTGTTTTAGCCACAACACTGAGAGCTATTTATTACTCTCCAACCTCACATGGAAAAGTTTTCTTCACGTGTTTCTGGAGGAAATACGTAGTATGATGATGGTTATGTGAGGGATTTTTAATAGATTTACTTAAATCCTATCATGTTGGCAGGGGGAGAGGCAATGAGACAGGGACACACATTTGAGGACCCCCTCCCCAGGTTCCTAGATACCTGAGTTTGTACACTTTCCTCTACTATCCCTAAGAATACATTTGTGATGGGAGTGTTCTTTTACCATCAAAGGAACCCCAAAGGTCAGTGAATCAGTACCTCAACTCCATAGCTATTTACTGTTTCTTTAGTAAATTTCCATTTGAACTAGTACTGAAATCCAGTTCTTCAGGATCTCTGTATTTTCCTCATCACTTAGCACCTAAATATCTCAACTCACTGTCTTGTCTTTCTACCAAATTCTTGCCAGATCACAGCTTGCAATTAACTTCTTTGCAATTAACTCTTTCTTCTGTCCTAACAAACATGTCAGGAGAAAGTTGCATCCTTTTGCTGACTAGCTTTACTCAAATGTGTGAGGGAAATGGGGAGATGTTGGTCAGAGTTGAAGATTCAGATAGAAGAATAAAACCCTGGGGATGAATAAGTTCTGGGATCTAATATATAGCATGGGGACTATATCTGTGTTATTGTTGTGATGGCGGGTGCTCAGTCGCTCAGTTGTGTCCGACCCTTTGCGACCCCATGGACTGTCTTGCTTTTGTCTTACTGCCTATTTCTGGTATCTGTCTCTCTGACCAGCCCTTTGGATATGTGCTTCCTAATGGACTAACATCTATTTGGGGCATTGTTGTTTGGTAAAGTGGAATGCTAACAGAATGGATGCTAAAGGCATAGAACCTTGTCTTGCAAGCCCAGTTGAACTTGGGCAAGGCAAACTTCAACATCTTTTTTGATACCCCTAAGTCTTAGTTTTCTTATCTGAAAAATTGAAATACATTTAATATATTAAGGTGTTTTGTTAGTTTTCTAATTTAAGTTAGCAATTTAAAACAACACAAACCCATTATCTCACAGTTTCTGTTTTAAAAAGTGTGGAAAAAAGTTAATTGCTCACATAATATAGGTGAACTTATATTCAAAGGCTCACCAGACTAAAATCAATAAGTTGACCAGGGCTACAGTTTCACCTGAACCTTGCAGTCCTCTTCCAAGATAAATGGTTGTTAGCAGAGTTCTGATTTTTTTGTGGTGGTTAAGACTGAGATCCTCACTTTACTGCCTTCTTGCTATTAATCAGGAGTCTGTCTTAACTCCCAAATTCCACCTAGCACTCCCTCTACAACATGTCATTTTGTTCCTTCAAGGTCAGCAGAATAATCTGTCATGCTTTGAATGTCTCTGATTTCATTTAATGTCTTTTCTAATCGAGCCAGGTCCACTTTGAATAATCTCCCTTTTGATTAATTTAGATTCAACTAGCTGGGAATATTAAATATGTGTGCAAAATCCCTCCTGCTATATAAAGTAATATAACCATGAGAGTCATATGGCATCCTATTACAAGTCCTGCTCATACTTAAGGGAGGGAATTACTTAGAGCATGGATAGATATCAGGGGATGGGGATCTTGGAAACCATCATAAAATTCTGCCTTCTAAACAGACATCTAACTCTTGATATTACTGTGAGAGTTAAACTAAAATGCATAGAAGTACTTAATTTCGTGCCTGAATTTAAACTCTCACTATCAGTGTGATATCATCAGCTAATCACCATGAGTCTTGATTCTTTTCCTAATATGACCTGTGGGAAATCAGTATCCAGCTTATTTTTCCAAATGTAGAAAACTTATTCTAGCTTGGTTTACATATCCTGGGTTTTAGTAGTCAAAAGTATACTAAACAAATTACTGATTTTTGAATTCTATGGTTTAGATCTTGATAGCATCTAACCTGTTTCATTAAAAACAATTGATCTATACTTGTTCCTAAAATTTAAGTAAAGCCAAACTTCTATTTTATATTGTATTGAAACAATAACCTGCTAGAAAAATACAGCCTCATAATATTACTTACCACTTGAGCAACTGAAATGAATATCTGGAAAAGAAATCAGAAACTGTTTAAAAGTGTGGAACTTTAAGTGAGGAGGAGTAGGACAAACTGGAAGACGGAAGAAGCAGGGAAGAGGCAGATAAAACTGATTTGCTAACGATTATTCTGAATGCTTCCTCTCTTTATTTGCAGAATAATGGCTCCCTTGAATTACTTTTACTTAAAAATTAATGCAAATCTTAGTGGTTTGTCTTCCTCACTTCTATTTGTAGAAATACATGAAAATATTCTGGATTTTAAGTGAAAATCATCTTGCCTTTTGTTATTCACATCAGGGCAGTGGTAAGTCACAACTGAATGCTTGGTGGGCCAGCTTTTGGGCCCTCTGTTTTTTATTGATGAAATGTTACTTTAAAAACAACTAATATTATGTTCACTCTTCAAACAGTAAGTCCTGGGATCCAGAGAAAGGCCTGTAGTGGCTTCATTAGTCACACTCTGTCCTTGACAGTCTTCAGAAGGAAATTCCCAAAGAGAAAACAGGTATCTGTCATGCAATATTTATCCCATGCACCTAGTAACTTACACTTTTCATGGTTGGTGATATAAATGACATGCTGAGCTTAAGCTAATGAGTTTCCATTTCAAACAGCACAATAATATTTTTTTTTTTTTTTTGTATTAAGTTCTGAGCAGGTGGTGTTTTCTAATCATTTATGTTCAGCTCATCTGCTGTCGTGAGCAAGAGGGATTGGATATGTGTGCTGTAGCTTGTGTGGTAAAATAATGATGAATAGAACAAGGTTGTGGATACTTTGATCAGGGAAACATTTAATTTGGGATCCATGGAAACAGAAGTGTATGAGGTGGGGCTGGGCCCTGTCCTTGTCAAAAAGGAGTAATTTAACATCATCTAGCAATTCTCTGGCTTGGTTCCTGTCACTATTGAGAAATGAATTAGAGCAGAGAATCAGGAGCAGAAGTGGCAAGGCATTGTAATTGCAATGTAATTGCAAATTAAACTTTCAAAACCAGGCTAAATGTTTGTCCTTTATGCTCTCAAAGCATCACATTTCAACCATTATCATAACCTTTATTTTCCCTATACTAAAGGATCTCTCCAACTATTTGTCTCCCTCAGAGACTAGATCTTTGAAGGCCATAGTACTTCTATTTTGTTTTCAATTGCCTCATCCAATATTTGAGAGTAGATGGATAGTCAACAAATATATGTTTTTAAATAGAATATACTCAAACAATGAGAGGTTTTGAAGATATTCTCAAATCTTATCATCCAAATCCTTTAACAGTAATATTCTCAATCATTTCAATAACTGAAATGTCTGACTTTACATTGACCAAGTCAATAAACTTGTAACATGTTCAATTACATCAAACTCCAATTTGATGTACATTAAAATTAATAATAGAGCTGAGCAACTTTTCTTGGGACAGGTTTACAATTTTAGATCTAAATTTGAGATTTGATGTATAACGTGTTAGCAGTTGAAATGAGACATTAAGAGAATTAGGTTTCAACTGGGAAGCCATTCAGGATGCAACAAGGGCATCATTTGTATAACAGCAGTTTCCTGTAATAAAATTATTATTTACCAGCAACCTGTGGGATGTGTAAGTCACAATAAGAAGAGTTAAGTGAAACCATTACACCATGTTTTATTCATAGTAATTTCTATCCTTTCATTTGTAGAGTGTAAATGAATGGATAGAGAGAAAAATAGACTCGGAAGGGAGAAAAATATAGTATTTCTCATAGCTAGATAATGAGATACTGGTACAAAAAACACCATATAGTTAAGATAGAGGCACTCTGTGGCTTTTTACCTTATCTGCAAAATAAGCATATAATAATCTTTAAAGTTTAAGATCTTTAGACTTCTTAAAGTTCAATGATTTGTTCGCAGGGTTACTGTAAGAGGGCATTAAATGATACTAATGTTAACAGGGGTATTTAAGAATGTCATTTTCTAAAAACAATTGTAACATTGATAAAAACACTTTGGGTATAACTCTCTACATGTTATTTTGTAAGAGAAATCACTAAGGTACCTATGTATGTAGCATTCTCTGTGTTTTTAATATTTGGAAAAGATTTTATGGGAGGTTATGAAAGAAAAGATTACTTTTAATGACATGAAAACTTATTTTGTTAACAGAAAGAGATTAAAAAAGAATTAATACATGTATACCATTAGATATAAATAAATACAGCTCAAAGATTGAGAGGACCTAAAGTTAAAGAACTTGTAATTCAAATGGAATCAGGATTTTCTTGAGAACCAAATTATTTTTAAGAATTTCAGAAAGGCAGAAGTATATTGGAGGGGAAGCTGGGGATCAGAATAAAGGCATTATGAAAGACAGGGGTAGCATGATAAATGGAGGTCAGTGAGACACTGGCTGGTAGAAGCTCAAAGGCCACAGGAAAGAATTAAAGTGAAATGAGATTAATGGACTATAGCTTCTGAGGAGACCTTCACAGTTGCTATGCTACTCATAGGAAAGATGCTTTCCGTTCTCAGGCAGGTGAGTGAAATACTTAAAGGACCCCCTTTAAGTATAATAATAATGGCTAACATTTATTAAATGTTTACCATATAATGCATGTCTTAACTCTTCATGGCAAACTTATGAGGCAAGTACTATCATTATTTCCATTTTACATAAGAAAAAATATATCAACAAAGAGCAATTCCATAGCTTCTCAAAAGACAGAGATAATAAATGATTTAGTGGAGATTCAAATCCAGACAGCCTGACCTGATACCCCATAACAATCCCCATGCCACAGAACTGCTCAAGAGTTATTCTAGAAGCCAGCATAAAATGAAAAGAATGGGTCAAACCTCATTACAATGAAATCAACTTAAAGTTCAAGGCAAATAATTCTCCCCCTTAAAGGAAGCAGCCTTTGGAGGGAAATAAACAAAAAAAAGTTTTTTTTTTACCCTGAATGTACCACCATCTTCTCTACTAAATTGCTGCTACTTTTTGTCGTGGTGGAGAAATATCCATTCATCCTCAGGAGCTACTAAATTGAAAATAAAATACGGTTCAAGGAAAGAAAAAATTCAGGGTGCAAGTGCCAGTATAAATTCTTCTCAATATAGTAGCATCAATTCTTTCTTCAGACATAGACATATGTAACCAGAAAGTAGAAGTGGCAATGAAGTATCACTGAGAAAGGGTAATCTCTAGAAGAAAACCTGGACATGGGCACAAAAGAGAACAAGAATTTCAATGGGGACAGCTTTTCTGAGATGGAAGGTATTTCTTTTTCTTTCTTTCTTTTTTTTAATGCTATTAAGTATAAACTAGAAAATAAGGGGTCTGCCCTCATCTGTATTTTTAGGAAGAAAATAAAATCATTTAATTACCAATTTCCTTCTAGGCGACACAAAACATTTAATTTCAAAGGGATAAGCATAGCATTTGTCTGGTATATTTAGTCATGGGTTTCTCCCTTTATGAAAAGCAATAAAACTTTAAAATGATGTGTTCTTATTTTTATATTTAGAATTTTGCTTTTAACTTTGATTTTAGTGACTTTTCAAATAATCTGTCACTTGCTGTGTCCTCATTTATGATATAACTCCTTGATAGAACCTTGATAAAGGTTCTATTTTCCTCTGATTCTCAATATGCTATGCTAAGTCACTTCAGTCGTGTCCGACTATGTGTGACCCCATAGACGGCAGCCCACGAGGCTCCCCGGTCCCTGGGATTCTCCAGGCAAGAACACTGGAGTGGGTTGCCATTTCCTTCTCCAATGCAGGAAAGTGAAAAGTGAAAGTGAAGTGGCTCAGTCGTGTCCGACTCGTAGCGACCCCATGGACTGCAGTCTACCAGGCTCCTCCGTTCATGGGATTTTACAGGCAAGAGTACTGGAGTGGTTCTCAAACATTAATGCAATTTTCTCTCTCTTTTTTTTTTTTTTTCAGAATTAGCACCATCCAACCCTGTAAGTATTATTGGTCAAGGGGAATTTATTTGCCCCAGAATCATCTTTACAATAAATCCCCTGGCCCCCTAACCTCACCAAAGATAATGTCTATCTGAAGAAGGGGCTCCAACTATAAAAGACTATGTGCTTTATTTCTGATGGGAGTGGAGAGAGAAGAGGTGAAGAGCCAGAGCCAGACATGAATGGAGATGGATCCTTATGACAGCATATTGTCCAATGTAAAAGTACCAAAGAGTTATACAAATACCCAATTTAATTACTGTTAGTCAGTTAGTGTTGTTTAAAAAAATCAGTTACAACAGAGAGAAGATTGAGATAGCAGGAAGTTACATGAAGAAACTCTTCCTTCAACTGGACTTCCAATGCATTAAAAAACTCTTGAAAAACGGGAGAAGAGGTATTCCAGAACCACATCACCCTCCGCCTTATACAGATATAAGCTGGATGTACACACCCACTGAGCACTGACTCTTCTAAGTTGTCCATAAGCTTTCTTAAACCTCTGGATTGAAAGGGGGAAGGAAATAAGAAAAGTAAAATCTAGTTCAAATTTCTGTTCTCTTAAAACTTACATTCTAGTACTGAGACATGTAATATAAGTACATAAAAATAAGTAAAAATAAATCAATAATATAATCTCAAATAGTTAAATATACAAAGAAGATTAAAATTTACAATAGGGTAAAAATTTGTGGGGTTTAAATATTTAAGAAAGATCTTTCTGAAAAGGGAATTTTGGATCAGTCTGAGGAAGAAAACAGTCATCTTTGCAGAGCCTCTAGTTAGAGATCTTCCCACAAAACATGACTGCAAGGGCAGAAGTCCTGAGGCAGGAATGAGTTTAGCTCATTCAAAGTAGAACCAGAAAGAAGCTAGTGTTCTGCTGAGTTAATCAAGGAAGAAAACATTAGGAGATTAAAACAGAAAGGTGAAAGTGAAGTTGCTCAGTAGTGTCCGACTTTTTGTGATGCCATGGACTGTAATCTACCAGGCTTCTCTATCCATGGAATTTTCCAGGCAAGAGTACTGGAGTGGGTTGCCATTTCCTTCTCCAGGGGATCTTCCTGACCCAGGGATCGAACCCAGGTCTCCTGAATTGCAGGCAGACACTTTACCCTCTGAGCCACCAGGGAAGCCCAAAACAGAAAGGTAAGTTGATATTCTAAGTGCTACGGGAAGACTCTGGAAAAGAAAGAGATGTATGACTGAATTGGATTCTTTGGATATCTTCTAAATTCCCAACGTACTTCTGAGTGGCTTGAGCGATATCTTTGCTCTAGGGATAAGATAGATTTCATGTCCTCTTTGCATGGATATTTTATATAAAAGGGAATAGGTAGATTATAGAGAGTCTACAAGTAAAAGCAGAAAGATAGGTAGTTACTCTAGGAGCTGATGGCTTGAGTTGGATTAGGATGGAAGATGTGGAGACCGAGAAGTGGGCCAGCTGACGATCTATTTCAGAAGCATTATGTTTAATATAGGGCTTCCCTCACAACTCAGTTGGTAAAGAATCTGCCTGTAATGCAGGAGACATGGGTTTGATTCCTGGGTTGGGAAAATCCTCTGGAGAGAGAAATGGCAACCCAGTCCAGTATTCTTGTCTGGAAAAATTCCATGGGTCACAAGAGTCCGGCATGACTTAGTGACTAAACCACCACCACCACCATGTTTAATATAGATACAGAAGGCTGAAAGAAAGTGTGGAATCAAGGATAATATAATATCTCCTTTTGAGTATCAGGAAGAATGTTGATGCCCTTAAGTAGAACAGCAAAGATTGGGGAAGAAAGGGGATGAATATGAGGGGAAGGTGGTGGATAGGTATAGTTGGTTCATGTTGTTGCATGTTACATTTCAGGTAAATATAATGCATTTAATTACAAGTATAACAATGCATATTATGGATCATTAAAGCATTGGGAGATCAGTTTTGGGGATGTAACTGGGATTTTTTAGATGAATAGAGTAGAAAATGCAAGATTTTATCACATGTAAGAGAGGATAATTTTGTTTTATGTTTTTGTTTCAATTATGAATTCATATATTTATGTACAACAGATCACAATGTAAAATGTGTTTCTTACCTTGGGTCACAGTCAAAGAAAGTTTGAAAACTCCTGATCTGGGAAGCATTTAAAATAGTGAAGGGGAAAAAAAGCCAAGCATAAAATTCTAAGGCCCCTTGTCACTGAAAGTAGAAGTCAGCAGCAAATAAAGTAGGATGAAAACCAAGAGTCTGTAGTTCAGTTTCTGACATGCTCCATGTATATGGGCTGAAACTAAACAAAACCACCTAGTATGAGCAAAATCATCATGCATGAACTAGTTTATCCTCACTTTACAGATAAAGAACTTCTCAGATCAGTGAATTTATGCTAAGTCACTTCAGTTATGCCTGAGTCTTTGCGATCCTAAGGACTGTAGTCTGCCAGGTTCCTCTGTCCATGGGATTCTCCAGGCAAGAATACTGGGGTGGGTTGTCATGCCCTTCTCCAGGGGATCTTCCTGACCCAAGGATCAAACCCACATCTCTCAGGAATACCTGTCTACCTCCATTGGCAGATGAGTTCTTTACCTCTAGCACCACCTGGGAAATGCGTCTCAGATCAGAGTTTCACCCAAAAAAGAAGATTGAAAAAACAGACTGACATATTAAAATTTTCATTTATGCTTCATGCTTTTCTGTACTATGGCATCATTATGTGACTTTAGACCTTCTTGGGGGACATTTATTTACAGTTTAAGAAAGAATCCCAAAGATAACTTTTATATAAAATATTGTAGTGTCAAGGACACATGCATTTATTAAATGTAAAAATATAGGTTAATTAGTAAAGAAATGTTTATTCTTTGAGCAGATGAAATGTTCCCACAACACAGAAGCACACTGGAGAATTTAGAGGGTTCCTAGAACTGAACTGAACTGACTGAGAAGGTGTCAGAAGGCCAAGAACACATTATCTGCCTACCTACGGAGCTTGTCTACGGTGGTGTTCATAGTTACTGTAGTTTTTTTTACAAGTTCCTCTGATTTTGATATTATTATGTAGGTGGAGGATTTGTGTTTGTTATCATATCCTAGCTACTACAGATGACAGAGACTGAGCTACTCAGCTTTCACTTTTGTTTTTAAATCAGTGGTAACCATATGCTATTTTTCAATGATGGAGTTTTCTAGTTCTGTGGAAGTGATTCTCTGAATTTATGTAAACTTCATGATATTTAAAAAGTAAAGAAATATAGTCAGTTTGAACTGTGGTCCATGTTAGAATACAACAAATTCATAATCAATTTGGTGGAAGACTGTCTCCAAACTTCTAAGACATTTCTTAATAAGCTATGGTAATTTCATGAGAACTTTCTCTAGTGCTCAGTTGATGATTTAGTGCTAAATAGATAAGTCAGATTCTAAATCAAATCTCCAGAATGAGAAAGTATTCTGGCTAGTTTGCAATCCATCTGAATCATTCACCCGGTTAATGCCCAAATTATCAATTACTGTTCTTGTCGGAACAGGTTAACTCAGCTTTAGAGTCTAGTTTAAACTTAAAAACTGGAACTTTCATCCAAAGACTTCAATTCAGCCACAGTTTTAACCTAATAATTCAACTTTGCAACAGTAAGTAGTCTGAACCAAAAATACAAGGAAATCATAGAAGGAATACCGGATATCATGCTATTCCTTTCCCAACCTTGACTCAATCTTTAAACACATTGAAATATGAAGTAATTCTTCAATTTAAATCTATGTGTTAATTTTTTATATGTGGCTAGTCCTGTGCCTAGCACAGAAAAAAAAATCATTCAATAAAATATTGCTGAATATGTGAGTAAATGAACAAATGAATGACTAAAAAAGTAAATTCTATGGTATCCATATACAATTATGTACTTCACAGGATTATACATTTTAAATGAAAACAGTTAATAATATATTTGATCCCACTTCTGTAGACCCCAGTTTTTTTAATCTGGAAAATGAGGATAAGATGGTGCATGCTTCACAATGCTTTTGCAATGATAATTACATTAAATGATTTTTATCTTTTATTCTGTGTATCCATATATCTATTTTTATTATTAAGCTTCTCCATGTGAGGAAACTTGCTAGTTATTTTTAAATACTTCATCATGTTCACTTCATGGTGTCATAGCCTACTGAGACTTGTCCAAAGTCATAGAGCTGGTGAGAAGGGTAGCTGGGACTCAAACTCAGGACTTGGATTCCCATGCCTAGGATTTTCTCAGGTCTACCATGGCACCCTCCCACAGAGTTCAGTTAATCATAAAGCTTCTTTTATGACTGCAAAAGGCATATTCAATAGCAATTTGAAAAGAAAGTATGGCAGATTGGGAATGCTTTCATTTATTAAACAAATATTGTATGTGTTACATAAAATGCACTATAGATGCTAAGGAAAAAACAGCAAAGAAAATATTTCTAGTCTTAAGGATATTTCATTCAAGTAAGAGTAATGTCCCTTTATATCATATGCTAGTTTCAGGTATATTTATGCAGGCTAATGGGACAGGGTCTACTTTAAGTAGGATTGTCAGGTGAGATCTCTTTGAGAATGTGGTGATTCACCACAGAGTTGAAAACCAGACAGAAGCTAGTAGAAAAATACCTGCTCAGAGGGAATAACTAGGTTTAGGAAAATGCAGTTGACATACTTGAGAGCCAACAGCAGGTCCTTATTGCTGAAATACCTTGAGCAAATAGAAGAGCGAAGGAACTGAAGCCAGAGCCAAACCACACTGAATCTTGTACACCAACATAAGGATCCTGGATTGTATCAAATATAAAGAAAAATCTTCGGGAAGTTGAAGAGAAACATGACATCACCTCACATTCTCTTCTCTCCTGCACAACCTCAGGTATAGTTTGCTCCTCAAAAGATGGGCCCTGCCTGTAAGCAGATCAAGAGAGAGACCCTAAAGGCAACTCCGTCACAAAGTGCCTTTAGAACAACAATTAAACAACACATTCTCTTGACTTGTGTCTGATTATAGGAAGCCAGGAAAATCTATCTGTTCACCAAGTGGTGTAGGACCCAACAGCTTAGCATCCACAAGGCTGGGGAGAAGACGTTGTGCGAGGGCAAAATCTCACAGAACTCTGGAAGTGGATCCCCTCCTTTTCAGTGCACGAAGGCTCTTCCCTCCAGAGTTACTGGATTTACCAAGCTTAGTTTACCAATTTTACCAAATTTACCAATTTTCTCTTTCTCATCTATTTCTTTTATAATTTTTTAGATGTTTGCAGACTTTGTAATGTTCTTTACTATTCCTGATACTGGTGTTACTGCAATTTGGTTGTTGTTTTTTTCAGTTGGTCTAATACTAGGGAATTGTCAATTTTACTGGTCTTTCCGAAGAATCAATTTATGATGCCAATTTTTCCTTTTATTTCTATTATATTAATTTATGATCTTATCTATATAGTTTATTTCATTTATGTTAATGTGCTACATTTTATAATTTGAGATGTGTACTTAGATTATGGATTTTAATCCTTTTTGAATATATTCATATAAACCAAAATTTTCTTAAAGTATAGGTATATAGTATACATTTAATTTTGTCATTTTAGTTATCATTCAATTTAAAATATAATCCAATTGTTATTTAAATAGCTATTTATTTTTTAAAGTGTATTAGATTTTCTAGATTAGGTTTTGTAGAATTACTTATCTAAAAAATACGAGATTTTCTTCCTTATTACTGATATTGTTTATTAATTGCACTTTGACGAAAGAACATACTCAGTTTTATCTCTATAACTTAAGATTTATTAACATGTTCTTCATGGCCCGTTATAATCAGTTCTTAAAAATGTACCATGTGTCCAGAAAATAACACTTGCTCTGAAGTTACTGGTTGAGATGTTCTATGTATATCAATTAGAGGCTGTTTGCTAAATTTCAGTTCAAAAGTTCTCTATTTTTATAGACTTTTTGCCTGTTTGAGGTATAGTTTCTAAGAGAAATCCTTTATTCCAATCATGACTTTGCTTTATTTCTCCTAACCCCATCAATTTCTTGCCTTATATATCAAGACACTATTACATATGTACTCACATAAAAAAAGTTAAATTTTACTGGTGGATATTTTTATCAATGTCAAGTAATGGTTTTGTTGGAAATTATATTTTGGCATTACTGTATCAGTTTTCCTTAGTGTTTTCATGATATATCTGCTCAATTTTTGCTGTCAGCATCTCTATATCATTATATATTTGGTCTTTTGTTAGTCAAGACATCAGACCAGATCATATCAGTCGCTCAGTCATGTCCAATTCTTTGCGACCCCATGAATCGCAGCACACCAGGCCTCCCTGTCCATCACCAACTCCCAGAGTTCACTCAGACTCACATCCATTGAGTCAGTGATGTCATCCTGCCATCTCATCCTCTGTTGTCCCCTTCTCCTCCTGCCCCCAATCCCTCCCAGCATCAGAGTCTTTTCCAATGAGTCAACTCTTCGCATGAGGTGGCCAAAGTACTGGAGTTTCAGCTTTAGCATCAGTCCTTCCAAAGAAATCCCAGGGCTGATCTCCTTCAGAATGGACTGGTTGGACCTCCTTGCAGTCCAAGGGACTCTCAAGAGTCTTGTCCAACACCACAGTTCAAAAGCATCAAGACATACATGACTTTTAAAGAATCCACACTGACAATCTCTGTCTTTTATTTGGAAATGTTAGTCTACTTAATGAAATCACTGATGAATTTACGTTTAATATTTCTTTTACTATTTACTTTGCTTTTTTTGTCCTATGTTTTTGTTCCTCATTTCTTTAAAATGAATGATTGTTTTTATCATTCCTTTCCCTCTCTGCTGGCCAGTGAATCCCATTGTTGTTATTTTGCTCTTTACACTGGGTTTCCTTAGAACCTTTACCATTTAACCAGGAAATTCAATGATTATAGACAACCTTTTTTTCAAACTGCCAAATTATATATTATATACATCATGTGTATGTTTATGTAAATCCTACTACATATATTTATGGGTTTAAATACATATTTCACTCTTATTGCACATAGCCAATATTTGTATGCTCAATATTGTTTCATAGAGTTAATTTATTCATTAAATCCATTTACATATTCACCTTTTCAATTAATTTTTTTTCAGTTATATGAGATCATTTCATTTTTGCCAAAACACTTCAATATTTCTTTAATGATGACCTCTTAGTGATTATTGTTTTTTGTTTGTCTTCGTCATTTGGCTTTTATTTTGACAAATTATTTCAGTAAGTGTAGAATTCTTGGTTGTCATTTCCCCCAAGACCACACTCACTAGATTCAAATTCACTGGAAATAATCAACAGATTAAGCACATAGTTTACTCATGGCAGGATTTATCACAGTGACCTAGTAAGCCCGTGTACCTAGATAATAAGAGAGAATGATAAAGACAGAGTATAGAGAAATCCATGCGCAAGTTTCCTTGTGCTCTATCCATCCTGAGGATTAAAGCAGAGCACACTCTTTCCCTTTCAAACAGCAATGTGTGTATGATACATCTGCCCAGGGAAGCTGATAGGAACTTAGTACCTATGGTTTTTATTAGGACTGGTTACATTGGCACCTGCTGCCTTGAACATAATAAAATTCCAGGCTCCCAGAAGGAAAGCAGGTGTTCAACATAAGCCATATTATTTTCATTAAAAATTTAGGCAGAGGAAACCACTCTGCAGTTAACTGCTTATGAGGAACATCCTAAAAGCCACGTTTCAAAATGCTACCCGAGGGCAAATGTTAGGGGGAGGCCTTTCTATACACAGTGGTCTTAGGCCTCATATGTTAATTTTTTCTGAACAGTGACAATTATTTTTAATAATTTGCAAATGTGATTCCTTTTCTGCCTTCCATTGCTACTGTTTATGTGAGTTATTAGTATCAATGATCTTCTTTTGAAAATAATAGGCTTTTTATTTACATTTAAGATTTATCTCTAAGATTGATTATAATATACTTAGATTGGTTTCATCTACATTCTCTTTTTGTGCTTTTATAAATGCAGTGCTTCAAATCTGTTTCTGGATATCTTCCATCAATTCTGAAAAATTTTCAGGCATAACTCTTATATATATTTCCTCCGTTTAATTTTCCTCTGTCTCTGAGGTTCTAATTATTTATATCTTTGAACTTTATGCCATATCTCACCCTATCAGTAAGTACCAAGTTAAAGAAACATCAGTATCAACAACTCACTATTCCTCTGTTAATCCCTCAAAAGTGAAAGTGTAAGTAACTCAGTCATGTCCAACTCTTCGCAACCCCCTGGACTGTAACCTATGGAATTCTCCAGGCCAGAATACTGGAGTGGGTAGCCTTTCCGTTCCCCAGGGATCTTCCCAACCGAGGGATCAAACCCAGGTCTCCCACACTGCAGGCAGTCTTTACCAGCTGAGCTACAAGGGAAGCCCAAAAAGCCCTCAAGTCATTACCAATCTCTCAAAGGTAATCACTCTCCTGATGCTTGTGTGTGTGTGTGTGTGTGTGTGTGTGTGTGTGTGTGTGTGTGTGTGCCTGTATGTGCTCGGTCACCCTGCATCTGGCTCTTTGTGACCCCATGGGCTGCTGCTACATCCATGAGATTGTCCAGGCAAGAATACATGAGATGGTTGCTATTTTCTATTCCAGACTATCTTCCCTACCCACAGATTGAGCCCAGGTCTCTTGTGTCTCCTGCATTGGCAGAAAGATTCTTTACACTGTGCCACCTGGGAGGCACTCTCTTGATGCTTAAGTTCATTTCAGTCACTTAGTCAAGGCTGACTCTTTGCAACCCCATGGACTGCAGCACACCAGGCTTCCCTGTCCATCACCGACTCAAGGAGCTTACTCAAACTCATGTCCATCAAGTCGGTGATGCCATCCAACCATTTCATTCTCTGTCCTCCCCTTCTCCTTCTGCCTTCAATCTTTCCCAGCAGCAATATCTTTTCTAGTGAGTCAGTTCTTTGCATAAGGTGGCCAAAGTATTGGAGCTTCAGCTTCAGCATCAGTCCTTCCAAAGAATATTCAGGATTGATTTCATTTTTGATTGACTGGTTGGATCTTCTTGCAACCCAAGGGAATCTCAAGAGTTTTCAACACCACATTGTTCAAAAGCATAAATTCTTCAGTGATCAGCTTTCTTAATAGTTCCACTCTCACATTCATGCATAACTACTGGAAAAAACCATAGCTTTGACTAGATGGACTTTTGTTGGTAAAGTAATATCTCTGCTTTTTAATATGCTGTCTAGGTTGGTAATAGCTTGGTCATGCTTCCTGAACCCCACTTGACTTTTCATTCCAGGATGTCTGGCTCTAGGTGAGTGATCACACTGTCGTGGTTACATGGGTCATGATCCTTTTTCTCTAGTTCTTCTGTGTATTCTTGCCACCTCGTCTTAATATTTTTTGCTTCTGTTAGGTCCATACCACTTCTGTCCTTTATTGTGACTATCGTTGCATGAAATGTTCCCTTGGTGTCTCTAATTTTTTGAAGAGATCTCTAGTCTTTCCCATTCTATTCTTTTCCTCTATTTCTTTGCATTAAACACTGAGTAAGTGAAAGAGGAGAGTGAAAAGTTGGCTTAAAGCTCAACATTCAGGAAACTAAGATTACGGCATCTGGTCCCATCACTTCATGGCAAATAGATAGGGAAACAGTGGAAACAACGGCAGACTTTACTTTTTGGGGCTCCAAAATCACTGCAGATGGTGATTGCAGCCATGAAATTAAAAGACACTTACTCCTTGGAAGGAAAGTTATGACCAACCTAGATAGCATATTCAAAAGCAGAGACATTACTTTGCCAGCAAAGGTACATCTAGTCATGACTCTGGTTTTCCCAGTGGTCATGTATGGAAGTGAGAGTTGGACAATGAAGAAAGCTGATAGCCAAAGAACTGATGCTTTTGAACTGTCGTGTTGGAGAAGACTCTTGAGAGTCCTTTGGACTGAAAGAAGATCCAACCAGTCCATCCTAAAGGAGATCAGTCCTGGGTGTTCATTGGAAGGACTGATGCTGAAGCTGAAACTCCAGTACTTTGGCCACCTCATGTGAAGAGTTGGCTCATTGGAAAAGACCCTGATGCTGGGAGGGATTGGGGGCAGGAGGAGAAGGGGACGACAGAGGATGAGATGGCTGGATGGCATCACAGACTCAACGGACATGAGTTTGAGTGAACTCCGGAAGTTGGTGATAGACAGGGAGGCCTGGCGTGCTGTGATTCATGGGGTCACAAACAGTCAGACACAACTGAGCAACTGAACTGAACTGAACTGAACTGAATGTCAAAATAGCCATACTAACAATAAAAATAATACTAATTTAATTCTTACTTTTAAATGAGTAAAAACATGAATAATTTCTCTTCCCATATCCTGCTATGCTATGCTACGCTAAGTCGCTTCAGTCGTGTCCGACTCTGCAACCCCATAGATGACAGCCCACCAGGCTCCCCCGTCCCTGGGATTCTCCAGGCAAGAACACCTGAATGGGTTGCCATTTCCTTCTCCAATGCATGAAAGAGAAAAGTGAAAGTGAATTCGCTCAGTCGTGTCTGACTCTTAGCCACCCCATGGATTGCAGCCTACCAGGCTCCTCTGTCCATGGGATTTTCCAGGCAAGACTACCAGAGTGGGGTGCCATTGCCTTCTCCTAGTTTATCCTATATTCACCTCTTTCTTGAATATAATCTATGCCTATCAGCTAAATGAAGTAGTATTACAGCACATAATATAATTGACTCTAGGAAGTGTCACAACTTACTTCAAATTTTATCATCCTAGCACAACTTATTCTATCAATTCCTTGATTAAAGACTTTTGTCAGCTCCTCACAGGCTTCCTAGGTAGCTCAGATGGTAAAAATCTGCCTGTGATGCAGGAGACCTGGGTTTGATCCCAGGGTCAGAAAGATCCCCTGGAAAAGTAAATGGCACCTCCACTCCAGTATTCTTGCCTGGAGAATCCCATGGACAGAGAAGCCTGGCAGGCTACAGTCCATAGGGTTGCAAAGATTCAGACACAATTGAGTGACTAACACACACACACACTATTTTTAAAGTTCAAATTTCTTATACTGTATTCACAAGACTAGTTTATGCCTCTCCCAAAGATAATCCAGCCTTTTTTCTTGATGCCCAAATTTTCTACTTCCATATCTTTCAACCAGAACTCATGTTTATAGAAAGATGCTAAATTCTTTAACCCTAGTCTTAAACTTTGGTGATTTGGTTGCTAAGTTGTGTCCCACTCTTGTGACCCCATGGGCTGTATCCTGCAAGGCTCCTCTATCCATGGGATTCTCCAGGCAAGAATACTGGAGTGGGTTGCCATTCCCTTCTCTAGGGGATCTTCCTTACCCAGGAATTGAGCCCTGATCTCCTGAATTGAAAGCAGATTTTTTACTGACTGAGCTATGAGTGAAGCCCTAGTCTTGCACTTTACATCTAGTTATTTGATTAAGTTAAATATTCTTTTTTGTTTTGATTTTGGTATTTTCCAGGATATAATATTAAAATATTACAATCAAATTGTGATTTAACCCTTTGAAAAGGAATATTATTTCTACCACATGTGAAAATGAAATATTTCTGAGCAGTAGTCATTCTTTTATATCTATATTGATATCTATATTTTGATAAAAATGATGTCTGCCTCATAATAAGTACTCAATAAAGAAAAGCTTTTGGTATTTAAAATAACTGTTTCATTATTAGTGAAATTTACTTATAATCATAGAGCACATTCTATTTAATTAATGAGTTCCTAGATCACCTCATCAAATGAGACTGTAAGACTCTAGGCTAGGATTGTCTTAACATTATTTAAAAACTTTAAGTTATTTAATTGCTTTTTAATTTACCCTCAGTTCAGTTCAGTTCAGTTGCTTAGTCATGTCCGACTCTTTGCAACCCCATGAATCTCAGCATGCCGGGTCTCCCTGTCCATCACCAACTCCCGGAGTTTACCCAAACTCATGTCCATCGAGTCAGTGATGCCATCCAGATATCTCATCCTCTGTCATCCCCTTCTCCTCCTGCCCCCAATCCCTCCCAGCGTCAGGGTCTTTTCCAATGAGTCAACTCTTCTTATGAGGTGGCCAAAGTATTGGAGTTTCAGCTTCAGCATTAGTCCTTCCAATGAACACCCAGGACTGATCTCCTTTAGGATGGACTGGTTGGATCTCCTTGCAGTCCAAGGGACTCTCAAGAGTCTTTTCCAACACCACAGTTCAAAAGCATCAATTCTTTGGCGCTCAGCTTTCTTCACAGTCCAACTCTCACATAACTTTTAAATTTGACTTTCTCCATGATTGTCTTTGATGTATCAATTTGAGATCATATACTTGGGAAGTCCATTGAATTTTTCTCAATTCATATGGTCAATGAGTCTGATTCCTACATAACTTTATATCCTCTGAGTTTTACACATAAAATTACATATTGGCAGAAGCCATTCTTTAATGATGTCTCAGAAAAAGAGAATAAGGGCGGAGAATGGGAAGTCATTAATATTTACACCACTTCTTTTATTTATTCTTATTACCTAGTCACAGAATCCATGTAAGATCCTATTGAATATAGTGTAAATAAAATGCAAAATTAGTTTTTGAATGGAAGAGTCAACCAACATTTGCGATAATATGTCAGTGTCTTTTTATGGAAATAGGAAGAGAAATCTATGAGAACTGAGAAGATACATTAATTAAGTTTGATTTTGAAATATGTTTATTTTCTTTCATTACATTTATACCAAATTATAATAATCACAAAGAATGAATTAAATATTCTAATGCAACTGCAGATCCTGTTGATTAAATAGGCTAATCATGCAGAAATTTAAGGTCATGTAAGTGTAATTATATTTAAATCATATTAGCATCATTAGTGTAATTAAATTCAAATTTTTATAGAAATTGTAAATACTTGATAATTCCAATTCCCCTTACCAATTTCATTAGTTGAAATTTTATTTTTTATAAGACATATCTATAAATTTGCATCCCAGAAAAAAATAATTCTATGTGTATTTGAGAACAAATCCATTTTACAAAAGGTAAATAGCAAACTTCATGCTGGTGAATGATTATCTTTAATTTGTTATGATGCCTCATGATTAAATCCAAAAGAGATGAGACTTTAGCTCACTTTTGCAATGTATAGGGAAAAGCATCATAGCTATTGCTAAAATATACTATCCATTGTAGTCAAGAATAGCGAGGCCAAATTTTTGTTGATGAAACAAGCTGACAGCTTTTTATGTATTTATGTATGGATATACATTTATGTATTTATGGATACACATTTATTGCTTTAGGAAACTTTTGAACTTATTGGCATGGGAAAAGTGAACAATATTATTTATTTCAGGTACAAATAATGAAGAAGATATGCATTGAATAATTACTATCAAGGAATTATTAAAGCCAGAAGATATAACCTTAAAGGGACATTTTAGACTCAGAAGTAATCAGTTACAAGCAACAAACTACCTAAAAAGTTCTTTTCATGACATAAGATTTTATAGTTGAACTAGGTAGAAACATAGAAATCAGATTGAAATTAACATAATAAACTAAAACAAAGTTTAAAAAGAAAGGAAACAGCAGAACAATGAAATAAAAAGGAAGACGAGAACCGTAAAGTGTTACAAATACCAATGATATGATTTATTTTGTTTTTTTTTTTTAAAGAAACTTGGTGAAAATTCTCTGTTTAGTCTGAATACTTTCTTAAAATTATTCATACTTGTGGTTAGCAAGTCAGATGGGTAGATAAATTATTCATATTTAATGTCTCAAATGGTACACTTCTGTTTTGTCTACTTTATATTTACCATTTTTCACTTATTGCATTTGTGTTCTCAGAATGAAATAGTCTATGAAAGTGAAAGTTGACTTATAATTGAAGACAATATTTCTGATAATTTTTAGTTGGAAATATTACTTTAGCAGAGCATCTCATATAAAAATAAGCCTGAGAATGTTTCCTAAAACCTACAATCAATAAATTTTTATATCTCTATGGTTTAGAGATTATGTGTCATAATGGTTTTAAAGTAAATAGTCATGTGAAGTTACACAATCATAGCCATTAAGACTTCACTGTCAACATCTCTATTGTCAATAGTTGCAAGACCTTTTACTAAAATAATCAAACCAACCAAAGAAATAAATTTATTTCAATAAAAACTTTAGCTAATGTACTAGGGTGCTTCAAGGAAACAAAACTAACACATCTACACCTTTTTGTGATAAATATAAAGTCGTGCTGTAACTGAGACTGAAAGAGGAGGGAAGTTTGTATTATTTCCATATAACCTGAAAAGCCAGTTGCTAGGGGGTACACTAAATTCCCTTCACTAGTCTCAATGAATTTGTGTTGACCCTAAAGGAAGAGGTTAGAACAGACACTGATGGAGCCAATCTCTTGAAAGTTTTCATAGAATTACAGTACCAAAATCATTAGTTCCAGGATCAGAGGACAAAACAGGACCTAAGCTTAGGGACAGCACCCATCCCTCAACAGCTCAGGTTTGAGGGTTTTTGGAATACCAGAAGGTAACACCACTGGCCTGGGTGGTATTGTTCAGTTCTGAAATACCATCAAGAGCATGGGTCATAGTGAGCCTGTCCTAAGCGGCACTCAGCCTTAGAAAAATTACCAGATGGAAGTGACTCTAGAAGAGAAAAACAAACTAAAAATGAGGAAGGTGTCTTCTTGAAAGAAAGGGAAAAAAATTATGTTTTGCCACTGATTTACTCATGTGAAACTCATCTCATCACCCTTTTCTGGGTCTGAAGCTGCTCTCTCTAAAAGTGCCATCTCATTGTGCATTGGTTAGTATTACAGAAATCTGGAAACTTATGTGCAAAATTGTTTTAAATTTTGTGTTATTTGGGGTTGGGGCACACTGGTCACCCCACTGGCTCTGAGAGGCCATTATGGTCTGTGGGTTGGCAGTGTGCTGATTTTATAAAGTTTCTTCCCTACTCAATTCCCACTTTTTGATGAGGTTTCAGTGAGGTCTCTTATGTCTGCATCCTATAGCTTAATTGGCTTAAAATGTATTCTCTTTGGTGTGGTCTTTTGGGGGGCTGATTGGGAGAAAAAAAAAGTAACAGTGTAATTGTTTTGATACTGAAAATTGATAAATGTTTTTTTGAAATAATGAACCAGTCCCTCCAAAATAAATAAATAAATACCAAGAAAGATACTGTATCATAATAGAAAAGTGAGCATGTAAGAGGTATGCCTGGAGAACTGTGAACAATATTTGGAGTCTTTGGAGGGAGAAGACCATGTGGAAGGGCTGGAGGTCCCTCAAACTTCATTTAAATGTATAGGTCTATGAGGCGGAATATATGCTAGATAAATCTTTGATAACCATTTATGGCACAAAAGCTGTTTAAAATGTGGAAGTGAAAGTCTTTACAACATTTAGCAAAGACAGAGTACAAATTCCCTTGCAGATGCTAGAGCTATCCATTCCTATTTACTGAATAGTGAGGTTTCAGTAATATAATATGGTTGCTTTTTTCATGTGTTGGCCATAAACTGAATTAGCAAATCCTGGTGGAAAAATCCATCATTGTGAAATTATAATTATTCTTATTAATATACAACTTGCTTGCATATTAAACAATTAAATATTGATGCAGGTTAAAAAATGGATCATATTCTTTTATTAAGAACAAAATGCATTTAACATTTCTCTTCCTAAAAAAAAATGTGTATGTAGTCATACCAATTAGTGAAAGGGTAGGAGGAGACTACAAATTTTTCTTTCTATGCTTTGCTTTGTCTCATTGATTGGCATAATGCAGTAAGTACATTTCTGAAGATAAATGCTCTAGAAAGTCTCTGGCATCTGTGCCAGAATGTTTATGGCAGCACGAATTTTTCTGCCTCCTCCACCTCAAATTAAAAAAGAAACAAAAAAAGCGAAACAAAATCACAGGATACAGCTTCAGTATCAACAAGGGGAGAAAGGAAAATTGAATTCATCTTGATACAACCATACTGTGAATCACTATAGAGTTGACAAAAAAGGATGTGTAAAGTATACAACTCTGAAATTTAAGGGTATATTTTATTTGGTTCCAAAGTAAAAAATAAAATTCCAGAGATATACCAGTTGTATGATGCTTTGTAAATAAAACCCATATGTGTGTGTATATATATATATATATATATATATATATATACACACACACTTAAGCTTGGAGAAAGCTGTGGATTATATAGCCCAGGCTAACATTAATTACACTGGAAAGTGACAGACATAAATGAACTTCCTGCACAAAATTTAAAGTTTAATAGCTATTTTCAAAATTTTATTAACTTTTTGTCTCTTTTTAGCCAATTTGTCAGAGAAGGCAATGGCACCCCACTCCAGCACTCTTGCCTGGAAAATCCCATGGATGGAGGAGCCTGGTGGGCTACAGTCCATGGGGTCGCTAAGAGTCGGACACAACTGAGCAACTTCACTTTCACTTTCGTGCTTTGGAGAAGGAAATGGCAAACCACTTCAGTGTTCTAGCCTGGAGAATCCCAGGGACGGGGGAGCCTGGTGGGCTGCCATCTATGGGGTCGCACAGAGTCGGACACGACTGAAGTGACTTAGCAGCAGCAGCAGCAAGTTGATTCAGGCTGAGTTGAGTAGAAATGGATTTTATAAAATATTGGATTGTTCACTGGGTTATTGAGAGAGCTGAAGAATCATTTGGAAAAAAAATTTTAAAACTCCACATCATGATGTATAGTTGTTACCAGTAATGAAGTGTAGGTGATCAAGTATAGACCAAGCTTCTCTGTTTAATTTCCAAATGTTTGGTGACAAATTTTAATTACCAGAATGTTTAATATATAGGTGAATCTGATTTTGCTCTTCCTTCTGACAAAGCCCTTGTTTTTTGTGTTAATAAAAATGTGTCTTTTATATTAGTTCCCCACTATCACCAAAATCTGTTAAAATTAGGTTGAAATTTCATTGTGGAAAGTTAATCTCTTTCTATTCTTAAGTTCTCCACTTCAGCAATTTGGCATCTCTCCATTTATTGTGAATATCTTCACATATTTTTAGAATTTATGAACTTTCCCTGTTATTATATTTGTGTATTTGATTAAGTTGATTCCTGGGTTTTTGTTGCTCTTGTGAAGTTTTTGTTGCTCTTGTGAAGTGTAATCTTTTCCGTTACATTTTTTGAATTAATTTTTGATGGTGTAGAGGAATTTCCTTGATTTATTTATTTTGCTCTTTACAATGTTGTGGAAATTTTCAAAAAGTTCTACTAAATTTTTGGGTTTTGAGGGTACTGTGCCATCTTGGAATAATTATTCCATTATATCTTCCTTTCCAAATGTCAAATATTACCATTTTTCTCTTATCATTTGGTTTTTTTGTTTTGTTTTGTTTTGACCATCTCTTATATAATTATTAAATGATAGTAGAGAGGATGGGTGTTCTTCATTTGTTCTCTATCTCAAATAAACTGTTTCTAAATATTCTTTCCACTGAATATGACGTGTACTATTCTTTTTATTAGCTAATCTTCACATATTATGTAAATGCTCTTAAATTTTTGTTTCTCTAAAGTTTTTTGAAAGTAAAAATGAAATTTAGGCAGTGCTTTCTTATTTTATTACACTGAATTCAAATTAAGTGTGAAATTTTAAGCAGTGCTTTTCTGAATTCATTTCACTTATGTTGTTTTACTTCTTTGGTCAAATAATTGAGTGCATCATAATAATAAACTTTCAGATACTAACCTTTTTTACATTTGAGTGATAATCAAAGCCATATATGTGTGTGTATGTAAATATATATATTTAAAATGCACATTTAGAGTTGACTGTGTATGATTTTATGAATTTTGTCTATAAAAATAAAATTAACCTGAACAGTTATTTATCCTTCTATATTTATCTGGTTTGATATAAAGGTTATAATAACCTTGAGAAATATATTATTGGAATTTCAGTATTCTCATGTTTTGCAGAATTTTTTTCCTCCATGATTTTCAAGTTATGGTTTTACATGTGTCTGGATGCTTTATAAGTCATGCCAAGAATCTAACACTCGATAGGGAAGCTTGGTTTCTTATTTAATAGCAACATGTACTTTTTAAAAACGTTTTAGACTGTTTATTTATTATTGAACTTTTATTTTGTTTATTTTTTGGCTGCACCACACAGCATGATGGACTTTAGTTCCCCAAGCAGGTTCAAACTCAGGTGCATGGCAATGAGAGCACAGAGTCTAGGAAAGCCCCGACAATGAGTAATTTTAACTTAGGACAGAGAATGAGAATCTCTTCAAAAAGTGCAACGTAGACTGTAGGAAAGAGAAGCACATGTGCTTCAAAATGCGATGGAAATTTTAGGCTGCCCAGTCCAACAATGTATATGTGAAATATGAAAACCAGACCAATTAAATAAACATACTTCACTATGTGAGAACGATTAAAGGACTACTTCATGATAGTTAACAGTGTTTGTTCCACTCGAGGCAAAACTTTAACTTTGTCATTATCTTGTGATGCTTCACCCATGGCAGGCAGCGTCACATATGGACAAACATAAACTTCCACATGTTCTCAGTCAGTCACGTAAGCATCAACATGAGTTTCTGTGATATAGACTCCCAACTGCAATGACATGAAGATGTAAGATACAAGTGAAATTTAAATACTATGTAACATGTAAGAAGATTGTTACCTGCTTTTATCAAAATAATTGGATCACTGAAAATAAGTGTTTGGAGCTGCATTTTAAGAAATAGAAGCCAAAAATATCAGAGAAGGCAATGGCACCCCACTCCAGTACTCTTGCCTGGAAAATCCCATGGATGGAGGAGCCTGGTAGGCTGCAGTCCATGGGGTCGCTAAGAGTCAAACATGACTGAGGGACTTCACTTTCACTTTTCACTTTCATGCATTGGAGAAGAAAATGGCACCCATTCCAGTGTTCTTGCCTGGAGACTCCCAGGGATGGGGGAGCCTGGTGGGCTGCAGTCCATGGGGTCACACAGAGTCGGACACGACTGAAGTGACTTAGCAGTAGCAGTAGCAGCCAAAAATATGGCGTTCTTGCTTCTAATTATAGCAACTCTCCTCCTCCTCCTGTTGACATCTTGAAACTATTTTGTTTCAATTATTTTTTCCACTAATAACTAAGGAGGATTAGTAAGTATTATAACATAAGTAATACTAGCTCTTGGAAAGAAATGTTATTAAGCAACACACCTCAATTTCAACTGAGGTTTTTAACCATTTGTCTGCTATTTGAGTACGATGGGTCTCTGTCTCACAGAGAAGTATTTAATCTAGTGTTCAGAGAATTAGTTCTTTGGATCCAAGTTACACTGTTAAGATCAATGTCATAAAATGTTAAAGAAACAGATAAAAAATGGACAGTTGAAGGTTTTCAGCATCAGCGATGTTATTGAACAAAAAAAGACTCTCAAAGGTAATAATTCTCAAACTTTCATGGTCCAAGTTATTCTTTTGGCAAACTAAACTAATCTCAAAGGATTCCCTGGGTTTAGAAAATGTCAAAGTAATGAGAATTTAAATAAGACAGCCCAGTAATTTGCAATTAAACTATACAACAGTTATAATTTTAAGACTAAGCTCCAAAATGCTATCAAGTAGCTTTATGAATTATAGAAAGTAAAAGAGGATAAAATACTACATAGGAGCTGAAGCTGATTATTTCTTATCTTAGTCTCTTTGTTAGACACAGACAGCAAATACTTGTTAGTATTTAATGAGTAATGCTGAGCTGTCATAATCCCCGCTTCTATCTTTTCACAAAGCTGTTCATCTTATTATAAATCTAAATTCAATAGGTGTTCAACTGTGGGACCCAAGATGAATCAGTGCTGTGTATATTAATTTAAGTTTACAGTGGGAGATTTAGCCTGTAGATTAACTTTGGTTACAAGGAAACTTTAAGGAAAAGAGACTTTTCACCTCTACAGCATACATTAGCACATTTTTGATGGTAACATGCCTTCGGAGGGGTTATATAACATGATATTTTATAATTTTTAAAAATACATGTGATTGACAATTCAAGGGTTTCCTATCCCTTACAGAGAAAATGTAAACATGCCACAAGCATGGCATATTAAAAAAAAAAAAAGAGTATGGACTTCATAGTCAGCTCCTCGTGTATGTGTGTTTAGTTGCTAAATTGTGTCCAACTCTTGGGATCCCAAGGACTGTAGCCCATCAGGCTCCTCTGTCCATGGGACTTCCCAGTCAAGATTGCTGGAGTGGGTTACCGTTTCCTACTCCAGGGGATCTTCATGGATCAAGGATTGAACCCATGTCTCCTGCATTGCAGGCAGATTTTTCACCACTGAGCCACAAGGAAGCCCCAATGAGGCATAGTTTCCTTCTTTTACTTCCTTTTCCTCTCTTTTGTACATATTCTTTCCTTAAGTTTTTTTTTTTTTTTTTTTTATTGTTTACTTTACCTTTGGCTGTGCTGGGTCTTTGCTGATACGTGCAGGCTCTCTCCGGTTGCAGAGAGCAGGGACTACTCTGCAGTTGCTGTGCATGGGCTTCTCGTTGCAGTGTCCTGCTGTCAAGCATGGGCTCCAGGGCTCACGAATTTCCATAGTTGTGGCCTGTGGGCTCAGTTGCCCTATGGCATGTGGGGTCTTCCTGGATTGGGGATTGAACCCATGTATCCTACATCACAAGGCAGATTATTAACCACTAGACCAACAGGGAAGCCCTGTTTTTATTCTATGGAACCCACAATTTAGCAAGTATCTCTTGAGCATGTTCTGTTTGCCAGATTCTAGGTGAGGCATTTGTATTTCCATGCGACAGTTGAAGATCTATGAATGGTTAGATAATTACTCTGAGTCTCTCTTTCTTAAAAAAAAAAATAGATTAATAGTTAATTAAGCCTGATATACCAAAATGTCATAACCTGGGTGGTTTATAAATAACAGAAATGTATTTCTCAAAGTTCTGGAGCTGGAAAGTCCAAGGTCAAGATGCAGACACATTCGTTGCCTAGTGAGAGTCAAATGTCTGATTCAGAGACTATTGCCTTTTCCTTGCTTCACATGACAGAAAAGATGAGGAATCTCTATGATGTCTCCTTTTATTTGGAGTATAGTTACTTTACACTGCTATGTCAGATTCTGCTGTACATCAAAGTGAATCGGTTATAAATATACATATATCCTCTCTTTGAATTTCCTTCCCATTTACATCACCACAGAGAATTAAATAGAGTTCCCTGTGCTATACAGTAGGTTCTTATTAGTTATATTTATTTAACACACAGGGAACCTGGTGGGCTGCCATCTATGGGGTCGCACAGAGTCGGACACGGCTGAAGTGACAGCAGCAGCAGCAGCAGTGAGTCTGAGTGAACTCCAGGAGTTGGTGATGGACAGGGAGGCCTGGCGTGCTGCGATTCATGGGGTCGCAAAGAGTCGGACATGACTGAGCGACTGAACTGAACTGAACTGAACTGAGTGTATATATGTCAATCTCAATCTCCCAATTCATCCCCCTATCCCCACTTTGCCACTCGGTATGCTTATGTTTGTTCTCTACATTTGTGCCTCAATTTCTGCTTTATAAATAAGATCATCTTTCCATTCTTTCAGATTCCATATATATGTGTTAATATATGATATTTGTTTTTCTCTTTCTGACTTCACTCCGAATGATAGTCTCTAGGTTCACCTACATCTCTGCAAATGACACATTTTGTTCCTTTTTATGGCCTAGTAATATTTCGTTGTATTATAGGAACCACATCGTCTTTATTCATTCCTCCGCTGATGGACATTTAGGTTGCTCCAGGGTCGCAAAGAGTCGGACACGACTGAGCAACTGAAACAACACAACACATAATGTCGTGAATAGTGTTGCAATGAACATTGCAGTGCGTGTACCCTCTTGAATTATGGTTTTCTCTGAGTGTATGCCCAGAATTGAGATCGTGGGGACATATGGTAGTTTGATTTTTTTGTTTGTTTTTTGAGAAACTTCATAGTGGCTTATCGATTTACATTCCCACCAACAGTGTAAGAGTGTTCCTTTTCTCCACACCCTCTCTAGTGTGTTTGTAGATTTTATGATGATGGCTAATCTAACCTGTGTGAGCTGATACTTCACTGTAGTTTTGATTTTCATTTCTCTAATAATTAGTGATATTGTGCCTCTTTTCATGTGTTTGTTGGCCATCTGTATGTCTTTTTTGAGAAATGTCTATTTAGGTCTTCCACCCATTTTTTTACTGAGTTTTTTCTTTTTTAATATTGAGCTGCATGAGCTCTTTGTATATTTTGGAGATTAATTCCTTGTTAGTTGCTTCATTTGTAACTATCTTCTCCCATTCTGAGGGTTGTCTTTTTGTCTTGTTTACGGTTTCCTTTGCTTCACAAGAGTTTTTATAATATCATATAAGAAACGAATCGCCAGTCCAGGTTCTATGCAGGATACAGGATGCTTGGGGCTGGTGCACTGGGATGACCCAGAGGGATGGTACGGGGAGGGAGGTGGGAGAGGGGTTCGGGATGGGGAACACGTGTACACCTGTGGCAGATTCATGTTGATGTATGGCAAAATCAATAAAATATTGTAAAGTAATTAGCCTCCAATTAAAATAAATAAATTTAAATTAAAAATAATAATAATAATCAGGCCCAAATTGGTTATTTTTGTTTTTATTTTCATTACTCTAGGAGGTGGTCAAAAAATGCCTTGCTGCAGTTTATGTCAAAGAGTGTTCTGTCTATGTTTTGCTAAGAATTATATAGTGCCTGGACTTAGATTTAGGTCTTTAATCCAATTTGAGTGTATTTTTGTGTCTCTGCTGTGTGCCGTTCCTTAGTTGCTCAGTTGTGTCCGACTCTTTGCAACCCCATGGACTGTAGCCTGCCAGCTTCCTCTGTCCATGGGGATTTTCCAGGCAAGAATACTGGAGTGGGTTGCCATGCCTTCCTCCAGGGGAATTTTCCTGACCCAGGAATTGAAATGGGGTCTCCAGCATTGCAGGCGAATTCTTTACCTGCTGAGCTACCAGGAAAGACCATATTTTTTGTGTCTGGTGTTAGGGATTTATTCTGATTTCATTCTTTTACTTGCAACTGTCCATTTTCCCAGCACCTCTTACTAAAGAGACTGTCTTTTCTCCACTGTATATTCTTGTCTTCTTTGTCATAGATTAGGTGACCATATCTGGGGTCTCTTTTATAAGGGACCTAAGGCAATGGCACCCCACTCCAGTACTCTTGCCTGGAAAATCCCATGGATGGAGGAGCCTGGTGGGCTGCAGTCCATGGGGTCGTGAAGAGTCGGACATGACTGAGTGACTTCACTTTCACTTTTCACTTTCATGCATTGGAGAAGGAAATGGCAACCCCACTCCAGTGTTCTTGCCTGGAGAATCCCAGGGACTGGGGAGCCTGGTGGGCTGCCATCTATGGGGTCACACAGAGTCAGACACGACTGAAGTGACTTAGCAGCAGCAGCAGCAATCTCATTCATGGGGAATCCACCCTCATGATATAATCACCTCCCAAAAGCCCCACTGCTAATTAATATCCCATAGGGATTAGGGTTGCAACATATGAATTTGGTGAGGGATACAAACATTCAATCTATAGCAGATAATATTATTAACTTCTTCAAATTTTTTAAAGAATAAGTGAAATTGTGTCTGTGTTGATATAATATGGTGGCCACTGAATAAATAGTGGCCATTACTCTTGTACCTTAAAAATTATAACTTTAAATCATTTTATTGTAGTATCTCCATTATTCTTGCTTCCAGTAACGTTATCATTTTACTCAACTTTTTTTAGGTGTTGATGGAAAAAAAAAATGTACAACCAAAAAGTTGAGAATTATTTTTTTATTCAGCAAACATACTGAGGACTTAAGCCCCAGATACAGCCTCTCAGATATCTCTAAGGAACTGTCCCAAAGAGATAAGGGAGGAGAAAGGATATATAGGTGGCTTCCCTGGAGGCTTATTGGTAACATAGTGAAAGTGTTAGTCACTCAGTCGTGCCCAACTCTTTGTGACCCCATGGATTGTAGTCCATCAGGCTCCTCTGTCCATGGATTTCTCCAGGCAAGGATATTGCAGTGGGTTGCCATTTCCTTCTCCAGGAGATCTTCCCAACACAGGAATCAGACCTGGGTCTCCTGAACCGTAGTCAGGTTTTTTATCATCTGAGTCAACAGGGAAGCCCAGTGGTAAAGAATCCACTTGCCAGTTAAGGAGACACTGGAGATACAGGCTCAATCCCTGGCTCAGGAAGATCCCCTGGAGTGGGAAATGGTAACCCACTCCAGAGTTCTTGCCTGGAAAATTCCATGGACAGAGGAGCTGGCGGGCTACAGTCCATGGGGTCACAGAGTCAGACACGACTGAGTGACTACTGAGCATGCAAAGGATATATAGTATTTTTGCTGGAAAAAAAGAAAAGAAAAAAGATATAACAAATAGTAGAACATGAAAAGATTACTGCTAATTATTTGAAAAAGCCAGACATCTCAAGTTAATGAATTTAGTGCTAGTCTATTTATGGGAAGATACAAGAGTCTGGGCTTATTGAAATTATTCTTTTGATATACACCATAACTATCTAGGGCCAGTATTTTATTTTTCTCCAAGGCCTTCAGTGTGCACATTCCTCAGGGTTAGGGACGGAACTGTAGTTGCTGATGGTTTTATGGCCACAATCTTTTTATTTTTTAACTGAAATGACAGGTGACATTCTTTGTCTGCATAGGCATGATTCTTGAAAGTAATTTGGCTCTTGCTTTTCAAGTTTTAAAGTGCAAACCACCAGTTCCCTAAAAACTTTCTCTATTTTTTTGTTATAATGCCCTTTTTATAAAATTTAGTTATTGCTTCCTAGTCCTAATAGCTCTCTGTGGCTTTTGATATCCATCATTAACTCAGTCCTTAAATATTCATTCAGTGTATGCTTATTGACAATTTTTAAGCCTTGTCCTGGGAGTACAGAGGTGATTACATTATTGTGCATGGACTTCAGAGTGTGGCACTATTTATAACTCTCTGCTTCCTAGAATTTTCTTCCTATGGATCTCATGAAAAGTTCTATTTCTTCCTGACTCAACTTCACCTTTCAGTACTTTTTTAAACAAACTTTTTTAAAACAACATATAATTCAGAGAAGTTGGAAATATCATTAACATACAGTTATATGAAGATTCAAAGTAAACACATCAACGTACCCACAACCCAGAAAAAAATCCCAGAATGTTACAATTATCTCAAAATTTATCCTATTCATACTCCCATTACTACCCCTCTTGTTCCAAAAGGTAACCACTATTATGACTTTAACACTGGATTAATTTGCCTGTTTTTAAGTTTATGTCAGTGTGACTATGGGGTACTAATCTTTTGTAAATTCAAAAAAAAAAAAGGAGACAAGATTAATATGAATGTTTTCTCAGTTACCTGATGTAAACAAATAAAAAAAATGTGGAAGACTGTACATAAGAAAAGAGTTTGTTTGGCATCTGAGAATTGTAATTTGGGAGACAGAGATTCAGGTAGAACTGAGTGAGTGATGGGGAAGAAAAAGAGTCAGGAAGTTCTAAAGACAAAAGTTGTGAGGCTGTACTGTGACACAAGAAAGGGAATATCGTTCCTAAGGGATAGGCTGTCACCAGTTATTTAGAGTAAGGGTCCAATAAGTAGATAGGCAGTCATGAGTAGTTTTAAAGTAAGGGTTAGGCTAAGGGTCTGGTAAGTATCTTGAATTTCTGGAACGTGGGCAGATGTTATAGGTACCTACATTAAGGCAGTAAATGGTCAAAAATTCAGATTCTATCTAGGCCGAGATGTATAGAAGTCACACTAGCACAGTGGCCTCCCAGCTCCATTATAGGTAGCTCTCTTAGCAATACCAACTCCATTTTTATTGTCCTTTCACACTGAGATGAAACTCATTGTTTTTTTCTATCTTCTTACATTAATTCCACCCTTCAAGTTTATGAGTTAGTTATATTAGATAATCAAATTATCTTCTATTGAAATTCCATGGGAGACTTATTCTTTTAACTTTATTTGACTTTTTGTATACAATCTATGTTTCTTTTACGTAAAAATAGGAATAAAACCTTAGAGACATGTTTTTCTTAAGAAGAGTTGGGTAAGTCAGAAAAAAAAGAAGTATTGTTTACACATATATATGGAATCTAGAAAAATGGTACAGATGAACCTATTTGCAAGGTAGGAATAGAGACACAGATGTAGTGAATGGACTTGTGGACATAGCTGGGGAAGGAGACGGCGGGACGAATTGAGAGAGCAGCATTGACATATACACACTCAGTTCAGTTCAGTCGCTCAGTCGTGTCCAACTCTTTGCAACCCCTTGAACTGCAGCACGCCAGGCTTCCCTGTCCATCACCAACTCCCAGAGTCCACCCAAACCCATTGAGTCGGTGATGCTACCATGTGTAAAATAGATAGCTAGTGGGAGGTTGCTATATAACATAGGGAGCCCAGCCTGGTGCTCTGTGATGTCCTAGAAGGGTGGGATGGGGGGTAGGGGTGGGAGAGAGGCTTAAAAAGGAGGGTGTGTATATATATATACACACACACACACACACACATATATGGGTATATATATGTATATTTATACATGTGTGTATATGTATACACATATATATATCAGTTCAATTCAATCTCTCAGTCGTGTCCGACTCTTTGTGACACTGTGGACTGCAGCACGCCAGGCTTCCCTGTCCATCACCACTCCCAGAGTTTACTCAAACTCGTGTCCATTGAGTCGGTGATAGCATCCAACCATTTCATTCTCTGTCCTCCCCTTCTCCTCTTGTCTTCAATCTTTCCCAGCATCAGGGTCTTTTCACATGAGTCAGTTCTTCGCATCAGGTGGCCAAAGTATTGCAGTTTCAGCTTCAACATCAGTCCTTCCAATGAACACTCAGGACTGATTTCCCTTAGGATGGACTGGTTGGATCTCCTTGCAGTCCAAGGGACTCTCAAGAGTCTTCTCCAACACCACAGTTCAAAAGCATCAATTCTTCAGTACTCAGCTTTGTAGTCCAACTCTCACATTCATACATGACTACTGGAAAAATCATAGCCTTGACTAGATGGACCTTTGTTGGCAAAGTAATGTCTCTGCTTTTTACTAGTCTGTCTAGGTTGGACATAACTTTTCATCCAAGGAGTGAGCGTCTTTTAATTTCATGGCTGCAGTCACCATCTGCAGTGATTTTGGAGCCCCCCAAAATAAAGTCTGCCACTGTTTCCACTGTTTCCCCATTTATTTGCCATGAAGTGATGGGACCAGATTCCATGATATTAGTTTTCTGAATATTGAGTTTAAGACAACTTTTTCACTCTCCTCTTTCACTTTATATATGGCTGACTAGCATTATTTTACAGAGGAAACCAATGCAATATTGTAAAGTAATTATCCTCCAGTTAAAAAATAAAAAGAGGAATTGAGAATGGGCTCAAGAAATAACATTTTCCATCTTATTATATTAAGTGGGAAAAAGCTTAGTCTCAATAAATAAATTTACTTTTCTCATGTTAATATCAAAATTTAGGTAAACAAGTATTTATGTATATTTTAATAACAAGAAACACAGATACATTTTATTTACTATAATGAGTAATATATTTGTATTTCTGGGTAGGCTGCAGAAGCAGCTATGTTGACTTTAGTAATTTTGAGTAATTACAGAGTTGATTTCTAATGTCAGTTAAAAATTTCTAATGAATACGACATGTAATTTAAAAATTTTTCTATATATTGTCTTTTTTTTTTTTTTTTTCCCTGTGGCTCTTGACTTTTTTTTTTTTTTTATTCTTCCAATTTTATTTTATTTTTAAACTTTACATAATTGTATTAGTTTTGCCAAATATCAAAATGAATCCACCACAGGTATACATGTGTTCCCCATCCCGAACCCTCCTCCCTCCTCCCTCCCCATACCATCCCTCTGGGCCGTCCCAGTGCACCAGCCCCAAGCATCCAGCATCGTGCATCGAACCTGGACTGGCAACTCGTTTCCTACATGATATTTTACATGTTTCATTGCCATTCTCCCAAATCTTCCCACCCTCTCCCTCTCCCACAGAGTCCATAAGACTGTTCTATACATCAGTGTCTCTTTTGCTGTCTCGTACACCGGGTTATTGTTACCATCTTTCTAAATTCCATATATATGCGTTAGTATACTGTATTTATGTTTTTCCTTCTGGCTTACTTCACTCTGTATAATAGGCTCCAGTTTCATCCACCTCATTAGAACTGATTCAAATGTATTCTTTTTAATGGCTGAGTAATACTCCATTGTGTATATGTACCACAGCTTTCTTATCCATTCATCTGCTGATGGACATCTAGGTTGCTTCCATGTCTTGGCTATTATGAACAGTGCTGCGATGAACATTGGGGTACACGTGTCTCTTTCCCTTCTGGTTTCCTCAGTGTGTATGCCCAGCAGTGGGGTTGCTGGATCATAAGGCAGTTCTATTTCCAGTTTTTTAAGGAATCTCCACACTGTTCTCCATAGTGGCTGTACTAGTATATATTGTCTTATTTATTGACTATATATTGTCTATGAAAGATTGAAGTTATATGCCAACTTCAAGCAATGAAATTTAACTTTTAAGAGTCTTTTTTACAATTTTATTTAAAATACATAAAGAGTTCTCTGAGTGAAAGTGGGAGCTGAGTCTCCCAGAGGTCAGCTGATTTACATCATCACATCATTTCATTCTGACCATTGACTTCCATTCATGACCTGCAAAGCAGTTTGTAAACAACTGCTTTGGATTACTAAAATGACAATGGCGTTTTGGAAAGGAACCTGCACATTTTTAAAACTTCCTCTGAAATACATTTGTGTTGCTAAGATACAGAGCCCATTCACTTATAGCTGATTGGACTGTCAATGGATACCTGTCTCAACTGGAAGCAATCCATCTACAGGTCAATAAACAATAAATAAATGGTTTTTGATTTCATACATGAAGGGGGATTTAACACATGACGTTAATGTTGATAATGGGCTCTGTACCAGTAATGTCATTTAGTGTTAGTGCTGGTAAAATTACTGGACCATGTCCAAACAGAGGGTGCTAAGAGGATTTAAAGAAGTGTGAAATAAAAGCTCTGCCCTAAAATGAGAAAAAAGAAGAAACTAGTTGTGTGTAAAACAAACTTATTTTTTTAATTTGATCAAAATGGTTCTGTATTTGTCTCTGGATATGCCTGAAAAACTGGTATTCACCCTGGACCGAAACAAGAGCAAGAGGGGCCAAGAAGTGATTTTTTTTATTATTATAATATTTAACATTCAAAAATCTCCTAGAGGTACTCAAACTAGCTGTCCACATTACTTAGTAATGTATAGATTGATGGCTTTCCTTTCATTCAGCTGGCTATAAAACCTGAATTGAATATGTGACCCATGGGGTATTAAAGATCCTGCTGAGAAACTTTTGCCTGCTCACTGAAAACAAAATTCCTTGCACATAACTTGCTGTTTCATGATTCAGAGACAAACTGCATCTTGTGTGACCAAAACCTTAGTAAGTCTCTCCTAGAAGGCCCTTTGACCACCAAACCCTTGATGTGTGCCTGTCTTTTCTTTGTCCTGCTTTGTCATATAATTTATCTTTATTAAAGTCTCACATGAATATGTTCCATAAAGTCTGCAAATCTTTTTAATTATCTGAACCTATGTATGCATTGGATGCCTCCTTGGATCACAATAGCTCCCTGGTTCTCAGGACAATTTCATTGCCTGTCCTTGTCCTCCATTTCCAAATAACAAACTCATACATAATATAATGTGAGTAGATTGCCATTGTTGAAGCCAAAAGCTTTACTAGAGCAAAAATCATAAAAAATGGTGCTATTGAACAGAGCCATAATATGAGTTGCTCAGTAGAGTTACAAAGACTGGACAGTTACAAATTTTGTTATTTACCCTTTGGATGATTTTAAGATCTACAGACAGCACCTGTAGGGGAAATGGAGCTGTGATCATGACATTGGAATCCAACTCAGTGTGAGTTCTTCTCAGGTAAAAGGACATTAAATCAGAGCTGAGGGGTAGACTGCCGAGTTTTTGACTATAAAGCTAGAGGCAGAAATAGTATTCATGCTTACCACAGTGCAGTCTTTTCTTTCTTTGAAATGAAACCCTGGCTTTGCTAATACTAAGCATGATACTAAAAATATCAGATCTTGTTATGTTTAAATTATCCCATTAAATGAAAGAATACTATTGTTTGTGTACAATCTTCCTGAATGATAATGAAGGTTTTAAGAAAAACCTTGAGGAAGCAAGAGTTAGATCCACAGCTGTTAAGAGACCCCCCTGCTGTTAAGTGATACCAGCAGAAGCAGATACAAGAGTTATGCTGTGCTTATGTGTCTGTCTTCTGCGATCATGTTTTATTAAAATATTTTGTATTTTTGACTGATTCAGGTAGATTCGTGGAATGTTTGTGAGTGACTAGAGAATGATTTAAAATTCACAAAGTTGCTGCAACGGGACAAATGCTTCAGAAAGTATTATTTGAAAACCCTGTCTCATTAGAATTCCTACCTCTTATCCTTCTAGCCCTTCTCTATGTCTGCCCTTATTTCCTGCTGCTGCTGGTGCTGCTAAGTCACTTCAGTCGTGTCGGACTCTGTGCAACCCCATAGCCGGCAGCCCACCAGGCTCCCCTGTCCCTGGGATTCTCCAGGCAAGAACACTGGAGTGGGTTGCCATTTCCTTCTCCAAAGCATGAAACTGAAACGTGAAAGTGAAGTCGCTCAGTCGTGTCCGACTCTTCTCGACCCCACGGACTGCAGCCTACCAGGCTCCTCCGTCCATGGGATTTTCCAGGCAAGAGTACTGGCGTGGGTCGCCATTGCCTTCTCCGCCCTTATTTCCTACACTGATCTTATTTAAACAGTGGAGGAAGAAAAGGAAACCAAAAGGAACAAGAAAATTGTTTTAATAAAGTACATATTTGTGTGCCAGTGTGTTTTGTTGTTGTTTTGAAATACCTTTCAGTCAGTTCAGTTCAGTCACTCAATCGTGTCTGACTCTTTGCAACCCCATGAACCACAGCACACCAGGCCTCCCTGTCCATCACCAACTTCCGGAGTCCTCCCAAACCCATGTCCATTGAGTCGGTGATGCCATCCAGCCATCTCATCCTCGGTCGTCCCCTTCTCCTCCTGCCCTCAATCTTTCCCAGCATCAGGGTCTTTACAAATGAGTCAGCTCTTTGTATCAGGTGGCCAAAGTATTGCAGTTTCAGCTTCAAAATCAGTCCTACCAATGAACACCCAGGACTGATCTCCTTTAGGATGGACTGGTTGGATCTCCTTGCAGTCCAAGGGACTCTCAAGATATGAATATGTTTATTCATCCGTTATTTCCTTGCCTGAAAAGGTTTCTAAATCTCCACAAGGAGACATATTTTGTTTTCTTTTCAGGCTAAATGTCCATAGATTGAGTTGTGACGTCTAAGGGCTAGTTTTGGCAGCCATCACCTACTGTTTTAGGATGGACCACAGTGAACCTCTGAGTGCTCTCCACTGCCATGACTGAGATTCCCACAGGTATCTTGGCAGTCAGCCCCCTTGCCTCTCTCTGTCAGTGCACCAGGCTCCCTCTCCAGAGTTTTTTAGGACAAAATAAACCTCATCTATGGAATTTGTCCTTTTGTGAATGTCATCCAAATGTAGTCGGACGCTCTGTGACTTTTCTGTCAAACATTAGCTGATTTTATAAGCCAATTAATCATAATGCACTTGGGAAAGAAAAAAGCAAGTATCATGAGAGTTTTGTGCATCCTCCCAGGTAAAATGTATTTTCATATTTGCAACTTTAAGTGATGTTTTCAGGGTTTAGGTTCAATCCATTTTATTTTTTTTATTTTTATTTTTTAATTTTATTTTATTTTTAAACTTTATATAATTGTATTAGTTTTGCCAAACATCAAAATGAATCCACCACAGGTATACATGTGTTCCCCATCCCAGTCCAGGTTCGATGCACGATACTGGATGCTTGGGGCTGGTGCACTGGGACGACCCAGAGGGATGGTATGGGGAGGGAGGAGGGAGGAGGGTCTAGGTCAATCCATTTTATGATTATTATGATGAACTATTCAGGGCAGTAAGAAAGAAAATGATGTAGGAATAAAGGAGATTACCTTTAGGTAATTTCTTTACAAGTGCCTAGATTACTACTGTTTTATAAACTTTAACATTAGAAAAGATCTAGTTTATCTGTTTCCTAAATATTATAATTTTTTTTTTAAAGGATTGTATGAGTAATTTACCCAATGAATGAAGGTGATGAGAACTGGAAAAAAAAATGTGTTTAATAATAGGTCTCCATTGTTTCTGTTGAAAATCAGCTCTCATTCTTATGGTTTTTACTGCTTTTCTCCATAAATACTTTTAAGATACCATATTTGTCTTTGGATTTCAGCAATTTGACTCTGAAATGCCTAGGTTCAGTTTCTCTTTGAAATCATATTTAGATTCTATCGTGGTCCTTGAGTTAGTAAGTTGATATTTTTAATAAAATTTGAAAAAAAATTATGACAATTTTGTTTCAAAATTTCTTGGTTAATTCTTTTTTCCTCACTTTCTGAACACTAAATTTATATATGTTAGACCATACGATACTTTTCACTTTAAAAAATCTTTGTTGTCTGTAGGTTTCAGTGTGAATATTTTCTATTGTCATGCCTTAAAGTGGACTAATCGTTGTGTTCAGTATAATTTGTTCTTTAGATTATCACATAAGTTTTTATATCATGATTGTATTTTTCAGTCTAGTTTTACCATTTCCATTTGTTATTCTGAGTTTTCCTTTACTTCCTAATGCTTCATGTATATTCATTTGTCATATCTATCTTTCCCTACATGTTCTTAAACATTATTTAAAGTTATTATATAGTTAATTTATGCTAACTTCAAAAAGTTTCTGCTTTTTTATTCTTTTATCTCAATTATGGTTCACGTTCATGCTCATTTAAATGTATAGTTATATTTATTGTGTATATTGAACCTTGTAGATGATAAACTCCATAATCTGTTCTTTTTAGGAACACGTTGAGTTTTTTAGTAGTAGGCAGTGAAATTATTGTAGGACAACTACAAAGCTAGACACTTTGTTTCTGGCTTTAGGGGGTTAATATTTAAACATATCTTTAAATTCTTTGATACTTCTTGCATTTTTAAATGTGATTCATGACTTCTCCGTTTTTGACTTGTTTGTATTTTTTCAATATCATACTTGATTCTGGTTCACTTCTGAGGCTACATCAATAAAAATGATTGAGTTTCTCACTTGTTTGTTGGGACACTCTCATTTGCTTCCTCTTTGGAAAATTAGGCTTGGTAGGTCATAAAGAGAAGTCAGCTTTCATCTCTTTCATTAGAATACTTGAAATATGCAGCCCTCATTGTAGTATTCCAACAGTCCTGAGGCACTCTGTGCTCTTACGAAGCCCGGGTCACATCAAAAGGTCACAGTAAATGCTCCAGCCAAAGCCCCAGATTAGGTCCAGTAATGCTAATATCAATCACTGCTGCTTCTGCTGCTAAGTCACTTCAGTCATGTCCGACTCTGTGTGACCCCATAGACGGCAGCCCACCAAGCTCCCCTGTCCTTGAGATTTTCCAGGCAAGAACACTGGAGTGGGCTGCCATTTCCTTCTCTGATGCATGAAAGTGAAAAGTGAAAGTGAAGTCGCTTAGTCATGTCTGACCTTCAGCGGCCCCATGGACTGCAGCCTACAAGGCGCCCTCCGTCCATGGGATTTTCCAGGCAGGAGTACTGGAGTGGGGTGCCATTGCCTTCTCCGAATATCAGTCACTAGACATGAGTAATTCATTGAATTAAACTATTTCCAACTCCTAGATTCCAAATCACTTTTTTGTAAACACAGATCATATCCTATTCTTTTCTGTCAGATCACATGTCTTCTTTTAGAATTTTTTCCTCAGAATCTATTGCTCAAAGTTACTGCTACTGAGAATATCTTTTATAGAATGAAGATTAGTAAGTCTGATTATTTTGTACTTAAGGCTATTATTATGTTCAGAAAGTAAATGAGGTTTTCAAAGTGCTAACACATTCATGCAGAGAAGACAATGGCACCCCACTCCAGTATTCTTGCCTGGAAAATCCCATGGATGGAGGAGCCTGGTGGGCTGCAGTCCATGGGGTCGCTAAGAGTCAGACACGACTGAGTGACTTCACTTTCACTTTCCACTTTCATGCATTGGAGAAGGAAATGGCAACCCACTTCAGTGTTCTTGCCTCGAGAATCCCATGGACAGAGAAGCCTGATAGGCTGAAGTCCATGGGGTCGCACAGAGTCGGACACGACTGAAGCGACTTGGCAGCAGCATACATATTCTTCTCAGACACCACCCTACCTAAATGTATGCTGCTGCTGCTGCTAAGTCTCTTCAGTCGTGTCCTAAATGTATATATATGTATAAATCAGATACATATATATATATATATATACATATATATATAAAATGTATATATATGTATAAATCAGATACATATATCTGATATATATCAGATATACATATATCTGATATATATATACATATATATATGTATATATATGTATAAATCAGATACATATATATATGTATCTGATTTTGATACTAAACATACCCTTCCAAACTATTAGTTTTCAAAAATTTCTGAATTTCCCATGTTGAAATAGATATTTTAGTTTCACAATATTAGTATTATAATTATCATTGAATCTTCAAATAACTTAGTGAGCTAGTTATTATTATTACCCTTTTATAGATGTGGGGATAAACCTCTGAGAGTTTATAAAACTTGCTTGTGGTCTATTGCTAATAAATTTTGTGGGAGAAAAACTAAAAATGAGCTGGAAATCATACCAATAAAAGTCAAATCTAAACATCAGCATGAAAGTAGCCATTGGCTAAACACATCATTCTGTTATAGGGACATTTCTGAAATCAGTTATTGCCTTGATTGGATGGTTTCAGAACCACTAAGTTTCCCTGCTTGTTGGTTTCCAACACCTTCCTTTTTTGTAACGGTTGTATTAACTTTTCTAAAATTCACTGCTTATAAATGTTATCCTTGAACAACTGCAAGATCCTTCTACCTTAAAGAAACAATGATCTTCACAGTATGTGTACTGCTCAAACCAGAGTAGATCAACAAATATCATTAAAGTACATCAATATCTCCATTTTCTGTCTCATATTATACTCTTATCCTACTTGAACCATTAAACAAAACTTAACTCCCTCTAACATCACTCTCTTCAAATTGTGATGATCATCCAGGGTTCAGTATTTTAGTAAACGGTACTGCCATTCTTCCTATTTCTCACGCTAAAAACTCAGACATCAATCTTTAAAAGGTCATCTTCTAGTGATTTTGTTTAATACAGTAAGAAATTTGAAGTTTACGCTGATTTAAATGGGTCATTGGAGAGTTTTGAAAAAGAAGGTGTTATTACCTCTCTTTTAAACAAAATCTCTTAGTGACTTAAAGAAGAGTGGCTAAAAAACAGATATATATATATATATATATATATATATATATATAACATATGGTGGTGGTTTATATGTATATATATATATATTACATATGGTGATGGTTTATATATATATAATTAATATATATTTAATAATATATATTTTACATATATATGGTGGTGGTTTAGTCGCTAAGTCATGTCCAACTCTTTGCAGCCCCATGACTGTAGCCTGCCAGGCTTCTCTGTCATCAGTAAATTTTCCAGGCAAGAATACTGGAGTGGCTTGCCATTTCCTTCTCTTGGGGATCTTCCCACCCCAAGGATCGAACACTGGCCTCCTGCACTGCAGGAGGATTCCTGGCTGACTGATCTACCAGGGAAGCCCATGTTCTAGGGCTTGACTGTGTCTCAGATCAGTAGCATATGGTGATGTTCTGAGACTTAGAAGTTTAGGTCCTGTGAAGCCTACAAGATTCTGCTGAATCTCTTTCGATGGTCCTTCTTTGAACCAAACTTCCATATTGTGAGAAAAGGCCATGAAATAGGGTTTTGGAGGCCACAGTTGTGGCCAGCTTTAATTGACAGCCATGTGGCTGAACTATCACAGAAGTCTAGCCCAGCCAGTTGTTCAGATGACTTTAGCTCCAGTAAAAAATCTGACAGAAATTAAACTTGTGACCCAAGCAAGATCTACCAAGTTAAATTCAGTTAAACCAGAAAATGAGGGGAGATAATAATAAAGATCTGTTTTTAAATTGTTTAGTGTTTTGTTAAACAACAATAGATAATAAGAAAAATATCCTTCATAGACATTGAAATGTCTGGGTATTTTTCTTTCTTTGTATTTATCTAGATAGTGTCATTGAATAATTATTTGTATATTTTTTCCTTGTGTACAGACTTTTGTAAATTTCATTAGTCCCATTGCAAGGAGAGGTGCAGTGCTCTGCTGTGCAAACATTTCAGATCAGATCAGACCAGATCAGTCACTCAGTCGTGTCTGACTCTTTGCAACCCCATGAATCGAAGCACACCAGGCCTCCCTGTCCATCACCAACTCCCGGAGTTCACTCAGACTCACGTCCATCAAGTCAGTGATGCCATCCAGCCATCTCATCCTCTGTCATCCCCTTCTCCTCCTGCCCCCAATCCCTCCCAGCATCAGATTCTTTTCCAATGAGTCATCTCTTCCCATGAGGTGGCCAAAGTACTGGAGTTTCAGCTTTAGCATCATTCCTTCCAAAGACATCCCAGGGCTCATCTCCTTTAGAATGGACTGGCTGGATCTCCTTGCAGTCCAAGGGACTCTCAAGAGTCTTCTCCAACATCACAGTTCAAAAGCATCAATTCTTTGGTGCTCAGCCTTCTTCACAGCCCAACTCTCACATCCATACATGACCACAGGAAAAACCATAGCCTTGACTAGATGAACCTTTGTTGACAAAGTAATGTCTCTGCTTTTGAATATGCTACCTAGGTTGGTCATAACTTTCCTTCCAAGGAGTAAGCGTCTTTTAGTTTTATGGGTGCAGTCACCATCTATAGTGATTTTGGAGCCCAGAAAAATAAAGTCTGACACTGTTTCCACTGTTTCCCTATCTATTTCCCATGAAGTGATGGGACCAGATGCCATGATCTTCATTTTCTGAATGTTGAGCTTTAAGCCAACTTTTTCACTCTCCACTTTCACTTTCATCAAGAGGCTTTTGAGTTCCTCTTCACTTTCTGCCATAAGGGTGGTGTCATCTGCATATCTGAGGTTATTGATATTTCTCCCGGCAATCTTGATTCCAGCTTGTGTTTCTTCCAGTCCAGCGTTTCTCATGATGTACTCTGCATATAAGTTAAATAAACAGGGTGACAATATACAGCCTTGATGAACTCCTTTTCCTATTTGGAACCAGTCTGTTGTTCCATGTTCAGTTCTAACTGTTGCTTCCTGCCCTGCATACAAATTTCTGAAGAGGCAGGTCAGGTGGTCTGGTATTCCCATCTCTTGAAGAATTTTCTACAGTTTATTGTGATCCACACAGTCAAAGGCTTTGGCATAGTCAATAAAGCAGAAATAGATGTTTTTCTGGAACTCTCTTGCTTTTTCTATGAACCAGTGTATGTTGGCAATTTGAGCTCTGGTCCTCTGCCTTTTCTAAAACCAGCTTGAACATCAGGAAGTTCACGGTTCACATATTGCTGAAGATGGCTTGGAGAATTTTGAGCATTACTTTACTACCATGTGAGATGAATGCAATTGTGTGGTAGTTTGAGCATTCTTTGGCATTGCCTTTCTTTGGGATTGGAATGAGAACTGACCTTTTCCAGTCCTGTGGCCACTGCTGAGTTTTCCAAATGTGCTGGCATATTGAGGGCAGCACTTTCACAGCATCATCTTTCAGGATTTGGAATAGCTCAACTGGAATTCCATCACCTCCACTAGCTTTGTTCATAGTGATGCTTTCTAAGGCCCACTTGACTTCACATTCCAGGATGTCTGGCTCTAGGTCAGTGATTACACCATCATGATTATCTGAGTCGTGAAGATCTTTTTTGTACAGTTCTTCTGTATATTCTTGCCATCTCTTCTTAATATCTTCTGCTTCTGTTAGGTCCATACCATTTCTGTCCTTTATCGAGCTCATCTTTACATGAAATGTTCCTTTGGTATCTCTAATTTTCTTGAAGAGATCCCTAGTCTTTCCCATTCTGTTGTTTTCCTCTATTTCTTTGCATTGATCGCTGAAAAAGGCTTTCTTATCTCTTCTTGCTATTCTTTGGAACTCTTTATTCAGATGTTTATATCTTTCCTTTTCTCCTTTGCTTTTCGCTTCTCTTCTTTTCATAGCTATTTGTAAGGCCTCCCCAGACAGCCATTTTGCTTTTTTGCATTTCTTTTCCATGGGGATGGCCTTGATCCCTGTCTCCTGTACAATGTCATGAACCTCATTCCATATTTCATCAGGCACTCTACCTATCAGATGTAGGCCCTTAAATCTATTTCTCACTTCCACTGTATAATCATAAGGGATTTGATTTAGGTCATACCTGAATGGTCTAGTGGTTTTCCCTACTTTCTTCAATTTCAGTCTGAATTTGGCAATAAGGAGTTCATGGTCTGAGCCACAGTCAGCTCCTGGTCTTGTTTTTGCTCACTGTATAGAGCTTCTCCATCTTCGGCTGCAAAGAATATAATCAATCTGATTTCAGTGTTGACCATCTGGTGATGTCCATGTATAGAGTCTTCTCTTGTGTTGTTGGAAGAGGGTGTTTGTTATGACCAGTGCATTTTCTTGGCAAAACTCTATCAGTCTTTGCCCTGCTTCATTGTATATTCCAAGGCCAAATTTGCCTGTTACTCCAGGTGTTTCTTGACTTCCTACTTTTGCATTCCAGTCCCCTAAATGAAAAGGACATCTTTTTTGGGTGTTAGTTCTAAAAGGTCTTGTAGGTCTTCATAAAACCATTCAACTTCAGCTTCTTCAGCATTACTGGTTGGGGCATAGACTTGGATTACTGTGATATTGAATGGTTTGCCTTGGAAACGAACAGAGATCATTCTGTCGTTTTTGAGATTGCATCCAAGTATTGCATTTTGGACTTTTTTGTTGACCATGATGGCTACTCCATTTCTTCTGAGGGATTCCTGCCTGCAGTAGTAGATATAATGGTCATCTGAGTTAAATTCACCCATTCCAGTCCATTTCAGTTCGCTGATTCCTAGAATGTCGACATTCACTCTTGCCATCTCTTGTTTGACCACTTCCAATTTGCCTTGATTCATGGACCTGACATTCCAGGTTCCTATGCAATATTGCTCTTTACAGCATCGGACCCTGCTTTTATCACCAGTCACATCCACAGCTGGTATTGTTTTTTGCTTTGGCTCCATCCCTTCATTCTTTCTGGAGTTATTTCTCCACTGATCTCCAGTAGCATATTGGGCACCTACTGACCTGGGGAGTTCCTCTTTCAGTATCCTATCATTTTGCCTTTTCATACTGTTCATGGGGTTCTCAAGGCAAGAATACTGAAGTGGTTTGCCATTCCCTTTTCCAGTGGACCACATTCTGTCAAATCTCTCCACCATGACCTGCCCGTCTTGGGTTGCCCCATGGGCATGGCTTAGTTTCATTGAGTTAGACAAGGCTGTGGTCCTAGTGTGATTAGATTGACTAGTTTTCTGTGAGTATGGTTTCAGTGTGTTTGCCCTTCTGATGCCCTCTTGCAACACTTACTTGGGTTTCTCTTACCTTGGGCGTGGGGTATCTCTCCACATATACTTCTTTTGAAATATCCAGGCTTGCCCTCAACCTTAGTTTTTTTAACCATGGACCACCTACCTAGAGAAATTCCATGAGTCAAAGTTAGAGATGACAGGATACTGCATGGCTTGAATCTGAAGATCCTCAAAGGCTCTTGCTAAATCTATGGGCTTTTTCAAAGTGAAAACCCACTTGTTACAAGTATTATATAACTTTATGTTAAGGTTAAGAGATATGGTCCTAGCGATTAGACCTGAGATGGGTTTCATGTCAGTAAAGTTAGAAAAAGCTAAAATATAAAACTATTTTTCAGAGACTTGAGACTAGAAGCCATATTAGGACATCAGCAGGAATGGAGGATCAAGAACTTCCAAAATGATGCTGCTGCATAAAAACAATGAGAACACTGTGGGGGAAATATGTTCGAAATCAGATTTTAAAATACTCGGGAAATAACCAAAAACTTGTAACAATCAGACATCCTTGTTCAAGAAAAAAAACCCTGAATCTTGGTAAAAGCATTATATTTCCATTCTCTCATCCCACCTCTGAAATAACCTAAAAACCAACAAATAGCTCCTCAATCAGGGTGAAAAACGGCAGCCTAGCAGCTACTGGAAATAACAAAAAAAGTCTGGAGTTCCCTAAAAGCATCATTTTCAGAGAATTCTCATTTGGCCTGTCTGGCATTTACCTGAAAATCTTCCTCATGGTGGGCTGCTGTCCATGGGGTCACAGAGTCAGACACAACTGAAGCAACTTAGCATGCATGCATTGGAAAAGGAAATGGCAACCCACTCTAGTATTCTTGCCTGGAGAATCCCAGGGACAGAGGTGCCTGGTGGGCTGCCGTCTATAGGTTTGCAGAGTTGGACATGACTGAAGCATCTTAGCAGCAGCAGTAGCAGCAACAGCAGGTATTTACCTGAAAATCTTCCTCATAAGGCTTGTCTGTATTTGACCTAATTGAGAAATTAGTTACTGCACACAACTTTACTCTGAGTGTATTTGTCTTTAAAAAAAGAGAGAGAGAGAGAGAAGCAGCAATCTCTTAATATTGCAACTGTCTCTAGTAAAGATAAGGATTGGAGTTAACAAAAAACTGCCAAAAGATAAAAAGGAAAACTCTGGGATTCAGATGTCCATTGAGAGTTTTGAAAAGCTCTAGTACATTCCAGATAATCTAGAAGGCCACACACATGGATAAGATTGTGCCTATGTCCAAAAATTTTGAATGCTTTACCAAAGAAAATACATGGATGGCAAGTAAGCGACTGGTGAATAAACAGTTACACATTCATGCATACATCTAAGCAAAAAAAAGAAATGAACTATCATTGTTACATGCTACAACATGAGTAAAGCTCAAACATGTGCTGTGATGTACAGTCAGAGTTTATGTACTGTAGAATTACATTTATAGGATGTTCTTGCAAAGGCAAAAATAAAATAAAACAATGTAACAACAGAAAAGAGCTTGAGTGGTTGCTGCCAAGGATTGGACATAGAGGGAAATTGACTATAAAGGTCCATGAAGGAGTTTTGAAGGGTGCTGCAACCATTCTGTTTTTTGTTATGGTTTTTTCAAAACTCTCTGACCTATACAAGGATGTATTTTTACTGTATTTAAATTATGCCATAATACAAAATGGAGGAAGAAAATCGACTGTCATCTGCATTTGAATAATTTCTAAACAATATCTTTGGTATGGTGGAAGGCAGATGGAATATTATTGAATTCAGTATTTATTCCATAATTTTGAAAGGTATTATTTTAGTAGAGTATATAAATTCAAGAAATTCTAATAAACTTTTTAGTGAACAGTGGGTGCATCCCACAGACATAGATAACTTTTAATAGGTGGTTTCATGCACTCCGTGATGAAACATTTGTTTTTCTGAAAGGCGGGACTTTCCAAAGCCATTCAATTAAATAGAATATTACACATTTGATTTATTATCAGCAGTGAATGAGAATACCTAACCATGTTTTCCACAGCAGAGACAATGGTTGTTTATTAGATAATTTTGAAGTTTATCCCTTCTGCTACTTTTGGCACACTTTATAATGATTTTTTAAGTAGTTCTATATTTTCCTATGTGCTCAGAGCTTAGTGTTTAATGATATTTCAACCCACATAGATCATTCTTCAAGTTCAGGAGCCACAGACATGGATATGAATAATTTTTACACTTGAACTATTTAGTTCAATGTAAAAACTGTTTCTGCTATTCTTACTGGAATCATTGGAATGGAAACCCTTTCATCTCATGATCTTAGCACTAAGGAAAGTCCTGTCCTTCAACTAGATAGCTATACACCAACTACTTCTTGTCATTTGCCTGGAAATAAGATAGTATTGTTTTATGGTGCCTTTTCTTGTTTCATTTATCTATTCCTATTCTCCCCCAATTTAGCTATTGAATTTGTGGCTTAACAATAGCGCTAGATTCCTGGACTAGGGCGTGGCAACCTACTCCAATATTCTCAGCTGGAGAATTCCATGGACAGAGGAGCCTGGCAGGCTGCAGTCCATGGGGTGGACAGAGGAGCCTGGCAGGCTGCAGTCCATGGGGTGGACAGAGGAGCCTGGCAGGCTGCAGTCCATGGGGTGGACAGAGGAGCCTGGCAGGCTGCAGTCCATGGGGTGGACAGAGGAGCCTGGCAGGCTGCAGTCCATGGGGTGGACAGAGGAGCCTGGCAGGCTGCAGTCCATGGGGTGGACAGAGGAGCCTGGCAGGCTGCTGTCCATGGGGCTGCAACGAGTCGGACACGACTGAAGCAGCTCGGCATGCACACAATGGCACTCGATTAAGAGATCACTTGGTATGTTCGCAGGTGGCGCTAGTGGTAAAAAACATGCCTGCCAACGCAGGAGATACAAGAAACACAGGTTTAATCCCTGAGTGAGGAAGATCCCCCGGAGAAGGGCATGGCAAACCACTCCAATATTCTTACCTGGAGCATCCCATGGGACTAAGAAACCTAGCGGCTACATCCATAAGGTCACAAAGAGTCGGACACAACTGAAGCGACTTAGCACATGCTCCAGAGATCACTTGATTGTGTTTGTGTGTGCCAGTACTTGACAGTGTGGTCCGGGGGCTATTAGTTTCTTTCGTCTATCCATGGGGTCATGTAAACAAACAAACAAAAAAATCACCTTATTTATAGGATTATTTTACTTAATTCTCACAAAATTTCCTTGAAAATGTACTTTTATTGTCCACAATTTAACGATATGGAAAATGAAACAGATATTAAGGACTGTCCAAATTCAGGCAGGTTGCAAATGATTACAGAGGTAAGCTTTACATTTTACTTAATTTAAAAGAAATGTAAACACAAAATTATATTACTTTCTCTTTGATCAATGAAAATTAGAAACGTCAAGTGGATCTCATACTAAGCATTCTTAGCATACAGGCACATATGCAAGCTAATACACATGGCATGGGCAGAAGGAGCTTTTGGGTGGTATATAGGCTTCCCTGGTGGCTCAGATGGTAAGGAATCCTGCAGTGCAGGAGGCCCAGATTTGATCCCTGGATCGGGAAGAGCCCCTGGAGAAGGGAATGGCAACCCACTCCAGTATTTTTACCTGGGATATCCCATAGACAGAGGAATGTGGCAGGCTACAGTCCGTGAGGTTGCAAAACAGTGGAACACGACTTGGACTAAGCAACAACATGCTAGCATTGTACACTGGCTGATTTCCACTCTATGTCCCTGTGTTTAAAGTATGGCATTTATGAAAGAGTTGTTCCATTTTGGGGCTTCAACTTTTCTAAGCTAGTTTAACTATTTTTTTTTTTTTAATCAGGATTTCTTGAACTTAATAAAAATAGAGTAAAACCATAGTGTTTTCAACTTGGTTGAAAATGTCCATAGTGAACTCATATGATTCAATGCCATGTAAACAGGAAGTGCAACTTGGACTGTCAAATTAAAACAATATTTTTATATTTCAAATTCTGCTTTGCAAAACTATTTACAAGTCATCTGAAATTATTGTATCATGAGGTAAAGAAATTCTTTTAATGTCCCCAGAAGTAATTGTGCATTTGTTCCTCCATATCCATTGGTTGAACATCTGGAGATTCAACCAATCTCAGGTTACAGATATTAGAATAAAATTCCAGAAATTACCAAAAAAGCAAAAACTTGAATTTTACACTTGTGTTTTGCATTTAAATGGATCTAGCATTACAAACATATACACAAGAAAGTTTTTCAGACAGATAATTGAACTCATTTTTCTCAAAAAATTTAGAATTTGTATTAAAGAGAATGCATGTATTTTAAGTTATTACTGTTCGTTAAATTAGTTGATATTTTTATAAAGAGATAGCATTTTTTCAATTTTTGAGGGAAGGACTTAATCATTTTAAATGTTTTTTACCTTTGTTAGTTCTTTAATAACTAGGCAAATAAATATTTAAGGCATGGATTAGCCATTAGAAAACTGGCCATTGGAACACTGGCATAGTATTCAGATATGTCCTTATAATATTTTATAAAATGTGTAACAGATTTAATGCAATTTAACTAAATTCTCATTAACTTTTTACTAATAGTTTAATGCTGAGCACTAATACAATAGAAAAACTTATGATAAATATACTAATTAAACTGTCATTTTCAAGAGTAGGTAATTTTTTATTCCACTTAATTTTTCTATGCCAGATTTATTTTTTAGTCCTCAACAGTGAAGAAACCAAAGGCATAATGGTCAATATCATCGTGTTCATAATCTATTTTTTACCCACATTCTGAAGCTTAATTACTTTTGTCTCAGAATCACATTACCAAAGTACGTAGGTTATGAGAGGCAGCTCTTGGTCCTTGCATCTCGACTCTGAATCTTCCTGCCATATAAAATTTTTTAATGAAGTGAGCTCGTGGTAAGTTCTTGTATACAAAAACAATGAAAATATCCCCCAATAGTCTGAATTTTAACAAGCAAATTCACTGTATGTTGTGGCTCTAATATTTAATTAACCAAAAAATTGGTTGTTTACATTTTAAAAATGGCATACATGTATATTCATTATACAAAGCACATGGTATATTTTCAGGTATGTTTATAATCCTTCTGTTACTATTTAACTTATAAAAGTCTGGTTGCATGTTGCCACTGTTGACTGTATTCCCATTCACCTACCCAATCAGCCCCACAAGGACGTTTTGAATTTTAAGTTGCTCGAACACAGGTGGGAAATCAGTTTAAAAAAAGAGATGATATTCTGTTCCAGAAAATCCTGTTAAGCAAATGAATCTGCAGCTAGGATCTTTTTGATTTTCACATCTAAAGCCAACTGTGTGTTTTAAGCCAGGCTTTTAAAATAAGCACACTCTCTCTGCAGAGCTAATTAATAACCCATTAATGTTAAGTGCATTTGCCAGGTTAATTTTCATTTAGAACTAAATCGCACGAAAAGTTCAAATGTGATAAATATTCTGCCATTTGAAGAGTCACTTGTAAAACAAAGAGATAACTATAAGAATTTTGTGATGTTAATAACTTTTTCCAAGGCTTGGGGTCAACCTTGAGAATCTGACACTTACTTGAGAAAATTGCTTGCACAGGATTTGGTTCCAGCCTGCTCAGTTTATCTTTTCTTTAAAAGGAGTGATTTTATTTACCTGATCTCTACTCCATAAATACTATTATTGGAGTTTGCTTCTGCTGCTACTAAGTCACTTCAGTTGTGTCCGACTCTGTGCAACCCCATGGACGGCAGCCTACCAGGCTTCTCCGTCCATGGGATTCTCCAGGCAAGAACACTGGAGTGGGTTGCCATTTCCTTTTCCAAGGCATGAAAATGGAAAGTGAAAGTGAAGTCTCTCAGTCGTGTCTGACTCTTAGCGACCCCATGGACTGCCGCCTAGAGGCTCCTCCATCCATGGGATTTTCGGGGCAACAGTACTGGAGTGGGGTGCCATTGTCTTCTCCCTATTGGAGTTTAATCAATGTTTTAATATTTAAATTGTACAATTTGCTAAATTTTTACACACACATGCAAAGCTTTTGTAATAATCAGTATAGCTTCACACCCAAATTTTGTTCCTTTATAATCTTTGCCTTTCACACTACCATGCTTCATTCCATCCCTGAATACTTATAGGTTTCTTTGTGTTCTTAAAAATTAGGTACTCTTTGGTCTTTTTATTCCCTTAGCATAATCATTTTGAAAATCATAGATATTATGCTGTGTATCAATATTTTATTCTTTGTATTTCTAAGTAGTGTTCCATTGTATAAATATAATAGTTAATTCATCTATTCACCTGTTAGTGAATATTCAAGTTGTTTTTTGGTTTTGGCTATTACAGATGCAATTGTTATGAATACACGTGCTTTCAGATATCTGGGTAAACACTTAGAAGTGAAATGGCTGAAACATATGGTAAGTGTATGTTAATTTTTCAGACAAATGCAAAACTTTTCACCTAAAGCGTTTGCGTCATTTTACAGTCCCATGAGAACTTGATGACAGTTTCAGTTGCTCCACATCCTGATTAATACCAGGTGTAGTAAAACTTAGCCTTTTTAAAATGTGTGGGTAGTATGCATTTATGGTTTTAATATATATTTCTCTTAAAACTAGTGGCATCAAGGATCTTGTCATGTGCTTATTTGTCATCATTATCTCTTCATTGCTAAAGTGTGCTGCTTTTGTGAATATTCAAATTTCTATATCTGGTTGTTTGTTGCTACTATATACAAATAAAATTAATTTCATAAATTAATATAATATCCCACAGCCTTGCTAAACTCATTAGTTCAAGTAGTTTTTTTTTTAATTCTCTCCAAAACATCATATTAAGGTAACATACTTTGAATGTGATTTATTACTGATGATATTGTCTTCGTTAATTCGTTAATTTAGCTGAAGAAGTGTTTGTCAGATTTATTTATTTTTCTGTAAAGTGATCTTTCTATCCCTATTTCCACTATGTACATTTTTGCTAGTGGTAAAGAGCCTGCCTGCCAATGCAGGAGACATAAGAGACACGGTTCAATCCCTGGGTGGGGAAGATACCCTGGAGGAGAGCAAGGCAACCCACTCCAGTATTCTTGCCTGGAGAATCCCATGAACAGAGAAGCCTGGCAGGCTACAGTCCATAGCATTGCAAAGAGTCAGACACGTGCCCACACTCTTTGAAAAGAAGTCATAGGCACAGCTTACACTTAAGAAATGGGGATTATGAGCAAGATGGCAGAAATTTTCCATCTTTGTCTCCCCATGTGTGCATGCTAAGTCGCTTCAGTCATGCTCGGCTCTTTGCGACCTTATAGACCATAGCCTGCCAGGCTCCTCTGTCCATGGGATTCTCTAGGCAAGAATACTGCAGTGGGTTGCCATGCCCTCCTCTAGGGGATTTTCCCAACCCAGGAATCCAACCGCATCTCTTATGTATCCTGCATTGGCAGGTGGGTTCTTGACCATTAGTGCCACCTGTGAAGTCCCTCATTTCCGCACAGTAACATCAGTTTTGACAAACACCCACAGACAAGAACAGCTTTGTGGGAGTATAGAAGTACAGCAGAGAGCTTCCCACTAGAGAAAAATATATATATATATATATACGTATATATATATATATATGTATATATCTGTATATATATGTATACATATTTATGTATATATATGGCATTCAAGAAGGTAAGAAGAATTTCACTCTAAGTGGTAATGCTTGAACAAAGAGCTTCTGGCCTGTGCACCAGGGCTTCCTTTTGGACATTTCCAAGTGTCATTATATCTAAAAAAGTACAACTGAATTTTCAGTCATTTTCAATTTCTTGAACTGCTTATTTCAATGTAGCAAAGATTTAAATAATCAGAAAATTATATATCGTTGACCTGATGATTATATATAGTTGTACTTACGTTACATGGTTAACTTTAATGAAGACTTGTGGTAGGAGAAGGTGTCCTTATTTAGACTGGGCAATTAACTACAGCCTACTAGCAGTAATTATAACAACATCAACAACAACTAGCATTATGCTATTTTTATCTGCACATGCTTCATTTCTTCTGGCAAGAGCACCTCTATTTTGCTTTGAGAATCCATCCTTTTGCCCTCACATGCCTTGGCTTGTGAAAAACATAATTGAAACCCATCACTAGGAACATTAACTAATACAGTTTGTTAAGTATGGTAAATAGTACTATCATTTTCTTTCTATTTTGCTGAAGGAAGTTTATAGAGAGTTGAAACACTTTGCCCTGATATCTTGCTGCTAGTAAGTGCTGGAGCAGATGTGAAACATGGGTAGTCAGAATTAAAATTGTCCCAGACAAGTTAAACAGGCAAGGGAGACTTCTTCATAACCATTCCAGTATGAGAGAGAGACTGAACTGAACTTCACTGAAGCAAAAAGCAGGAGGGTTTTAAGCAGTGAGTGAGCTAGTGGAAAAGTACTGAAGATGTTGGGAAGACTGGGAAGGGATTGATTATAGGGATGTATTGAGCACATGGTGAGTTTGCTAATTAGGCCATCTGGGCTTGTTAATTGTTACTTATTGATGTTAGGCTCTTACCCTCTTATGGAAACTGGAAGATAGGAGTGTTTTCTCCTTCAGTGCTGACATTTCAAAGAAACAAGTCCTCAGGTTCTTGAGAAAGACATTTCCGGGGTTGTAAAACTGGAGAAAAGCTGGTAGAACATTTACATATATTCCAAAGAATCTGGGGAAGAATTTACAACTGCAAGCTTTCTAAAGTATTAATAAATGCCCTATAAAAAGGGATGTCAGGGATCTATAGTCCCCCCAAAAAGTGTGTCTAAAGTGTAGGCACATTGAGGAGAATATTAAGGAATGCAGGTCAAGGTTTACTGCACACTGAAGCCCATTTTGTTAACCACATTAGTTATGGTCGTCTGTCTGTGTTAGGAAAACAAATCTCTGCTCTGTTTGAAAGTAAGTTAGAAGAAGCAGTGTCCTCAGGACATGTGTGAAGCTGAGTCAGGTAGATTGCTTCTCAAAGGTATGAAAAATCTTTTGCCTCAGATTCAGAGGAGATGACCTCTTTTAAATGCCTTTTATAGAAGAAAGACTTGTTCACATTTATTTTAAAATAATAAATCATTCTATTTTAAAAAATATAAAAAGTTTTGTGTTAGTTTAAGGATAATATGTAAAAATATTAAAAAAGAAAAAACAGAAAAAAAAAGAAATAAAAACTCTTGGATACAGCATTGAGATCTGTTCTCAAGGACTGTTAATTGAGGGAATCCTCATACTCTCAGAGGACTAGTTTTCATATTTGGCTGCATATTGGGCTCATTGGGGAACTTTAGAAAGTACCAATGCCTTGGTGCCATATGCAGAAATTGTTATGCAGAGATTGTTATTTAATTGATTTCCTGTAAAGCCTGGGAATGGAATTTTTAAATCTCTCTATGTGATTCTAATGGGCAGCCAAAGTTGAGAACCACAGTCTGAGAGGGATAACCTCTAGAATCCTAGAAAAATTGTATCTGGAACATTTTCTCTTGCATAAAAACATTTGGCAAAGCCAATTTATCCCTGAAAAGTATTGTAAATTGTACTTTTTCCCTATGCCTCTGTGGTCCCAGCACTCATCTAATGAAGCGATTTAGCCAACCAGCAAGCAGTGTGTTTGACCCAACCTTATATAATAATTTAAGTGGGGCTCATATGACCTAGTTTTAGTTATTACATAACTTTTTAAAACTCACATGTAGTAGGAAATTTTTCTACCATTTGATCCATAATGATTATTAAGATAAAAGTATTTATTTTTCTCTATACAAACAACTGATCTATTATAGACAGAAATAAAATATCACCCGATAATTCAGAAAATTAGGTTGCAACTTTATATCTACTTTTCACTAAATAAAACTTTAGAAGATAATATTTCCCCATCTTAAATGTCTTAGAACCATAGCAAAATGAATATTCTCAAAGACCACTCTGTACTATATTACATTTTGAGAACAAACTAATTTTCAACTAGTTCATGGTTAATTAATAGCATTTAATTGAAGACTTTTAATGCATGCAAGTACAGAGGAGTAGATTTCATGACATTAACTTAAGGCATTTTCCCCAAGGACTCAATTAAATATCAGCCAATGAAAAAAAGTTAATCATATTTCATGTATTTCTTTTTGTGATCATATTTTATATACTTAATATTTCAAAATCAATCAACTTTTCTTTTGAAGGAGGCTAGATTTGCATTTTAAATGAGAGTCAAACCAGTTTCCCCAATGGATTGTCCTGTTTTTCAGAACACTTTTTTCAGGGCTCAGCAGAAATCAAACTGGGTGAAAAACTCTCAATACCAGCTCAGCATCAGCCTGCAAGTGCTCTTGTTGTTTGCCTCGCCTTTTCAAATGGGATTATAAGCTTCCGTTTCTGGATGATGTCTTGATAGTTTTATTAACTACACTGTGCATAGAAGTAGGCACAGAAAAAAACATTTAAAAAATATTTTTTGATGAATTTTGTATATCTCCTTCACCAGACTAATAAATCTCCTTCTTATATCATACTGCATTAGACATTCAGGGTCTAATTCTCACCCATCCTCCCCTTCAGAGTCTTATCATTCAAAAAAACTGAAAAGGCATAGGATATATAGTTGCTCAAATCTTAACATAGGTTTTTTTTTTTTTTTTTTTCTGAAAAAGAACTGACAAGTAGAACATGGCTTAGGCTTGAGGCCAAATTAAATTTTTATTTCTTCTGACCTTTATGGGAGAGCATCTTGTATGTTTAAAAACTGCCTTGATTGCTTCCTTTTAGGCAGAGAAGCTGAGAGGGAGTTAGGAAAGTAGGAAGGAGTAAGAGAAAGAGAAAGAGATGGAGAGGGAGAGGCAGAGAAAAATGCCAGAAATCTAGTTGCTGACAAGAACCAGAGGAGAATCTGAACATTGGGCAGACCAAAGATCAAGCCACATTTTCTGCCACTGAGGTGTTATGTCTAGAGCACCAGTAAAGTAAGCAGTAACAGATGGCAGAATGTTACCAGTCTAATTGGCTTTTCTTTTTTCCTTGTGCTTAAGAAGAAAACTAGAAGTGTTCAATCATCTGCTCTCGTACAAAGGGCATATGCGTGCATGTCCAGTCATATTTGACTCTTTGGACTATAGCCCACCATTCCTCTGCCCACGCAACTTTCCCAGCAAGAATACTGAGTGGGCTGCCTCTTCCCACTCAAGGGGATCTTCGAGACCCAGGGATCAAACTGATGTCTCCTGTGTCACCTACATTAGCAGCCGGATTCTTCTACCACTGAGCTACCTGGGAAGCCCTGAAAGGACGTACAGAGGCCCACTAAATAAAACATATTTATCCCTTTGGAATTATTATATGATAAGAAAAATACAGAAGTTTCCAAAGAACCACTTTGCTTAAGGAAAAGACATAATGAAATAATCATTTGAAATACAAATAACAAATGCTTATATCTCAAGCTTACAAGGGTAAGAATATACTCAAATATTATGTAGATTAATTGAATTTTCTACAGTTAAATTTTCTACATAGTAAAAGTAATAAGGTTATTATAAATTAAGAAATGGAAAAATGGAGAAGACTTTATAAACAATCTGATGTAGGGAAATTAAGGTTATTTTTTAAAACTTAAGATCATGCTCTTAAGTGACAGTCTGTTCTCAGTATAATCCTTGAAATAAAATGTTACAAGTTACCAAGAAAGTAATTAAGCAAAAGAAAAGAAATAAAGAATTAAGGAAACATCATCTCACCAAGACTTCAATATGCCAAGTCTTAAATCTGACAATGATTTTTCTTAAAACCCCCAAGAATTTTAATTCAATACAATTAAATGCCCAGGTTAATTGTCTTATCTCTGAATATATTAAAAGTTAATAATAAGACATTTATCTTATCATGCTAGTGGTTTTCTAAAAATGTTAATTTCATTGGAAATTTTACCTCTCAGTGTAGAGATCAAGCCTTTTGTGAAATAGTCCTTGAACTACCACCTGTTTCGTTTCTCTTCCTATGCTCCCAATCTTAGTTACCTGATTGAATGCTCCACATTATGAGGCTTCTTCAGGAGTGCCATGCTCATCATTGCACTCTTAATAGCTAGCATAATACCTGCTACAAAATATGTTTTAATCACTAAAATGTAAATGGATTGCTCCACATTATAAAGCACAACAGTTGTCATGCTATATATCACATTTCTCCTTTCTTTCACCTAGAGGTAAATAAACAACTCTAAAAACAATGTATTAATCAATATTAAGTTGGATGAAGAAGAGAGTAGGGCCTTTCCTTGTGGCTCAGGGGCTAAGATTCAGTGCAAATGGTGTAGGCTCAATCCCTGATTGAGGAACTGAGATCCCGTATGCCACCACAGTGCAGCCAAAAGAAAAATCAAGCTCTGTTTCTTGATGAAATGGAAAAAAATTAAAATTTAAAAAGAAATTAGAGAGTAAGCATTTAATTAAAGATATAAAACTTTTGTTAACTTGAGTTTCCTAGAACAACTTCTGTCTGAACTAAACTAGATGTATTAATAATAACCTTTTAATTATTGTATTTTTAATAATAACAGCAATTATTATCCTCAGGAACAAAATTAGGCTAGAATAAAACTTCATTATTTAGGTCAGTGTACATGAATTTCAAAAAAAAAAAAAACTATTTTCAAAATTTAGGCTTATTTTCATATTAAACCATTTTAAAGATAATTGTAATTCATTTCATAAACCAGAGGAAAAGATAATGTTAAGCCTAGGTGTTCCTGAGAACAAATCCAAGACAAAAGTTTATTCTTGAGAAATTATTAAAAATTTGGGAATTTGAGGCCAAGAAGCAAAAGTGAGATTAGGGCAATGAAATAGCCAATATAAGATTGTGTTTCTAACTTGCCCATCAGTTCAGTTCAGTCACTCAGTCGTGTCCGACTCTTTGCGACCCCATGAATCACAGCATGCCAGACCTCCCTTTCCATCACCAACTCCCGGTGTTCACTCAGACTCACGTTCATCGAGTCATTGATGCCATCCAACCATCTCATCCTCTGTCGTCCCCTTCTCCTCCTGCCCCCAATCCCTTCCAGCATCAGAGTCTTTTCCAATGAGTCATCTCTTCCCATGAGGTGGCCAAAGTACTGGAGTTTCAGCTTCAGCATCATTCCCTCCAAAGAAATCCCAGGGCTGATCTCCTTCAGAATGGACAGGTTGGATCTCCTTGCAGTCCAAGGGACTCTCAAGAGTCTTCTCCAACACCACAGTTCAAAAGCATCAATTCTTCAGCACTCAGCCTTCTTCACAGTCCAACTCTCACATCCATACATGACCACTGGAAAAACCATAGCCTTGACTAGACGAACCTTTGTTGGCAAAGTAATGTCTCTGCTTTTGAATATGCTATCTAGGTTGGTCATAACTTTCCTTCCAAGGAGTAAGTGTCTTTTAATTTCATGGCTGCAGTCACCATCTGCAGTGATTTTGGAGCCCCCCAAAATAAAGTCTGATACTGTTTCCACTGTTTCCCCATCTATTTCCCATGAAGTGGTGGGACCGGATGCCATGATCTTCGTTTTCTGAATTTCTGAAAAGCTTTAAGCCAACTTTTTCACTCTCCACTTTCACTTTCATCAAGAGGCTTTTGAGTTCCTCTTCAATTTCTGCCATAAGGGTGGTGTCATCTGCATATCTGAGGTTATTGATATTTCTCCTGGCAATCTTGATTCCAGCCTGTGTTTCTTCCAGTCCAGCGTTTCTCATGATATACTCTGCATATAAGTTAAATAAGCAGGGTGATAATATACAGCCTTGACGAACTCCTTTTCGTATTTGGAACCAGTCTGTTGTACCATGTCCAGTTCTAACTGTTGCTTCCTGATCTGCATACAGATTTCTCAAGAGGCAGGTCAGGTGGTCTGGTATTCCCATCTCTTTCAGAATTTTCCACAGTTTATTGTGATCCACACAGTCAAAGGCTTTGGCATAGTCAATAAAACAGAAATAGATGTTTTTCTGGAACTCTCTTGCTTTTTCTATGATCCAGCGTATGTTGGCAATTTGATCTCTGGTTCCTCTGCCTTTTCTAAAACCAGCTTGAACATCAGGAAGTTCACAGCTCACATATTGCTGAAGCCTGGCTTGGAGAATTGTGAGCATTACTTTACTAGCATGTGAGAAGAGTGCCATTGTGCGGTAGTTTGAGCATTCTTTGCCATTGCCTTTCTTTGGGATTGGAATGAAAACTGCCCTTTTCCAGTCCTGTGGCCACTGCTGAGTTTTCCAAATTTGCTGGCATATTGAGTGCAGCATTTTCACAGCATCATCTTTCAGGATTTGAAATAGCTCCACTGGAATTCCATCACTTCCACTAGCTTTGTTCGTAGCGATGCTTTCTAAGGCCCACTTGACTTCACATTCCAGGATCTCTGGCTCTAAGTCAGTGATCACACCATCATGATTAGTGATAGTTAATTTGTTGCTTGATCACCAAGACCTTCCTAAATGGTTTACAAAATGTACCTGTGAAATAGTTTTTCAAGGAAGAAAGGACATAGGTTAATCAACTGATTCCTGTTCTCCATTGGACAAATGTTGTCCTAGGGGCATTGACTGTCTAACAATTCCAGCTTGTTCATGAGTGAAGGCTAAGCACATTTCCAGGATTCAGACTGGCTAGAACATCATAAAAGCCTCTGGTCAAGAAGCAGCTGTACCTGCTCCAGACTAGCCAAGCCTAGTGAGCTAGTTGCCATAGCTACAAGTGGAATAAGAGGTAAAACCACAGGGCTTTAAAGTGACACAAAAGGAATAACCAATGCTAGTAGCTAGCTTCTAATTCAAGTCTTACTTTTTACTTTCTTTTTTTTATTTCTCTACTGAATTTTCTGAACTCTGAAAATGATTTTCATGTTCTTTTATATTTTTTGCTTGCCCCTACATCAAAGTATCTTTCCTATCTTGCTTCTTCTATGACTTTTTATATTTTGCTTTATTATTGTCACAGCTATGATGATATCATTTCCCATTCACAACCCCCTTTCCTTATACATATGTATATATACACACACACATATAGATAGATAGATAGTTGATTAAAAGCCTCTTGAAGGTCTTTGTTGTTTAGTTGCTAAGCCACATCTGACTCTTTTGAGAGTCCATGGACTTGGACTATACCCTGCCAGGCTCCTCCGTCTATGGGATTTCCCAAGCAATTAGGTTGTCATTTCCTTCTCCAAGGGATCTTCTGCACGCAGGGATCAAACCTGCATCTCCTGCGTTCCTGGCTGATGTTTTATCACTGAGCCTGTTGGGAAGCCCCTCTTGAAAGTTGCTTTTGTGCAATTAGAAATATATGTATACTAGCAGAGTTAAAGACATCCATCAAACCAAGACAACAAAATGGAATATAATGTGATCATTTCAAAAGTGTGTCCAAGCAAATATGACACAATTTGGAAAGTGCTTTTATGCTAATGTATAGATCATAAATAATTCTAGCCCATTGATGAAAATGATTATTCATCCTATAACCTTCAAGGGAAGAGGGTTTTTCCCCTAATCTTTTTGAACAGAAATATTGAAAGGAAATTACTTGAAGCTGGTATATCAGTTATTTTGGCATTACCCACTTAATTGTAGTGCATTTAATATCAACCCTCAAAAAGACATGTCCAAGTCTTAACCCCAGTACCTGCAATTTGGAAAGAGAGTTTTCAGGTATAATCAAGTTAAGGATCTCAAGAAGAGCTCATTGTGGATTAGTCAGGTGAGTCCTGAATTCAATGTGTCCCTACAAGCAAAGGAGAAGACATATATAGAAGAGGAGAAATACAGGGGAAGGGTATGTGAAGCTGGAGGCAGAGACTGACATTATGCGACTATAAGCCATGGAACATCAGAGACTGCAGGCAGCCCAGAGGCTAGGATGGTAGAGTGGAGTATGGAGTTTTGAGTAACATGGAGTATGGAGTAGTAGTATGGAGTATGCACCTCAGAGCCCCCAGGAGGAATGACCTTACTGACACATTGATTTCAGACTGCCAGTCTCCACAACTGGATAATAATAAATTTCTGTTGTTTTAAAGCACTCAGATTGCAGGAATTTGTCACAGGAATTAAATAGATTAATGGAGATAAAATGGGTCACAAGTGTTCCAAAAATAATTACAATTTGCTATTAAATACATTAACAAATCCCCTTTAAAGTGAAATACTTTAGGTGCATCTTCAAAATAAAATTTGATTTGGCTAGTATAGAAATTTATATGGTTTTTAATATAGTTTGATCGATTGTAAATTGATGCCTGAAATGGTAAAGGGACTGACTACTCATTTATAATGAAATTATTTTAAATTGCAAATGTAATTATCGGCATGTAATTAATAGACTTAGTTGTTTTATACTTGTGTACTTATGAGAATGTGTAGGTTATGTAAGAGTTGAACATGAGACTGAGTTTGTAGAGTCACTCTATTACCATTTCTTTATCAATATCTGGCCTTTGGTTTTTCCAGGATTTGAAAAAGTAACAGAATGTCTTCATAACTTGTCTGTGTACATGCGTGCTTGTTCAGTTGCTCAGTCGTAGCTGACTCTTTACAACCTCATGGACTGTAGCCCGCCAGGTTTCCCTATACATGGAATTTCCCAGGCAAGAATACTGGAGTGGGTTGCCATTTCTTACTCCAGGGGATCTTCCTGATCCAGGGATCAAATGCACATCTCCTACATTGACAAGCGGTTTTTATACCACTGTGCCACCTGGAAATCCATATAGAAAATTGTACTTTTCAAGATAATAGTATTATTTTACCCACCTTTTTTTATGGATTCTTTTTGAATGGCAATCAATAAGACTTCTAAAGTCTTTGAAAGAAGGAAGATGTAATATATAGGACATGGTGACTTATGTGCCCCGAGTGCACTTAGCTCCTCAGTCTTGTCCGACTCTGTGACCCCATGGACTGTTGCCCACCAAGCTCCTCAGTCCATGGAATTTTCCAGGCAAGAACACTGGAGCCGGTTGCCATTTCTGACTCCAGGGGATCGACCCAATCCAGGGGATTGAATTCGTGTCTCCTACAGCTCCTGCATTGACAAGCAGATTCTTTATCACCATGCCACCTGGGAAACCCCACTGGCCTAGAAATATGAGTATTAGTTGCTTCAAAGGCAACCAAACCATGTGAGGTGCGGTGCTCCCGGCAAACGACAGTTCATTTAAGTTTCAATTAACATTTCTAGTTGTTATTGAAAGTCCTCAGAGCTCATGTATTCATTAAACCCACCGAATAGTTGTACAAATCTCTTATCCCAAATGCATTTAACTCGTGAAGCTGAATGATTCATACAGAGAAATTACCCATGGTCAATGTACTTTGAACAATCATATATTACAAGTTAACTTATTTTTTTTCTTGGAAAAAAGAAAGATATCTTTTACTGGAAAGATTGTCAGTATTTGATTTAAAACTTACCACTTATATCAGCTTTATGTAGTTAGCACCTTACATTCAAGAGCTCAAAATTATTTCCATGTCCTCAAATTATCAGCATTTATCTTCCATATTTTGTAGTAGGTTCATACAGAGCTTATTTATCTTCATCTTTGTGTATGTGTGCTTACATTTCTTTTATATGTTTTATTCTGAGAGATTCTGTACTGTGGTTTGTTTTCCTAAAGGAACCTATAAGCAGACCCTCCTGTTAGACGCTCTGTTAGTTGGGCTCTGGGTGTGCAAGGATGAGATTGAATTCCACCCTCACTCCAGGATGCATTCTATCCACAAGCAACCACATTGAGAACTCAATTTGTCTCTTGATGACTTGATACCCTCTCTGAAGAAAATGTCTGTAGACCAGTATAGAGTAATCTAAATACAAGTTTGGGGTATTATTGCACTCAGAAATGCCAAATTTTAACTTTGAAGCTGCTGCATCTTTTCAGTGACTTATTAAATTATTAAAGATTTTTACAGAAGTTTGGCAAGAATGGAGATAAATAATATTCCACCTTACTGAACATATAAATTATTTTATTATAATAAATATATTTAGCTCTATTATAATATTTACTTTGGGTGATTAATATGTCTGAGATTAAATATGATATTCATCAACAGAAAAGATTTTGGTGTAGTTCTCAAAGTTTGACTTTGGAATCAGGAGTCCAGATTCAAATCTTCTCTTTACTGTTTATCACCCGTGTAAGCTTGGAGGAAATTGCCTAAGTTCTTCATCCTCAGATGGTAAACCTACTCCCTATGTCACAAGGTATGTCATAGGATAAATTAGATAAACAGTATGCTTATGCTAAAGCCAAATGCATGACACATGCTGAATAAATAGTGAGGATCGTAGTGTGGCTTTGCACTTTCTTTGTAGGTATTAGGGAACCAGAAGTAGGAAAAAAGATTATCATTATTTTATTCAGAAAAAAAGTTCAGTTCAGTTCAGCCACTCAGTTGTGTCCGAGCAACCCCATTGGACTGCAGCACGCCAGGTTTCCCTGTCCATCACCAACTCACGGAGCTTACTCAAACTCATGTCCCTGAGTTTAGCTAGATGGTGATGCCATCTAGCCATCTCATCCTCTGTCATCCCCTTCTCCTCCTGCCTTCAATCTTTCCCAGCATCAGGGTCTTTTCAAATGAGTCAGTTCTTCGCATCAGGTGGCCAAAGTATTGGAGTTTCAGCTTCAGCATCAGTCCTTCCAGTGAATATTCAGAACTGATTTCCTTTAAGGATGGATCTGGTTGGATCTGGTTGGATCTCCTTGCAGTCCAAGGGACTCTCAAGAGTCTACTCCAACACTACAGTTCAAAAGCATCAATTCTTTGGTGCTCAGCTTTCTTTATAGTCCAACTCTCACATCAATACATGACTAGATGGACCTCTGTTGGCAAAGTAATGTCTCTGTTTTTTAATATGCTGTATAGGTTGGACTCGGAGAAGGCAATGGCACCCCACTCCAGCACTCTTGCCTGGAAAATCTCATGGATGGAGGAGCCTGGTAGGCTGCAGTCCATGAGGTCGCTAAGAGTGAGACACGACTGAGCAACTTCACTTTCACTTTCCACTTTCATGCATTGGAGAAGGAAATGGCAACCCACTCCAGTGTTCTTGCTTGGAGAATCCCTGAGACAGAGGAGCCTGGTAGGAGGCCGTCTATGGGGTTGCACAGAGCCGGACACGACTGAAGTGACTTAGCAGCAGCAGCAGCATAGGTTGGACTAGAAAAAGAAAAAGAAATTTAATGTAAAAGAAAAAGAAACAATGTAAAATCAGATCACGCATTCCATCTCATTGTGGTTTTGATCTGTATTTCTCTAGTGAATTTGAGCATCTTTTCATGTATTTATTGGTCATTTTTATACCTTCTTTAAATGTCTTTAAATGTCTATTCAAGTCCTTTGCTCATTGTGTTTTGTTTTTGCTGCTGTTGAGTTGCATCCACAGATGATTCTGATGGAAGGCAAAGTGGACTGAGAAGATGAGCCCTTAATGGAGTGTTAAGGGCCCTCTGTGAGGTGGCCCTGATGACCTTCTGTCTCAATTTCTGCTTTTCCCAGCAAGAATAATCTAGCTATGTGTTTCCATCTTCTGGTCTTTGTTTCTACCATTCAAACAACTTGGACAGTTGAAGCAGAAAGAATTTTTCATGTCTTCATAAGGACCACCCTCCTCTGTATCCTAAAGAGAGAATTCTGGTGTCTCTGTAGGTCAAAGTGTACCTTCCATTTCTGGCCACACTGGTGGCACGTGACTGAGGCTTGCCTGATCTTAGTGCTCTTATCACTTTGGTATCAGGGTTGGCTCAAGTGATGGACATGAAATCCACGCCATTTGCATGCTATTAAAGAAGTTCCTCTTTCTGTTTGGCTTGCCTGGCTTCTTTCTTGACAGTGTAGACCATTTGAAGGAAGAAAAAAAAAAAAAAAAAGGTCAACACATAAATATAAGACAAGTTAAGACAAGGGAAGTGAAGAGAGAATGCTAGGAACATAGAGGATGATATTATTGTTTGGGTTTCTGAATCCAGCCACACTTGATACTCAATTCCCCCACTGGATATTCCAGATACTTAAGCCGAAAGAGTCCCTTTTGCCAAAACTGGCCAGAATTCCATTTTTATCACTGGAAACAGAAAATTTCTCACTAATGAAAACTGCCCTTTGCAGTTCTTATATCTGCCCCTCCATGCATCAGCCCACTCACACGTAAGCCTTTTGTCCCATCCAACACAGAAATGACCTCTTTTCTTTCATGCCTGGCCCAAAGGACTCTTTCCTCTAGGGATCTCCAGTAGTCAGGGAGCAGGGAGATAGATGGCTTGCCAAGCGTTTTGATGCCCAGCCCCCTGCTTGGCTTGTCCCTTAAGACTGTTTATACACTCCTTGTCTGTACCTTGTGTAACAGCATGAGTCTCTCTGATAAAATAATCCTTGTGGTGGCTGGTGTGCGCTTGACAAGGAGACACCCAGCATCTGCACCTCCCCTCCCACACCTTGGGGCAGTGTCCAGGCAGAAACTCAGCCCAGCTAAAGAACACCAGGCCTGCAGAGACTTACAGAGGGAGGAAGTGAAAAGGTGAGGAATGGCAGAAAACATGACCTGGGGGCTCCTTGTTGTAGGTTTTGAGAGTGTAGGTTTTTCTTTTTGGAGCTGTGCTCTCCCTAGAGCATGTCCTAGCCCCACCCCAGGAAATGGAAGCTGCCCACACCTCCCCACTAACCCCAGCCGTGTTGGAAAGAGCCAGGCTGTTCCCATAAGCGAGCCACTGGCCTTTGTGTTTCCATCCTGCCTGGTGCCTGGTGCTGGGCTTGTATCACAGGGTGTGCTCAGGTATGACCTGCTCATGGACAATTTTTCTTTAGAAATTTTTATTTGAAAAATAAAGTACTTCTTTACCCTAGGCACAAGCTTTTATGTGCTACAAATTAATATATCCATCAATCATATGTAGCCTGTATTGTTTTTGCTGGTGCCATTTGGAAGTCTTGTTTTGTGCTTGCACCATTGATTCAGGGAATTTCAGGTCCATTTCTCCAGTAGTGCTTCTCCAGTCCTGCTTCTGCCTCTTGAATTGCTCTCAGCATCTAGAGTACAGCCTGTGAGAAACGCTCGAAAGGCGTGAAACTGATGATAATGGCTAACATTTACAGAGGGCCTATAGTGTGAATCCGGTACTGATTTAAGTACTTTACAAGTGTTATTTCATTAAGAGTTGATATTGAGACAGAACCCAATTTTGTGAGCTACAGACATGTGTGGCCTGTAACCTGCTCACTTAGTGCTCATCATTCCCTCAGAAATACAGTGAGCTGCCTCTAGGAGCCTGTGGGTCTATTCCCAATTTTGTTCATGCCAGTTTCACTTGTTATAATAAGGCTGCAATCTAATTAACTATGATGCAAGCTGATGGGATATGAAGGAAATAAGAATGAATCATTGTTTCTACAATATGTGAATCGAATGCGTTAGGAACGCTTGATAAAGGTGATGGGGGCTTCCCAGTTGGCACCAGTAGTAAAGAATTCGCCTGTCCATGCACGAGACATTAGAGATGCAGGTTCTATCCCTGGGTCAGGAAGACCCCCTGGAGGAGGGCATGGCAACCCACTCCAGTATTCTTGCCTGGGAAATTCCATGGACAGAGAAGCCTGGCGTGCTACAGTCCATGGGGTCACAAAGAGTCGGAGAAGACTGAAGCGACAGCACACACAATAAAGGTGAGTCGTTTTAATAAACACGGCTGTAGCTTTGTGGTATAGTGTGAAGTCAGGGAGCTTGATTCCTGCAGCTCCATTTTCTCTTTCTCAAGATCGCTTTGGCTGTACGTGGTCTTTTGTGTTTCCATATAAATTGTACAATTTTTTGTTCTAATTCTGTGAAAAATGTCATTGGTAATTTGATAGGGATTGCATTGAATCTATAGATTGCTTTCGGTAGTGTAGTCATTTTCACAATATTGATTAATCCAATCCAAGAACATGGTATATCTCTCCATCTATGTTTTCTTTGATCTCTTTCATAAGTATTTTAGAGTTTTCTGAGTACAGATCTTTTGCCTCTTTAGGTAGGTTTATTCCTAGGTTTTTTATTCTTTTTGTTGCAATGGTAAATGGGATTGTTTCCCTAATCTCTCTTTCTAATCTTTAAACATTGCTTTCAAATTAGATGTGGAGAAAGCAGCTACCAAGGTCAAGAAAAACTTTTCATGGGATTTTGCTGAAAATGTGAGGACAATTTAGCCCTTGAAATTGGCTTCTGGAGTGTTGGCCCTGTTTTGAATTCATTTTTGATTACCTACCACAGGGCAATTCTTGAGGCCAAAGGTGGGTTGCAACCCCTCTGGCTTGTGGATATTAAATAGGTAGAGGAGATGGTTTTAAAGATGTCGTTATGAGAAATGGCCACCGGGTGGCAGCATTTCTTCATGCCCCGCTCTGGTAACTCCCAGAACTACAGCCTTAGAGAAAGCTGTGTTTTGGGGTGCTAAATTAGAGTGGAAAATAGCCTGAACAAACACCCAAGTGCTTGTATCTCATTCCCTCTTCCCCCTTACCCTGCACCCCCACCCCCAGAGATCCCAAGTCCTACAAAAGTGCCCACTAAATCCAAGATGTGCCACCATCCTAAATCACAGAGGCCTGAATGCAGTAGATCCGGTATTCCTTTTTTTCTTTCCTTCTTAATACAGTTTTTCTAATGTAATGTAGTTTGTATACATTGATGTGTTTGTTTTCATTCTGTATCAACTTGTTCACTCATACATATACCCGTACTTGTTTTTCTTCGGATTCTATACCCAATAGTTTGTTACAGACGTGCAGTAGAGTTCTCTGTGCTTATCCAGTAGGTTCTCATTGATTGTTCAATGAAATTTGTGGTTCTGTGTTAATCCTAACCTTCTAATTTCTTCTCTTCCCAGCCTCAACTTTCTATTTTGGGAGCTAACTTATTTTCAAAGTCTGTGAGTCTGTTTTGTTTGGCAATCAGTTCATTTGTATGCGTTTTCGAGTCTGTGTGTGAGTGACAACACATGACGTTTGTTTTTCTCTGTGTCATTACTTGAATCTAGTGTGCTTTCCACTCATGTTGCTGCAAATGACATCATTTTCTTCTGACTTCTGGCTGAATCATAGTCCACTGAATATATGTAGCACATCTTTTATCTCCGTTCATCTGTGGATGGACATTTCGGTTGTTCCCATGCTTTGGCTATTATACACACTGCCCCAGTGCCTATTGGGATACACGTGTCTTTTTGAAGGATAGTTTTCTTCAGATATATACTCAGTCAGAAGTGGGATTGCTAGATCTTGATGTGGGTCTACTTTTCCTTTTTGAAGGAACTTCCCTACTGTTGTCCATAGTGGATGTTAGCACTCCCACCAGGGCATAGTAGGGTTCTTTTTCCTTCAAGCTCTCTTTATTATTTATTGCATATAGAGTTTTTGATAACTGGTGCCAGCGGATACTTGATCGTCATTGTCATTGTCCTTTTGATTTGCATTTCTCTAATCATTGGGCTTCCCTTGTAGTTCAGTGGTAAAGAATACATCTGCCAATGCAGAAGATGTGGGTTCAATCCCTGGTCCAGGAACATCCCCTGGAAATGGAAATGGCAACCTACTCCAGTATTCTTGCCTGGGAAATCTGACGGAGAGAGGAGCCTGGCAGACTACAGTCCATGGGATGGCAAAGACTTGGACTTGACTGAGTGACTAAACAACAATAAGGCAGCTATGAAAGTCAAGAAAACTCAGTTGTGGGTTTTCTTGTGGGTACCCTGCCCTTAATTCGCTTGTTTTCCAGGGTCTGCTGGTTTTAGCTTCACTCTAAGGGAAACACAAGCTGGAATCAAGATTGCCAGGAGAAATATCAATAACCTCAGATATGCAGATGACACTGCCCTTATGGCCGAAAGTGAAGAGGAACTCAAAAGCTTCTTGATGAAAGTGAAAGTGGAGAGTGAAAAAGTTGGCTTAAAGCTCAACATTCAGAAAACGAAGATCATGGCATCTGGTCCCATCACTTCATGGGAAATAAATGGGGAAACAGTGGAAACAGTGTCAGACTTTATTTTTCTGGGCTCCAAAATCACTACAGATGGTGACTGCAGCCATGAAATTAAAAGACGCTTACTCCTTGGAAGGAAAGTTATGACCAACCTAGATAGCGTATTCAAAAGCAGAGACATTACTTTGCCAAAAAAGCTTCGTCTAGTCAAGGCTATGGTTTTTCCTGTGGTCATGTATGGATGTGAGAGTTGGACTGTGAAGAAGGCTGACTGCCGAAGAATTGACGCTTTTGAACTGTGGTGTTGGAGAAGACTCTTGAGAGTCCCTTGGACTGCAAGGAGATCCAACCAGTCCATTCTAAAGGATATCAGCCCTAGGATTTATTTGGAAGGAATGATGCTAAAGCTGAAACTCCAGTACTTTGGCCACCTCATGGGAAGAGTTGACTCATTGGGAAAGACTCTGATGCTGGGAGGGATTGGGGGCAAGAGGAGAAGGGGACAACAGAGGATGAGATGGCTGGATGGCATCACTGACTCGATGGATGTGAGTCTCAGTGAACTGCAGGAGTTGGTGATGGACAGGGAGGCCTGGCGTGCTGCGATTCATGGGGTCTCAGAGAGTTGGACATGACTGAGCAACTGATCGGATCTGATCTGAAGGGAAACAAAGCTGAAAATCAATGATGTGCATTATGAATATGATTTATGCAGAAACGTTGATACAGAATTCCACTCAGTGGCTCATTCTCAAATGATGGCCCCAAACCTACATCAAAGTGTGTTTATGAAGTGTGCTTTCAGTTAGAAGCTCTAGGGGGTTCCCTGGTGGTCCAGTGGTTAGGACTTTGTGCTTCCATTGCGAGGGGCATGGGTTTGATCCATAGTTAGGCAGTAAGATCCTGCAAGCCATGAGGCACAGCCAAAAGAAAATATAAGAAGCTATACATTGTAAGACTTCACTGTTTCCCACATTAACTGCCTTTTTTCAATTAAGCCACCCATAGCCGGCCAGAGGGTTTCAGCCCTAGATCTGTGCAAACTGAAGAGAGGACAGGTGTCCAACTTTGTCTTTCTTAGGAAAGTTCCTGAGGAATTCTCTGTTTTAGTTTCTGTTCCCTCGTCAGGGACAGGGTGTTCCCTGCCCTTCCAGCCCCTCAAGGTGTCCAGAACCGTTGGGCAGCCTGCCACTTGCAGGCTCAGGTCACAGGAGAATCCCCCATCCACCTCCATCCTGTCTGCAGATGATTCCAGCTGACACTTGCCTCTCCCTTCCCACTCAGATTCTCTGCTCACAGCCATCTACCTTGCAGGCACTTATTTGAATCTCTTTGCCCCACTCTTGCACCTTATTTGAGACCTTTGTCAACCTACAGGAGGGAATGGCTCCCAGGAAGTGTTAGAAGGGAGAAAAGTTCACAGAAAACACTCAGATTAAAAGCCAGGATTTGGATGGGTGAATAAACAAATGTGGTCTATTCATTGTGAATGCTGTCAGTGTGTGACTTGTGTTCATCTCTTTATTGTGCCTTGATAACAGTTCATAATGCAATATGGCCTGATGAATTAGTGTTTCCTTTCTGGTTAGTGTTTATTTGTTTCCTGCTTGAGAAGCCTTCCTATACTGAGGTCTCAATCCCCCATACACAGCGGTTCAGATACTTAGGTAACTTGGTGTCTGGTTTCTAATCCAGTATGCTCCTCCTGATGATTTTTTGTTTGTTTTCTTTGGCTGTGCTGCCTGTGGGTTCCTTTTAAAGACATCTTTTAAATTTTTTTCTCTATTTATTTTGTTCTGTACTGAGTTTTTGTTGCTGCACAGGCTTTCTCTAGTTAAGGCGCATGGAGGGCTACACTCTCGTTATGGTATCCAGGCTTCTCATTGCAGTGATTTCTCTCGTTGTGGATCACGAGCTCTCGAGTGTTCAGTAGTTGTGGCAATGTGTCCTTGGTAGTTGCGGCTCCTGGGCTCTGGAGCACAGCTTCAACAGCTGTAGCGAAAGAGCCTGGTTTTCCTGGTGTGTGTGATCTTCCCAGAAGAGTGGTGGAACCTGTGTCTTCTGCATCAGCAGTCAGAGTCTTTACCACTGAGACACCAGGGAAGTCCCCTCCAGAGGATTTGTCTACATAAGGCAGGCCTCTCAGGGCCAGAGTGAGCCCAGGCAATGTCGGCCCCTTCCCAATCCAGCCAGGAACAGGCTAGGCTCTGATGGCCCCCTAAATCCCCCTGGGCTCTGATTGTTGTGGTTATTCTATAACTAAGTCATGTCTGACTCTTTGTAGTCCCATAAACTGCAGCACACTAGGCTTCCCTGTCCTTTACTATCTCCCGGAGTTTGCTCAAACTCATGTCCATTCAGTCAGTGATGCCATCCAACCATCTCATTCTCTGTTGTCCCCTTCTCCCTATCCTCAGTCTTTCCCAGCATCTGTTTTTTTTTTTTTTTCCCAATGATTCAGTTCTTCCAATCAGGTAGGCATAGTATTGGAGCTTCAGCTTCAGCATCATTCCTTCCAATGAATATTCAGAGTTGATTTCCTATAGTATTGACTGGTTTGATCTCCCTGCAGTCCAAGGGACTCTCAAGAGTCTTCTCCAGCACCATAGTTAAAAGCATCAATTCTTTGGCACTCAGCCTTCTTTAATGTCCAGCTCTCACATCCGACCACTGGAAAACCATAGCTTAGACTATACAGACCTTTGTTGGCAGAGTGATGTCTGCATTTTAACATGCTGTCTAGGTTTGTCAGAGCTTGTCTTCCAAGGAGCAAGTACCTTTTAATTTCATGCCTGCAGTCATCATCTGCAATGATTTTGGAACCCCCAAAATGAAGTCTGTCACTCTTTCCACTTTATATCCATCTATTAGCCATGAAGTGATGGAACCAGATGCCATGATCTTAGTTTTCTGAATGTTTAGGTTTAAGCCAGCTTTTTCACTCTCCTCTTTAACCCGCATCAAGAGGCTCTTCAGTTCCTCTTCCCTTTCTGCCATTAATGTGGTATCATCTGTATATCTGAGATTGTTAATATTTCTCATGGCAATCTTGATTCCAGCTTGTGCTTCATCTAGCCTGGCATTTCACACGATGTACTCTGCATATTTAACACCCTGTTAAATAAACAAGGTGACAATATACAGCCTTGACATACTCCTTTCCCAATTTTGAATCACTGGTTGTTCCACGTCCAGTTCTAACTGTTGCTTCTTAACCTACGTACAGGTTTCTCAGGAAGCAGGTGAGGTGGTCTGGTATTCCCATCCCTTGAAGAATTTTCTACAGTTCACTGAGATCCACACAGTTTGAAGACTTTAGCATAGTCAATGAAGCAGATATAGACTTTTTTGGGGGGAATCCCCTTGCTTTTTCTATGATCCAGTGGAGGTTGGCAATTTGATCTCCAGTTCTTCTGCCTTTTCTAAATCCAGTTTGTACATCTGGAAGTTCTTGGTTCATATACTACTGAAGCCTAGCTTGGAGAATTTTGAGCATGACCTTGTTAGTGTGTGGAATGAGTGCAATTGTACGGTAGTTTGAACACTCTTTGTCATTGCCCTTCTTTGAGATTGAAGTGCAAACTGACTTTTCCAGTCCCGTGGCCACTGCCGAATTTTTCAAATGTGCTGGCATATAGAGTGCAGCACTTTAACAGCATCATCTTTTAGGATTAGAAATAGCTCAATTGGAGTTCCATCACCTCCACTAGCTCTGTTCCTAGGGATGCTTCCTAAGGTTCACTTGGCTTCACACTCTAGGATGTCTGGCTCTAGCTGAGTGACCACACCCTCATGGTTATCCAGGTCATTACGTCCTGTTTTGTATAGTTCTTCTGTGTCTTCTTGCCACCTCTTCTTAATCTCTTCTGCTTCTTTTAGGTCCTTGCCATTTCTGTCCTTCATTATGCCCATCTTTGCATGATGTATTACCTTACCATCTCTAATTTTCTTGAAGATATTTCTAGTCTTTCCCATTCCGATATTTTCGTCTGTCTTTGCATTGTTCACTTAGGAAGGCTTTCTTATCTCTCCTTGCTATTCTCTGGAACTCTGCATTCATTTGATTATATCTTTCTCTCTCTCATTTGCCTTTGGATTCTCTTCTTTTCTCAGCTATTTGTAAGACCTCCTCAGACAATCACTTTGCCTTCTTGCATTTCTTTTTCTTGGGGATGGCTGATAACAACCCTCAAATACAATCATCAATGCCTTCTTTGGCCTTGGAACTTTATTTTTCTGTCTAACATGATTCCTCATAAGAAGACTGGCTGGTATGACTTGCGTCTGACTTGTGCTCTGGACATTAAGTCTCCAGGACATATCTGTGATGTGATGGTTTTGTGGCACCTTCTTGGGGAGATCTTTCTGAAGCTGCAGTTGCTGATCAGGGTCTTCTGGAAAATGTGGATTCATCAGAGAGGGTATTTAGCATGACTCTGGCTTTGATGACAATGACAATGGTGATGATGATGCTATTTAATTGCTGTTTGGATTCCACTTGGATTGAGAGGAAGAGCAAGGATGTGGGTACAGTGGGGGAAAATAAACAGTTGGAGGGCACTTCCTCCTCTTTCCTGAGGTCTCTCTTTCCTGCCTCTTGAGGACAGAGAGTAAACCCAATGGCTTTGGTTAAAGGACTTGGTTTTCATCCCTGGTTGAGGAAGATCCCCTGGAGAAGGGAATGGCTACCCACTCCAATATTCTTGCCTCGAGAATTCCATGGACAGAGGAGCCTGGTGGGTAGCAAAAAAGTCAGACATGACTTAGTGACTAAATAACAACAAAAACACTCAAAAGGTGCAAGCCCAAGTGATATTGGCCATGCCCAAGCATGCCCTGAGATAGTGCTAGGGTGGCCCGGCCCTGAGGGATGGGCCCCAGGGAAACAATATGAAGGTTACAAATGGAGGTGCCTCCACGCCCAGATATAGCCTTTTCCCCTGGTGGCTGGGCCCTCCCATTGGCAGACACAGACCCATGGCTCAGGGATGAAGGGAACGTGTCCCCACACTGGCTGTACCATAGACTCACAGGTGACTTCCAACAGAGATGACTGGCCTTTTCACAGGTACCAGTGGCTGAGTCCAGGCCTGTTCTTCTGGTTTCCTCTGAGGGATATCAAGGTGTCAGCAGGGACTTGCCCTGGATGTGACCATGGGCAGGTTTACTTGCCCTGGGGAGCTGGCTGGGAGGCTCTGTAGGGACAGAGCTTGAGAGGAGGACCTGGACCTGAACACACAGAACAAACCTCAGACAAAACCAAAACCACTTTTTGCAGCAGGAGCAGTGCTGGGGGCATAGGAGTCCTGCTTTCCACCTTCATGCTTGCCCCCTCTGAGTTAGACTTGTGGGGCTTCAAAGGTTGCCTTCTCCCTTACTGCATCAGCCACTCAGCTTCACAGTCTCTCCCACCCACTCTGGCATCATCACCATCAACAATAACAATAAGCATAACAAAAGGGCTTCTCATGTGCCAGTCACTGTTCTAAGTGCTCCTCTCATTTCTGGAAACTAAATATGGAAACTAAAGCAAAGAGAGATTAAGAAACTTGGCCTAGGTCACACACCAGTGAGTAGTGGAATTGGGGATCAGACTGAGGCTGCCTGGCTCACCACACTGTTCAGCTCTTCAGTACTATAAATGACAAACCCTCACACATCTGCTCTCCTAAAGAAACTCACAGGTACCAGCAGCTGGATCTGGGGGCAGAGCTGTGGCTCCAAACATTGACCTGGGATTGCATCCCAGTACCAGGGCTTTCCAGTCAAGCAACTCTGCCTAATGACTCATTTCTGTTAGCCTCAGTTACTTTATCTGTAAGATGGGGTATAATCCCTACTGCACAGGTGCCTGTGAGGATTAAAAGAGATCTCATCCATGAACATGCACAGCACTATAGACCTCTGGCTATGGTGGACACCTAGGAAATATGGGCTCCTGGCCCTGGTCCTCTTCATTTTTGTGTGTCCTCTAACTGTCCTGGGTGCAGGACCAACATCTAGAAACCAGAGATGAGTCTATGCATCCTGCCATACGAGGCTCTTACAACGCACACAGTGTTTAAGACGCTATTGCTCAAGGCTGACGCTTCACGGATGGCCTCTAAAAAACTGTGAAACTGTAGGGAAAAACCATGCTTCCCTAACGCTTTCCTGACCACTGGAGCCATCTTTGGTTTAGCTGCCCGATGCCCTGCTCTCAATTTCATTGTTGCTTCAGATGGCCCTTGGGCACTAGCCCGTCTGTAAGCCCAGGGCACATGTCCCCATTCAGTCATTAGATTCACCTTCCAGGTTCACCTCTGAATCCCACAAAGGCTCATCTGGGGACTCACTTATCTTCTTGACCTCCCTTTTCAATGGGAAAGTCAGCCAACTAGCCAAAGCAAGAGGGAAATATTTATTAATACCATAAAAATTTAATGCTGATTTAGATTTCATTTTTAGTTTTTGACACCACTTAAATAGATTGGGAGTTGGGAGAAATATAAGCGTATAGCTCATTGCACTGTGAATATCACTGATGGCACTGTTCCTGCTCTGGATAATGGATGGTATTAGAAAATCCTTGGCAAGGCCCTTGGCTTCACTGGGCTGCCCTCTTCCTTCCCCTCGTCTACCTTTATTCTATGTTTCCATAGTGCTGTGTGCTCCTCTTTGAGCACTCCATGCCCTGATTCCTTGAGAGTGGGCTCATGGCTTACTTTCTTGGCCAGCTTATTCTCCCACCCATCACCATTTCACATTTCTCCTCCCTCTCCTAGCCTTCAACATCTCTCTGGCTCCCTCACACTAGTAAATGACATCTCTTTACACCACATAGTCACAGGGTAGTTGCTGCATCTCTAGTATCACATCTCCTTTTCAGGCAAAAAGAGGAGGAAGGAGGGAGAGGCAAAGAAACACAGGCAGGCTCTCTTCGGCAAAGCTTTGACCTTTTGTTTAGAAAGGGTACCTCACTCCAGAACTTTTTGTTATCACTTCAGGCCCTTGGACTCTTTAACCCCTAGAAATTACTAAAAGGCCAAACAAGGAGTTCAGGCAAGGCTTTCTTGGGACATGTGCTGTAGCACCAGGGAACAAAAGCAAGGTCTCTTGTTTGATGAGGGGGGAGTGCAAACTGGTTCCTTAAATCCTATGAGTGTGGAGTATATCAGTGGGTTGGGCCAGAGGGGTGGCTTAAGTGGTCTATTCACTGCCTTGGTGGTGCAATATGTAGGGATCATGTGGAGGACCCTGCTTTTGCTCTCAGCACCTCAGAAATGATAATAGGTTTGTGGCCCGTTTGTGTCTTGTTCATAATTGCTCCAGCTGCACATGCATGGAGCTACTTTTAGTCTCTTACAATGTCTTTGTGTTTTGTTGTGGAAGTAAAGCCTCCCAAGTTCCAGCCTGTCTCATTTTCGCTTACGTTTCATTGGCCAGACCTGTCTGAGAAGACGAGCATTTAGGAAGGACACATGTATACCCACTCCCAAACCAGGTCACCTAGATCTGACCTACCTGGGAACCACTCCCCATTCCAAAGAACCTGATCTGGGTATCTGGGAGTTCAGTCCCTATTCGGCCACAGTTGCCTGTGAGAAATGTCGAATCCCCAGCCACTCTCTGGTGTCAGATAATTCTTCTGCACGATGAAATATGCGACCTTTTGACAATACAGTGAGCACACTGGGAGCCAGATCCTGGGTTCTAAATCCTGTTCCCACACAGAGGAATGGAGGCTCTCTTGGAGACAAGTTGGGCCTAGGTCTAGGGCAGGGTCAGCATGAGGTGGGTCTGGGACATCTTGTGCCAGAAAGATGGATGTGCTCAAAGATTTCTTGAGCAATTGAAACATCAAAAAGCACGACTGTAATAGAGCACAAAGAACAGTATATGTGGCCCGTTTTGATTATCAAAAAAAGAAAATAGAAAGACAAGGAATGAATAAAAAAGGAAGGAAGGAAGAAAAAAGACAGAAAAAAAGAAACAGGGAGAGAAGCACATTTCCCACCATTTGCGGCAAGCATGACACCTTATGGATGTATTTGTTCATTCCAGGGGCTTCCCAGGTGGCGCTAGTGGTAAAGACATAGCCTGCTAATGCAGGAGACTCGAGAGATGTGGTTCAATCTCTGGGTTGGGAAGATCCCCTGGAAGAGGGCATGGCCACCCACTCCAGTATGTTTTGCCTGGAAAATTCCATGAACGGAGGAGCCTGGCGATCTACCATTCATGCAGTCACAAACTGCATTTGGACATGACTGACACATTCATTCCAGGGGGTAAGGGAAGCTCTTTCTCAGAGACGAACATCAGAGCAGAAAGAAGGCGAGAATCAGAAGGTTGATGGCCTGCGTTGGTCAGTGATTGATTCAGGCTAGGATCATTGGTGGAGGCTAACACCATTCAGTGGGAGGCTCATGGGGACAGGGAAGCACCACCCTGCAGATAATATGGCAGTTGAAAAAGCACAAAAGCCCTTCAGGGAGAGACCTCTTTGCACCCCAGTCTTCCATACCCCTCCCTTGGTCCTCAGGAATGGAGGACAGCGAGTCTAGTCACCCACCATGCCCGAGGGGCAGGATCAGTTCATGCTGATGGAGACTGGATCCCTGAGAAATGCCTTCTGACAGAGGTGTTTCCCTCGAGAGCTGCAGGCAGCACCCTCGGTGTCTGTCTCTGCATCTAAGGGGGGACCTTGGCTTGGCCTCTGGACCTCTCGGTCTCCTCTCCTGGAAAAATATCCCTGTCAACTCTGAACAGCATATGAATGTTTTCCCAGCCCTTCTTTTTCTTGAGTGAGGTCTGAAATAATCCAAACACTGCTCAGCTACTGATGGTTCTGGGAAATTGGGCACTGCCCACAGAAGGTTTTCTGATGGCCGTTGGGAATAAGAATGCCCAGGTCTTGGTGCTAAGTGACAAAAACAAATTGCATCAATACATGTACTAAAAAAAACATTCACACACACAAGTACACACACACACACACATGCACGCGCGCACGCGCACACACACACACACACACCACTTGGGTGCTAAAGCATGTGTGTCAAGCATAGAGGAATAGGAAGGATCTAGCCCACTCTGCTACCATTCCTGGGGAGGTGGCAGGAGCAGGTGATGGTGATATTATCTTTGTGTGCCTGGCTTGGTCTGTCCTTCTGTGTAACTTGTCCAGTTAGAAACATAAAAAGTGAAGTCTGGCCTTCTGGTGTGTGTGTTGGGTGGGGAGGCACATGGAGAGGCCAGGATATCTGATGTCTCTGTCCTGATCAGGCCCTATCTCAGGAAGCTGTGCTGGTGCATGGGTGTCATTGCCTCCCTACCACACCAACCATTGCAAATGTAGTGACCTGGTTTATACAGCACATCCTGCCCTTGGGTTCCTTGATGCCCAGCAATCCTTGGCAGCAGATGGGCTTGTGATTGTTAGCCTATTTTACAGAGGAGAAAACAGACTGATGGTATTAGGTGCTGGCAAGGATGTGGAGGAACTGGAACTCCCATAGATTAGTGGAAATATAAAACAGTAAACCATTTTAGAGAAATTTGACCATTTCTTAGCCACACTGCCTGGTGTCAGCCAAGGCGTCTCTCCCCAAATGCCCAGGCTTTGGTCTTTGTCCCTACACTCTGCCCACAGGTACTGTTTTGGAGACCACGGCCCTGGGGTTCAGAAGAATGAGAGTGACAGTTACCTCCTCCTGAAAGATGCAGTTGGTAGTGATGAGCTGTTTCTAGTAAAGGGACCACATCTGCATGTTCTGTAAGCGTGTGAGATGCAGGGCTGTTTGGGGCCACTGGAAGAGAAAGGGCAGGTGACAACATGGAAACCCTCAGAATCCTGCCAGGGCAGTGGGGACAGTGTCCCAGCGACAGTGGGAAGGAGCTGAGTTCCATTTGGCAACCTGGGTCTGGGGAGTGTCTATGACACCCAGAAGACGTCATTCCAACCTCAAGTTGATCTCTAACAATGGGGGCCTGGACATCAGGTTCCAGGCTGAAAAGCATCTTTATCAAATTCTGAAAGACTAGATTATAAGAAAGATAATAGTTGACTCTGATTTAAAAAACATTTATTTATTTACTTTATTTGGCTGTGTTGGGTCTCAGTTGTGGCACAGAGTTCTGGTTGCATTCTGTGGGATCTTTTGTTTTGACACACAAACTCTCTGGTTGCAACACATAGGCTCCAAAATGCACGGCTCAGCAGTTGTGGCACATGAGCCCAGTTGCTCCATGACATGTTGGATCTTAGTTCCCCGACCAGGGTTCAAACTCATGTCTCCTACACTGCAAGGTGGATTCTCAACCACTGGACTACCAGGAAACTCCCTAATAGTTGATACTTAACGAGCACTTGCTGTTTGCTTGGCATTGACTGAAAGGTTTACCTGTATTTACCAATTCATCTTTACTATTTTACCTGTTCAGAGAATTCTGAATTCTTCCCTTTCTAGGCCCCTGTCATGGTTGCCCACCAGAATGGTAGGTTAGGGGTCATGTCTGGGCTGCAGTCCAAGGCAACCTTTATAGATTCCTTTGACAACTTTTAACCCAAATGGCAGCATAGTATATGGCACGATTTGTACTTTACTTTATTTTTTTCATTTAACATGTTAATACCATGGAGATTACTTCTTGTGCAGATGGAGCTGCCTCTTTAATTTTCATGGTCACATTGCATTTAACTGTAGCAGTCAGCATTTCTGTTGCACAGTTCCAGGAAGTACCACAGTATTCCATGTGGCTCTGGATAGACACTCAATAATTTATTTAATCAGTTCACTATTGATAGATGTTTAGCTTGGGTAATCAGCTCAGGCTGCCATAACAAAATGCCAGATATGGATGTCTTAAATAACATGTATGTACATTCTCACAGTTCTGGATGCTAGAAGTTCAAGATCAAGTTGCCCTTAGGTTGGTTTCTTGTCAGAGCTCTCTCCTGACTTGCAGATACTCGCCTTCTGGCCAGATTAGTCAAAATTGGGTTTTGGCATTCCAACAACTCTTTCATTACTGATCAGGAGTTCTAGAGCTCCTTAATTAATAGAAATTTATAAGAGGCCAGACAAAAATTTCAGGCAAGGCTTTATGGGAATTCATGCTGCAGTGTGAAGAAGCAAAAGCAAGTAACAGGTTCCCTCGCTTGTTCTCTAAAGGGATGATAAATGGCTCCTTATATAGGGTGAGGGTAAGGGCGGGTTCAGGGATCAGGTTGGAGGGATGGCTTAGGTGGTCTGCCCACCGCCTTGGTGGTGCTTTGTGAAGGGCGCATGCACAGCACCCTGCTTTTGCTCCTGACTCCTCAGAAGTGGAAGTTGGGCTTTTAGTCTTTCTGTATCTTGTTTGATTTGCCCCAACTGCCTGGGCATGTGCAGAGCTATTTTTAGTCCCTTACAGTTTCTTTGTATTTTGTTGCAGAGGGTCTCAAGTCCCAGGTTCCAGCCTGTCTCACTTTCTTTATCTGTTCTTCCATTTGAGGGTGCATTTTCTCACTTTACCTGGAGGAGAGCCTGGCAACCCACTCCAGTATTCTTGCCTGAAGAATCCCATGGGCAGAAGAGCCTGGTGGACTACAGTCTATAGGGTTGCAAAGAATGGGACACGGCTGAATTGACTTAGCATGCACACACACACAAGCATACACCACACACATTCTCTCTTTAACTCAAGTAACCATCACTTATGTGCCCAAGCTACTGTGTTTTCACACTTAGTATTAGATCTTCTATTACCCTTATCCAAATTCCTACCATACTATTGGGCATCAGAAGGAAATCAGTTTAATTAAAAAATGAGTACTGAGTTACTGAAAGCTCTAGCTTAATGTACTGATGTGTGATTCTAACATGATTAACAGATTACCCAAATGGGATTATATGGCCATACCTGTGAAGATCTTCAGGCATAGAAAATATTTTGAAAACTATAAGGACATTTATTTCTTCAGATCCTTTAATCTTGACTGACTATAAGACTTGTTCCCTATCCCAACTCTTTTCATGCTATTTGTCTCTGAGAACCTCTGGCTCTTCTTCCTGTGCTGAACCCTCTCCAATTCTTTTAGATGGATGGTGGGAAGAAACATGAATTGCTAAAGTGGGCCACAAGGAAAGCATACAGAAAAAGGTAGCTTTCATTTCTCTGCTTCACATTGTTGAGTGAGTGTTCATTACTTTTTCTTGTGACATCTGAGCAGCACTTAATATTGAAGGACAGATTTTACTCCCATCGTACTTTTAATAACTCTGCTTAGAGAGGCTTTTTCTTTAAGAATCAAAATGCGTATTAGAGTGCTGTGCTTCTTGTTCAGAGGTCTTATAAAAATTATTTATTTTAGGTGAAATATATTTTAAAACAAATAGATGGAATAATAGTTAACCACTAAATCACATCTTGAAATAAAGGAGTCTATTTCACCTGTAAAATGATAAAGCTACTTTGTAAACTCAAGTGAATGAAAATGTTATCTGAAAATTACAAAAGTCCCTGTCAAAACACTTTCCTAAATTTTGCAGAGAATTTCTTATTAGTTCAGTCATTCTTTCTGCAAAACATTTTCAGGTCTTACTCTGTATACAAGGTGAATATGACAAAGTTCATTCCTTAAAAGAGCTTTCAGTCTGATAGCGGAAAACAGTACATAAAGGAATAATTATAAAAGTTCAATAAGAGTATATAGAGTCTGAAAGACTCCTTTTAATTTTTATTTTATGTATTTATGTATGTATTTATTTAGTTGGGGCTGCACTGGGTCTTCACTGCTGTGTGTGGACTTTCTCTGGTTGTGGTAAATAGGGGTTTCCCTGTAGTCGTGGTGCACGGGCTTCTCATTGTGGCAGCTTCTCTTGTTGCAGACCTCAGGCTCTAGAGTGTGGGCTAGAGGTTGTGGTACATGGGCCCAGTTGCCCATGGCATGTGGAGTCTTCTCAGACCGGGGATTGAGCTTGTGTCCCCTGCATTGGCAGATGAATTCTTAACATCTGGATCACCAGGGAAGTCCTAAAAGACTCTAAAGGGGGTACAAGTCTGTTTCTCTGAGAAAGCTTTCTCTTAGATGTGATGCTCTGAATAACTAGTAGAAAGTAGCTAAAAAGGACATTTTTGTATATGGTAGAAACAGAAGCAAGCACACTCATCAAACCTCCCATACAATACAATACATTATTGAGATGATGCTGCTGCTAAGTCGCTTCAGTCATATCCTACTCTGTACGACCCCACAGACGGCAGCCCACCAGGCTCTCCGTCCCTGAAATTCTCCAGGCAAGAACACTGGAGTGGGTTGCCATTTCCTTCTGCAATGCATGAGAGTGAAAAGTGAAAGTGAAGTCACTCAGTCGTGTCCGACTCCTAGCAACCCCATGGACTGCAGCCTACCAGGCCCCTCCATCCATGGGATTTTCCAGGCAAGAGTACTGGAGTGGGTTGCCATTGCCTTCTCCTTGAGACCTATATAAAAATGCAAATAAGGAGAGCATGGTAGGAATGAGACTTGCATCAACACTTGAAACTAGTGAATATAAGAACCTTCCAGAAATTTTGTCTAACGTCTTCAAGACTGAATGAGGAAATGTCTCAGCATGGCTGCCTACAGAGAGGTATCTACATAGAAACAACTGTAACCAACAAAAGTATGCAATATAGATGCCTACCAGAGCACAAACGATAAGTTTGTGTTTCCTAAATTCTTGTCTCTATACCAGGGGTTAGCGAAAGACTTTCTTGAAAGAGGGTTAAGGAGGGAACTATAATAATTGTATTGAAGAAAAACTTCTCCTTATATATTAAAAATACCTGTATATAATAGAACAATAAATATTTACTGTGAGTCTTCTAATTTGCTGATGATTTTAGCCTCACTATCCAATTTGAAACCAAAAGGATTCAAATCAGCTTGTTGTTCAATCCCCAGGAGATATATAAGCTCTAAGATTGTCAGAGGGTCAGTGATTTTCCTTGCCTGAGTTTGTTCCTGCCAGTTTATGTGTGAATGCATAATCTAACACTGTGAATCCCAGTTGTCACAGAACAATTTGCAAAACTGTTTCATCGAAGATTTGTACGTTGATTTCCTTAATCCTTCCTGACAGTGTGTGAAAAGATACATCTAGCAAATCTCACAATGGGGTATAACTGTCGAAATGCAAAAAAGTTAACAGGCGAAAACAGTGCTTATTTACATGTTATGGGGTCAGCCTGAGCATACCTAGCCTCTTTAGAGTAGGCTTTTATGAGATTTTAATTCCTATGACAGTGAAAAACATGTTAAAGATAATATAAGGATGACAGCAAACTAGTCCAAACTGTTATTCATCTAAATGTTCAATACATTGACTAATATTATTTTTATACATTATATTAAAATTATAATGACAATCTAAAATATTTTAGTCTCAACTGATGAATCAATGAATAGACTCACAGAAATTTTTGAAGTGGGTACCATAAAAATGCTCTTTCATGTAGATTATTTTTATGTATATTCTGAATAAATCTAAAGTAGAATTTGGTATACATCAGCACACACGTCTGATGACCACAGTACATAGGACTGGTTCTATATGATATGTGATATGGATCCCTAGCTGAGAGCCCATTTCCAGGCTGAAGCTGCACTGGTAGTACAGAGTCCCTGAAACACAGCTTCCCCGATGAATTAACATCAGACACCTATAATTTCTCATTCCAAGATCTCCCTTCCTCATATCAACCCAGGTTAGTTTTCTCTGCTGGTAAATTGGTTAAACCTCAGATTCTGGAGTCAGACCACCTGCTTCCAAATGCTTGCTTCACCACTCAGTAGATGTGTACCACTGAGTATAAATGTAACCTCTGAATCCTCCTTACCTTTGTAAAATAGAAATAATAAAGATAGATTTTCCATAGAGTTGAAGTAAAAATTATGTATTTTAATGTGCAGTAACTGGGAGTTCGTTGTATGTTCAATAAGCGATAAATGTTGTTATTGGTGGTGTTTTGGTTTACTGAACAATGACTGTCGGGAGCTGCGTTAGGCATTACTGACAAAATGGAGGCACGGTCCCCAGCCCCCTCTCCTCATTCCGCAGGCACGGATCCCGGGATGAAGGAGTTAGGCCTTGTAATTCTGACTTGTCTTTTCCTTTCCTCGGCTGAGTTGACTGAAAAGGAATATTAAGGTGCTTGTTGTTCTTGAGAGGAGCATGAGAAGGCACAAAGCCTTCTGCAGTTGTGCTCAGAAAATAATTCATAAAGTTAATCATTGACATTTGTTCAAGGACTTTTACAAAAGAGTGTTCCAGGATGAGCACGTAGGCTGTAGCTTGAGGCCATGGGAGGGATTGATATCTGAAGCCTATTTGTGAGGAGAATGTTTATGGCAAAGGAGTTTACTGAATTTAGGGCTTAGAAATAATTAAAATAGTTGGAAGTTAAAGATTTAAGGAATGTTGTAAAGTTAGCATATTTTACTATAGCTTATAGAAGTTAGGAATTTTTAGAGACACTATAGCTAGAAGCCTTTTTAAGAGATAGTGAGCTCAGGATGTTAGGGGCAAACAGGACTTAGGAAGATAAGTAGTAAACTGAGGAATGTAGCATGAGTTACAATGTCATCACAAGTTAACTATAGGACACATTAGAGGAGGTAGATAACAGATGATAAGGCTGATTCCAAGAGAATCACTGAAGCAGGAACTCTGTTTGAAGAGCAACAATGATTTATGGAGATAATAAATCTGGGAGAGGGGGAACTGAAAATGTCAAACCTCTGGCCTAATGTTTTTGTAAAAGTATAAAAGAAAATCTTAAACTTGGAATAGACAGACAGTCCAAGAAAAATGAGAGGCTGTCTCATCACCGACACCATTCACCTCTTCAGGTTGGATCCCTGGTTGCTGGAGTTGGACTCCGGCAAATGACCACAGCAATTCATGGAACCTAGGGGTCAGACAGAAAGAGATAGGCAGAACCTGGGAAACTCAATGAAGAGTAACACAAAGGACCGATAAAGGGAAGTACAGATTTAGCATGCCCTGAAAGCTAGGACAGTCTGTGAATATACTTATCATAATGGAGGCAAAGTATTTCTGAGTGGAGAGGAAATGTCCATCTGATGGAGAAGTCCATCAGAAGAGGGGAATCATGGAATAAATAAAGTACTATGAATTTGTTGGTAGGTAAATGATTTATCAAAAGAAATGGGATAATGCATTTGCAAACGAGCTGTGATACTTCAGAAATTTCCTCGAATCTTTGCCCTTGGATTCTACTTAAAGGTTAGGGTGTCACGGAAGTCACCCGAAGAGCCACCCCAGCATCATAAGTGAGGCAGATACCAGTGCCAATTTCAGAGGCCACCTTTTCTCCACCAAATACTATGGGGAATATTTTCAAGGAAATCTGAAGGTTTTAAAGCTATTGTATTTGCTATTACAAGTGAGCTTATCACCAGCTACGAATTTATGCTTGCCCTGACAATAAAATGTATGGCTCAGAGGTTAGTGTGATTCTCTAAGAGACAGATCATTCAAAAGTCAATTGCTTACTTTTAATAAAAGATATATTCAATTGAATAGTTCTGAGCCAAGAAAGTCTGGTACTTCATCAAGCAGCCAGCATATTTTTGCAATTTTACCTATAAATCTATCTATCTGCACCACCTAAGTGATGGATCCCAGTTGATAAATAAGCACATTATGCTAGTTGAGTGGATTTTGGAATAAGATTGGGAAGGTGAAAAGTACTCTGATTTTTATATATATATATATAAAGGAACATAAATAGAATTAGTTCCTGAAAATGAAACAATAGGATAGAGAAAAAAAACAGGACAGACTGTGTCCCCTGTAAAATAAAACATATGATTTTTTTTTTTTATTTTACAGGAAAAGCTCTTAGTCACACCAAATCAATATTAAAAAGTTCACATTTTTTAAGTACAAATTGTATTTTTTTTTTGGGTGGTGAGGCAATTACTGTGGTTATAGAAATATATATCTAAGAATTTTAATTAGAGGAAGTGAGTTCAGGGAGTGACTAGTTATGGGAGATCAAACAACTTATTTGGAAACAGAGAGGAATGCAAAAACAAAGATACACAGCAAATCTCAGAGAGATGACCATATTAGAAGACTCCTCAAAGTTAAGCAGAAGCCTTCCTTTGAATATCAAAGTCAAGTTAGAAAAACCTCTTAACATCATCTTTCCTTTCACCTCACTTCAGTGACCATTTTCAGAAACCCTTTAAGGTGTATAAAGCAAATTCATTTTGTGAAATCATAAGCATCACCAACATTTTCTAGTGCAGATTCTTCCATTTAATCCTTTGTAATTCCCTTCTGAGTCCCTATCACGAAGTTGCATGTGCCTGATTGCTCTCTAACTGGCAGCATTTTCAGATTTACCAGATCTCTTGCTATCTTGCAGCACCAGCCAGCACATCCAACTGAAATAAGCTTTCTTCTGAAGAGCAAACCCATAAATGTTTCTTCCTACCACACCGGAAATTATACCCTGAACCCTAACCAGGACTATGTATAAGACTTCGCTGTCACAAGGTTCAGTTCAGTTCAGTTCAGTCACTCAGTCATGTGCGAGCTTTGCGACCCCATGGACTGCTGCATGCCAGGCTTCCCTGTCCATCACCAACTCCTGGAACTTGCTCACGCTCATGTCCATCGAGTTGGTGATGCCATCCAAACATCTCATTCTGTTGTCCTCTTCTCCTCCCGCCTTCAATCTTTCCCAGCAGCAGGGGCTTTTCTGAGTTAGTTCTTTGCATCAGGTGGCCAAAGTATTGGAGCTTCAGCTTCAGCATCAGTCCTTCCAATGAATATTCAGGATTTATTTCATTTAGGATTGACTGATTTGATCTCCTTGCAGGGATTCTTAAGAGTTTTCTCCAACACCACAGTTCAAAAGCATCAATTCTTCGGTCCTCAGCTTTCTTTATAGTCCAACTCTCACATCTATACATGACTACTGGAAAAAACAAAGCTTTGACTAGACGGACCTCTGTTGGCAAAATAATGTCTCTGCTTTTTAATATGCCGTCTAGGTTGGTCATAGATGTTCTTCCAAGGAGCAAGTATCTTTTCACTTCATGGTTATAGTCACCATCTGCAGTGATTCTGAAGCCCAAGAAAGTAAAGTCAGTCACTGTTTCCATTGTTTCCCCATCAATTTGCCATGAAGTAATGGGACCGAATGCCATGATCTTTGTTTTCTGAATGTTGAGTTTTAAGCCATTTTTTTCATTCTCCTCTTTCACTTTCATCAAGAGGCTCTTTAGTTCCTCTTCACTTTCTGCCATTAATGGTGGTGTCATCTGTATATCTGAGGTTATTGATATTTTTCCTGGCAATCTTGATCCCAGCTTGTGCGTCATCCAGCCCAGCATTTCTCATGATGTACTCTGCATATAAGTGAAATAAGCAAGGTGACAATATACAGCCTGGCACACTCTTTTCCCAATTTGGAACCAGTCCATTGTTCCATGTCCGGTTCTAACTTTTGCTTTTTGACCTGCATACAGGTTTCTCAGGAGGCAGATAAGATGATCTGGCATTTTCATCTCTTTAAGAATTTTCCACAGTTTGTTGTGATCCACACAAAGGCTTTAGCATAGTCAATAAAGCAGAAGTAGATATTTTTCTGCAATTTTCTTGCTTTTACCATGATCCAACGAATGTTGACAATTTGAGCTCTGGTTCTTCTGTCTTTTCTAAATCCAGCTTGAACATCTAGAAGTTCTTGGTTTACATACTATTGAAGGCTAGGTTGGAGAATTTTGAGCTTTACTTTGCCAGCAAATGAGATGAGTGCAATTGTGTGGTAGTTTGAGCCATACTTGCTCGTTAAACTTTTAAGAATTTGCCAAGCTGGCAATTAAGCTGGAGATGATTGTTGTAGGAGCATTTACATGACAGAAATCTGAGAACACAACAAATCATTTTGATTTGCTTTTTTTTTTTTTTTTCCCTAGAGAGCTGGTTTACCAGGACATCACTGAAAATGACATTAACTATGCTCATCTCATGTGAAGAGTTGACTCATTGGAAAAGACTGATGCTGGGAGGGACTGGGGGCAGGAGCAGAAGGGGATGACAGAGGATGAGATGGCTGGATGGCATCACTGGCTTGATGGACATGAGTTTGTGTGAACTCCGGGAGTTAGTGATGGGAGGCCTGGCGTGCTGCAATTCATGGGGTTGCAAAGAGTCGGACACGGCTGAGCTACTGAACTGGACTGATGCTTATCCTTGTCCAAATATATAAGTATGAAATGCTAATATGCAGGATAATTAAGCTAAATTAATCAAGCAATTAAGGTGATAGTATGTTCTTCATCGGAGAAGGCAATGGCACCCCACTCCAGTACTCTTGCCTGGAAAATCCCATGGATGGAGGAGTCTAGTAGGCTGCGGTCCATGGGGTCGTGAAGAGTCGGACACGACTGAGCGACTTCACTTTCACTTTTCACTTTCATGCATTGGAGAAGGAAATGGCAACCCACTCCAGTGTTCTTGCCTGGAGAATCCCAGGGACAGGGGAGCCTGGTAGGCTGACGTCTATGGGGTCGCACAGAGTCGGACATGACTGAAGTGACTTAGCAGCAGCATGTTCTTCATATTTTTACCTCCCTTATAACAGCTGGATTCATGTTTTAAAACAATGTTCCCTAAATTCAGGCTTAAACTCCAAGGGGGATAAAACCTATATTCTGAAGAAATAAAGAAATAGGTCTGCATTTACATATGCCATCATCAGCAAGCGGCACGGCTATAGAGCTCTGAAAATTGCAGACCTTTACAACCAGGCTTTTGATTAATGATTTAATTAAAGTGGGATTAATATAAATCTGTTTGCAAGAAAGAATGCTAGCGAAAGTAGAAAATATTCTGGCAATTTACTCTTCCAGCCTTCAATATAACGATCGTTGATAACCCAGTGACAGTCAGTGAACTAAACACTTAAAGATCTCTTAAAAGAAAGGCTGATGTTTGCAAGCTTTGTAAGAGAAAATTGAGAAGCAAAGAAATAAAATATCCTTGGCTACATCTAAGGCAATATATAATATAGTGTACTTTTTCTAAGGACCTTTAGGAAAAATTTGTCTCTGATCTTGGTAACAGGCAAAGCTGACTTCTCTTCGATAATTGTTTTTTTAACTTTATGTGTGCTATGAATCCTGTAACTACTTTCCTTTTTGATCTGACAGCTGGTGAAGATTAGGACTAACTTTGTGGCTGAAATAATTAATGTATAGAACCAAAGCATGCATAAGTCTGAGTGCTAATCTAAGCATTATATTTATTCCCTCTTTATCTTGATCTCCCTTTGTCTCATTCTTTCAACCTTATTTCACCTCTTCTATGCGTTTTTGTAAATCATCATGAGATCTTTTGTTCTGAAATGGGTTATAAGTAAATAACATAGGCAGGAGATGGGCACAGCAGCTGATTCTGTAAAGTACAGCTTACAGATTGTATGGCTTGCTTCTTTCAAACTAATATTTTGCTGGTTATTTCAGCTTCTACTCACAACGACCCTAGGAATCCTATATCCAAATTCATTTTGTAGTTATGGAAACTGAACCAGAGAGGTCCGGATGTGACCAGTGTAATATAGTAACAAAGAAATGACTGCAGACAAAATGTATTTATCAAGTTCCCCCCAGGGACAAGCATTGGGAAATGACTACATAATGACATGTTGGTAGCTTAGGGCGCAAATTAGTTCAGCCCTAAGGTCTTTGGATAAATGTGTCTCTCAGTAGAAAGAGCCTGATAATAATGCTATTTAGATACTTAATAATGCTTAATTAATAATGCTATTTAGATACTTATTTCAAGCCTATACTTAAATACTTACCAAGCAAGTTATGGGATGCTATCTCAATTTTATATGTTAAATAAACTTTAAAGCTTAATTTTAAAAGGTGTACAGTATAAATCCTCCCTTTTCAAAGGCATGCATTTGTTGCATAAGGAATATACATCCTGAGTCTCCACCTCTCCTCCCCTTACATGTCCCAGGTGGCTCAGTGGTAAAGAATCTGCCTGCCAGTGCAGGGGACACGGGTTTGATCCCTACGTAGAGAAGATCTCCTGGAGAAGGAAAGGGTAACCCGCTCTAGTATTCTTGCTTGGAAAATCCCAAGAACAGAGAACCTTGGCGGCCTACAGTCCATGGGGTGGCAAAAGAGTTGGACATAACTTAGTGACCAAACAGTAGTCAACCTTACCTCCTCCCTGCCAAAAAATGTTTTATTTTATGAATAGTACCTGTATCTCTGGAAACAATATTTAATGATTGATATTGATAGTAAATTCAGTAGTATAAATAAAGTTATATGACAAATAAAAATATATATAAAAGCAATGTTTTGATATGACTTTATATGAATTAAATGTCTATGTACTAAAGTAAAACTTTAAATATGTGAACATGGGTTCATACCAATTGAATCAATACCAATTGGTTCATTGGTATTCAAGCTGGCTAAAATTTCATTTTCTCTCTTCATTGTACAAAGATCAATATTTTTGTAGAGTTAGATAATTCAGTATCCTTTGTAGGAAATGGCAAAGTTAAAGAAATCTACTGAGGAATAGATAGTAAAGAGAGTAAGAACACTGAATCACAGATACTACATTTCCAAACTATCTTTGGTCAGTACTCTCATTTATGTAATCAAGGCAATGGCACCCCACTCCAGTACTCTTGTCTGGAAAATCCCATGGATGGAGGAGCCTGGTAGACTGCAGTCCATGGGGTCACTAAGAGTCGGACACGACTGAGCGACTTCACTTTCACTTTTCATTTTCATGCATTGGAGAAGGAAATGGCAACCCACTCCAGTGTTCTTGCCTGGAGAATCCCAGGGACAGGGGAGCCTGGTGGGCTGCCGTCTATGGGGTCGCACGGAGTCGGACACGACTGAAGCGACTTAGCAGCAGCAGTAGCAGCAGCAGCTGTTAAGAAAAAAGCCTACATTTCCTAAGCTAACTTAAGGCTAGATTTTGATCAACATCTCTTTCACAAGAAATTCAGAAGAGCTGTTGCTAATTCAATGTTTACAACACATGAAATGTATATTTAGGGGAAGTATTTAGAGTAAAATGGGACATATTTTAGATGAAATTGCTCACTTTCATGCACACTCCTGAAGCCTCTCAACAGTCCTCTTGCAGCTCAAGCTTTGCATGATATTCATTAACAATGCTTATTTATTTTTACTTTTTTTTTTTGTTATTATACAAAAGCCCAAGTCATAGGGGAAACATTCTATATATTTCTTTTATTTCCTTTTAAAAATACAAATATTTTTCAGGACTGCAGAGGAAAGATGTATTTTATAATAACTTAGAATATCTACTAAGTGTAATAGGTCAACAAAATTTACAGTGGTATTTAGCAAGTAAAATATTATAATCTAGACATATTGTGAACAATTAAAAAAAATCTTTCTAAAAAAAAATATCTTTCTAATGTGCTATTCTCTTTTCCATCTCTGTATTCCATTATAGAGATAGAAAACTATGTTCAGATCAAATATCTGATATTATCTCTTAATTGAGGTAGACATTATTATTGCCATTTCCTAATAGGATAAATTGTCAAATGACATGCACAAGGTCACACAGTGACAGAGGTAGCATTAATTCATTCTATTTAATGTGATATTTTTCTGGTGTGAGCATCAGAAACAAAGATAAATAAAATTCTGTTCCATATTATGAAGAGCAGAAGGGCAAAAGGCCAAGAATCAACTCTATGTTCAAGATAGTATTTTTATAAAACTTATTCTTCCCAATCCTGTTTGAGATAAAAGACAGTTAAAGTTATTATGTCATCAGCTGCATTATAAGTTAAAGTAAGCTGCATGTATACAGGGAAATATGAGCATATCTAGATAGGTGGGTGAATAGCTAGCTACCTAGCTAGCTAGCTAGATAAATAGAGATAGAAATGTATACATTATGAATCTGAAACATCCAACTTAATCTTGTTAAAGAGACATAATGTAACTTCATGTTGACTATAATTCTTGATATATTTATAGTCATTTAGCATTTGTATGAACATGTTGACTGATTATATAAAAGTAAAAAATCTTAGTGTTTATATGATTATAAAAATTACTTTAAAAATAAATGGATAGGTGGAATGTTAGGAAACACATTCACTCTTCTTGGAACTTGATAACTCATATACATGATTAAAATGCATAAGAAAGGATGATAGTTTTAAAATACACATCATTTCTCTCCACTGTTCAAAGACTTTGCAGAGCAGGACTTTGTATTATCAAACTGAAATGCTAACCATGTAAACAGGAAAAGTGTTACTGATGTTTAGCCCCACCTGACAGAAAAATGAGAGGTCATCTTTTTTCAAATGGAAATTTATTTTTGAAACGTTGTGTAGTAGGTAACAATGCATTTTTAACTTAAATTTTCTAATTCATATTCTTCATACGGTAACATAATATTTGTTAAGAAAAAAAGTAGGTATTTAGATAAAAGAAATTGGAAAGTAGTGAATGTGCTGATAATTTTCCAAACTATAGACAGTTTTCAAATCTTCCATATTATATCCTTAATTTACCATAAATATAAAGTAGTCTGCAATGAAAAAATACCAATCTAAAAAGTAAAGATTATTATTATAAAGATCAAGGTCAATGAATGCAAAAATAAGAGAGGAAAAAAAATAGAATAAAGGAATCCATGTTCTCATTTGAGAAGAGAAAGTAACTATCAATAAAAAATAGAGGTCCTCATATTATTTGAACTTATTTCTCAGCCTTATCGCTGTGTTATTTGCAGGCACCAGTGGGCATCTGCCCTGAGAACTGATTATTAGAAATTTCTGCCTATTTTCTATTTTACCAATTAATTGAAGTGGTATATAAGCCCCACTCATGGCTAAAAGTGAAGAAAGTGAAGCAGAGCAAGAGAAAAGACAAGGCTTATGAAGTAAAAGAAAGTAAATGTCTTCCCTCAAGAACTGATATTCAATTTTTTTCTGGCTCTATAATACATAAACTCAATTAACAATATTTTAATAGTGGCTACCATATCCCATTTGGAAGAACCACTTAGCACATATAACATGTTTTAGCATTCCTGTTAACAACATGTTTTAATAACACGAACAACATATCACACACAAAATTCAAGGCAAACTTTTTTTCTGTATTTAAAAAGATGCTTTTGGCCAGTCTACAGTTATCATTCAGTGACAACTCTCACAGTTTGTAATTAACGAAAAAGAGAAGTTGAGAGAGAGAGAGATTAGCATCTATGATTTGATGATATTTGAGTCACAAATGTCCCATGACACTGTAACTCATTTTTCATTCTTTTCATTTTTCATTCTTTTCATTTTTTATTCTTTTCATTTTTTCATTCTTCCTCACCTTGCCCTTCATGCCCACAAGACCGTCTCATGAAATCAACAGGCTTAGCATACAGTCATATTAGTCTGTTCTCATCTTAATCAGCTGTTTCGTCTGTCTGATTGAAAGCTGGTACTGATTAAGAACAACCACAATCAATTGCTATGTCCATCTAAGAAAAATAACGACCGCTTTCTTTATAAACATTTGTATAGAAACATCACTTTCATGAAATATTCTTAAGTTTAAACATGCTTGGGTATCTCCCCTGGTTTCCACAATTTTAATCCTGAGTAAGAGTTTTAAAGTCCTATCAAAGTTTCTATTCAATCAGTCCAGATTTATGCTGTTAGTTGATAATGCTTTTGCTGCAGTATATACTTTACCTCAAAATACACTGACCAAATATATGATTTGGTTGCTCTATGTACATACTGCTTATCTTTATATATGTCCACGAATTTAGGGACATATTAACTTCATGATTGATTTTACTGAAATGGTCAACTTGAAATGGCTGAAATATGTTTGTTAAGTAGCTTGATTTCCTTGTAAAATCTGAACATTAAACTATAGTGATATTTCATATATTGGAGTGTTAGTCTTCTGCCGATTTTAGATTTCAAGAACAATGCTCAGATCCCAACAGTGACCTTGAAAACCTTCCTGGAATCACAAGACTTTTGCTTGAATTCCATGCATTATCCCTATCTTAGGTTAAATGATTTTTTTTTTTTTAATGACAAGCAAAACAAAGAAAGACACAAACTTTCTCACCAGGAGATTCAAAATAAGATGGAACGTGAAATTTGGAGAGAGGAACAGTGACAAAATTAGATAATGTCACAGCCTGAAACTGGAGAAAGAAAAAAAAGTATGTATATATAAGCTATATGCAGAGAGAATATCAGGATGCTGGTTGTGATGACTCTGGAACATCAGGAAATTATTAACAAATTTAGTGACTTCTGATTGAGCAAGTTGGAAAATATGATATGCTTAATATAACTTCTATCTGAAATATTTTATACTAAAAACAGTGTTTTTAAAGTGTAAGCCCTAGAGTTCAGTGGTAGGTACTTACTTCTAAAATTTAATATGCATACAAGCCACCTTGGGATCTTGTGAAAACACAGATTCTTGTTTAGCAGACCTAGGGTTGTGAGCAAAATTCTATATTTTTAATAAACTCTGAGATGATGGTGATATGAGATGTTACTATATTTGATGTCAAAAACTTTTTGAAATTAAACCATACTACTCATGAAAGTTGGTAAGTTTATGTTACATACAATTTACTCCCTTTGGAAATAAGGAAGTTGTATTGTAATAAACAAGTTTTAAAATATGAAACATACAGGAGGGAACTAGATAGTAATGCATTATTCAATCTTTCAACCATATAATAAGCATGCATGAGAAACTTTTATTGAAATGTGAACTTGGTCAATAGTGTATAAAATTTGAAGTGAACTACATCTATAAAACGCTAAATCACACTCAATAAAATTCTGAATTTTCTTATATTGTTTCATCTTTTTTACATCTAGAAACAAGGCAACACCCAAGGCAAGTTTTGGGGGCTTTTTCTGAAAGGATATTTTGTTTTCATTTATGTTAATAGTGAAACACTGTGCTTTGTTCAATGGTGAAAAATCAAGACTGTGTTCTTTGATTAAAAAAAAAGGACCCAGGTGGTCATTTTCTGGTCTGTAATTTAGGCACATAAGTATGTGCATTAAAATATTTTAAAAATAAACTGGAGCTGGGAAAAGTGAAATATTATAATACATTTGAAGCTATGGATTTATAGCTTTTATTGACATTTCACATATTATATAAATTCATGACCCTACCAAATTCCTTTACACTGAATTGATAAGACATTCATGTTCAGTAACATTAAGGCAAGACTTCTCTGTTCTTACTACATCTTCCAAACTGAAATTGTGGTTCTAAATGTATTATTGCCTGTTTGACCCTTTCTAACCTCGAGGAATTTTGCTCTGATGCTCCAAATAATTATTTAATCTCAAAGGCCTATACTAACTTGCTTATTATGTTTGGTATGGCTAGATGGTTTATAGAGTGTGTGTGTGCTAACCATGGAAAATTATAAATGCTATTTATAAGAAAGATATGACTTCAGGTGTTATTTAAAAGGTCAACATATACATATGTAAAAATTTGAAAACCTTTCCATTGGACAATAAGGAAAATAGGTTCATGATTCTATATAATTTATAGACGATTCCCGTTAAATATCACTTTGTAATTCAATCTTTCATTTAAAAAGTCAGGATGATATAGACAGCAACTATATAAACCTGTTACCTGTAAAATCCTCTAATATAAATTTTTCCCATTTCTTATGAAAAGTACAATTCCATGTACCAAAACAAGTTCCATGAAGCTAGAGATGAAAAATGATCTATGTTAATCAACAAAATATAAATGATTATTTAGTAAATTATTTATTGTTTATTAAAATGAGAAAAAAAAAAAGACCCAACAAAACAGCAAAATGTTTAAATAATGTTATACAGTGAATTGAGAATCTATCCAAAAGGATTTTTCTGGGAAGAATAATTAATTGATACAAATGTGAGTGCAAATCTGTCTCTTTTTAAGCTTTAAAGCCTATTGTTCAAAGTTTTAGCTTGTGTGCATGATATAAACCCCATACGTTGTTTTGTCAGTGACAATAAAAAGTGCAGTTTATTAAAAACTGAAGTAAAAATTAAAATAACTTTTTAAAAAATCAGTCACAGTTTTGTCATTGGTATATGGAGATTGTTCCAGGGACCCATCCAAAGCTCCTCTTCATCTGACTGCGTGTGGTCACTATGGAATTCCAGAGCCTCCTTGATGTTCTTACTGTCAACCATGGACTCCTGTTCAACTGTGCTTTTTAGCCTGTTCCCCAAAGACTTCACTGCCGTACTGTCAGTCCCCATGTGGCAAGGAGCAAATGTCACCAGAGTTGGCCTTGTGTTCATTTTCTCAGTAGAAAACGGCCCCTTGGATAATGTGTTCAGGGGGACGTTCTCCTCATGTGTCACTGCCAACTTGTCTAGTTTCTTAAAGTGTCTCCCCAGTCGAACAGGGGAAGTAACTTTTAAATTATCAGTGAGACAGGCTCGGCGGGTTCTCACCACAGAACCGTTCTGTGCGATGTATATATTGCCATTGACATTACTGTGGATATTAGGATTCTGAAGACGTATTCTCTGACATTCAGGAGCACTCTCTTCTCCAGTTGAGCTAGTTTCATACTCTCGATCAACAACTAACTTGATCATCCTTTTTCTTGCCCACTGTCAAAATTAAAAACAAAAAACAAAAAACATGAATCATTATCAAAGGAATTAAAAGGGTAAAGATTACAATGCCTGAGAAATTCACAACCTTCGACAGAAAGGTATCAAAGGTAAAGGGAAAAATCTTATAATCAATTACTTTTCCACAAATTCTTCATTGGTTTGAGAGCTTAATAATTTCTGAAGAAAATTGCTAGATTAGAAAGTAGACATTTCAGGAAGTACTTTTATTTTTTTAAGTAAAATTACTGATCTATCATAAAAAAGTGTATATTGGTTATATTTAAGTATCTGATCCATTGTTTTACAGTTGCTATACTTTTCCAGAATGTTAAGTTGAAAGGAATACCCCTCTTTATTAGTATATTCTGTTCATATTCATACTTGCATTCCTAATATTTGAAATATATTTTTAAACTTACAATATTCTAATTCCTAATTAATCCTCCATTACTAGTCAAGCATTTTGTATAACTTAATGCATTTAATCACTTGCATCTTGGTTTTCTGGTTCATCCCATTTAAATATATGTTAAAATATCTTCCCATCCTGTACAATTTATCTTGTAATACACAAAATAGAAAATTAATGATCATAAATTTGCCTTTAGTAAGCAGCTGGAACACAATGGAAATTTTCACAATTTTTATTTTAACAATCCACATTAGAAATGACAAGGTGCAAAGGTTAAAAAGTACTTGGTTATTCTTGAAATAGTATTACACTTTGGGGATATGTGAACTACCAACATGTTGCACTGAGTAAGCCATAATTTTGGATTTCCAGATTTATATTTCAAAATTGTTATGTTATCTACTCAGAAAAAATGTATAACTTAAAATTCATTTTTTTCCAAATCCACTTTAATTCCTATCTACAAGAGAAAGGAAATAGTAATAACTTTTAGTTTTTATTTTATTTAAAATCTAATATTTGAAAATGTGAGCTACAAACCTAATTGAACATGTTTATGATGTTTTTGATAATATGTTTGCCAGTTGAAATGTACATACATGAAACAGTAGACTTGCAGAGATCTCATTTGTTGTAGCTTGTCCTAAGGATTTATGTTACAAAGATGGTATAAAGACCACTGCATATATTCATAAATTCATTCCAATAGCCAGAGCATCACTGGCAATACATAATTCCACATTGCATTAACAGAAATCACATTATGAAATATTAAATACTGAGTAACTGATTGTATGTCTTTTGAATTACTAATATAGGAAAGATCAAGCAGATTTACCCTAATATATTCTAATATACAAATCTATTTGGATAGCATATATATCTGCTTCTCTGGTGTGCTTCTAATCTTAAGTCAGATAAAAATTATAATCAATTTCCTCCCTTCAAATGTCATTTCAGAGAACACACAGAAAGCACTGCACACAAGAGCACTCATCACTGCAAAACTTTCACCTACTGTGATCTCGTTTACAGTGCTGTGTTGTAACCATCTGAGTTTGCTCCTGGAGACTTCTTGCTTGCATACTTGCTTGGGTCATACTCTGGCACCTGAAAGCCCCAAGGACCTCCAGACTGACTTTCGCTACTGCTGCTAATACTACTTGATTCTGACTCTTCCTCACTTTCAACACCTCCTTCCACTGAAACTGATTCTGCACTGCCCTCCTCAGTGACGTCTCGAGATCCGAGGTCTGTTGGTTCTTCCACAGGGGCCAGCTCACTTTTCTGTTCTTCTGCTGGGGATTCCTCCTCTTCTTCCACCTTCAGTTCTTCTGGCTCTTCAGCTGGCTCCTTTTTCCTACCTTTGACTTCCTTGACCTCTTCAACAACAGGCCTTCTTCTTGCAACAAAAATATTTTTCCTTGCCTTTTCCCCTTCTGACTCTGTGGATTCTGACTCTTCTGATTCAGGGGTAGAACTTTCTTCCTCCTCAGAGGGTGTCTCTGACTCAGACTCCTCTTCCGTAGTCTCAGACTCACTGAACTCGGATTCCTCTTCACTGTACTCAGTATAGTCACTTGAGGATTCCTCCTCTGATTCTACCGTGCTTTCTGTAGCTTCATCTTGGTCCAGAGTTAGTTTCAAATAATCTTTATCTTCTTCCTCAAGGCGTCGCTGCCACTCTTCCTCCTCAAGGTCGATGATGCCTCTTTTATCAGCTAGTCCTCTAACTTTCTTAAAAATCATTGGGAATATCCTGGCTCTCTTCCACGTTGTGTATGTTGGTTCAGCTGGGGGTGGCTTTTCAATAGTGACTACTACTTCTTCCTCCTCACTAGGCTCTCTAATTTCAACTTTTGGTTTGACTTTCTTTGCCTTTTCCTGAAAATCATGAAAATGCAATTGAAGTGTCAGCTGGGGAAAGATTATGCTATGACCTTGTCCCACATAAGTTAAGAAGGAGTGAATCTACAGGGTGATAGCTTCATGCAAATTATAAAACTGTTTTTAGAGAACAATCATATCATTCCCTACTGTTTACCCCACTGCATATAGACAGAAGATGGTCAAGGAAATAACCACTATAGCTTATACCTTATAATACCAAAATTTAAGGTTTTCTCACTTTTTCTTATTCAAAATTTTTTCTCACCTTAGATCAAAAGAGAAAGAAATAAATTAATCATTTCCTCTTCTCTCTCCCATTCTTGCTGTTGCTGCTGCTGCTAAGTCGCTTCAGTCGTGTCTGACTCTGTGCGACCCCATAGATGGCAGCCCACCAGGCTCCCCCATCCCTGGGATTCTCCAGGCAAGAACACTGGAGTGGGTTGCCATTTCCTCCTCCAATGCATGAAAGTGAAAAGTGAAAGTGAAGTCGCTCAGTCGTGTCCAACTCCTAGCGACCCCATGGACTGCAGCCTACCATCCTTAGACTTTGGTTAAATAGTGTTATGCATTTGCTTTAACAAAATTTTAACCCATCTGGAAATTATGATAGCTTATCTGAATAGCTAATGAAATATTTGACTATTTTTAAAGTGTTGACCAGGGTAAAACTACAGTGACATTAATTTTTTTTTGTTCTAAATATCTGAATCAGTATTCCAAGTGAGGGCTTCCCAGGTCACAGTAGTGGTAAAGAATCTGCCTGCCAATGCAGGAGACACAAGAGACTCTGGTTTGATCCCTAGGTTGGGAAGATCTCTTGGAGTAGGAAATAGTAACCTGTTTCAGTAGTCTTGCCTGGAAAATTTCATGGACAGAGGGGTTTAGCAGGCTACAGTGCATGGGACTGCAAAGAGTCAGACATGACTGAGTGAGCACAGCACATTCCAAGTGAATATTTCAGGCAAAGTATAAGGATTTGATATAAATGAATTTGTGGTAATTTAGACTTAAATGACACAATTCCATTAAGAATACTGGTGATGTTTTATTTTTCTCTTATAATTAAAAGATGGAGATTGTACTTTTTAATGATTTTTAGGTTTGCTAGACAATGTGGGAGCATTTTATTTTGCAAAATATGTTTTAACCTATTTGATTATAATATTACCATTATTTAATAGCATTTAGAATTTTTTATTTTTGTTTTATTTCAAATTAATATTTTATATAAGTAAATTAAATTTATATATAAATTAATGTCTTTCTATAGACAAGACAATGGAATGGCTAGTGTTATTAAATTTCTATGGAAAACAGGTACTAAATGAATAGGATTTTTGATATTTGAAATGTTTTGTAGGCTGCTATTCAAATAGGGCTAAAAATATTCTTTTTGGAATGTTAAAGTGAAGTCACTCAATCTTGTCCGACTCTTTGTGACCCCATGAACTATTGCCTGCCAGGCTCCTCAGTCCATGGGATTGTCCAGGCAAGAATACTGGAGTGGGTTGCTATTTCCTTGGAATGTTAACATTACATAGAATATTATAGTAGTTACCTCTTCCTCCTCATATTCCTCTTCAGCCTCACCAACCACCTCACCATATTCCTCTTGTCCAGCTGGTGGTAACAGACGACGACGACTTCCATATTGAGGCATTTCATACCTGTAACAGAAACTTACAACTTTCAACATTTCTTCATGTGATCTGTATAACTATGATTGATCTGTTTCCTTCTTTTTCTTCACCATTCAATCACCAGATATTTATACAGCACCTATTGGCTTCTGGTACACTAGTTATAAAACCATAGGGAAAGAACTACAACCTGATGACCAGTGACTTTTGCCATAAGGTACCCTGGAATAACAAGAAAAGGAAATTAATCTTAAAATTTCAGTTTGAAGTTTTAGGAGAGATAAGAGTGAAGAGAAAGGAATATTTTTCCTTGACTGACTGAACAATTTAAGGCACCAAACAGATTCTTTCTGAAAGATAGCTTATTCAGAACATAAATTCTAAGTTTAAATTTCTGCTTCAAATATGATATGGGATTATATTTATTTTGCTCTACTGTAGAAAACAGTTAACTTATGTCTGTAGAAATGACTTTTGAAATGCTCATTTCTGGATTCTAAACTGTGTTTTCTTATGAATTTCTTTTAGGCAAATCTTGAGGCTGACTGGTTAGATAAAATGTTAAATATCTCATATGAAAGAAATGGTGAATTCAGGAATTGAGCAAATATGTTTGACTTCTATTCCTCATTTAAATAATTTGAACAATTTTATTGCATTTTTCAAATTGTAGTCAATATCAATATAAACATCAAAACAGAATTCAATATAGAAAAAATGGTTAAGCTTGATTGAAGCTAAAACTAGACACATAACTCATTTTCAAACATGAAATGGATGAAATGACACTCATAAAAATGCTAATAATAATAATCCCTTAATAACATGCTATTATTCATAAAAATATTAAGATACTGGATAAAAAATCTGAAGATGTACCCATGCTCATAACTGTAATAATCTTGTCCATATTCCTGGCCAGGATCAATTCCAGACTCCATGGATAACTCCTATTATTCAAAGAGAGAAATCACATTTGAAAATAAATTATCACATTTCAGCTCAAAGTTTGTTTTCCCAACCTAGTGCTCGATGACTCTCAAAATGCTGCTGCCAAAATAATTTTAGTTACAAATGTTAGTTAAACATACTAAAGCACACACACACACACATATATATATATAGTCTGTAGCTATTTTACACAAAATTAATTTATGTTATTAGAACTTGGGAGGGGGAAAGTAAAGTTTTTTGAATGGTAAATCTGTCAAAGATTACAGATAAGCATATATCATTTGTTTTCAGATACTTTTTAAAACTATCAATAGACAGTTAATAGTTCAACCTATTTAACATATTATTAGTAGACTTTAGCGATGAAGAAAATTATAACATTATCTGTTTCATCACTGTTTCATCATCCTAGTAACATTTCTCTATTATCAAGAGCTCTTTGCTTCATCAAAACCTATTCTTAAGAAAGGATTTGAAAACAATCATTTATATATTAATAAAAATGTGCTAATATGTGACATATCTTCAAGGATGCTAATTATGAATTTAATTATTTTTCCTAAAAAAAGAAAGAAAAGAAAGAAATTTGTCAGACCACAGGCCCTTTCAAGGTTTCCAATTCTAAATTCCAGACTCTACTGATTTTTGTCATTCAACACTTAATGGGAAGATATTTTTCCTGAGTCATACATATAAAATTAGCTTTAAATAACTACTAAATTCAGTTTCACTAAATTTCTCTTTTTATTTTATTTTAACATTTAAATAAGTTGAACTGTCAAGGTTTTACCAAATTAATTGTCAATGAAATAAGAAAAGGAAACAAGAGTTTAGGTATCCACAGGAAAACCAGTGGAATATTATTTCTAATATCATATACTATTTATAAGAACTAATTTTGTTGATCCAGGTATAATATGTCAGGAAAACAAGTCCTCTGGGGATACTAATATATCACTTAAAAAGTATGGATATTCACAGCCTGCATGATGGAAAGAGAGCTAGCCCTAATTTGTGCTTTGTTTGGCAAACATCATTTTTAAAATGTGATTAGTTACTCAATTTCTAATCAGAAAATGCTGTTAAAAATCTGGATTTCTGATTTCTTTCAGAAAATATAAAGATAGCAACTCTGGGCTCATATTTTTATATGTCATGAATTTAGTTGGTGGTATTTTTCCCTACAGCAATCATGTTCTTTCCTGGTTACTGCTGTGTTCTCAACCAGAGTATTTTTACAACCACACTCACAGTCGCAATAGGGTGCCCCATTACTCTCTTCTTACATTGAATAAACTCTATTTACTTACATTACCTCCCTAGATTTTTATGAGCTTGCAACCCCTCTACTAAATGTACTATCTGTTGACTTTGCAGTTACAAATAGTTTGTGAATTCATTGCAAAGGAATCCAGTTTTGATGTTAAAATGGATTCAGTTTACTCATAAGACAAGTTAAAAGTAATATGTGTGTGTGTGTTTGTGTAGATCAGCAATACCATGCTGGGTAAGGGACTTGGCACAACTAGAACTCTCATATTCCGGAGAGATTATGAATTAGCAAAACCGTTTGGGAAAGGTTTGGGAATAATACTGAAGTAAAAATATACATTTCTCTTTTCACACAAATTCAATTTAACTTAGTCTATGTGCCCAATATAAATATGTAAAATTGTGCACCAAAATACATCTTTTATAACAGCCCCAAGCTGGAACTGATACCAAAGGCCATGAGATAAACACACGGCTACATCACACAATAGAGATGAATCTCCCTGACAGAATGATGAGCAAAAGAAGTCAGGTACAAAATGAAACATATGATTCTATATTATCCTATTTCTATAAACTTCAAAAACAGACAAACCTACCTGGTTATTACCAGTTAGGTGAAAATTTTTTTGTTAGCAATAATCATACTTTGGATAAACCGCATTTGGCTACAATATTGCTTCTGACAAACGGCTATTTTTAGAAAAGGAACTCCTTCCATTTGTGATGACAACATGAAATGGATCTTGAGGGCATTATACTCAGTGAAACAAGTCAGGCATACGAAACTATACGGTATTACTTATATTTGGAATCTAAAAACAATAGAAAACAAATTAAAAACTGAATTCACAGAAACAGAAAAATGATTACTGAGTAGAGAAAATGATGAAAGGTTTGTGAAAGTGCACAAACTTTCAGCTCTAAGGTGTATAAGGTCAAGCATCAAATGTAAAACATGGTGACTAGAGTTATAATCCTATACTGTACGATTGACATTTGCTCAGGGGGTACAACGTAAATGATCTCACAAAAAATAATGAGTAAAAATATAAGATAAATATGTGAGGACAGATACGTTAGACCTTTCACAGTATATGCATGCATGTGTGCGTGCTCAGTCATGTCCCCTCTTTGAGACCCCATGGACTATAGCCTGTCAGGCTCTTCTGTCCATTGGATTTTTCAGGCAAGAATACTGGAGTGGGTTACCATTTCCTCCTTCAGGGGATCTTCCCAACCCAGGGATCCAACACGCATCTCTTGCAACTCTTGCATTGGCAAGTGGATTGTCTACCACTGAGCCACCTGGGAAGCCCTTTCACAAGTGTATACATATATCAAAACACCAGAATGTACACTTGAAATATTTTACAATGTAATTTGTCACTTATACCTTGATAAAGCCAAAATTAACTATACGTATTGAATCCTCCTGCCAATGCAGCAGGTGTGGGTTTGGTTTCTGGGTTGGAAAGATCCCCTGAAGAAGAAAATGACATCCAATTCTAGTATTCTTGCCTGGGAAATCCTATGGACAAAGGAGCCTGGAGGGCTATAGTTCATGGGGTCACAAAGAGTTGGGCACAACTTAATGACTAAACAACAAAAACAGTTAAACATTTATCTTGGAAACAAAAGCTAGGTGAGTGTGAGTGAAAGGAGAAACAATATCTAAATGTTAATGTGGAGGGATTCTGGAGAGCTAGTAAGACATGAGACCTCTGTAAAAATTCATTTCATGGCACAATATAATTTTATGTCTGTATTTTTATTTCAAAAAATGTTTATTACAGGAAAAAGGTGTGAAATGAAGTCAACTCAGACCAATAAGAAACTGGGACAAAGTTAAAATCTAAATTTGACTTATTAAAATTAAATACTTAAAACAAAACAAAACAAAAAACTTTTTCATGCTGATAGGCTTAGACTTTTGAGGCATTCAAAATCCAATGTAATTATACTAATTTAGATGAAGCCAAAAGGTCTCAGAAGTAATACTTAACGTCTTGGCCAATGCACATTTAATCTAATGCATGGGAAGACTGAGCAAAGACTGCCAAATGCTTCTGAGGTTGAGATCTAAATGTCCATAAATGGAAGAATGTATTGATATGAAAAAAATGTGGTACATACATATAAGGGAGTATTATTCAGGCTTTAACAAAAAAAAAAAAAAAAGGAAGTCTTGTCATTTGCTACCTCATTGATGAAATAAGCCAGTCACAGAAGGACACATCCTACATGATCCCACTTACACAAGATATCTAAAATAGTCAGTCTTATAGAAACAGAAAGGAAAATTATGATGCCAAGGGATGGTGAAAGTGTTAGTGGCTCAGCCGTGTCCTACTCTTTGCAACCCCATGGACTGTAGCCTGCCAGGCTCCTCTGTCCTAGGAATTCTCAAGGCAAGAATACTGGAGTGGATTGCCATTTGCCTTCTCCAGGGGATCTTCCCAACTCAGGGATTGAATCTGAGTCTCTGGCATTGCAGGCAGATTCTTTACCATCTGAGTCACCAGGGAAGCCCCAGGCAGGAAATGGGGACGGGAGCAAATGTGAACTTGCTATTTAGCAGATATTGTTTCAATTAAGCACAATGAAAAAGTTTAGAGATTGCTATACAGCATTGAACTTACAGTTGACAATACTGTATTGTGCACTTAAAAGAGGAAAGATTTCAAAGTATGTGATCTTATGGCAATTAAAAACAAAAAAAGTTTTTAAAGTTAAATTTTAATAGCTTTTAGCAATAATGAAAAATATTTATGGAAATATATGCTACTGAAGGGGGTTCCCAGTGGTAAAAGTGGTAAAAGAACCTGCCTGCGAATGCAGGAATGGCAGAAAGGTATAGGGAAGACCCCTTGGGGAAAGAAATTACAACTTCTGTATTCTTGCCTCGCTAATCTATGTACAGAGGATCCTGGCTACAGTATATGAGGTCACAAAGAGTTGGCCATGACAGAAGCAACTGAGCACAATGTGACTGAGTGGATTTTAAATTTTAAAAGAATCAATTTTCTTTACAGACACGTACTTCTCTTTTTTCTTGACTGGTAAATAAAACTCAGGTCTTGTTAGCTAAATATATATATATCTGGCATCAAATGACTTTAAAAAAGTAACAGAAGGATGGAAGCAACTGGGGAGGAACCCACATACTCAATCATCAATTTAATCAATCTCTATAGGGAGAGATGAGAGCTGGTGAAAGTGAATGCTCTGAAAGGTCCCTCCTGGATACTTATATCACCTATTAAAGCATCATCTCTTCAGAAAAAGAGAAAATGGAGGAAGAACTCCACCATTAAGCCTGCCAGTCTCCTCTGTTCAAGGGATTTCTCCAGGCAAGAATATTAGACTGGAATGTCATGCCCTCCCCAAGAGGATCTTCCCAACCTAGGGATTGAACCCAGGTCTCCCACACAACAGGCAGATTCTTTACCAACTAAGCCACCAGGGAAGCCCTAAGATCCTGAGTCAGACTGAAAAGAAAAGTGGAATGTTGGTCTTTTTTGCTGTTCCATACAGTCCTTGTTGCCATTCCCATAGCAGGTGAATTATGCCAAGTATCTTACTAAAAGGTGCTTTTATGGGAAGATAAACTGCTTAATGTTATTTTTAAAATTCATTTTTGCTGACCACACAGAGAAGGCATATAATCAATCTAGTATCTTATTGACCAAATTGTAAGTGTAATGATGCACGAAAGTGAGAGTGAGAGTCACTCAGTTGTGTCTGACTCTTTGAGACCCCATGGATATATAGTCCACGGAATTCTCCAGGCCAGAATACTGGAGCAGGTAGCCTTTCCCTTCTCCAAGGGATCTTCCCAATGCAGGGATCAAACCCAGGTCTCCCACATTGCAGGCGGATTCTTAACCAGCTGAACCACCAGGGGAGCCTGCGCAGGCACAGGAGGGCCAAGAGAAGATACTTCATGTTCAAGGTCAGGAGGGGCGGCTGCGCTTTGCTGGAGCAGACGTGAAGAGATACCCCACTTCCAGGGTAAGAGAAACCCAAGTAAGATGGTAGGTGTTGCGAGAGAGCATCAGAGGGCAGAATATTGAAACCATAATCACAGAAAACTAGCCAATCTGATCACATGGACCACAGCCTTGTCTAACTCAGTGAAACTAAGCCATGCCATGTGGGGCCACCCAAGACGAGTGGGTCATGGTGGAGAAGTCTGACAGAATGTGGTCCACTGGAGAAAGGAATGGAAAACCACTTCAGTATTCTTGCCTTGAGAACCCCAGGTACAGTATGAAAGGCAAAATGACAGGATAGTGAAAGAGGAACTCCCCGGGTCAGGAGGTGCTCAATATGCTACTGGAGATCAGTGGAGAAATAACTCCAGAAAGAATGAAGGGATGGAGCCAAAGCAAAAACCATACCCAGCTGTGGATGTGACTGGTGATACAAGCAAGGTCCAATGCTGTAAAGAGCAATATTGCATAGGAACCTGGAATGTCAGGTCCATGAATCAAGGCAAATTGGAAGTGGTCAAAAAGGAGACGGCAAGAGTGAACAGGAACATTCTAGGAATCAGCTAACTAAAATGGACTGGAAGAGTGAATTTAACTCAGATGGCCATTATATCTACTACTGTGGGCAGGAATTCCTTAGAAGAAATGGAGTAGCCATCATGGTCAACAAAAGAGTCTGAAATGCAGTACTTGGATGCAATCTCAAAAACGACAGAATGATCTCTGCTCATTTCCAAGGCAAATCATTCAATATCATGGTAATCTAAGCCTGTGGCCCAATCAGTAATGCTGAAGAAGCTGAAGTTGAATGGTTCTATGAAGACCTACAAGACCTTTTAGTACTAACACCCCAAAAAGGTGTCCTTTTCATTATAAGGGACTGGAATGCAAAAGTAGGAAGTCAAGAAACACCTGGAATAACAGGCAAATTTGGCCTTGGAATACGGAATAAAGCAAGGCAAAGACTAATAGAGAGATACACACACTTTGCCAAGAGAACGCACTGGTTATAGCAAACACTGTCTTCCAACAACACAAGAGAAAACTCTGTACATGGACATCACCAGATGGTCAATACTGAAATCAGATTAATTATATTCTTTGCAGCCAAAGATGGAGAAGCTCTATACAGTCAGCAAAAACAAGACCGGGAGCTGACTGTGGCTCAGATCATGAACTCCTTATTGCCAAATTCAGACTTAAATTGAAGAAAGTAGGGAAAACCACTAGACCATTCAGGTATGACCTAAATCAAATCCCTTACAGTGGAAATGAGAAATAGATTTAAGGTCCTAGATCTGATAGACAGAGTGCCTGATGAACTATGGACAGAGGTTCATGACATTGTACAGGAGACAGGGATCAAGACCTTCCCCACGGAAAAGAAATGCAAAAAAAGCCAAATGGCTGTCTGAGGAGGCCTTATAAATAGCTGTGAAAAGCAAAGGAGAAAAGAAAAGATATAAGCATCTGAATGCATAGTTCCAAAGAATAGCAAGGAGGGATAAGAAAGCCTTTCTCAGCAATCATTGCAAAGAAATAAGAGGAAAACAACAGAATGGGAAAGACTAGAGATCTCTTCAAGAAAATTAGAAAAACCAAGGGAAACTTCATGCAAAGATGGGCTCAATAAAGGACAGAAATGGTATGGACCTAACAGAAGCAGAAGATATTAATTGATATCTAATTGATATCTACAGGACATTTCACCCCAAAACAATGAATTTCACATTTTTCTCAAGTGAACATGAACCTTTTCCAGTTTAGATCACATCCTAGGCCATAAATCTAGCTTTGGTAAATTCAAAAAAAAATTGAAATCATTCCAAGCATCTTTTCTGACCACAATGCATTACGATTAGATGTCAATTACAGGAGAAAAAGTATTAAAAAATCCAACATATGGAGGCTGAACAACATGCTGCTGAATAACCAACAAATCACAGAAGAAATAAAAAATGAAATCAAAATATGCATAGAAACAAATGAAAATGAAAACACAACAACGCAAAACCTGTGGAACACTGTAAAAGCAGTGCTAAGAAGAAGGTTCATAGCAATACAGGCATACCTCAAGAAACAAGAAAAAAGTCAAATAAATAACCTACCTCTACACCTAAAGCAACTAGAAAAGGAAGAAATAAAGAACCCCAGGGTTAGTAGAAGGAAAGAAATCTTAAAAATTAGGGCAGAAATAAATGCAAAAGAAATAAAAGAGACCATAGCAAAAATCAATAAAGCCAAAAGCTGGTTCTTTGAGAGGATAAATAAAATTGACAAACCATTAGCCAGACTCATCAAGAAACAAAGGGAGAAAAATCAAATCAATAAAATTAGAAATGAAAATGGAGAGATCACAATAGACAACACAGAAATACAAAGAACCATAAGAGACTACTATCAGCAATTATATGCCAATAAAATGGACAACTTGGAAGAAATGGGTAAATTCTTAGAAAAGTACAACTTTCCAAAACTGAACCAGGAAGAAATAAAAAATGTTAACAGACTCATCACAAGCATGGAAATTGAAACTGTAATCATAAATCTTCCAGTAAACAAAAGCCCAGGTCCAGATGGCTTCACAGCTAAATTCTACCAAAAATTTAGTAAAGAGCTAACACCTATCCTACTCAAACTCTTCCAGAAAATTGCAGAGGAAGGTAAACTTCCAAACTCATTCTATGAGGCCACCATCACACCAATACCAAAACCTGGCAAAGATGCTACAAAAATAGAAAACTACAGGCCAATATCACTGATGAAATAGATGCAAAAATCCTTAACAAAATTCTAGCAAAGAGAATCCAACTACACATTAAAAAGATCATACACCATGACCAAGTGTGCTTTATCCCAGGGATGCAAGGATTCTTCAATATCTGCAAATCAATCAATGTAATACACCACAGTAACAAATTGAAAAATAAAAGCCATATGATTATCTAAATAGATGCAGAGAAAGCCTTTGATAAAATTCAACATCCATTTATGATAAAAACTCTCCAGAAAGCAGGAATAGAAGGAACATACCTTAACATAATAAAAGCTATATATGACAAACCCACAGCAAACATTATCCTCAATGGTGAAAAATTGAAAGCATTTCCCCTAAAGTCAGGAACAAGACAAGGATGCCCACTTTCACCATTACTATTCAACATAGTTTTGGAAGTTTTGGCCACAGCAATCAGAGCAGAGAAAGAAATAAAAGGAATCCATATTGGAAAAGAAGAAGTAAAACTCTCACTGTTTGCAGATGACATGATCCTCTACATAGAAAACCCTAAAGAGTCCACCAGAAAGTTACTAGAGCTAATCAATGAATATAGAAAAGTTGCAGGATATAAAATCAAAATACAGAAATCCCTTGCATTCCTATACACTAATAATGAGAAAATAGAAACACAAGGAAACAATTCCATTCACCATTGCAACAAAAAGAATAAAATACTTAGGAATATATCTACAAAAGGAACTAAAGACCTATATATATAAAACTATAAACACTGGTGAAAGAAATCAAAGAGGACACTAATAGATGGAGAAATATACCGTATTCATGGATCAGAAGAATCAATGAGTATACTACACAAAGCAATCTATAGATTCAATACAATCCCTATCAAACAACCAACAGTATTTTTCACAGAGCTAGAACAAACTCACAATTTGTATGGAAATACAAAAACCTCGAACAGCCAAAGCAATCTTGAGAAAGAAGAATGGAAATGGAGGAATAACCTGCCTGACTTCAGTCTCTACTACAAAGGCACAGTCATCAAGACAGTATGGTATTGGCAAAAAGACAGAAAAATAGATTAATGCAACAAAATAGAAAGCCCAGAGATAAATCCACACACCTATGGACACCTTATCTTTGACAACAGAAGCAAGAATATACAAAGAGAAAAGACAATCTCTTTAACAAGTGGTGCCGGAAAACTGGTCAACCGCTTGTAAAAGAATGAAACTAGAACACTTTCTAACACCATTCACAAACATAAACTCAAAATGTATTAAAGATCTAAACATAAGACCAGAAACTATAAAGGTCCTAGAGGAGAACATAGGCAAAACACTCTCCGACATAAATAATAGCAGGATCCTCTATGACCCACCACCTAGAATATTGGAAATAAAAGAAAAAATAAACAAATGGGACCTAATTAAAATTAAAAGCTCTGCACAACAAAGGACACTATAAGCAAGGTGAAAAGACAGGCTTTAGCATGGGAGAAAATAATAGCAAATGAAGTAACTGACCAAGAACTAATTGCAAAAATATACAAGCAACTCCTGTAGCTCAATTCCAGAAAAATAAATGACACAATCAAAAAATGGGCCAAAGAACTAAACAGATATTTCTCCAAAGAAGACATACAGATGGCTAACAAATACATGAAAAGATGCTCAACATCACTCATTATCAGAGAAATTCAAATCAAAACCACAATGAGGTACCATTTCATGCCAGTCAGAATGGCTGCTATCCAAAAATCTAAAGCAATAAATGCTGGAGAGGGTGTGGAGAAAAGGGAACCCTCTTACACTGTTGGTGGGAATGCAAACTAGTACAGCCACTATGGAGAACAGTGTAGAGATTCCTTAAAAAACTGGAAATAGAACTGCCTTATCCAGCCATGAAATTAAAAGATGCTTACTCCTTGGAAGAAAACTTATGACCAACCTAGATAGCATATTAAAAAGCAGAGACATTACTTTGCCAACAAAGGTCCATCTAGTCAAGGCTATGGTTTTTCCAGTGGTCATGTATGGATGTGAGAATTGGACTGTGAAGAAAGCTGAGCGCCGAAGAACGGATGCTTTTGAACTATGGTGTTGGAGAAGACTCTTGAGAGTCCCTTGGACTGCAAGGAGATCCGACCAGTCCATCCTAAGGAGATCAGTCCTGGATGTTCATTGGAAGGACTGATGCCGAAGCTGAAACTCCAATACTTGGGCCACCTCATGCGAAGGTTGACTCATTGGAAAATACCCTGATGCTGGGGTACTGGGGGCAGGAGGAGAAGGGGATGACAGAGGATCAGATGGATGGATGGCATCACCGACTCGATGGACATGAGTCTGAGTGAACTCTGAGACTCGGTGATTGACAGGGAGGCCTGGTGTGCTGTGATTCATGGGGTAGCAAATAGTCGAACATGACTGAGCGACTGAACTCTAACGATGCAAAAAACAGAAAAAAATTTACTACCATTACTGAATTTCTTCCCACTATGCCCCAGTTGTTGAGTTAGAGGTTTATATATTTTATATTACTGCCAACATCCCATAAAAGATGAAATCAATGAGCATAAGGAGGATGTGTAGTTTGACTAACGCTTTATATACAGTAACTGGCATTTGGATTTCAACTCTGAGGTATCTGATTCAACAATCTATGGAGAAGTATTCACATAAATTTTTAATTTATTATTTTTTTAATTTTATGGTATGTGGGATTTTAGTTCCTTGACCAGTGATTTAACCCAAGTCCCCTGCATTGGAAGGTAGATTCTTAACCACTGGACTACCAGAGAAGTCCTTCTATGGAAATTTTTTATAAAATTCCTAACATTTGAATATTTCTGCCACTGACCTCTCAATTTGGGGAGTGAATTCTATCCACAAAATGCCTGTCTTTAGCAAAGTTAAGATTCTATTGTTGAGAAGTAGCAATAAACAGAGTACTTTTTTTAAGTGGAGATTATAAAATTTTACATTTTCCAAAGGAAGAAGGTATTTAAAATTTCCATTACTTTATTTCTTTCAATTTAGGAAGTATATAAAGTAATAAATAAATAAAAATGACATGCATTTATTATATAACTCAAAATATATTTTCTCATTGCAGGAGAAAATTTCATAAGGTATTTTAAAATAGACTGCCCAAAGACAGTATTCTGAATCACATTTCAATGATTAAAGTCTGTTTATCACAACCAAGTTTCTACCTTTGTTATCTCAGCATGGATGTCACCATTATTTCTCAGATTTTCCCTGACCTAAATCTGATCTCAAGAACAGTTCTGATGAATCTAGACTCACTGACAAGCAGCAGATCAGGTTCATGACTTGTCTCATTTAATGCTTGTTTGCCTTTAATATAAACAAAGGTCTTATTTACCTGATTTCCAGAGAGTGAAGCTAAAAATTTGGAACTTCAGTCACCAGAAAGCAGAAGGGAGTTGAGTTGCTTGCTTATTTGCTTATTTGATCTCATTTAAAACCACCTTTTCTTTGCCTTATAAAATTATGTCATGCTGTAGCCACACACTCTTGCCCACATGTGAAATAGGCCTCAAAGTCACATTAAGTATGTTGAAGACTCAGTGAAGGTAGAAAAGAAAAAGAAAATTGATACCTCTGGTTTAAGAAGAGAAGGCCTCAGCAGTTGTTGTTGCTGCCAAAGGAAATTAGAATAGAAAAAGGTTTAGGAAATAATTCAGGTGGAAAAAGTAGATTATGATTGAAAAGAGAGAAAAAAAGGTCACAGCTTAAAACCGGTTACCTTGGGATACAATTTATTAGTCATGTGATAGCTATTAACAGCATTAAGTGATATTTTGACTATTTATTTTGGAACATAATTAATGTGCTTTAATTTCATCATTGTTTCAATTAACATCAAACTTAATAATCTTAATAAATAAAAATCTATAAATATTTTTTTGGGTTAAGCTACATAGCAAAAGAGTCATTTACGGTTCTGAAGAATTTTAAGTATTACACAATTCATTTTAACAAATTTAACCTTGTTTTAAATTGTCCCTCTTTTTCTCCCCAGTCACATTTATATACAATCAGGTTCATTAGGAAGAAGGGTAGGGCACACAAAAAAATGATATGGTTCTAATGAATTTATCATTATATTCAAGACATGCTCTCATTTTTCATTTTTACAAAACGTGGATTGTTTGAAGTCAAGATTTAAACATGTTTTCAGAAATTCTTCTGTGATTAAGGAAATTGTTCTTCCTTAGTTTTTGGAGACCACTTCTCACTGCCTCCTCACTTTACTCACATTTTTTAAAATACACTTTCTACTGATCTGTTTCATAATAATCTGTACTATAACTAGTTGAAAACATACACAGATTCAAATTTTGGCTTCTCAACTCTTGAAGGGAATGGTTATACAACATAAGTCATAAAGTAAGCATTGGGAATGTAGGAAGAGAAGTTCTAGGAAATAACCCTACCAGTGAGCCAACTGCTTAAAATGGCCAATAGAACAACTGTTTGACAGAAGCGATAGATATTCCACAGTACAGATGTTAGTATGACAGTACAGTTAAGGTATTCACTTAAAGGGGTAGGAGGTTGAAGTTAGAGATATTCTGATTCAATCTGTAAGCTGTTATAATTATCCCTGAAAATCATTTTTTTGTTAAATGCATTCATTTTGATTTTTAAATAATCTAGGACTTATGCATTCTAAACCATTAGCCAATCAGGGCATATGCGTATTTCATTCTCTTTACTGAAGAGCTATATGCTAACTCATACTAAATTTTCAGTAACTCATTGATAGTACCACTTACAGTGTAGTTCACCAAATACTATTGGTCAGAATACCCAGTATCTTCTCTGCAGACCAAGAGTCAAATTAACACAAAAAGCCATACAATAGTCTGACTTGTTTTTAACTCTAAAAGCTCAAAAGTTGTAAAAGTGAATATTGGACTGATTTTTTAAAAAGTTTCTAAATTAGAAACAGTGTTCTAGCTTAGATTTATAGCCTTAGAAAAAGGAATTTGGGGGGATGTCACAATATGGAGTGATAATAATTCTAGAAAATAGAAATTTAGCTTTGAAAAGGTAAACAGTTTATCTGTGTTCACTTATTGGCTTAAAACCTAGAACAAAGAAGCAACAAACATATAAGAAAATAAATAGCAAAACATACTTATAAGTTTTTTTTAAATAAACAGAAATACCCTAGTCTTGAAAGAGTGTAAATCAGTTCTGCCTGTAACATAAATATTTTTCCAGTAACCTTGATGTAACATAGCACCATAAAACCCTTACCTCTGATGTATAACCTCTCCTGCAAGGCAGAAATGAAGAAATCAGTATTAAACACCCTGGATTTACAGATAAAATAGAATTATAGATGAAGGTAATTTAAGAAAATCATAGAAAAATTGAGAAGGTGATTTTTTCTCAAAAATTGTCTCAGGAGAAATATATTTTATGGCAGTATCAAAACAGGAAGATCAAGATTTTATGCCTACATTATTAAACACCATTATCACTCCAGACTCTCATGCCATCTGAAAACTAAACAATACACAATCTGTATTGACTCTGTTATGATCAGTTAGATTAAAAATATTCTACATCATGTCTGTCCTAGACCAGTCTTGATATGTGTGATACTCATTTGGGGAAAAGATATGCTTGATACATGAAAAACATATTGGCACAGGACAAAAAATATTACCTCCATGGCTAGAACATATTCTTCCAAATGTTTGTAAGGTTTTTTGTTTTGTCAAATTATTCTAAAAATAATAAATGCAAAATAATGACTAGTCTTTACATGCCAATTATGTTACTAGACATGACATGAAAAAGATTTTAGAAATATAATAGCCAAGCATTCAATATTACATAGAGATTTATGTAGTTAAATGGACTATAAGTTGTTGAAACATTTGACTGTACTTGAGAGGGAAAAAAGTATGGAATGTTTTCAATGTCATTAATTATGAAGATTTTTATTTATTATTCATTAAACACTTGACCTAAAGTATTACACTAATGCTGTTGACCATGCTATATGAAATTAATAAACAACTGCAATGAAAATTTACTATGAACACTCTCTAAAGTCCAGCAAAAGAATCTGTAGAAAATTTATTTAAAATATTCCAAGGACTTTATAAGATAAATCTGCTTATTTGAATACATCTTAAGTGATTATAAGGCATTGTTGGTTTAATAATGGTTATCTAGTTGGTAATAATGGTAATCTAATGCTTATACACATATATTGCTGTCAGCAATTTATTGCAATAGTTCTGTCTTATCTGTGGTTATCTATCTGTGGTTTCAGTTACCCGTGGTCAACCATGGTCCAAAAACATTAAATGGAAAATTCTAAAAAGAAATTTGGTATGTTTTAGACTGCATTCTGAGTAGCATTATGAAGTCTCACTCCATTCTTCTGTATCCCTCCCAGAACATGAGTGGTCTCTTGGTCCAGTATTTGAGATTTCAGGCATCCATTGGAGGTCTTGCAGGATGCTTATGTTGTATGGTTAAATAGGGGGATGATAACCTTAAAGCATTTAAAAGTTGAGACATTTTCAACTTTTACTCAATTTGTATGTTTTAGAGATATATAAAGTTGAGAGCTCCTACTTAGGTTTTAATAATGACTCGAGTCATAGCCAATAAAACCTATATTTCATTTTCTAGGATATTTAAATTGCCTCTTTTCATTGGCATTACATTCCATAAATGTAGGAAATAAAATATCAGTAGATGAACTATACTATTTCCATTAACCTTTTTCTTGCCTTTTATTTGGCTATTTGTATTGTTTTGTCTTATCTCAAAGGCAAAACATAACTCAGAAAAAGTAAACAACAGAATCAATATGTATAGTTATCTGGTATTTTCAATGAACATGACTTCTTATTAATCCTTATAAAACCATTCATATGACACTCATGCATCTTTTCATGTAGTTTATATCTAATATGTATTAATTTTTCATTTTATACTCTTTGTATGTATTATTGTTTATTTTTAACAATAAGGAAAGTGTATGTTAACAAGTTATAACTTTTAATAAGGTACCTAATAATTTCTTCTGCACTAACTGAATCATAATAAATGCAGAAGAAAAAACGATATTCTTTTTTGGAGGTTTGCTGTCAGGTTGCGTGAGCTTAGGGGTTGTGGTGAGGAATAATATTTTGAGTGTATACCAGAATATTTTTAGATCTCAAGTAGAAGATGCTTTAATTGACTTTATGATGAAGGAAACTTCTACATATAATGTGTCAATGAAAGACTAGATTAAACATAAAACACGGGAATGGATGTTTCATTTGCAAAGTATGAAATATTAATAACAATTTAAAATTATAAAAAGGTTATGAAAAAGGACAAAGTAACAATTTAATAAGGCTATATACCTACATAAAATTGTTATTTGGACTTCTTATATTCTTTGGTAATCATTTGGAGATTTAATTATCAAATAATTCTAAGGCATTATCAAGAAATTTCTTTTCCATTTCCAATGGCTGATACAAAATAGCATGAAGACACACACTCACATTAAAGGTTTATGCAGTTGTCAAGAATACCTTGTCAGAGTCCGCCAAATAGCACAAGTTCTCATGCATATGACCAGCTGCCAACAAAAACTCCAACTGAAGTTTTTCAGTGAAAGAGAGAAAAAAATCATGTTCAAGAACCCCAGGAAAAAAATTGCTGTTGATTTGGATGAAAAGAATCTGAAGCAGAGGATCTAATGAAAATAGATAACTTTATAGTCTTTTATTTGATATCATTAACTGGGGTGCTAGATCGAATTCTTGAAGAAATTTCACATGATATGAGTTAAACAAAACCTATGAAATGATGCATTCATTGTAGGGCTCTAGATCTAAATTAATATACTTAAAATGGCAATTATCAAGAGGACTTTGCCTATATTTTGGAGTTGTGTTTTCTCTGTGCAGACATATCACCTAAAATATTAAAACCGGAGCATATAATAAACAATTATGCTTGTATTCAAAGTGAGGATTTCCAGTAAGTAAAATTTATTCCGTGTGTGAGATGGAAAAAACAAAGTAATTACTTGATGGTTGAAGATAGCTTTCATTAGGATAGCAAGATGGTACTTAGCTTAGTTGGTGACTTTAAGAATTTAACAAGTTGAGCTCTAAGATATAAGAACAACTATTGAAATTTTTTAGAGTATAAATTATTTTCTTTGCCTAAAATAAAGAGGAAAGACATATATAAAACTGGTGACAGTTCACCAGATATATTTCTTCTTGATTTCTATTTAAATTTTTTATATTTCATTCATGTTTACAGGCTAAATTTGGATGATTCATCCATAGCAATTAAAAGTAACTAGGAGGGGAATATATGTATATCTATAGCTGATTTACACTGTTGTACAGCAGAAACTAACACAACACTAAAACAACTATACCCTAATAAAAACTAATTTTAAAAAAAGTACCTAGGAATAAAACCAATTATGCACTTTAAAAAATTTTAGTAGACAATCATGTTTTATATTATTGATAGACAATGAAAAATATAATTTTTAATGATTAAATAGTAACTAAATTCATACTAGATAAACTCTGTAGGTATTTAGCTAACTTTCTTTTAATGAAACTGATTAGAATTTATTAAACCGGAGATAAAGATTATTTTTGAAGGAGACTCAGATAAAATTATAATTAAGGAATGATATAATAATGTGAACAAGCAAAGCTAAAGAGCAATTTATAAACATTAGTGGGAACAATGAAATGTCTTACAAAAGTCAACAATTTAAGATTTATTTCCATTATAAAGAAAGGAAGAGAAAACACAATGGGAAATAAATAGAATAAGACAGCAATTGAAAAAAGTAAAAGATTTATCAAATGTATAAGCATACTAGTAAGATAAAAGCAAGCCAGAGTAAAGGATGTTCTTATAAGAAAACAGATGTCTACATCTATACCTGAGATTTATTTTGGAATATCATAATGTCTGTCATCTCCTACATTTTTAGATACATAACATTTTACTTTGGTATATTTCTTCTTACCAAATACATAGGCTTCAAGGAAATAGCAGAACATATGATATCATTTTTTAGCTTATTTGTAACAGTCTGCTGTCTTCCTGGAACACTCATATAAACTATGATCAAAAGTAAATGTAAAACTTAACATGATAAACAAGCCATTGGTTTAAATTGGATATCTAACTTTCATGCCCATATATACCAACTGAAAAATAGATTGAAATTACTTACTTTTTAAATAAATGTAGACAAATAATGCTACTTCGTAGTTAAGAAAGTTAAGGGAACTCTATAATATGAGTTAGTAATGATGAGATTAATAATCTTTTAAATTAAAAATGAGGAAAAACCAGCATTGCATTGAATTTAGGGTAAAAGAATAGTATCTTCTTTAATGTCCAAATTTGCCTCCACTAGAAGGTTATGGTCAAGAAAAGAGTTGTCCATTTAAAACTAAAAAAGAAACATTACAGTGAAGTAGTAGAATGACTGTGAGACTGTTTTTCAATTCCTTCAACAATATTGTGCAAATTCTCCTGGTTTTATTCAGATGTCATTTCCGTATTTGTTGTCTCTGAAGGACAACTCATTTGAAGTTTGGAGAGTTGTGCTGGTGGATTATTTTTTTCTATTTGGCTGTACATGTTAGCCACTGACTTTTCCAGTTCTGCTAAGTTTTTTACATGTTTGAGAATGCCTTTTGGTTCCCTTTGAGGATTTGCATTACACAGTGTTGTTGATGTTGACAACTGTATCATAGAGGATTTCACTTCCTTGGCTGGTGTCACATTGACAGTACGTTCAATAGCTGGTGTAAACGCACACGTGGTGGATGGAACTGACATTGAAGGAGGCAGTAACGAAGGACGAGGAGGAGATGCTGGAGGAAGAGGGGGAAGTGAAGGTAGAAAAGGTGGAGGAGAAGTAGAGGAAGGAGGAGAGGGAACAGAAAGTAGAAGATGTGGAGGAAGAGGAGGTGGATTAGAAGGAGGAAGACTGGACACAGCCAAAGGAGTAAGGATATGAGGCGTAAGAGGAGGAGAAGGAAGAGGAGGAGGAGGGGGAGGACAAGAAGGAGGAGGGGGAGGAGAGGTTTTTGGTGGACAGGGAAGATTTTCAAAAATGTCTGTTTTGGTTTCAAACGTCATCAAACAAGTAGGTGTCTCTCTGCTAAGGAACTCAGAATTTAAAATGCAAGGCATTGAAGGAGAAAGTTCCAAGGAACAGTCAGCAGGAGAAACAACCACATTAGGTTCTGATTTGAGTCCCACAGTCCTCGAAACAGTTGGCAAAGTGGAGAGAGAGCAGTGAGACCAAGGAGAGGAAAGCGAAGAGTCTGAAGGTAGAGACTGCAACTGCTCCGTTCCTTTTATAGTCGGTGATTCACTTTCCCCTGTTTCCTCTTTTTCTGTTACATCTGCATCTTCGACTGTAAGCAAGGGACTACGGTTACCTCTTTCGTTTGGATTGGTTCCAGTGCTTTCATTTTCAGCTTTTTGCCTGTTGCTTTGCCACTGCTTTAGAGCTATGGTTTCTGATCTATCAGGAAGTTCCCACATTGGTCTCCTAGGTAAGCAGGTTGGGCGATTCCACATCCTCTGAATCTTTTCCCTTGGGCCCCTCAGAAACTCATTCTTGGCTTGTGTTTTGGGTAAAAATGACTTAACAAAATCTGTTCTTAGTAAAAAGTCTGAATTTGTTGATCTTTGATCTGTGTATTCCTTGTAAATGGTACTGTGGGCATTTAAGGCATCCTCACCAGACATCAGTGTGAAATCTCTTGCAGACCTGGGCCAGCTGTTCTTAAGAGATCCATCTACGTGAGTCTGCTTGTGAGCCTCAACAGTGCGGGAAGAAAAGCGCTGATGTTTCCTGTCTTCTGAGACTGATTTATTTTCCCTGCTTTGTTGGAAATGGTAGAGAAGGAAAAGACTTGAAAGAAAAGAAGATAATGAAATGTAAGGAAACAGGTAGTGAAATAGCTTTCATGAGAAAGATGTTTTTATGGTTCTCATTACTACTTCAAAATATAAAAGGCCAAATAACACTAATCTACTGAAGCAAGCCGTTACTTTGATGTTTCTGTTCTCAAAAAGTCAGGCCAGGAAAAGCTAGAGAGCTGGGAGTAGCATGAAGAAGTTTCATTAAAAAAAAATGTGTCAATCCACACACTGATTTTCTTTCTCTCTTTCTTTTTTTAGTTAGTTTGATACAGTGAAGTTTCCATGACCACACATAACAGTTCTCTCAAGTATAAATCACAAGTTTCCAAGTTACAGAACAACATGTTGGGCAGTGGCTTTATATCCTTTGCCTTGGTTAAGACTGATCAGAATTGACTGTTTTAAGGAATGGAACCTTAGCTGTATCTGATTCAGTACCTGCTCATTGTCTCTTATCTTAGTAATTCTGTCCTGGAGTTAAAAGTACTCTCCTATATGAGATAAAGCTTGCAAGAGAATACAGAAAGATGTTCTGCTCTCCAGATTAAGAGAATTAGTCTCCAGACAGATGGGACGGTTTCTCTCACAGAGTTCTAAATCACAATTGAAAAATTGTATTTAAGAATCTTGACAGAGATTATTTTCTTCCATTTTAATTTTATGCTTAATGATTCAAAAAGCACTATAAATATTACAAATAAGAAGGGAGACTTTTGGATTTCTTTTGAACATGATACAGATCAAATTTTAGGCCACACTTTAATGAAAACATATACTATTATAGTGATAGTTTTGATATCACTGAAAGACTTGCTCAGACATGGTCACTGAATTACAGTGACTGTGAGTCATAAATAAAATGGAATAAGTCAAAGAGCACAAATAAGTGTCTCCAATGAGAGCACTGGGACCCTTCTCCCAGAAAGACAGGGAGACTTGGGGTTTTAAATAGTCTTTCATTCGACTTTGCTTCTCAAGCTCAGAGTAACCAATTCATTTTTATCATCATTTAATATTTACGCACATAGTATAGATGAAATCAAAGTAATTTTTAATTAAAATGTAAAAGCTACATTGAAAAATCAGGATGAAAGGTGAGACAATATAATGATATATAATTATTGTGTCATTTGGCAAAAATGCAAACTGCAAGAGAGAATTCTCACAGGTGGTCAGGATCTCCTGAATAATTCAGAAAGTGGAGACAACTTGGATTAAACAAACAGCAACTGCTTTTCAAAATCACAAAAAGTAGTCTTTAAAAATCTGGTTGACATATAGCAGTTGTTTCTGTGTAAATACATTCTTGGATTTATTTTTCTTGGAAAGAACTATCTATTCAATGATACCACCTCATTTTTGATGGAAAGATATCCATAAATATTTTTAATAAAAACAAAGAGAATTTTTAAACTTTTCTTCATAAGCAGACATACTATCACTGGGAATACATTTAAACTCATGCAATTTCAAGATATAAAGAAGGAATGTAGTATAGAAAATATAACTTTCTTTTTAAAAGTAAATGTACAGTAAAAGATGAAGATTACTGTATATAGAGCAAAACAGCACTTAGTCTATTCTATTGCATCTTTATTTTTTCTAATGCCCTTGTATTAGAATGATATTATTTACTTACTTATGCCTATGTATCCACAGGTGAGAAAGAGAAAACATGTGATAGAAAAAAAAAGTTTTAACTATAGTTAAATTGAGATGGTTATGAAAATATTAACAAGAATATGCTTTATACTTAATACTCATATCAAAAGAGAAGATGTATGTGTCATATTTTTATTTATTAATATGACTAATTTTAATAATGCTTTAGATAAAATCATATGACATTGATTTGGTTGTCTTATGACATAAAATTACATCTAGCTATCTATTGGGTTGGTTGAAAAGTTCATTTGGTTTTTTCCATAACATCCTATGGAAAAATCCAAATGGATTTTTTGCCCAGCCCAATTTCTCCTATACACAGTTAAATTCACCTCTATTAAACATGCTACTGCTGCTGCTAAGTCACTTCAGTCGTGTCTGACTCTGTGCGACCCCATAGATGGCAGCCCACCAGGGCTCCCCCGTCCCTGGGATTCTCCAGGCAAGAACACTGGAGTGAGTTGCCATTTCCTTCTCCAATGTTAAACATGGGTGATTCTATTAAACATGGGTAACTTCAATTCTAAAACGGAATTTTAAAAATGAGATTCTAAGAATTGCTTCTATGTCTGAAGTGAACAATTTGTCCACATTGATTTATAAAGAAGACATAAGTCTCATTTAGAAGGAATATGACTTCTACAGAGTTAATATTCAGTCTACACTAAGTTGTTAATTATTTGTGAAACTTTTTTTTTCCAAGGTACCCTTTGTCTTTTTAAAAAATAGTTGATTATAATTCATTTGAAGATAGCTTATTTTATAGTAGTTTATGACTAGAATTTTTGCAAAAAGTTTTTGAATAGATAATTTAAACATTTGTCAAAGACCATTAAACATGTAAAACGTAAAAACTTCAACAAACAGAAATAGGAATTGCAAAATCCTCTACTATCTATTACAATTTTTCAAATAAAAATAGTCCCTAAGCGTTGCTCTTTGAAAATTATCACCACCTCACTGACTGATTCCCGGTGATGTTATAGTATTCCTGTTTTGTTAAATAGAAATTAGTATATAACCCTTGCTAATTTCAAATAAAGCACATTCAACTTTACACATAAATCTTTTGTTAGTTTTGAACGTGTTTAGAATCAAATCTTATTGGCTCAATTCCAACATTCACCAATAATTGAAAAAGAAACCATCGTTCCAACTTATACAAAAGGAAAAAAAAATATTTAAAACATTAATCCTATATCATTACTCCAGAAGTAGCATGTGAGGCATTAAGTTCTGTTAAATTCAACTTTAGCATTCAGTTTTAGTATTTTAAAAACTATTTTCAATATAACCTATATAATAGTTAATAATATTGATACCTAGGTTTTCATACAATTTTCCCATTAAAAGATAAATTTCATAATTTTTGAGGCTTGCTTTATTCCTACTAGTAAATGCTACAAATGTAACACAGTAGAATTTGTTTTAGTCCCTCAATTCCACCAAATTTCAGTTAATAATAGTTTTCCTGGATTTAATTTAGTCATATTCAAAATTTTATAATATCCTTGGTTGTTTTGCATTTCATGTTGATATATCTTGAATTTTTTTTTTAAATATGGACAAGTTGCTGCTGCTGCTGCTAAGTCGCTTCAGTAGTATCCAACTCTGTGCGACCCTATGGACAGCAGCCCTTCAGGCTCCACTGTCCACAGGATTCTCCAGGCAAGAATATTGGAGTAGGTTGCCATTTCCTTCTCCCAATATAGTCAAGTTAAATATCTTCAAAAGGAATCAGGTTTGAGGTAGCATCATTAAAGACACTATAAAGCCATAAAATCTTTTAGGAATAATTTAAATAATTTAAATTATTAGGAATAATTTTTCAAAATGATGATTTAATATTGATTAGCAATTCCAAATAGTCCAGGAGAAATACTGTTATAACAGCATTCTCATTTGAGAGAAATATAATGAAAAGAATATTCCTAAGTTATTATATATGTGATATTAATTATTTTCATTCAGATTTTAATTCTATTTTATAACATCTTAAAATAGTATCTTAGAAAAGTCTATTATTTTAGACCATAGAGTGGACTTTTGATTACCAAACAGGAGTCGGCTTTTGGTACCAAACCAGGAATTACTATTTTATGACTGTGCTTTATTTTCCTCATTTTTTATGAGAAAAATATTTTCATAATTTTTAATTTGGGGGAAAATCCTTGATTCTGAAGATTTAGAAATTAAATATAATGCTCAAGCTACTCATCTGCAAATGTCTCCTCAAATTGAAAACTTCTTTCCTGTTACTCAGTTTTTATTATTATTATTATTAATGTTCTTTTGTTAGTTTTTTGGTTATTACTCTCCAATTGAACTTTCTTAGGTCTTCATCTTAACAGTTTTATGTTAAAAATGTAATAAACAAAATAGGCTGTAAGCAGTATTTCCACATCAAGTTGAAATTTAATACTCACCACACAGCATCCATCAAAACCCATTTATTTCTAGATGTCCCTGAAAGGTCTACTTACATCGTGCTGTCCCCGAGTTCTTCATAGAGATGAGCACCGGGAGGCGGCGGGGGTGGCGGGGGCATGGCCACTGGTGTCGGGGCTGGCGCTGCTGGTTTAGCCGCCGGCAGGGCAGACTGGATTCGAGCTGTCTTGATGCACTCAGCTTGGCGTCTTTGGTAAAGTAAGGAGGTTTTGTAAGACTCATTTTAGAAATCATATATTTATCAATCGGCTACCTTTCAATAATAAAGTCCAGTTATCAGAGGAACTCAAAATTTTTTACACAAATATTTGAACTTACTAAGTAATAAAATTATAAAAGCGTTCCTACAGAGTATCATTTACTTAAACCCCCTTCTCCTTAGTTCTTTAAAATGTTTAGTCCTTGAAAAATGGTAAATTCAGTAGAAACATTTGCAAATTAAGTTAAATGGTAATATTAAATGGAGAAGGAAAAATATTTATAACATGTGATTTATAATTGGTGGTTGTTTAATGGATGTCTTTCATAATAAGGCATGTAAAAGATACATATACATGCTGTTATTTCAATTGTGTCGAACTCTTTGCGACCCTCTGGACAATAGCCTGCCTGGTTCCTCTGTCCATGGGATTCTCCAGGCAAGAATACTGGAGTGAGTTGCCATGCTCTTCTCTAGGGGATTTTCCTGACCAGGGAATGAGCCCAGGTTTCTTATGTCTCCTTCATTGTCGGGTGGGTTCTTTACCACTAGCTCTACTTAGGAGCCCATAGAAGATATACAATCGGCTTTTATTATTGGTCTTCCATCTATTTAAAGAAAAGTTATTTTGTTTAAAAATTATTTTAAACCCATTTTAGATACTACAGGTACTGTGTAGAGGTGCATGTTTAGGAGAGATTTGGTTAGCTTTTATTTTCTTTGGATTCCAAGGAATGCCTGTGATTCTTGCATTAGAGCAAGGCTGCTCTTTTTGACTTTCCTGGATACTGATGTTAATTCTTGCCTCAAAACCGAAATCCCAAAGGGTGGCAGATATCAGGGCAAACTTTTTCCCATTTCTTCCTCTTGTATCCATTTGTCTAATACTAGTTTAATTCTATATACATAAACCGCAAGGGCTTCTCTTGTGGCTCAGACAGTAAAGAATCTGCCTAAATGTGGGAAACCTGGGTTCGACCCCTGGGTTGGGAAGATCCACTGGAGGAGAGCATGGCAACCAACTCCAGTATTCTTGCCTGGAGAACCCCCATGGACTGAGGAACTTGGCAGGCTATAGTCCACAGGGTCACAGAGAGTTGGACATGACTGAGCAACTAGGCACACACACACAGACACAAACCAAAGGACGTGCAACTAAAAACTAGTTCAGATATAAAATACAAATATGAAGTAGAGAAATAATACCTGGTTCTGGGCAGGCTGACTACTTTATTAGCATTATCTGTTTTTTTTCTTTTCATATCACATAAAATCATATGCAACATATTAGTAATTATACTTACACTTTAAACCTGTTTGGGAAAGCAAATGAATAGGAAAAAATGAATAAGAAAAAAAGAGAAAGCTACATGAGAAACACTGCATTCATAATATTTTAACATCTGAATTAATCTAAATTATGAATAATTTATGGGTTAAACTCATAATAACACAGACTTAATGACATTGTAGGATAATTAAGTCTTTCAATTCAGAAAGTGAAAATGGTAAGCACTTTATTATTACTGTCACCGTCCTACAAGCTGTTAAAACATTTATTGCAGGAAAACAAAGAAACTAGTTAGAATAGGAAACACTGGATTAAAACATGCATATGTGAGTTTTTCCTCTGATAGAGAAATGGAATATTAAAGATGCTCTGATCTTTATAACTGGCATTTTGGTTTACTATGCTTGAAGACTATTAAAGAAATGGAGTCAGGCAGCAAGCCCCAGTTATACTCGTCCTCACTTTGAAGCTGAAGCTAGAATTGGAAGGTGACAAGCTTGGATACTAAATTTATGACACTTTCACATTTGACTCATAGTTTTCCATCCACAGCAAATTTCAAAGAAACATCTTAAAATGAAAGAATTATCATTCATTCCAATCTATTTATAAGCAGAAAATGAAGGTACAAAAGTTAGATTTTAAAATAATAGAATTTTACTTTATAACACGTTTACTTTTGTTAATCTACAAAAAGAGAGTAACCAAAATTTACTCTTAGATTGTCAAGCTGATTACTGAATTAAAAAACAATAAATTATCTTTAAAATATTTAAATATTAAGGATTTTAATATTTTGTTAAAATTCAGACTATTTAGCATAACATCCAGGATGCTTCAGTTTTGATCACTGCCTTCTGTGCCAAGTAAAAGAAGTTTTCTCATTTATTTTAAAGCTAGCAGGATATAATAAATCTCCTTTCAGAAATAGTTGGATGAAAAAGTAACTGTGATACAGACATATTTAACATGAAGATTAATATTGGATTGATAGTTTAATAATCTAAAAATGTGTCCATTATTGTTTGTGTACAAGCTTTAGATTTGGCATATCAGCTTATTTAAGCACATACTGAACTCCAATATGTCAACCTAAATGTTATATTTGCAATTTCTCATTGCTTTTGTGACAGAAAATATTCCTATAGTATGTTGATGCACAGCACACTCTTCAACTTTCAAGTTGGAATTACCTTACTTTATTTAATTTAATAGAAAATCCTCATTGTTAGAGAACAAAGATAACAGTTTAAGATTATGGAAGGACTTTTTTAGTCCTTTCCCTGTAGGTATTTTAAATGATGAGTAGCCATTCTGCCATTACTTGTTACGTCAAGTAATTTATATGATTTATGATTCCTGTCTGTTAATTATTTTCATTTTGTGGCACCCTCAGGGCTACCTCTCTTCTTAACCTATTCCACAGTTTGTTGTTGTTGTTTTTTAGCACTTATCATCAATAGTTGCTGCTGCTGCTAAGTCGCTTCAGTCGTGTCCAACTCTGTACGACCCCATAGACGGCAGCCCACCAGGCTCCCCCGTCCCTGGGATTCTCCAGGCAAGAACACTGGAGTGGGTTGTCATTTCCTTCTCCAATGTGAAAGTGAAAAGTGAAAGTGAAGTCGCTCAGTCGTGCCCGACTCTTAGCGACCCCATGGACTGCAGCCCACCAGGCTCCTCTGTCCATGGGATTTTGCAGGCAAGAGTGCTGGAGTGGGGTGCCATTGCCTTCTCCATCATCAATAGGGATATACTTAAAAAGCACAGCCCTCTATCACAAAGTTCCCCATATCTAGTATCAAATTTAAAAAATTGCTTGCTAGACTATTTTAAATATAGATGTTTAAATTAGCTAAAATTTACTTGACTACTGTAAAGACCCTAAACAAGAAAAATATAGATATTTTAAATGAATGTATTTGTCTATAGGGACTAGAAAAATGTAAGATTTGTACAGCTATAATATAATGTTAGAAGTTACAATATAGACTCTATCAAGGCTACCCAAGAAAGATGAAATCATATGGGAAATTATATATGCTGTGCTATGATTTTTTCAAACTGTAATATCTGCATAGGGATAAGTTTGACAGTATGGATAAAGACCTAGCCTAACCTTCCTTTGCAACTGTGGTATCTGTATATGACATTCCACTACTTTTCTTCCCAAAGCTCTTAACCTGATGAAGAGCATAAATGAAACCATAGGAGGTAATCTCATATTCCTGGCAGATAAGAATATTTTAGCACAGGAACACTGAGAAATCTGTGAAAAATATATTGAAAGTTTGTAGTTTTCCCTTAAAGGAAGGTTATTTGGCACAAGAAAAATACCACACTCCCAGAATGTTTGCACCATGAATATTTTACAACTGCAATGCTATTTTACCAGAGGCAAGTTTTTGATATGCCTTCTTGAGGAGCTGTCCGTATTTCAGCAAGTATCAATACTTACTGTCTGTAGCTGACCAAAACCACCAAGATGGCAGGAATACAGCAGAGGATGATGATGAAGGCCAGAGCCAGCAGCGCCCCTTCGGTATAGCCGAGACTTTCTCCTCGCTTTTTAATGCTGGTCACTGCCTCTGGAGTCCGGATCTCCAGAATGCGTCCTCCTTCCCCATAATATGGCTGAAAGTCTTTATTGATATCAAGCAGTTTGCCATCTAAAAATCTTTATTGTTAGATAAACAGTAAAATCAATATTAACAGAAAAGGCCTTTTAGTAAACAAAATATTTTTGGTAATCTCTTTTAATATTTTGTTTAATTATAACATAAGCTGAGTCAGAAATCTTATTATGAATAAGAAAAGTGTATATAAAAAACAAGAGCAGTAGAGTAACAGTTCTATGTGCACATATCAAACATACTTATAACAATGACCGTTACTATGCTTATAGACTTAGCAAAAGTAACCATGTTATTGAAATTTATATCACTATGCTGAGATTATTTAGAGTAAGTTATTCAGGTGGGATAAAATATAAATTCTAAATTATATGGTACAATTTAAAAATATCTTCCTGCATTTTGTTCCTGTGGTTCTCAAAATAATTCTGTAAAATAGAACCTTAATACTGATTTACTGCAGACCACAAAGTTACAAAGTTATGGAAACTAATCTGAGATACCAAACCAAGTCTTCATAGTATTTAATTAGGTTTCACCAGACCACCCTAAATGTCGACACTCTCAAATCTCAAACCAAAATACTTTTATGGGAAAGAATGAACAAATTAAAAGATTTTCTTCTGCCTAGAAAAAGAATACTAAATAAATGATGCAGGCAGTAAATCAGTACACTCAGGATGATAAGAATTGGTGGTTCATTTATCTAGTGCGTGCCGGCAAAGTCCTTGTCTGACTCTGCGACCCAGGCTCTTCCACCTGTGGGATTCTCCAGGCCAGAATACTGGAGTGGGTTGCCATGCCCTCCTCCAGGGGATTTTCCTAACCCAGGGATAGAACCCTCATCTCTATGTGTCCTACACTGGCAGGCAGGTTCTTTACCCACTAGCGCCACCTGGGAAGCCCAATTTATCTAGTAGTTCTTGTAAAACGTTTCTCTAAATAATGTATTTCCAACTATGAGTATTGTGTTGGGGAGAAGAATTAAGGAATAATTGTTACTTAATTTAATTAGACTGAACAATTTTTTCACATATTTTATGCTGTAATTAGCAGGCATTTTTTTTTAAAGATTCCTATGCTGCTGCTGCTAAGTTGCTTCAGTCGTGTCCGACTCTGTGCGACCCCATAGATGGCAGCCCACCAGGCTCCCCGGTCCCTGGGATTCTCCAGGCCAGAACACTGGAGTGGGTTGCCATTTCCTTCTCCAATGCAGGAAAGTGAAAAGTGAAAGTGAAGTTGCTCAGTTGTGCCCGACTCTTAGCGACCCCATGGACTGCAGCCTACCAGGCTCCTCCATCCATGGGCTTTTCCAGGCAAGAGTACTGGAGTGGGGTGAAATATTCTCAGGAACATTTAAATGATCTTTTACATATCCTATAATATTCATATAACAATTATGTTCTGAAAACCACAAAACCATAAATGTCTTAGGTATTTGTATTTTAATTTCTTTTTTGTTGTTGTTGGCAAAATAATGTCTCTGTTTTTTATTTTTTTATTTTTGGCCCAAATCATTTTATTTTTTTATTATTTTTTTAACTTTACAATATTGTATTGGTTTTGCCATATATCAAAATGAATCCGCCACAGGTATACATGTGTTCCCCATCCTGAACCGTCCTCCCTCCTCCCTCCCCATACCATCCCTTTGGGTCATCCCAGTGCACCAGCCCCAAGCATCCAGTATCGTGTATCGAACCTGGACTGGCGACTCATTTCATATATGATATTATACATGTTTCACTTCTATCCATAAAAAATGAAATGTCCTACTATAGAAAATAGAAAAGCAAAATAGTTCAAAAAGCAAAATTACTCAAATGCCCATAATGCAAAGATAATAGCTGCTAATATTTTGCACACTACTCTTTTTTTTGCTATTAATAAACATTTTTATATATTTGTAATTACACAGCACATACAAAGTGAAAACATCATGTTAAAAACATGTTTTAATATAAAATACTGATGTGAAAAATACAAAGAAATGTGAAAGAAAGATTTAAATGGCTCAAAATTTCACCATCAAATAGTAACTGAAGATTGCTATCCTTGTGCATTTTACAGGCTATTTCTTCCCTTTTGATACATTTTATTCTAATTTTCCAAGTGACTGCGCTGACTTTAAATCTAGTTAAACATGCTGTTCATAGCTTCTTTACAGGAAAAAAAAAAAAAAAGATGCCTGATATCAGATAGGAATCCTTGGATAGTTTATTAATCTTTCAATTTAGGAAATCAAGGCTCCAAAATCACTGCAGATGGTGACTGCAGCCATGAAATTAAAAGACCCTTACTCCTTGGAAGAAAAGTTATGACCAACCTAGACAGCATATTGAAAAACAGACACATTACTTTGCCAACAAAGGTCCATTTAGTCTACGGTTTTTCCAGTGGTCATGTATGGATGTGAGAATTGGACTGTGAAGAAAGCTGATCGCTGAAGAATTGATGCTTTTGAACTGTGGTATTGGAGAAGACTCTTGAGAGTCCCTTGGACTGCAAAGAGATCCAACCAGTCCATTCTAAAGGAGATCAGCCCTGGGTGTTCTTTGGAAGGAATGATGCTAAAGCTGAAACTCCAGTACTTTGGCCACCTCATGCGAAGAGTTGACTCATTGGAAAAGACTCTGATGCTGGAAGGGATTGGGGGCAAGAGGAGAAGGGGACGACAGAGGATGAGATGGCTGGATGGCATCACCGACTCAATGGACATGAGTTTGAGTGAACTCCGGGAGATGGTGATGGACAGGGAGGCCTGGCATGCTGAGATTCATGGCGTCACAAAGAGTCAGACACAACTGAGCAACTGAACTGAACTGAATAATTCAAATAACTCATTTCAGTTTTAAAGCTATGCAGGTTTTTATTCAAGTTAGCATACTATAATACAAGGCAGTTAGGATGCGTGTTTGTTTTTATTTTTTACAAATATGCTTTAGTAGATGAAAAATATACTTTTCATATCAATTTATCCTAGATCATTTTCAGATATGTTTGGGAATACAATAAAGGTTTTTCCATTGCTCCAAGCACTAAATTGGAATGGAATTGCACAACACTTTGTTTGAATGTTTATCAGATAAAACAAGAAATTCCAAATGAAGTACAGATTAAGAGTTACATGACAAGAATCATATTATTAGAAACTGGGAAGGATCAGAAGTAGACAAAGAGCATAAATTGCAGGGAAAAATGATTCCTATCATGAGGACAACAGATCACTATTCCATTGGATTTTTACTGGATTCTCATTGATATCCAAATCACATAAAGGGAGATTTATTAGTCTTTTTACACTACAATAATTCCATTATTTAGATATTTATTTTGGTTGATTTCTCAATTTAAGAAATCTTAAGTATTTTTTTACTAGAGGAGAGCATCACATTTGAATCCAAAACTGATTTAGAATAGCTTTTTGCTCTATATATGAGCAACAACTTGTCTAGGCAAAAATCCTTGAGGCATAACATTTTCCTTAAAATATTGTGAATTTGATTCCATTGACTTTTGGCATTTTCTCATACAGATGGAATTTAAGGCATCGATTTTTGTTCCTTTATGATTAAGTCATCTTTACTTTTGTTTCAATAGTTCTAAAACATACTCAATTGCTTTTAAAGGACATGTGACAAGATTTTTCATTGATTCTGCCTGTGATGTAATGAAATCTTTCAATAATATTTTCGTGTTTTGTTTCTGTGATAACTACTACAATTTTTTACCTCAGCTCAGTTCAGTCGCTCAGTTGTGTCCAACTCTTTGTGACCCCATCGACTGTAGCACGCCAGGTTTCCCAGCCCATCACCAACTCCCAGAGCTTGCTCAAACTCATGTCCATTGAGTTGGTGATGCCATCCAACCATCTCATTCCCTATCATCCCCTTCTCTTCCTGCCTTCAGTCTTTCCCAGCATCAGGGTTTTTTCCAGTGAGTCAATACTTCACATCAGGTGGCCAAAGTATTGGAGTTTCAGCTTCAGCATCAGTCCTTCCAATGAATATTCAGGACTGATTTCCTTTAGGGTTGACTGGTTTGATCTCCTTGCAGTCCAAGGGACTCTCAAGAGTCTTCTTCAACACTACAGTTCAAAAGCATAAATTCTTCAGTGCTCAGCTTTCTTTACAGTCCAACTCTCATATCCTTACATGACCACTGGAAAAACCATAGCTTTGACTAGACAGACCTTTGTTGGCAAAGTAATGTGTCTGCTTTTTAATATGCTATCTAGGTTGGTCATAACTTTTCTTCCAAGGAGTAAGCATCTTTTAACTTCATGGCTGCAGGCACCATCTGCAGTGATTTTGGAGCCCCCCAAAATAGTCTCTCACTCTTTCCAGAGATATGTGTAATTATCAGGTTGTATCTTGATTGTCCTCTAAGTTTGTTTTTACCTCTTTTATCATTTTTTTCTTTACCTTAGTATGCTGTGAGCTTATATTTATACTTCATTTTTCCAATTTGATTTTCATATGCCTTTTCATTACAGGCAAGTCCAAATTTGGATAGTCAATGGATTTTAGAAGATTTTCTCCCTAAAGATGGAAAAATGTAGCCCAAACAAACTTCAGGGTTTGTTTGTGTGTTTCATATTTTTTCTGATTTCAGGACTAAGAGCTCTATTGTCTCCCAAGATCCATGTCAATCCTTGAAGATGAAATCTAACTGACCTTCTCTGGAATGTGCACTAATCCACATGTAGTCAATGTGAGCAGAGGAAAGGCATACTCCAAATGGCCTGAGGGTTCCAGCCTGCTACCATGTGGAAGAAGGTCAACCACACTATTCTTTTGTGGAATTTTTTTTACCAGAAAGAGATAAAGATTCAGGACATGTTAAACACATATACCATTTGCCTTATATGGTCTTGTTTTCTGTTGGAAATATTTAACTGTTTTCCAATGGTTTCTATAAGAGAATTATTTCCAGAGATATAGTCTACCTCTGAGTCATCAGAATGTTATGTCTTTTACTTTGTTTTTTAGTATTTATTACTGATACTATTTTTCTCCTTGCTTACTTCTTTTAGGAAGGAAATAAAGCTGTCAGATTCAAGATCAATAAAGACATGATGTTTGTTCTTTATTCTCATCCATAGTCTACTTAGCTGCTTGTCAAAATCCTTTTTAAGTCTAAGGGTGAAGTGAACAGATCCCTTCCTAGCATTTCAGTTCAGTTCAGTCGTTCAGTCGTGCCTGATTCTTTGTGACCCCATGGACTGTAGCATGCCAGGCTTCTCTGTCCATCACCAACTCCTGGAGCTTGCTCAAACTCATGTCCATCAAGTTGATGATGCCACCCAATCATTTCATCCCCTATCGTCCCCTTCTCTTCCTGCCTTCAGTCTTTCCCAGCATCAGGGTCTTTTCCAATGAGTCAGTATTTCACATCAGGTGGCCAAAGTATTGGAGTTTCAGCCGCAGCATCAGTCCTTCCAATGAATATTCAAGACTGATTTCCTCTAAGGTTGACTGAGTTGATCTCCTTGGAGTTGAAAGGACTCTCAAGAGTCTTCTCCAACAACACAGTTCAAAAGTATGGATTCTTCGGTGCTCAACTTTCTTTATAGTCCAACTCTTACATACATATATGATTACTGCAAAAACCATAGCTTTGACTAGATGGACTTTTGTTGGCCAAGTAATGTCTCTGCTTTTCAATATGCTATCTAGGTTGGCCATAGCTTTCCTCCCAAAGAGCAAGCTCCTTTTAATTTCATGGCTGCAGTTACCATCTGCAGTGATTTTGGAGCCCCAAAATATAAAGTCTGTCACAGTTTCCACTGTTTCCCCATCTATTTGCCATGAAGTGATGGGACCGGATGCCATGACCTTAGTTTTATGAATCTTAAGTTTTAAGCCAAAATTTTCACTCTCCTCTTTCACTTTCATCAAGAGGCTCTTTAGTTCTTCTTCACTTTCTGCCATAAGGGTGGTGTCATCTGCATACCTGAGGTTATTGGTATTTCTTCTTGCAATCTTGATTCCAGGTTGTGCTTCATCCAACCTTGCATTTTGCATAATATGCTCTACATATATGTTAAATAAGCACGGTGATAATATACAACCTTTATGTACTCTTTTCCCTATTTGGAACCAGTCTGTTGTTCCAAGTCCAGTTCTAACTGTTGCTTCTTGACCTGCATACAGATTTCCCAGGAGGCAGGTTTGGTGGTCTGGTATTCCCATCTCTTTAAGAATTTTCCACAGTTTATTGTGATCCACACAGTCAAAGGCTTTGGCATAGTCAGTAAAGCAGAAGAAGGTGTTTTTCTGGAACTCTCTTGCTTTTCAAAGATCCAATGGATATTGGCAATTTGATTTCTGGTTCCTCTGTCTTTTGTAAATCCAGCTTGAACATCAGGAAGTTCACGGTTCACCTACTGTTGAAGCCTGGCTTGGAGAATTTTGAGCATTACTTTGCTAGTGTGTGAGATGAGTGCAATTGTCCTATCATTTAGTTAAAGTTAAGTCGCTCAGTCGTGTCTGACTCTTTGTGACCCCGTGGACTGTAGCCCACCAGGCTCCCCCATCCATGGGATTCTCCAGGCAAGAATACTGGAGTGGGTTGCCATTTCCTTCTCCAGGGGATCTTCCTGATCCAGGGATCAAACCCAGGTCTCCCACATTGCAGGCAGACACTTTAACCTCTGAGCCACCAGGGAAGCCCAGTCCTAGCATTTAGCCAACGTTAATCCATTATTGCTCTGTTTTCCCTAGATGAGGTAAATTCCTAAGCCAGTTTCATACCTTCTGATTCACTCAACGGATGAAGCACATGCAAACTTATATCCCTGCCTCCATTTACTTGTGTGGAACACCACTTGCAAAGAAGCGGGGCTGGCGGGGGTGGGAGGGCAAATTGAGAGAGTAGCACTGACATATACAAGTTGTGCTCAGTCTCTCAGTCACAGTCACCTCTTTATGAGCTCATGGAATGTAACCCACCAGGCTCCTTTGTCCATGGGATTTCCCAGGCAAGAATATTGGAGTGGATTGCTATTTCCTTCTGCAGGGGATCCTCCCAACCCAAGGACTGAACCTACGACTCCTGTGACTCCTTCATTGGCAGGTGGATTCTTTTACCACTGATCTGCCTGGGAAGCCCATATACATTACCACGTGTAAAATACATAGCTAGCAGGAATCTACTGTATAGCACAGGGAGCTGAGCTAGGGTCTCTGTGATGACCTAGAGGAGAGAAAAGGGGATTGGGAGGGATGCTTAAGAGGTAGGGGGTATATGTATACATATGGCTGATTTGCAATATTGTAAAGCAGAAAATAACATAACGTTGCAAAGCAATTATATTCCACTATTTAAAAAAAAGAACAATGAATAACTCAGAAAAAAAAGTACAATATGTAACCACAGACCATCCTGCATTTTACCTTGATGATTCAGTGTCACAGTGTACATACCAATGTAGAATGAGGAGGAGGGTGAGCAGGAAAATGTGTTTGTACTTCAAAAGCCCACATCTAAATGGTGGGGGAACAACTGCTTATTTCCTTGATAAGTAAACACTGTGGGTCTCTGAAATAGTTTCACAGAGTGGGCAATGGTTAACATATCTGCCCACATCCTTTCCACTTGGATCTGCTTAATAAAGTAAACCAGGGGTGAACCACTATTTTCTCTACACCAGTCCACAATTCTCTTAACTAGGTTCCAGTATTTAGTTTTCCAATTATTTGAATTTTCAGTATTTTAACTCTTTTTGCTGGATTTAGGAAGTTGAAAAAAGTTTTATCAGACCTTAGTAGTTAGATTCATTTTAAATTATGTATTTTTAAACATTGCTATTATAAATGCAGTTTCTAAAATATAACAGCTTTTTCTACCTTCTTCTTTATCTCTTATTTACTATCTGAACAGGCTAATGTTAACCAGCCTAGGCATATAAAAAATATGTACAAGCTAAAATTGTATTTGCTTATTTTCAAATTTAATTAAGTTTTATTTTAAAATAGAATTGTCTGTTTCTGCTCAGGAGGTAGAATGCCACAGGAGAATGTGGCACCCACCCTAATGACTGGAAAGTCTATAAAATTGAAATTATAATTTTTGCAAGCAAAAAAAAAAAAAAAACTGAATTGCGAAGGGTAACAATTAGAAAAAGTTACCCACAAACACACATGGGATTTTCACTCATTTGCAAACTTTTTCCTATGGACCACCATAAAGATAGACTGGGTACAGGGCAGGGAACCAGAGAAAATCCTCTACATAGTGAAGGGATATAGGAAGTAATCAGCTAAGGCTGGGGTGCTCTGCTGTCTGTAATTCCCTGGACCTGTATCTCATACAAAGCAAGAGCTACGTAGAGAGAGAGGAAGGAAAGCTTAAGTGAAGGTCCACTGCTTCTGGAAAAGAGTTATGAGCAAAGTTCACCCCATCTGGGAGAGAAGAAGGAGATTTCTGTAGCCAAAGACCCTGCAAAGTAGAGGTCTACTACCTGTGGGGGAGGGGCAGGGACTCTCCTACACACAAGAGCCTCCATAATTATGAAGGAGATTATGGATGCCACAAGGAGTCCTAGGCACACGGACTAGACAAGAAAATAGAACCTCCCAAACCCATCATTGTCTCATCCACACCTTAAGAGTAGAACCAAGCAGCAAGCAAGTGCCGTTTACTACATCAGGAGAGTAAGAATGGAGAGAAAGCCCTCTATCACAGACATTCAGGAGCTGCTGAAAGATACAGAAAGCAGGAGAACTAGACAGGTAATTCAGGTATGGGAACTGTCACATAGGGACTCTAATACAACTCTGATTAATATTTTATGGAATCTAGTGTAAGGTGGAAAACATGCCTGAAATGAGAAATTCAGTAAGGTGGTAGAAACTGTAAGAACCAAATAAAAAGGAAAAAACATTTTTTTTGAAAGACATAAAAATAAAGAATTCCTTTAATGTGCTTAACAAAAGGCTAACACAGATGAGTCAGTGAACTTGAAAAAAGGGCAACAGAAATTATCCAAACAAAAATACAAAGAGACAAGAATGTTGGTGGAAGGAAGAAGAACAATAATAAAGCACTCAAAAGCTATGTGGACAAAACAAATTTTAATTGGAGTCTCAGAAAAGGAATAAAGACAGAATAGGGTATAAGATATATTTGAAGATATTTTGTCTGAGAATATTCCAGAAATGAAAACAATAAGAACAAAAACTCCCCAGACAAAAATGCAGATTAAAGATACTCAAAGAACCTAAAGAATAAAAGCAAGATAAAAATGATATGCATGAATTGCAAAAAATTTAAGCAATTCAGATAACTCAAAATGAGAAAAATCAAAATACTGATAACCTCCTGAAATAAAATATGTAATTAAAGAGTATTAATGTCATTCCAGTTTTGTACGCATTTATATGAATGATGCTAAAGCTGAAACTCCAATACTTTGGCCACCTCATGCAAAGAGTTGACTCATTGGAAAAGACTCTGATGCTGGGAGGGATTGGGGGCAGGAGGAGAAGGGGACGACAGAGGATGAGATGGCTGGATGGCATCACTGACTTGATGGACGTGAGTCTCAGTGAACTCTGGGAGTTGGTGATGGACAGGGAGGCCTGGTGTGCTGCGATTCATGGGGTCGCAAAGAGTCGGACATGACTGAGCAACTGAAATGAACTGAACTGACCTGACCTGATGTTTATTTAATTTTTTTGATATAGTTAAATCAGTTTTCAAAAATTGAAGTGAACACCTTGGAGGAAGTACTTTTTTTTTGTTTGTTTGTTTCTAATGCTTTTTCCAGCAAATTCTAACATTGTTAGCGTTTAGGATAAGGGAAAATTGAGAGGATAATCCTATTTCCATTGGTCTGGACACTAGGCAACAATCCTAATGTCCTAGTGTATTCGTTCAGTGTTAAAAGTAAATATACAAAGCATTTTATAACTTTAGAATAGATAACAATGTCTGATAATATCTTTGCATTATCAGCCTTGCATTATGTAATATATCTATGTAATTTCACTACAAAACATTTCAAGAAACAATTCTAGGGTTTAAATTAGACCAGTGTTTCACAGCTATAAGTTCAAGGTGAAGACTACTAAGAAAAAATTTTTAATACTTCACAGACATTCTGTCCTCTCCTCAATATAATTTTTTAAAGTTTATAGTTACTATATATTTTTGGCTTTCTTCTTGGCTATAATAGTTATTGAATTGAATTTAGAGTTCTACTCTTCACAATATAATGTAGGTTTGGGAAAAGTTGTTTAGAATGAAGACTGTGTATCTTACACTTCATACTGTCAGCTGAAATCAAATTGGCTTCAGTTTCCAAATCTTTTATCTCTAAAACATTTGTAAGTACAATTCAAATAATAATCAACATTATTTTACTCTCTGGATACAGGTTGTCATCCTAAAGAACAGAGATATTTTTAAATTTAGGAAAACAACTTAAATTCAATCTGTCATTATACTTGGAAATAAAACCAATATGTATATAAACGAATGCAGATGAATTTAAATAAATGTTAATAATGACAATTAATAGAAAGAACATAGATAAATTGCATTTAAAGTGTATTCCTAAAAAACTTTTAAATTAATAAAGCAAGCAAATATTGACTTAGTAGACATAAATGCTGCTTCATTTGGATGGTGATTCTAAAGCCTGAGAGGAAGCAATTGCTACAGTCATTTATGTTTCCTCACAGTGATTAATATATTATCTTGCAAATGGCCCAAATATCTATGATATATAAATTTATTTTATCTTAATTATTGATACTTGACAACTATGTCTTTTAAAAAATTAAGTTGATATTAAATCAGGATTTTATTGTTGTTTAAATAAGAATAGTTGAATGCTGATGAACAGATATAAAGTAAAAACAAATTCAGGATTTATGAGTTTTAATAAACAAATGGATAAACATATGCTTACTAAATAAAAACATGCATCCATATATGGACATACATGTAAATTTATATATGCATATATTTATTTATTTATATGCTGTTTATTATATAGAGAGACAAAGAAAAACTAAAATCTGAAATAATGGGTTTGGGAGATATATATGTAGCTTATACATATATATATACACACACACACACCTATGAATATTTGGAATATACACATTTTATTATATAACAATATGCATTTTTACTATGTTTTACTTTGGATAAGAATTACATGCCAAGAATCTTTTGAACACTAGGTGTCACTAAAGTAAAGGAGAAATTAACAACAACAATCGTAATAACTTCCGAAGGAGACTCTATAATAGCATTTTGTTTATGATTCTGTTATTTCCTTAATTTTAGGATTTATAACTCATATATTCAAATTCACACCAGGATGAAATGTCACATGGACTTAGGTGGAAGGGACTATATCTGCTCTCCACCAGCAAGTCAGGGGGAAAATCAGACACCAATTTTTGCCTATACAGGAAGACCTTGAAGAAACTAGACTTATTTTTCAAATTCAAGCCTATTAACATCATTGCAGGCACACTGCCATTTTAAGAATGAATCTGTGCTTTCCTCTTTAAGAGCCAGGTTTGTGGAGAAAGAGTGGAAGAAGATGCAAGGTGATCTCACTGAAATGCTCCTTCCTCTTAAGCATAATGGATCTTCTGACATCTCAAGGAGAAAGATCCTCCGAGTTCACTTATCTCACAATCAGACGTGAAAATTCTAGGCTTGAGCACCCTAGGCATTACTTCTTAGATTTTTTTTTTTTTTTTTTTTTTGCTCACACTTCACTTTGAAGAACAATTTGGTGGGTTTTAAACTTTTAAGTGGGGATTCCCTTGTAGCTCAGTTGGTAAAGAATCTGCTGGCAATGCAGGAGACCATTCCATTCCTAGGTCGGGAAGATAGCCTGGAGAAAGAAACGGCAACCCACTCCAGTATTCTTGCCTGGAGAATCCCATGGACCGAGGAGCTTGGCAAGCTACAGTCCATGGGGTCAAAAGAGTCAAACGCGACTTAGTGACTAAACCATCAATCACCACCAAACTTAAAGTACTTATAGCCTCATTGTGGTTTTGATTTGCATTTCTCTGATAATAAGTGATGTTGAGCATCTTTTCATGAGTTTGTTAGCCATCTGTATGTCTTCTTTGGAGAAATGTCTGTTTATTTCTTTGGCCCATTTTTTGATTTGGTCGTTTATTTTACTGGAATTGAGCTGCAGGAGTTGTTTGTATATTTTTGAAATTAATTCTTTGTCAAGGGCTTCATTTGCTATTATTTTCTCCCATTCTGAAGGCTGTCTTTTTACCTTGCTTAGAGTTTCCTTTGTTGTGCAGAAGTTTTTAATTTTAATTAGGTCCCAATTGTTTATTTTTGCTTTTATTTCAAATATTCTGGGAGTTGAGTCATAGAGGATCCTGCTGTGATGTATGTCGGAGAGTGTTTTGCCTATGTTCTCCTCTAGGAGTTTTATAGTTTCTGGTCCTATGTTTAGATCTTTAATCCATTTTGAGTTTATTTTTGTATATGGTGTTAGAAAGTGTTCTAGTTTCATTCTTTTACAAGTGGTAGACCAGTTTTCCCAGCACCACTTGTTAAAGAGATTGTCTCGCTAGTCAGAATGGCTGCCATCCAAAAGTCTACAAGCAATAAATGCTGGAGAGGGTGTGGAGAAAAGGGAGCCCTCTTACAATGTTGGTGGGAATGCAAACTAGTACAGCCACTATGGAGAACAGTGTGGAGATTCCTTAAAACCTGGAAATACAACTGCCATATGACCCAGCAATCCCACTGCTGGGCATACACAATGAAGAAACCAGAGTTGAAAGAGACACGTGTACCCCAATGTTCATCTCAGCACTGTTTATAATAGCCAGGACATGGTAGCAACCTAGATGTCCATCAGCAGACAAATGGATAAGAAAGCTGTGGTACATATACACAATGGAGTATTCAGTTCAGTCGCTCAGTTGTGTCCAATTCTTTGCGACCCCATGAATTGCAGCACACTAGGCCTCCCTGTCCATTACCAGCTCCTGGAGTTCACTCAAACTCATGTCCATTGAGTCGGTGATGCCATCCAGCCATCTTATCCTCTGTCCTCCCCTTCTACTCCTGCCCTTAATCCCTCCCACCATCAGAGCCTTTTCCAGTGAGTCAACTCTTCACATGAGGTGGCCAAAGTATTGGAGTTTCAGCTTCAACATCAGTCCTTCCAAAGAACACCCAGGACTGATCTCCTTTAGAATGGACTGGTTGGATCTCCTTGCAGTCCAAGGGACTCTCATGAGTCTTTTCCAACAACACAGTTCAAAAATATCAGTTATTCGGCGCTCAGCTTTCTTCACAGTCCAACTCTCAAATCCATACATGACCACTGGAAAAATCATAGCCTTGACTAGACAGAACTTTGTTGGTAAAGTAATGTCTCTGCTTCTGAATATGCTATCTAGGTTGGTCATAACTTTCCTTCCAAGGAGTAAGCGTCTTTTAATTTCATGGCTGCAATCACCATCTGCAGTGATTTTGGAGCCGAAAAAAATAAAGTCTGACACTGTTTCCCCATCTATTTCACATGAAGTGATGGGACCAGATGCCATGATCTTAGTTTTCTGAATGTTGAGCTTTAAGCCAACTTTTTCACTCTCCTCTTTCACTTTCATCAAGAGGTTTTTTTCACATTCTGCCATAAGGGTGGTGTCATCTGCATATCTGAAGTTGTTGATATTTCTCCCGGCAATCTTGATTCCAGCTTGTTCTTCCAGCCCAGCGTTTCTCTTGATGTACTCTGCATAGAAGTTAAATAAGCAGGGTGACAATATACAGCCTTGACGTACTCCTTTTCCTATTTGGAACCAGTCTGTTGTTCCATGTTCAGTTCTAACTGTTGCTTCCTGACCTGTATATAGGTTTCTCAAGAGGCAGGTCAGGTGGTCTGGTATTCGCATCTCCTTCAGAATTTTCCACAGTTTATTGTGATCCACACAGTCAAAGGCTTTGGCATAGTCAATAAAGCAAAAATAGATGTTTTTCTGGAACTCTCTGTTTTTTCCATGATCCAGCAGATGTTGGCAATTTGATCTCTGGTTCCTCTGCCTTTTCTAAAACCAGCTTGAACATCAGGAAGTTCACAGTTCACATATTGCTGACCTGGCTTGGAGAATTTTGAGCATTACTTTACCAGCATGTGAGATGAGTGCAAATGTGTGGTAGTTTGAGCATTCTTTGGCATTGCCTTTCTTTGGGATTGGAATGAAAACTGACCTTTTCCAGTCCTATGGCCACTGCTGAGTTTTCCAAATTTGCTGGCATATTGAGTGCAGCACTTTCACAACATCATCTTCCAGGATTTGAAATAGCTCAACTGGAATCCCATCACTTCCACTAGCTTTGTTCATAGTGATGCTTTCTAAGGCCCATTTCACATTCCAGGATGTCTGGCTCTAGGTCAGTGACCACACCATCATGATTATCTGGGTCGTGAAGATCTTTTTTGTATGGCTGTGTATTCTTGCCATCTCTTCTTAATATCTTCTGCTTCTGTTAGGTCCATACCATTTCTGTCCTTTATCGAGCTCATCTTTGCATGAAATGTTCCCTTGGTATCTCTAATTTTCTTGAAGAGATCCCTAGTCTTTCCCATTCTGTTGTTTTCCTCTATTTCTTTGCATTGATTGCTGAGGAAGGCTTTCTTATCTCTTCTTGCTATTCTTTGGAACTCTGCATTCAGATGCTTATATCTTTCCTTTTCTCCTTTGCTTTTTGCTTCTCTTCTTTTCACAGCTATTTGTAAGGCCTCCCCAGACAGCCATTTTGCTTTTTTGCATTTCTTTTCCATGGGGATGGTCTTGATCCTTGTCTCATGTACAATGTCATGAACATCCATCCATAGTTCATCAGGCACTCTATCTATCAGACGTAGTCCCTTAAATCTATTTCTCACTTCCACTGTATAATAAGGGATTTGATTTAGGTCATATCTGAATGGTCTAGTGGTTTCCCCTACTTTCTTCAATTTAAGTCTGAATTTGGCAATAAAGAGTTCATGATCTGAGCCACAGTCAGCTCCCAGTCTTGTTCCTGCTGACTGTATAGAGCTTCTCCATCTTTGGTTGCAAAGAATAGAATCAATCTGATTTTGGTGTTGACCATCTGGTGATGTCCATGTGTAGAGTCTTCTCCTGTGTTGTTGGAAGAGGGTGTTTGCTATGACCTGTGAGTTCTCTTGGCAAAACTCTATTAGTCTTTGCCCTGCTTCATTCCATATTCCAAGGCCAAATTTGCCTGTTACTCCAGGTGTTTCTTGCAGAGAAGGCAATGGCATCCCACTCCAGTACTCTTGCCTGGAAAAGCCCATGGATGGAGGAGCCTGGTAGGCTGCAGTCCATGGGGTCGCTAAGAGTCGGGCACAACTGAGCAACTTCACTTTCACTTTTCACTTTCATGCATTGGAGAAAGAAATGGCAACCCACTCCAGTATTCTTGCCTGGAGAATCCCAGGGACAGAGGAGCCTAGTGGGCTGCCCTCTATGGGGTCGCACAGAGTTGGACACAACTGAGGCGACTTAGCAGCAGCAGCAGCCAGGTGTTTCTTGAATTCCTACTTTTGCATTCCAGTCCCCTATAATGAAAAGGGCATCTTTTGGGGGTTTTAGTTCTAAAAGGTCTTGTAGGTCTTCATAGAACCATTCAACTTCAGCTTCTTTAGCATTACTGGTTGGGGCATAGACTTGGATGTATTACTCAGCCATTAAAAAGAATACATTTGAATAAGTTCTAATAAGGTGGATGAAACTGGAGCCTATTATACAGAGTGAAGTAAGCCAAAAAGAAAAACACCAATACAGTGTACTAACCCATATGTATGGAATTTAGAAAAATTGTAACAGTAACCCAGTATGCAAGTCAGCAAAAGAGACACAGACCTATAGAATAGTCTTATGGACTCTGTGGGAGAGGGAGATGGTGGGATGATTTGGGAGAATGACATTGATACATGTATAGTATCCTATGTGAAACGAAATGCCAGTCCAGGTTCAATGCATGATACACGATGTCCGGGTCTGGTGCACTGGGATGACCCAGAGGTATGGTATGGGAAGGGAGGTGGGAGGGGGGTTCAGGATGGGGAACACATCGTGTACACCCTTGGCAGATTCATGTTGATGTATGGCAAAACCAATACAATAATGTAAAGTAACTAATCTCCAATTAAAATAAATAAATTTATATTAAAAAAAGAAAATGTAGAAAAAATAAATAAATCAGTACTTGTAGCCTTAAATTAGGATTATTTATGGGTAATATTAAGTACTCACTTAAAAAGCTCATTTCTGTCGATGGCTCTGTTGGTTTGGGGGTCAATTGCATAGACAGTCAAGTCACACTTGGTATAGTCTTCTAGAGAAAAGGCATCGCCATGCCGGCGAGCACCAATGGACTCCACCACAACCTTGGCACCAGGAATTTGCTCCTGAACATAGCGATCCAAAATCCTATAAATCAAACAAAGCACAAACATGACATTCTGACAGATTCACTGGGGGAAAAAATCACCCTCATCTTGAAATGATATTTAGTAAATGAAAAATGATGACAGCCTGGTTTTTGCTAATGCTTAGTGAATACTATGGAGAAGGCGATGGCAACCCACTCCAGTACTCTTGCCTGGAGAATCCCATGGATGGAGGAGCCTGGTAGGCTGCAGTCCATGGGGGCATGAAGAGTTGGACACGACTGAGTGACTTCACCTTCACTTTTCACTTTTATGCATTGGAGAGGGAAATGGCAACCCAGTCCAGTGTTCTTGCCTGGAGAATCCCAGGGATGGGGGAGCCTGGTGGGCTGCCGTCTATGGGGTCGCACAGAGTTGGACACAACTGAAGCGACATAGCAGCAGCAGCAGCAGCAGTTAATACTAACTCTTGAAAAAAATTCTCCATGTATTTAGAACATTTAACTCCCAATGATGCTAGAAGCTGAATAAGGTACAAAGAGGTCATCAACCATGTCCTCTTTAAGTCTAGACTTAAAATTTATGATACCAATTGAGCTCTTACATGGCTCATGAGAAATGCCAACTATGTTGTACAAATAAAGCTGTCTGTGCTTTATAGGAGCCATGGGGGTCTTAGAACTCTTGAGTTCATATGCTTGGTGTTATAAATTACACCTTTCACCAGATTTTGCGATAAATGCCATAATAACTATATACCAAGGTGCAAGAGTCAGATACTTCTTTCCCTCAGAGTATAAAGACACTTAGAAAACTATAGCAGTGGAAGAATGTAGATATTTTGCTTTCCCTGATTTATCAGATTATAATAAAATTCTCAGAGGCTATTTAGGTGAATACAAATAACTAAAGTGAAAGTGAAACTGTTAGTTATCAAGTCCTGTCCCATTCTTTGTGACTCCATGGACTGTAGCCCACCAGACTCCTCTGTCCATGGAATTCTCCAGGCAAGAATACTGGAGTAGGTTGCCATTTCCTTCTCCAGGGCATCTTCCCCACCCAGGGATCGAACCTGGATCTCCTGCATTGCAAGCAGACTACCAACTGAGCCACCAAATAACTAAAAGATATATCATTTAGTACAGAATTAGTAATATTCAATAGAAAGGAAAGAACAGTAATCCATAGGTAATTTTCTGTAAAGCACATTTTTTTTCTAATTGGATAATGATTTTAATTGAAAGTCTAACTTATAGCCAAATAAAGACAATTTCCTTAATGTTCTTTTTCTTATTAAAAACTTAATATTATTAATCCTTGAAGATTAACTCTAGAATGCAGATTATTAAATATAGACATTTATATGTAAATTAATTAATTTTAATAACTAAACATGACAAATAGAGTCCAAGCTGTGAAGCATTTGGGGGGGAATGAGGAATAATATATTCTAAAGAATTTTGATGCACCAGGAAATAACTTTTACTTCAGATGCCAAAATTGACCTGTTTTCTCCTCTATTAAAAAAAAATATATTGCTTTCAGGGTCTGGTATGTGCTTGGTTTGCCCTGTTAAAAGAGAAGCAGGATATGAAACTCTGGAGGAAATGGCTGTACCACTGAGCACAAGTCTGTGGTGTACACACCAGAGGACATCATCAATGTAAATGAAGTGTCTTGTTTACTTTTAAACTGGTGTAGAAGAGCATAGTTGAAGTTTCTCTTACTCTTACTCTTACTCTCTTACTCTTCATTCTTTTCTTTTTCTCTCATCATCAAGATTTTTTTCCTTAAACATTTAGAGATGTTTTGGGATAAAGCTAAATAAGTTCAGATCTGAAGTCTTTTTTTTAACCTTTTTCTGATAAATACATTAAAACTAAATTTAAGTATTTTAGAATACAAACATCTTTTGTAAAAATCAATCTTTCTATGTATCATCTGTGTCCATATACCTAATCATTTCTACAATATCTGCCTATGCTATATATATATATATATATATATTACATTACTTTACACATATACATATACATATATAAATATATATGTGTGATATTCATAATAATGAATTTTTAGACCTTCATCTTCATATGTACATAGATAAAGGGTTGCTTCCAATTTTTTTAACCTCATTTTTTTAAATGTAACTCTCTAAGTACTTACTTTGAATTGGCAAATATAAATTAAAGCTAATGTTTACATTGCCCTTATTATTTTATTAATTTATTAAGCCAGTTCACACATACATTTTGAAATAAAATGTCATGTGGATTTACAGTTCGTAATTCCACCAAGAAATTCTACCAGTATAAGTATTTGCATGCCCTAGGTCACTGTCAATTTATGATATTATGACTTTGAAGGCTTTAATTATTAAACTTTTGCTTAAAGTGAAAGTGGAGTGAAAGTGAAAGTCGTTCAGTTGTGTCCAACTCTTTGCCACCCCATGGACTATACAGTCCATGGAATTCTCCAGGCCAGAATACTGTAGTTGGTAGCCTTTCGATTCTCCAGGGGATCTTCCCAAACTAAGGATCAAACCCAGGTCTCCCGCATTGCAGGTGGATTCTTTACCAGCTGAGCCACAAGGGAAGTCCAAGAATACTGGGTAGCCTATCCCTTCTCCAGGGGATCTTCCCAACCGAGGAATTGAACTGGGGTCCCTTACACTGTTGGAGAAGGCAATGGCACCCCCCTCTGGTACTGTTGCCTGGAAAATCCCATGGACGGAGGAGCCTGGTAGGCTGCAGTCCATGAGGTCGCTAGGTGTCAGATACGACTGAACGACTTCACTTTCACTTTTCACTTTTCACTTTCATGCATTGGAGAAGGAAATGGCAACCCACTCCAGTGTTCTTACCCGGAGAATCCCAGGGATGGGGGAGCCTGGTGGGCTGCTGTCTATGGGGTTGCACAGAGTCAGACACAACTGAAGCAACTTAGCAGCAGACCCTTCATTGTAGGCAGATTCTTTACCAACTGAGCTATCAGGGAAGTCTAACTTTAATAAAATAAGTTCTATAATATATATATGTGTGTGTGTGTGTGCATATGCACATACAGGGAGAGAGAGAGAAGGATACTCTTGATCAATTGATACTCTTTATCAATCTGTAACATCTGTGTCATACACAAACACTGTATCAAGGGAGATGCCTGTGATGATGCTTATATAATGTTAATTGTGCCCTGAATCTAAATTCTTGGAAGCAATACATCAATTGAAAATATAAGTAGTATAATCAAACATTTGGCAGTATGGTATTTAATTATGGCAACATTTTTCAAAACAACAAACTGTCTGATCTGTGAAGAATTAAATACAGTGTGAATGAATTGGTATAATAATTATAATACTTTAAAAATTAAATTTACATTTAGGGTTTATTGTTTTACTTCAGTTTAAAAGATCAGTAGCATACTCATAATATTTAGTAATAGGTTATTACATGATCTTTAGACAAAGTTTCTATAAAGAAATATGTTAATACAGTATTATATGTTCACATATGTTTATATCTAAATATATTTATCAGTTAGTTCAGTTCAGTTCAGTTGCTCAGTCGTGTCCGACTCTTTGTGACCCCATGAATCACAGCATGCTAGGACTCCCTGTCCATCACCAACTCCCGGAGTTCACTCAGACTCACGTTCATCGAGTCAGTGATGCCATGCAGCCATCTCATCCTCTGTCGTCCCCTTCTCCTCCTGCCCCCAATCCCTCCCAGCATCAGAGTCTTTTCCAATGAGTCAACTCTTTGCATGAGGTGGCCAAAGTATTGGAGTTTCAGCTTCAGCATCAGTCCTTCCAATGAACACCCAGGACTGGTCTCCTTTAGGATGGACTGGTTGGATCTCCTTGCAGTCCAAGGGACTAACATTTTACTGTGCTACCACATGATAGCTAATTATTTAAAATTTAAACTAGTTTCTAATTTAAATTAAACATTGCAATCTATAAAGCCTTCTTATAATAAATGTTGAAAGAAAAACTTTTTTTTTATGTGAAACCTTCTTTGAAATCACAGACTAAGAGAACTATTAAACAACTGGCTCAGTTAACTGATTTATTATCAAAGGTAGTTATTTTTGGTTCAGTTCAGTTCAGTTCAGTCGCTCAGTCGTGTCCAACTCTTTGTGATCCCGTGAATCGCAGCACGCCAGGCCTCCCTGTCCATCACCAACTCCGATTCCCCTAAATTTTCATTTACAGCATCACTTATCCAATATCTTACATGTGCATTTCACCAGAAATTGGGTTATAAAAAAATAAGTGTAGCAGCTTTACTAAAATCGTTTAATAACTAAAACAAATATTTACTTATAGCTAACTTTTGGTTTTTTTACACTAAACTGTTACACCAGTCATCTTTTCAGTTACCTATTTGTGTGAATGACCCACAGTAAAATTACCATTTGATGGGTTTTTCTGGCCTTGTGTTAGAGCAGCTCACTCCTCCTCCATCCACCCACCCCCCAAAATAGATTGGGTTTCTAAATAGGTCTGCCTTCTAAGAAGCATTGTGCAGAGGGAGTGGTTAGGAACCCAACCTGCTGTTAGCTCATAGATGTAGATTCTAATTAAATTTCCACCACTGGCATCTGTATGTTTGTGAAAATTTCTGAGCCTCTCAAAGTTATAGGAAACTCTTCTCTGCAAAGGGGAAAATAATGATTTCTACCTCAAAGGCCTCTATGAGACATTATTTAGATAACACCCAATTAAGTGCACAAAGCCCAACAAATAAAAAACATGCCACAAATGTGAGCTATATGTTGTGGTGGTTGTAAAAACTCCTCAGATTTCATGATTTCAAACCCTACTTAGCCTTTTGTTGAATAAATATGTTTTATATTTAACTAGCAACATAGGGAGCTCCACTCCAGGTACCTGTCAATATTTTTTCAAAAGCCTGGCTAAAAGAATCAATAGGCATTGCAGATGGCCAGAGGGATACGCAGCTTTCCTAATATTCTAAACTAATTTTCTCTCATAAAACAGACTTGTAGAGACTTTACCCAGACCATATCCTCAGCAATATTCCAGGTTCCGTAGAACATTTTGTTAATGACATTATGAGATATCTTCTCTAAGATGTTCCACAGGATAAAATCCTTCCTCCAATCCTGCATTTCACTCTGAAATAGTTCTGCATTTCCAATGGAAGTGATTTGTTGTTTGTTTTCTCTTAATGTTTTAACTGATTCACATTTTTTTCCAATTTTTTGTGTGCTTCTTTCACTTTGGCCTTAAAATGATGAACACCAAGTTTGTTTCCTATTTTGTAGTGTCTCTGCAGGATGTTTTGGCCTCTTTATTACCAGTCTTATTTTCATTCTTTCCACAATGTCTTTCTATTCCGTTTGCCATGTTCAGTTTCTGGCTTACTTAATGGTTTTTACCTTGTTTCACTGTATGAATCATTATAAACTGTCTAAATTCTCCTTGTATAAAGTTAAACATTAAAAAAAAAAGTAACCTCTATTACAACTTAGATATAAGTGAAATTATTAATAAAATAGTTTGTGTTGCTGCTGATACAAATGGAATTTTCTTATCTAAACACATGATTGAATTTATTCCACGAGCTAGTAAAACAGCAGCACAGAAAGGTAAATTGTATAAAAGTTAGAAAAAGTTAAGAGAAGAACTACAAAGATGATTAAGAGAATAAAGGCACCGATCATTGCTGATCAGGTATCTGAATTGAGTGGCTGTACAAGAACACAATATATTTATCTTGTACCATGGCCTGGAAATAATTATAAGAGATAATAAGCTGTTCTATTTGTCAAAACTTCTGGGCCATAAAACAAAAGAATATGAGAGAAATAAGTATTTTGAAAGGAAAAAAAATGCCCACTATGTATCTTGGAAATCTTTATAAAGCAGCTGTGATTCATGTTTTTAATGGAATCATAATATCATGATATTATTTTCATCTTGCAACTGCTTTTGAGTTATTTTCTACTTGGTGCCAGAAAAAACTCTGAAAAATAAACTGAATGATATGATATTTGGGAAAAGTAAACAGAGATTATAACACTTTACTTTTTTTCCCTCTATCGTTTGCTTTAAAATATTTATTCAAATTCTTCTAAAATATATAGCACAAATAATAAGTTAAATAAAAACATTACAGTCAATATTATGGTACCTTCATTAAAATTGTCTTTTATGAATTAAATTTATTTTTATTTCCCACAATGTAGCTCTGCCTATGCTTTAAGCTTGCTCTTTTCTTAGGTAGAATATTTGCTCCAACACTGCTTTATTTTTTAATGTTTGTATTCCCCGTACAGGGTAAACAAAAAAATGTAAAACCATCTCTATCAGCCCTAAAAATAAAAAACAGGTTTTTTTTAAATGAATATTTCAATTCATTTTCAGTTAAGATTCTACTTATCTCTCTTTGCAAACAATAGCAGTTGCTCAAATATATCAAACATTATTTTAAAATTAAAATGTCCTCAGTGGAATTCTAAAAAAGCATTATTTATTTGTTTTTTTTTTGCTTTGTTTTCATTGTTTCTGGGGGGAAGAAAGCAAAACAATATATAGGAGCAAATATATTGAATCTGACAAAATATACAATCTAAATGTAGCATTCTTTTATATGTTTGTATGTTGCTAAGAAAAATGGAAGAGGGACACAATCATGTATTTACATTTTTCTATATCATATATATCAGATGACAATATAAATTTATAACACTCATTTATTATCCGTCAATACTTTTTTCTCTCTCCCAAGAGAAACTGGTAGTTTTGACTATAAGCATTCAGAAATGTGTTAATCAATCAGTGGTGAGTACGGACATTAAAATATGAATAAACCTATTGAAAGCAAACACATCAACATATATGACTCCACTGAATCAAAATACAGTAGAATCTAAAGAAAAAGTAAAATCTAGTTGAAAAGACTCTTTGTGACTCCATCCACTATAGCCCACCAGGCTCCTCTGTTCATGTAATTCTCCAGGCAACAATACTAGAGTGGGTTGCCATTCCGTTTTCCAGGGAGTCTTCCCCACCCAGAGACTGAACCCTGTCTCCCACAATGCAGGCAGATTCTTTACCATCTGAGCTACTAGAAAAGTCCGAAAAATAATTTGCTTTGGTTATTTCTTCAAAGTACATAAGTAACAACATCACATATTGTTTTGTACAAGTCAAACTGTATTCTGGGCTATCTTAATTTTGTAAAATACTAAAAGTTCTTGTAACATAATGAGTTGAAAAATGAGTATTTCCGCTAGGAAAGACAGGAACTTACTTCTTTCTCTGTGAAAATAAAGCCCCAAACTAAGTATTTTAGAAAAATAGTAGGTGAATCCCTTTTGTGTCATAACAATGAATCACCTAGACTGAATAAAACCAAATTACATTTATAATTTTTTAAAGGAATCATGAAATATACTTTGAATATTAAAAAAAATGGATTTCATTTTATATTGAGTTTATGTTTTATTTTTATGACTGGCTTCAATTTATTTTACAGCTATTAGATGCCTATTACAGAAAACATTATTTTCAAAAGTTTTGCTATTGAAATATCTATGCTTGATAATCTGATAAAATTAGATCATTTATAGTCATTCTCTGTTGATAACCTCTTCAACTTCATCTTTGTGTTAAGAATACTTAAACAAAATTGGCATGTGATTGGAGATATTTATAGCAATTCAATTTAGAACGTAGTAGATAAGAAAAACTCTACAACTATAAACTTTCAATACAATAAAATATTTCATACATCCCAGCCTATATTTTTTAACATATTTTCATTGGTTTGATTGGATAGCACCATACCTGATATTTACAATGCACTCAGTTCACATGGAATAAATGAGATAAATTAAAAAAAAATCTTAATGTAGAGCTAAAAATGTGACTGTGGGGAACAGATAATGGAGCGTTCATTTCAGTTCAGTTCAGTCGCTCAGTCATGTCCGACTCTTTGCGACCCATGAAGAGAAGCACGCTAGGCCTCCCTGTCCATCACCATCTCCCGGAGCTCACTCAAACTCGTGTCCATCAAGTCGGTGATGCCATCCAGCCATCTCATCCTCTGTCTTCCCCTTTTCCTCCTGCCCCCAATCCCTGCCAGCATCAGAGTCGTTTCCATTGAGTCAACTCTTCGCATGAGGTGGCCAAAGTACTGGAGTTTCCACTTTAGCATCATTCCTTCCAAAGAAATCCCAGAGCTGATCTCCTTTAGAATGGACTGGTTGGATCTCCTTGCAGTCCAAGGGACTCTCAAGAGTCTTCTCCAACACCACAGTTCAAAAGCATCAATTCTTTGGTGCTCAGCTTTCTTCACAGTCCAACTTTCACATCCATTCCTGACCACTGGAAAAACCATAGCCTTGACTAGACGGACCTTTTTTGGCAAAGTAATGTCTCTGCTTTTGAATATGCTATCTAGGTTGGTCATAACTTTTCTTCCAAGGAGTATGCGTCTTTTAATTTCATGGCTCTAGTCCCATTACTAAGTTGGGAAATTAGTATCACGATGGTGAGAGAGGACTGACATCCAGGGCCTTTATTGATACGAATCAAGTATTGCCATATAAAGTCAATCCTTTCCAAGAACACAATACCATTACTTTTGAATGTATAATTTTTATCAAATTTTTCAGTATTCAAGCATGACAAATATTATTTGGCTTTGTTTGCTCAGACCCAACACCTAGGAGTCATTATTGTTTCTTACTTTTTCTCATATGTCCAATTTATAACAAAGTCTGTAGGTTGTATCTTCAAAAATTATATCCTTAACTCCTCCCTGTCTCCATACCTACCATCAATTTCAAGCCACATTGATCCCTCTCCTGGAGGATTCCTCTAGACTCTTAACTAGTCTCCTGATTTCCCACTCAACAACCTTTTAAAACTTAAAGCTACAATGTTATTTCTCTGTGCATAACATTTAAAGCAAAATGCCCAAAAGAAATACAGTACAAGTTACACATATAAATTCAAATTTTCTGTAGCCACATTAAAAAATTAAAGATAAAAATGGTGAGGTGAATTTAATATATTTATTTAGCTGTATATATCCAAAATGATCATTTCATATATAATCCATACAAAAACATTAAGGAGATATTTGACTTCTTTTGGTATTAAGTCTTTGAAATCTGGTGTGTATTTTATACTTGCAGCACCTCTCATTGGACTTGTCACTTTTCATGTCCTTGATAACCACATGTAACTAGTATCTACTATGCATGTGTGCATGCTAAGTTTGCTTCAGTTATGTCTGACTCCTTGTGACATAGCCCATCGGGCTCCTCTGTCCATAGCATTCTCCAGGCAAGAATACTGGAATGGGTTGTCATATCCTCCTCCAGGGGATCTTCCAGACCCAGGGATCAAACTCAAATCTCACCTCTCCTGAGCTGGCAGGCAGGTTCCTTACCACTAGCTCCATCTGGGAAGCCCAGGACTTTCTATTTTACACAAAGTAAAATGTTAAAATCATCCAGGTGGCCTATGAGATCCTGTATAACTCATTTCCTACATTGACATCTATATCTTGATATGACAAATATATTCCTAACTCTGGATTTCCATATATGTAGTGTCCTCTCTCTGGAATAACTTTCTCTACTCCTGACTCCCCACATCACCACAGACAAATGACTTTCTCCCTCACTTCTCTTAGGTTTTTGCTATATTTCTGCTTATTAGAAAGGTTTTCCTCAATCATTCTATATGAAATAATACATCTGTTTCATAATATATATTGTTAGTTTTACTTATTTTTATTATAGTTATTACTGCTTGACATCAAATTGTGTATTATTTATTATTCTTATCCTATTTGCTGTTTTTCCCCAACAGAATGTAATTTTCATGGAAACAAGGACTTTGCTTAAGTTCATTGTTAAATCTTCTGGAGAAGGGAATGGCAAACCACTTCAATATTCTTGCCTTGAGAACCCCATGAACAATATGAAAAGGCAAAATGATAGGATACTAAAAGAGAAACTCTCCAGGTCAGTGGGTGCCCAATATGCTCTGGGTGAACTCCAGGAGTTGGTGATGGACAGGGAGGCCTGGCGTGCTGCGGTTCATGGGGTCGCAAAGAGTCGGACACGACTGAGCGACTGATCTGATCTGATCTGACTGTTAAATCTTCAGTGCTTACAACTAAGAACTACTCTTTATTTAATGACTAAATTGCCAGCTTCAGGATAGGGATGCATACTCAGTCACTAACTCATGTCGGACACTTTTGCAATGACATGGACTGTAACCCTCCAGGCTCCTCTGTCCATGGAATTTCCCAGGCAAGAATACTGAAGTGGGTTGCCATTTTCTTCTCCACAGGATCTTCCCAACTCAGGGACTGAACCAGCATCTCCTACATTGGCAGGCAGATTCTCTACCACTGGGCCACCAGGGAAGTCCCAAGATATGGATATAGGAATCAAAAAGTTTAATTTCCTGGTCCAAGAATTCCTAACCACTAGAGGACCAGGGCTTAAGCCTAGATCCTGTGAATTGAAAAGGAAAAGCCTTCCTAGGAAAAACTGCTTATTTATCAATTGGGAATTTCACCCAAGATTTTCTTTAAAGTGTTTTCTTATAGGAGTTAGAATAGAAAAAAACAAGCATTGTAACTTTTTCTCTTTACAAAATATAATGCTTCAAATTAGGATTCACTAATTTAGAGCCCATTAACTAAACCAGCCTTACCTGCTCTTGAAAATAAAGTGTTATTTACAAAAGGATTTTGCTATGATGAATACTAATTATTTTTAACATTTAAATATTTTAATAACAAAATTAAGTTAATGAAACAGCAAAATTTAAATATCATTAAAAGTACAAATATTATTTTTAATTTATTATTAGTAAACTATTAATATATCTCTTTATAGAAAATTCCCTGAGCTTCCAAACTCTAGAGCAAAATGTAGATAAAAATGATCAACGATAATGTGTTTATTGATTTGCCTTTCAACTCCACCTTTCCCCTCAACTCTAAGTCTTATGCAGATATAAGACTATATAAGTGCTGGCTTTTATTTTTTATTGTTTCCTAGATTTTCTTCTGAAATGATTTTATAATTCTTATCCCAGAAATACACATTTTGGCTAGATTTCTAAAGTATGTTTTGTAAGCTCTATTCCAGGAGCTATAGATTAATTACACAGACTCATTTCAGATGTTTTGTAAATTTTTCATGAACTATTAGGCTCCTCCACACCAAAGCAATAACTACATCAATAAAGTCTTAATTTCACTGAATTTTCATATTGTATTTAGAAAATAAGAAGCATTTGACCAACTCTGAGACCTAAGTTACCAATTCTGTTTTATATTATAACACAATATTTCTAAATTATTTTATCTATATTTTTGAAAATGCCATTTCCACATATTCTTACCATTTAAATTTTAGAATCCCAAGCATCTTTTATTTATACGAGCTTCATGGTGAAGTGAAAAGAGCAAGGAGGAAGACACAAAATGCAAACAATTTTTAGCTTCTTTAGACACTATTGCCAATCATTTGTATGTTATAATAAGATCTCCTTAACCTTACCCTCACAGCTATTTCTCCTATGCCTTAATCTCAAGAATTTGTAACAGAAAAACAATGCTCACAAAGAGATAAATGCTAAGATCAATCTAAGATGCTTCAAAACACAAACATGCGAGGCCACTCATAAGGGGCACAGATTTCCATTATGGGAGAATTTGCTGAGTGTATTAATATAATTAAAAAGATATGTGTTTCATTGCAAAAGATCATTTGGTTACTTATATAAGCATTAAAAAACAAAGTAATAAAAGAAAAAAATTAGTAGAGCTATTTAAGCCAGTTACAAGAAAGTGGGAAGTAATTATTATCATTCCTATAGCAACTAAGATTTACTCTTTGAACATTCTATTTTCCAGGCATCATACTCTTAGTTATCAAAGGACATTGATATCTTATGAAAAATCTTCCCAATCGTGAAATGAATTTATTAGATCATTACATTTTTCTTTGATCTACTCTTCCAATTTGTGCTGATTTTGTGTGTATCAGGAACACTTTGGAGTATGATCTGGCCACTTCCCTAGTGGCTCAGCAGTAAAGAATCCACCTGCAATGCAGGAGAAGTGAGTTTGATTCCTGGGTCAGTAAGATCCCTTGGAGGAGGAAATGGCAACCCTCCCGTATTCTTGCCTGAAAAATCCCATGGAGAGGAGGAGCCTGACGGGCTAAAGCCTTGGGTCTCAAGAGTCAGACACAGCTCAGAGACTGAAAGCACATACAAAGGAGAAAAATAAAAGTGATGATCATATGGAGTTTGTTTTCCTATCTTAAGGTAGGGATGTCTCAGGAAATACAGAAGATGGCTTTGAAGGTGATCTGACTTATCTAGGAATACCTACAGGAAACATATATATTGGTTAGTCTGATCATTGGAATAATAAATTCTTATTTTTAAGTACCAAGTTGGCACTCTGCTGTCTACTTCGTCTATGTGTATGCTTTCATTATGCCCTCCATTATCTCACCCCCTGCCCTGGGACATGGAGCATTTGGGGCTTCATGGTGCTGAATCAGATCTAACAGTCTATCGCTACTTCCATCTTCTGTCTACTAAAGTTGATTTCGAGAGGAATCATAATGACTATAAACTATATGATTCCAAGGGTATGATCTTCTGGAAAAGATATAACTATGGAGACAGTAAAATGAGCACTGATTTCTGGGGGTTAGTGGGAAAGGTTTGAATAGCTGGAGCATGGAGGGTTTTTTAGAGTAGTGAATCTATTCTGTATGATATTACAATGATAGATACAGTAGTCCAAACCACAGGATATACAACCAAGAGTGAACACTATGTAGACTATGGATTTGAGATGATTATGATGTGTCAACATAAGTTTATTTATTGTAACAAATGCACTATGGTGTAAGATATGGATAGTGAGGGGAGCTATGTATGAGGCAGGTGGAAGAAGAAGTATATGGGCATTCTCTTTATCTTCTACTCTATTTTACAATGACATAAAACATCCCTGGAAAAAGTCTCTTTTTAAAAAGGGATCCAAAATTTTTGTCCTTAAAAATCTCTAAATTAACACAGATTGTAGAAAACAAACAAGAAAAGACATCCTGTAAAAGGGAATCTGGCATGTACCTGCTATGCTTACTGCACTAGTAAATTTAGGTTTACTTATGTGCTTAGTCACTCAGTCATGCCCGACTCTTTGCGACCCTTTGGACTATAGCCTGGCAGACTCCTGTGTCCATGGGATCACAAAACTTTCATTCAGGAAAATGCATCAAATGCTTACTATATAACTGGAATTATAGTAGTGAAAGGCAGATTTCCTATCTTTATAAAGCTTATGTTAAATTGATATATAATATAAATATTAAATATGCTTTGAACAAAAGCAAGGGTTGAAAAGAGTGTCATCTCTTTTGCATGGTAATCAGAAAAAGCCTGTCCCGATAGATGACATTAAAACAGGTGTAATCCCAGTCAGAATGGCTGCGATCCAAAAGTCTACAAATAATAAATGCTTGAGAGGGTGTGGAGAAAAGGGAACCCTCTTACACTGTTGGTGGGAATGCAAACTAGTACAGCCACTATGGAGAACAGTGTGGAGATTCCTTAAAAAACTGGAAATAGAACTGCCTTATGATTCAGCAATCCCATTGCTGGGCATACACACTGAGGAAACCAGAAGGGAAACAGACACGTGTACCCCAATGTTCATCGCAGCACTGTTTATAATAGCCAGGACATGGAAGCAACCTAGATGTCCATCAGCAGATGAATGGATAAGAAAGCAGTGGTACATATACACAATGGAGTATTACTCAGCCATTAAAAAGAATACATTTGAATCAGTTCTAATGAGGTGAATGAAACTGGAGCCTATTATACAGAGTGAAGTAAGCCAGAAGAAAAACACCAATACAATATACTAATGCATATATATGGAATTTAGAAAGATGGTAACAATAACCTGGTGTACGAGACAGCAAAAGAGACACTGATGTATAGATCAGTCTTATGGACTGTGGGAGAGGGAGAGGGTGGGATGATTTGGGAGAATGGCATTGAAACATGTAAAATATCATGTAAGAAACGAGTTGCCAGTCCAGGTTCGATGCATGATACTGGATGCTTGGGGCTAGTGCACTGGGACGACCCAGAGGGATGGTACGGGGAGGGAGGAGGGAGGAGGGTTCAGGATGGGGAACACATGCATACCTGTGGTGGATTCATTTTGATATTTGGCAAAACTAATACAATTATGTAAAGTTTAAAAATAAAATAAAATTTTAAAAAAAGAAACAAAAAAACAAACAAACAAAAAAAAAACAGGTGTAATCAACTACTATTTAGTAAAAGTTAAGCATATATAAACCACTTTTACAGACGCAAACAAGATACTCTCTAATCGCTATTCCATGCTTAAATGTTGATAATCACCTCTTTCATAGGATGTTTTATGTGGCAAAAAAAGGTTAAATTTTGTGAAGCACCAGGAAGTAATTCTTGCAGACCACATATGCTTTTATTATCTGAGAGTAACTCATGTCTTAATCCAGTGCCTATTGTATTTTATTTGACACATAGTTAGTAGCAGGTTAACTATCTGACCATCTATAGTTTCTTCTGGCAACACAGAAATATAAGATGTTTCACTTGAAAGAGGCAAATTGACAGTAAATGACATCTGTCAAGTTGTATTCAATAGAAGACAAGGAATAACTAATAAGTATCACTGTAAAGTTATTAAATGATACAGGCTAGGTTAGGGTAGTTAAAGGTGAAATAGTAAAGACATGTTAATATTCCTTGATAATATTTAGAATATTAGGAAACTGTGAATTCATAATCACAGTTTTGAGACAACACTAACATATTCAGCCATGTAGAGTATACACTGTTAAAAAGGCAGAGGGACATGATATGTATTTTAGAATGAAAATATGAAAGAATTGACATTCTTTAAAAATTATAAAAGAATAAGCTTTAGCCATTTAGACACATCATTCTGAGAAATAATAGCATTTCCTGGACTAGCTAGATTGCTGAGATAATGAGCTTTTTGAAGACTCTGGAGCCACAAAATCAGGATATATACTCAAATAGTTATGCTTATTTCTTATGTACAGTATTTTGAATTTATGTTGACCCATCAGTCAAAACATTCTGAATAATAAGATCTCACATCTAATTTTCATTCTTATTTGAAGAATCTTAGATCATTACAACTTCAAATGAAGTTACCTGTTTCAATAAAAGAATAACTTAAGTTTAATTTTGAGAAGGTATTTTAAAAATGTGTGTTTAGTCTGAACATTGTAATGATCAAAATGACCTAATTCAGAAAAAAACTGTAGCCATATGAAAACAAATATGTAAGTAAAGAAAAAGCCTTACTCTGTAAGGTCTTCTATCTTTTTTTCCACTAGAGTAGGGGGCACATTAGAAACAATGACTTGCATATCCAGCTGATTGACCACAGACACCTGAAAGGCAAAAATAGAATTCATTTGGCTTTTACTCGTTAACATTTCTATAATCAAATTAACATTTTTCTTTCCTACTATGCAAAGACATAGCGGTTTCCAATTTAAGCACAAATGGTATTTCTAACTACGTCATCTCTGTTATACATGTTGGGACAGATTGGGAATGACAGAATAGTTGCTTACTTAGATGTTATACAAGCCTAAGTGACTTCGACTATTGTTGGTTTTGCATTTGTTTTCTTGACTTTTACAAAAGCATAAAATAAATGTGGCTTTGAATATTTTTTAAAAACCTGGGTTATTTAAGAACACTCAGGAAAATGGAAAACTAAGCTTTTAGGGTTTATAAATCCTAAGAGATCCTTTATTCATTGTCATTAAGAATCTGGGACATGGACAGTTAGAATAATTCATTCCATGAGATCACCAAATACAGAATCATGCCTGCATTAGCCAACTTTGTGTAGATAAAGAGGTATACACATACAAGCTCAGGCTTCCCTGGTGGCTCACTGGTAAAGAATACACCTGACAATGCAAGAGACACAGATCTGATCTCCGGGTCTTGAAGATCCCCTGGAGGAGCAAATAGCAACCAACTCCAGGATTCTTGTCTGGGAAATACCACAGACAGAGAAGCCTGCTGGACTACAGTCCGCCAGATCACAAACAGCTGGACACGACTTAGTGACTAAAACAATGACAATACATAAAAACTTCAGATGGGGCTGAAAGAAGCTAATTTAACACTGTTTATGAATCCATTCTTCCATGTAATATTTACACTCCCTTCTATGTTCTTATTTAGAAAAATGGAAGAAAAATAATAGCATTTATTCTCTGCTTACAATACATGTTTTACTATTTCTCTCAAAAGTACAAGAATTAATGGGCTTCCCAGGTAAAGAACCCGCCTGCCAACATAGGAGATTGAAGAGACATGGGTTCGTTCCCTGGGTCAGGAAGATTCCCCTGGAGGAGGGCTTGGCAACTCACTCTAGTATTCTTGCCAGGAGAATCCCATGGACAGAGGAGCCCAGTGGGCTACAGTCCGTAGGGTTGCAAAGAGTTGAACAGAACTGAAAGTACTTAACAAACGCATACACACAGGAATTGACACTGATGTAATTCTATAAATCATTGTATCAGGTAGTTACAGTATCATTCCAATTTTTAAATATGAAAAAATTTTACATATCCAATTTTAAAATATGTCTCTAATAAAACAAAGAGACATTAATATCTTGGTCCCAATTAAACACAGACTCCAGAACATGTGCTCTTTTATTACCCAGACATTAAAAAATGTACTGTCCTGCGTGTATATTATACACAAGTGTTGTTGTTCAGTCACGCAGTTGTGTCTGACTCTTTGTGACGCTATGGACTGCAGCACGCCAGGCCTACCTGTCCCCCACCGTCTCCCAGAGTTTGCCCAAGTTCATGTTCCTTGCATTGGTGATGCTGTTCAGCCATCTCATCCTCTGATGCCCTCTTCTCCCCTACTGCCCTCGATCTTTCCAAGCATCAGGGTCTTTTCCAATGAGTTGTCAGTTTGCATCACATGACCAACATACTGGAGCTTCAGCTTCAGCATCAGTCCTGCCAGTGAATATTCAGGGTTGATCTCCCTTAAGATTGACTAGTTCGATCCCCTTACTGTCCAAGGGACTTTCAGGAGTCTTCTCCAGCACCACAGTTTAAAGGCATCAATTATTTGGCATTCTGCCTTGTTTACAGTCCAACTGTACAGTGAGTACACAACCAGGCACAACCACTGGGAAGACCATAGCCTTGACTATATAAACTTTATCAGCAGAGTAATACCTTTGCTTTTCAACATGCTGTCTAGGTTTGTCATTGTTTTCCTGCCGAGAAGCAATTATCTTCTGATTTCTTGGCTGCAGTCACAGTCCGCAGTGATTTGGAGCCCAAGAAGAGGAAATTTGTCACTACTTCCATCTTTTCCCCTTCTATTTGCCATGCAGTAATGGCAGTTTGTAATATTAAATTTTAAAATTAAAAATATGTATCTAATATTATACACAATTAAAATTGTGTAAATGCATATACACCAGGGCTATGAATTTAATACTCTGGAAGAGGCATATTTAGCACTATATATCTGAATATAAATTTTCTGGGGAATAACTTCATATTTTGGGCTTCTCTGATAGCTCAGTTGGTCAAGAATCCACCCTCAGTGCAGGAGAACCTGTTTGATTCCTGGGTTGGGAAGATCCATGGAGAAGGGATAGGCTACTGCAGTATTCTTGGGCTTCCCTGGTGGCTCAGCTGGTAAAGAATCCACTTGCAATAGGGAGACCTGAGTTTGATCCCAGGGTTGGGCAGATCCCCTGGAGTAGGGAAAGGCTACCCACTCCAGTATTCTGGCCTGGAGAATTCCATAGACTATAGAGTACATAGGGTCACAAAGAGTCAGACACCACTGAGCGACTTTCACTTTCAACCTCATGTTTACATATATTTTTTATATAAGTTCCCAATTCTCTGCATGTAGTTGCCCATACATGCCGTATCAGAAGTCATAAGCTCAAACTTCTTCAGGGACCAGGCAGGTTACCTAAATGAGGAAAGCTGTCAAAAGTATGAAATAATAGGGAGAATTGGCAGGCTCTCAAATCAGAGAGCATATTACTCCTCTGAAGAACTCAGCTACTTCTCGTCTCTACTGAGTATTGTGATGTGGGTAAACAGATCCAGATCTGCTGTAGTTTTCCATCTTTCAAGGAAAGAGACAAGATGTGAAATATTTACAACTTATTTGAAATCTTTCAAATCATAATGTGGGCCTAATAATTCATGTGTGCAGATAAACTATATTGAGCCAGGAGTCTATCTTATTACCAAGTTGCTATCAGCAAATTGCTAACATTGGCAGTTCCAACCTGTATCTCTAACTCATTATAGGTATCTGGGATCAAATGTTTAAATTTTCCTTAAACATGTACATGAATCTTGACTGTGTCCTCACACACACACAAAAAAATCTAAGTTCATTAGAAAAAGGGGATTATCATGGTTTTTTTTTTTTTGTAACTCTATTTTATCTTTTTGCATCACTCCTGAATAAAAAAATAAAAAGGACTAACATTACATATTACATATAACTTTTTTTGTTATTTGTTTTGCTTCCTGTTTTAGTTTTTAGTAGTAAAAATACATGATAAAAATCTCTAGAAAAATCTATATGAGTTTTGTGAAACTGTTTCCTTTATTCCTTCCTTCCCTCTCTTTCTTCTTTCCTTCCCTCTCTTCTTTTCTTCCCTCTCTTTCTTCCTTCATCTCTTCCTCCCTTCCTTTCTCCTCTTTCAATATTGGGTGAGAGAACATTAAAAAAAAAAAATGATCCAAAACAAACAGCCTGAAACAAATAGTAATCATGGACTCTTTTCTAAATAAGAGCATATTTCTCAGCTTCTTTTGGAGTTTGATGGAACCATATGATGTTCTGACCAATGGAAGTCAGTGCAAAAGAAGAAACAAATACTCTTTAATCTATCCCATATGTGAACCTTCCCTTTCTTGGGCAGTATCTGTTTGAATAAGGAAGCCGTAGAGCAGGACACAGACACATGATGGAAGGGAACTGAGCCACTGAATCTCAATTTGCAAGAGCTGTCAAGAACATCACCCGACCATATATGCTCTCATTGTTGGGTCATGCAAAAACAAATCTTGTTAGTTTAAACCACTGAAATTTTGGAGTTTTCTGTCACGCAGTCAGTCTATCAAAACAAACACCCAGGGATTGATTTCACGTGGTTGACTGATTTCCCCTAATTGTAGATCAGTGAAACACTAGAATGTTTTATTCAGTATGGGGGAAAGGTAACATTTCCCTTTGCATAAATAAGTTCTAAGTTTTGAAGGTTGTTTTACAAGTAAAGAGTTGGAATGCAGTCAATTCATGTGCTGGGTACTCTATTGAGAAGCAATACTTGGCCCTGAACTTATAAGTAACTCTGCCATTTATGTTTAAAAGACTGTCAGTACTTTCTCTTTATTCAGAAGGATAAATTACTTCAAAGAGAATTTTTAATTTGTTAAACAAACTGAATCAAGATTTAAAGTCCTCTGGAATATATCCATATTAAGCTCATAATTTCTCAAAAAGATTTTTTGAAAATGATTTTGAAAACATGACTTTGTACACTTAAAATAAAAAAAGTAATGCATTTTTAATTCTGATAAAATAAAAAGTCAGACTGCATTTAACTCTGCTGCTGCTGCTGCTACTGTCACTTCAGTCGTGTCTGACTCTGTGCGACTCCATAGACGGCAGCCCACCAGGCTCCCCCATCCCTGGGATTCTCCAGGCAAGAACTCTGGAGTGGGTTGACATTTCCTTCTCCAATGCATGAAAGTGAAAAGTGAAAGTGAAGTCATTCAGTCGTGTCTGACTCTTAGCAACCCCGTGGACTGCAGCCCACCAGGCTCCTCCACCCGTGGGATTTTCCAGGCAAGAGTACTGGAGTGGGGTGCCATTGCCTTCTCCAGAAGTAACTATCTCAGACTTATCTACAAACAGTTAGATTTAAAATTTTAAATATATGTAAAAGTATTGACATATACACATTATTTATGTAGAACATATATATACTTTGTGCATAGGAAGACAACAAGCTATTATAGTTTAAATTTTGATCTTCCAAAAATTTCCATGCCCTTGAATCATTGGTTTCTTCTATCATCTATAGCAAAGATATTTATGTTTAAGATTATTATATTTTGTTTATATTATATTTTCAGTAGAGCCTTTATGCAAATGCACTTCAGTTTATTATAGTAAAATTTTTTAAATTCTGCTTTAAAATTGCTTCATTTAATTATTTATGCCTTAATTACTAATGACACTTTTTCTAAACATCTTTTTTTTGGTGGGGGGAGGGTTTATTTTTGTAATGGGTTAAAATTACTAGGTACAATCAAAAGAAAAAAAAGAAAAAGCTAATATTTGTGCAACACATAATTTTAAAAACAGATTCTGAATCTTTTTAATTGTTTATCATAAACTTCTTAAAATTCTTTTTTTTTCCCTATTCACTTCTTAAATAGTTTAGATAGTACAGTCCAATATAAACATAACGTGAGACCAAAAAAAAAAGAAAGCCAGATATGTAATTTTCAATTTTCTGGTAATCACAACAGAAAGAGAAAAAATAATGAAATTAATTCAATAATACACTTAACCTAATATAATCAATATATTATCATTCCAATATTAATCAGTCTAGAAAAAGTGAAAATGTTAGTGGGTCATTCCTGACTGACTCTTGTGACCCCATGGACTGTAGCCTGCCAGGCTCCTTTGTCCATGGACTTCTTCAGGCCAGAATACTGGATTTGGTTGCCATTCCCTTTTCCATGTGATCTTTCTGACTTAGGGATTGAACCCATGTCTCCTGCATGGCAGGTAGATCCTTTACCATCTGAGCCACCAGGGAAGCTAAAAAACTTATTAAGGAGAGTTTTTACATGTTTTTCATACTAAGTCTTTGAAGTCCATTGTGTATATTACACAGTATGTCTAAATGCAACCTAGCCACATTTCAAGTGCTCAGAAGCCACATATAGCAAAGAGTTAACACAATGGACAGCAAAATTCTAGAGGTTCACACAGTTTCTTGCTTGGTCTGGTCACTGTTTCTTCCTAACTGGTCTCTGGCACAATCTCACTTTTCTTGAAAAAGAAGAGGTATCTTAAGTACTTTTTTTTTTTTTTTTTTTGCTTTCAAATGATTGTGTATGATGTCTGCAAACTCAAAACTCAAGTGGTAGTTTCTTCAAGATTAGTTTCAATGTAAAATCTAAAATCATGTTCAGTTAGACTAAAATAACTTTATAGGTCTTGCACTTTGAATGGACCTTCTGCCTATGAATTTTTAAAAACATCTTGCATTGGTCATTTGGAAAATATCGGTTCACTGAATATTGCCAGTTTTTCAAATATTGACACGTTACATTACACAATACCAAGAAAAAAAATCACATTCTTTAATATTACCACTGATCTCATCAGAAAAATCTCTCAGTAATGGCAAGCTGTCAAACTCACAGTGGTGAACACATGCTTCCCAATATACTAATTTGTACTTGGAGGCTTGAATGTCATCATTAACAACAAATACTGTCAGTTGTTTTCCTTGAATTGACAGTCTCACCTCATTTATTTTTGTGTAAATGCCCATCAAAAATTCAAGTCTGAATAACAATATTTTATCTCTAAGTTATTTTTTTTTCAAATAAAAAGCCATTCCTTGAAAAAAGCAGCTAATTCAACTTGCGTAGAGCTTTTCTCTGAGACAGCCATGAAACCTTCATACACATCAGAAATGCTTTATACCTACTTCTTATTTTATTATAGAAAATGTTGAAAAAGTTTTTAGTCAAGAGTTGATATTTGTTAAAAGTAACAAGTTTTATCGCCTAAATAAGGGCATTCTTAGTTGAAACAGGCTTCTTTTTTTTTTTTTTTTCCCCTGTTTATGTATGGCTATGAAGCCATAGCCATTTTTTTTCGGCAGGGCAAATGCAACATGGTAAAAAGGCAAATCGTGTCCTAGTATCTTCATGAAAGGAGCTTTGATCTCATGGACCCTGAAATGATTTAGGGTCCCTCTGGTTCTCATGGTGGAAAAGCAAATGGCAACCCACTCCAGTATCCTTGCCTGGAGAATCCCATGGAGAGAGGAGCCTGGCAGACTACAGTCCATAGGGCCGCAAAGAGTCAGACATGACTGAAGTGACTTAGCATGCATACAGGTTTTCATAGACTACCTGTGAGAACACTGCAAGAGACAGGCCATTCATTTACTGAACACATAGGAATTTAGTACTCAATCTATGACAGGAATTATTCTAGGTGCTTGAGATACATTAGGGATTAAATTAAATTAATTTCTTAAAATGTCCTTATAGAGCTTTTCTGAGGAAAAAACACTAATATGATAAGCCCATTATTTAAAAAAAAAAAGAAGAAAGCAACAGCTAAGTATACAGAGATGCAGTATGTTGCAGTATTAACTAGGATGATGAGAGTATGCTCCATTGTGAAATACATTGTTACAAATATTTAGAAGAGATAAGGGAGTAATTTAAACACTATGTAGTCAAAGGAACCGCTGAGCTACTGCCAGCCCCAATTTTTTTTTTTTTAGCTGCACTTCACAGCATGTGGGATCTTAGCTCCCAGACCAGGGATCAAACCCTCACTCTCTGAAGTCAAAGTTCAGAGTCTTAACCACTGGACCAGAAGGGAAAGAGACACGTGTACCCCAGTGTTCATCGCAGCACTGTTTATAATAGCCAGGACATGGAAGCAACCTAGATGTCCATCAGCAGATGAATGGATAAGAAAGCTGTGGTACATATACACAATGGAGTATTACTCAGCCATTAAAAAGAATACATTTGAATCAGTTCTAATGATGTGGATGAAACTGGAGCCTATTATACAGAGTGAAGTAAGCCAGAAGGAAAAACACCAATACAGTATACTAACGCATATATATGGAATTTAGAAAGAGGGTAACAATAACCCTGTGTACGAGACAGCAAAAGAGACACTGATGTATAGGACAGTCTTATGGACTCTGTGGGAGAGGGAGAGGGTGGGAAGATTTGGGTGAATGGCATTGAAACATGTAAAATATCATGTATGAAACGAGATGCCAGTCCAGGTTCAATGCATGATACTGGATGCTTGGGGCTAGTGCACTGGGACGACCCAGAGGGATGGTATGGGGAGGGAGGAGGGTGGAGGGATCAGGATGGGGAACACATGTATACCTGTGGTGGATTCATTTTGATATTTGGCAAAACTAATACAATTATGTAAAGTTTAAAAATAAAATAAAATTTTAAAAAAAAAGAGATAAGGGAGCTAGTCCTGAACAATGCAAGGAAAGAACATTGTAGGTAGTGAAAGTGAAAGTTGCTCAGTTGTGTCTGACTCTTTGTGACCCCATGGACTATACAGTCCATAGAATTCTCCGGGGGATCTTCCCAACCCAGGGATCGAACCCAGGTCTCCAGCATTGCAGGTGGATTCTTTACCAGCTGAGCCACAAGGGAAGCTCGTTATAAAATTTTCTAAATCGAGAGCATTTTTGACTATTGGAGGAATAGCAAACTGGCCAATATTATCAGGTTTGAAGGAGTTACAGGGAGAAGAGTAGAAAATGGATCATTGGAGGTTAGATTACCAAGGGCCTCATAGTCTTCTATAATCTAAGAATTTCTCTGAAAGAATCAGCTGATATTAGAAAGTTCTGAGCAGATAGATAACAGGACCTGAATTACACTTTAAGATATCACTTTATTTGCTATATTAAAGCCAGACTTTAGCAGGGCAAGAAAGAAAGCATATGAGCAAGTTAGTGAGTTTGTGCAATGATGCAAGTGAGTCATGAAGCTTGATCAAACAAACTGTAACAGTAGAAATATTGAAAAATGTGAAGATAACACATATATGAAGTATATGTATGTTACAGTGTATATATACATATATAAAACAATATTTACTCAGGAATTAAATGTGTGGTTAAGTAGAGAAAGGAATTAGGAGACTAAGGAAAATACATGGGCAGAGGAGCCTGGTGGGATACAGGTCCATGGGGTCACAAAGAGTTGTACATGACCAAGCACATTCACACACACACACACACACACACACACATATAAGGAATTCAAAGTTCATTTGGTCATAGAGCAAAATTTGTGAAGACTATAGGTAGAAGAGATGTGATGAGGAAGAGAAGATTAGCAAACATCAAACAGGTCTTTAGTAGACATTCAAGTATAATTCTGCATGTACATTTTGATACATGAGTTTGCTATTCAGGAATGAGCTTCAGGGTGAAGATATAAATTTGAAATTTTGTAATATATATAGATGATCTTTTAATGTTGTGGGACCGAATGAGTTTAGTGAGTTATAGAGTGAAGATAGAAAAGAGAATTAATGTCTGAGCCCTAAGAAATATTGACTAAAAGGTCAGGAGAAGAAAATGACAGTGAAAATGACAGCAAAAAATACTGAGAAAGACTGAACAGTGAGGAAAGAGATAAAGAAGAGTGAATGGTGGCCTGGAAGCCTAGTAAAGGTAATAATCAACCAAAGGTAGTTAATGGTTCAAATAACATGGAGATTCAGATTATCAGTGCTTTTACTAAGTGAAAGTCATTGATGATGTTGGCATAAGCAGTTGATTTCAGATAAGCAGTTGATTTCTCCCCCAACAGAGAGAGAAATTTTGATTTAAAAGGTGTTTAAGAGAGGGCTTCCCTGATGGCTCAGCAGTAAAGAATCTGCCTACAATGCAGGAGATTACAAATTTGATCCCTGAGTTGGGAAGATTCCCTGGAGAAGGAAATGATGGTCAAAGAGTGGGTGGTTTGAAATGGAGGCTATAAAAGGAGTGTCATAAGTGGCAATGGCAAAAAATAACTCAGGTTTTAAGTGGTTGAAATAGGATGAAAATTAAAGCCATTGGAGGAAAGGCATTCAAGGAATTGCAAGTTCAGGATATTGGAAGAATCCTCTTTGTGTATAATGAAATTGTCAAAATGTAGGAGGATTGTTGGAGAAAGTAATAGTAACTCGGGAGCCAAACTCATTGAGACATATTCGGGATTGACCAAGGCTTCGGAGTCCCAGGAATGAAGTAAGGCAGCTAGTGACAGCCAGATGATGAAAATCAAGGCTGATTCTTAGGAAGGAAGGAGGGCCTAGAAGCAGTGATGTTGTACACTGAGGATCCTACTCTCCCAGCAGGTAGTATGAAGGCTGACAAAAACAGAAAAAAATACAAACAAAAGCTTCTGCTTGAGGAGGCAGGAGCAGAAGTAGTGTCCTCAGGGGAGAATCAGATTTGCACTAAGCAAGAAAGTTTTATCAAAGTTAACAACTGTATCTTCATTCACTCTTACTAAATTTTTTCAATGATTTCCCATAAATTTTAGGGGAAAAGTTCCAATATTTTCAATAAGTTCTACACCTTATATATTTCCATCTCCAGCCCTGTCTCATTCACTTTCCCTCCCTCACTCTGCCAAGCTGAGTAAATATCTGTCAGTTGAGAACTGTCAAGATTTCCCTTCCTTCTTGGTTCTGGCACTTGTTGCTTTCTTTGCGTAAGTCATTTCTCTCCATGTCTTCCTTCTCTTTTCCGAAAGGATTTCAGATTTTATCATAAATGCCTTATGACCTGATATGAAGAGCCGACTCATTGGAAAACACTCTGATGCTGGGAAAGACTAAGAGGAGAAGGGAGAGACAGAGGATGAGATAGTTAGATGGCATCATTCACTCAATGAGCATGAATTTGAGCAAACTCTGGGAGATGGTGAAGGACAGGGAAGCCTGGTTTGCTGCAGTCCATGAGGTTGTAAAGAGTCAGACACGACTTAGTGACTGAACAACAACATATTTTGCTAGGAAGATTTCCTTGGATAAATATTGTGATTTACAAATATATCACATTATGATTATTTTGAATTGAATCTTTCTAAATATGTTTTGGATAATTTTAGAGGTATATCTTAAATTTTCATACTATAGTGTATAGAGTCCAAATAAACAAATTTAACATTGCTTATGTACATATCATATAGATAACTTATATAGTTATATTCTATTTATGTTCTTACAATATTTTAATTATACTTAGTGTAGTAGCCTTATTATCCAGCCTTAACAGGAAGAGAAATGACAATATGACTTTATATAAGGTTTACAGTCTTACTTTGATTTTAAAAAATCTATGCCAACCTTAATACTTTGCATATCAAAAGCTTTTTCCGCTTCCATTGGCCTTTGTTATAAACAAGAATGTTCTGGCCTTCATATCCATCATAATCATGGTGATTGGCTTTCACCATTATCTAAGAAGAAAAATATTTGATTTATGTTGCATCTGAGTGAGTGAAAGTTGTTCAGTTGTGTCTAACTCTGTGCGACCCCATGGACGGTAGTCCATGGAATTCACCAGACCAGAATACTGGAGTGGGTAGCCTTTCCCTTCTCCAGGGGATCTTCCCAACCCAGGTCTCCCACACTGCAGGTGGATTCTTTACCAGCTGAGCCACAAGGGAAGCCCAAGAATACTGGAATGGGTAGCCTTTCCCTTCTCCAGTGGATCTTCCCAACCCAGGAGTGGAACCAGGGTCTCCGGCATTGCAGGTGGATTCTTTACCAACTGAGCTGTTGCATCTATTTGTTGTTTAATCTTGTCCTGATAACTAAATGAGAACAGTGGAAATTGGAAGATTTAATAAAGTATAAACAGCAAAAGAAAAATTACATTGGATTCAGTCTTTATGTGACAAATATTTCCAGTAACAATGATATTTATAACTTTTACTGGTTTTATCAGAAAAAAAGTCTAATCTACACTTCTAAAGTAGCAATTCCATATGATAGATGCTTTGGTGTTGAGTATTTTGAATAAATGTCAATATCCGACTCTCCTTGGTAATAACCTACCACTGAGCTTGTGTACAGCCCAAGAAACAGAATAGAAAAATGATTATTGACTGAAGCCAAATATATTGATAGTTTAGTCAAGGGTCGCCAATGTCATCAAAGAGGAGTTTGGTAAAAGAAGGAGATCACTTCTGCTGGAACATATATTTGCTCTAATACATTTTTTGTTTCCTTAATTACAAAAGGCCTAAAAGTAATTTAAATAGTAATGAAAGTTTCATACATTTTAATTTCTACAGCACAACTCTGTGAAGCATTTAAAACCTGTAAGTAGCTCCGGCCAACTTTATATTAAAAATGAGATCTTCAGACCAAACAGAAAACCAGTGCTTAAGACAATGCTGTCACATTCATATTCAAAAACAATATGATTAATTTCTGAAATGTCAAAAAAATAAACCAGCATAAAGCTCTAATTTTTTAATATCCTAAACTATATGTAGTAACAACTTGGATGAAAGTTAATCACATTGATGTTTTAGAAAACCTATTTCCAATATTTAAAAGTTCTAGGTGTTAAAACGTTAACCCCTGGCTAGTACTGCACATACCCCCTTTTTCTGAAGTTTCATCTACTCACCAGAACATCTGCTTTGCCACTTAGTCCCTTCCCATAGTTGTCAGTTGCGATGACTTGAAACTTAAAGTAAGACCGCCTCATGTTATGGAAGAGCATAGCCGTTTTGATAAGCCCTGTGTATGCTTCCACCACGAATCCTTCCTTTCCTTCTTTAATTGGTGGTATTATGAGTCTGTATGCCATGGCACTATAATTGCCAGTATCTTTATCAGTCGCCTAGGAGGGGGAAAGCACAGGTTATAAATAAGCTGGAAAAAAATAACCTTTATGAAAGAGCTTATTTCTGGTTGCAAGACTTCTGTTTCTTGGGTAACAACACACTAAAGCCCTCCTAAAGTTATATTTTTCTAGGTACCATTATATGGATGCATAGACTTTGTATGCACAGGGTTGAACAACTGTTATGAGAAGGATAATGACTACTGAACTGTGAATACAAGGGACAGAGATGCTAACTCAGTCCCACTGATGAACCAAGTGTGTTGATTGGCATGTTTAATGGGATCAGCACTGGGCTGAGACCCAAATCGGTTTAAGGATGGGACTGTGTACCTAACCATTGTCTTGTGTAGTAGGCATAGCATGCAATTGTGTTTTTGATCTATTTCCTAAAAGGAAAAAAAAAAAATTAAAGTTATGCACTAAAATATTTCAGATGACACCAGGACAGTATTCAGAACTTTTATAAGTCTAGAGTTACATCAAGAGATCCTGATTAGTAAATGCCATATCATAAGAGAGTATTAGAATACTAATGCAGCTTCTTTTTTCATCAGTTTGTGTCCTGATTAACCAGATTTGTCCCTGGTTGTAGGTGCTTATGATCTACATGTTAAAGTTTCTTCACACTTAGAAATTAAAAAGAAATAGTTGCTTAGTGTATATATATATATATATATATATATATATATATATATAAAATTTTTTTTTAATAAAGTTGGGAGCATAGTAATATTAGCCTGGCTCTTTTGTTTCTATTTCAGGGAAATTTTTCAGACTGCCAATTTGTCACAGAGAAACATCTGAAAGAGGAATGGTGGATATGATAGTTTTAGTGAATGTGTGTATAGTCTGCAATTTTTTTATTGAACTCTATATTTATGATTTGTACATGTTTTGTGCCAGTTTCTTGTACCTCAGTAAAGTTTCATTAATGGTAAAAAGTTTATCTCAAAGAAAATACTCATGTTAGTCATAAGTGAAAGAATATTTTTGAGGGATTCAGTTATCTTAAATTTGCTCCTAGTATATGAAAGAAATATCTTTGATTACTTAATCCAAACCCATTTTAATTTTAATTGGGAATGTTCTTTTTATTTCTTACGCTTACTTTGTTAAATGAATAAAAACTTGGGTTTAAAGCTTTAAAATAAACACTTTGATAATTATTTTTTTCTTTCTGTTTTTTCTTTGTACAGTGATAACGTGACCTATGTTGGAATCTAATTCCTATTCCTCTAATACAGAAATGAAGCTCTGCCATTATGTAAAACACACAGGGCATTTAAAAAGATGAACTGGTAGTTAGAGCTTGTCCTATTCTAAAACTGAGATTTTTTAACTTGAATTTCAAGAAATATTTGATCCCAAAGGAAAGTATCTGAATTTTTTTACTTCAGGTTACCTTGTCTAGCAGAGTTATCCTGACATTTAAATTGTTAAGCACATATATAGAATTTAAAGTTAGAGATTCAAACTTTTGAATTTTGTGCTGAATCATTTTCTATGATTTACTATTATTATAATTATTTGTAGCCAAACTTTGCCACTTACTTTGTAGCCCTTGGCTTTTCAAGTTTAATACAAAATTCACATTTCATTTCCTTAGTCACGTTAGCCTCATTTCAAGTGTTCAGTGGCTTGTGACTACTGCATTGGACAGAGGACATTTAGAGCATTTCCATTATTGTCAAAAGTTCTGTTGGACAACACTAATATAAGTACTAGAATAATATATTCCTTGGAGAGTTTTATTTTTGTTAAATAAAATTTATTTTGTTAAACAAAATTATTTTTATAAAAATAAAAATCATTGTAATGATGAACCATAAATGCTTGATATCTGATATTTAATAACAATATTTAAAAATAAGAATAGTCAAATAATAATTATAATTAAAATTTAAATGCTACATATCTAGTATCACAAATAAAGTTATATAGCCTTGTATAGATTCACTAAAACTATCATATCCACCTTTCCTCTTTCAGATGTTTCTCTGTGACAAATTAGCAGTCTGAAACCTTAATATTTTAAAACAAACTCTGTAACACAGTAGAAAAGAACAGAAAAGGCAGTTACAGCAAAATCATTTTGATTGTTTTGATTGCTTTGTATATTAAGCTTCTTTGCACTGTTCTTACTGATTACTTCCAATTTCAATAAACATGTAATTTTGGTTTGCTGTATTGCTAATTTACTAAATTACTATAGTGGCATATTTTGCCTTAACAGATTAAGGTGTTTTTAAACATAACCTTCCTGAAACAAATAATCATTTAATGCACAAGTTTAGGTAACTCAGAAGTATCTTTTAAGCATAACTTTCCCTCATACATTAGGAACAAATTACCGAAAATGAGATACAAAATTAAAAAAAAAAAAATCATGTTTACTGGACTATTTTTTTTAATTGAATGAAAGATTTTTTAAATTCTACAAAAGTTTCACACAGATTATTTTCTATAATCCCATCAGTTCAGTTCATTTCAGTTCAGTTGCTCAGTCATGTCTGACTCTTTGTGACCCCATGGACTACAACACACCAGGCTTCCCTGTCCGTCATCAACTCCCGGAGCTTGTTCAAACTCATGTTTGTTGAGTCAGTGATGCCATCCAGCCATCTCATCCTCTGTCGTCCCCTTCTCCTTCTGCCTTCAGTCTTTCCCAGCATCAGGGTCTTTTCCAATGAGTCAGTTCTTCATATCAGGTGACCAAAGTATTGGAGTTTCAGCTTCAGCATCGGTTCTTCCAATGAATATTCAGGACTAATTTCCTTTAGAATTAACTAGTTTGATCTCCTTGCAGTCCAAGGGATTCTCAAGAGTCTTCTCCAACATCACAGTTCAAAATCATCAATTCTTCAGTGCTCAGCTTTCTTTATAGTCCAACTCTCACATCCATACCTGACTACTGGAAAAACCAAAGCTCTGACTAGATGGACCTTTGTTGGCAAAGTAATGTCTCTGCTTTTTAATATGCTGTCTAATCAAATTGATCACATGGACCACAGCCTTATCTAACTCAATGAAACTATGAGCCATGCCATATAGGGCCACCTGAGATGGACAGGTCATGGTGGAAAGTTCTAACATGGTCCACTGGAGAAGGAAATGGCAAACCACTTCAATATTTTTGCCTTAAGAAGCTCATGAACAGTATGAAAAGGCAAAACAAAAACAAAAAAAAGATATAATTCCATAGTGACCCACTTTTTTTCCTTCTACTCCTACATAGGCTTTCTCTCCTTCCTGCTCCCCACTGGTAACCACTGGATTCTTCTCTGTATCTGTGAGTCTGCTTCTTTGGTGTTTTTAGTGTTTTTCAACTATATAAAACTACTGTCATATACATGCTATTTGTAATGGCTCCACTTAAAATTTCTGATTCTTTTATAGATTTGCTCCTCTTCGGAATCTGAAAAGATCTCATTTCAGAATAGTTATGAGGATAGTTGCCAGGATCATTAGCATTCTTTCAAATCTCTCACCTCTCTCTCACATTCAATTGAAACTAGCAAGTTAAAATGTGAATGATAAAAATTTCATAGGTACACTCAGTCAGTCAGTCAGTTCAATCTCTCAATCATGTCCGACTCTTTGCGACCCCATGACCCCATGAATTGCAGCACGCCAGGCCTCCCTGTCCATCACCAACTCCCAGAGTTCACTCAGACTCATGTCCATTGAGTCAGTGATGCCATCCAGCCACCTCATCCTCTGACTACTTATGACCATTTTAAAGGATTTTCAATTTTAACTTTGTCTATTTAGTTTTCAAAAACACATGGTTTTAGACCAAGACTTATATACAGTTGACCCTTGCACAACATGGATTTGAACTACAGAGGGTTCAGTTAAAGCCAGTGACTGAGGCTGGGTCAGACTTAAAATTAGCAACCAGTAAAGTGGCTGACTTTATTTTCTGGGCTCCAAAATCACTGCAGATGGTGACTGCAGCCATGAAATCAAAAGACACTTACTCCTTGGAAGGAAAGTTATGACCAACCTAGACAGCATAAAAAGCAGAGACATTACTTTGTCAACAAAGGTCCATCTAGTCAAGGCTATGGTTTTTCCAGTCGTTGTGTATGAATGTGAGAGTTGGACTATAAAGCAAGCTGAGCACCGAAGAATTGATGCTTTTGAACTGTGGTGTTGGAGAAGGCTCTTAAGAGTCCCTTGGACTGCAAGGAGATCCAACCAGTCCATCCTAAAGGAGATCAGTCCTGGGTGTTCATCGAAGGGACTGATGTTGAAGCTGAAATTCCAATACTTTGGCCACCTGATGCGAAGAGCTGATTCATTTGAAAACACTCTGATGCTGGGAAAGATTGAGGGCAGGAGGAGAAGGGGACAACAGAGGATGAGATGGTTGGATGGCATCACCGACTCAATGGACATGGGTTTGGGTGGACTCCGGGAGTTGGTGATGGACAGGGAGGCTGCAAAGAGTCGGACACAACAGAGTGACTGAACTGATCTGAACTGAAAATGTTCTTTAAAACACAAGGTCTATTTATGTTACTTATATAATGTTATGTTATTGCTGCTTTGGTGAGCTAACATTTATTGACCAATTATGATTGTGTAGGGGCTGTGTAAATACTTTTCATACATAACTTCATGTCATCTTTTCTACTGAGCAAGTTTTATTGCTATTAATTTATATGTGCAGAGATGGAGGCTCAGAGAAATGAGTGATTGGCTAACAATCATAAAGATGTGTGCTAGTTGCTCAGTCATCTCCAACTCTTTGAGATCCCATAGACTGTAGACCACCAGGCTCCTCCATCCATGGGATTTTCCAGGTAAGAATGCTGGAGTGTGTTGCCATTTCCTTCTCCAGGGGATCTTCCTGGCCCAGGGATAGAACCCAGGTATCTCACATTGCAGGCAGAATCTACTGTCTGAGCCACCAGGGAAGCCCTCACATCATAAAGATAGTTGATAGCAAAGTTGGGTAGATATTACATTAAAATCTATATTATAATCACTGCATTCAATGTGTCAGACTAAGTATCAGAACTAAAATTCCAGTGAAAACAACACTGAAAGCTAGATAATAAGGAAAGGAGTACATCAAGGCTATATATTGTCACCCTGCTTATTTAACTTATATGCAGAGTACATCATGAGAAACGCTGGGCTGGATGAAGCACAGGCTGAAATCAAGATTGCTGGGAGAAATATCAATAACCTCAGATATGCAGGTGACACCACCCTTATAGCAGAAAGTGAATAATTAAAGAGCCTCTTGATGAAAGTGAAAGAAGAGAGTCAAAAAGTTGACTTAAAACTCAACATTCAGAAAACTAAGATCATGGCATCTGGTCCCATCACTTCATGGCAAATAAATGGGGAAACAGTAGAAATAGTGACAGACTATTTTGGGGGGCTCCAAAATCACTGCAGATGGTGACTGCAGCCATAAAATATTCAAAAGCAAAGACATTACTTTGCCAACAAAGGTCCATCTAGTCAAGGCTATGGTTTTTCAAGTAGTCATGTATGGATGTGAGGGCTGGACTATAAAGCAAGTTGAGCGCCAAAGAATTGATGCCTTTGAACTGTGGCGTTGGAGAAGACTCTTGAGAATCCCTTGGACTGCAAGGAGATCAAACCAGGTAACCTTAAAGGAAATCAGTCCTGGATATTCATTGGAAGAACTGATGCTGAAGCTGAAACTCCAATACTTTGGCCACCTGATGTGAAGAACTGACTCATTGGAAAAGAGCCTGATGCTGGGAAAGATTGAAGGCAGGAGGAGAAAGGGATGACAGAGGATGAGATGGCTGGATGGCATCACTGACTCAATGAACATGAGTTTGCATAAACTCTGGGAGTTGGTGATGGACAGGGAGGCCTGGCATGCTGCAGTCCATGGGGTTCGGAAGAGTCGAACATGACCGAATGACTGAACTGACTGACTGAACTGAAAAGATCTTAATAATTTTTCCTAAACATATCAAGGAGATAGGAAGAAAATAAGTATGAAGGTCAAAAACTAAATGAAAACAAGAATCTAGACAGTTTAGTACTGATAGTAAGTTCACTACAGGGTTTCTGTTGATCCAAGAAAACTTAAAGTTTAACTTATGAGGTCTTGAGTGGCTCAGAGAATAGGAGGCAAGATCAAGGCCCACTCATAGACGTGAGTCTCATAAGCCTCCACTCTGAAGAAGGCTAAGTTCTCATTTTAAAGGTGGATGAGAAATTTATCTCCCCTTTCCAGCCACCACTGCCACTGCCACCCAAAACTAAAAAGAAAACTGCCTGGTTAAACCCTGATGTTGAATGCAGTGGAGAAAAAACAGAAAGCAAAGACACCCAAACTTTACTGAAACTCAGTCTATAACCAACACAAGCCTTCATCAGCATTTACAACCTTTATTCACACACCACGATTTCCTCAACTCAAGGATAAATCATAATGTTATCAATTTGTAAATTCAGTGGTCCTGAACTCTACCTGAATAAACCGAAGAACCACAACTGAGAATTTTATTTTTAATGATAACAGTCTAGTTTTCTCACAGAAGCAAACACTTTTTCAAAAAAGTTATCTACAATCTATGCCTCAAGTAATTCTAACAAATAAACTCCAAGAAAGATGAAAAGTTAGAGTCAGATAGTTCTCAAAATGAACAGGAAACCAAGTATCATGAAAAGAGAGCCCATTGAGACAGAAAATCAAAGTCATACCCACAAAGGCTTTAGATATGTGAATTTGGAAAACAGTATAATGTAAATGTTCAATATGTTTCATTAAATAATATATATTTTTTAAAATATAAATAAAATTAGATTAGTTGAACGTAGGTAAAATGTATCTTCTCGAAGTCAGAAAATAATAACTGAAATGAAAAACTCATAGATGAAGTTGTTAGAAGCTTATGCATATGGCACAAGAGTTTTAGTGTACTGAATGACAGAGCAAAAATTAGATTTCACATATTCTAGAGGATTAAGAACCAGATTGGAAGGAAATACTTTGCCTAAGATATTGTTAGTGAACTCAGGTTTAAATAGAGTAAAATAGCCAAGAGGTATTTTTTTAATAAATAAATTATTAGGAATATAAACTGCATTGTTTCCATAAAAACTGGAAAACATTCATAGAAATAGTCTATGAAAGGGAAAAAAATAAAAATTAGAAATCTACTCCATCGTTTTTTTAGATTGTAATAAGGGGGCATATAACAAATTTGGCTAAACTAACATCTAAAAGTTAAATCTGATCTATTGTGAAAATTCTAAATGAATCAAATTTACTAAAGAATCAATGCCATTTTATTTATTCCATCAGCTCCTTTATAATAAAAAACTTATATTGGATTCCTGACACAGCCATTATTATCTGGAAGAGGTGACACTGGAAGATTTGATTCACTGACTTTCGTGAGTTTCTCTTTATGAGCAAAATCAGGAAAGTTATGTCTACAGCTGTTTTTAAAAATGAAAGTCAGAAATGAATATTATAATTATACTTGCTGTAATTATATTTTTAAATGAAAACTAGGACACAGAAAACCACTTAGGCATTTCTAAGACCTCATCTGGAAAGTTTAATGCACACAGGTGGCCAACATTAAGAGAAAATCACCAAATAATTGCTTCTATCATACAGGGGAGTAGGTGAGCACATTAATTTTCTCACAGCCTAAATAACTGTTCCCCTCTGTTGACTAAATGAATACTATGGATGCAGAAATATTAGTAGAATAATTAGTGATGTCCAGAGAACTTCCAAAGCCCATTAAAGTCCAATGATGCTAACTTTAATTTTTGCTTCTCAATTAGACCCCATTTTAACATTTAACATTGAAGCCTTAATCTCCCTGAAATTAGAGTGTAAATATTTTAGATTGTCAGGGTAAAAATACTCAAATCTCACATTACCACCAATGAATGTCAGCATGTCAAGCTGTTTGCAAGGAACAAAAAGAACAGAGCTTTGACTTAGACTAGTTGAACTTGGCTTCTGTATTTTTAGGAACTATAAAGAAACCTTCACTTTAAAGCCCTTAAAGGCTGTATGCCCAACATATACTAAATATAAACAAGGAAAGTGTCAGATAGATTGATCTATTTGGAAGGCTATTTAAGACTTCTGTAAAAACAACAGCAAAAAAGAGATGATAATTTTTTTTTAAGATTTTAAATAAGAAAGCTTAGTATTTGATTTTTTATAAGAATGTCAAAAAAGGACCACAGTCCAATAGAAATAATTCTTAATTTCAATAAGGACATTGATCCTTTAAGTATAAAGTAATTCAGAGATAGTCTAATGAGTAAATCACAACTCAATGTAGAAACAACTGTCTAAAAATGGTTTGTCATATCATGCAACACAGTATTACAGAATTTTCAGGGTTTATTATTATTATATCTAGAAATTGCCAAAATTTTCACCTAAGTTAAAGAGTGGTACCAAATAACACACAATAATATCTATTTGAAAAATTAAATAAAGAAACTGAAGATTAGCAAACTATTCCTTTTATATTTTTTTACAGTTATACACTGAAACATTCTGTATTACAGGAAGCATGAGAGTACAAAATAAGAATGTCTTTCATTTACATAATAATTGAAGCATTGTTTCAGTTTTAGTTCCATTCCCTTGTAAAATATTTTGGAAAATAAATATTATCTCAAAAATAACTTGTTCTTTTCCTCATCATTGGTAATATAATGTGATCATATATTCTTCAATGATGCTTTGAAATGAACTCTGAAATCATTTTTTCTAACTTCTCATTCACGTGAAAAAGAAAGAAATTGCAGTCTACTCAATAGACATAGTATCAAAAGAAAATACAGGCACAATTTGAGCCCTCTATTTAAGAGAGGAAACTAACTTTTAAAGTTGATTTTGGATTAAAAAAAATGTGGATTTTTACAGAAAACTAACACATTAAAATTTTAAGAAATTTGTACTTTTGTAAGAATTCTTATTTTTTAAATTTTATTTTATTTAACTTTGCAATATTGTATTGGTTTTGCCATATATCAAAATGAATCTGCCACAGGTATACATGTGTTCCCCCTCCTCATCTTGCGAATCCTAAATCCTTCAGTATTCAAAGGAAATTTAATGACATATGCATTACCTCAAGCTTTCTGGTTCTTCCTTAGTTACATTACATTCAATCAATTTAAACCAAATTTAGTATCTTCTCAGCTGTCACCCTCTAGTCCTTCCTCTGGCTACCATACTTGTTCCTCCTCTGTCTTCTCTTCTCATGGTAAGGGTATTAGCTCATATGGATTGACTGAGCTAAAAATCTCAGTAGGGTCTTCAACTGTCTCACCTCATCCCTTTCCTTTCTACTCCCAGTCCATCATCAAGCCTAATAAGTTCTACTCTGAAATATTTCTCACTTCAGTGACTATCCATCAAGCTGACATTGCCCAATTTCAGGCTCTCCTGTTTCATTTTTAAATTCAACAATAGCTTAAAAATGAATGATAGCTCCTGCCTCCTAGAAGATGAAATTTAAGACAAGTCCATGAAATATTCCCAGTCTAATCCCAGTTTAACATTCCATTTTCTTGCTCTATATTTACTCTGTTTATATTTCTCCAAAACCAACCACATTACCTACTTTTTTTTCCTTCTGAACAATTTATGCTCTTTCATGATTTCAGTCGTTTGCACACATAGCTTCTTTTTTTTTTTTTTTCACACATAGCTTCTTATCACTTAAAATGACTCATGTCTGCTAGGCCATATTCACTCCTGAACTACACTGTTGCACATGTGTGTGGGCATGTACATACACACACATATTGAATATATGGTACTAAAACAGCTTGCTGCTGCTAAGTCACTTCAGTCGTGTCCGATTCTGTGCGACCCCATAGACGGCAGCCCACCAGGCTCCCCCGTCCCTGGGATTCTCCAGGCAAGAACACCGGAGTGGGTTGGCATTTCCTCCTCCAATGCATGAAAGTGAAAAGTAAAAGTGAAGTCGCTCAGTCGTGTCCGACCCTCAGCGATCCCATGGACTGCAGCCTACCAGGCTCCTCCATCCATGGGATTTTCCAGGCAAGAGTACTGGAGTGGGGTGCCATTGCCTTCTCGGCTAAAACAGCTTATAAGACTGCTTTTTTGAAGGGTATCCCCTAGGGAGTGCTGCATGTTTTCAGTAGTATATTTTATATATTTTTGTACACTTTTTACCTTGGCATATTCTAATATTTAATTATGTCTTCATTACACATAAACTTTGTTTCCATTTATATCTTTTATTATGGAATAATGTCCAGTTAATGGTCTAATAATATTTGGCTGAAATATGAATATAATATCAGAGATTAATATTTAGAAGTGATGGATATGCTTAGGTCTACCACTTAATGGCCATATGAATGCGGGCAAACAATTCTCTAGAGTTTAGTTCCTCATTATAAATGAGTAAAATAGGACATGCTGAATAGGTTGGCTGTGAATATTCACTGAGGTATAAAATGCAGTGCCTGGTATGAACCATCGAGTTTAGGTCGTTCTTGCCAACTTTGCTATGAATACTCTGGAGCTTTCTAGCTTATCTCTTCTATTTCTTATTACCTCTTGTACATTGACAAACACATTACTTTCTATCTTTTGTACTTGGCTATATATTCACTGGGAGCAGGGCTATTTTCTAATTCATCTTTGTATTTCATAATCCCCATTGGCCAATGCCACTACTTTAAAAATTTAAATTTAAAATATATTTTTGCTCAATTCCTTTGAACATAATTTTTAAAGGTGTTTTTGTTCTCATCATTAGATTACTTAACACAGTATGTCCTTAATTTGTGAATTAATTTGGACCACTTGTTCCACAAAAAGATTTGAGTATCTTTTTGTTTAAACATCATGACATATATTTTTACAATATTAAGGCAGAATTAATGTTAAAAGTTACATAACGGCACTCTTCATTCATGCAAAAATGTTTAGCATATGAATAATGTATAAGAAGCCTACTTGTCCTTCAATTAACTCTAATATAAAGTCAGGGGATAGCCAAGCATTTGAAAATTAAATCAGAATGTTTAACTCTATTCATTCTATTTGGCAATGTTTTATTGCCTAATAAGAAATTAACAAGCACAAACTAAAAGCTTTACTACGAAAAGAAAAACCTTTATTGTCACTTTACAGGAAAAAACGTATGTCAAGGGAAAATAGAATTCAATTTATAAACCTTTTACCTTGGAAAATAAATTGAGAACTTTCAAAAATATATTGAATTTAAAGTGCTGTGATAAAACTAATGGACACCAAAAGAAAAGCTTTTGAATTGTTAAAGGGACACTAAAGTAAAGAAGAGTGTATTTACAGATTGCAATGGTGCTATTTGCACATGGCATGACAATGAAACCTGTCTCCTTGAATATATATGTTGAAATATTTTAACATGAAAAGCACATTCAACAAAAGACATTGGTCTCTGAAATGGTCTTCTTTTAATGTTTTTGGTAGTGTTTTAGAACTCTTTCTCTCCACACACACACATATATACACAGGTACATATATATGTATATTTTTCTACTTTATAAAATGATGAATTTTATGTCCATATTCTCCTCTAACAAGTTTGCTAAGAAAAAGACCAAAAAAAAAAAAAAAAAAAAAGCTGTAAAACCAAACTAAAATTCCTATAAAATAGTCTTTGTTGAATGAAATTCTAAAGTGAATTGACCCCAAAATGATATGTTATAAAACATAGTGGCCAATGGTAAATTTTCATCTAGAGATTATACAGCAAAAGGTTAGTATTCCCAAAGCTTGTTTTCGGAACAGCTTTATTCTTTGAGAAACATGGATAGGATGGTGTAAATTTATCAACATAATTTTACAAAATTATTAAAGTATCTTTATTTTTACTTCCTTTATAAAATTTCCTGTCATTTCTGTCTAATTATTCTTAGTCTGTGTTATTTATAAATGTAAAATGTAATAAATGGCCAATAATAATTTATAATGTGCCTAATATATAAAATATTTTATTACTTCTTGCTTGTTAGAGAAATACCAGAAATGCAAATTAATAAAGGAATATTAAAAACTCTACAATGTCATCCATTCATTGTTATTATTAATATCTTTATATACGTCCTTCTGGGCTTCCCTGGTGTCTCAGAAGGTAAAGAATCCGCCTGCAATGTGGGAGACCTGGGTTCGATCCCTGAGTTAGGAAGATCCCCTTGGAGCAGGGCATAGCAACCCACTCCAGTGTTCTTGCCTGGAAAATCCCCAGGGACAGAGAAGTCTAGTGGGCTTCTAGACACAAGACAAAAAGTCTAGTCTTGTGTCCACGGGGTCACAAAGAGTCAGATGTGACTAAGCACAGCACATATGTCCTTATATATTTACAATATATATACAAAGTATATATATATATATATATATATATATATATTTATACACACACACATATATATAGAATGTATATACACACACATATATTCATGTATGTAGACTGTACATACACTGTATATAGAACGTATACGTACAATGTATATAAGATGTTTGTGTGTATATATATACATATATGCACATATATACAGAATGTATTATTACACACATATATACACTTTCTGTAACCAAGGGCATGCCATCTTTGTGACTTTATAGCCTAGTATTCTCAGTCATTAATCAGACATTCAGAATTTTCTTTATTTCAAACAAAAGAGAGTATATCCAGATAAGCATAATATTAAGAGTAGGATAAAAGTTATGATAATCAAGTAAAATTATTAACAAACAGAAAAAAATCTATAAATTGTTTTAAAACAATTTATCCGTTCTATATACAGTGTATGTTCAGTCTACATACATGTATATATGTGTGTGTATATACACCTCAGAGAGCATCAAAGTTAAAGTTTGAAAGACATTGAAAGTGAAAGTGTTATTCCCTTAGTCATGTTTGACTCTGTGAGCCCATGGACAGTAGCCCACAAGGCTCCTCTGTTCATGGAATTCTGCAGGCAACAATACTGGAGTGCGTAACCATTCCCTTCTCCAGAGCATCTTCCCTCTGGAATTGAACTCAGGTTTCCTGCATTGCAGGCAGATTCTTACTGACTGAGCCACCAACAAAAACTAGATAGCATTTATTCATAATAAAATTGTTAGCTTTGTTTGTGTGGTCCTACGTTTGTTTTAGCCAAAAAATAGCACTGGCCAACCTGCCTTTAACCTAACTGCCTTTGACTAGCTTTTCACTTTCCACTTCCCTGCATTGGAGAAGGAAATGGCAACCCACTCCAGTGTTCTTGCCTGGAGAATCCCAGGGACGGGGGAGCCTGGTGGGCTGCCGTCTATGGGGTCGCACAGAGTTGGACACAACTGAAGTGACTTAGCAGCAGCAGCTTTCTCTAATCTAAATAGTTCTCTAGCCAGTGAAGAACTGGCACTGGCAATGATTGAAGTCATTAAATGTAGGTTGACTCTCAGCACTGAAAAAGAGTAATGAATAGAAGATTATACTCAAGAAAGATCTAGGAAAACATGAAAAATAATCTGAAGGTTGTAACCAGTGTCCTTCTTTAGGCTAAGCACTTTATGAATAGAGTATCATTTAATTTTCTTAACTCTGGTGGCAGAAAGAAACAAATTCATTCTGTAAATGGCATTCCAACCGTGGAGGACCCAGTTGTTGCTGTTTGGTCACTAAGTCCTGTTCAACTCTTTGTGACCCCACAAACTATAGCCCTCCAGGCTCCTCTGTTCATGGGATTTCCCAGGCAAGAAAAGTGGAGTGAGTTGCCATTTCCTTCTCCAAGGAATGTCCCTCACCCAAGGATCGAACCCATGTCTCCTGCATTGGCAGATGGATTATTTACCACTGAGCCATCAGGAAAGCCAGAGGACCTGCTAAATGACCTCAAATCAAACAGTTCATAAGCAAAGCCTTTCATCTTTCACTCTATGTCTCATGTAGGATTTGCCATCAGACTTGTACCTAGAGAAGTATGTGGTGAAGGTCATTTCTAGCTCCTTGCTTCAGAGACAGATAGCCCCTGTACTAAACCAATAAATTTCATTAAAAATTGCACTTAACAGTTTTCATTTTTTTTCCCTTCTGTGAAGATACTACCAAGGTTCAGTAGGAATTAGATTAAGACAAGTAGCTTCATCTCTACACCTCTTTTTCAGAACAAAGCAGAACACAAACACTGGCAGGAAATGGAGTTGTCTTTGCTCTTATCCTGGTCTTGCTGCTCCATTAAATGACATGTTGAAAGAGAATTCAATATTTTAATTGCATTTGGTGTTAATCAGACCCTTATAAATGCAGGTGAGATTACACATTTTTATTGTGTTCTTTTCCTTGTCTCATTAGTTATCCCTAATTTCCATGATTGTTAACATAACATTGATATGTTCAGGAGGTGCCAGAAAAGATTATGTGTCAAGCCAGAGAAATGACTGCTTCATTTTTCAACTTTTTAACAGAGAGTTCATTTTATAATATTGAAAGATAAATTTTTGCAGTTCAGACTTTTCTATTAATACTTTTTCTTTGAAAAATAGGTTTTTTTGACTATGTCTATCTCTAAGGGGGGAATTTAAGGGATTTCCTTAAGACTCTGAAATTGCTAGTCTTTTCAAGTTTGGGGCTTTTTTTAAGGTGACTTTAGTACCCTCTTACAGAAAAAGCCTATTTTAAAAATTTTACAGATTTCTTGATTATGCTTCTATTTTTTCTATGAGAACTTCAAGGCTTTTTTCCATTTCTCAGATGTATGTTAATTGCTGAAGATAAGCTCACCCAATTTTGTGGTTTGCTAAGGACAAGAACACAGAACAAAAAATCAATATGGCCTTTTAAAAAATATACTCTTTTTTAAAGAACAATATAGAATTTATTGAAGTTACTGTATTATAACAAAGTCAGATCACTCATTAATTTAAATAAAAATACATGATCCCCATCCTACAAAGAGATAATTCTAACTTGAAGGTGAATCTCAGCAACTGAACAGCAGTAGCAACAGCAGTCAATAAGTATCTCCTTGGAAACTATGTACCTAATATCATATTATACTAAAGATAAGGTTGCTGACCTCACAGAATATATGAGTCATTAGTAATCAGTCAATTGCCTAGTGATTGTCATAAAATATTGAGGAATACTGGAAACTAACAAATGTCTATGCACATTGTTTATCTTGCCCTTCTGAGAGACTTGGAGAACTAGATGAGATTAGTTGGGAAAAGGGGTCTCATTTTGCCCAGAAAATCTTCAGAATCCAACATAGTTCTGGGCTAATCAGAGACTAAAGAAACTGTATAAGAAGTAGGTTTGGAAGTCAGGCAGTCTTATTTTAAAATTAGCATATTTTAGTCAAAAGTATGCAATTCATGATTAGCAGTCGGTTAGGAATTCCTGTAATGTCCTCTGATGCCAAATGACCACTAACATCCTATTTACTACCATGATGATTCCTTAATAAGAGGTAGAAGGCATATAGACATTTGACGGCTATAAAATAAATTGTAATCCAATGCCTATGATCTCTAAAAGTAAATCTTTTCTTCTTAAATATAAGAACTCACTGAATCAAATGAATGCTAATTAAAACAAATGTGGTATACATAAAACTGAGGTAAGATACCTCTTACAAGGGCTCCCCTTGTGGCTCAGCTGGTAAATAACCCACCTGCAATGCAGGAGACCCCAATTCGATTCCTGGGTTGGGAAGATCCCCTGGAGAAGGAAATGGCAACCCACTCCAGTATTCTTGCCTGGAAAATTCTATGGATAAGGGGAATGGTGGGCTATAGTCCAAAGAGTCGGACATGACTGAGTGACTTCACTTTCACTTTCACCTGAAATTTACACAGTATCTTAGGTTCAATTAGGAAAAAAAAAAAAAAAATTCAACTAGCAACAAACAAAATTTCTCTATGGGCTTCGTTTGTGGCTCAGCTGGTAAAGAATCTGCCTGCAATGTGGGAGATCTGGTTTGACCCCTGGGTTGGGAAGATCCCCTGGAGAAGGGAAAGGCTACCCACTCCAGTATTCTGGCCTGGAGAATTCCATGGCCTTCATAGTCCATGGGGTCGCAAAGAGTCAGACATGATTAAGCAATTGTCACTCATTCACTCAAGATACCTCTAATTACATAGGAAATTTATAGAAGGATTGATTATTTAAAGAGAAGACTCATTTTTCCAGTAGCGCCACTGAAGAATGACATCTTCCTGAACCTGGGTCATCTTCTCCAATGAATACTGGTTACAACCAACCAATTTCCATTATGGTTTGAAAGGCTGCTACAAACAACTGAAATTCCTCCTTGAATAGGGAGCAACTCCTATTATGCTATTAATAGATTCCTTTGCCCTAGTGTCCTGTGGGTTTATTTCAATATGATCTCTGCAGATTCAAATTATAGCTCAGATTCACATTAGCTAACATTTCAGTAATCATATCAATTTCTTTTTCACCAACAGATTTCTTAATTTTATCAATATAGTTAGCTTCTTTGTGACTAAACACTTTGTCGGCTCTATTTTGCAAAACAATTTTTGTCTTTCTTCAGTACCAGCTGTGCCCCAGACCTTTAAGCCATTAGCTCTAACAGTTTGGCATGCTGTTACTCCAACTCCTCCACTAGCCCCATGAACCAGAACACTTTCTCTAGCTTGCACATGGGCACTGAGGAGCAGAGCTCAAAAAAGCAGCAAAATATGGGATACCAATGACAGCTCCTTGTTTAAAACTCATTTTTCTGGCAGTTTGTAAACAGCGTAATCTCATGCCAGAGCATAATCTGCAGAGTCCTCAGAGATCATGCTGGTAGTGAACATTCTGTCACCTTTCTAAGAGCAAATCAAACAACGATCTTGGTGGTAAGGAACTAGAAATCAGTCTGGGATACCATCAGGTCTAACCCTGGCACATCTCCACCCCGTCTCGGTGGTAGAACCAGGAGGGACAAGTAAGGCGCCTGCGTCAGTAAGGGACACACTAAGTCCAACCAGGGAAGGAAAGCTTCAGTGGAAATTCTGTCTACACCCCCATCTAGAATTGGGGTGGGGGGGACGCTTCCGGTGGAAAGAAGACATGGCTTTGGATGCCGCTTTTTCTCTCTCTTATAGATGGGAGCTAGCAGTTCCAAAACCATTCCTTTAAAATGTATTTTAAAAAACAGCTGGGGCAAGTTTGATCCCCAGAGTTTAAAAAGGCATACCTGATCTTCTTCTGTGATACTGAATGACTACAGTATCCTTTGGAAGATGGGGAATGCTGGCCAGTTGAAGTCTCTCAATTACGATATTGTTTTACAACTAGATTGGTTCCATAGAAAACAAGAGAAATGGGTAGAAGTGATAAATGTGTTGCTCTTTTTCTCTCTGCAAGACACATGCCAGGCTTGTGTCCTAAGGATGCAGATTTGGGTGTAAAATCTTCAGTTGCCTCCTGTTCTCTTACTTTGCCCCTGTATCAGGGGCTCTCAACTGAACAGGCTGAGAATCAGGGCACCCTTTCAGGAGGGGTTGCCTCAATATCGGTAAAAATTCACACAGCACCAATTGTGGTCAATACTATTGAGAGGATCCAAAAAATACATAGAAGCCTTTACGGGACTAACTTTACCTTATGAGCTTACTTGGAGAGATACAATGTATGTCTTGGGACAGACACTGATTCCTGACTCAAAAACTTGAGTTTTGGGGGAGGCTACTACCTTCAGAGATGAATGGTTTGAGTGTGAGACAAGGGGAAAGAGCGAACATGAAATAGCCCTTCTTCCTGCTGGGAGCCAAACGGTTCCCATAACAGAGCCACTTTGCTGGATGTATTCTTGCAGGACTCAAGTGAGCACGTGCTAAGACTTTATATTAAGTTGGCTGACATAGAAGAGGGAGAGAAGGAAACTCCTGATAAACTCCTTGTATAGACTACAGGAGGCTCTCCACAAGTTTACTGACATTGATCTCAAAATTACAGAGGGAGAAATGATCTTAAAAGATAGATTTCTCTCTTAGTCAACTCCAGATATCTGCCATAAGTTACAAAAACAGGCGTATGGACCAAATCAGTCTTTAGATAATTTGTTGAAACTGGCTCAGATGGTATATTATGGTAGAGAATATGAGGAGGAAAATAATAGGAAAAAAGAGCCAGGAAAAAGACTGAAGCCCCAACAATGGCTGATAGACATGCTCTGAAACAGCCTGAGAAAAATGCCCAGAGGAACCCAGGTGAAAAGGGATGGATTTGTTATTTCTGTGGAAAGGAGGGGCATCTCAAGTGGGATTGCCCTCAGGCATCTAAGCGATCCCCAGCTCCAGGTCCAGTCTGCAAGGGATCTTACTGGAGAAGAGACTGTCCTCTGAGGTGTAGGTCCCAGGGGTCAGACTCTCAAGACAATCAGGACTGAAGGTGCCCAGGGGTCCCCACACAAGCTCCTGTCCTAATCACACCCGAGGAACCCCAGGTATTAATAACTGTGGAGGGCTAGTCAGTCAATTTCTTTTGAACACTGGGGCAAATTTCTCCCTGTTTGCTAAAGCCCCTGGTCTGCTTTCCTCCCTATCCACTATCATAATGGGACTGTCTGGATGAGCCAAAGATTATTATGTCAGTCATCATTTAAGCTACAACTGGGACTCTGTGCTGTTTTCTCATGAGTTTCTAATCGTGCCAGAGTCTCCCTCACCCCTTCTGGGGAGGGATATACTGAACAAGGTCCAGGCCTCTATTTTTATGAATACGGAACCCACTTTTTCATGGAACAAACTGTAAATCCTAGAATGTGGACTGATGAAAAACTTTGGGTTGAGCACAAAATGCTGTTCCTATCTTTATCAAGCTCAATGACCCTCACCTATTTTCACTTCAAAAGCAGTATCCACTAAAGCCAGAGGTTAATGAATGGGCAAAATCTTACTGTACTGACTTCTCATGATGTAAGTGAGATCTTAAACTCTATAAAGTTCAGAGCAACGATGTTCCACATTTAAAGCTACTGTACCTCGATGGGTGTCAAAAGCTCTAAGAATAGAATATCACTTACACTGTTCCTAGAGATCCCAATCTTCAGAAAAAGTTGTAAAGGCTGATGGCATTATTAAAAGACACCTGTGTAAGCTAACTCAGGAAACACAAGACAGCTGGTTTACATTCTACCCATAGCTTTAATGAGGGCTCATACTGCCCCTAAGAAGAAGGGACTGTCTCTCTGACAGACTGTTTTTGTGCACAGATATTGTCATAGATCCTGAAGCCTTAAAATTAAGTATGTGACTCAGCTTTTAGCTTTTCAACGGACATTACCAGGAGATTAACTCCTGAACCAGCCTTTGAGTCAAACAAGCTGGTGTTTGAGCCAGGAAATGAGATGGGCCTGGGAATCTATGTGGGCTTACTTCTGCTGATTCCAAAAGTCCTGAGTCTGCCATTTGACCCTCAAGACAATGCCTTCCTGTCCTGGGCTTTTTCCTATGCTTCATTCCACAATTGGTCTAATTGCTAGGTCTAAGGAGCACTCCCCTCCTCATCAATTGAAAGCTTCCCATGGTAGGTTTCCCCACTTTAAGGAAAGGACTTTCTTCAACTCTGTGATGACATCTAACAATCCTAAGATGGATTGATGTAACTATGGACATAATGTGGCTTTTAATTTTGGTTTTAACTTGGTTTAATGACTATTTCTTCTTACATCTGTAATTGTTTAATGGGGTTTGTTCTAACCGTCTGAAAGCTTTAAGTTACAAATGGTTGTCCAGGCTCCTACGAGTGCCACAACCTCCTCTATTACTTGGATCAAAGACCCTCTGAGGGTTAGGAGAATATGTTGTCTCAACAATTTAGGGACCACACCTCTCAACAGGAAGTAGTTATGGAGCAAAATCGACACCCCTTTCCCTTGGCAACACAATTCTCCTAAAAGAAAAGGAGGAAATGAGAGAGTCAATTCCTAGACAGTTTGATAAGAGTCCAGTATCCCCGAGGAGAAGAAGGGAATCTGGGGCTCTCGAAGCAGAGATATGGGTCTGGAATTCTCAAGGAGGAGGAAAGGACAAATATTTCTTTTTTCTCTAAATTCCTTAGTCTTAGTCACATAAAATGTGTGTTTTTTTTTTTTTTTTTTTTCTTTAAGCCTGGAACTGATGATTACACAACAAACAACTCAGTTTAAACTCTGTACTAGGGATTATATAACAACAATATATTCTGCTTGAGGACAGTTTCTCCTTGCTGAAAGTGAAGTCACTCAGTCGTGTCCGACTCTTTGCGACACCATGGGCTGTAGCCTACCAGGCTCCTCCATCCATGGAATTTTCCAGGCGAGAGTACTAGAATGGGTTGCCATTTCCTTCTCCAGGATATCTTACTGACCCAGGGATTGAACCCAGGTCTCCTGCATTGCAGGCAGATGCTTTACCTTCTGAATCAGCAGGGAAGCCTGGTGAAAACCTTCTGGCTAATTCTGTTATCTTAAAATCTAAATTATGGGAGTGGGTTTTGTAAGATCTTTACAACCTTGAGACATCCTTTTGATTTATTGTAATAACTAATTAAAGTATATAACTCCCTTGCTAACACTAGCAAGGGGAGCATTCTCCATCCCCTTCTGATGTCTATATCAGAAGTTTTCTCTGTCCCATTTCTTACTTTAATAAAACTCTGCTACACAAAAGCTCTTGAGTGATCAAGCCTGGTCCCTGGTCCCAAAGGTAAATCTTCTTTGGAGATCATGAATCCAACATAGTTCACCAAGCTATCATCAGCAAAGCTTTTGCCTGTGCTCATGTGTTTTGCAAAGGCTTAGCTGTCTGTCTCTTTTCTTTTCTTTTTTTTTTTTTTAATTTAATTTATTTTTAAACTTTACAATATTGTATTAGTTTTGCCAAATATCAAAATGAATCCGCCACAGGTATACTTATGTTCCCCATCTTGAACCCTCCTCCCTCCTCCCTCCCCATACCCTCCCTCTGGGTCGTCCCAGTGCACCAGCCCCAAGCATCCAGTATCGTGCATTGAACCTGGACTGGTGACTCGTTTCATACATGATATTATGCATGTTTCACTGCTATTCTCCCAAATCTCCCCACCCTCTCCCTCTCCCACAGAGTCCATAAGACTGATCTATACATCAGTGTCTTTTTTGCTGTCTCGTACACAGGGTTATTGTTACCATCTTTCTAAATTCCATATATATGTGTTAGTATAGTGTATTGGTGTTTTTCTTTCTGGCTTACTTCACTCTGTATAATAGGCTCCAGTTTCATCCATCTCATTAGAACTGATTCAAATGTATTCTTTTTAGTGGCTGAGTAATACTCTATTGTGTATATGTACCACTGCTTTCTTATCCATTCATCTGCTGATGGACATCTAGGTTGCTTCCATGTCCTGGCTATTATAAACAGTGCTGCGATGAACATTGGGGTACACGTGTCTGTTTCCCTTCTGGTTTCCTCAGTGTGTATGCCCAGCGGTGGGATTGTTGGATCATAAGGCAGTTCTGTTTCCAGCTTTTTAAGGAATCTCCACACTGTTCTCCATAGTGGCTGTACTAGTTTGCATTCCCACCAACAGTGTAAGAGCGTTCCCTTTTCTCCACACCCTCTCCAGCATTTATTGCTTGTAGACTTATGGATCGCAGCCATTCTGACTGGCGTGAAATGGTACCTCATAGTGGTTTTGATTTGCATTTCTCTGATAATGAGTGATGTTGAGCATCTTTTCATGTGTTTGTTAGCCATCTGTATGTCTTCTTTGGAGAAATGTCTATTTAGTTCTTTGGCCCATTTTTTGATTGGGTCACTTATTTTTCTGGAGTTGAGCTCTAGGAGTTGCTTGTATATTTTTGAGATTAGTTGTTTCCCATTGCTTTATTTGCTATTATTTTCTCCCATTCTGAAGGCTGCCTTTTCACCTTGCTAATAGTTTCCTTTGTTGTGCAGAAGCTTTTAAGTTTAATTAGATCCCATTTGTTTCTTTATGCTTTTATTTCCAATATTCTGGGAGGTGGGTCATAGAGGATCCTGCTGTGATGTATGTCAGAGAGTGTTTTGCCTATGTTCTCCTCTAGGAGTTTTATAGTTTCTGGTCTTACGTTGAGATCTTTAATCCATTTTGAGTTTATTTTTGTGTATGGTGTTAGAAAGTGTTCTAGTTTCATTCTTTTACAAGTGGTTGACCAGTTTTCCCAGAACCACTTGTTAAAGAGATTATCTTTAATCCATTGTATATTCTTGCCTCCTTTGTCAAAGATAAGGTGTCCATATATGCGTGGATTTATCTCTGGGCTTTCTATTTTGTTCCATTGATCAATATTTCTGTCTTTGTGCCAGTACCATACTGTCTTGATAACTGTGGCTTTGTAATAGAGCCTGAAGTCAGGTAGGTTGATTCCTCCAGTTCCGTTCTTCTTTCTCAAGATAGCTTTGGCTATTCGAAGTTTTTTGTATTTGCATACAAATTGTGAAATTATTCTTCTAGCTCTGTGAAGAATACCGTTGGTAGCTTGATAGGGATTGCATTGAATCTATAAATTGCTTTGAGTAGTATACTCATTTTCACTATATTGATTCTTCCAATCCATGAACATGGTATATTTCTCCATCTATTAGTGTCCTCTTTGATTTCTTTCACCAGCCCGTAAATATGATTACACAATTTTAAGGTCCAAATTTTATCTCTCTGTCTTACAGTTTTGAATTTTGAAACCAAGAACCGGATAATCTCATATTATTTTTCAAACCAACTTGCATTGTCTTCACTAATCCTATCTTTGAGACCCAACCTACCATGTTTGATTACTGGCATTCCTCAAAGCCACTGATAACATGGTGTCCCATCCTCCCAAAATAAGCTTTCCTGCTAAATATCATTAAAAAACCTACATGGCTTTGTTTCACTAAGAATTAAAGTTAGGTAATTCCTTATTATTAACTATAACTATCAGATCAGATCAGTCGCTCAGTCATGTCCGACTCTTTGCGACCCCATGAATCGCAGCACGCCAGGCCTCCCTGTCCATCACCAACTCCTGGAGTTCACTCAGACTCACGTCCATCGAGTCACTGATGCCATCCAGCCATCTCATCCTCTGTCGTCCCCTTCTCCTCCTGCCCCCAGTCCCTCCCAGCATCAGAGTCTTTTCCAATGAGTCAACTCTTCACATGAGGTGGCCAAAGTACTGGAGTTTCAGCTTTAGCATCATTCCTTCCAAAGAAATCCCAGGGCTGATCTCCTTCAGAATGGACTGGTTGGATCTCCTTGCAGTCCAAGGGACTCTCAAGAGTCTTCTCCAACACCACAGTTCAAAAGCATCAATTCTTCAGTGCTCAGCCTTCTTCACAGTGAGAAAAATATAAGCTCCTCCAGTTTGCCCAGAATTATTTTGTATCTTACAAGAAAAATAGCTTGAATTACCAGAAAGATGAATAACTTTCTCCTTTTTGCCTTTTATGAATTTAGAGCTTTTAAAACTTTATTTTTCAAATTATATCTCTAGATAGAATCAGAATTGAGATCAAGAAATAGAGCATTATCAGCCCCTCATCCCCCTACCTCCCAGCCAAAAAAAATAACTGTTCTGATTAATTTTTCTTATTTTTGGAGATTATATAAATGGACTTAAATAAATTGTGTGTGTGTGTGGGTGTTTTTTTTTGTATGAATTCATTTGCTCACATGTATTAATGTATGTACTGTTGCTGGACACTGAAATATTTTGCAGATTTTTGATATTTAAAATAATTAACATATCTATAAATAGTGGATTTTTTTTTTTTACATGTCTCTTATGAACATCTGTATACAGTTTTACTGGGCAAAACCTTAGGAGGTGAAATAATTAATAGAGGATATATTTATGTTCACACATAGTGAAGTGAAGTGAAGTTAAAGTCACTCAGTCTTGTTTGACTCTGACCCCATGGACTGTAGCATGTCAGGCTCCTCTATCCACGGAATTCTCCAGGCAAGAATACTGGAGTGGGTGGCCATTTACCTCTCCAGGTGGTCGTCCAAACCCAGGGTTCGAACCTGTGTCTCCTGTGGCTCCTGCATTGCAGGTGAATTCTTAACCATTTGAGCCACCAGGGTAGATGATGTCAAACCATTTTCCAAAATACTGTATTAACTTATATATCATCAGCAATATTTGAGAATTCTAGATGTTTTGAAATTTGGTTTTGTCTTTTTTATTTTAGCTATCCTGATGAGCAAGTGGTGATTTCATACTGTTTATTCTATAATTCCCTAGTGGTTAATAAAATCAGATGCCTCTTTATACACATTTTGCTGATTTTTGTCTTTATGCAGTGTCTATTCCAGTCTGATTCCTATCTTTTTTGTCTTGAGCTCTTTGTTTTGCTTTCACTCATCCATTTGATATTGACTTGTAGCCGGAGATCCAACCAGTCCATTATGAAGGAGATCAGTCCTTGGATTTCTTTGGAAGGAATCATGCTAAAGCTGAAACTCCAGTACTTTGGCCACCTCCTGTGAAGAGTTAACTCATTGGAAAACTCTGATGCTGGGAGGGATTGGGGGCAGGAGAAGGGAACGACAGAGGATGAGATGGCTGGATGGCATCACTGACTCAATGGAAGTGAGTCTGAGTGAACTCCGGGAGTTGGTGATGGACAGGGAGGCCTGGCGTGCTGTGAGTCATGGGGTCGCAAAGAGTCAGACATGACTGAACTGAACTGAACTGAATTCTCAGATATACAGTGATTTATATACTAACCAATGTAAACTATATTCTCTTTATGTACATAGTCTTGCTCCAGGCCTGCTGGTTTGCATTAATGTAAATTCATCAGAATTATTAGGGAGAGTCATCCATTCTTTGTGACTTATTTGAAAATAAATTTTCTTCATAATATATTTTATGGAGATCTAGTACTTTACCCTTCTTATCGGCAGTACTAATAGGTAATTCAAAATTAAATTGTATTAGAGTGGTATGAATAAAAACATTTTTTAAAGCTAATTTTTTGCTAGGATTGGTGTTACAGGTCAGCGTTATCAGGTCAGTACAACACAAAATCAAATGGAGGTTTAAAAAATTTCAGGACAATATGACAAAAGTAACACTTATTTGTCTGAATTATCATTGAAATTATATTTTCAATGCAGTTCTCACTTTCAGGAGAATTCTGATTGAGTGTCAGTATTCCTACCAGGTGGTGGAAGATATGGTCCTTGAAACATAATATAGGAATGTATATATAACCATCACTGCTCAACAATATATAAAATTTGCTATGAGAAAATGCAAGCTTGATTCAAAAGATAATATTCTGCACCCATATCCTGGATTGTTAGACATTTAATCATCTGAAATACATTTCTAATGTCACTAAAGTGTGATCAGACTTTAAAATAGATGGGCCATCAACTAATTTAGGAAAGGCAAATGGCCTGGCAATTCACCAAACACACTATTTTTCTTCATATACATGCCTTTTACAACACATAAAAAGACCTCAAACATTTTATTTTAAGGAAATTTCAAATTATGAGAGCTATTTTACTCTACTTTTAAGGACTCAAATTTTCTCATTCTTAAAACATTTATAACCTGAAAAAAAAAAAATGCTCCCATTCCTATTTTAAGCAATAAAAAGTCAATTCTTAATTAAGCTAAATTTAAACCAACAAGTGTAAATTGAATTATTATTATGTGAATAAGATGATTTTAGATCTCTCTTCTGGACAATAAAAAGACTTATTTTTTTGAAGAGAAGGGAAAAAGGAAGAGAGTAAAATTTATATATAGTTTTTAATACAGAATTATTTTATCTGGACAATCCATTTGTGGCTACAAAGATCAATGTGGCCTGTTCATTTATATTACTAGCAGCAACACTATAATTTTGTACTTGTTCAGACCAAAGGGCACAAATGTTATACATCAGAAACTGGTGATAGTATTTCATTCATATCTTTCAACTTGTACAGGGGGGAAAAGCAGGTTTCCAATGTATAGACTCTTAGAAACAGAGTAGTTAGTTTGGATGTACCCCACAGAATTCCAATATAGACATAAGATCTCTTCTAATTATACATAAGATACAATAATATAAAAACAGTTACAGGGAGAGATGACCAAAAATAAAAGTGAAATAGCTCAAGAAAATCACAGAAAACATTAGCATGCCACATATGTAAAATGTTTATATTCTAAAATTGCTAATGATAAACCCAGCATTTGACTTTGAGACTGTAGCTGATAAATCAACAGGAAAACATTGTTAACTGCGGTGTAATCCATTACCATGTAACAAAAATACACCAGTTAGGAAAAAATAGAAAAAAATACTTGTCTTGATATTTGGTTTCTCCAGAGCAGTTAAATCAATGAAAAACTATGACAGACACATAATGTTGATACAGATATCACTAAATCTAAGCTCCAATTTTGGCAAGAAGGGGAATTACCAGGGAAATGGTATGTTATGTCACTCTCAGGACTGTAATCAAGCCCAAGAGAGTTTAATTAAAACATATCTTTCCTATCTGAAAATAAATAATGCATTCAAGTATTACACAGAAAGCCTTAATTAAACATGTTAAAAAGCATATATACATGTAAAAATAAATACAATTTCAAACAACAATTTAAGACATTAAGCACAAGGTTGCTATAATGTCATTAAGTTTATGAGAAAGCATGATACCTACTTAGATAAAATTTGAATTCTAGGAGAGAAAACAAGCACATAGATATAGGATAACAATATAATGTCTAAATTATATAAACATATAATTATGTATATTAATATATATAGAAATTCAGCTATAGGGTTATATACCAAGAAGGCAATGAGCTTTCAGGCACCTATGTGCCTTTGCTCAAGGGTCAAACCATAGAAGGTTAGAAGGTATGGTAATCATGAAGGAAACCAGTGGTTAGTAAGATCTCCTGAGAAATACCACTCTCTTGAAACAATGAATAGTGTTTGTATAATGCTGGGTTTTCCAGTGCTGGCAAACGGGAATCCAAATTCTATTTCATGGGACCTTAATTTGGACTGGTACTTGTTTACATCTCTATTATAGAGAGCAACTAGGGATAAAATTGTCATAAAATATTCGATCAGCTTTGCAATCTATAAATGTTTCTTTGGGTTTCAGAATTAAGTAATCTAGACTATTTGACCTTTAAAATGTAATTCTCAAATATAACAATTCTCTTAAGATACTTGGCTATTTTTTTTCCCCCTGTGCCATTGTTTTCCTAAGGCAAATAACATACAAAGCATCGAAATCAGTTAAACACGTTTAAGGGCACCTAGTACTAAAGGCGATGGCACCACTCCAGTACTCTTGCTGGAAAATCCCATGAATGGAGGAGCCTGGTGGACTGCAGTCCATGGGGTCGCGAAGAGTCGGACATGACTGGGCGACTTCACTTTTCACTTTCATGCATTGGAGAAGGAAATGGCAATCCACTCCAATGTTCTTGCCTGGAGAATCCCAGGGACAGGGGATTGCCGTCTATGGGGTAGCACAGAGTCGGACACAACTGAAGCGACTTAGCAGCAGCAGCAGCAGCAGCAGTACTAAAGAAGAATTTGCATAAGAGAAGACAACCATGGCCCTAAGTGATAAAGTGCAATGTTCTATAGTGTTAAGGGCAGACGCGGGACTGAATCCAAGTGATCTGAGTCCAGTTCAAGTACTTCTACCCAGAAAATGGCAAAGTACTATCTCTAGGCCAGACTAGTTTCACTAGCTGCACATGTTGGGCAGGTTACATATTATGTCTGTGGCTCCATAGTCTTATCTGTGAATTGAAAAGAATAATAGTAGCTACCTCATGAGATTTCTGAGGGGAATACCTGAGTTAATTTCTGACAACTGTCTAGAGTGCTTAGCATAGGGTAAGCATGGGGTAATGGTTTATTGTTAGTACCATTTTTGACATAAGCCAGTAAAATATGCTACACAGGGGTAATACACATGAAACCCTCATGGGTGTGCTGGAATTGTTTTCTGTCATATCCCGATAAGCAGGCAGAGGCCTAGGGACCAAGATCCCTCAGAGACCCTTATTTTGTCTAGAAGCAGATTATATTGCTCTCTGCATTGCTGATCTTGCATATGTCTATACCTTTTGCCATTAAGGAAATCTGCATTCTCTAATCATGGCTGTGGGCTTCCCTGGTGGCTCAGTGGTAAAGAATCTGCCTACCAATGCAGGAGAGATGGGGGTTCAATCCCTGGGTTGTGAAGATGCCCTGGAGAAGGAACTGGTGGATCAGAATTTTGGGGTCCCTTTTTAAATATCAGATCAGATCAGTCGCTCAGTTGTATTCGACTCTTTGCCACCCCATGAATCGCAGCACGCCAGGCCTCCCTGTCCATCATCAACTCCTGAAGTTCACTCAGACTCATGTCCATTGAGTCACTGATGCCATCCAGCCATCTCAACCTCTGTTGTCCCCTTCTCCTCCTGCCCCCAATCCCTTCCAGCATCAGAGTCTTTTCCAATGAGTCAACTCTTCGCATGAGGTGGCCAAAGTACTGGAGGTTCAGCTTTAGCATCATTCCTTCCAAAGAAATCCCAGGGCTGATCTCCTTCAGAATGGACTGGTTGGATCTCCTTACAGTCCAAGGGACTCTCAAGAGTCTTCTCCAACACCACAGTTCAAAAGCATCAATTCTTCAGCGCTCAGCTTTCTTCACAGTCCAACTCTCTCATCCATACATGACCACAGGAAAAGCCATAGCCTTGACTAGATGGACCTTTGTTGGCAAAGTAATGTCTCTGCTTTTCAATATGCTATCTAGGTTGGTCATAACTTTCCTTCCAAGGAGTAAGCGTCTTTCAATTTCATGGCTGCAATCACCATCTGCAGTGATTTGGGAGCCCAAAACAATAAAGTCTGACACTGTTTCCACTGTTTCCCCATCTATTTCCCATGAAGTGATGGGACCAGATGCCATGATCTTCGTTTTCTGAATGTTGAGCTTTAAGACAACTTTTTCACTGTCCACTTTCACTTTCATCAAGAGGCTTTTGAGTTCCTCTTCACTTTCTGCCATAAGGGTGGTGTCATCTGGATATCTGAGGTTATTGATATTTCTCCTGGCAATCTTGATTCCAGCTTGTGTTTCTTCCAGTCCAGCGTTTCTCATGATGTACTCTGCATGTAAGTTAAATAAACAGGGTGACAATATACAGCCTTGACGTACTCCTTTTCCTATTTGGAACCAGTCTGTTGTTCCATGTCCAGTTTTAACTGTTGCTTCCTGAGCTACATACAAAAGAGGCAGATCAGGTGGTCTGGTATTCCCATCTCTTTCAGAATTTTCCACAGTTTATTGTGATCCACACAGTCAAAGGCTTTGGCATAGTCAATAAAGCAGAAATAGATGTTTTTCTAGAACTCTCTTGCTTTTTCCATGATCCAGCAGATGTTGGCAATTTGATCTCTGGTTCCTCTGCCTTTTCTAAAACTAGCTTGAACATCAGGAAGTTCATGGTTCACATATTGCTGAAGCCTGGCTTGGAGAATTTTGAGCATTACTTTACTAGCATGTGAGATGAGTGCAATTGTGCGGTAGTTTGAGCATTCTAAGATAGATTCTGACACGATCTCTTTGAAGACTGAGAAAGGATGGTAAAGACCCACAGTGAGCATCCTGCCAAACGGCTGTAGCTGATACTGATGATCACTGATGATGTGTGAGGAATGAAATATTTTTAAAAACCACAGTTTATAGCCAAGAAAAATGAATATACTAACACATATTTTTTTATAAATTTATATTTGAGATTTACATTTAGATCAACATAAGAGGAATGGATAGCAATGAAGGGTAGTAGCTTTGAAAATAAAAGCTTTCATATTCTATTACTATTGGTGATGCACCCTGCCCCAGCTTTAAGATTTTCTTTTACTGTGATAAAATATACATCACATAAAATTCATGATTTTAAGCATTTTTTAGTGTAAAATTCAATAACATTAAGTACTTTTACGTTGTTCTGCTACCATCACCACTACTCATGTCTAGAACTTTTTCATCATCCTGAATTGAATCTCTGTAATCACTAAACAATAAGTCTCTAGTATCCCCTTCTCATAAATCCTGGAAACCACCACTCTATTTTCCTTTTTTATGAACTCCAGGAGCCTGCTGCTGCTGCTGCTGCTAAGTCGCTTCAGTTGTGTCCAACTCCGTACAACCCCAGAGATGGCAGCCCACCAGGCTCCCCTGTCCCTGGGATTCTCCAAGCAAGAACACTGGAGTGGGTTGCCATTTCCTTCTCCAATGCATGAAAGTGAAAAGTGAAAACGAAGTTGCTCAGTCGTGTCCGACTCCTAGTGATCCCATGGACTGCAGCCTACCAGGCTCCTCCGTCCATGGGATTTGCCAGACAAGAGTACTGGAGTGGGTTGCCATTGCCTTCTCCTCCAGGAGCCTAATACAAGTGAAATTATATAGTATCTTTTCTTCTGTTTTGGGCTTATTTCACTTAACATCTTTAAGATGTAGCATATGCTATAATTCCTTCTTTTTTAAGCCAGATAATTTTCCAACATACCACATTTTGTTTATACACTTAACCATTAATGGGTATATAGATTGTTTCCACCTTTAAGCTATTGTGAATAATGCTGCTATGAACACTGATGTACAAATTCCTGTTTGAGTTGCTGCTTTCAATTTTCTTGGGTATGTGGGGTGATACATTTAATGCACATTAATTCTTATATTAAAGACTGAAGACCCATGGGCAGAGGAGTGTGATGGATTACAGTCCATGGGATTGCAAAAGTCGAACATGACTGAGACACTAACACTTTAACTCCCACAGTGGATACTGAATTTGCTTTCAGTGATTATTCCTTCTTTCCTTATTTGGGATATGACAGTTTATTTTGCATCTAAAACACTTAGCAAATATGTGAAGTTGGAATGGTTTTGAACTATCAGAGGATTTCAAATTCTGGTCTTTTTTCAGTCTGGTGCTTCTGGCTTAATGTTAAAATCATTAAGAGAGGATATTGTACCATGTTGCATGTTCATATATTCAATACGCTTTGCAAAATCAGAGTTTTTATAGTACTCCATTTAAAGTTGTGGTGCTATTTTTAATACAATTGTTAAAACTCACCAATGTAAATATCAGGAACTTTGTTTCTTATATTCTTTATATCAGAGTCATTCCCTGTATACTGATTTATGCAAATATATCACTGACATTGTCTCCGATGTGTACTGCAAGTTTGTAGAAATGCAAAATGTTTTCAAGAACTGATAGAAAGACATCAGAAAACAGTCTACAAAAGGATTCAATAAAACCAATTTGTGTTAAAAAAATTAAAAAAAATAAAGACTGAAGAGAAGAAATACAATTTTATTTCCTTCTCCTCCTCCATCTCTTTGCAATTAAAATTGGTGTGATCAATGAAAATTAATTCGGTAGAATCAGTTGTGATAGAGATACCATCATTAAACTATAGTAAATGTAGCAGATAGTCCATAATTGATTCTTTTGCTCTGTTTCCTTTGACATAATCCAAGAGTTACTTTAACATGTTGTGAACATTTGAATTATTGAGCCAGAATCCAAATGTCTACATGTGTCCATAAATAAGAGACTTAATAATTACTTGTTTTTTTGTTCCGGTTTATTAAAATGTTAACTTTATAAGGGCAGAGGGACAGTCTGTTTTTCTTGCCTCTGTATTTCCAGCACACACCAGGTACATGATGTATATTTTCTAAAAAGAACTTTAAATAATTTGTCTGTAAGCAAATAAGATATGCCATTTCAGAGCACACATATATCTACATATACAACTTTCTTTCTTATATCACTTATATTTGATAATTAATTTCAATAATGTTCTGTGTTGCCTTTCTCTTAACATATTTTTAGTAATGCTTTTAATCCTTTGTCCATATTTGAAATTAGTAAGTATAGCTTTAGACTTGATATTTCAGTCATATTTTTTTAGTCAATCCATAATATGGTTCCTCTTTCTCTTCCTGTACATAATACAATTTTTAAAATTTATTATTTATCTTTATCCATTTAATGAGCAACTAAAACAAATTAAGTTGCATGTATGGTACATAAATCTAACATTATCAAATATTAGACAATAAGTGGTAAAAAGTATTTTTCACAATCATAGGCTACTTCCCTATATTTTTAAATCATCTTTCTGCCAAGATCAGGGCTTGGCTGGCCCTGATCCAGGGTTATTTCTAGTAAAATTTTTCTGCTGCTCTAAGTATGAATTGAAAACTGCTCAACTTACTTTCATTCCAATTAAATTTGGAAAGGAGAAACTTCCAGTGTTCAAGGCTAAAGGCAGCATCTGCAAATGTTTCACCACTGAAGATTTATTACCTTCATCACTTCCTAAGGTCCTGTCCTCCTAACACTGTTCCACTAACACACCCTGTACTTTGTTTCTTCTGTGTTTGGCTTTGTGTTTCTTCGGCTTAAACTATCCTACTCATTTGTTTCACTTTGAGAAAGTCCAATGACTCTGTATTTGTGTGTGTTCAGTCATGTCCAACTCTGTGTGACCCAATAGACTCTAGCCCACCAGGCTCCTCTGTCAATGGGATTTTCCAGGCAAAATACTGGAATGGTTCATCATTTCCTTCTCTAAAATGTACCCTTGTCCCTAGCCTGAATAATCCACTGATCAATTGAAAAAAGGAATGTCCTACAGAATTCTTGGTAGTCCTAAAGAAACAATCAATCACATCCCTGTTTACATCATTAAAGATGTCCATGAGTTCTCTCTATTTCTTCTCTCATGACCCAGATATTTATTCCTATGTAACTCTTCACACACCCTAATGTGACTCAATTTCTCATTTCACCTTTGCCACCACCAACATTTTACCAGGATTCCACGGAACGATTGTCCGTCATCATCAATATTCTCTAAGTATTCAACTTCCTTCTCCATATTACTATTACTTTTTGATTCCTGCCACCCTGTGCATCTCCTCTACATAAGATACTGCTTTCCAAGACTGTCTCAAAAAGGAACTCCCATTCTGGACATAACACAATGCCTAGAGGTAGATAAGTGGCAGGTAGCCTTCTGTCTCTGAATCATTGCTTTTAGAACTTTATTTCATCTCCTTTGTCAATCTTCTGAAGTAAATGCCATCATCAGATAATATCAGCCACTTGATTATCTTATTGCTGACATTTACAGGTCTTGAATAATCCCCTTTATTAATGGACTATTTTAGCATTTGGCTAATTTTTACTCCACTACTATATACTTCCCCATGCCCGAGGCCAGGGGCGGCCGCTGGGAGGAGCAACCCCACATCCAAGGAGCCATGGATGTGTGGGCACAGCAGGGCCTAGAGGAGCTATTCCATGTTCAAGGTCAGGAGGGGCGGCGGTGAAGAGATACCCCTCATCCAAGGTAAGGAGCAGTGGCTGCACTTTGCTGGAGCAGCCGTGAAGTGATATCCCATGTCAAGGTAAGACAAACCCAAGTAAGATGGTAGGTGTTGCAAGAGGGCATCAGAGGGCAGACACACTGAAACCATACTCACAGAAAACTAGTCAATCTAATCACACTAGGACCACAGCCTTGTCTAACTCAATGAAAGTAAGCCACACCCGTGGGGCCACCCAAGACAGGCGGGTCATGGTGGAGAGGGCTAACAGAATGTGGTCCACTGGAGAAGGGAATGGCAAACCACTTCAGGATTCTTGCCTTGAGAACCCCATGAACAGTATGAAAAGGCAAAATGATAGGATACTGAAAGAGGAACTCCCCAAGTCAGTAAGTGCCCAATATGCTACTGGAGATCAGTGGAGAAATAACTCCAAAAAGAATGAAGGGATGGAGCCAAAGCAAAAACAACACCCAGTTGTGGATGTGACTGGTGATAGAAGCAAGGTCCAATGTTGTAAAGAACAATATTGCATAGGAACCTGGAATGTCAGGTCCATGAATCAAGGCAAATTGGAAGTGGTCAAAAAGGAGACGGCAAGATTGAATGTTGACATTCTAGGAATCAGTGAAATAAAATGGACTGGAATGGGTGAATTTAACTCAGATGACCATTATATCTACTACTGCGGGCAAGAATCCCTTAGAAGAAATGGAGTAGCCATCATGGTCAACAAAAGAGTCTGAAATGCAGTACTTGGATGCAATCTCAAAAACGACAGAATGATCTCTATTTGTTTCCAAGGCAAACCATTCAATATCACAGTAATCCAAGTCTATGTCCCAACCAGTAATGCTGAAGAAACTGAAGTTGAACGGTTCTATGAAGATCTACAATACCTTTTGGAACTAACACTCCAAAAATATGTCCTTTTCATTATAGGGGACTGGAATGCAAAAGTAGGAAGTCAAGAAACACCTGGAGTAACAGGCAAATTTGACCTTGGAATACGGAATGAAGCAAGGCAAAGACTAATAGAGTTTTGCCAAGAAAATGCACTGGTCATAACAAACACCCTCTTCCACAACACAAGGGAAGCCTCTACACATGGACATCACAAGATGGTCAACACCTAAATCAGATTGATTATATTCTTTGCAGCCAAAGATGGAGAAGCTCTATACAGTCAGCAAAAACAAGACCGGGAGCTGACTGTGGCTCAGATCATGAACTCCTTATTGCCAAGTTCAGACTGAAATTGAAGATAGCAGGGAAAACCACTAGGCTATTCAGGTATGATCTAAATCATATCCCCTATGATTACACAGTGTAAGTGAGAAATAGATTTAAGGGACTAGATTTGATAGATAGAGTGCCTGATGAACTATGGAATGAGGTTCGTGACACTGCACAGAAGACAGGGATCAAGACCATCTCCATGGAAAAGAAATGCAAAAAAGCAAAATGGCTGTCTGGGGAGGCCTTACAAATAGCTGTGAAAAGAAGAGAAGCAAAAAGCAAAGGAGAAAAGGACAGATATAAGCATCTAAATGTAGAGTTCCAAAGAATAGCAAGGAGAGATAAGAAAGTCTTCCTCAGCAATCAATGCAAAGAAATAGAGGAAAACAACAGAATGGGAAAGACTAGAGATCTCTTCAAGAAAATTAGAGATACCAAGGGGACATTTCATGCAAGGATGGGCTCGATAAAGGAGAGAAATGGTATGGACCTACCAGAAGCAGAAGATGTTAAGAAGAGGTGGCAGGAATACATGGAAGAAGTGTACAAAAAAGATCTTCATGACCCAGATAATCACGATGGTGTGATCACTCACCTAGAGCCAGACATCCATCTAAGTGGGCCTTAGAAAGCATCACTATGAACAAAGCTAGTGGAGGTGACAGAATTCCAGTTGAGCTATTTCAAATCATGAAAGATGATGCTGTGAAAGTGCTTCACTCAATATGCCAGCAAGTTTGGAAAACTCAGCAGTGGCCACAGGACTGGAAAAGGTCAGTTTTCATTCCAATCCCAAAGAAAGGCAATGCCAAAGAATGCTCAACCTCTGCACAATTGTACTCCTCACACGCTAGTAAAGTAATGCTCAAAATTCTCCAAGCCAGGCTTCAGCAATATGTGAACCGTGAACTTCCAGATGTTCAAGCTGGTTTTGGAAAAGGCAGAGGAACCAGAGAGCAAATTGCCAACATCAATTGGATCATTGGAGAGTTCCAGAAAAACATCTATTTCTGCATTATTGACAATGCCAAAGCCTTTGACTGTGTGGATCACAATAAACTGGAAAGTTCTGAAAGAGATAGGAATACCAGACCACCTGACCTGCCTCTTGAGAAACCTATATGCAGGTCAGGAAGCAAAAGTTAGAACTGGACATGGAACAACAGACTGGTCCAAATAGGAAAAGGAGTACGTCAAGGCTGTATATTGTCACCCTAATTATTTAACTTCTATGCAGAGTACATCATGAGAAACGCTGGGCTGGAAGAAGCACCAGCTGGAATCAAGATTGCCAGGAGAAATATCAATAACCTCAGATATGAAGATGACACCACCCTTATGGCAGAAAGTGAAGAGGAACTCAAAAGCCTCTTGATGAAAGTGAAAGAGGAGAGTGAAAAAGTTGGCTTAAAGCTCAACATTCAGAAAACGAAGATCATGACATCTGGTCCCATCACTTCATGGGAAATAGATGGGGAAATAGTGTCAGACTTTATTTTTCTGGGCTCCAAAATCACTGCAGATGGTGACTGCAGCCATAAAATTAAAAGACGCTTACTCCTTGGAAGGAAAGTTATGACCAACCTAGATAGCATATTGAAAAGCAGATCTGTCTAGTCAAGGCTAAGGTTTTTCCAGTGGTCATGTATGGATTTGAGAGTTGGACTGTGAAGAAAGCTGAGTGCCAAAGAATTGATGCTTTTGAATTGTGGTGTTGGAGAAGACTCTTGAGAGTCCCCTGGACTGCAAGGAGATCCAACAACTCTATTCTGAAGATCAGCCCTGGGATTTCTTTGAAAGGAATGATGCTAAAGCTGAAACTCCAGTACTTTGTCCACCTCATGCGAAGAGTTGACTCATTGGAAAAGACTCTGATGCTGGGAGGGACTGGGGGCATGAGGAGAAGGGGACGACAGAGGATGAGTTGGCTGGATGGCATCACTGACTCGATGGACGTGAGTCTGACTGAACTCTGGGAGTTGGTGATGGACGGGGAGGCCTGGCGTGCTGCGATTCGTGGGGTCGCAAAGAGTCGGACACAACTGAGTGACTGAAGTGAACTGAACTGAACTGAAATATATACTTTATTAGCATAAGTGGTCATGTAAAAATCTATGGAGGCATTCTATTCATAGCAGCACTTGATTACTCCCTTTCATCAATCTAGTTCTCATGAGGCTCAAGGGACTCGACATTTTCCTACTGTTCCTGCTACCTCACGGCAGCTATTTCTCAGCATCAGTTGCTGAATCCTCTTCCAGATCTCCAAGTGTTGACTTCCCAAGGATTAGCCTTTTGGACTTTTTCCACCTACACCCATTTTCTTGATATCATTATTTCAATCTGGTCTATGATTTCTTTCCTTCCTCTAAATCAAAATCTGTAACTGTCCTGCAAGAATCATACTTGCATATTGAAAAAGCCTCAGAAACATACAATTTCCAAAAATGAACTCTTGATTTCTGCACCACAGTACCTGAGGGAGTAATGGGGACCCGTGTAATGGGGACCTGTTCAGAACAAAACCCTTTGAGCCATCCTTGATTTTCTCTAATGCACCACGTATTTATATAATACATCAGCAAATCCTTTGGGCTTTCTTTTTATTTCCTTCTTATCATCTTCACTTTCTACCACCGTGGTTTAAGCCTGGACTAGTGGTGCATTGGGCTCTGTCTCTACTCTCATCCATAACACTGTGTGCCTTTCCCCCTCCTCACCCTGCACAGCATTCAGAATAATCCCTTTGTATTGGATTATGTCACTCTTCTAGACAGAACCATTCGAAGACTTTCGTTCAAAATACGTCAAGGATAAAAACCATATCCTAGTCCTGGGCTGCATTTCCAGTCTCATCCCCAGCCAGGCTTTATAGTCACATTGAAAACCAAATTTCCTCCATCTTTAGAGACTTGATTTCAGAATGCCCAGAATGCATCTTACCTAGAAACACACAAGTCTTGCTCGTAACATGACATTGGATCTATAATTTGTTTCTGGTACTAGTTTGTGTGCATTATCGGGGTGAGGAATTTGGGGGTCTTTGTTTGATTATCTTTCAGTTGCTCTATGTCCAGCTTCTAGGACAATGCAGACTATAAACATTCACAAATTATTTACCAACTAAATGGATGGACTGAATCAATCCTTTATAAGACTAAACTGTAAAATAATATAAACATCAACAAAGGACTGTTATTTGTTAATCATAATACAAATTGGATATAATGTGTTGGCTTAAATTTGTAGACCAATTTTAGTTATAACTGGTGATTCAAATCAAGAATCAGAATCTGGCACTGTGAAAGAGATATTTCGCAAGTACACACACATGCTTTATTTGCTTGATTTTTCTTTCTTATTTAAGAATGTTTGTAAGATGATAAAAATCACATGTAAGGAGAGCTCAATCATGATGATCCTGATAATAGGGAAAGAAAGGCAGTTATCTACTCATGTGCCAAATGAGAAGCAATCAACAGCTGGATTTTCTTAGAGATATTTCGGTTTTATGTTTTTACATTAATAGCTATTTTAAAATTTGATATTTAAAATAGCTTCAGAAAAATAACTCTAATAAAGTCTTATAGCAAATAAAAATTCCCTTAGCATAACGCAATATATACAAATTTATTTCTTAGTTATAAAACACTCTTCAAATTTTTGTACTGCTAACTATTGAACACATATTTGGTAATTAACTAAAGAAAAATTTTAAATTAGCAACTTTAATCTTAGATGTATTTTTAAACTACCACAAAATGAGCAAAATATTTCTGACCTATCAAGGTTTTTACAAATCTTTACCAAAGTACTGATGTTAGTAGCATTAATTTTCACATTGATTTAACTAACATTTTGAATTTTTAAAAATAATTGATAAAAAAATACAAAATTTATTTCATTACTTCTTCAATTAGAAAATAACAATTTTATATTTGCTATAAGACTCCATTCTGAGAATCTTTGGAATTATTTTAAATCAAACCTTAATATAAAAGGCATACAAATCTATTAGGTAAACATACATCTTAATATTTTAATCTATGTGAAATATCATAAGAAATTTGTTTCTATTTTTATAGTGAAAATAAAGCACAAAAGTTACTCAGCATTCACCTCATAATTAATCTGTATTTAGTTTGACTAATTAAACTCATATATCTGTAAGCTTCAGATTTTCATTTAAACAATGCAAGTATGCATTCAGTTAATATAAATTATATGGCTATAGTTTATTTGCAAAATGTAAGCTATTTGTTTTCACTTTTAATTCTGTATCTTAACAAATGTTCTCATACCTTAACTCTTAGCACAGAAGCAAACATCCTTGCATCTTCAGACACACCTCCAATGTAGAATTTTTTCTGAAACACTGGGGGATGATCATTTTCATCCTGAATCTCAATATACACTTTAGCTGTATTGCCTGGAAGATAACAAATAATATATATTTTATTGATGGTTACTCACTGGAAAAAGATGGAGTGGAGTAGACACATACTTTTTTTTTTTTGGAACAATGTAAATAACTTAATTCAGATAGTCATTCCTATTTGGCATGCTTAATACCCTATACCCACAGAGGACACTGCTAATGATGTTTCTGGAATCATGATGTTAAATTGCTGCTATTTCTTTTAATTATAATGTCTTCTTAATTTATTTCACTGGGTTTAATAAGCACTAAAGTATTGTGTGTTTTGCTAATTTTAATAAAACAACTCAACCATTTGTAGTCACAATTACTTCACACACATTATCAAATTACATCAAAATGACACAAATGTATTAAACAACTTATGAAATAATAAACTCTGCTATAAATTTTAAAAATTTATTCTTCAGTATGTAACTAGCAATGATATTTTCTTAGCTTAAAGTGCAGCATATATATGTAGTATGTGTGTGTATGCTCAGCCACATCCCACTCTGCTACCCTATGGACTATAGCCCACCAGCTCCTCTGCGCATGGCATTCTCCAGGCAAGAATGCTGGAGTAGGTTGCCATGCCCTTCTCTGGGGTATCTTCCAGACCCAAGGATCAAACCCATGTCTCCTGTGTCTCCTGCATTGCAGGTGGATTCCTTACTGCTGAACCACCCAGGAAGCCTGTATATGTACATTTGTAGTATATACTACATATATATGTACATATATAGTATATACATGTGTAACATATATATATATACACACACACATACAGTATACAATGGTTGGGTGAGGGACTTATTCCCATCAAGGGAAAACAAGTTTTACTGTGTATCATAGACTATGCTGCATTTATTGAAAAAGATATAAGTGGAGAGATGAGTATTATAATGCTTATAAATACTGGGTTTTATAATTTAAACCACATTAAACATACAATAAGGAATACATTTCTTCATCACGTGTTTAATTTAACTCCTTCAATCATCACACCTTTAAGGAAAAATCTTTTATTAGTGCACAAATAACCATTTAACAAAGAATCTGATAAAAATAACTTACAAATTAGATAAAAAGAGGAATATGTGGTAAGCATTTTGTAAAATGCAGATTTAAATTACAAAAAATATTCTGATGTACCTAAGTAAACTTTTCTCATGCATTTCATGTAGGATCAAATATAGTGCAACTGATCTACAAATTATTAGGCACACCTGGCTTTTATTAGTTTATTGTATCCTCAACCATAACAAATTAACATGAAGCTACTGGCAGAGTGGGTAGATCATAGTTGTATAATATTTCTGTGTCAACTGAATAAATGAATGAATAATCTTCATTATCCTTATAAGAATTTATAAATGGGCACCTTTTTGCTTGACTTGGGAAAGATTAGTGAGACAAGAGAATTAATTCCAGAATTTTACCACTGTCTTGCTGTTACTCATTTAGTTTCTCTATTTGTCTCTTTCTCACCATTCCTAAACTGGACAAGCTAGAATCAAAGAGAAAAATGTGCTAGGCCAACAGGGAAGGATACCACCAAGGAAGTAAGAATGGCAGACTGCTTTTGTATCCTGCAGTGCCAGGGCTCTGAATTGCACCCTGGTCAGCCACCAACAGAGTTCATCCAAAATGACACCCATTTTCGTCTTAGTGGCAAACAATTTTTAACCTCTGGAATCAAAGCTGAGTTCTACATTTGATAATTAAAAAAAAAAATTAGTGAATCTTAAACTATAAGTGAAGATCTAATGGTCAACATGGTGATGATACTTAATGATACTATACTATGTACTCATATCTACTAAGAGAGTAGATTTAACATGTTGTTACCACACACACACACACAGAACACAAACACTGCCTTTGTGAGTTAATGGATGTGATAACTAACTTGTGGTATGCATTTAACAGTATATAGGTATGTGGCTCAGTGGTAAATAATCCACCTGGAGCCAGTGAAGGAGGCTCCAGTTCCATCCCTGGATTGGGAAGATCCCCTGGAGAAGAAGTGGCAAACTACTCCAGTATTCTTGCCAGGAAATCCCATGGACAGAGGAGCCTGGTGGTCTATAGTCCATGAGGTCACAAAGAGTTGGACATAATTTAATGACAAAGCTATAGCAATGTATATCAAAACACCACATTTTACAATTTAAATATACACAGTTAAAGTTGTCCATTATATCTGAAGAAAGCGGGGCGGAGGGGGGCGGGGGGGTGGAAATTATGATGTATCTAATCAAAGAAGATAAGATAAATGCTGACAAGTCCAAAGATGATGAAATGCACCCCTACAGTTTAATGACTAGAATCATAGTCACTTAGATTTCCTGATTAAGTAGCGCACAGTATACACGACACGGTACATTTCTGAAGCTTGCACACTTTGACTGAGTGTGAGGACTAAGGACTGTATCATGATCTTGCATCTAATTTGATTTTTGATTTATTACTAAGGCAGGAATTTGGAAGCAACTCTAATTTAAACTCATTTAAGTCTACTATTTACCTCCATGAGTATTTCCAGAATCTTTTATTTTCTCCATATTATATCCTTTATTTAAGGTAGTTATGAAGCACATAACAAAAAAGAAAGATGCAGAAAGGAGTGCAGATGAAGACAGTAAAGTGGTATTGATAAAATGGATAAGAGAATGTTGTGAGGACAACACAAATGCATGATGACCTAACACCCTCCTAAAGTCTCCCTTTTGGTTGGTGAGACAATGAGAAACTCCCAATGAGAACCACAGAGGATGAAAAATCATAAGCTGATGAAAGATTTACTTGGCAAGAGTTTTGGTTAAAAGACATTCTAGCCCTCTATGCATTTTGGTGCCCAGTGCCTCATTTCCCTTCCTTCGCTGACATTCTTTTGCTCCAATTGTATGAGAGAATAATTTTTTAGGCAGTACCCTTGGGTTCAGCAAGTCAAGAAGTTCCAGAAGTGATCCTTTATGCAAGGAAATGTGAGCTACCTTCATGGGACTTATTAGTTTAAAGGAAAAGGAAACAGAGCTACTAAGAAGTAAAGCTAAGAAAAGGAAGTATGAGTCAGAATACAAAACTCCTTGAATAGATCTTCTGTTCTATTTTAGATATCCTAAATAAGCTGAAAAAGGTTCAGAAGAGTAACTGATAGTAAAAATATCACTGATGCTGGGCTTCCCTTGTGGTCCAGTGGTGTAATTCAGAGGACACCCCTCCAATCCCTGGTCCAGGAAAAGTCCATACGCCTGAGGGCAACTAAGCCTAAGAGCCACAACCGCTGAGCCCACACACTGTAACTACTGAAGCCTCTGTGCTCAGAGCCTGTGCTCTGCAACAAGAGAAAGCACTGAAAGGAGAAGCCTGCGCACCACAATGAAGAGTAGCTCCTGCTTGCCACTACTAGACTATGTTTTTAAAGACCAAATTTGGTTTGGATTTTTCCCTTTCCTTTCTAATAATTAATTTTGTGCTATGAGCTTTCTCTTGTTGTTATTTAAGTGCTAATTTGTATCAGACTCTCTTGTGGTCCCACGGCTGTAACCCTCCAGGCTCCTCTGTCTATGGGATTCTCCAGACAAGAATACCAGAGTGGGTTGGTATGTCCCCCTCTGCAGAATTTTCCCAACGCAGGGACTGAACCAGAGTCTCCTGCGTCTCTTCATTGGCCAGCATTTTTTTTTAAACCATCAGTGCCACCTAGGAAGCCCTTCTATCCACATGACCAAACTATTGCCTGTGTTGCACTGGGTTCTCATAAAATACTTTCTAAATAATGATTCAAGGAGTAAAAGCAACGGTTCTTGACTATGATTAATTTTGCCCATCCAGAGATGTTTTTGGTAGTGATATCTGCAGAGGGTGAGGCAGTGGGGAGAGTGATACTAGAATTTAGTTGATAATGGCCAAAGATGCTGAGAAATACCCCGTGATGAATAGGACATGCCTCTATGACAGAAAATTATCTAGCCCAAAATGTGAATAATGATGAGATTGAAAAATCCCTAATTAAAATGAGAGTGAAAGAGATTAGAGGAATAAAAATAAAATGGAAAGTTTTTGCAAATATATAACAAAACCCTCTCCTGAGGCCATGTACATGTCTTCAACAAAGGACTCAATTAAAATGGGTAAAATGAGCTGCAATTATTTGATAAAACATTGTTTATCACCATTTTCACTGAGTTCTTTGAAGTCAGAGATTCAATCCTGTTCATCTCCACTGCTATCATTGCTTATTGGTAGTGGCATCTGCTCCTGATATTCCCTCAGTGTGAATGCTCTAAACTTCAACCGTACATCTAATTATTTCTAGCATATATACATCAAAGAGGTATTGATTATCATACTTGAGAATTAAAGAGCTTAGACTGAAAGAAAACACACTAGACTAGACTAGACTGAATCCAAGGATGGTGCTTTTCTTATTGTTAAATATTCTACACAATGTAACACATTAAACTGATTTTTTTGAACTCTATCATACTGTGATTCTATTGCAGAGAACTTTAAACAATGCTTGGATAACCATACTTACGTAGTTTGTACTTTGTTGGTGCCAAAAGGTCAAAGTTAAATCCTTCTTAAATTGCACGCATGCACGCACGCACACACACACCCACACACCCCCTAAATTTTATGCTATTTTTCCTGTAATGCTATTATTGTACTTTACTTACTGTCAAATTAAATTTTAGAAGCACATAGTAGGTGTTTAATAAATGTGGAATTAATTAAAATTGCTACCAAATCCCTACCTGGTGTTTACTTAAATAAAATTAATCACTATATTTCATCCCCATAAATGTGATGATACATATTTAAGCCCTGAAAAATAGTAGTGCCAAACAACTGCATATTGTTTTAAGAATGACTATCTCTCTTAAAGATAACAGTTGTTTTAGGCTTAATATTAGGAAAATACTAAATCTAAAGCTGGTGATTCAATCAAGCCATTTCATTCTCTGTCGCCCCTTTATTTTTTGACCTTCAATCTTTCCCAGCATCAGGGTCTTTTCCAATGAGTCAACCCTTTGCATCAGGTTGCCAAAGTATTGGAGCTTCAGCATTAGTCCTTCCAAAGAATATTCAGGAGTGATTTCCTTTGGGATTGACTGGTTGGATCACCTTGTAGTCCAAGGGACTCTCAAGAGTCTTCTCCAACACCACAGTTCAAAAGTGTCAATTCTTCAGTGTTCAGCTTTCTTTATGATCCAGCTCTCACATCCATACATGACTACTGGAGAAAACCATAGCTTTGAGTATATGGTTTTGTCAGCAAAGTGATGCCTTTGCTTTTAATATGCTGTCTAGGAAGCATTATTACCAACAAAGCTGGTGAACAGTGATAGAATTCCAGCTGAGCTATTTCAAATACTAGAAAATTATGTTGTTAAAGGGATGCACTCAATATGTTAGCAAATTTGGAAAACTGAGTAGTGGCCACAGGTCTGGAAAAAGTCAGCTTTTGTTTCAATCTTGAGGAAAGGCAATGCCAAAGAATGTTTGAACTACCAAACATTTGACCTCATTTCACATGCTAGCAAGGTAATGTTCAAAATCCTTCAAGGTAGGCTTCAGCAGTACATGAACCAAAAACCTCCAGATATACAAGCTGGGCTTTGAAAAGGCAGAGGAATAAGAGGTTAAATTGCCACTCTACATTGGATCAAAAAAAAAAAAAGCAAGAGAATTCCAGAAAAACATCTTCTGCTTCATTGACTATGCTAAACCTCTGGCTATGTGGATCACAACATACTGTGGAAAACTCTTAGAGACAGAAATATCAGACCACTTTACCTGTCTCCTAAGAAACCTGTATGCAGGTCAAGAAGCAACAGTTAGAATCAGCCATGGAACAACAGACTGGTTCCAAACTGGCAAGAAGTACAAGGCTGTATATTGTCACCCTGCTTATTTGACTTCTATGCAGAGTACATCATGGGAAATTCTGGGTTGGATGACTCACAAGCTGGAATCAAGATTGATGGGAGAAATTTCAATAACCTCAGATATACAGATGAATACCACTCTAATGGCAGAAAGCAAAGAGGAACTAAAGACACTCTTGATGAATGTGATAGAGGAGAGTGAAAAAGTTGGCTTAAAACTCAACATTCAAGAAAACTAAGATCATGGCATCTGGTTCCACCATTTCATGGCAAATAAAAGGGGGAAAAGTGGAAGCAGTGACAGAGTTTTTTCTTGGGCTCCAAAAATCACTGCAGATGTGACTGCAGCAATGAAATTAAAAGACATTTACTTCTTGGATATTCATTGGAAGGACTGATGCTGAAGCTGAACCTCCAATACTTAGGTCACCTGATGGGAAGAACTGACTCATTGGAAAAGACCCTGATGCTGGGAACGATTGAAGGCAGGAGGAGAAGGGGATGACAGAGGATGAGATGGTTAGATGGCATCACCTACTTGAAGGACATGAGTTTGAGCAAGCTATGGGAATTGGTGATGGACAGGGAAGCCTGGAGTGCTGCAGTATATGGGGCTGCAAAGTGTCAGACATGACTGAGTGAGTGAACTGAACCGAACTCCTTGGAAGGAAAGCTATGACAAACCTAGACAGCAAGTTAAAAAGACATCACTTTGCCAAGAAAGGTCTGTGTAGTCAAAGCTCTGTTTTTTCCCAGTAGTCATGTACAGATGTGAGAGCTGGAACATAAAGAAGGCTGAGTGCTTAAGAGTTGATCCTTTTGAATTGTGGTGCTGGAGAAGACTCTTAAGAGACCCTTTGGCTGCAAGGATATCATACCAATCAACCCTAAAGGAAATCAACTCTGAATGTTCATTGGAAGTTCTGATGCTGAAGCTTAAGCTCCAAAACTTTGGCCATATGATGGGAAGGGGTGACTCATTGGAAAAAAAAAAAAAAACCCTGATGCTGGGGAAGATTGAAGGCAGGAGGAAAAGGGGGCAACAGAGGATAAGATGGATGGATGGCATCACTGACTCAATGGGCATGAGTTTGAGAAAACTCAGGGAGATAGTGAAGGGTAACAAAGTCTGGCATGCTACAGTCCATGGGGTCACAAAGAATCGGACACTACTTAGCAACTGAATAAGGAACAAATCTAAAATCATTCAGAATTCCATGGACTATAGTAACTTCCTTTTTGTTCCTCTGCCCTAATTTATATTCCAGATAAATGATTGTTTCTAGAGATAAAGTAAGATATAAGAACAAAAGGATCATCTAAGATAAGCATTAATCTGACTCTACTAAGGGGTTTTTGGTTATTCACTAAGATAATAAAGTTTGAATAAAAAATATATAGGAAATATGATATAGTTTGTCTATTATATGGAATTAGGAGGGATATAATATATTTACATGATTTTTTGAAAAATAAATTATTAAGTATGTTAGAAAAAGTCCCTATTTCTTATTTCTAAGCTTTTTTCTCTGCAGGAAAGATTCTTAGTCAAACTTAGATACACTATTTTAAATAGCTAGGCAGCAAGAGAAACTGAATATTTTGAGGTTCATTTGAATAATATTTTAATTTAGTTTGATGTTAATTCACTTTTGCATGATTTTAATTGCTTGTATCTAAAACATACCTTTTTGTGTATGTGTTTGTGAAAGGTTAATAGCTGAACTAAAGTTATAACAGTATGTAACTACTGGCTTCAAACCTTATGCTTGGATTTAACATACACTTGATTTTTAGCTAAGTCTTTTAGTGAAGAAAATGATGACATTGATAATTTCACTACAGTGATGAGATAACAGAAGACTAATATTCTAAATATTAATTAAAGTTTGGCTTTGTGTTCGTATTAACATAGTTTTCTCATTAGGAAAATTTAATAAACTTAGTTTCCCTATAAACAGTACCATCAACATAGAAGCTAAGAATGCAATATTATTTCTTTTCACTGGTTTTGCTTACAATTTTGTGATAACCTCTGAAAGCAAACTGATGCATTTTAAAGCATTTGCAAGGGAATGATGATGACTTTTAGCTCAATGTTTTTCCATTCAAAATAAACAGGCACTATTTTAATTTATTTGTATTTATTAAATTCCAGCTCTCTCCACAAAAACAGCTTAATAGAGAAGCCATAAGGACCAATAAAACTTCTGTAGTGGTGAACTGGGAAATAAACACATTTAAGCACAAGTTGTGGAGCCAGAGCTTGGGTGAGACACCAGTAATATTCCATGTATACAGTATGACCTTACATGTGTTATTTACCCTTTATGAGCTAAGTTTCTCAACAATAACAAGGTAGTAAAGTATATATAAGGGCTTCCCTGGTGGCTCATATGGTAAAGAATCTGCCTTCAATGCAAGAGACCTGAGTTTGGGTCAGGAAGATTCTCTGGAGAAAGGAATGGCAATCAACTCTAGGATTCTTGCCTGGAAAATTCCATGGATGGAGGAGCCCCAAGGGCTTTACAGTCCATGGGTCGTAAAGAGGCAGACACAACTGAGTGACTTTCACATGCACACATACAATTATATTTAAGTAACTGAATTAAATAAACAAATATATGTAAAGCATTAAATACATCATGGTCTCACTATATCAAATATGTCTGAGTTCCTTGACTTTCAAGATAGGAGAGAGAAAGTATTATTATAGTTTCTGAATGAGGAAGAATATCAATTTCATGAAATTGAAAAATAATTCCTAGCATTGAATTACAAAATAAAATTGTTTCATGTGGGATATTATATAAGAAATATTAAATAATGTAGTGGAAAAATACATATACTTTTACTGCAAATAGAAGAATTTAAATAGTATAAAAACTCTTAGGAGACAGTAAAAGTGCTATATTAATTATGCATAGTTTTGTTTATATGGCAAGACTATAGATTTGTGAAAAATTCATTTAAAAATGTCAACAGTCTTTGAGAAAGACATACACTACAATACTTGATGTAAAAATACCTTGTGGACATACAAACTTAAAAATAATTATTTTACCTTGAAATGCAAAGTCATAGCTGAGAAAAAAATAATTATGCTTGAATAGACCATTAAATGAAATTTGTATTTTAGACATGTAGTCAAAAACAAAAGTATGTGTTTAAGCCCAGAGTTATTTTACTTAAATAGAAGCAATAGTTGATGAATTTGGTAAATTATATAAATAAACACTTAATATATAAGTAAACATTCTTATATAAATAATATATAAATAAACATTCTTATATAGGTGAACAATGAAAAGAAATAGAGGAAAACAATAGAATGGGAAAGACTAGAAGTCTCTTCAAGAAAATTGGAGATACCAAGGAAACATTTCATGCAAGGATGGGCATTATAAAGATAGAAACTGTAGGACCTAATAGAAGCAGAAGAGATTAAGAAGTGACAAGAATATACAGACAAACTATTAAAAAAAAAAAAGTCTTAATGATCCAGATAACCATGATGGTGTATTCACTCACCTAGAGCCAGACATCCTGGAGAATGAAGTTATGTGGGCCTTAGGAAACATTACTATGAACAAAGCTAATGGAGGTGATAGAATTTCCAGCTGAGCTATTTTAATTCCTAAAAGATGATGCTGTTAAAGTCCTGCACTCAATATGTCAACAAATTTGGAAAACTCAGCAGAGGTCACAGGACTGGAAGTCAGTTTTCATTCCTGTCTCAAAGAAGAACAATGCCAAAGAATGTTCAAATTACCATACAGTTGCACTCATTTCACATGCTAATAAGGTAATGCTCAAAATCCTTCAAGTTAGGCTTCAGTACTACATGAACCAAGAATTCCAGATGTACAAGCTGGGTTTAGAAAAGGCAGAAGAACCAGAGATCAAATTGCCAATATCCACTGGTTTATAGAAAAAGCAAGGGAATTCCAGAAAAAAAAAAAAAAGCATCTACTTCTGCTTCATTGACTACTCTAGAGACTTTGACTATGTGGATCACAAAAAAAAAAAAAAAACTGGAAAATTCTTAAGGAGCTGGGAATACCAGACCACCTTACCTGTCTTATGAGAAACCTGTATGCAAGTCAAGAAGCAACAGCTAGAACCAGGCATGGAACAACTGACTGGTTCTAAATTGTGAAAGCATTATGATAAGGCTTTATATTGTCACCCTGCTTATTTAACATATAAGCAGAGTACATCACAGGAAATGATGGACTTAATGAATCTACAAGCTAGGATCAAGATTGCTAGGAGAAATATCAACAATATCAGATATTCAGATGTATACCACCCTAAAGGCAAAGAGGAACTAAACAGCCTCTTGATGAAGGTGGAAAAGGAGAGTGAAAAAGCTGACTTGAAACTCAACATTAAAAGACTAAGATCATGGCATCCAGTCCCTTCATGGCAAATAGAAGAGGAAAAGTAGAAGAGGTGACAGATTTTCTTTCCCTGAAATCACTTGATGATAACTGCAGCCCTGAAATAAAGACGCTTGCTTCTTGGGAGGAAAGCATATTAAAAAACAGTGACATCACTTTTTGAAAAATATTTGCATAGTCAAAGCTATGGTTTTTCCAGTAGTCATGTATGGATGTAAGAAGAGTGAATGCTGAAAAATTGATGGCTTTGAATTGTGGTGCTGGAGAAGACTCTTGAGAGTCCTTTGGATAGCAAAGAGATCAAACCAGTCAATCCTAAAGGAAATAAACCCTGAAAATTCACTGGAAAGTTTGTTGCTGAGGCTGAAGTTCCAATATTTTGGCCACCTGATTTGAACATCCAACTCTTTGGAAAAGACCCTGATTCTGGAAAGATTGAAGGTGAAAGGCGCAGCAGAAGATGAGAGGTTCAAATAGTGTCACTGACAAAATGGTCATGAATTTGAGCCAACTCTGGGAGATAGGGGAGGACAGAGGAGCTGAACATGCTGCAATTCATGGGTTGGCAAAGAGTCAGACACAACTTAAAAACTGAACAACCAACAAAAACAAACAAACAAAAGAAACAAGCCAACAAACAAGAAGATTGTGTCTTGAAAGTGCAATGTACTCAGCACTTGACAAAGTACATTGACTGTAATGACGAATGTTAAATAGGCAGTCTTGAATCATCATACATGTCCCTAAATACACCTGATAGCCCCTTCCCATACCCACAAACACTCAACAGAAAGCAACATTACATTGTCTTTTTCTTGAGACTTTACAGAAGTTTTGTCTAAAAACGTAGTATAAAATTCATCAAGAAGAAATTAATAAGTCAACTCTGGCTTACCATATTTTGACAGAAGCAAAGAGAAATGCATTTTTCTTTTTTGAATATTCTCTCTGTATTAGTTCATGTACTGGCTCTTTTGTTTACATGATCTCTTTAAAACCTTTTAAATCATCCATGAAGTAGATTATCATTTCTGCTTTTCAGATAAATTAAAAGTTAATGAAATTAAGTCCCTGTAATAAGGAAGAGCTAGACTGAATACCCAAACTTGGCTAAAATTCATACTCCAGTCTCTTTTCATAATAAAAATAAGATTTTTAATAAAAACAAGACAACTGTCCATTAGAGACCAGAGATCATTTCCCACCAGTTTCCAGAATACAGGCAAGCAGATAGTAGAAACCAAATCAAATGTTTCTGAATAAACAGATAATTCTATTTCAAAGGGCAGGCTATCTCAGTCAACCCTTCTATGTCAGCCTGAGTAATGAGTAATGATTTGAAGGATTTATAAATGCCTACAGTGCTGCTGAAGAAAAAGAAAAAAATAACATTCTGAATAATGTTAAACCAATACAGGGCAAAAGTTCTTTTTGATGCAAAGAAAGTATGAGCAGCACATTAGCTTCCTATTTCTTTATAAATGAGTGGCTTAAAACAATATAAATGAATTATCTTAGAGTTCTACCGGCCAGAGTGGGATCACTGGGCTAAAGTTAATATGTGAGCAGGTCTACACTGATTTCTGGAGGCTCGAGGAGTATATCTGTTTTGTTGCCTTTTCTAGCTTCTTGAATCTGCCTGCCTGCACTCCTTGGTTCACGGTCTCCTTCCACCTTCAAAGCTAGTAATGGCTAATTGAGTCCTTCTCATGCTGCATCACTATGACCCTGAACAGTCCTATCTTATGTCAGTTATAAGGACTTTTGTAATCACATTGGAGTCATCTAGATAACCTAAGATAACTGTACCATCTGAAATCTTTAATCACACCTGGGAAGTCCTTTGGCCTTTAAAGGTGACATATGGCAGAAAGTGAAGAGGAACTAAAAAGCCTCTTGATGAGAGTGAAAGAGGAGAGTGAAAAAGTTGGCTTAAAGCTCAACATTCAGAAAATGAAGATCATGGCATCTGTTCCCATCACTTCATGGCAAATAGATGGGGAAACAGTGGAAACAGTGTCAGACTTATTTTTCTGGGCTCCAAAATCACTGCAGATGGTGACTGCAGCCATGAAATTAAAAGACGCTTACTCCTTGGAAGAAAAGTTATGACCAACCTTGATAGCATATTGAAAACCAGAGACATTACTTTGGCAACAAAGGTCCGTCTAATCAAAGCTATGGTTTTTCCAGTGGTCATGTATGGATGTGAGAGTTGGACTGTGAAGAAAGCTGAGTGCCAAAGAATTGATGCGTTTGAACTGTGGTGTTGGAGAAGACTCTTGAGAGTCCTTTGGACTGCAAGGAGATCCAACCAGTCCATTCTGAAGGAGATCAGCCCTGGGAGTTCTTTGGAAGGAATGATGCTAAAGCTGAACCTCCAGTACTTTGGCCACCTCATGCAAAGAGTTGACTCATTGGAAAAGACTCTGATGCTGGGAGGGATTGGGGGCAGGAGGAGAAGGGGATGACAGAGGATGAGATGGCTGGATGGCATCACTGACTTGATGGACATGAGTTTGAGTGAACTCTGGGAGATGGTGATAGACAGGGAGGCCTGGCGTGCTGCGATTCATGGGGTTGCAAAGAGTCAGACATGACTGAGTGACTGAACCGAACTGAACTGAACTGATTCAATTAATTCTAAGGATTAAGATATGGGCATGGAGAAGGTAACATTTTTTCTGTCTACACCAGTCATATTATTGCTTTTGTTAAAAAATGTAAAATTCAGAGACTATGTTTATGAAGCAGAAAAGTTTTAGGATGCTTAGAGATGACAAATTTAGGGAAAGCAAAATTCTGTGATATAGCAAATAAGACTTTTTTATAATTTTCTTTTATGCACAAACAACATTATTGACTCTGGTAACTAATGGTAGTTATGGACCAAATTGTGTCTTCCCCACGTTCCTATGTGGGGACTTAGCTCCTAATATGATTTTGAGACAGGACCATTATGGAAGTAATTCAGGTTAAATGACGTTGTAAGTGTGAAGCTCTGATCCAAAAGGACTAGAATCCTTTTAAGAAGAAACACCAGAAAGCTAGTGCTCTTTCTTGCTGCCTTCCTCTCTCTCTCTCTATCCTTCTTTGTCTCTCTAAATGTATTCAACTCTCTCTGTGAGGACACAGAGAGAAGGTGGTCATCCACCATCCAGGAAGAGAGGTGACACCAGAAACCATCCCTGACACACCTTGATCTTGAACTTCCAGCCTCCAGAAATGTGAGGAAAAAATTTCCTTTGCTTAAGCCATATAGTCTATGGTATTTCCTTATGGCATTCCAAGCAGACTAGCACAATAATAATAGTAGTTACTTAATAATTGAGAGAAGTTCCCGAGCTAAAAGTTTTCAGTGCATCATTTCACCTTATCCCTATAATGCTCAGTCACTTCAGTTGTGTCCAACTCTTGCAAACCCATGGATTGTAGCCTTCCAGGCTCATCTGTCCATGGGATTAGCCCTCCAATAATACTGGAGTGGGTTGCCGTGCCCTCCTCCAGGGGATCTTCCCAGTCCAGCAATCAAATCTGCATCATCTGTGTCTCTTGCATTGCAGGAGGATTCTTTACTGCTGAGCCACTGGGGAAGCCCTTATTCCCATAATAATCCAGTGTTATTTATTATCCACATTTTATTGGTGAAGGAACAAGGGTTGGAAGGATTAAATGATATGTCTAAGATTACACAAGTAGGAAAAGGGAGAAGACTTTCATCCAAAACTTGTCTTCTTACCAGAGACAATACATATTCTTAACCATTTCACTTTGGGGCCTTCCTTCAGTTTGGCAAAAACATCACAATATTGTAATTATCCTCCAATTAAAATAAATAAATTAATTAAAAATAATTAATTGCAAAATTATGCTGAGGATCTAAAAAAGCAGGAGAGAAGCCATTTGAAAAAAAAAAAAATCCAACATAATCCTGTGCTGTGCTGTGCTATGCGTTGTTCACTCAGTCATGTCCAACTCTTTGTGACCCCATCAACTATAGCCCATCAGGCTCCTCTGCCCATCAGGATTCTCCAGGCAAGAATACTAGAGTGGGTTGCTATGCCTTCCTCCAGGGGATCTTCCCAACCCAGGAATCGAACCCAGATAACATAATCCTAAGCCTCTCTAAAGTTTGTGATTTGTGGGGAGTGGGTCAGGACAGTTTGTGTCAATTAGCGTAAAAATTTTCTTTAGGTATTAGGTTTTTAGAAACTTCTATGTGTAAGAACAATGAGAAACTAACATTTTACTAGGGAATTTCTACATTTTAATAAATTCCGTGGAGGCTGAGAATATAGAATGATAGATGGGAGCAGGGTGATCAAGCCTACTTTTTAACTACATCAGGAAATTGTTGACAAGCTATGTAGATAATCTGACTTAGCTTAAAACTGCTCAGTGAAGTGCTGCTATATATATATCCCTCCCTGAAAATATCCTATCTCCTTACTTCATGAGAGCTTGAGGCAAAGTAGAAACACCATGGATTTAAAAGGAGAATTTTTTTCCCATATACTTTTGTACTTTTGGACTGATTTTGAACAGGGACAAAGACCTGCCTCCTTATCTATAATCTATAAAAAACAATGTGATTATTTTGGTGATTAAATGTTGTTATGAATAGATTATGTGCTTATCATCACCATAAAAATGTAAAGCATTAGAGTTGTGAAAATTAAAAAGTGATCTGGCATTCATGCTGTTTTCAAAATATTTGCATGGTGAGCAAACTATGTCAAAGTATACACAATAGTACCCATATATACAATATATGTACATGTTAGAATAAGTATATGTGAGATAATAAGAAAATATAGATATATAGATCCACATCTGTGCCTGGTTCTGGATGCAGAGCTCCTAAAACTCCTGTAAGTAGAGGTACTAGGAGGATCTTTTGTTTTAACATTTAGTGTTTGATTTTGGTACCTGACATACAGCTCCTAAGACCCCTGTAATTTTCTGAGTGATTAGAATCTCTGACACTGAATTCCTAAATCCCTTGGAATTTTCTAGGGGATAGGTGATAAGAATCTTCATTGGTTCTAATGAGGTGACCTTGGTGGGCTCCTGGAAGGACGCTGGTCACCAGAAAGTCCAAGCCATGATTAGAAGTTTGGAACCTAAACCATCATGTACACAAAAATTAAAAAAAAAAAAAATTGAAATAAACTTCATTGGTTCCTTTCATCTCTTGTAGCTAAGATGTCTGGAGAGATACCAGGTGGATCTACTTTTTCCGCATTAACAAGCCCTGGATGATGCTTGTTAAGTCTATACTTTTCCGCCTAAAATCAAATGAGTTTACTTACTTATTTGCTTATTTATCTATGTATTTCTCCAGGCACTATGTGATTTAGTTGTTAAGACTTAACCAAAAAGGAATGATCAAAAAGAAAACTGACCTTGCAAAAGCAGAATCTAATTATTCTTTATCGTATATCTTTGCTTAGTTTATTAGCCATTTGGTACACAATATATTTAATAATTAGAGTTTTTCAGAAATTGTAGAGGTAATATAAGGTGAAACAATTTAGCTACAACTATTTAGTGCAATGGACAAGCTAAATTTAGCCCTTTTTTTAAGAAAGTACCTGATAAATATGTGTCAAAAGAGGGTCATAGTTCTTGCAATGTGTCACTAAATTCAAGAATTATAATCTTCTTCAAAACATCTGATAAGAAAAGGTAATTTTTAATGCCACAGGCATTCGTGAACTTTCAAAGTTCAAGTAATCAAACACTTAAAATTTTAAGCAACGTTCATAGTAAAAAGTGAAAATAAATTTTTGTTATGACAGAATATGAAATCTAGCTCTATAAATTTCAAGTAATATGCTACTCCTCTATACCTGTCCTCACACTGCCTACCTTAGCATTTCATTTAACCACATTTGGGCCCAAATTGATTTTTGAAAAGGTTAGTAGAATGTTCTTGATTTGTCTGCCTAACATGCCTTCCTCCCTTATTTTGGACATTGAACTCCATCTTTTTCCCCTTGGATTACTGTACTTCCATTTTCCATGTGCTCTTAGTGGAACTGTCAACCACAGTTCTCTGCACCCTAGTCTTGCCCTAGTCTCAACTCAGGCTAGTTAGATTCTCCCCTGTAGGCAATCTTTGAGCTTCAAAGTCCATGACCCCAGCTGTCTTGATGATACTGCTCAAAATGCAGTGTTTAGAGTTGCTAAGACTGCCGAAGCTTTTTTGTCCTTTCTTAGATCTCACTCAGCTTTTCCTTTGATCGGCACAAGCCAACCAAGTATCCTAATGAGAAGTTCTTTTTAGTATAAGCCAGTAAGAGGTTTTTCTGTTGTTTCTAACCAAGTAACCATTCCAAGTACAACTGGAAAGACCAATTTAGTCAATATCAGGGGATGGGGACCATACTTCCCTACCTACAGAAAAAGTTTGGATTTTCCATCCCAAGGAACCAAAACACATTATAAACTGTAAATTTTCCTTGCTACCTACAGAAACACTGTCAATCAAATTAATGGTACTCAAATCTAGAGTCCAAAAGAAGTCATGACTGTAATCCTAACAGTCAGGACTACAACCATCGTTTATACAAAGAGCATAGAAACATATGAACTCTGTGTATACAATAATCTGTAGGAGGAAATGAAAGTACTTTAAGTATGTGATTCCTGTATTTTTAAGTGTCACTCAAATGTCAAGGTACTAACAATAAAATAATAATTACAGCTTTTTCATTAGGTGTTTCTAGTGTTCTCATAGGTAAGTACTTTGCAGACATCATTTTGCTTAAAATTCTCAAAGAACCTAAGAGGCAGAGACATACTTATCTTCATATAATGTTGAAGATTCTAAAGTTTAGAAAAGTTAGTAAAGATCAAAGCTACGTCTGGAACCCAGGCCTGCCTTATACCAAAGTCAGGAATCTTAAGCAATTTATTGTATTAGATTTCTCGGTATCTGCCTTTTTATCTGCTGTTCTACTAAAGTTATTTTGAGATGTTTAATTGGTAAATATCTGATTTCTAATGTTTTTCTTAATAAATATTTTTTACAGAATTTCCATTTACCTCTTGTCTTTTAACTTCATGTACATCTTACACTTACGGAGTATCATCTAATAGGAATCTTCCATAAATGAAATTGAGCTGCTGGACTGGTTAGAGTCTCTAACTGTCTTCTGCATTTTAACAGAATATAAACATAGCAATCTGTATCAGGGAATCTTGATGGCAAGCATACAACATAAATTAATAACTGGCAACAGACTTTCAAAATTGAAAGTGACAGTACTTAAAATAATGATTTCCTTTAAATTGTTTGTCTGTAATTATTTTTAAGATATTACATAAGGGACTAGTTAGGTTAATATACCAAGAGGGAGAAAAAACAGGAACCAAGATAGATTAATTGAACTTATAAACATTCCTGGGAATAAAAAATAAATTAGTTTCAGGAGAAGAATTGACTACTAAACTTGTGTTTTGAACAATGATTAAAAAGAATGACAGGCTAAATTGATATTTCTTACATCTGAAACAAAATTCTCAGTTTCTACTTTTAAATTTACATTCTGTGTAAATTAAACCAAAATGGATACCTCATAAAATATAAATATGAATAAAATCAGGAATACTTATGAATACACTAAATTTTAAAATTATGTTTACTGTGTAGATTTTACCAAGAAATCTTTGATTTATTACAGTTTCATTTCATCCACATACAGGTCTCCTCTATTTATTTGACATTAGCTGTAGTCACTGTGAACCACTCCAGTATTATTGCCTGGAGAATCCCAGGGATGGGGGAGCCTGTTGGGCTGCCGTCTGTGGGGTCGCACAGAGTCGGACATGACTGAAGTGACTTAGCATAGCATAGTCACTGTGTGTTCCAAGTAACTGTCATCCAATATATTTTTATTAGTCATAAACTTTCTTCAATATCTGTAACATTCACAGCTTTTGCCACTATTTACTTTTCTTGAAGTGCCTTTCCCTTGAACAACCATCATTATATAAATTTTACTCCCTTTTCTACAACCTCTCCAAAGGCTCTTCCTTTCTCTCACTCACTAAATGAATGACTTCCCTGAAATTCAGTCTTTTGGTCTTTTCTTTTTTTTTTTATAAAAATTTAATATACACATGCTCCCCATCCTGAACCCTCCTCCCTCCCCCCTCCCCATACCATCCCCCTGGGCCTTCCCAGCGCACCAGCCCCAAGCATCCAGCATCGTGCACTGAACCTGGACTGGCATCTCGTTTCATACATGACATTTCACATGTTTCAATGCCATTCTCCCAAATCTTCCCACCCTCTCCCACAGAGTCCATAAGACTGTTCTATACATCAGTGTCTCTTTTGCTGTCTCGTATACAGGGTTATCGTTACCATCTTTCTAAATTCCATATATATGCGTTAGTATACTGTATTTATGTTTTTCCTTCTGGCTTACTTCACTCTGTATAATAGGCTCCAGTTTCATCCACCTCATTAGAACGGATTCAAATGTATTCTTTTTAATGGCTGAGTAATACTCCATTGTGTATATGTACCACGGCTTTCTTATCCATTCATCTGCTGATGGACATCTAGGTTGCTTCCATGTCCTGGCTATTATAAACAGTGCTGCGATGAACATTGGGCTACACGTGTCTCTTTCCCTTCTGGTTTCCTCAGTGTGTATGCCCAGCAGTGGGATTGCTGGATCATAAGGCAGTTCTATTTCCAGTTTTTTAAGGAATCTCCACACTGTTCTCCATAGTGGCTGTACTAGTTTGCATTCCCACCAACAGTGTAAGAGGGTTCCCTTTTCTCCACACCCTCTCCAGCATTTATTATTTGTAGACTTTTGGATCGCAGCCATTCTGACTGGTGTGAAATGGTACCTCATAGTGGTTTTGATTTGCATTTCTCTGATAATGAGTGATGTTGAGCATCTTTTCAAGTGTTTGTTAGCCATCTGTATGTCTTCTTTGGAGAAATGTCTATTTAGATCTTTGGCCCATTTTTTGATTGGGTCATTTATTTTTCTGGAGTTGAGCTGTAGGAGTTGCTTGTATATTTTTGAGATTAGTTGTTTGTCGGTTGCTTCATTTGCTATTATTTTCTCCCATTCTGAAGGCTGTCTTTTCACCTTGCTAATAGTTTCCTTTGATGTGCAGAAGCTTTTAAGTTTAATTAGGTCCCATTTGTTTATTTTTGCTTTTATTTCCAATATTCTGGGAGGTGGGTCATAGAGGATCCTGCTGTGATGTATGTCAGAGAGTGTTTTGCCTATGTTCTCCTCTAGGAGTTTTATAGTTTCTGGTCTTATGTTGAGATCTTTAATCCATTTTGAGTTTATTTTTGTATATGGTGTTAGAAAGTGTTCTAGTTTTATATGCCAATAAAATGGACAACGAGGAAGAAATGGACAAATTCTTAGAAAAGTAAACTTTCCAAAACTCGACCAGGAAGAAATAGAAAACCTTAACAGACCCATCACAAGCACGGAAATTGAAACTGTAATCAAAAATCTTCCAGCAAACAAAAGCCCAGGTCCAGACGGCTTCACAGCTGAATTCTACCAAAAATTTAGAGAAGAGCTAACACCTATCCTGCTCAAACTTTTCCAGAAAATTGCAGAGGAAGGTAAACTTCCAAATTCATTCTATGAGGCCACCATCACCCTAATACCAAAACCTGACAAAGATGCCACAAAAAAAGAAAACTATAGGCCAATATCACTGATGAACATAGATGCAAAAATCCTAAACAAAATTCTAGCAATCAGAATCCAACAACACATTAAAAAGATCATACACCATGACCAAGTGGGCTTTATCCCAGGGATGCAAGGATTTTTCAATATCCGCAAATCAATCAATGTAATACACCACATTAACAAATTGAAAAACAAAAACCATATGATTATCTCAATAGATGCAGAGAAAGCCTTTGACAAAATTCAACACCCATTTATGATAAAAAACTCTCCAGAAAGCAGGAATAGAAGGAACATACCTCAACATAATAAAAGCTATATATGACAAACCCACAGCAAACATTATCCTCAATGGTGAAAAATTGAAAGCATTTCCTATAAAGTCAGGAACAAGACAAGGGTGCCCACTTTCACCATTACTATTCAACATAGTTTTGGAAGTTTTGGCCACAGCAATCAGAGCAGAAAAAGAAATAAAAGGAATCCAAATTGGAAAAGAAGAAGTAAAACTCTCACTATTTGCAGATGACATGATCCTCTACATAGAAAACCCTAAAGACTCCACCAGAAAATTACTAGAACTAATCAATGATTATAGTAAAGTTGCAGGATATAAAATCAACACACAGAAATCCCTTGCATTCCTATACACTAATAATGAGAAAACAGAAAGAGAAATTAAGGAAACAATTCCATTCACCATTGCAACGAAAAGAATAAAATACTTAGGAATATATCTACCTAAAGAAACTAAAGACCTATATATAGAAAACTATAAAACACTGGTGAAAGAAATCAAAGAGGACACTAATAGATGGAGAAATATACCATGTTCATGGATTGGAAGAATCAATATAGTGAAAATGAGTATACTACCCAAAGCAATTTATAGATTCAATGCAATCCCTATCAAGCTACCAACAGTATTCTTCACAGAGCTAGAACAAATAATTTCAAAATTTGTATGGAAATACAAAAAACCTCGAATAGCCAAAGCGATCTTGAGAAAGAAGAATGGAACTGGAGGAATCAACCTACCTGACTTCAGGCTCTACTACAAAGCCACAGTTATCAAGACAGTATGGTACTGGCACAAAGACAGAAATATAGATCAATGGAACAAAATAGAAAGCCCAGAGATAAATCCATGCACATATGGACACCTTATCTTTGACAAAGGAGGCAAGAATATACAGTGGATTAAAGACAATCTCTTTAACAAGTGGTGCTGGGAAATCTGGTCAACCACTTGTAAAAGAATAAAACTTTTGGTCTTTTCTCTTGCCAGTGTCTCAGGGAGACAAGGACAGATGGCCCTGGAGTATAATTAACTCTCCTCTTTTGCCAGATTAAAAAATGATGAGGTCATTGGATCTGGATTAACTTGACCTAGGATGGACCAAGCATGGAGAAGGCAATGGCACCCCACTCCAGTACTCTTGCCTGGAAAACCCATGGACTGAGGAGCTTGGTAGGCTGCAGTCCATGGGGTCTCTAAGAGTCAGACACGACTGAGCGACTTCCCTTTCACTTTTCTCTTTCATGCATTGGAGAAGAAAATGGTAACCCACTCCAGTATTCTTGCCTGGAGAATCCCAAGGATGGCGGAGCCTGGTGGGCTTCCATCTATGGGGTCGCACAGAGTCGGACACAACTGAAGCAACTTAGCAGTAGCAGCAGGATGGACCAAGCAGGATTGAGAATCCCACAGAACTTGAGATACTGAAAACATCTGATAGTTCAATCTATTTACAAACTTCCTATGTGATACTCTCCTGCATATTTCTTTGTACTATCTAAACTTAATGCTAAAATTTACTTTTGTCCAGAAATAACTCCAGAAAGAATGAAGGGATGGAGCCAAAGCAAAAACAACACCCAGTTGTGGATGTGACTGGTGATAGAAGCAAGGTCTGATGCTGTAAAGAGCAATATTGCATAGGAACCTGGAATGTTAGGTCCATGAATCAAGGCAAATTGGAAGTGATCAAACAGGAGATGGCAAGGGTGAACATCAACCTTCTAGGAATCAGTGAACTAAAATGGACTGAAATGGGTGAATTTAACTCAGATGACCATCATATCTACTACTGTGGGCAAGAATCCCTTAGAAGAAATGGAGTAGCTTTCATAGTCAACAAAAGAGTCCAAAAGGCAGTACTTGGATGCAATCTCAAAAACAACAGAATGATCTCTGTTCATTTCCAAGGCACACCATTCAGTATCATGGTAATCCAAGTCTATGCCCCAACCAGTAAAGTTGAAGAAGCTGAAGTTGAACAGATCTATGAAAACCTACAAGACCTTTTAGAACTAACACCCCCAAAAAGATGTCCTTTTCATTATAGGGGACTGGAATGCAAAAGTAGGAAGTCAAGAAACACTTGGAGTAACAGGCAAATTTGGCCTTAGAGTACAGAATGGAACCAGACAAAGGCTAATAGAGTTTTGCCAAGAGAACTCACTGGTCATAGCAAACACCCTCTTCCAACAACACAAGAGAAGACTCTACACATGGACATCACCAGATGGCCAACACTGAAATCAGATTGATGATATTCTTTGCAGTCAAAGATGAAGAAACTCTATACAGTCAGCAAAAACAAGACTGGGAGCTGACTGTGGCTCAGATCATGAGCTCCTTATTGCCAAATTCAGACTTAAATTGAAGAAAGTGGGGAAAACCACTAGACCATTCAGGTATGACCTAAATCAAATACCTTATGATTATACAGTGGAAGTGAGAAATAGATTTAAGGAATCAGATCTGATAGACACAGTGCCTTATGAACTGTGGACAGAGGTTCATGATATTGTACAGGAGACAGGGATCAAGACCATCCCCAAGAAAAAGAAATGCAAAAAAAAGCAAAATGGCTGTCTGATGCCTTACAAATAGCTGTGAAAAGAAGAGAAGCAAAAAGCAAAGGAGAGAAGGAAAGACATACCTATTTGAATACAGAGTTCCAAAGAATAGTAAGGAGAGATAGGAAAGCCTTCCTCAGCAATCAGTGGAAAGAAATAGAGAAAAAAAATAATAGAATGGGAAAGACTAGAGATCTCTTCAATATGGCATGAGATGGCATTCAAGAGATAGGAAGAATACACAGAAGAACTGTACAAAAAAAAAAGATCTTCATGACCCAGATAATCACGATAGAGTGATACCTCACCTAGAGTCAGACATCCTGGAATATGAAGTCAAGTGGGCCTTAGGAAGCATCACTATGAATAAAGCTAGTGGAGGTGATGGAATTCCAGTTGAGCTATTTCAAATCCTAAAAGTTGATGCTGTGAAAGTGCTGCACTCAACACGCCAGCAAATTTGGAAAACTCAGCAGTGGCCACAGTACTGGTAAAGGTCAGTTTTCATTCCAATCCCAAAGAAAGGCAATGCCAAACAATGCACAAACTACTGCACAATAGCACTCATCTCACTAGTCATCTCAGTCAGATCAGATCAGATCAGATCAGTCGCTAGTCGTGTCCGACTCTTTGCAACCCCATAAATCGCAGCGTGCCAGGCCTCCCTGTCCATCACCAACTCCCAGAGTTCACCCAGACTCACGTCCATCGAGTCAGTGATGCCATCCAGCCATCTCATCCTCTGCCATTCCCTTCTCCTCCTGCCCCCAATCCCTACCAGCATCAGAGTCTTTTCCAATGAGTCAACTCTTCGCATGAGGTGGCCAAAGTACTGGAGATTCAGCTTTAGCATCATTCCTTCCAAAGAAATCCCAGGGCTGATCTCCTTCAGAATAGACTGGTTGGATCTCCTTGCAGTCCAAGGGACTCTCAAGAGTCTTCTCCAACAAAAGCATCAATTCTTCGGTGCTCAGCCTTCTTCACAGTCCAACTCTCACATCCATACATGACCACAGGAAAAACCATAGCCTTGACTCGGCGAACCTTTGTTGGCAAAGTAATGTCTCTGCTTTTGAATATACTATCTATGTTGGTCATAACTTTCCTTCCAAGGAGTAAGCGTCTTTTAATTTCATGGCTGCAGTCACCATCTGCAGTGATTTTGGAGCTCAGAAAAATAAAGTCTGACACTGTTTCCACTGTTTCCCCATCTATTTCCCATGAAGCGGTGGGACCGGATGTCATGATCTTCGTTTTCTGAATGTTGAGCTTTAAGCCAACTTTCTCACTCTCCACTTTCACTTTCATCAAGAGGCTTTTGAGTTCCTCTTCACTTTCTGCCATAAGGGTGGTGTCATCTGCATATCTGAGGTTATTGATATTTCTCTTGGCAATCTTGATTCCAGCTTGTGTTTCTTCCAGCCCAGCATTTCTCATGATGTACTCTGCACATAAGTTAAAGAAACAGAGTGACAGTATACAGCCTTGACGAACTTCTTTTCCTATTTGGAACCAGTCTGTTGTTCCATGTCCAGTTCTGTTACTTCCTGACCTGCATACAGGTTTCTGAAGAGGCAGGTCAGGTGGTCTGGTATTCCCATTTCTTTCAGAATTTTCCACAGTTTATTGTGATCCACACAGTCAAAGGCTTTGGCATAGTCAATAAAGCAGAAAGAGATGTTTTTCTGGAACTCTCTTGCTTTTTCCATGATCCAGCAGATGTTGGCAATTTGATCTCTGGTTCCTCTGCCTTTTCTAAAACCAGCTTGAACATCAGGAAGTTCATGGTTCACATATTGCTGAAGATGGCTTGGAGAATTTTGAGCATTACTTTACTAGTGTGAAATGAGTGCAATTGTGCGGTAGTTTGAGCATTCTTTGGCATTGCCTTTCTTTGGGATTGGAATGAAAACGGACCTTTTCCAGTCCTGTGGGCCACTGCTGAGTTTTCCAAATTTGCTGGCATATTGAGTGCAGCACTTTCACAGCATCATCTTTCAGGGTTTGGAATAGCTCAACTGGAATTCCATCACCTCCGCTAGCTTTGTTCGTAGTGATGCTTTCTAAGGCCCACTTGACTTCACATTCCAGGATTCTGGCTCTAGGTCAGTGATCACACCATGGTGATTATCTGGGTCGTGAAGATCTTTTTTATACAGTTTGTGTATTCTTTCCATCTCTTAATATCTTCTGCTTCTGTTAGGTCCATACCATTTCTTTCCTTTATCAAGCTCATCTTTGCATGAAATGTTCCTTTGGTGTCTCTGATTTCCTTGAAGAGATCCCTAGTCTTTCCCATTCTGTTGTTTTCCTCTATTTCTTTGCATTGATCGCTGAAGAAGGCTTTCTTACCTCTTCTTGCTATTCTTTGGAACTCTACATTCAGATGTTTATATCTTTCCTTTTCTCCTTTGCTTTTCACTTCTCTTCTTTTCACAGCTATTTGCAAGGCCTCCCCAGACAACCATTTTGCTTTTTTGCATTTTTTTTTTCCTATGGGAATGGTCTTGATCCCTGTCTCCTGTAAAATGTCACGAACTTCATTCCATAGTTCATCAGGCACTCTATCTGTCAGATCTAGGCCCTTAAATCTATTTCTCACTTCCACTGTATAATCATAAGGGATTTGATTTAGGTCATACCTGACCTGAATGGTCTAGTGGTTTTCCCTACTTTCTTCAATTTCAGTCTGAATTTGGCAATAAGGAGTTCATGATCTGAGCCACAGTCAGCTCCTGGTCTTGTTCTTGCTGACTGTATAGAGCTTCTCCATCTTTGACTGCAAAGAATATAATCAATCTGATTTCAGTGTTGACCATCTGGTGATGTCCATGTGTAGTCTTCTCTTGTGTTGTTGGAAGAGGGTGTTTGCTATGACCAGTGCATTTTCTTGGCGCAACTCTATCAATCTTTGCCCTTCTTCATTCCATATTCCAAGGCCAAATTTGCCTGCTACTCCAGGTGTTTCTTGACTTCCTACTTTTGTATTCCAGTCCCCTATAATGAAAAGGACATCTTTTTTGGGTTTTAGTTCTTAAAGGTCTTATAGGTCTTCATAGAACCGTTCTACTTCAGCTTCTTCAGCGTTACTGGTTGGGGCATAGACTTGGATTACTGTTTTATTGAATGGTTTGCCTTGGAAACGAACAGAGATCATTCTGTCATTTTTGAGATGGCATCCAATACTGCATTTCGGACTCTTTTGTTGACCATGATGGCCACTCCATTTCTTCAGAGGGATTCCTGCCCACAGTAGTAGATATAATGGTCATCTGAGTTAAATTCACCCATTCCAGTCCATTTCAATTTGCTGATTCCTAGAATGTCGACATTCACTCTTGCCATCTCTTGTTTGACCATTTGCAATTTGCCTTGATTCATGGACCTGACATTCCAGATTCCTATGCAATATTGCTCTTTACAGCATCGGACCTTGCTACTATCACCAGTCACATCCACAGCTGGGTATTCTTTCTGCTTTGGCTCCATCCCTTCATTCTTTTTTGTTGTTGTTGTTGTTTCATCTCCTGATTTATTAACTAGTCATAGACCCCATCAGTGACAGAGTCAGTCTCACTCTTGTAACAGTAGTTTTAAAAGTATGATTTTAACCCAGCTATAGACATTAACATGCTGCTGCTGCTATGTCGCATCAGTCGTGTCCGACTCTGTGCGACCCCACAGATGGTACCCACCAGGCTCCGCCATCCCTGGGATTCTCCAGGCAAGAATACTGGAGTGGGTTGCCATTTCCTTCTCCTATCCCTTCATTTTTTCTGGAGTTTTTTCTCCACTGATCTCCAGTAGCATACTGGGCACCTATTGACCTGGGGAGTTTTGCTTTCAGTATCCTATCATTTTGCCTTTTCATACTGTTCAGTAATTCTCAAAATTCTCCAGACCAGGTTTTGACAATATGTGAACCGTAAACTTCCAGATGTTCAAGCTGGTTTTAGAAAAGGCAGAGGAACCAGAGAACAAACTGCCAACATCCACTGGATCATCAAAAAAGCAACAGAGTTTCAGAAAATACTTCTATTTCTGCTCTATTGACTATGCCAAAGCCTTTGACTGTGTAATCACAATAAACTGTGGAAAATTCTGAAAGAGATGGAAATACCAGATCACCTGACCTGCCTCTTGAGAAATCTGTATGAAGGTCAGGAAGCAATAGTTATAACTGGACATGGAACAACAGACTAGTTCCAAATAGGAAAAGGAGTGCATCAAGGCTTATTTATTACTTATTGTCACCCTGCTTATTTAACTTCTATGCAGAGTACATCATGAGAAGTGCTGGGCGGAAGGAAGCACAAGCTGGAATCAAGATTGCCAGGAGAATTATCAATAGCCTCAGATATACAGATGACACCACTCTTATGGCAGAAAGTGAAGAAGAACTAAGAGCCTCTTGATGAAAGTGAAAGAGGAGCGTGGAAAAGTTCGCTTAAAGTTCAACATTAGGAAAACTAAGATTATGGTATCCGGTCCCATCACTTCATGGGAAATAGATGGGGAAACAGTGGAAAAAGTGGCTGACTTATTTGTGGGGGCTCCAAAATCACTGTAGATGGTGATTGTAGTCATGATATTAAAAGATACATACTCCTGGAAGGAAAGTTGTGACCAACCTAGATAGCATATTCAAAAGCAGAGACATTACTTTGTCAACAAAGGTTCATCTAGTCAAGGCTACTGTTTTTCCAGTAGTCATGTATGGACATGAGAGTTGGACTATAAAAAAAGCTGAGCACTGAAGATTGATGCTTTTGAACTGTGGTGTTGGAGAAGACTCTTGAGAGTCCTTTGGACTGCAAGGAGATCCAACCAGTCCATCCTTAAGGAGATCAGTCCTGAGTGTTCATTGGAAGGACTGATGTTGAAGCTAAAACTCCAGTACTTTGGCCACCTGATGTGAAGAGCTGACTCATCTGAAAAGACCCCGATGCTGGGAAAGATTGAGGGCAAGAGGAGATGGGGACGACAGAGGATGAGATGGTTGGATGGCATCACCGACACGATGGACATGAATTTGGGTAAACTCCGGGAGTTGGTGATGAATAGGAAGGCCTGGTGTGCTGTGGTCCATGGGGTCGCAAAGAGTCAGACATGACTGAGCGACTGAACTGAAGGACGGACCAAGCAGTATTGAGAATTCCACAGAACTTGAGACACTGAAAACATCTGATAGTTCAATCTATTTACAATCTTCCTATGTGATACTCTCCTCCATATTTCTTTCTATCATTTAAACATAATGCTGAATTTACTTTTGTCTAGTTAATGGATGGGGAGTTTTATTTTTTCCTCTTCAAGTTAGTCAACCGATAAGTTTGTTTTTTTGTTAAAGCTGTCAAAATAGAACATGTCATGAAGATAAAAGAACATTTGCATTTTATGAGATAGAAATAAGTAAAATCAATATAACAGCTATTTAAATCTTTGGCAAAATATTAAAAAGGCTGTGCTGACTTAACCTATAGAGAAGACCTGATCTTAATTATCTAACAACAGAATGTCAAGGGCCAATAACTCCACTCCTAAACAAAATGAATACAATGTGGTTAGCTGCAAATTCTGACATTTTCCCACATTTTAAATTTTTATTAAAGTATGGTGGATTTATAATGCTGTGTTATTTCCCATATTCTAAATGACTAAAATTATATAGACAGTGGCTTCTTAAGTTTCCAATTCTGGAAACATTGATATTTCTATGACATATATACATGACTTGACAGATTTTACTTCTGTGCATAGTTTCATTTGTATTTTTATGGCTTAGATTGCGTCTGTTCAAATGTGGGGTGTTTTGAAGCAAAAGGCATGAGTTTCTGTTGCATAGTTTTGGAGATTCCTTATTAATCAAATGAGAGCTGCTCCAAGAAATAGAATATGAGGTTGTAAAAGTATTTGTGGATGATCTCTCACTTTATTTTATTTTTTTTTGATCTCTCACTTTAAATACAGATCAATCCCAATTAAAATTCAAACTTAAAAAGCAAAAAAAAAAAAAAATGAACTATATTAATGAAACAGACATTCTCATGAAGAAAGGAAATTATATCTCCTGTCTTAAGTTCTGGTACTCAATCATAGACGTAAGTTAAGAAGAACAATTTTATGCACTCCCAGACTACTAAATTGATAATAAAAGCATTATAAAATGTTTTCCACATGAAACATGACTTTTTATGCAAAACACATGTGAATAAGTACATGTAATCTACATTTTAATTTAGAAAACTTGACCACATATCTTTGTTATCATTTCAACAAGTCTCTTATGGGATTAATGGAAGAACACTTCCCCAGTGCACTTAGCTTCAGAAATGTATTAAAATTCTATAACCATTTTAAAATTACATTTTCAAGCAAAGCTATTTTCACAATTCAATATTTTCTTGAACAGTTAAATTGTTGTTTCTTTAAAAATATAATTGTTTCAGCTGTGTATTTATATAAAATGCTTACAGTGTTTGAGACAAAATAACATAAAGGATTTATGGCATTAATTTTCATATAGTAGTTTCTAAATTTGAAGAAAGCATGAATACAGCTTCAAAACTCTGGTAATATATTTATAGTACAGATACAAGGCCTTAAACATACCTGGGATTTTAGGACTGAAAAAATAACATGTGACATGCTTCAGTGTTGTTACCTAAGTTATATGAGGAATGCTTTTGCAAGTCAGTCAATCATAAGTAAAGAGTCATTAGCATTATTGTCATAGACCTTCTGTTTAGAACCAGAAAAGGCAGGGAAATGAAACATTACAAGCTTGCACCCTAAAGAAAAATCATAAAATGAAATCAAGAGCATTTGAGTGGTTTTAATACTAGTCTAAGGTTTGTCTTAATTGTCCTGTCATTTATTCCTGATTAAAAGGCTAGTTATTGCATCAAAACACAATGATATATTTATACAAAGCTACAGTTTTTCTTTCAGACTTAAGGATAATTATAATTTTACTATAAAAGAAAAATTGCATTTCAATTGTGGCATTCCATATATCAAACTCAGTTATAATAAAATTGCATATTATGTATTATTGCTTTTGTTTTACATAAAGATAAAAACGGTAATCACTTTGTGGCAGAAATATTGACATAACATTCTGTTAAAGTTCTCCTGGACATAGGCTCCTGGAAATCTCTTTGGAACCAATAACTTTCATCCTGAAGACCCAGGAGAGATTGAGTTGGTCAAGGGAGATAGAGAATTTATATAGTGCTATATGGAGAAGACTCTTGAGCGTCCCTTGGACTGCAAGGAGATCCAACCAGTCCATTCTGAAGGAGATCAGCCCTGGGAGTTCTTTGGAAGGAATGATGCTAAAGCTGAAACTCCAGTACTTTGGCCACCTCATGCGAAGAGTTGACTCATTGGAAAAGACTCTGATGCTGGGAGGGATTGGGGGCAGGAGGAGAAGGGGACGACAGAGGATGAGATGGCTGGATGGCATCACTGACTCGATGGACGTGAGTCTCAGTGAACTCCGGGAGTTGGTGATGACAGGGGGGCCTGGCGTGCTGCGATTCACGGGGTTGCAAAGAGTTGGACACGACTGAGCAACTGATCTGATCTGATATGTCATTACGGGCTTCTCACATGGCACCAGTGGTAAAGAATATGCCTGCCTATGCAGGAGATGCAAGAGATGTAAGTGTGATTCCTGGGTTGGGAAGATCCCTTGTAGTAGGAAATGGTACCCTACTCTAATATTCTTGCCTGGAAAATTCCATGGACAGAGAAGCCTGTCGGGCTACAGTCCATGGGGCCACAAAGAGTCAGACATGACTGAGCGACTTAGCACATGTCTATTATATCTCAATAAATGTAAAAGAAAAACATTTCTTCAGCTACATTATGCTCTCCAAACTTACCTAAATGGTGAGTTTAACAGGGACATATAGAATTTAGTTATAAAACCCTATTTTTTCTTTTCTGCTCTCCCTTTCATCCTGCTGACTTGAGGTGGTCTTTTTCCTGCTGTTGAATAAAACCTCAAGATAGCATAATTTTAAAAAAAGACACAAATTTAGTTAATAGAAAGTACTATTATCACATTAAGTTTTTTTTAAAAAAGATTCTCTAGTTTAACATATTAATCAATACTTAAAAAGTCCTTTAAAGGTAAAATTTTTTCTTCCTTCCTAGCTAAGATGAGCTCCTAGAAAGTGTCCTGCCTTTGGACAAGAGATTTCTATATTAATTACCTCTTCACCTACTCCTTTCTCCAGGGGATCTTCACAAGTTACGGATTGAACTCAGGTCTCCTGCGTTGCAGGCAGATTCTTTACTGTCTGAGCTACCAGAGAAACCCCACCTATTTACTAGCAGTTGTTTTTTTTTAACACTATGAAACATATTGGAATAAATAATCCAATTAACAGAAAGCATTTGTTAAGGAGCAAATTCAACCAGCTCTAGACTGTATAGTACTGTAATATTCATCACATATTATTGGAGATTGAGGAGGAAAGATTGGTAAGGCAGGCAGGAAATTTTTTCCTTAATTACTATTGAGAAATGGTTTGAACACTTTTGGGTCAGACCTGTGTTTATTTTTTTAATATACATTTATTTATTTTAATTGGAGGTTAATTACAATATTGTATTGGTTTTGCCATACATCAACATGAATCCGCCACAGGTATACATGTGTTACCCATCAGACCTGTGTTTAAAACAGACTTTGTCAATGAGGCCCTTTCATCATCGGTGTGGTCTCCTGCTGTAACTTTAGTTTAAGAAGTGCTTTTCAATTACAGTTGACCTTTGAACAACATGGGCCAGAACTGCATGGGTCCACTTATTTTTCAATAGATATTTTATAATAGGAAATACTACAGTACTATACAGTCTAGAGTTGGTTGAATTTGCGCCTTAACAAATGCTTTCTGTTAATTTGGATTATTTATTCATCTTGTATTCATTCATTTGATCATATATTTATTATATTGCCCATTACTTTCAGAGAAGATTAATGAAATGTAAAAGATAAAATTTAGCAGGTAAGAGATGGGGAAAAATGTATCTAGAAGCCCTGGATGACAAATCTAAAATATTTGAGGGAAAATTTAGCCCTAAACTTGATAAGAGTTAACACAGTGCAAAGACCTGAAAGGGCTGCATTGTACCAATTCTCTTATATTAATTGACTGTGAAAATGATTCCCCCAAGTCAACAAGTACTTCAAATATCCTTGGATTAAGATATGCATTTACGGATTTGAGGAAGATGATTAAGGTGACAATGTAATATTTGACTATTCCCAAATCCTACTCATTAATAAAAGACAGAGATTTGCAGAGCCAAATACTGGGAGAAAGTATCCCATGCAATTGGCAATTTTAAAAAGTGACATAATGTCTTGCAGGAATGTCTCCCTTTTGAGAAAGACTTGCTCTCACTTATTTATAAAAGTGTCAGGCCTTCTAAGCAAAGTTCCTTCCTATAATCCACTCATGTGCAGGTTTTACCTGGCCCTACACAGTGTAACCTTAAGGCTTGAAACTTAGGGAGCTACATTGCTTTGCTGATTGCCATGCTGTTATTTTTGTTGTTGTTGAGTCACTAAGTCGTGTTCAACTATTTGGGACCTCATGAACTTCAGCATGTCAGGATCCTCTGTCCTTCACTATGTCCTGGAGTTTGCTGAAATTCATGTCCATTCATTGATGATGCTATCTAACCATCTATCCTCTGCTGCCCCTTCTCCTTCTGCCTTCATTCTTTCCAAGCATCAGGGTCTTTTACAATGAGTTGGGTCTTTTATAATGAGTTGGCTCTTCACATTATGTGGCCAAAGTATTGGAGCTTCAGCTTCAGCATCAAGTCCTTTCAATGTGCATTCAGGAAGATTTTGATTGACTGGCTTGATCTCCTTGCAGTCCAAGGGACTCTCAAGAATCTTCTCCAGCACCATAATTTGAAGGCATCAGCTCTTCAGCACTCAGTCTTTTTTGTGATCCAGATCTCACAACCGTACATTACTATTGGAAATATCATAGCTTCGACTTAACAGACTTCTGTTGGCAAAGTGATGTCTCTGCTTTTTAATATACTGTCTAGATTTGTCAGAGCTTTTCTGGCAAGGAGCAAGCCTCTTTTAACTTCATGCCTGCAGTGATTTCGGAGACCAAGAATATTAAAATCTGTCACTGCTTGCACTTCTTCCCTTTATATTTGCCTACGCTGATACTCCTGCTAATACTTTTGTTGAAGGTAACAGGGTCCTTGCCTTTGACCCAGATGTTTGTTTATTATCTTTTATAAACATCCATAGAACTATGAAAGTGAAAGTTGCTCAGTCATATCTGACTCTTTGCAACCCCATGGATTATACAGCCCATGGAATCCTCTAGGCCAGAATACTGGAATGGGTAGCCTTTCCCTTTTCCAGGGTATCTTACAAATGAAGAGGTCAAACCCACATCTCCCACATTGCAGGTGGATTCTTTACCAGCTGAGCACAAGGGAAGCCCAAGAATATTGGAGTGGGTATCCTATATGTTCTTCAGGGGATCTTCCCAACCCATGAATGGAACCGGGGTCTCCTGCATTACAGGTGGATTCTTTACCAACTGAGCTATCAGGGAAACCCGATAGAACTATAGTGGGCAGAATTATTAACACCTGTAGTTATTTTTGTGAGTATTCTCCTGCTTTAATATCTCCTCTCCATTACCAATGAGATCCAACCAGTCCATTCTGAAGGAGACCAGCCCTGGGATTTCTTTGGAAGGCATGATGCTAAAGCTGAAACTCCAGTACTTTGGCCACCTCATGCGAAGAGTTGATTCATTGGAAAAGACCCTGATGCTGGGAGGGATTGGGGGCAGGAGGAGAAGGGGACGACAGAGGATGAGATGGCTGGATGGCATCACTGACTCAATGGACGTGAGTCTCAGTGAACTCTGGGAGTTGGTGATGGACAGGGAGGCCTGGCGTGCTGCGATTCATGGGGTTGCAAAGAGTTGGACACGACTGAGCAACTGATTTGATCTGATCTGATCTCCATTACCAAGCTTAAGTAGGGTAATAGAACATCAAATCCAAAGTCCACAGATAATATCTACAACTAAATAAGACAACAAGCTAGCCCTCACATCACAGAATATGAGCTGCTAGGAAAACAACTGACAGAAACAAGATCTCTATACTAAGTGTGTGATGTGTGCACATTAAGTGTGCAAGTGTGGTAAAAACTACTTTTAAGGGAGTTCAAAGAAGACTAAGGGTTTCTGATGGCCCTGAGAGCTGTTGAAACTCAAAGTTACAAGCATGCTGTAAGTGGAGAAGTTAATAAGTTCTATGAACACAGTAGCAGTACAAAACTTCACACTTAGGAGAAAGGGACAAATTGGTGAAAGCAGAATAAAAATTGAGCAGAACAGGAACAATAGGGGGCAAGAAAGGGAAATGTCTTCAAGTTCAATGGGAGTGCAGAAGAAAGCAAACTGACTTCCAAACTGAAGAACAATTTTTAACATTTATGAAAATGACTGAAACATGTATTTTAGACCTGGAAATTAGGAAAGCTATTCTGAAATTATTCCAAAAGATGAAAAGTATAAAAGAAAGAAAGACAGAAAATTAAAAAAATTAGAAAAAGATCATAGTAACAAAAAATAAATAAATAAACACAGAAGTAAAAGCAAATTAATAGGTCTTAGAATATAAAGGCATTTTTTCAGTTCAGTTCAGTCTCACAGTCATGTCCAATCCTTTGCAATTCCAGGGATTTCAGATTGCCAGGCCTCCCTGTCTATCACCAACTCCCAGAGTTTACCCAAACTCATGTCCATTGAGTCAGTGATGCCATCCAACCATCTCATCCTCTGTCAAACCCTTCTCCACTCACCTTCAATCTTTCCCAGCACCAGGGTCTTTTCAAATGAGTCAGTTCTGCATCAGGTGACAAAAGTACTGGAGTTTCAGCTTCAGCATCAGTCCTTCTAGTGAATATTCAGGACTGATTTCCTATAGGATGGCCTGGTTGGATCGCCTTGCTGTCCAAGGGACTCTCAAGAGTCTTCTCCAACACCACTGTTCAAAAGCATCAATTCTTTGGTGCTCAGCTTTCTTTAGAGTACAACTCTCACATCCATACATGACTACTGGAAAAGCCATAGCTATGATTAGATGTACCCTTGTTGGCAAATTAATGTCTCTGCTTTTTAATATGCTGTCCAGGTTTTTCATAACTTTTCTTCCAAGGAGTAAGTGTCTTTTAATTTCATGGTTGCTGTCACCATCTGCAGTGATTTTGGAGCCAAAAAACTAAAGTCTGTTACTGTTTCCACTGTTTCCCCATCTATCTGCCATGAAATGATAGGACTAGATGCCATGATCTTAGTTTTTGGAATGTTTAGTTTTAAGCCAACTTTTTCATTCTTCTCTTTCACTTTCATCAGGAGGCTCTTTAGTTCTTTTTCACCTTCTGCTATAAAGGTGGTGTTATCTGCATATCTGAAGTTATTGATATTTTTCCTGGCAATTGTGATTCCAGTTTGTGCTTCTTCCAGGCCAGCATTTCTCATGATGTACTCTATATATGTTAAATAATCAGGGTGACAATATACAGCCTTGACGTACTCCTTTTCTGATTGGAAACCAGTCTGTTGTTCTATGTATAGTTCTAACTGTTGCTTTTTGACATGCATACAGATTTCTCAGGAGGCAGGTCAGGTGGTCTGGTATTCCCATCTCTTTAAGAATTTCCCACAGTTTGTTGTGATCCACCCAGTCAAAGGCTTTGGCATAATCAATAAAGCAGAGATAGATGTATTTCTCAAACTGTTTTGATTTTTCAATGATTCAACAGATGTTGACAATTGGATCTCTGGTTCCTCTGCCTTTTCTAAATCCAGCTTGAACATCTGGAAGTTCACGGTTCATGTACTGTTGAAGTATGGCCTGGAGAATTCTGAGTATTGCTTTGCTAGCATGTGAGATGAGTGCAATTGTGTGGTAGTTTGAGCATTCTTTTGGCATTGCCTTTCTTTGGGACTGGAATGAAAACTGACCTTTTCCTGTCCTGTGGCCACTGCTGAGATTTCCAAATTTGCTGGCATATTTGCAGCACTTTCACAACATCATCTTTAAGGATTTGAAATAGCTCAACTGGAATTTCATCACCTCCACTAGCTTTTTTTGTAGTGATACTTCCTACGGCCCACTTGACTTCACATTCCTGGATGTCTGGCTCTAGGTAAGTGATTATCATGATTATTTGGGTCATGAAGATCTTTTTTATATAGTTCTTCTTTGTATTCTTGCCACCTCCTCTTAATACCTTCTGCTTCTGTTAGGTTCATACCATTTCTGTCCTTTATTGTGCTCATCTTTGCATGAAATATTCCCTTGGTATCTCTAATTTTCTTGAAGAGAACTCTAGTCTTTCCCATTCTATTGTTTTTCCCTATTTCTTTGCATTGATCACTGAGGAAGGCTTTATCATCTTTCCTTGCTATTCTTTGGAACTCTGCACTCAAATGGGTATATCTTTCCCTTTCTCCTTTGCCTTTGGCTTCTTTTCATAGCTATTTGTAAGGCCTCCTCAGTCAATCATTTTGCCTTTTTGCATTTCTTTTTCTTGGTGATGGTCTTGATCACTGCCTCCTGTACAATGTCAGGAACCTCCATCCATAGTTCTTCAGGCACTCTGTCTAATCAGATCTAATCCCTTGAATTTATTTGTCATTTCCACTGTATGCTAGTAAGGGATTTGATTTAAGTCATATCTGAATGGTCTAGTGGTTTTTCCTACTTTCTTCAATTTACGTCTGAATTTGGCAATAAGGAGTCATGATTTGAACCACAGTCAGCTCCCAGTCTTTTTTTGCTGACTATATAGAGTTTCTCCATCTTTGGCTTCAAAGAATATAATCAGTCTGATATCATTATTGACCATCTGGTGATGTCTATGTGTAGAGTCTTCTCTTATGTTTTTAGAAGAGGGTGTTTGCTATGACCAGTGTGTTCTCTTGGCAAAATTCTATTAGCCTTTGCCCTGCTTCAATCTGTACTCCAAGGCTAAATTTGCCTGTTACTCCAGGTATCTCTGCAGAAGGCACTAGCGACCCACTCCAGTAGTCTTGCCTGGAAAATCCCATGGACGGAGGAGCCTGGTAGGCTGCAGACCATGGGGTCACTGGGAGTCGGGCACTACTGAGCGACTTTACTTTCACTTTTAACTTGCATGCATTGGAGAAGGAAATGGCAACACACTCCAGTGTCTTTTCTGGAGAATCCCAGGGATGGAGGAGGCTGGTGGGCTGCTGTCTATGGGTTCGCACAGAGTTGGACACAACTGAAGCGATTTAGCAGCAGCAGCAGCAGCCAGGTACCTCTTGACTTACTACTTTTGCATTCCAGTCCCCTAGAATGAAAAGGAAATCTATTTTGGGTGTTAGTTATAGAAGGTCTTGTGGGACTTCATAGAACTGTTCAACTTCAGCTCCTTCAGCTTTACTGGTGGGGGCATAGACTTGGATTACCATGATATTGAATGGTGTTACTTGGAAATGAACAGAGATCATTCTGTCTTTTTTAATATTGCATCCAAGTACTGCGTTTTAGACTCTCTTATTGGCTATGATGGCTACTCCTTTTCTTCTAAGGGATTCTTGCCCACAGCAGTAGATATAATGTTCATCTGAGATAAATTCACCTATTCCAATCCATTTTGGTTCGCCGATTCCTGAAATGTTGATGCTCACTCTTGCCATCTCCTGTTTGACCACTTCCTATTTGCCTTGATTCATGGACCTGGAGTTCCAGGTTCCTATGCAATATTGCTCTTTACAGCATCAGAGTTTACATCCATCACCAGTCACATCCACAACTGGGTGTTGTTTTTACTTTGCCTACGTCTGTTCATTCTTTCAGGAGTTATTTCTCCACTGATCTCCAGTAGCATATTGGGCACCTACCAACCTGGGGACTTCATCTTTAAATGTCCTAACTCTTTGCCTTTTCATTCCGTTCATGGGGTTCTCAAGGCAAGAATACTGAAGTGGTTTGCCATTCCCTTCTCCAGTGGACCACGTTTGTCAGAACTCTCCACCATGACCCTTCCACCTTGGATGGCTCTATACAGCATGGCTCATACTTTCATTGATAAAGGCATTTTTAAAAAAGATGCAAAAATAATTCACAAACAAAAAGAGGAGCTATGAAAGAAAAACATATCCAAAAGCTCATAAATTAGAGTGTTTTCTTTAAAAAGTCTAAACAAAATGAAGATATTTAGGAGATTAGAGAGAAGGTGATATAGAAGTTTTATCACTTTTATAATAGGCAGCTCCATATTGAAAAACAAATTATTAAAACAGAAAAAAATAATAAAATAAAGAATTCAAGAAAACTTTCCTGAAGTAAGACTTGAATGGATATACTACATATATGCAGAAATAAAGTAGAATTGTCAGTATAGAATCTATTCTAATAACACAATTGGACATTAAAAAATAATAAATTATTTGGAAATTCAGAACTAAGACCAACACCCATTGGAAAAGAAAAAGAGTTTGTCATTATACTTTCTGACAGTAGTGCTTCATGTAAGAAGAAAATGCATTGAAATATTTAAGTCAAAGAAAGAAACTATGAGTCAAGGGTTTTATATCTAGCTATATTTAGGTTCAATTATTAGGGCCTTGTTCTTCCCTGGCAGCTCAGACAGTAAAGAATCTGCCTACAATGCAGGAGACCTGGGTTCAATCCCTGGGTAAGTAAGATTCCCTGGAGAAGGGAATGGTTACCCACTCCAGTATTCTTGCCTAGAGAATTCCATTGACAGAGAAGCCTGACAGGTTACAGTCCATGGGGTTGCAAAGAGTCAGACATGACTGAGCCACTCACACTTTTTTTTATTTGCGCCTCAGACAAACTTTGATTAATGCACAAGAACACAGGAAACGGTGTTCTTGTGAGCCTACTCTGGGGAGTCTGCTAGAGAATAAGCTATAGATAACAAAATGATTGATTATCTATTGGTTTTAATAGGGATAAAACACCATTACTTCAAATTAGATGTGTGGGAAAAGGAAATAAATAAAACAAGCATCACAGTAAAAAATATAAAAACAGTAGTTTTTTTTTAAAGGAAACTAAGTATATTATGCTAAGTAGAAGTAAGCATTAGAACAAGACTTGGCTATCTCTTGATATTGAGAATTTTTTTTTTCTTTTTCAATTTGGGGAGAGTAATAAGGGTATTCTGATTAAGTTTTAAGAGTTTTTACCTTAAAGAGATACATATTGAAATATTTACAGAGGAACTATTACGTCTCTGTCCTGTTTCAAAATAATGGTGTGAGACAATGAATGAAAGGTTTCCTAAGACTCAGCGAAGTTGGTAAGTTGATACGTTGAGGTTTATTATAATAGTTTGCAATTTTATTTATGTTTGAAAGTTCCCTACTGAAAGATTAAAATGTTTTAAACACTACTAATATCAAACTTGGGAAATGTAGCTAAAAATGTTTGTACTTTATTAATTTGCATTTAAATACTATATTCTTTTACAGCATAGTTGTAAAGCTTACTTTGAAAAGTGTTTCATTAATAAATTCTTAGTAAAGAAATTACAATAAATACTTCTTTTGAAATTTAATACTTCAAAATTAAATTTATTCTGTTTATTACCTTTATTCATAGTAGAGCTAAAGATAATTGAGTAGTTGAATCTAAAGAAGAGATGAACCTTTAAATGATGAATTAATTAACCTCAATTTACATAATGCTCTTATTATTTGCATAGTTAATGAGCAGAGTTTTATTATAGGTCATTAACAGTTATTAATAAGTGAAACTGTGTTAGAAATACTACTTGGGTTTATATTTCAGACTCAAGAAACAAAGGTCAGTCATGAAATGTTAATAACAATATTCAAAACATTAGGCATTAAAGTAACATTTAGCTTTCAGGCTTCACACATTTCTGAGAGGATAATTCATGAATTTGCTAATTGGTCTCACTCTGCATGAATATAGGGCACATATAAGTATACATGAGTATATAAGCTAAACTTCTATTAGTCTCAGATTTCCATTTAAATTACAGTAATGAGAACTAGTTTATTTTACTCACAAAAAAGTATCAATGTTTTTATTCCCAGAAATCAGACCTATTTCTTGCAAAATGCTAGGTTCTGCAACTTAAATTCTTTCAAAGAAAGATGATAGATGGTGTTCAATTAACTTTTACATTTATTTTTATTTGCAATAGGCAGCTTATGTTATGTAATTTAGAACTATTCTAAACTTTCAACTCCTGATTTAGTCAATTCAATTACAATTTGAGGCATTCTCTATATTTTCTAAAAATGCAATTGCCTCCAGTTAAAGATTTTAAAAACTCAAATAACCGCACTGCTATTTTTAAACAACTTACTTATTTAGTGATGAATAATCACTGAAAACCATTTAATGCCTTTAATTTCAAAGACATACTATATATAATCTGATGTTTCCAATGATTTGGTTGTGCTTTGACAAACAACTGTGCAGGCCTCTGCATCAGACCAGTGAGTGAGATTTGAGATAAAAGGACAGATAAATGAATTATTTTATGAACATCTGTTCAATTACAAACTGATGCAGAACATTCTATAGTACATCTTTTGCTGTTACTCCCTCTTTGTTCACTTTCCTCTTACATTGCTGGGGTGCTCTCTCTCTATCTGGCATTCATATGAGTACTCTTGCCCTGTCTCAGAGTCTCTTCCTGTTGCCTCTTTCCTCTCTTAAGATGCTGACTGATGGAATGTTGTGAGAAGATGTCCACAAGTGAGCTCAGAGTAAAATGTAAATATTTTATTACCTGTTTTGTACTTTATACCTTCTCTGGGCATGTATCTGCTAGTGGTTAAATTAAATATGGTTTTCTTGGTTTCTCTGGGGTCTAAAAAATTTTCCCATTCTTTATAATAGTTGACATATGATAATGTTAAGCAACAAAAAGATGGATTGTTTAACTTGCAAAGATGTATAATATCAATCAATGGAAAAGAACAGTGTTTATCCCATTATTGGGCTTCCCTGGTGGCTCAGATGGTAATTGCCTGCAATGCAGGAGACCCGGGTTTGATCCCTGGGTCTAGAAGATCCCTTGGAGAAGGAAACAGCAACCCACTCCAGTATTCTTGCCTGGAGAATTCCATGGACAGAGGAGCCTGGCAGGCTACAGCCCATGGGGTCAGAAAGAGTTGGACATGACTGAGCAACTAACACTCCTTACTTACAGCTCTGGGCACATAGTAAGCACTTAACAAAGGAATTGTTGCTATAAATAAGTTTAAAATTTGAGAAAAAGGTCCTTTGTCAAGCCATGTGTCTTGATTATAGTTACAGCACTTCATGTATTCTCTCCTCACCATCCTATTCTATTATCAGTAACATCTCTCAGAATCTATGCTGGTCCTCTTCATAAATTGGCTTTTACTCAGTTTTCTGTATACATAAACTATATTACACTGAAATGCTGAAGAAAGATTTTGGAGTCTAAAGATAGCTTAAATCTCCCACTTTTCATTTACTGACAGCGACATTTTTTAAAAAATCACTTAACCTTTTCTTGTCTTTGTAAAATGGGAATAAAAATCTCATTTCCTAGAAATGGATGTGAATTAAATATAATGCCATGTATAAATTATAATAAATGTTAGTCATTCTTTTTGAGATGCATTTCCCTCTGCTCTCAGAAAATACAAAGTACCAGAAGCCACACAATTCAGGGAATGTATAGTAATCCTGTTCCCATTAAAAATATACACTCCAAGGGGTTAGCCTTCACAGTGTGATTTTTTTTTTTAATGAAACATATACTGGCAATGATAGCATTTCAATAAAATTGTATTGAAATAAAAATAAATTGAATAAAAATAAAATTTCAAAAAATTTGAAAATATTGTGCTTTAACCTTGACTTTAAGGATTATGAAATCATTCTCTGCATTGCCATACTGTTGTTTTTTAGTGGCTAAGTCGTATTCAACTGTTCACAATCCCATAGACTATAGCCCACCCCGCTCCTCTGTCCATGGGATTTTTCCAGGCAAGAATACTGGAGTGGGTTGCCATTTTTTTCTCCAGGGGATCTTCCCAACCCAGCGATCACTGCATCAGTAGGTGGATGCTTTACTTCTGAACCAGTGGGGGAGGCTGAATGGCCATGTGTCAATTCTTAAAGTGAATGAGCAATCATCTTCAAGTGATAATGAATGTTCTGCAATCTCCACTGAGGATTGTATTTTAGATATTTGTATTTGGTTAGAAAATAAGTAAAAACACCATAATTCTCATAAAATTCTTAAGTAACACAACTTACTTTTTGAAGGAACTCGGAGATTGGCGAGGACCACTTCCAGGGAATCAGCTTGAACTCGAAGTACATAGCTTGTCCTTGTTTCATAATCCAGAGGGGCATTCACGTAGATTACTCCTGTGATGTTATTGATTCCAAACTTATCTAGAATCAAAATACAATTCCTTTGTCACTCTCTTCATACTATAAGGGGAAATAATTCTCTTTAAAGATCACTGTGATTTTAAAAATACATATAATAAGAGTAACACATCAAAGTGACCAAATTAAGGCTTTGGGAAACTCTGTTTCAGCTCTAGAAATTATCAACATCAGTGTTTCCCTAAATGCATGATTTGAAATTCCAGGTTTTTTTTTTTTTTTTTTTGCAATTGTCCTGGAAACTGATGTTTCTCTGGTCAATTAAGTCTGTGAAACAATGTATACTGAATTCCTCACCATAGATACACATTATCTTCTACTATAGCAAATGCTTCTAGAAACCTTGTTTTAAAGAAATCCACTTAATTTTGTTTAATCAAGTATTTCATGATGCTATTGGATTATTATATTTTTTATGATTTAATATATCTTATTATCCTGCAGATTTAATGTTCTGCTAAGAACACGAGGGAACTGGGACCCCACTCCAGTACTCTTGCCTGGAAAATCCCATGGACAGAGGAGCCTGGTGGGCTGCAGTCCATGGGGTCGCTGAGGGTCGGACCCAACTGAGAGACTTCACTTTCACTTTTCACTTTCGTGCATTGGAGAAGGAAATGGCAACCCACTCCAGTGTTCTGGCCTGGAGAATCCCAGGGACGGGGGAGCCTGGTGGGCTGCCGTCTATGGGGTCGCACAGAGTCAGACACAACCAAAGCGACTTAGCAGCAGCAGCAGCAGCAAGAACATGAGGGAACAAACATAATTTAATATGTTAGTTATTTTAAAATATTATTTATTATTTTAAATAGCTTAAAATATTTGACCTTGAAGTTTACTTTTTAGAATAAATTTGATCATACAGATTTGAATGATGAGCAGAGCACATTGGCAAACTTTATAATATCCTACCTCTTTCACTCTGTCTTTTCCTCACTTTGGTTTTCTCTACAGCATTTACAACTGCCTAAATACTCTATATTCATTAGCTTGATCATTATTATCGTCCAGCTCCTCTTGTTGGATTGTTAAAGTCTACAGTGATGATGATGATGTGTATACTCAGTTGTGTCCTGCTCTGCAACCCCATGGACTGCAGCTCACCAGGCTCTTCTGTCCATGGAATTTTCCAGGCAAGAATACTGGAGTGGGTTGCCATTTTCTTCTCCAGGGGATTTTCCCAACCCAGGGATCAAAACTGTGGCTCCTGCTGCATCTCCTGCATTGCAGACAGATTCTTTACCACTGAGACTATTTTGTTCACTTCTTTCTCCTTAATTGCTGGAAGGTACTGAGTACATGATAAATGCTCAATAGGATTAGTAGACTAAATTGACAAGCAAATGAATTAAATGTAAAAATAATCATTGTGGTGGAGTGAGGGTAATAATTAGAACCACCTGTCTATATTCAAGGAAGAGAACAAATAAAATCATAGAGAAAAGTCATAAGAACAAATTGTGAAAACCATAGCTTCAGTCAGATGTAAGTTTAAGGCAAAAGGAAAGTCTGTAATATTTAGGGAGGAGGCATAACAGCACAGATGAAACAAAGAAAGTCAATAAGAAAAGTACAATATTTAGCACTTGCTTTAGGGACAATAACTTTTAGTAATGGTTGAAATACTTTTATTTATAAAAGTTGAAGACCACTTTCATAATTTCCTTGCAAACTGCTTTACAATATTATTAACATCTCCTAATTTAATATTGAAATGCATGTGTTTATGAAACATATATTAGCTTTTTTCTTTTAACCACCTACAACATTCCGGGCCATTTAACTCATAAAAGGGAAAACCAGAGGACAACCAACTGTGGGTAATAGGGAAAAAAAGAATCAATATGCTAATATAAAACTGAGTCACAAACTTATTCCCATAAGCTAGCAAGCCAATCTGTTCTCTGTGAAAAGTGATTGGTTGATAAAATCAAACTATTTATTTACTTACAACTGTTGATTATATGTTTGCTTTACTGAGGAATCACACAAAATGCACATGACTTTTATCATGCATGTGGCTCTTTGGTCATCCACAGTTATTTTTGTTCCTAAAATATCTTCAGGATTAGCGAAGGTATGATATGGGTTATAGATGGCACAGAACAGTGGTAAAAGACTACTATAGGCAATGATTATGACCAAAAGTTGAAAGTACATATGCATTACTTTTGAATAAATGTCATTAAATATCCCTAAATCAGGGGGAGGTGAAGGCTTTCAGAACTGGATATTGAGTATTCCCTAATGGAAATTAATAGCCTTTGTCAATATAACTGGATTTTCAATCAGATTTAACACATAATTACATTTAAGTTAGACACAGCTTACTAGAAAGATAAACAGTAATGAAATCTGAAATTTATTCCAAATCTAAGTTTATTGTTTTATGATGAAAAGTGTTAGTCACTTAGTTGTGTTCAACTCCGTGCAACCCCATAGAGTGTAGCTTACCAGTCTTCTCTGTCCATGGAATTCTCTAGGCAAGAATGCTGGAATGGATTGCCATTTGACTAAACAGATACTCACCCTCTTCATTTCCTGCAACAATGGAGTATACAATGCTCTGATTGATGGCTGCAGCAGAAATTACACCCACCATAGTCCCTCTGGTTGCAAGTTCACTTACTGGAGGAGGTCTGCAGGGTGTAAGAGAAGATAACTTATTTTTATTGTCCATTTCCTCATGATGGAGCTTTGTATTTAATAATATAATATGTTAATTTTGTGTTTGTTATTATTTGAATAGTACTATTTTTGAAATTTTCAACAAAATACTGCATTCAGACCCTAGGCCTAACAAGTTGTGTTCAAAATTATGCAAATGTTCTTCATTAAGAAAGTCTTGTCATCTGTACATTACTGCTTCAGCATCTCAAAAAAACTGTACAAAATTCATTTTGCTTGTCTCTGAAAAAAGTCCTGAATAGAATGCAGTAGGTAGATACAACTTGCTATCTCAAGTTGCTGAAGAAAAATATGGCTTTTATGTTGGTAATATTAGCATATTTAAGCAAACAACCTTCAGTTTCTTTCTAGTCTAGTCCTTATCCTTGCTCTACTATAAAATTTTTAACTGTCCTAAAAGTATTTGAATGGATGACATCATAAAATTAATATTTATTTTGACTTCACTTATTTTACTTAACTTTAACCATATTATGCCCCCATACAGTGATACTTAATTTTATCCATTTAAAACATTTTATTGAACTATAGTTGATTTACAATGTTATGTTAACTTCTTCTACATGTAAAAGTAACTCATTATACATATATAGTCTTTTTCATTGTTATTTTCCATTAGAATTTATTACAGGATATGGAATATAGTTCTCTGTGTTATATAATAGGACCTTGTTCTTTATTCATTCTGTATTTAGTCATTTTCATGATACTTAATTTTTAAAATATGTTTTCAACAACATACTATCTTATGTTCCAAAACTCCATTTTATTTTACAATATTGGTCACTGCAACTAGGCTATTAGAACTTTATTTTCATAAACCAATGAAAATAATCTCACTCTTATAATTCACAGACATTTATATCATCCAGCTTCCAAAAAAAATAGAAAATTCTTAAACATAAATTTCTGAATCTTGTTATAGTCCAATCAACCTATCCAAGCCATCTGACTTCTAAAGATTTAGCCTCTTTTCTCAAACTGATAAGATAAATCCTACTGTCACTCTTTCACGAGGCCTTTCATCTTTCAGTACTTACTCTTTCAATATTATCCTGCCTTTTTGTCACCACCTTCTGAGTTCTTCTAATCTAGATTACATTACACAATTATATATTGTACTTAATGAAGCCTTTTCTAACAAATTCTGAGCTACCAATACAGTATGAAAAATTAATTACATACAATCCTTCATAAACATCTTGTCCAAAATAGTATGTTCTTTGCCACTGTACTCCATATATTTGGCAGGCTAAAATTACCTAAATGTAAAGTGACCTATCTTACTGATAACTGCTATAGCACTTAATGGTGGTCCACTTCTCCACTGCATGGTCAATAACTATTTCTTGATAAAGTGTAAGAACTAATCTGAATAATTTTAATAAAATTTAATTTATCCATTTATTGACTTAATTTTACTTCTCTGCATATTTTGTCTTCTTTTTTAATAGCATCCAGGTATAGTTTTGGACAACCATATCTCCTTAATTATTAGTCTAACTGTTTTGGGGAGAACTGACTGACTCGATGGACATGCATTTGAGAAAGCTCGGGAGTTGGTGATGGACCGGAAGCCTGCATCCTACAGTCCATGAGGTCACAAAGAGTTGGACAGGACTGAGCGACTGAACTGAACTGACCAAATCCCCAGGGTATACGCATAGACACATTACCCAGCTCTGGCTAATGAGGGCATTTTACGTTTATTGCTCATGTTCATATGTGACAAATCTCTCGTGCAAACCCAATGAAAGTCTTGACCAAGAATGTTACTGTAACTAATAAAACATACACACAAAGAAAGTTTTGTTATTGTTGGCTAGAATTTTAATGTTTGTGCCTATAAGAAGGTTCTTGTTAATAATATCAACACAAATGAAATAACTAAAGGTTGAAAATATATCCACTACACTTTGATTAGTATTCTAAATGCTGTCATACTTGAAGCTGGGTAAACTCATAATTTCAGTTACTATTAGTAAAACAAAATTCTCCTGCATTTCTCCTTATATCTAGTTTTTCAGTCCCTTGAAATCAAGAGTTCCAAGTAATTTAAAAAAATATTTAGATAAAAAAGGATACATTCACCCAAGTAGGCACTTTTAAAGAAAGTTATCTGAGATAACACAATTTTATTTTATAAGCAATTCATCTAGACATTGTTACAGTGTCACTTCAGTGAAATAGGGGTGACTTTTGTAACCTTGAACCTAAAATGACAGGTGTCTACTGCTAAAAAGTAAGGCACTTAGAAAAGTGGCACTAAGATTATTTTGATGGACTAATTTGATTATGAATAGAAATCTTTTGTATGATATTTTAGATTATAAACAGACATTGAGACTAATTGTTATTTGCCACATTGGCTTGTGGTTGACCTCAGTGATTGTGAACTCCTTAAACCTGGAAAGGATTAAAATTAGAGAGCTATGGAAACACAGTATGATCCTCCATGATCTTCCACTTTGGTAGCCCTACCCTTGTGTATCCATTTCTCTTTGTTGGAGGGTCAGACTGTGACTTGTCTCTAATGAACAGAATACAGCAAAGAAGATGGGATGTCACTTCAGTGATTATATTCAGTTCAGTTCAGTTCAGTCCAGTCGCTCAGTCGTGTTCGACTCTTTGCGACCCCATGAATTGCAGCACACCAGGCCTCCCTGTCCATCACCAAATCCCGGAGTTCACTCAGACTCACGTCCATCGAGTCAGTGATGCCATCTCATCCTCTGTCGTCCCCTTTTCCTCCTGCCCCCAATCCTTCTCAGCATCAGAGTCTTTTCCAATGAGTCAACTCTTCGCATGAGGTGGCCAAAGTACTGAAGTTTCAGCTTTAGCATCATTCCTTCCAAAGAAATCCCAGGGCTGATCTCTTTCAGAATGGAGTGATTATGTTACATAAGATTATAACTTTTCATTCTTGCTAGTAGACTCTGACTACCTCCCTTGCTGGATTTAATGAAGTGAGTGGTGATGTGAGATGGTGCTGCTGCTGCTAAGTCACTCCAGTCGTGTCTGACTCTGTGTGACCCCATAGACGGCAGCCCACCAGGCTCCCCCGTCCCTGGGATTCTCCAGGCAAGAACACTAGAGTGGGTTGCCATTTCCTTCTCCAATGCATGAAAGTGAAAAGTGAAAGTGAAGTCGCTCAGTCATGTCTGACCCCCAGCGACCCCATGGACTGCCGCCTGTCAGGCTCCTCCATCCATGGGATTTTCCAGGCAAGAGTACTGGAGTGGGGTGCCATTGCCTTCTCCGTGCGAGATGGTGAGTTCTGACCGATAATAAGCAAGCAACTAAGACCCTCATTCCAACATCAATGTGGAACTGAACCCAGTCAACAAAAGCATGAGCTTGGAGGTGGACTGTTCCCTTGTTAAGCCTCAGTGAGATTCTAGCCCCAGACAACATTCTGACTAAAACCTGTGTGAGAATGTGAAACAGAGGACACAGATAACACATTCCTGACCTATTAAAACATGCTAGTGATATTATATATTGTGTATTGCTCCTTTTATGTCTTTTAGTGTTTGTCTTATGTATCGAGGTGCTCCTATGTTGGGTGCATAGACATTTATAACTGTTATGTCTTCCTCTCGGATTGATCACTTGACCATTATGTAGTGTCCTTCCTTATCTCTTGTAATCGTCTTCATTTTAAGGTCTATTTTGTCTAATATGAGGCTGGGTACTACAGCTTTATACACAATGAGTTGTATGAGCTGCTTGTATATTTTGGAAATTAATCCTTTGTCACTTGTTTCATACACTATTTTCTCCCATTCTGAGGGTTTTCTTTTCATCTTGCTTATAGTTTCCTTTGTTGTGCAAAAGTTTTTAAGTTTAATCAGGTACTACTTGTTTACTTTTGTTTTTATTTCCTTTACTCTAGGAGGTGGGTCATAGAGGATCTTGCTTTGATTTATGTCATCAAGTATTCTGCCTATGATTTCTAGGCATTTCTAAGAATTTTATAGTTTCTGGTTTTACATTTAGGTCTTTAATCCATTTTGAGTTTATCTTTGTGTGTTGTGTTAGGAAGTGTTCTAATTTCATTTTTTTACTCGTAGCTGTCCAGTTTTCCCAGCACCATTTATTGAAGAGGCTGTCTTTGTCCCATTGTATATTCTTGCCTCCTTTGTCAACAATAAGGTACCCATAGGTGTATGGGTTTATTTCTGAGCTTTCTATCTTGTTCCATTGGTCTATATTTCTGTTTTTGTGCCAGTACCATACTGTCTTGATGACTGTAGCTTTGTACTATAATCTGAAGCCAGGAAGGTTGATACCTTCAGCTCCATTCTTCTTTCTCAAGACTTCTTTGGCTGTTCAGGGTCTTTGTGTTTCCAAATGAATTATGAATATTTTTGTTCTAGTTGTGTGGAAAATGCCATTGGTAATTTAATAGAGATCACATTGAATCTATAGATTGCATTTGGTAGTATAGTAATTTTCACAATATTGATTCTTCCTACCCAGGAACATGGAATATCTCTCCACCTGTTTTAGTTATCTTTGATTTATTTCATTAGTGTTTTATAATTTTCTGTGTACAGTTCTTTTGTCTTCTTAGGTAAGTTTATTCCTAGATATTTAATTCTTTTTGTTGTAATGGTGAATGGGATTGATTCTTTAATTTCTCTTTCTGATTTTTCACTGTTCATATATAGAAATGCAAGTGATTTCGGTGTACTGATTTTGTATCCTGCAAATTTGCTAAATTCACTGATTACCTGTAGTAATTTTCTGATACTATATTTAGGGTTTTCTATGTACAGTATAATGTCATCTACAAACAGTGAGAGATTAATTTCTTCTTTTCTGATGTGGATTCCTTTCTTTTTTTTTTTTTCCTCCTCTGATTGCTATAGCTAGGACATCCAGAATTATCTTGAATAATAGTGGTCAAAGTGGACACCCGTGTCTTGTTCCTGATCTTAGGGGTAATGCTTTCAGTTTTCACCATTGAGAATAATATTTGCTGTAGGTTTATCATATATGGCCTTTACTATGTTGAGGCAGGTTCCTTCTATGCCCATCTTTTGAAGAATTTCAATCATAAATGGGTGTTGAATTTTGTGAAAGGTTTTTCTGCATCTATTGAGATTATCATATGGTTTTATCTTTCAATGTGTTAATACGGTGTATCACATGGATTGATTTGCATATATTGAAGAATCCTTGCATTCCTGGAATAAATCCAACTTGATCATGGTTGACTTTTGATGTGTTGCTGAATTCTGTTTGCTAACATTTTGTTGAGGATTTTTGCATCTATGTTCTTCAGTGATATTGGCCTGTAGTTTCTTTCTTTGTGTTGTCTTTGTCTAGTTTTGGTATCAGGGTGGTGGTTGCCTGGTAGAATAAGTTTGAAAGTGTTCCTTCCTCTGAAAATTTTGGAAATAATTTTAGAAGGATAGGCATTAGCTCTTCTCTCAATGTTTAATAGAATTCTCATGTGAAGCCATCTGGTCCTGGGGTTTTGTTTTTTGGGGAGATTTTTGATCACAGCTTCAATTTCAGTGCTTGTAATTGGGTTGTTCGTAATTTCTATTTCTTCCTGCTTCAGTCTTGGAAGATTGAACTTTTCTAAGAATCTCTCCATTTCTTCCAGGTTATCCATTTTATTGCCATATTGTTCATAATAGTGTCTTACAATCCTTTGTATTTCTGCATTGTCTATTGTAAACTCTCCTTTTTCATTTCTAATTTTGTTGATTTGATTCTATTCTCTTTTTTTCTTGATGAGTCTGGCTAAAGGTTTGTCAATTTTGTTTATCTTCTCAAAGAACCAGCTTTTAGTTTTATGAATCTTTACTATTGGTTCTTTCATTTCTTTTTCATTTATTTCTGCTTGGATCTTTATGATGTCTTTCCTTCTACTAATTTTGGGGATTTTGTTTTGTTTGTTGTTCTTTTTCCAGTTGTTTTAGGTATAAAGTTATTTTGTTTATTCAACGTTTTTCTTGTTTATTGAGGTAGGATTGTATTGCTATAAACTTCCCTCTTAGAACTCCTTTTGCTGAATCCCATAGGTTTTGAGTTGTTATGTTTTCATTGTCATTTGTTTCTAGAATTTTTTTTAATTTCCCTTTTGATTTCTTCAGTAACCTGTTGGTTATTCAGAAATGTGTTGTTTAATCCCTGTGTGTGTGTGTGTGTGTTTTCTTACAGTTTTGTTTTTTTATTCTTGTAATTGATATCTGGTCTCATAGCCTTGTGGTTGGAAAAGATGCTTGATATGATTTCCATTTCCTTAAATTTACTGAGGTTTGATTTGTGACCCAAGATGTGCTCTATCCTGGAGAATGTTCCATGTGCACTTGAGAAGAAAGTGTATTCTTCTGCATTTGGATGGACTGTCCTGAAGACATTGAGATCCATCTCATCTAATGTGTCATTTAAGACTTGTGTTTCCTTATTAATTTTCTGTTTTGATGATCTGCCCATTGGTGTGAGTGGGGTGTTAAAGTCTCCTACTATTATTGTGTTGCTGTCAATTTCTCCTTTTATGTCTTTTAGTGTTTGTCTTATGTATCGAGGTGCTCCTATGTTGGGTGCATAGACATTTACAACTGTTACGTCTTCCTCTCAGATTGATCACTTGACCATTATGTAGTGTCCTTCCTTATCTCTTGTAATCGTCTTCATTTTAAGGTCTATTTTGTCTAATGTGAGGCTGGCTACTACAGCTTTCTTTTGTTTCCCATTTGCACAGAATATATTTTTCCATCCTCTCACTTTCAGCCTATATGTGTCTTTAGGTCTAAGTGGGTTTCTTGTAGACAGCATATAAATGGGTCTTGTTTTTGTATCCATTCAGCCAGTCTGTGTCTTTTGGTTGGCACATTTAATGTGTTTACACTTAAATTAATTATTGATATATATGCTCCTGTTGCAATTTTCTTAATTGTTTGGGGTTGATTTTGTATATGTTTTTTCTTCTCTCGTATTTCTTGACTATATAAGTCCATTTAACATTTGTTGTAAAGCTGGTTTGATGGTACTGAATTCTCTTAACTTTTGCTTGTCTGAAAAGATTTTTATTTCTCTAATAATTTTGAATCCTTGCTGGGTACAGTAATCTTGGTTGTAGATTTTTCCCTTTCAGTACTTTAAATATATCCTGCCATTCCCTTCTAGCCTGCAAAGTTTCTGCTGAAAGATCAACTGTTAAGTGTATGGGGTTTCCCTGTATGTTATTTGTTGCTTCTCCATTGCTGCTTTTAATATTCTTTCTTCGCGTTTAGTCTTTGTTAGTTTGATTAGTATGTGTCTTGTTGTATTTTCCTCCTTGAGTTTATTCTGTATGGGACTCTTTGTACTTCTTGGACTTGATTATTTCCTTTTCCATGTTGGGGAAATTTTCAACCATAATCTCTTCAAAATTTTTCTCATACCCTTTCTTTTTCTCTTCTTCATCTGGGACCCCTATAATTCGAATGTTGATGTGTTTGAGATTGTCCCAGAGGTCTCTGAGACTATGCTCAGCTGTTTTCATCCTTTTGACTTTATTTTATGCTTCAGAAGTTATTTCAACCATTTTATCTTCCAGCTCATTGATTCATTCTTCTGCTTCAGATATTCTGCTATTGATTCCTTCTAGAGTATTTTTAATTTCAGTAATTATGTTGTTTGTCTCTGTATGTTTTTTCTTTAATTTTTCTAGGTCTTTGTTAATTGATTCTTGTATTTTCTGCATTTTGTTTTCAAGGTTTTTGATCATCTTTACTATCATTATTCTGAATTCTTTTTCAGGTAGTTTGCCTATTTCCTCTTCATTTATTTGGACTTCTGTGTTTCTTGTTTATTTCTTCATTTGTGTAGTATTTCACTGACTTTTCATTATTTATTTATTTTAACTTATTGTGTTTGAGATCTCTTTTTCACAGGCTTCAAGGTTGAATTCTTTCTTCCTTTTGGTTTCTGCCCTCCTAAGGTTGGTCCAGTGGTTTTTGTAAACTTCTTATAGGGTGGGATTTGTGCTGAGTATTTGCTTGTTTGTTTTGTTTTTCCTCTGATGGATAAGGCTGAGTGAGGTGATAATCCTGTCTGCTGATGATTGGGTTTGTATTTTTGTTTTGTTTGTTGTTTAACACACCTGCACAGGATGCTACTGGTGGTTGGATGATGCTGGGTCTTGTATTCAAGTGGTTTAATTTGTGTGAGTTCTTACTATTTGATACTCCCTAGGGTTAGTTCTCTGGTAGTCTAGCGTCTTAGACTCAGTGCTCCCACTCCAAAGGCTCAGGGCTTCATCTTGAGTTCTGTGTGGTTCTATATATTCTTTTCCACTGGTCAGGTACTCCTGTCTGCTCTCAGCTGGTGTTCTGCATGCATTTCTCTGTGTTTTAATTCATTACATTTGTAGTGGCATTGTTATGGTGCAATAGATAAGTAATACATGTGGTCTGGATAAAAGAGCAATTATTATTGACTTACTAAGGTCAAATTTCATACAACTTGTTGATGTAACATACATTTGTCATAGTGTGATCATTTGCATATACTGAATTTCTTTTTTGCAGAAACAGACACAGTTTACTTATCTATCTTGTTACTACATGAGGTAAGAACTAAATCTTATACTTTCCATAATTAATTTATAACTGGATCCTTATAAAGTACAGAAATATAAAAAGTCTACATTAATTTTCTCTTAGCTTTAACATTATAAAAAATACCATTTCTCATTACAAACTCTAAAAATAAAATATTTTATGCATATTTTTGTATAATCAGGATGAAAATAATTAATACTAAGAAAAAGATATTGGCATAGTTTCAGAAGGAATTTAAATCGTATGTCCACCACTAAAAACATTTAAATTTCTATTTGTTAGTAAATGTTTAAAACAGATTTACTTCTAGACAAAATATCTCATTAACCTTTGTCTTAATTGTGTCAACATGCTTCTTTCTATCAGAATCAAAACATACTATAAAAATGCAGTTTTCTCCTGGCTAGGATTAAAAGAACCTTTATAATAATGAGCGTTAGATCACAACATTTCAACTCTTCTATTTATTGCCAGACAGAGGCCATTTTATTTTTGTTTTATGCCCTAGAAAGTACCAGTTACATGATGGGGCAAATTATATGTTCCCTTTCGAGTCACATATAACTTGAACATAAAATGTAGTACATGTGCATGCTTAGTCGCTCAGTCCTGTCTGACGTTTTGCGACCTTGTGGACTGTACCCCACCAAGCTAATATGGAAAGTAGAAGTTGGTGTAAATCAGGATGCATAAAATCAGATGTCAGAAAAGATAAGAAAATAACAATATTGAATGAAATGGACATAAATTAAGGGGAGAAAGATGGGAACCTGAAATTCAAGAATTCTACTGTTTAAAACTAGATTTACTGCCAACATAATTGAGACAAAGCCCTCTAACACTTGAAACAGCTAGGGCTCAAAAGTGAAAATATACAGCTTTACTGATGAAGCCTAAGAGTCAAAAGAGCAACCGGATTCCTGTTCCTCAGAAAATGGTTGTTGAGAGGATGCCTAAGGAAATGGTTATATCTTAGACAGGCATACAAGTTGACCCTGGAGAGATTAATGGTTTTACATTTTTGAAATGTCTTAAGGAAGGGCCTTCAGTAAAAGGTTTTTTTTGTTTGTTTGTTTGTTTTTACCAAGCTTGAGCTGAATCAGGCTTCATATCCACATGTGCTGACATTTTCCTGTTGAGAACACTGGGTACTATTTTTCCCTCAAGTGCAACACTTTGGTGATAGTTTACGTCAGGTTTCTTTCCTTTTTTTTTTTTTTTTTCTTTTATTTTTTAACTTTACAATATTGTATTGGTTTTGCCATATATCAACATGAATCCACCACAGGTATACATGTGTTCCCCATCCTGAACCCTCCTCCCTCCCCATACCATCCCTCTGGGTCTTCCCAGTGCACCAGCCCCAAGCATCCAGTATGGTGCATCGAACCTGGACTGGAGACTCGTTTCATACATGATATTATACATGTTTCAATGCCATTCTCCCAAATCTTCCCACCCTCTCCCTCTCCCACAGAGTCCAAGAGACTGTTCTATACATCAGTGTCTCTTTTACTGTCTCGTACACAGGGTTATTGTTACCATCTTTCTAAATTCCATATATATGTGTTAGTATACTGTATTGGTGTTTTTCTTTCTGGCTTACTTCACTCTGTAAAATAGGCTCCAGTTTCATCCACCTCATTAGAACAGATTCAAATGTATTCTTTTTAATGGCTGAGTAATACTCCATTGTGTATATGTACCACAGCTTTCTTATCCATTCATCTGCTGATGGACATCGAACAAGACAAGGGTGCCCACTTTCACCATTACTATTCAACATAGTTTTGGAAGTTTTGGCCACAGCAATCAGAGCAGAAAAAGAAATAAAAAGAATCCAAATTGGAAAAGAAGTAAAACTCTTTTCTTTTTCTTTTTGCCACTCTATACAACATGTGGTATCTTAGTTGCCAGACCACAGACTGAACCCCTGCCAACCATAGTGGAAGCACAGAGTCTTAACCACTGGACCAAATCACCAGGGAAGGGTTTCTTTCCTTGTATTGTACAGTTCTGTGGTTTGGACAGAGGTAAAAAGTCATATATTCACCATTATATTTTCATACAGAATATTTCCAATGACTGAAAATCTGGTCCTCATTCGTCTATCCCCCTTGTTGATGCTGTTCAGTCGCTAAGTCATGTCCTATTCTTTGCAACCCCATGGACTGCAGCACATCAGGCTTCCCTGTCCTCTAATACCTCCTGAAGTTTGTTCAAATTCAGTCCACTGAGTTGGTGATTCTATCTAACCATCTTATCTTCTGTCACCCTCTTCTCTTTTTGCCTTCAATCTTTCCCGGCATCAGGATCTTTTCCAATGAGTCAGTTCTTTGCATCAGGTAGCCAAAGTATTGGAGCTTCAGTATTGGAACTTCAGCTTCATTTGAGACACAGTGATTCCAATGAATATTTAGGGTTGATTTCCTTTAGATTTGATGGTTTGACCTTGCAGTTCCAGAGACTCTCGAGTCTTCTCCAGCACCATAATTCAAAAGCATCAATTCTTAAGCACTCAGCCTTCTTTATGGTCCAACTCTCAACATCTGTATATGACTACTGGAAAAAGCATAGCTTTGACTATGTGGACCTTTGTCAGAAAAGTGATTTCTCTGTTTTTTAATGCACTAATTTCCTTCCAGGGAGCAAGCATCTTTTAAATTCATGGCTGCAGCCACCATTTGCAGTGATTTTGGAGCCCAGGAAAATAAAATATGCCACTGTTTCCACTTTTTCCACTTTTTCCACCCACTTGCAGTGAAGTGATGGGACTGGATGACATGATCTTATTTTTTTTAATGTTGAATTTTAAGCCAGTTTTTTTCACTCTCCTCCTTCATCCTCATAAAGAGGCTCTTTAGTTCTTCTTCAATTTCTGTCATTAGTACAGTATCATCTGTACATCTGAGGTTCTTGATATTTCTCCCAACAATCTTCATTCCAGCTAGTGATTCATCCAGCCTAGAATTTTACATGATGTACTCTGCAAATAAGCTAAATAAACAGGGTGACAATACATATCCTTGACAGACTCCTTTCCCAATTTTAAACTGGTCCATTGTTTCATGTCCAGTTCTAACTATTGCTTTTTAGTCCATATACAGATTTCTAAGGAGGCAGGTAAGGTGGTCTCATCTCTTTAAGAAATTTTCCACACTTAGTTTTGATCTACACAATCAGAGGTTTTAGTGTAGTCAATGAGGCAGAGTAGATGTTTTTTTGGAACTCCCTTGTTTTTTCCAGATTTCAACAAATGTTGGCTATTTGATTTCTGTTTCCTCTGACTCTTCAAAAACCAGCTTATACATCTGAAAATTCTTGGTTCACAGATTCCTTAAGACTTGCTTGAAAGATTTTGAGCATTGCCCTGCTAGCATATGAAATGAGTGCAATCATATGGTAGTTTGAACAGTCTTTGGCATTGCCCTTCTTTGGGATTAGAATGAAAACTGACATTTTCCAGTCCTGAGACCAATGCTATGTATTCCAAACTTGCTCACAGGTTGAGCACAGCACTTTAGTAACATCATCTTTTAAGATTTGAAATAGCTCAGTTGGAATTCCATCACCTCTACTGCCTTTGTTCATAGTAATGCTTCCTAAGGCCCACTAGACTTCACACTCCAGAATGCCTGGCTCTAGATGAGTAACTGAACCAGGCGGGCTATTATTCATGGGGCCTTAGAGTCAGACACAACTGAGCACACATGCATCCTTTAAGATAACTGCACCAGAAACTGGCTTAATTTGGAAAATATAGATTATAATAAATCTCTCAATTAAACATATTAAAAAATCTGAATAATGACAATACTAAAATAACAGAATGTATAGTTTCCAAATGTTAGTTCCAAATTTTACAGTAAAAATATAGATAAAACAATTATTCTACAATTTAAAATTTACTTTTATTGTTAGTATCAAGAAGTGACAATAAAAGTAAATGTTATATGTGTTACATAAAGCTCCTAATTATTTTAAATGCTGTGCAGTTTAGGATATAAAAGTGTTTGTAAATAGATGCTATAAAATTTCACTGGGATTCAATCTGGCTCTATTGCTTTCTTTCTACTGAGAGACAAATTAATTTATTTTGACATGTTTGAATTCAATATATTTGCAAATCAGTAGCAATTAAGGAACTGTTTTTATATCTTCTATAAGGGAATTTAATGAAAATAGGAAGAAAAAAAATACCCACCAGAACTCCTATTATTTGTAACCTTGGAGTAATTGTATCAGGGTAATCTAATGTTACATATTTAACTGAGAAAAACAGTTAAAAAAAACATGAATCAAGAGAGAGATTGTAAAGTTAAAAAATAAAATTAAATTTAAAAAAAAAAAAAAAAGAGAGAGAGAGAGAGATGCCAGCTATCCCAGAGTTCTTAGGATGGACTGTAGATAAGAAAATGGATAAAAGACCAGTGGTTAGAAGTTGTTTTTTAAATCTTTTCTGAAAGGTGATTTCTATTGTTAGGAGTTCTGCTTCTATTCAGATCCACAAAGTGTTCCCATTTGGAAGACAAGAAAACTGAGGTCCTGAGTAGTAAATACTTTCATTTATAAAAGGCCCCCAGGGGATTCAGATAGGAATGGCTTGAATATCATGTCTTTGGGGGGAAAGGGGACTTTGTCTCTGCCACCTTCCTCTTTCTTTTTCTTCCCACACTCTACTCATCAGGCTTCAGTCTTAGTCCTACAGCAATGAATGTCATTTCATGGACTAGAATTAAGCTGAGAAAACTCTCCTTTGATTCTAATAACTCTGAGTTTAAATTCTGACTCTCATATTTACTAGTTACATGACCCTGGAGAAATTTTTACTTTCTCTAATCTTAGTTTTTATCTAGGAAATGGGGAAATTAATTAGATCAGAAGATTATTGAGTTTACTAAAGGATATAATATGTACAAAAAGTTTTCCTTACACTTTGCACATAATAGGTACTCCATAAATTATAGACATTGCTAGTACATTATTTTATAAGCTACGCTTCTGAAAGTTTACTTTCAATACTGTAATGACATATAGCTTTCTCTCATATACAGTAGAAACAATAAAAATAAAATTAGAATATGTGTAATTATTAAATCTATCTTGGCTAATATTGTTCACTTTAGTTCAGTTGCTTAGTCCTGTCCAGCTCTTTGTGACCCCATGAACCGCAGCACACCAGGCCCCCCTGTCCATCACCAACTGCCAGAGTTCACCCAAACCCAGGTTCATTGAGTCGGTGATATCATCCAGCCATCTCATCCTCAGTTGTCCCCTTCTCCTCCTGCCCTCAATCTTTCCCAGCATCAGGGTCTTTTCAAATGAGTTGGCTCTTCACATCAGGGGGCCAAAGTATAGGAGTTTCAGTCTCAACATCAGTCCCTCAAATGACTGGTTGGATCTCCTTGCAGTCCAAGGGACTCTCAAGTGTCTTCTCCAACACCACAGTTCAAAAGCATCAATTCTTCGGTGCTCAGCCTTCTTTATAGTCCAACTCTCACATCCATACATGACCACACGACTAGATGGACCTTTGTTGGCAAAGTAATGTCTCTGCTTTTTAATATGCTGTCTAGGTTGGTCATAACTTTCCTTCCAAGGAACAAGCGTCTTAATTTCATGGCTGCAGTCACCATCCGCAGTGATTTTGCAGCCCCAAAATATAAAGTCTGACACTATTTCCACTGTTTCCCCATCTATTTCCCATGAAGTGGTGGGACCAGATGCCATGATCTTCATTTTCTGAATGTTGAGCTTTAAGCCAACTTTTTCACTCTCCTCTTTCACTTTCATCCGGGGGCTCTTTAGTTCTTTTCCACTTTCTGCCATAAGGGTGGTGTCATCTGCGTATCTGAGGTTATTAATATTTCTCCTGGTAATCTTGAATCCAGCTTGTTCTTCCTCTAGCCCAGCGTTTTTCATGATGTACTCTGCATATAAGTTAAATAAGTTTAATTACCCCTTGAGGTCCAGGCCTGGATCCAGACCTGCCACCCCGAGAGTGGTGAGGAGGCAGTGGCCCTGGTGGAGGATTGGCACTGAGAGGCCCAGGCCATGGGGCAGCGGGTGAGGCAAAGAGCCTGTTCTTCATGGAGCAGGCCTTGGAGGTAGTGGGGCTGCTGCCAGGTGGATAATTGCCAAAACCATAGTAGTAATGTTATCATTTGTCTAACTCAATGAAACTAATCCATGCTTTGTGGGGCCACCCAAGAAGGATGGGTCATGGAGGAGAGATCTGATAGAATGTGGTCCACTGGAGAAGGGAATGGAAACCACTTCAGAATTCTTGCCTTTAGAACCCCATTAACAGTATGAAAAGGCCAAAAGATAGGACACTGGAAGATGAACTCCCCAGGTCGGAAGGTGCCCAATATGCTACTGGAAATCACTGGAGAAATAACTCCAGAAAGAATGAAGGGATGGAGCCAAAGCAAAAACAACACCCAGTTGTGAATGGGACTGGTGGTTGAAGCAGGGTTTGATGCTGTAAAGAGCAATATTGCATAGGACCCTGGAATGTTAGGTCCATGAATCAAGACAAATTGGAAGTGATCAAACAGGAGATGGAAGAGTGAACGTCAGCCTTCTAGGAATCAGCGAAATAAGATGGACTGGAATGGGTGAATTTAACTCAGATGACCATTATATCTACTACTGCGGGCAGGAATCCCTTAGAAGAAATGGAGTAGCCATCATAGTCAACAAAAGAGTCGGAAATGCAGTACTTGAATGCAGTCTCAAAAATGACAGAATGATCTGTTTGTTTCCAAGGCAAATCATTCAATATCATGGTAATCCAAGTCTATGCCCTGACCAGTAACGCTGAAGAACCTGAAGTTGAAGTTCTATGAAGACCTACAAAACATTCTAGAACTAACACCCCAAAAAAGATGTCCTTTTCATTATAGGGGACTGGAATGCAAAAGTAGGAAGTCAAGAAACACCTGGAGTAACAGGCAAATTTGGCCTTGGTATACGGAATGAAACAGGGCAAAGGCTAATAGAGTTTTTCCAAGAGAATGCACTGGTTATAGCAAACACCCTCTTCCAACAACACAAGAGAAGACTCTACACTGGACATCACCAGATGGTCAACACCGAAATCAGATTGATTATATTCTTTGCAGCCCAAGATGGAGAAGCTCTATACAGTCAACAAAAACAAGACCAGGAGCTGACTGTGGCTCAGATCATGAACTCCTTATTGCCTAATTCAGACTGAAATTGAAGAAAGTGGAGAAAACCAGTAGACCATTCAGGTATGACCTAAATCAAATCCCTTAAGACTATACAGTGGAAGTGAGAAATAGATTTAAGGGCTAATATTGTATGTGATGTTTTATGCATTCTGATTTTCCCTTTTAAGTTCTCAGTCACACACCAATTTTACATCTAAAATGGGATAGTATTTTTCTTTTTACTATTTTTACAGCTTTAAATTCATAGACATTTTGGAGTCATTCAAAAACAACTAGTATAGGGTGGGATTGGTATAAGCTGCCTATGAAACTTAAAAACAATGACAATAAAATCAATTAACTTGTGAATAATGTATAAAATATGTGTAATATTATTCACAGTCTGTATGCATAGACTTTTATTCATCCATTCAATAAGTATTTATTGAACATGTACTATGTGCCTGACACTCACTAGGCAATAAAATCACAAAGGCAGGGTAGAGGAAGTGAATTATGCAGTCATTAAGCTTATAGCTTCACAAACAGACAACTGTCTAAACAGTTATAGCTAAATGTAGTAGACACATTAATATCAGATACCTAGTTATAAATTTAGTGGAAAACAAAGCATGCACCACTTATATTTTATATTCCCCACATTCCTACAAAGTTACTGTAAGTAGAGTCAGGGGTCTGTGTGGTTTGATGAAATGACTAGACCAGGAATATTCATTTCTGGCTAATTGATTTACTTATTAAAAATAGGTCATAATATATTTATATACTTAGTATGACCTCTGAGAAAATAGTTTTGCATTTTGGCTTATTTACCTCCATAAGAATTTTTCGTTTTCCCTTTACAGAGGAAATTATACATTTGGACTTTCATAAAAGTGTGACAGTATAGTTTTGAAATTTTAGAAGGGCATGACAGTAAACATTTGAAGCATTCTCTAATGCTTTTACTTTCTGTTGATTCCACTAGACTCTATGCCATTAGGTATATATGAAACTGTCATATAAAGATGAGAAATCACCATAGAATCTTGAAATATATTAGTGTAGTCAGGCACATAACATCAAAAAAGAGGAAAAGTTACTTTTGTAGAATGTTTAATATTTCAATTCAAATTCTTCATTTAACAGCCTGCAATGCAGAAGACCCCAACTTGATTCCTGGGTTGGGAAGATCCTCTGCAGAAGGGATAGGCTATCCACGCCAGTACTCTTGGGCTTCCCTAATGGCTCAACAAGTAAAGAAGCCACCTGCAATGTGGGAGACCTGGGTATGATTCCTGGATTGAAAAGATCCCCTGGAGAAGGGAAAGGCTACCCGCTCCAGTATTCTGGCCTGGAGAATTCCATGGACTGTATGGAATTCAGTGAGGTCCCTGAAATCCATGGGATCCAAAATAAACACGACTAAGTGACTCACTTTTACTTCATTCTCTACGTTTAACAGTTGAATGAATGTACTATCTCAAAAGTAACAGTAAAAGTGGACGTTCAAATTCTGCTAGAATTTCTAAGAAAGGAAGAGATAATAAGTCATTTTTCATTGTGTCAATCATACCCTAGAAAGATAGTAAACATTTATAATCACACCATCCAGGTAGGAAGATATATAGTCAGTATTCAGTACCATAAGATACATAAACTCATCATTATTTTAGGAAGTTGGGATATTTCATTTCCATTTAAAACTTTTGCCAAGGAAGTTGCAATTAATACATTAATTCTACATTGAGTTTTTATCATGATGCATTTGTATATATGTAAATATGTATAATATTATTCAGTCATAAAAAAAGAAGAGAATCCTGCCATTGTGACAACATGGACAGATCATGAGAGCCTATGCTAAGTGAAATAGGTCAGTGAAGGCAAATACTGTCTGATCTCATAAATATGTGAAATCTAAATAAAAAAAGGAAACTCACAGAAACAGAGAACAAGTTGATGGCTGCCAGAAATAGGAGGAGGGAGGTAGGTGGTGAGGAAACCAGGTAAAGGCAGTCAAAAGGTACAAGCTTCTAGTTAAAAGACAAGCAAGTTCTGGGAAAGAATGTACAGCATGCCAACTACAGTTAAAAATACTATATTGCATGCTTGATTGCTAAACGAGTAGATATTAAAAGTCTTCATCATGAGAACAAAATTAACTATCTGAGGTGATGAATGTTAACTAAATTTATCTTAGTAATTATTTTGTAATACATAAATTTTCAAATTATTGTCTTGCACAGTTTTAAATGAATACAATGTTGCATGTCAATTATATCTCAATAAAGCTGGAAAAATAGTTATAGTTAGATATCTCCTACCCAGTTTTTTTAAATCTATATGGCATTCCTAGTTATTAAATTTTGAAAGAAGTTTAAAAAGCCTGAGAGGTTGTTCTGACAAACCAGACTTAGCATCAACATTTCCCCTTAAATAGGGTAGTTTATTATTTAGAATCCATTAGATAAAAATTTAAATGTCCATTTTCTAGAAACTGATTCATAAGGCTTACTATGTCTGATTGGCAATTTTATTTTCCTCTCTTTTTTGTATAATGCCGTACATTGAGAAATGAAAATATAGAAATAAAATAATCATGTAAACACATCTGACACCTGGAATATTTTTTTTTTGGTTTGAGATGTAAATGTTATAAAAGTAGAAATAATGCACAATAGCATTTTTAAGACATTTTTAAATGTTAATTTGTTTACCTTTATTTTGATGTGGACAATTTTTAAAGTCTTTACTGACTTTAATATTATAATATTGCCTCCATTTTCTATGTTTCGTTTTCTTTGGGATTCAAAGTCCAGCATACACCGTAGAAAGTACATGCTTACCAGGTTTTCAATGTCTTCCCAATACTCATGGGACAAAACTCAAATCTTTAATATGTCCCATATTTCTGCCTCATCTTACAGTAGCTTATTTTCATTCTTTCTTCCTCAGCCATACAGACCTTCTTTAAATCTTGGAATGTGTTTTCTTCTTTTTCAATGTAGAAGTTTTATAGAACTAATTTCTTTTTAACTCCTGACCCCATTATATTCCTTCACCTACAAGTCTAATTATTACTTATTTATATCTCAACTCCTGTTTTTTCAAAAAAAAATTTCCTCTGATATCCCCTATTGCTGCATTGTATAACTTGTTTTATGTGCTCATAAGACTATGTTCCTTTCTTCAATGTTACCTATAAATTTGTATTTATAATCTGTTTCTTATGATAATTTTTGTCTACTACTCATAAGATCTCTGAGGGGATGAATCATGTATACTTTGTTCAGTGTTACTGTTTCTACTGCAGTTATGTGTTCAATCAACATCCACCGATGGGATGAGAAAAGGAAGTATTGCAACTTGAATACAGCAATCATTTTACATCATTTTAAACATTTTCAATGTTTGTGTTTTCCTATGAATTTTTAGAGAGAGCATCAGTTCCCTATTAACTGTTCTGTTTTATACTCTGTGCATAGCATTCTGCTGACATTTTTAAAAATCATTAAATTAGTGTACAACTATACTGGGTGAACTAACAAAATTTAAAGTAAAATAGCTTTGATTTTTCTGCTTCATCTTTTTCATCCTACTCTGAACTGAAATTCACAGCTCAAAGAACATTAGGAGAACTTCTGTAAAAAGACAAGTAAACTATACCATCAGTGAGATAGAAATAGGGTTCACAAATAATTCTGTAAGGGACCTGGACATCTTTAAACTTGACTCTAAACTCTGGGACTACATCTATATGACAATCGTTGAAGGAGTTATTTCATTTATAAAGATGATTATAAGAATAACAACTGCTTTCTTAAGCATGTTTTCCGAACCTAGTAGTTTATAAAGTTCTTTATCTCATATATAAAGTAATTATTGGATCCTGGCTGCAGTCCATGGGGTCGCGAAGAGTCGGACACGACTGAGTGACTTCACTTTCACTTTTCACTTTCATGCTTTGGAGAAGGAAATGGCAACCCACTTCAGTGTTCTTGCCTTGAGAATCACCGGGATGGGGGAGCCTGGTGGGCTGCTGTATATGGGGTCGCACAGAGTCGGACACGACTGAAGCGACTTAGCAGCAGCAGCAGCAGGGAGCTTAGACAACTTGCCCAAATTCAATGAACAGATGATGAGTGTTGCAGCCAGGATTTAAACCTTAAGACCCCATTAATTATGTTATTTTGCTTCTAAAAAAGTTTACATTTACTATCAACAAAATAAAAGTAAAGTGCCACATTATATGTTGTACTTGAACCAAAATTTCTCATAGGCAGAAATGCAACAAAAGAAGAGAATATATAATAACTCTTTTCATAGAAGAGCTTGCTTTAAATTCGAAACAGTGTATTTAAAATGAACTGTTAGAACTTGAGTCCTTTGTTGTTGGAAGACTTGCTTCACTCTGCTCTATGAGCAAATGTCAAACTATACATAACCTTGAAAATGTGAAGGAGAAATTGAATTCCATGTGGATACAGAGAAAGCCTGTGAAACCTGAAATGAAGGATTGTCAGAGTTACTCTTTCAATAGTTAAAGAGGCAAAATCTATTATCTTTGAGGCAAGATATTGGTAGTGCCATAAAAAGACAGGAAAGGTTATCTTCAAGTAAAGTCAGCTCTTATATTGAACAATAAATCTAAATTAAAATAGAAAACATTAGTAATTAAATGATGCTCTCTGAATGTCAGTTTACTTTATATTTTTAGTTTTCATGTAGAGTTCTTTTTCATTCTTTGAAGTCAAGATCAATAGTTTTCCCTAAACTACTGTATTTATTGATTAAAAACCTTTTTTCAAAATTCCCAAGTCCAAATTTGTATGGTTTATATAAGAATAATGGCAATGTTCCTCGATATATGGTAATTTTAATTCTCTTGAATAATAAAATAACTAGAACTGCTCACTCACCATTTCCTTGACCATTATGATAACATTGTTTTCATTCTTCATAGTATATAAATATGGATTTCTGGATTTTAAATTATGCTTTTTCTCTATTTTTGTATATTAGGAAATAGACTTTATTTTTTAGAGTTCTTTATAAAATCTACTCTGTCTTTATTCAATATAAAACCATTTGAGGAACTTATCTTGGAAAAAATAGTACAAAATGTTTTGTATTTTATTTATTATAAGATTAATTCACATTAATCTGCAAAGTATTAATTTTACTTTAATAGGAAAACTAATATGATTATGTTCTTCCTTCAAGGGGTTTTAATTTGTTCAAGAGGTTAATAAAAAGACCTTAGGAATATTTGCCCCTTCTGTTTTATATATATACAAATATAAATTTTAAGTTTCTATTTTGTGTAAATTACATTTTAATATACATAAATCCCTAAAAATTAATATAATAAATATGACATTAAATCATGCAAAGTTTAATAGTCAATGTTGATACACTTCCATTTTAAATAAATATCAAAATATGTCTATATGGGTAACATTTTTTCAGAAAATTTGTAAACAATTGTCTTTGGTAAAATCGTTGGTAAGTTGTATAGGATACTGCATTTCCCATTCAAAATCAATATTCACATTTAGACTCTATGATCTATTCCAGACATGTTGACCTTTCCATGATATTTACCTCTAAAACTCATGACAAGTGAATCCCAGTGTGCTTAAGTCTTAGTTCATCATCTTGAGAAGGCCAAATGCCATTCTGCTAAAAGCTAACTCACTTGACCTACAGGAGTCAATCTAGTCTCAAGTAATGCTATGTGTCTAAACTACTAGTGGGATTTTGATATTTCTGTTTGGATTAAATGAAAGATGTATAAAATGTGTTTTCTGACTATGACAGTAAAAGTATTTTCCAGAAGATCCAAGTAATAATTGGCTGAAAACCTCTTATCAGTTATGCACACATGTGGTAGCAATGAGAGTGCCTCATAGGGCTCTGACTATAGGAAGCACACTTAACCAAGGTTCTAGTTGCTGTGCTCTGCTGTATTTGTTGTTGTTCAGTCACTAAGTTATGTCTGACTCTTTGTGACCCCATGGACTGCAGCACATCAGGCTGCCCTGTCCTTCACTATAACTGAAGTAGCTCAAATTCATGACCACTGAGTCGAAGATGCCATCTAACCATCTCATCCTCTGTTCCTCCCTTCTCTTGCCTCAATCTTTCCCAGCATCAGGGTCTTGTCTATTGAGTCAGCCCTTCGCATCAGATGGCCAAAGTATTGGAACTTCAGCAATACTCCTTCCAATTAATATTCAGGGTTGATTTCCTTTAGGATTGACTGGTTTGATCTTCCTGCCCAAGGGACTCTCAAGTCTTCTCCAGCACCACAATTGAAAGCATCAATTCTTCAGTGCTCAGACTTTTTTTATTGGCTAACTTAAACATCTGTTAATGTTGATGGGAAAAACCAGAGCTTTGACTATGTGGACCTTTGTCAGCAAAGGGATATCTTTGCTTTTTAAATATGTAGCCTATGTTTGTCATATTTTTTTCTGTTTATAAAAAGATCATTTTCCTAAGATCTGCTTATAGATAATGATAAAGAAAAGCAGAGATGTTAAGGCAATTCCCTTCCTGGTTTGACTCTCCAGATATCATGTAGAAACTTGCTAAAATGATACATTAGTCACTCAAATAACACAGTAGGCTAGCATGTTTATTTATGAGCTTTTCTCCCTGTTCTTCACTTGAGGTCAGAATGTATGTGCTTTATATGTTCTTCTAGCCTTACTCTGCTTCCTTCTCATTTCTCTCCCACAGATTTTTCCTCTAATAAAATACTTGATGTCTAATTGTTAGAAGACAAACCTGAATTAACACATGAGCTTAAAGGGATCAAAATTCTAAGGGAGTATTAGTATTTTGAAATATATAAATTAAATTCAAAGTGTTCATGAACATTTACAGAAAAAGTTCTAGAAATGAAGATGAAAATTTTTAAAGGATATTAATATAGAATTTAATATACACATTAAAGTATTCATATATTGACATATTAAAATGAAGATGAATAAATTGAATGCTTAATATATGTTAATTTATGTGGGGACAAAAAAAGAAAAAAGAAATCCCTGACTGTGATAGTTAACCATATTAAAACTAACAATGTAGAAGAGCTTGTCATATGAATTTATTTAACTAGTGTGAGAAACTGGAATTTATACTTCTATTAGTGCGGCAACTACATGGTTACTATCATTTTTTTCTGTTCCACATTAATGTCAGGCATTACCATGTACACAGAGTTCTCTTTCCCAATAAGTACTACCCTAATCAAGATACCTGCTCATAATTAAGAGAAGAGTATTTTTTGTCACACCTCTCCTTAAGGAAGAAGTTTAGCTCAGTTTTATTTGAACTGTAGCAAAACATGCCACCCCAAAATAGACTGCTTTGGTATATTGATTATTTGGGGCAGTAGGTACTTAGAAAATGGCAAATGCAGTGAGAAGCTTTTTTTGAGTTCCCTTATCTCTTCTAAAGACAGATTTTCCAAAAGGAATTCAATCGTCATGAATTCTTTTCAAAGAGTTTCACTGACCAGGAAAGACTGAATCTTTTCACAGGAGGGGAGACTAGAATTGGATAGCACATCCAGGCAAACTCCGCCTGAACTGTCATACATTCCATCTGTTCTAAGGGTCCCATTCACATTTCCTAAAATTATTTACTATCTCCCAAGTGGCCTGCACCTCCCTCCTCATTTCCTATTAAGATTATATTTCATCCAGAATTCTAAAGCTACCTCTTTGAATTATCCATCTTCCTGTGTATATCTCATGTATGCATGAGATACATGTATTTATAAACTTGTTTGTTTTTCTCTTGTTAATTTGTATTTTATGACAAGAATCTCAGTTAATAAGTCTGAAGTTTACAAGAAAAGATATTTTTCCTTCCCTATATAGTTACACTACTTGAAATGACTAAATTATAAAATTGATGAAAGTTCAGAAAAAAATGCATAAAAATAATTTAAAGGAATAAATATACTGAGAATAACCTCAGCATGAAGAATAACTTCCCAATATTCATAGCTATACAAGGATTGAAGAGGCAAATTTCTCACAAATTTAAGTTTCTTAGAGGAACCCAGTCAACTTTGTGGCAAGGATATTAGAGGAATCAAAAATTAAACTATTAGCCTGAATAAATGGTCTTTATGGTCGATTTCATTCATTTCATGGTATGACTTTGAGAATAGAATTTTTATGAGTATGATTAACCTATTTTTCTGTCTTCCAATGAAAATCAAATGGTGAAAAATGGTTTAAATTATATAAGACTGAATATGTTTTAGAGAAACTTAATTGTCTGAATGGTAATAACTCAAAATTTATGATTATTTGTGTAAAGTAGGGGCTAATAATCAGACTTATTCATTGGGAAAAGAAAATGCAGCCAGCTGCATTATTTTGAGAAAGGAGGGTTGCTTCGACAACCAAAGATAAAGACATGCCATTATCTATAAGAAATTTATTTCAAGGGAAGAAAAGAGGGAGAATAAAGAAGGATGATTTATAAATCAAATATAATCCAATAAAAATTAAAAAATAAAAACATATACAGGAAAAATGTAGGATGAACAAAGATAAGCAACTGTGGAAAAGTAATTAAACAATGTGATGAGGCTAAAAAGAAGATACACTTATTTTATCAAAGTCTGTTTTGATACAAGTATATTATATTTCATTTCCCATTAAATTTTTTTTTTTCCCCTAGTACAGGGAAGGCATCTCTCACACTGGGAGTTTTTAATTGCCTGTTTTCAGGGGGAAAAGGTGAGATTAGAATGCCCTTCTTGCATTTATTGTTTTTTTTTTAAGTGCTTTCACCTCCAAATAAACCTATGTCAAATAGCATATTCTGCCATTCTTTAACTCTAACAAAAAGGATAATTAAGGATTAATCACATTGTTTAGCATCTCTGGAAATTTTGTGCATTCAGCTGAGGCAGTAATTGAACCTGAAAAAAAAAAAAAATAACAGAGGGAAGGGGACATATGAAGTTTACACATTTCTGCCTTTATTTCTTTCTCCTTCCCTTTATTTCTCCCTTATTTCTCTTTTTCTTTCTTTGTTTCTTTCTTTCTCTCTCTCTCTCGCTTCCCCTCTCCCTCCTTCTTTCCCTCTTTTTCTTTCGTGAAGGGAAACTGTGTCGGTCTTCACAGCAATTAGAAATATTGTAAGCATTCTGACAAAGATTCTGGTTAACCATATAAAAAGAATATACTAAAAAGAATAAAACACTCTCTCACAAATAGTAGTTTTAAGATGACAAACTGAAAAATATTGTAACATATAATTTTTAAAAAGCTTCTAAAATGATTAATATATTATGGGATTAATCATAACTAGCTAATATGACAATAAATTAAATTTATTGCTCACATAACAGTTCATTGAGGGCTTCCTAAGCAGGCAGCTCTTCTTTAAGCTGAGTTTCAGAGACTTAGGTCCCTTTTATCTTGTATTTCTACAACTGTCAACATATGGATCCCAAAGTTCCTTGGGTATTGTTTCCATTTCACTCACCCAAGGAAAAAAGGTTAATTGAGGCCAAGAAATGGTGTAGACAATATTGTTCCATATTTTATTGGCCATAACTCAGTCACAGGGATCCACTAAAAGTGAGGCTAGGGAAAGTGCTCTAGCTGTATACCCAGGAGGGAGAGGAAAGGATTTAGGAAGCATCCAGGCACTTCTGCTATGCACTATTCCAAAACCTTTAAAAGAATGGAGAAATAATTGATGAAGAAAATAATTATCACCCTTAGGTTTCTTTTTAAAAATAGTTCATTCCACATTTTACATCAAATTTAAGCCTATGTAAAATATAAGTTCAAAAGAGAAGGGGGCCACAGAGGATAAGATGTTTGGATGGCATCATCGACTCAATGGACACGAGTCTGAGCAAATACCAGGATATAGTGAAGGACAGGAAAGCCTGGCATGCTGCAGTCCATGGGTTTGCAGAGGGTCAGACATGACTGAGGGACTGAACAACAACAATAAAATTTACATTTATTCATAATGCAGAATTTTCTATCAGTATTTGAAATGACGTTTGTATTATCCAGGTTTTCTGGCTTTATGACAGAAAACAAAGCAATCCTGTTTAGTATCTAAGTGCTATTAAGTCCATTACGGCAATTATACTGATTCTTGTATAGAATTTTCTTTGTAAACTGTAGGATGCAACAAGATTACCTAAATGCCTTTATGTGCCAGAATAATAAATGAACTTGATAGTCAAGGGCACTATTTGCAATTGTTAGAAATGTTCTTCTGGAAGGTCAAAGAATTCTTCCACATATACTAATGTGACTATTTTAATTTTAGCACCAAATAATTGGCTAGCTTTTCTTCTCAGTTAACAGCGTTATTAATGAAATCTATTTGCAGTTAGTAGTTCTATGCAGAGAAGATAAGAAATGGTAAATTATTCATTGGACAAAACATCCATATTTTTAAAAGTGACATTAAACAAAGACAGTTAAAAAAAAAAATTGTTGGAGCAATGCCCTGATGCAATCCATGATCTTGGCCTTAATTCACAATATTTTAGCTAAAAGAGTTAATGAGCACTATAATGGAGAGGTCTGGAGGGATATATCTATTACTAAGGAAGTGATTTCAAGTGAAAGCACAGGAAAAAAAAAAAGAATAAAAGGACATCAATTTCTGAGTTTATTTAAAGGGAAGGTGTTACACAGTATACTTTTTTCTTCTTTGGGGACTTTCAAAGAAAGACTAGATATGAGGTGAGAAGCTTTAGAGAACAAGAGTGGGACTTTTGTTGAGCTGAAGCTGAGGGATATCTGAACTGACCTAAAATACTAGATACAATTTTTGTAACCATTTGATCTAGGTAAGTGGAGAAATAACTCCGGAAAGAATGAAGGGATGGAGCCAAATCAAAAGCAACACCCAATTGTGGATGTGACTGGTGATAGAAGCAACGTCCGATGCTGTAAAGAACAATATTGCATAGGAACCTGGAATGTCAGGTCCATGAATCAAGGCAAATTGGAAGTAGTCAAAAAGGAGATGCCAAGAGTAAACGTCAACATTCTAGGAATCAGAAAACTAAGATGGACTGGAATGGCTGAATTTAACTTAGATGACCATTATATCTACTACCGTGGGTAGGAATCCCTTAGAAGAAGTGGAGTACCCATCATAGTCAACAAAAGAGTCGGAAATGCAGTACTTGGATGCAATCTCAAAAACGACAGAATGATCTGTTTGTTTCCAAGGCAAACCATTCAATATCACGGTAATCCAAGTCTATGCCCCAAAATGCTGAAGAAGCTGAAGTTGAACAGTTCTGTGAAGACCTACAAGACATTCTAGAACTAACACCCAAAAAGGATGTCCTTTTCATTATAGGGGACTGGAACGCAAAAGTAGGAACTCAAAAAAAAAAAAAAAAAAAGTAGGAACTCAAGAAACACCTAGAGTAACAGGCAAACTTGGCCTTGGAGTACAGAATGAAGCAGGTCAAAGGCTAACAGAGTTTTGCCAAGAGAATGCACTGGTCAGAGCAAACACCCTCTTCCAACAACATAAGAGAAGACTCTACACATGGACATCACCAGATGGTCAACACTGACATCAGATTGATTATATTCTTTGAAGCCAAAGATGGAGAAGCTCTATACAGTCAGCAAAAAAAAAAAAAAAAAAGACCTGGAGCTGACTATGGCTCAAATCATGAACTCCTTATTGCCAAATTCAGATTGAAACTGAAGAAAGTGGAGAAAACCAGTAGGCCATTCAGATATGACCTAGATCAAATCCCTTATGACTATACAAGTGGAAGTTGGAAATAGATTTAAGGAGCTAGGTCTGACAGACGGAGTGCCTATTGAACTATGGACAGAGGTTTGCGACATTGTACAGGAAACAGGAATCAAGACTATGCCCTAGAAAAAGAAACACAAAAAAAGCAAAATGGCTGTGTGAGGAGGCCATACAAATAGCTGTGAAAAGAAGGGAAGCGAAAAGCAAAGGAGAAAAGGAATGATATAAGCATCTGAATGCAGAGTTCCAAAGAATAGCAAGGAGAGATAAGAAAGCCTTCCTCAGTGATCAATGCAAAGAAAAAGAGGAAAACTTAGTATGGGAAAGACAAGAGATCTCTTCAAGAAAATTAGAGATACCAAGGGAACATTTCATGCAAAGATGGGCGCGATAAAGGATAGAAATGGTATGGACCTGACAGAAGCAGAAGATATTAAGAAGAGGTGGCAGGAATACACAGAAGAACTGTACAAAAAAGATCTTCATGACCAAGATAATCACGATGGTTTGATCTCTCACCTAGAGCCAGACAACCTGGAATATGAAGTCAAGTGGGACTTAGGAAGTATCACTATGAACAAAGCTAGTGGAGGTGATGGAATTCCAGTTGAACTATTTCAAATCCTGAAAGATGATGCTGTGAAAGTGTTGTACTCAATTTGTCAGCAAATTTGGAAAACTCAGCAGTGGCCACAGGACTGGAAAAGGTCAGTTTTCATTCCAATCCCAAAGAAAGGCAATGCCAAAGAATGCTCAAACTATTGTACAATTGCATTCATCTCACATGCTAGTAAAGTAATGCTCAAAATTCTCCAAGCCAGGTTTCAACAATATGTGAACCATGAACTTTCAGTTGTTCAATCTGGTTTTAGAAAAGGCAGAGGAACAAAGATCAAATTGCCAACATCCACTGGATCATCAAAAAAGCTTGAGAGTTCCAGAAAAACATCTATTTCTGCTTTATTGACTATGCCAAAGACTTTGACTGTGTGGATCACAATAAACTGTGGAAAATTCTGAAAGAGTTGGGAGTATCAGACCACCTGACCTGTCTGTTGAGAAACCTGATGCAGATCAGGAAGCAACAGTTAGAACTGGACATGGAACAACAGACTGGTTTCAAATAAGAAAAGGAGTACATCAAGGCTGCATATTGTCACCATGATAATTTAACTTATATACCAAGTACATCATGAGAAATGCTGGGCTGGAGGAAGCACAAGCTGGAATCAGGAATGCCGGGAGAAATATCAGTAACCTCAGATATGCAGATGATACCACCCTTATGGCAGAAAGTGAAGAAGAACTAAAGAGCCTATTGATGAAAGTGAAAGAGGAGAGTGAAAACGTTTGCTTAAAGTTCAACTTTCAGAAAACTAAGATCATGGCATCCAGTCCCATCACTTCCTGGCAAATAAATGGGGAAACAGTGAAAACAGTGTCAGACTTTATTTTTTTGGGCTCCAATATCACTGCAGATGGTGATTGCAGCCATGAAATTAAAAGACGCTTACTCCTTGTAAGGAAAGTTATAACAATCTAGACAGTATATTGAAAAGCAGAGACATTACTTTGCCAACAAATGTCCGTCTAGTCAAGGCTATGGTTTTTCCAGTGGTCATGTATGGATGTGAGAGTTGGACTGTGAAGAAAGCTGAGCACCGAAGAACTGATGTTTTTGAACTGTGGTGTTAGAGAAGACTCTTGAGAGTCCCTTCGACTGCAAGGAGGTCCAACCAGTTCATCCTAAAGGAGATCAGTCCTGGGTGTTCATTGGAAGGACTGATGTTGAAGCTGAAACTGTCCACCTGATGTGAAGAACCGACTCAATTGAAAATACCCTGATGCTGGGAAAGATTGAAGGTGGGAGGAGAAGGGGATGGCAGAGAATGAGATAGATGGTTGGATGGCATCACCGACTCAATGGACATCAGTGGGGTTGCAGAGTTGGACACAACTGAGCGACTGAACTGAACTGAAACTCTACTCTTTCTTCAAGAAGCAGCTCAAAACTATGGTGATCATATTCAGACACCATTAAGTGTGTCTCTAACATGCTTCCTTAGTATTTTGACCTTCTATTATTGTGTTTTTACAGTGTATTATGCTTTTCATATAGTCCTTTGCTTCCAACCTAGTTGTGAGCCTCTGGAGTGTAACAACTTTTAAGTCTTTGTCCAGAAGGAGTAAATAGAGAAATACAGTATATAGTGAGTCTCCATCAACCGTTTTTGAGAAAACTGTCTCCAACGGGTCCTGACACACTAATAAAAGTACATTAATATTTTAACTTAATTGAATTTTGAAACATCACAAAAGAAATTATGCTATATTTGCAAGTGAACATTACACAATATACTTTCACTTACATCCAATCATGAAGCAATCATGAACATATAGTAATTTTAGTGTCATTATTTTTTCGATAAATTCTCTTTCTAATACACACAATGAACTGAACTGTGTTCCCCTAAAATTCATATTTGACATCCTAACCTTCAGTGGAATGTTATTTGGAGATGGGGCCTTGGAAGGTATCTAGGTTTAGATGAGATCATGAAGTGGGGGCACTTATCTTGGGGTTAGTGGCTTTGTAGGAAAAGATACCAGAGACCTGCTTTCTTTCACTTTCCTCTATGTCAGGTTATAGCAACAAGGCAACAGTCTGTAAGCCAGGAAGAGACCTTTCACCAGAACCTGATCATGCTGAATCCCTGATCTTGAACTTCCAGGCTCCAGAGCTGTGTGAAAATAATGTCTGTTGTTTAAGACACAGAATCCTTGAAATTTGTTATGACAGCCTCACCTGACTAAGAATATATATACTGACTCTATAGCTCATATAAATGTAAACACACACACATTCTCTCACTCACTGATTATACAGGAAATATCATTTCAGATATAACTCAGAATTAAATGATATAATGTAACTGGCAGCAACAAGAAACTAAATATCTACTTTTTACCACTGAGATAATCAGTTGCAAATTAAACCCCTAAACATAATACTGCATTTTTCAAAGCTAACTTTAACTATTTTAAAGGATCCATTATTCATTAAAGCATTTCTAAAAACTGAAATTTATACTAGATTATCATTTAAGTATATTAACTTTTAAAATAAATATTATGTGAGTTTAGAAAAGAAACTAAAATTAGGTGTGCTTCACTGATAAATTCACATTACATCAATTTTGAGAGGCTAAAAGAAAACAAAACAAAACAGAATAAAAACCTTGTATAGTACAAAACCTGATAATAACCAGTACCTGTATTCCTCTTGTGTAAAGCGTGGGATTTCTCCTGGATGTAAGACAAGAATCTTCACAGTGGCACTGCTGAACATCACAGGCTCACCATCATCAAAAGCAACAATGACCAACTTAAAAAGTAATAAAAACTCAAGTTAAAGATGATTTCAAAGAAGAAGACAAGAGCATAATTTTTTCCATGAATGTGTTAAATTATTGAACTGCCTGGTTCCAAAAGGGGGAGCAGTAAACATTTTCTAATTGCCTATCAAGTAGAAGAGACATGCTAGGATATGCACAACAATCCCACCAGGTAGATGTTATTATTTCCATTTGCCAGGTGAGAAAACTCAAAGAAATGTAGTTAATAGCTTTATGATATAATGAAACAGGGCACTCAAAGACGGTGCTCTGAGACAACCCTGAGGGATGGGATGGGGAAGGAGTTGGGAGGGGGGTTCAGGATGGGGGAACACATGTACACTCATGGCTGATTCATGTCAATGTATGGCAAAAACCACTACAATATTGTAAAGTAATTAGCCTCCAATTAAAATAAATTAATTTTTTTAAAAAGCTAGCAGTAAAATGGGTATAAGTTACTACATCTCTCAAAACCTCTTCTCTCTTTCACAATTCCACTGGTGCCTACAGTGAAAACATGAGACTTTTACAAGTTTGAACACATTTTAAAAGTATTAAGTTCAGTTGCATCAATAGCAAAAAGCTAATTAGCTTGCTTATAAAAAGAAATTAATTTTTCCAGTGAATCAATTGTCTGCAAAATTATACAAAAGAAATACTTCACTTTGGAGGATAAAATTGGAAATCTTCATAGTTTGACACATTTTGATATGCACTCTCTTAAAAACAATTAATTATATAAAACCAAGTTCATACTGTAGAATAATGTTCAAATGATGTGAACTAAATAAAAAGCTTTAGTCTTAAGATTAATATCTGTATATTAATTATTACTACAATAGCTTTTATAATCATCATTTTTTGACTTACTGTATTATGCCAAGAAGAAAAGTTTATTTTAAGAAATATTAAAGTTCAAAACTATGTATTTCTCTAGAATGTATATACTTTTGGATGCTGCAGGTGACTAATCTAAACTAAATCAAACTAGATCATGGAACCACAATCAAGGGTCATCCCGAGAGTCACAATTTGCCTTCAGGTTAATACTTACAAACAGAACAATTATTTCAAATGGAGATAAAATTATGTGAGACAGTGCTCATTGATATTCACAAGGTTAGCTGGTGAAAGTATCACCCCAATGTATGGTCAAAGGCTTTATTCTCAGAGACAAAATCTTTCTAGTAACTACAGAGAATGGAAACAGTCAAGTATTTAATATAATGGATTACTTATGATAAAAGTGAAGGGTAATATTATTTCAAATTTTCTAAAAGTATAATGTATCAAGAAGACATTAACTTGAACCAGCAATTGCCTCTAGGTACTGATTTGAGGAAAAGAAATATCAAGTGGCAAATTATATCTGAACAAGGAGTTTTACAACAGTAAATATCATTGTAACAAAAACTGGAAACAGACTAATTATCCAACAACAAGTTATTAAACAAAAAAAGAAAAAAACAATAGTATATTCATATAATAGAACATTGTACAACCATTTACATATCATTAATAGTGTTCATATACTTAAATTTTAAAAAGTATTATGAATAATACAATCATACAGTCATGCTATTTTTAAAAATTTTGTATGCTTTCATTTGCAGGGAATTTTATCACAAAGATAGAGTTAAAATGGTAAATTTTAACCTCAAGATGAGAAATATCAAGCATTTTTTTACTTTTTACTTAGCTGTAGTTTCTAAGTGCCTATGCAGTAAAAATGTACTGTTTTGTAACTTTAAAATATTAAAAAGGAGAAAAATGGGAAAGTGTATGGTTATTTGTTAAATCAAACTCTAAAACAAAAGTTAAATATCAAATAGACACTATAGAGAAAACACTGAACTGACCTTAAAAATTGTTGTAGGTTCTTCATTAAGATTAACTCGAGTTATTACTCTTCCAGAATCTTCTTCTACATCAAAAATACTTGCAGGATAAGGAAATTGGACATCATCTACCCTATATCTCACACGGCTTGCAGGTAATCCCTAAAATAAAATTATATATTATTTCACAAAATGAAAACAAAATGTAGTGATAATGCAAAACTGATTTGTAAAATAAAGTCATTTAGAAATGAAAAAGGATATTTTAACTTTTCATATTTTCAGATTTAAAATGTAGCAGAACTTTTATTTCTTCAGAATAACTGTCTGAATCAGAGAAGTGTCTTTATTACATGTTATTTAAAATTATTTAAGTAAAAGAATAAATCAAAGGTTTCCTTAGATGTCTTCCCTCCATATTTCTTTAATTATATCAACTTCACATTCTTCTTTGAACATTGTTTCTCTTTAATATTTTATCATCTGAGATCATTATAAGTTATTTTCCTTATTAGAACTCTGTGATGCTCAGAGAAGATAAAGTGTGAAGGATTAAGGTAAACTGGAGGAGTGGGTATGGAAGTAAAAGAAACGTTACTTGCCATCTGTTCTATGCTGTTTACTAGGCAAGCTTATTTTCATAAATCAATTCTTACAACAATCCTTTAGGATAACATTACTACTAATGATGATAGTAATAATAGTAAAATAATGATAGTAAATATCTGTTGGAAGCTTATTATGTGTGAGAATCATACTAAAATTTTTACATATATAGTCTACCACACATTTTTTAAATGAACTTGAAGCTTCATTTAAGTTGGAAGGGTGGTGGGAGGGGCATGAGAGGGGGTAGGGTGGATGGTGGGAGGGTGAGGGGAAGAGGTTGGGAGGGTGCTGGGAGAGGGTGCTGGGAGGGGGGTGGGCAGGGGTTGGGCGGGTGGTGGGTTGATGGTGGGAGGGTGGGGGGAGGAGGTTGGGAGGGTGGGGGGAGGGTGCTGGGAGGGTGGTGGGCTGGGGGTGGGAGGGGGGGTGGGAAAGTGGTGGGCAGGTGATGGGCGGGTGGTGGGAGGATGTTTGGAGGGTGGTGGGTGGGTGGTGGGTGGGGGTGAGTGGGGGGTGGGAGGGTGCTGGGAGGGTGTTGGGAGGGTGCTGGGCGGTGGGTAGGAGGATGCTGGGAGGGTGGTGGGCAGGGGTTGGGCGGGTGGTGGGTGGATGGTGGGAGGGTGGGGGGAGGAGGTTGGGAGGGTGAGGGGAGGGTGCTGGGAGGATGTTGGGAGGGTAGTGGGTGGGTGGTGGGCAGGGGGTGGGAGGGTGCTGGGAGGGTGGTGGGCTAGGGGTGAGCGGGTGGGTCTTTTCAAATTGAGGCATGACTCCTAGGGATGCGCTCGAGTTTGTTTTAACATTTTAACAAATAAAAGTTGGCAACTTCTCTGAGGCAACACGAGCCGGTCCCTGAGATCCCCTTTGCAACTTGAGATGAACCCCAAGGTTCCCACCGCAACTCGAGAAAAACCACGAGATTCTCCCCTCAATGTGAGATGAGGCCCTTTCCCAGAGCAGTGTCTCAAGAGAAACCCCACGTTCCCTCTTGAAATGCGAAAGGGTACTTGACACCCTTGATGCAACTCAGGAAGGTCCCTGAGATACCCGTCCCCACTAGAGAGGAACCCCGAGTTTCACGCCACAACTCAAGAAGAGCCCCGTTTTCCCCTCCTCAACTCGAGATGAGGGTCGATTCCTCTGCTTCATTGGGAAAGGAATCCCAACATTGCCATCGGCCCTCAGGAGGAGGCCGGTCTCCCCTTGAAACTTGAGCGCATCCCCAGGAGTCGTGCCTCAATTCGAAAAGACCCGATTTCCCCAGCCACTCCAGATAAGCCTGATTCTCCTGCACTGACTCGACTGGAACCCCGAGGATCAACTCAAAACACGAAGGTAGGTGTGACAGCTCCGTGGCACCTCGAGAAAAAGCCGAAGACCACTATGTCCACTCAACAGGAAGCCTGACACGTCTTTTACACCTCGAGAGGGAAGCTGAGTTCCATGTCTCCACACGAGACGAGGCCTGAATCCCCTGTTGAAACTCCATAGGCACCCCAAGATTCATGTCGGAACTGGAGAGGAACCCTGAGGTTCCAGCCTCAACTCAAGATGAGGCCCTATGCCCCTGCACTGACTGGAGAGGAATCCCGAGAGGCCCCTCACAACTCGAATGGAGACTTAACTTTCCTGAGGCAACACGAGCGGGTCCCTGAGGTCCCCGTCCAAACTCGAGAGGAACTCCAAGTGTCCTGCCTCAACTCGAGAAACCCAGGAGATTCTCCCCTCAATGCGAGATGAGGCCCCTCTCCACTGCAGCGTCTCAAGAGAAATCCCACCTTCCTCTTGAGCCTCGAAAGGGTACTTGACACCCTTTAGGCAACTCAAGAAGTTCCCCAACATACCCGTCTCCACTCGAGAGGAAACCTGAGTTTCCTGCCACAACTGAAGAAGAGTCCTGGTTTCCCCTCCTCATCTCAAGATGAGGGTCCATTCCCCTGCTTCATCTGCAAAGGAATCCCGATGTTCCTGTCGCACCTCAGGAGGAGGCCAGTCTCACCTTGAAACTGGAGAGGAACTCCAGGGGTCATGCCATTGTTCGAAAAGACCCCGATGTCCCCATCCAGTCGAGATAAGGCCTCATTCCCCTGCAACGACTCGAATGTCACCCCGAGGATCAACTCATGACACGAAGGGAGGCCTGAGAGCCCCATGGCACCTCTAGAAATAGCCTCTGATCCCTACCTCAACTCGACAGGAGGCCTGACACCCCTTTTCCACCTCGAGAGGGAAGCGGAATTCCATGCTCCAACACGAGACGACATCTTACTCCCCAGGGGAATCTCCATAGGGACCCTGAGATCCCTGTCAGCTTATATGGCATTTAAAAATGTTGAAATGTCCCAGATATATATTAAGATAAGTTGGAATAGCAAACAAAAAAAATTTATTTGTAAAGAAAAGCTAACATTTGATCATTTTGAAAAAGAGTCTGTAACTATAACAGTCAAAAATACATTGAATGTCATCACTTATATTAGAGTTAAGACTGGCTTTACTTTTAATTATAATGGGGTGGACACTCTACTTTTTTAAAGTGCTTACAGCCAGTAAATCTCATCAATCCTAGAGGTAAAATAAACACCTTGGACTCAGAGCTAATATGTGGTCAAGTTTGATTTCAAACCTTAACAAACACTATGTTATATCACAAAACTCTTAGAGAAGAACACTTCTATTTGGCATTATCCTGATGTGGTATAAGGGTGTAACACCAGTATTACCTCATAGGCTCATTTGATTAATGAAGTTTTGTGGGATGATGGTTCTGAGAACATTATTCTCAATATTGTTGAGCTTCTTCATGACTATCCTTGAATAGAATGTGTTGTTCATGTTGATTCCTGAGTTACACTGGGGTTACAGGACAAATATGTCAGCTTACAGAACTTGTATAATCCCTTAATTACCAGCTGTACGTCTAATCCTTTCATTCATGCCATCTTGGTTTATCACTACCTCCTTGAACACTTGATGCAACTCTGTTCACGCTTTTGTTTTTCCTTCTTCCTATCTGGTGACTCCATCTCAGATTCTGCTTGTTCCCACTCTTCTTAGAGGGTCCCAAGGCTCTGTGACAGGCACTTTGATCTTCTCTACCTCTACTCAAGTCATGTAGAATTTCTTCTAGTCCATGATTTACATACCTCCTATTTGTTAATAATCCTAAATTTAAATTTTTAGCACTTTTGTTACTAGAGAAAAATTACAGCAAAAGCCATTTCAAAAACAAATTTTCAGTTTCTACTAGTATCAATATCCATTCAGTCTATAGTATTGCAATTCTTAAGACTATCATGACTCAGTTATCAAGAAATGTATAATATGTCAGTTATACTTAGCATCTGTCTAATAACACCAAGATATTAGTGATACACTTGGAATTTATAGTTTAATTGATAAAACAAACAAACCAAAACCAAACAAATTTTAGTGTTACAGAGTGTTATCCTGAAGATGCCTAAAATACTTTGCTATCCAGAATATCTTACAATCTTCCTGGAGGATTGCTACAGATAAGGTTGTATGTAGAAGAACATATATGTTATATATTAGCCATATCAGTAGGTTTTGAATTCTGATTTGACACAGATTACTATCACATAAAGAAAATGTGGCCCTAAGATGACATTTTAAGCCCATAAAAGACATTTTAATTGTTTCTTCCATCACCCTGTTATCAAGGCACCACATTTCATTTCATAAAACATAATACAACTAAATATCTAAAATGATTTAGATGTTCTTTGAATATATTCAAAAGGTTTTTTCTTTTCTCTTTCTTTCATTTTCTCCCTCCCTCTCTTCTCACAACCTTCTTTTCTTCTTCACTCTATTTTCTCTTTCCTCTCCTTCTCCTCTCTGTTTCCTTCCCTCTCTTCCTAATTTTCCTTCTAAAATATATATTTTTAAAAATAATAGCCTTGTTTCATTTGTTAATGTGGTGTATCACGTAGATTTTTGCGAATACTGAAGACTCCTTGCATCCCTGGGATAAAGAACCATGATAAGGGTTATGATGTATGATCTTTTTAATATGTTGTTGAATTCTGTAAAAACCATATGATTATCTCAATAGATGCAGAGAAAGCCTTTGACAAAATTCAACATCCATTTATGACAAAAACCTTCCAGAAAGCAGGAATAGAAGGAACATATCTCAACAGAATAAAAGCCACATATGATAAACGCACAGCAAACATTACCCTCAATGGTGAAAAATTGAAAGCATTTCCCCTAAAGTCAGGAAGGAGACAAGGGTGCCCACTCTCACCACTACTATTCAACATAGTTTTGGAAGTTTTAGCCATAGCAATTAGAGAAGAAAAAGAAATAAAAGGAATACAGATTGGAAAAGAAGAAATAAAACTCTCACTGTTTGCAGATGACATTATCCTCTACATAGAAAACCCTAAAGACACCACCAGAAAATTACTACAGTTAATCAGGGAATATAGTAAAGTTGCAGGATATAGAATTAACACAGAGAAATCCCTTGCATTCCAATACACTAACAATGAGAAAAAGGAAAGAGAAATTAAGGAAACAATTACATTCACTGTTGCAATGAAAAGAATAAAATACTTAGGAATAAAGCTACCTAAAGAAACTAAAGACCTATAATAGAAAACTATAAAACACTGGTGAAAGAAATCAAAGAGGACACTAATAGATGGAGAAATATACCATGTTCATGGATTGGAAGAATAAATACAGTGAAAATGAGTATACTACCCAAAGCAATCTATAGATACAATGTAATCCCTATCAAACTACCAACGATATTTTTCACAGAGCTAGAACAAATACTTTCACAATTTGTATGGAAATACAAAAAACCTTGAACAGCAAAAGTAATCTTGAGAAAGAAGAATGGAACTGGAGGAATCAACCTGCCCGACTTCAGGCTATACTACAAAGCTACAGTCACCAAGACAGTATGGTACTGGCACAAAGATAGAAATTTAGATCAGTGGAACAAAACAGAAAGCTCAGAGATAAATCCACGCACCTATGGACACTGTATCTTTGACAAAGGAGGCAAGAATATACAATGGAGAAAAGACAATCTCTTTAACAAGTGGTGCTGGGAAAACTGGTCAACCACTTGTAAAAGAATGAAACTAGAACACTTTCTAACACCATACACAAAAATAAACTCAAAATGGATTAAAGATCTAAATGTAAGACCAGAAACGACAGAACTCCTAGAGGAAAACATAGGCAAAGCACTCTCTGACATAAATCACTGCACGATCCTCTACAATCCACCTCCCAATGTAATGAAAATAATAGCAGAAGTAAACAAATGGGACCCAATTAAACTTAAAAGCTTTTGCACAATGAAGGAAACTATAAGCAAGATGAAAAGATAGCCCTCAGAATGGGAGAAAATAATAGCAAATGAAGCACCTGACAAAGAATTAATCTCAAAAATATACAAGCAGCTCCTACAGCTCAATTCCAGAAAAATAAACGACTCAATCAAAAAATGGGCCAAAGTAGTAAACAGACATTTCTCCAAAGAAGACATACAGATGGCTAACAAACACATGAAAAGATGTTTAATCATCACTCATTATCAGAGAAATGCAAATCAAAACCACAATGAGGTACCATCTCACATCGGTCTGAATGACTCCTATCAAAAATCTACTAACAATAAATGCTAGAGAGGGTCCAGAGAAAAGGGAACCCTCTTACACTGTTGGTGGGAATGCAAACTAGCACAGTCACTATGGAGAACAGTGTGGAGATTCCTTTAAAAACTGGAAAGAGAGCTTCCTTTCGACCCAGAAATCCCACTTCTGGGCATACACACTGAGGAAACCAGAATTGAGAGAGACACATGTACCCCAATGTTCATCACAGCACTGTTTATAATAGCTAGGACATAGAAACAACCTAGATGTCCATCAGCAGACTAATGGATAAGAAAGCTGTGGTATATATACACAATGAAATATTACTCAGCTATTAAAAAGAATGCATTTGAATCAGTTCTAATGAAGTGGATGAAACTGGAACCAAATATACAGAGTGAAGTAAGTCAGAAAGAAAAACACCAATACAGTATATTAATGCATATATATGGAATTTAGAAAGATGATAATGATGACCCTATATGTGAGACAGCTAAAGAGACACAGAGATAAAGAACAGACTTTTGGACTTTGAGGGAGAAGACGAGGGTGGGATGATTTGAGAAAATAGCATTGAAACCTGTATAGTACCATATGTGAAACAGATTGCCAATCCAGGTTCGATGCATGAGACAGGATGCTCAGGGCCAGTGCACTGGGATGACCCTGAGGGATGGGATGAGGAGGGAGGTGGGATGGGGTTTCAGGATGGAGGACACATGTACACTCATGGCTGATTCGTGTCAATGTATGGCAGAATCCACCACAAACTTGCAAAGTAATTACCCTCCAATTAAAATTAACTAATTAACTTTTTAAAAATTAGACAAGAAGGGAGATAAGACAAAAGATATTCAATCTATGGTCACTCTTTTAAGGCTAAGTTTTCAATTCCAGTAATTATTAAAAGGTGTTAGAGAATTTTTTCTTTTCATTGAAGCCTGTCCCTGAACCCATCACAGAAAGGAAGATCTTGCTGATACAGGCCAGTATTTCCTTTTGTGAATACATAACATGATTATATGGTCTGGGTGTCATATTTTTAAACTACTTACAGAATAAATCTTCACAAATAGTTTGGTTGCAACAAACTATACTTATGAGCTAGAACTCTTTACACACAAACTTTTTAAGCAAATGAATAGCTCTCTTATATATTTAAAAATAAAACTGAGATGAAATGTTTTTTTAAAAAAAGCCTTGCTTTTATAGTTAAATAATTAAATTTTGTAATAGGTGAATGTAATTGGCTTGGGGAACAGCTTCAGCTACCTTCTCTAGCATTGCTCCAGGAGTATTTACAACATGAATCAGATCAAATGCATGTTTTTTTTAAAAAATTAATAAAAATAAAAACTATTATGGCTTTAATCGGGGATTTACTGAGAGCTCAGCTGTTAAAGAACCTACCTGCAATACAGGAGTCCCCGTTTCGATTCCTGGGTTGGGACGATCCCCTGAAGAAGGGATATACTATGCATTCTAGTAGTCTTGGGCTTCCCTGGTGGCTCAGATCTGGGTTTGATCCCTGGGCTGGGAAGATCCTTTGGAGGATGGCATGGCAATTTACTCCAGTATTCTTGCCTGGAGAATCCCATGGACAGAGGAGCCTGGTGGGTTACAGTTGATGGGGTCACAAAGAATCAGATGTGACTGAGTGACTAAGCACAGCACATGGCATTAATCTTAATAATGTGCAATTCAGAAGTACAAAACAACTAAAAAGAGGTCATTATAAACTTTATCACTAAAACTTTATCACCTGGTTCAGTTCAATTCAGTCACTCAGTCGTATACAATAATTTATGACTCCACGGACTGCAGCACTTCCAGGCTTCCCTGTCTATCACCAACTCCTGGAGCTTGCTCAAACTCCAGTCCATAGAGTCAGTGATGCCATCCAACTATTTCATCCTCTGTCGTCCCCTTCTCCTTCTTCCTTCAATCTTTCCCGTCATCAGGGTTTTTTCCAATAAGTCAGTTCTTCATAACAGGTGGCCAAAGTATTGAAACTTCAGCATTATCCTTCCAATGAATATTCAGGACTAATTTCCTCTAGGATTGACTGGTTTGACCTCCTTGCAGTCCAAGGGATTCTCAAGAGTCTTCACCAACACCACAGTTCAAAAGCATCAATTCTTTGGCACTTGGTTTTTTTATGGTCCATCATATCCAAACATGACTACTGGAAAAACCATAGCTCTGACTATATGGAACTTCTTGACAAAATAATGTCTCTGCTTTTTAATATTTATCATTACAATTTTTAAATATTACTTAATACCTGATCATATTAAAATTTAATACATATCACAGTATTATATGGTACAAAATTCACTAATTACATTTTAAAAGATAATCCATTGAGCTTAGGAGTTATACATTTTTATAACTATGAGATAATGAGATATAAATATTCAAATTACCATTTATGTAATAAAAATTTACCAAATATTTGTTCCTTTATTTTAAATTGCACTAGAAATAGAGTGATCTTTCTACTCTTACATATTTCCAATAAGTTGATATTTCTTTCAGCTGAATACATTAGTTAATCATATTTATTATTTTTTAAGTAAATGAATCTATTAAAACATACTTAAATTGAAATAAATATACTTTATCATTGTTTTCTATATTGATTTATAACATATATAAATTATACTTTATCTTTACATATATGTATTTATAACTATAAGAGATATTTTTGGACTATCAATATTGAAGAAAGAGCTATTTTTTCACAAAAGAAATCTTAACTTTAACATTTTTAATGCTATGCTTTTCACCTGCCATAATTGTTTAGGAAATGTATTTAAATTCTGGGTTCAAGAGTATAAGATGAATTATCTTATTGTTTTAGGTCACCATCAAGGAAAAAATAAGAATCTTAGATAGTCACTTGAAAGTGAAAGTCGCTCAGTCATGTCTGACTCTTTGCTACCCCATGGGCTATACAGTCCATGGAATTCTCCAGGCCAGAATACTGGGATGGGTAGCCTTTCCCTTATCCAGGGGATCTTCCCAACCCAGGGATCAAACCCAGGTCTCCTGCATTTAGAGTAGATTCTTTACCAGCTGAGCCACAAGGGAAGCCCAAGAATATTGGAGTGGGTAGCCTATCCCTTCTCCAGCAGATCTTCCCGACCCAGGAATCGAACCCAGGTTTCCTGCATTACAGGCGGATTTTTTACGAACTGAGCTATGAGGGAAGCCCTCATAAGATATTCACTTAGTGGAATCTATTTAATTGTATTCTTAATTCAATAGCTATATCTTTATGTATCATCCTTAGAGTATAGATATTTTAATCTCGTGCAGTGAAATATATTTTGCTGTTTCAAGACGTGTTTTGTCTTTTACCAAGAGACTATAAAATGGACTTTGAAAGTGTTAGTCTTTCTGTCATGTCCAACTCTGCAATGCCATGGACTGTAACTCACAAGGCTCCTCTATCCATGGAATTCTCCAAGCAAGCATACTGGAGTGGGTAGTCATTTCTTTCTCCTGGGGATCTTCCCAACTCTGGGATCGAACTCAGATCCTCCCCCATTGCAACCAGATTTTTTGCCACCTGAGCCACCAGGGAAACTCTAAGATTCCTAGAGTGGGCAGCCATTTGCTTCTCTAGGGAATCTTCCCAATCCAGGGATTGAACCCAGGTCTCTCACACTGTGGGCAAATTCTTTATCATCTGAGTCACTAAGATACAACACAATATATGAAACATTAGTACATAATCTCATAATATATGTAATATTACATAGAAAATAGGACTATGAAATTTTGGAATTTTTCCCTATTTATCCAGCCATTTTGAAAAGACATTAAAAAGACAAGAAATTCAGACAGAACTAACCAAGACATAAACATTAATTTAACAGTAAAGTGATGAGATTGTCTATGAAGATTCTCAACAAGCAGTGGTGACAAAGACAGAGTTTCCTATCGTTATGCCTCTTGGAGTACTTGGAAGGGTAAATACAATGAGTTTCTTTAAAAAATAATGGAAACTGAGGACATGTAAGAAACATAACAGAACACCTTGTTTTAAACCTTTTCATTTAGCTTGGCAGCTATTTCTACAAATCCAGCAGACCTCACTATCTGAGAAAGCATTACTTCAGATAACCATAATTTTAAAAGACTAATGAAGTGCCTCTTGAGAAATCTGTATGCAGGTCAGGAAGCACCAATTAGAACTGGACATGGAACAACCCACTTGTTCCAAATAGGAAAAGGAGTACGTCAAGGCTGTATTTTGTCACCCTGCTTATTTAACTTATATGCAGAGTACATCATGAGGAACGCGGGGCTGGAAGAAACACAAGCTGGAATCAAGATTGCCAGGAGAAATATCAATAACCTCAGATATACAGATGACACCACCTTTATGTCAGAAAGCAAAGAGGAACTAAAAAGCCTCTTGATGAAAGTGAAAGTGGAGAGTGGAAAAGTTGGCTTAAAGCTCAACATTCAGAAAACGAAGATCATGGCATCTGGTCCCATCACTTCATGGGAAATAGATGGGGAAACGGTGGAAACAGTGTCAGACTTTATATTTTGGGGCTCCAAAATCACTGCAGATGGTGATTGCAGCTATGAAATTAAAAGACGCTTACTCCTTGGAAGAAAAGTTATGACCAACCTAGATAGCATATTCAAAAGCAGATATATTACTTTGCCAACAAATATTTGTCTAGTCAAGGCTATGGTTTTTCCAGTGGTCATGTATGGATGTGAGAGTTGGACTGTGAAGAAAGCTGAGCACCAAAGAATTGATGCTTTTGAACTGTGGTGTTGGAGAAGACTCTTGAGAGTCCCTTAGACTGCAAGGAGGTCTAACCAGTCCATTCTAAAGGAGATCAGTCCTGGGTGTTCATTGGAAGGACTGATGCTAAAGCTGAAACTCCAATACTTTGGCCACCTCATGAGAAGAGTTGACTCATTGGAAATGACCCTGATGCTGTGAGGTATTGGGGGCAGGAGGAGAAGGGGACGACAGAGGATGAGATGGCTGGATGGCGTCACTGATTCGATGGACATGAGTTTGAGTGAACTCTGGGAGTTGATGATGGACAAGGAGGCCTGCTGTGCTGCCATTCATGGGGTCACAAAGAGTCGGACATGACTGAGTGACTGAACTGAACTGATCTCTCTAAAAGTGAGTTTCATGCATTTGAAAATTCAATAGAAGTATCAAAGGTTATTTTGGTGAATGGAAGTTGGGATTAAGAAGGATTTCTGTGCTAGCACTTCATTCAGTTCAGTTCAGAAGCAGGTCAGGTGGTCTGGTATTCCCATCTTTAGAGGGATACATTTCCCTAAATAAAATGTTCAAAATGAGGATCATGATATGACTGGGAACTTAATCATTCAAGTGCTGAAAACCTTAGCTTGGCATCAGGGAGATGACTGAAATCAACTGCAGTTTAGAACAAATCCCAAAGGACATTTTATTTGCCAATAGATAAAAAAAAAATTTAACACAATAAAGGACAGAAATGGTAAAGACCTAACAGAAGCAGATGAGCTTAAGAAGTGGCAAGAATACACAGAAGAATTATACAAAAGGATCTTACTGACCTGTATAAACATGAAGGTGTGGTCATTCACCTAGAGCTAGATATCCTGGAGAGGGAAGTCAAGTGTGGCTTACGAAGAATTACTATGAACAAAGTTAGAGGAGGTGATAGAATTCCAGCTGAATTATTTCAAATCCTAAAAGATGATGCTATTAAAATATTGCATTCAATATGCCACTAAATTTGGGAAACTCAGCAGTGGCCACATGACTGGGAAAGACTGAGTGTTCATTCCAATTCCAAAGAAAGGAAATGCCAAAGAATGCTCAAACTATTGCACAATTGCACTCATTTCACATGCTAACAAGGTAATGCTCAAAATCCATCAAGCTAAGCTTTAGCAGTACATGAATAGAAAAATTCCAGATGTACAAGCTGAGTTTAGAAAAGGCAGAGGAATCAGAAATAAAATTGCCAACATCTGTTGTATCATAGAGAAAGCAAGGGAATTCCAGAAAAACAGCTATTTCTGCCTCTTTCACTATGCTGAAGGCTTTTACTGTGTGGATCATAGCAAACTGTAGAAAATTCTTAAAGAGATGGAAATACCACACCATCTTACCTGACTCCTGAGAAACCTGTATGCAGGTCAAGAAGCAACAGTTAGAACCACATATGGAAAAATGGACTGGTTCAAAACTGGGAAACAAGTACCTCAAAACTGCATACTGTAACCCTTATTATTTAACTTCTATGCAGAGTACATCATTCAAAATGCCATGCTGGATGACTCACAAGCAGAGATAAAGACTAAAATATCAACAGATGATACCACTCTAATGACACAAAGTGAAGAGGAACTGAAGAGCCTCTTATGACGGTGACAGAAGACAGTGAAAAAGCTGGCTTAAAACCAGCATTCAAAAATCCAAGATCTTGGCATCTGATTCCATCACTTCATTGCAAATAGATGGGGAGAAAGTGGAAACAATGGCAGATTTTATTTCCTTGGGCTCCAGAATCACTGTGGATGGTTGATTACAGCCATGAAATTAGCAGACACTTGTTCCTTGGAAGAAAATCCAGGAAAAACCTAGCAGGGTATTAAAAATCAGAGATGTCACTTTGCCAACAAATGTCCATATAGTCAAAACTATATTTTTTCCAGTTGTTTTGTATGGATGCAAGAGTTGGACCATAGAGAAGGCTGAGCACCAAAGAACTGATGCTTTCAAGTTGTGGTGCAGGCAAAGACTCTTGAGAGTCTCTTGGACAGCGAGGAGATCAAACCTGTCAATCCTAAAGAAAATCAACTCTGAATATTCATTGGAAGAACCTATGCTAAAGCTGAAGCTCCAATACTTTGGCCACCTGATGCGAAGAGCCAATTCATTGGAAAAGACTCTGATGCTGGGAAAGATTGAGATCAGGAGGAAGAGGTGACAGAGGACGAGATGGTTGGATGACATCACCAACTCAGTCAACATGAGTTTGAGCATACTCTGGGAGATAGTGATGGAGAGGGAAGCCTGATGTGCTACAGTCCATGGGGTCACAAAAAGTTGGAGATGATTTGCTGACTGGACCAAGAACCTCCAGATATACAAGCTGGATTTGGACAAGACAGAGGAACAAGAGGTTAAATTGTCATCATACATTGGATCATAGATAAAAGCAAGAAAATTCCAGAAAAACATCAATCTCACTTCTCAGCCTCTGTCCTATTCTGTTACTTCCTTTAATTATATCTAATACAGTCTGTTGTTATGTCAGTCCTTTAAAATAAAGACACAATACTCTGGATTTTTCTAATATATTAATCCTCATGTGATCTATATTAATACACAAGCTACACTAAACAATGTGCTAAATCAGTTACACACTCAAACTAATGTTGAACAAGATTGAAATTTCTGAGTATACTGTGGGTAGTTGCAAGAATCATAGCTACATGGGTAATTTTCTATATGAGTTAGAGGACCGAGAAGACTCGTGAGAGTCCCTTGGACTGCAAGGAGATCCAACCAGTACATTCTGAAGGAGATCAGCCCTGAGATTTCTTTGGAAGGAATGATGCTAAAGCTGAAACTCCAGTACTTTGGCCACCTCATGCGAAGAGTTGACTCATTGGAAAAGACTCTGATGCTGGGACGGATTGGGGGCAGGAGGAGAAGGGGACGACAGAGGATGAGATGCCTGGATGGCATCACTGACTCGATGGACATGAGTCTGGGTGAACTCCGGGAGTTGGTGATGGACAGGGAGGCCTGGTGTGCTGCGATTCATGGGGTTGCAAAGAGTTGGACACGACTGAGCCACTGAAATGAACTGAACTGAACTGAAGCATTTACTTCATGTGGCTAAATTGTCGGCAAGTTTTTAGTTTAAAACCCACCAGTATCTGTTCATAGATACTTATCCATAACTACTCACATCCATCTCTCATGATCTAGACCAATAATGAGAGAGACAGACAGGCTTTTGTATTTACGGGACTTATGATCAGTAAGATGTGGGAGACAAAAGATATGTAGATAGATATAATTTATCTACTAATATTTCTCATAAGAGCTACAAAAGAGAAACATAAGCATTACCAACTGAAGGTTCTAGAACTGGAGCACAGACCTTTAGATTTAAAGTCATGTGGATTTTACACTTCACTGTGTCGGTTCCTGAGGTGCCCTAAAATGTATTTTGATTTATAAACTGGCAGTGATTGTGTTATATGTGGAGTCCAATCTGTCATGTAATTTGAGTATTAAAATGACAAACTAAAATTTATGTGTCAAGATTTTGGAATTTTATCTTAAACTGCAAAAGATAAAAGCAGGCATGTATTGTTCTGAAGTGATCTAAATTCAGTTCAGTTCAGTCGCTCAGTTGTGTCCGACTCTGCGACCCCATGAATCACAGCACGCCAGGCCTCCCTGTCCATCACCAACTCCCGGAGTTCACTCAGACTCATGTCCATCGAGTCGGTGATGCCATCCAGGCATCTCATCCTCTGTCGTCCCCTTCTCCTCCTGCCCCCAATCCCTCCCAGCATCAGAGTCTTTTCTAATGAGTCAACTCTTCACATGAGGTGGCCAAAGTACTGGATTTTCAGCTTTAGCATCATTCTTTCCAAAGAAATCTCAGGGCTGATCTCCTTAACAATGGACTGGTTGGATCTCCTTGCAGTCCAAGGGATGCTCAAGAGTCTTCTCCAACACCACACTTCAAAAGCATCAATTCTTCGGCACTCAGCTTTCTTCACAGTCCAACTCTCATATCCATACATGACCACAGGAAAAACCATAGCCTTGACTATATGGACCTTTGTTGGCAAAGTAATGTGTCTGCTTTTGAATATGCTATCTAGGTTGGTCATAACTTTTCTTCCAAGGAGTAAGTGTCTTTTAATTTCATGGCTGCAGTCACCATCTGCAGTGATTTTGGAGCCCAAAAAAATAAAGTCTGACACTGTTTCCCCATCTATTTCCGATGAAGTTATGGGACCAGATGCCATGATCTTCGTTTTCTGAATGTTGAGTTTTAAGCCAACTTTTTCACTGTCCTATTTCACCTTCATCAAGAGGCTTTTTATTTCCTCTTCACTTTCTGCCAAAAGGGTGGTGTCATCTGCATATCTGAGGTTATTGATATTTCTCCTGGCAATCTTGATTCCAGCTTGTGCTTCTTCCAGCCCAGCGTTTCTCATGATGTACTCTGCGTATAAGTTAAATAATCAGGGTGACAATATACAGCCTTGACATACTCCTTTTCCTATTTGGAAGCAGTCTGTTGTTCTATGTCCAGTTCTAACTGTTGCTTCCTGACCTGCATACAGGTTTCTCAAGAGGCAGGTCAGATGGTCTGGTATTCCCATCTCTTTCAGAATTTTCCACAGTTTATTATGATCCACACAGTCAAAGGCTTTGGCATAGTCAATAAAGCAGAAACAGATGTTTTTCTGGAACTCTCTTGCTTTTTCAATGATCCAGCGGATGTCGGCAATTTGGTCTCTGGTTTCTCTGCCTTTTCTAAAACCGGCTTGAACAACTGGATGTTCACGGTTCACGTATTGCTGAAGCCTGACTTGGAGAATTTTGAGCATTACTTTACTAGCGTGTGATATGAGTGCAATTGTGCAGTAGTTTGAGCATTCTTTGGCATTGCCTTTCTTTGTGATTGGAATGAAAACTGATCTAATTTCATGATGCCTATTTAAGCAAAATACCTTGCTAATTTGGGGTAAGAAACTTCTTAAAATGTGTACACATTTTTTTAGGGGATTGTAAAGACCCTATTAGCATGATGTTTTATGACAATTTTATTCTCAAATTTTACAGTGTCATTAGTGACACCATAATTACTTCATGAGTCCAGATACTGACATCTAAAAGTTTACACATGATGAGTATATGCTGCTGCTAAGTCAGTTCATTCGTGTCCGACTCTGTGCGACCCCATAGATGGCAGCCCACCAGGCTCCCCCATCCCTGGGATTCTCCAGGCAAGAACACTGGAGTGGGTTGCCATTTCCTTCCTCATGATGAGTATATAAGCATTGTACCAAACCAGAGACGAAGTTAGGCATATCTGCCATTACCCTGAAAGCAAGGATGATGAGAAGGAAACATTAACTAACATCTATGTGTCTAGCATTGGCTAAATATTTTCATTCTTCATTAAATCTGGGTACCAATCCAGTGAAATGGTTTTATTATTCTTATATGAAAATAAGGTTTAATAGTAATGGTTTTGGAAGTTTTGGCCACAGCAATCAGAGCAGAAAAAGAAATAAAAGGAATCCAAATTGGAAAAGAAGAAGTAAAACTCTCACTATTTGCAGATGACATGATCCTCTACATAGAAAACCCTAAAGACTCCACCAGAAAATTACTAGAGCTAATCAATGATTATAGTAAAGTTGCAGGATATAAAATCAACACACAGAAATCCCTTGCATTCCTATACACTAATAATGAGAAAACAGAAAGAGAAATTAAGGAAACAATTCCATTCACCATTGCAACGGAAAGAATAAAATACTTAGGAATATATCTACCTAAAGAAACTAAAGACCTGTATGTAGAAAACTATAAAAACTGGTGAAAGAAATCAAAGAGGACACTAATAGATGGAGAAATATACCATGTTCATGGATTGGAAGAATCAATATAGTGAAAATGAGTATACTACCCAAAGCAATTTATAGATTCAATGCAATCTCTATTAAGCTACCAACAGTATTCTTCACAGAGCTAGAACAAATAATTTCACAATTTGTATGGAAATACAAAAAACCTCGAATAGCCAAAGTGATCTTGAGAAAGAAGAATGGAACTGGAGGAATCAACCTACCTGACTTCAGGCTCTACTACAAAGCCACAGTTATCAAGACAGTATGGTACTGGCACAAAGACAGAAATATAGATCAATGGAACAAAATTGAAACCCCAGAGATAAATCCACGCACATATGGACACCTTATCTTTGACAAAGGAGGCAAGAATATACAATGGATTAAAGACAATCTCTTTAACAAGTGGTGCTGGGAAAACTGGTCAACCACTTGTAAAAGAATGAAACTAGAACACTTTCTAACACCATACACAAAAATAAACTCAAAATGGATTAAAGATCTCAACGTAAGACCAGAAACTATAAAACTCCTAGAGGAGAACATAGGCAAAACACTCTCTGACATACATCACAGCAGGATCCTCTATGACCCACCTCCCAGAATATTGGAAATAAAAGCCAAAATAAACAAATGGGACCTAATTAACCTTAAAAGCTTCTGCACATCAAAGGAAACTATTAGCAAGGTGAAAAGACAGCCTTCAGAATGGGAGAAAATAATAGCAAATGAAGCAACTGACAAATAACTAATCTCAAAAATATACAAGCAACTCCTACAGCTCAACTCCAGAAAAATAAATGACCCAATCAAAAGATGGGCCAAAGAACTAAATAGACATTTCTCCAAAGAAGACATACAGATGGCTAACAAACACATGAAAGATGCTCAACATCACTCATTATCAGAGAAATGCAAATCAAAACCACTATGAGATACCATTTCACACCAGTCAGAATGGCTGCAATCCAAAAGTCTACAAATAATAAATGCTGGAGAGGGTGTGGAGAAAAGGGAACGCTCTTACACTGTTGGTGGGAATGCAAACTAGTACAGCCACTATGGAGAACAGTGTGGAGATTCCTTAAAAAACTGGAAATAGAACTGCCTTATGATCCAGCAATCCCACTGCTGGGCATACACACTGAGGAAACCAGAAGGGAAAGATACACGTGTAGCCCAATGTTCATCGCAGCACTGTTTATAATAGCCAGGACATGGAAGCAACCTAGATGTCCATCAGCAGATGAATGGATAAGAAAGCAGTGGTACATATACACAATGGAGTATTACTCAGCCATTAAAAAGAATACATTTGAATCAGTTCTAATGAGGTGGATGAAACTGGAGCCTATTATACAGAGTGAAGTAAGCCAGAAGGAAAAACGCCAATACAGTATACTAACGCATATATATGGAATTTAGAAAGATGCTAACAATAACCCTGTGTACGAGACAGCAAAAGAGACACTGATGTATAGAACAGTCTTATGGACTCTGTGGGAGAGGGAGAGGGTGGGAAGATTTGGGAGACTGGCATTGAAAGATGTAAAATATCATGTATGAAACGAGATGCCAGTCCAGGTTTGATGCACGAAACTGGATGCTTGGGGCTAGAGCACTGGGACGACCCAGAGGGATGGTATGGGGAGGGAGGAGGGATGTGGATTCAGGTTGGGGAACACATGTATACCTGTGGCAGATTCATTTTGATATTTGGCAAAACTAATACAATTATGTAAAGTTTAAAAATAAAATAAAATTTAAAAAAAAAGAAAATAAGGTTTAAAGAAGAAGCTGCAGTATAATGTCATTTTTCCTAGTTACACACAGATGCCAACACTAGCGACAGTATTCGATAGCTTTGGAGGGAACTCTATGGATGTCTGCCACCCCTAATTGCCCTCAAGGAGGACTTGATTTATGACATCTATGAATGAATGAATGAATGGATTTGTTTGCTCATGTATTAGGCTTCTTTCCAAATATGGTTTGAGATAGTATGTGACTTATTTAAATATTGTATGACTTTCCAAATGTGAAAGGTATGATTTCAACTTTGTGATGCTATTTTGTCTGGTAAATTTGACCTGTGGAAAAGTCAATAAATATTAATATGGAGCTATACTACTGAAATAGTCATTTTATTCAGTACATACCTAGTTATATGGTGCTACAGTGATATTCTGATGAGGCAATTTTTCTAGATGATGGGAATATGACAGACAAAAATCCTGTTGTGATCATGCTTACATTATAATTTTTAACTTACAAAGTAATGTATTTATACAGATTGACAAAATTAACATATAAAATAAATATAAATTTATGTAAAAAATAAAACCTTAATATCTAAATTCTTTTTATCACTCAATATATTTTTATATTTTTATTTTTATTCTTTCAGTGAGTGCTAAACATAATGTCTTGACTTTATGATGGTAAGAAGGTAATTAATTACTACAGAAGGTAATTGCAGATCTGTACAAAAAATGTTCTAAACTTGCAAACATAAGGAATTTTAATAAGACTATAATGGACCAAACTAATTAAGTCCTTAATATCAGGGGATATCTTGAATTAGTCATTTTTCTTAAATACATAATTATCAAGCAACTACTTACTCAGATCCACATAATTTTCTCATAATAATGGCAATCACATTATGTCAGGGAATACTAAACCTATTATTATCATTACACACAAATATTAAATAATTTGTTTTCAAGTACATAAAGATTTTCCTCCCTGATGTGATTTCCAAAATTCTTTTTGCTAGTGTCTTTGAAAGCAACTAATCTGATTTATTTTGTTAAGAGTGCAATTCACAAAATCTCCCAAGTATGATTTACCATGAGGGATTACTCTAAAATTATTTATATTGTTTTTGCAGCCATAAAAAGTTAGGCTTTTTGTTGTTGTTGTTGTTAAGTGACTCTTAACTGCCTGCTAAGGTATTTTTAAAAGAGACTAACAAAAACTACAGGTCAAACTCTCCATGTAATCACTGAAAAGATCACGTGCTTTTCTTTTTCCCTCTCCCCTTCCCTTATTTTTAACACCTGGAGTGATTACTGTGTTATGACAACATAGTGAGTCAACAATCTTTTAGGCAAATTCCTTATGCCAGATGTCACTGATTTAATGTAAATGTCTATGCATAATTCAGTTCTCGCAGATATGGTATTTAACAGAGCCATTAAAGATCCCAAGAAATGTTTGCTACCAGATTATTTACCACTCTTTTAGGAAACATGTTTTTCAAAGTAAACAGAATCAAATCCCTAAAGACATCAAATAGCAAATAATAATTTTAAAAAATCTTTGTAAAATTTCTTTATATAGGTAAGTCTTTATAATTTTTTAAAGATAATAGTGGGCACACATTCAACCTTCCTTATAAAAATCAACTCACAGTTCCTTCTATTCCTGCTTTCTGGAGGACTCTGTGGGAGAGGGAGAGGGTGGGATGATTTGGGAGAATGGCATTGAAATATGTATAATATCATATATGAAATGAGTCACCAGTCCAGGTTCGATGCATGATACTGGATGCTTGGGACTGGTACACTGGGATGACGCAGAGGGATGGTATGGGGAGGGAGGAGGGAGGCGGGTTCAGGATGGGGAGCACATGTATACCTGTGGTGGATTCATTTTGATATATGGCAAAACCAATACAATATTGTAAACTTAAAAATTAGAATTAAATTAAAAAAAAGAAAATAAAGTATACTTGGTGATAAGTTAAAAAAAGTAAAAGTTCAATCTGGGATTTAAAAATAATAATAATAAAAAAAATCAACTCACTTAACCAAAGGAACATAAAAACAGGGTTAAACTCAAGATAGAGTTAGTAATTTGTAGTCCTGTTTCCTCTACTTTGAAACCGTCTCATTTTTATAATCATGATATAAGAAATCTTGGAACTGTTTTCATGCTTTCAGACACCATAGGATCTGACTCAGATTTACCTCCAGCCTCCTGACAAAATTACTCTCTTTTAGTTTTTGAAACCTATTTTTTGTTTTTCTGCTTTAGGACATAAATTTTCTTCCATGCTTCTTTGCCTTGGAAACACTTCATTATCTTTCAGACCTCAAGTCTGAACCATTTCTTCCAGAACTTTCCTTGATGATTTAGGTTTTACACTACCCTACCAGTCCATTCTAAAGGAGATCAGCCTGGGTGTTCGTTGGAAGGAATGATGCTAAAGCTGAAACTCCAGTACTTTGGCCACCTCATGCAAAGAGTTGACTCATTGGTAAGGACTCTGATGCTGGGAGGCATTGGGGGCAGGAGGAAAAGGGGACGACAGAGGATGAGATGGCTGGATGGCATCACCGACTCGATGGACATGAGTCTGGGTGAACTCCGGGAGTTGGTGATGGACAGGGAAGCCTGGCCTGCTGTGATTCATGGGGTCGCAAAGAGCCAGGCATGACTGAGTGACTGAACTGAACTGAACTGAAAGATTTATTTCTTAGAACTTTTCTGTTTGTCATTTCTAATTACTTGATTGATTTTTGATTAATTGCTGTCTCTTTAAATTTGAAATTCTAAGGCTAGAAAACATTATAATTTTAATCCTTAATACCTAATGTGACAGCTTTAAATAATACTGCATACACACACATATTGAAGAATATGTCTTTTGTTTGGACTACAGGGTTAAGGTTTAAGTTTAACATAATGCATAGTTTATAGAACATTTTTATCAACGGATCTGCTAGTAATATTTACATCTCATTTCTTTATCTCATTTCATATTCACACTTAGATTCTACCTCCTTTTTCTGTCAAAATCAACCAGTGTAAGTGTCTTAACTAGACTGCTGCGGTATCATTGCTCAGTAATATGCACTATTTTCTGCTCCATTGACTTTAGGCTTGGCCATGTGACTTGCTTTGGTCGGAGGACTGTGAGCTACTGTGACATGTAACAAGAAGCTTTACGTGTGACCAGGAGCTTGGGTAAGCTCTCTTGTGGTCCTGGCCCTCACTGTGTGAAGAGCAGACATACTCAGTCATGGATCCCTGAAGAGGGAGGTATGTCGAATTGACAGGAGTCCAACCCAATCTTCGGTCCAAAGTCAAGGCCAGCCAGCCAATCCCTAAGTGTATCAAAACCCATGAATAAAATCCTAATTTTTTTTTTTTTTTTTTAAATTTTGAGCTCTGGGCCCCGCTGCGCCTCAGGCCCCCACCCGCCCACCGCTCACCCAGCGGGTCCTGCAGAGGCCGCTCCCTCAGCGAAGCCCGCCTGTGCTCCCACCCTCCTAAAATCCTAATTTTTAATGCTGAACTTGTGATATGTTAGTATTGTTAACCATGCACATTTTGATAGGAAAACCTAATTGATGCTACTGTGTGCATTTTTGTCTTCTATTTTTTTTTTTTTTTTTAACTGTATCACTTACAGAGCAGGAGACACAGGAGATGAAGGTTTGATTCCTGGGTTGTAAGGATCATCTGTTAGAGGAGGGAAGGACAACTCATTCCAGTATTCTTCAATATTCTTGCCTCAAAAATCCCACGAACAGAGGAGCCTGGCAGGCTACAGTTCATGGGATTGCAAAGAGTTGGACATGACTAATAGTATCAGCATCAGCATTATTTTCTTTTTCTATTTTCTTTGAGTATTAGGCTCTTACATTCCAATCTTGTTATAGGTTCATAAAATCCTGTCATGCTAGAAGTTCACAGGATAATCCCCACTTCTATGTACAAATCTAAAAACAATTGAAATCAGAATCTTGAAAAGATATTTCCACTATCATGTTCATTGCAGCATTATTCTCAATAGCCAAGAAAAGGAAATAACCTAACTGGCCCATCAGTGGATGAGTGGATAAAGGAAAAGTGGCACACACATGCAATGGAACATGAGGCAGCCTTAACAAAGAATAAAGTTCTGCAATTTGTGACAACATGGATGAACCCTTACAATATTCCTCTAAGATAAGTAAGCCAGTCAGAGAATGACCAGTATTCCATGATTCCACCTAGATGAGATATTCAAAATAGTTAAGCTGGGAAAAGCAAAGAACAGAATTATGGTTGCTTGGGGGAAGGGAGAAGTAAAGAGTTGCTGTTAAAAGTGTATAAAGTCACAGTAACATTATTTTTTTTCTCATTTTATAAATGTAAAAACTAGGGGACAGAGTGACTAAGCAAATTGTCCAGGGCCACAAGAATAGTCAGTAGCTTTAGAAGTTGAAACCAGCCAGAGGGTACTTCCTCCAGAATCCTTAATATTGAAGCCATGTAAATCTTTCTTGGACTATGTACATAAGTTTTCAGATTGAAAACAGCTATCATATATATATATATATCAGAAACAATCAATATAGCACAAGGAATATCTAAATATATACTAATGAAAACATTTAAGCTCTAGAATCGAGTCTCATAAACAGAAACAAACAAAAAACCTTAAAAATATTTAAAAATTTAAGATAGCCACACACTGCTAAAACGTTAGAAACCAGAAAATATTAGAAAAGACTACGTATGGTTTTTGTTGCTGTTCAGTCGCTCAGTTGTGTCCAACTCTTTGTGACTCCATGGACGGCAGCATGCCAGGCTTCCCTGCCTTTCAACAATTCCCAGAGCTTGCTTAAACTCATGTCCATTGAGTTGGTGATACAATCCAACCATCTTGTCCTCTGTCATCCCCTTCTCCTCTGCTTTCAATCTTTCCCAGCATCAGGGTCTTTTCCAATGAGTCAGTTTTTTGCATCAGGTGGCCAAAGTATTGGAGCTTCAGCTTCTGCATCAGTCCTTCCAATGAGTATTCAGGGTTGATTTCCTTTAGGTTTGACAGGTTTGATCTCCTTTCAGTTCAAGGGACTCTCAAGAGTATTCTCCAACACTACAGTTGTAAAGCATTGATTTTTTGGTGCAAAGCCTTCTTTATGGTCCAACTCTCACATTCATGGGGTCACAAAGAGTCAGACATGGCTGAGCACCTTTCACTCACTCCCTCACTCACATCCATACATGACTACACAAAAAAGCATAACTTTGACTATACAGAACTTTGTTGGCAAAGTAATGACTCTGGTTTTTAATATGCTGCCTAGGTTTATCATAGTTTTTAATCTAAGGAGCTAATGTCTTTTAATTTGGAGCCCAAAATTCTAATAATTTGTTAAGTTGTATCTTCTTTGTATAAGCAAAATAATTTTATATCTAGAAAAACTCACATGACATATCTTTCTAAAAAGCTAAAGATATATATGAGTAAACCAAGAGATGCAACAAAATGAACTTAAAAATGGGTAAGTCAGAATATAAAATTTTGGCATACATCATATATAGGCTTAAATACATAAATATGTATAAATATTTATAAGTATGTCCAATAACTATATCATAAACTCCATAGATTATTTCTATGGAGAGTGCACATAAATAATTCAAAGAAAAATATAAAAATAAACTATAAAAACTATAAGATCAGATCAGATCAGTCGCTCAGTCATGTCCGACTCTTTGCAACCCCATGAATCACAGCATGCCAGGCCTCCCTGTCCATCACCATCTCCCGGAGTTCACTGAGACTCACGTCCATCGAGTCAGTGATGCCATCCAACCACCTCATCCTCTGTCGTCCCCTTCTCCTCCTGCCCCCAATCCCTCCCAGCATCAGAGTCTTTTCCAATAAGTCAACTCTTCGCATGAGGTGGCCAAAGTACTGGAGTTACAGCTTTAGCATCATTCCTTCCAAAGAAATCCCAGGGCTGATCTCTTCAGAATGGACTGGTTGGATCTCCTTGCAGTCCAAGGGACTCTCAAGAGTCTTCTCCAACACAACACTTCAAAAGCATCAATTCTTCGGTGCTCAGCCTTCTTCACAGTCCAACTCTCACATCCATACATGACCACAGGAAAAACCATAGCCTTGACTAGACGAACCTTTGTTGGCAAAGTAATGTCTCTGCTTTTGAATATGCTATCTAGGTTGGTCATAACTTTCCTTCCAAGGAGTAAGTGTCTTTTAATTTCATGGCTGCAGTCACCATCTGCAGTGATTTTGGAGCCCAGAAAAATAAAGTCTGACACTGTTTCCACTGTTTCCCCATCTATTTCCGATGAAGTGATGGGACCGGATGCCATGGTCTTCGTTTTCTGAATGTTTAGCTTTAAGCCAACTTTTTCACTCTCCACTTTCACTTTCATCAAGAGGCTTTTGAGTTCCTCTTCACTTTCTGCCATAAGGGTGGTGTCATCTGTATATCTGTGGTTATTGATATTTCTCCTGGCAATCTTGATTCCAGCTTGTGTTTCTTCCAGTCCAGCATTTCTCATGATGTACTCTGCATAGAAGTTAAATAAACGGGGTGACAGTATACAGCCTTGATGTATTCCTTTTCCTATTTGGAACCAGTCTGTTGTTCCATGTCCAGTTCTAACTGTTGCTTCCTGACCTGCATACAAATTTCTCAAGAGGCAGATCAGGTGGTCTGGTATTCCCATCTCTTTCAGAATTTTCCACAGTTTATTGTGATCCACACAATCAAAGGCTTTGGCATAGTCAATAAAGTAGAAATAGATGTTTTTCTGGAACTCTCTTGCTTTTTCTATGATCCAGTGGATGTTGGCAATTTGATCTCTGGTTCCTCTGCCTTTTCTAAAACCAGCTTGAACATCAGGAATTTCACGGTTCACGTTTTGCTGAAGCCTGGCTTGGAGAATTTTGAGCATTACTTTACTAGCGTGTGAGATGAGTGCAATTGTGCGGTAGTTTGAGCATTCTTTGGCATTGCCTTTCTTTGGGATTGGAATGAAAACGGACCTTTTCCAGTCCTGTGGCCACTGCTGAGTTTTCCAAATTTGCTGGCATATTGAGTGCAGCACTTTCACAGCATCATCTTTCAGGATTTGGAATAGCTCAACTGGAATTCTATCACCTCCACTAGCTTTGTTCATAGTGATGCTTTTCAAGGCCCACTTGACTTCACATTCCAGGATGTCTGGCTCTAGGTCAGTGATCACACCATCGTGATTATCTGGGTTGTGAAGATCTTTTTTGTACAGTTCTTCTGTGTATTCTTGCCATCTCTTCTAATATCTTCTGCTTCTGTTAGGTCCATACCATTTGTGTCCTTTATCGAGCCCATCTTTGTATGAAATATTCCTTTGGTATCTCTGATTCTCTTGAAGAGATCTCTGTTGTTTTCCTCTATTTCTTTGCATTGATCACTGAAGAAGGCTTTATTATCTCTTCTTGCTATTCTTTGGAACTCTGCATTCAGATGTTTATATCTTTCCTTTTCTCCTTTGCTTTTCACTTCTCTTCTTTTCACAGCTATTTGTAAGGCCTCCCCAGACAGCCATTTTGCTTTTTTGCATTTCTTTTCCATGGGGGTGGTCTTGATCCCTGTCTCCTGTACAATGTCACAAACCTCATTCCATAGTTAATCAGGCACTCTATCTATCATATCTAGGCCCCTAAATCTATTTCTCACTTCCACTGTATAAAAACTATAAAAATATAAAGAATAAACTATAAAAATAAACTTTTGATAGTCTCAGAAACAAATGGAAAAAATTGATCTCTATATAAATGTCACATTCCAAAGTAACTCAGAATCATTAAAATTAAAATGTGAGCAAGTTGTAGGAGAGAGGCCAATTTACCATCAAGGTTACTCATGAGTTTCTAATCAGAAGAACTATTGTCTTTCACTTAGCTTGACTGCATTTTCTTTGCCTTGTCTGAAAAACAAAAACAAACAAAAAAACAAACAAAAAAAAACCTCTTTACCATTTCATTTCTTTTCTGCATTGAACATTTCTTCTTTTCATTGGCACCACATCACTGCAGATTTCTCTTTTACCCTCTTAATTTTTTTGTTTTTGTTTTTTTTCCCCCCTCTGACTCTTTCCACACTTCAGCTCCTAACCCATCCTCAAAAGGGTAGGAATAAAATCTGAGAATTTATTTCCAAGTTTCTCTTTCATGGGATTAAGCTTTGTCTCTTGAAACATGTTATTTACTTTCACAGCTTCCGCTTCTATTTAGGTGTCTCCTCTTCAGTAATTTTTTCCCTGAGCTCGTACTTCCTTGTTTTCTGTCTGTTCCATTCTGGCATCAGATCAAAGCAGCTGTAGCAACCCGATATCTGCCTCAGGACTCTTCATGGTATTGTTCACCTGTGCAAAGAATTCTTGGCCCTATCCTGCCTTCTACCTCCAGCCTCTTCTTAGCACTAGGTGCTGTGCTTTCTTTAGCTTGATGAACCTATAATTCTGGAAAAGTGCTGAGCCTCCTGCTGGCCCTGGCACTGTGGTTCTTGGGTGAGTAATAGTACCCACTGCACCACTACTGGTGGGGAGGACTCCTTCACTAGCCATGTCCTGACTTAGTCTTCTCAGCTTCCTTGCTCAGGAAAGGAAATCAGACAATGTCTATCTGTAGATGACTGGATTTAGATATCTTGAAATTATTTCAAATCACTTTAATCTGTCCTAGTTTATCGCATTATTTTTCACCTTAAATAGCTTTATTTTCTATCTGCCTCATTTACATTGACTAATATAATGAATATCTTTATCACTCTAGCTAAAAACTCTTGATTCATTTTCATTGTGCTTTTATTCTGTCTGTGATCATCAACCTCCTGCCCAATCACTATTAATTCTTTCATTTCAATGACTTTTAAGTATTTCTATTTTCTCAATTTCAATTGTCCACCTTGTTTTTTTAATAATGAAATGAAAGCAATAGTTGCTAATTTATCTCCTTGTTTTCATTTATTATCTTATCTAATGAATACTACATAACACAGGGAATAAATTGTTTTAATATGTAGCTTTGCTTTCTCATTACCCTGTTTGTAAGTCTTCTTAGTAAGCTTCCATTTTCTACATAATACAAAGAGTTTTGTGAAATCAAATGTGTTATATTTCCCAACTACAAATGAGTCTCTAAGATGGGCCTAACATGTTACTTTAAATAACTGATATTTATTGAATCAGATATAGTTCAAATCATGATACACAAATTCATGAAAAATATTTTTAACCTTAATTTTTGGATCCATTTCCTCTGCCTACTACCATCACTTAAATGAATCTCCTACATTTTTAAAAAGTTGAGTTCCAGTTCAGAGCAGGCTCAGACCATACCAGGTCACATTCACCTTCCTGTTTCTGGCATTTATTTTACATTCTGTTGTTAGGGGAAGCACACTGACTGAAACCACCCATCCTGGCCAGACACCATAGTAACAGATCATTTGTATGAGCTGTTTTATGACAGGCGGTCCTGGTAAGGAACATGGAACTAATAAGCCACCACCAAGTGGAAGAGTTCAGGAAAGGTCAAAAGGAGACACCACATGTCCTACCACCTCCCAGAATCCTCACTGGCATCCATCTAGGGTGAACAAGGTATGCATCTCCTGGAAGGACTCAGAGTCAGGATGATTGGTTAAAGACAACCCGGAAACTAACCCCATCACCATAAAACCAGGGACTGCGAGCCACATGGCAGAGCTGTTCTCCTGGGTTCCCTTACCCTACAGCTCTCCATCTCGGGTGCCCTTCCCCAACAAATCTCTTGCTTTGTCAGCACATGTGTCTCCTCAGACAATTCATTTCTGAGTGTTAGACAAGAGCCCAGTTTTGGGCCCTGGAAGGGGTCCCCCTTCCTGCAACACTATAATGGCTCTTGTCATATTCTTATTTGTTAAGTCCACCATAAATGTTTTCTCATTGATCAGATGATTCGACAGTACTATGAAGTATCTATGTCGTGCCAGGTGCATGTTTGACTGCAGGTCTACTGCTTACATATTAAAGGATACGGAGGAATTGTAAAGTAGGTAATGAAGGGAAATTAAAAGCAGAATGGCTTTAAGGGTATTAAAGTCAAGAATCCAGATGATAAGAAGTCAAGATACTCTTTCAGAGCATCACTCCTCATTTCCTTTGGCAAGTACCTCAAAGTAAACACATTATTTAAGTTATAAGGGAGACCTATGTGAGCCCCAGAGAACTTGTTGTGTGTGTGTGTACGTGTGCACATGTGCACAGGCACTTAGTGATTTCCAACTCTGTGAACCCATAGACTGTAGCCTGCCAGACTTCTCTGTCCATGGAATTTTCCAAGCAAGAATACTGGAATGGGTTGCCATTTCCTACTCCAGGAGATCATGAGAGCTTGATATGCTGCTGCTAAGTCGCTTCAGTCGTGTCCAACTCTGTGCGACCCCATAGATGGAAGCCCACCAGGCTCCCCAGTCCCTGGGATTCTCCAGGCAAGAACACTGGAGTGGGTTGCCATTTCCTTCTCCAATGCATGAAAGTGAAAAGTGAAAGTGAAGTTGCTCAGTCGAGTCCGACTCTCAGTGACCCCATGGACTGCAGCCTACCAGGCTCCTCCATCCATGGGATTTTTCCAGGCAAAAGTACTGGAGTGGGGTGCTATTGCCTTCTCCGGAGAGCTTGATATAGTTCTCTCAATTTCCTTGGGAACCTCCTTCGTTGCAGTGTATTGGGATCCTAACCCCCTGAGGTTTATTCTCACCAAAAAAAAAAAAAAAGATGACACTTCTGTACAGGCTAAAAAACCCGTAATTTTATAGATATTACTACTTATAACAAAAGAAAAATGTCCTATTTGCCCTGGTATGCGTGGCAGTTTCTTTTTTTTATTTTATTTTATTTTTAAACTTTACAAATTGTATTAGTTTTGCCAAATATCAAAATGAATCCACCACAGGTATACATGTGTTCCCCATCCTGAACCCTCCTCCCTCCTCCCTCCCCATACCATCCCTCTGGGTCATCCTAGTTGCAATCAAAGCAGTTAAATCTAATATTGACCTCAAGTAAAGTTAAGAATATAATTGTTCTTGAAACTAAAAGGCACAAGGCAGAAGAAAATGACAGAGCCTTAACACACTTAGATAAGTCTTTTCTAGACATTAATGGATATGCAGATGATACCACTCTATTGAGAAATCAAAGAGGAACTAAAGAGCCTTTTGATGAGGGTGAAAGAGGAAAATGAAAATGCTGGATTAAAACACAACATTAAAAAAATAAGATCATGGCAACCCATCCCATCACTTCATGACAAATAGATGGGGGAAAAAAATGGAAACAGTGGCAGATTTTATTTTCTTGGGCTCCAAAATCACCGTGGATGGTGACTACAGCCACAAAACTAAAAGATGCTTGCTCCTTGGAAGAAAAGATATGACAGTATTAAACCTAGACAGTATTAAAAAACAGAGACATCATCTTGCTATGTAGTCTATGTAGTCAAACGGAGAAGGCAATGACACCCCACTCCAGTACTCTTGCCTGGAAAATCCCATGGATGGAGGAGCCTGGTAGGCTGCAGTCCATGGGGTCGCTAGAGTCGGATACGACTGAGCGACTTCACTTTGACTTTTCACTTTCATGCATTGGAGAAGGAAATGGCAACCCACTCCAGTGTTCTTGCCTGGAGAATCCCAGGGACGGGGAAGCCTGGTGGGCTGCCGTCTATGGGGTCTCATAGATTCAGACACGACTGAAGTGACTTAGCAGCAGCAGCATGTAGTCAAAGCTATGGTTTTTCCTGTAGTCTTGTACTGATGTGAGAGTTGGACCATAAAGAAGACTGAGTGCTGAAGAATTGATGCTTTTGAACTGTGGTGCTGGAGAAGACTCTTGAGAGTCCCTTGGATTGCAAAGAGATCAAATCAATCAATCCTAAAGGAAATCAACCCTGAATATGCATTGGAAGGACTGATGCTGAAGCTCTGATAGTTTGGTCACCTGATGCAAAGAGCTGACTCATTGAAAAAGACTCTGATGCTGGAAAATACTGAGGGCAGGAGGAGAAGGGGGCAACAGAGGACGAGGTGGTGGGATGACATTGACTCAATGGACAGGAGTTTGAGTAAGTGCCAAGAGACAGTGAAGGACAGGGAAGCCTTGCGTGCTGCAGTCTTTGGGGTCACAAAGCATCAGACAAAACAGTGACTGAAGAACAACAGCAAGACTTTAATCATGTATAAACTGTCTCATAAACCTTTGCCTTTGTATTCATTTACAGCTTAAAATCTAATTATAACCCATTGTCATTCTAAAGATCAAGTCCCAACTGTTTCATTGTATGAGTTTTTTTTTTTCCAATTAAGTATGTGAGACCAAAGGGACTCAGGCTAGGCTACCTCCTCTCAATTTTCACAAGCTGACATGCATTGTGAAAATAGTTCTTGATTATTTCCCTTACAGCTTTGCTGTGAAGGAAAAAATCCCACTGAGCTGTGTACATTCCCCTAACATGCTTCAGGGTCAGCAAATGTGGTTAGTAAGCACTGTTCTTTAAAACCAGAGTTTCCACTACATTGCTAGCAATAACCTAAATCAATAGAGCAAAACAACACAAACCAGTATGTGGTGAGTGATGACAAACAGATCTGTAGAGATATAAATGGAAAATGATACAGAATAGCCATATCATCTGGTGATAAAAATACAATCTTATAACACTCCTAGCCTTGAATAGTTTTAACTATTGCACACAAAGCCAGCAAGCAGCAAATCATGGATAAAGACAGTTGCTGTTTTCATTTTACTGTTTGCTCTCTGCTAATAGATTGCAACAGAATGATTATGTGGAGGGTTAAGCATTTGGAGAAGATCATCATAATTACCTGGCATTATTTGGTGACATGATGACATTCTAAGTCACACATCATAGAAAAGAAAAACTGACCTGACCATCTTTTTTACTCTCTAGAGATCAACAAAAGTGTCCTCAAATGATTGAAAAGGATGTTAAAGCCACCCGTGAAATCACTTTAAAAATAATTTCTCAGGTAACTTGTCTGAACTCTGAATGGATAATATAGCCCTCAAAATCTCAGCAGAAAGGAAAAATTTGCCTCACAGATGCAATTATTACCCCTTTATAAAAATACCTTCTGAAAAAAGAAAAGTGAAGTGAGAACATTCACTGATTAAAGCCGGTTGCTATTGAAAACTACAAGATTGCTTTTCATGAAGCATATTAACTTTATAAATTGATATCAAAACCTAAAAAAGAAGTCTTCAATATATAAATATTTTTCGCATGACTATATGCAAATAAGAAAGTTTGTCAAAATTGTTACTATTAAACATGATCCAAATACTGATTTACTTTAAACAAGAATGTTATAAATTCCTCAGATGTATTAAAAGGAAAGAATTGACACAACAATGAGAAGATTAGCACTTCTTGGAAATGAACAAAATGTATTTATTCATATTTTTCTGTTTCCAGTTGATAATGAAGGACACTGTACTGTGAGACATTTACCCTGCCCACAAAGAGAGCTCTTGTATCATCTGGTTTGGCCCACAGCTTCGGAAAGGATAAAAATATGTAAATGGAAACTACACTTGGAATTTTGTCTTGTGACAGTTCAGAATGAGAAGTCTCTGGTGAGCAGAAAGAAAAGGTTAGCAATTTTTAATATCCAAAATGATCAGTCATTCACCATACACGTCTCTGGTGAACTACATAATGTCAATGCTGTCACAAAAGCAAGACAGAAAATAAAAGTCCTAACAATTTTAATTCAAGGGAAAAAAAAATCCTAGAAAACTTTTTTTCCTCTCTAGATCACTTTAGGCTTGCACAATATGCATTTTATAATTCTTAATTTATATTCAACAGCAATGCTCTCTCTGGCTTTAAGATCTTACCCATTTCTCCATCTGATACTTCAAAAGATTTTACAGTTGCTATTTTCTAGTTTAAAATGGGTGATTCTCATTTCATTCACAAGAAACATGATGCCTTGCCAACCTCTAGAGAGGCAAATTATCATTGCAGAATTGTAACAATACCTACTTATATGAGAGGGCAGAAGTAGCACTAAGCATTATATTTGCCTTTCTTCACTTAATTCTCACAGACCTCAAATGGCCATACTTGGGCCTGGAGACAAGAAGAAATTCGTCCAAGTTCACAAATAACTAAATTTCTGAAGATCTGGCACATTTTGTCAATTCTGAAGAGCATAGAAATCACTGATTATTTATTCAACAAATGTTTCTACTAAGTACCAAACATGGTTAACTGTGGGAAAAAAACAAATTGGATTAAGTTTTGATTCTTGCCCTCAAGGACCTTACCTTCTTATTTGGAAGAGAGATCATTAAATAAACATAGTGTTACCTATAGCTACTCACAGCCCTAAGGAGTGAAACTGACTTAAGAGCCCAGACAGATATGAAACTGAAACTATCTTCTTTTAGTGAATAAATATTTATAACACTAACAGAATAAAAATGCTTGGCAAGTCCATCTGAAAAATACTTATTCTGTATTTATGGCACTGATTTAAAACAATAAAAGTGAAAATCAATCATAGCACTTTGAAAGGTGTATAATTTATATTGATATTTTCTAAAAAATTTCATGGAATTAGCTTTTATTTCAGATTGTTGTAGGTACAGCCAAATTGTAACTATGCTAATTTAAGGGACACCATTTGTAGCAATGATGGAAAATTCAGTGCTGAATACTAGTTATGCCAATAGCTGAAAGTGTTTCAAGGATCAAAACTCAATCTCATAAAATAATATATTTGCTAACTGAAAGACACATGCTCAGTATTCCAGTTGGACAACTGGCATCCATCTTTCATCTACTGAAAAGACAGCATTAGATATTAAAAATTAAAAAAAAATATTATTGGGAATACAAGCCTAAGAGTTTCTTTAATATGGCAGTTGAGTCGGTAAATTTCCATAAACAGGTTTTAGGAAGTGAAAAGAACTTCTCTCTATGCAAATACTTTATATAAGTAATATGACTTATTTAGAAAACAGACAACAGAACAAGACAGCTTCTTTCACATCTGCACAGTGACTGAAAGTCACTGCAAGGTCACAAGTGACAGAAGTGAAGCAGGGATTTTGCCACCCACGATAAGACTGTCCCACATAGATGAGCAGCAGGCCTACTTTTAGAATATCATCATTAATGTCAGGAAACAACACTATCTTAAATTCTGTGCTAATGAAAATTTCTTAGAAATATGAGTATTTTAAGATGCTGTATTTGCTTAGGAGAGGGTTCAGGGCACTTTGCCCAAAATATGTCACTTGGGCATGTTGATTATTTTGAATTAAAGTTACTTAAGAGACAGTCAGTGTAAGAAGGACACTTCTACTCTTTTGTCTCCCTGAAAGAAGGACATAAATCTCCCGTGTGAAAGGTATCCTCTCTATACCAAGAGGATGAGAAAACCTTACTGCCAAATACAGGGAATTCAAGGATGACAAGGTCATGTAAGCAAATCTCATTACTTCTTTACTAAATGACTACACCAAGCCCAAACCCTTCATCTTGTCAGCTCTCCACAGATGTATTAGTACTTGGTCTAAAAAATAAAAGCTGTCTGCTCTAGTCACTTTTTCAAGCATTATATTATGAGCTCCTGTATGTACAAATTTAAATTTGTTTTCCTCTTGCTAATCTGTCATATGCCAATTTAATTATTAGATCAGCCAGAAATCTTGGAGGGGAAGAAAAGAAAATACTTCCTCCCCTACATTTACAGAGCGCTTTATAGTTTCTCTGTGCAGTTCTGTTCTCCCTGTGAGACTGTCAGTTTCTGGACAGCAAAACCTGGTTAGCACAGTGGTCACTACGGAGCTGGTGCTCAAAACACATATCTTGAATTGAATTGAACTGTATTCCTAATTTTAAAATATTTTGTACCTCTGAGAGTTTACTTAAACAGGCAAACCACAATTTCACATTCACCATCTCTATTGGTGTGTTCAAGGCTCTGAAGTTTTGCCTATCATATTTCCCAAGATTCAATAAATCAATTTCAAGGACATTTTAGTACATTTGAGAAAAGGAACTTCTGAGTGAAAGGTCATTGCTTTCATGTTAACATTATTATTTCTTAAGACCTCACAGTTACAAAAGACTATATGGCTTGTCATAACTGAAGCTGAAAAATGTTATGACTGCCATTCATATTTTATTAAATAAATAGCATTACATAAATAGTGCTTATATTAGCCATACAAAACAGAAATTTTAAGTCACTTATAAAATTGAGGTCTTTTTCTATTTTCTTACTTTTCTAAAATGGTTTTATTTAATAGTTTTAACATTTTTCTAGAATTTATCAGCTACTAACTTATAATACAAGTTCACCCAAGATAAAAAATTCAAATCTTCATTATCCAACTATTATGAGAATAAATAATACGTAAAATACTCTCAAGTTATTTCTAGAAAGCGTTTTTATACAAGTACTATTAGTTTTATGTGACCCCATGGACTGTAGCCTACCAAGCTTCTCAGTCCATGGAATTTTCCAGGCAAGAGTATTGGAATGGATATGCTATCTTCAATACATTAAGAAATGATATTAAGGAAAATTTACCTTACTTCTGCTATAATTTAATTAGAAATCCTCTATCTTGAAAGGCAATTTAGGACATCTAAGAGAATCTATGAAATATGTTCTAAAAGCAAGACAATTTTAGCTTACCAAAATTAGTACAATGTAATATTGTTATATGCTGTTACATATGTTATATATAACATATGTATATATATGTTGGGGTAGGATCACACTCCTTAATATTGTATATATTATATATATAACATATATATGTTACATTAATGAAATGTAAATAAGATGGAAGACACTTAAGGATAAAACTTATCTAGGCTAAACTAAACCTATGATGTTCCAAATAAAGAAACTGAGTTATACGTATTGCAAATGTAGATAATTCTTTATATATTACATATTTATCATTAGTATTAGACAAACTGAGAAATACTAGATATTGAATCACAGTAAAACAAAAACCATATCCTTAATTATCTAAGTTCAATAATAATCACTTGAAATATGGTCTGTACCTGTGTGTGCAACAGGTAAGAGTGCATCAAATGTGAGAGAGTAGATAGAGTGGAACACACAGACTCATTGTGCTGTCTTGGGAACTGGGTCATTTATAAGTGTTAAAATTTTCTCCCTTAAGTTCTGAGTATTAATCAATGTCTTCAACTTACAGGGGGGTCTGCATCTTCGGCGTAAACAGTTGTTATAGGTGTACCCTTGACAGCATCTGGAGCCACCATTCCTTTGTAGATTCGTTTACTAAATACTGGAGGGTAATCGTTCATATCCTGTAAGACACAATGAAGAGTTCAGTGCTCTGTTTAAACCAGGTTGCCTCTTCCTATCACACAATCCATTTGCCACTGTCAGCCTTCCATCCTCTCAATTCCATTACCCTCACTTCCGAATGGCACCCCAGAGGAAACTACTAGAGTCCCTATACAATATTAAGGAGTATGATGCCTACCCCATTCTATCGGAGCCCCCTCCACGCAAGTAAACAGCCTGTCTCACAAACCATGTGCCTCCAGAAAAAGCTTTCAGATATTGTAATGATGGTTGAAATTTTCTCTAAAGATGCTTCTAATGGTATGATGTAGTTTTGAACTTTGAAGAGTAGGAACACATTTCATAAAAAATACCCTTCTATGAGACAGGTGTAGAAGATGGCATATATATATATATATATATATATATATATATATATAATATGTATGTGTATATATATATTGTTTTGTTGTTGCTTTTAAAGAAAGCTCTTTAATGTTTCCATTGCAATTGCAAATTCTTTAATATTTAGCATAATAGGATGATTAGAGCATTTCAAATGCAAATTGTGAGATATCCTTTGATGCCATTTTACATTTTTACAAACATAAAATGATTAAAAGATGTTTTCCCTCTAGCACACTACAGTAATGACACGTAGGTGCTGGGAGCAGGAGCTCCGCCCGTGGCAAGTCATAAGGAAGGAGGCTCGGCATACGCAAAGGTGGGATCGAGCCTCAGGAGTCCCCCTGGAAATTCTCAAGCATCTACCCCCAAAACCAGAGTCTGCCTACTTTCTGCTTTGTGCTCTCACCTACACCTCTGACTTTATGGGGGGCTGTCCCCCACTACCTCTCTCTGAAAAAAGAGTTAACTTACAGCTCCTGTTAATAAAGTTCCTGGGTGTGATAGTGTTTCAACCTACAAACTCCTTTGGAAGTCCTCTAGCCTGCTTGAATAGGTTTTTCCGGCCACATGTGATTGCCCAGAGCCTCCCAACTGTGAGAGGCATGAGATGTTCTAAACAGTCTAAATACAGATTCCTTTGAGCAGTTAAAAGATTGATTAGAAATTGTATTGGTGAAGGGTTTTTCACTTGTTGGGCCAATGTTTGCTGCTAAGTCTCCATGTCCCTTACCTGCTGTGTCCCTGGCAGTGTATTGATTAATATGATTGGTGTAAGTAGTAGCTTTAATGTTTGTAACCTTGGACCCTTGAGTTAATTCTTTTTCTTGTTAGAGCCCACCAGACCTTTGCCCTATAGGAATGCAACTTTATCTAATGCTTTTGGAGGGTGGCGCCTGACTTTAGAATAATCACCTTTAGAGAAAAATAAGTTTCTTAAAATGTTAACAGGCCTCCAGGCCAGAAGATGATGCAAATCACCTAAACTTTTGCATATGATAAGTTTGCAGGAAGAAAGCCTGGCTTACTGCATGACTCTACCCTTTCCCCCATTATCCTCTATGCATAACTTAAGGTATAAAAACTACTTTGGAAAATAAAGTGCAGGCCTTGTTCACCGAAACTTGGTCTCCCCATGTCGTTCTTTCTCTCACCTTCTGGCTGAATTATTCAGCCTCTTTTCTCCACTGAATTTCCTCACTGAGCTATCCTTATTTCAGATGCTTTTCTCCACTGAATTTCCTCACTGAGCTATCCTTATTTAACCACTCTTTATATCCTTAATTAACGTTTAATTAAGCAATTGTTTCCTGATCCGCGCTGACGCCGTCTCCCCTTCGAAACCCCTGGATCCAACGGGGCTGGACCCTGGCAAGTGGCGCCTGAACAGGCTTTTCGAAGGTAGGTCCCTCAGAGCAATTAGGGTCATCAGCCCTATTGCCCCCCCCCCCACCTCGGAACAATTGGGGTCATCAGCCCTATTGTTCCGCCTGTGTTGAGTTTTCCGGACGGCTAGGACCCCACTCAGGGTGTCCCTGTGCACCAAAAAAAAAAAAAAAGGCGGAGCTCCTGCTCCCAGCACATAGGATTAGATGTTCTTAGTCAGAAATCATGTTAATTTATTTAAATATTTTTTCAAAGTGATTTATATGTATCTTTTTAGTTTTCACAATTCAGTGATATGAGTTATTCATGTTTATTCATTAGATGATATTTATGATGTTCCTTCCATTTTTATGACCCAATGCTAGGCACTGGAGATACTGAAGTGACTCAAAAAAAAAAAAATATGTTCTTGGATTTGTCACTTAACTACCATTTGGCAGGTAAAGTTACTGATTCTGAAGATAGCATAGTGACATCTGCTAAACTTATCTACTGGTTTGGCAAAGCCACAAATTAATCTGGTCTCTTGAGAGCCAGGTGATTTTTTTTTTCTCAAAAATTTAAGGTTTTATGGAGAATTGCAAATCCTTTTTTCTTAAAAATAATGATTATTAACCTGGAGGATTTATCCTTCTCAGATTTACTTTAAAAAAAAATATTATACCCTGCATTTTTTGGATACTCTGACTCAAACATGATTGAGCTCAAAACTAAATTTGTTAGTTATTTTATTCCCCAGGCCAACCTTTTCTCACTTGATTATGCTACACAGTCTTTGGCATTTGTTCTGACACAAAATTTTTTTTGCACCATGTAAACTGGAAATATACAAATTAGCTGATTATGAACACCCTTTTTTTGCAAAGAGGTCAGGACAATTGGATCATAAACAACTGCAATCAGATTGAGCTTGCTTTTCACAGTAGAGCTAACATCTGAGTTGTATATCTGAAAAACCCTGCAGACTCTCATAAAAGTTGGAGTTGTTGAACTGTAAGCAAAACTGAGAAATTTTCAAAAAGTACGTCATTTCCGTTTTGACATGCAATATTCACAACCTCTACAATGAAGACGTCCTTTATATATGATGAGCTTTAGAATCTAAACAAGTAAATAAACCTGGGAAGCACATGTTCTCTATAATAAGGACAGTGGAAGATATTGCTCTTCAGGTTCCGGGGACGGGGTAAATATATAAAATTTTTGCAGGCACATATCCTCCTGCTCTTTTCAAGAGTGCTAACTATTTTAATGAGTGAATCCTATAACCAAAGGGATGGAACTCCTCTTGTGCCCCCTAAATCATAGTTTCTGAAGGTTAGAAAACGAATCCAACTTTGTGATTTTTCTGTACATGACTTTACCAAATCACATAAAGTCAGTACATTCCTATGAATTTTCTTCTCTATTCTCCAAGGGGATATTAAAAATCTTAATGTTACAGGCATGTTTTGGATTAATTTGACTATTACAGGGGAAAAAATATGGTTTTTCTTAATTATGTCAATACAGCTGCTAACAGTGCTGAGTACAGTAACATCTTTTTCTTTGTTGTTGTCTTGAAAAATAGTCACCAGGTCACTCACCTCCTAACTGAACACACAGTGGACATTTTTATAATCTGGCTTCATAAACTGATTATACAGAAACCTAAGTTTGTGAATTGGTATCCCTCACTTAGCCTGCTTGCCACTGACAGAATGGAGAATAAAATCAATGCTGTCACTGTATCTGTATATCTTTTTTCTGGCACACTGTACATATTTTGAGGTTACAATCCTTCACCATGGCTAAACTGGGTAGCCAGTACACACAATTCTTGCATAGTGCATTATTTCAGATGAGAGAATTTATTGAAATGCACAATGCCAAATAGCATAATCAATAGTTTATTATATTTATGCTTCAGGGATGCTTGAAGAAAAATGTATATAAATCTGCCTCTGTACAAATGCTCTGCTGATGCTGCTGCTGTCTCTTCAGTCGTGTCTGACTCTGTGTGACCCCATAGACTGCAGCCCACCAGGCTCCCCCGTCCCTGGGATTCTCCAGGCAAGAACACTGGAGTGGGTTGCCATTTCCTTCTCCAATGCATGAAAGTGAAAAGTGAAAGTGAAGTCTCTCAGTCGTGTCTGACAAATGCTCTACTATGCAGCAAATTAAGGATAAGCTCCGCTCTTCAAAAGCAAGCTCTTTTCTGTTGTCAATCTTCCACTAGAGGGCATGATTGACAAAAAGAAAATTTCCTTTTCTGTCCTCCTTAGCAATTTTATCAAGACCTATAACAGTTTGCTGTCTGTGATTATAATTTTTGTTGTTCTGAACAAAAAAAATTCTTTTCATGTTTTTAAAGAATATTCTGAATGTTACCATGGTTCTCAGCTGGAACGAAGCCTTGATCTTCTTAGAAAAAAAAAATAGTCGTATGAGTTAGCATAATTAGCTCCCATGTATCAAGCAACTGAAACTGCACCTGAATGTACAGCTATCTAAGAGGAAGAAAATATGTTTATTTATTTTCTAAATTCAAGTTAAAATAATCACAGAAGCCATTTCTGCTTTGGCAGACCACAGAGTAGATTTTAAGCAACCTTTTCTAATGAGTATAACAGGAACATAGGAAATTGCTGGTGAACTTACAAATTAATGGCAGGTTCTCTTTTTAAAGACAAGAGAGATGATATAATTTTTGATGTCTGGAATCATGGGTTAAAAATTATTCTAGATAAGAGGCTTTGCCTTGATAGAAGAGTACTAACCAGTGATACTTCCATCATCTTTGTTAAATGATGATAATACAGAGAATGCCAGTCCTCATCTCAAACTCTTATGCACACTCTGTAACGAGATCAGGTGGTGAGGTGGTGTGTGCTAGTGGGTGGAATGGCTTCTGTTACTCCTCCCTTACTGTCTAGCATTAGCACTAGAACCGTCGGCTACCTTGCCTCTGAAATCCTTTAAGGCCTATGAACCTGATGCCTCCTCTTCCTTGGCAGAGGACACAGTTGATTTTTTTCCTTTGTCTGTTGCTAGTTATGTTTCCCAGTACCAGACACACTCTGTTGTTCCTGTTGCTGTTTCTTACATTATATGCCTTCTGCATTTTCTGCCCCCTTGGTTTCTTTGTTTGTTTTTTTTTTCTGACTCCTCTCCCTTCTCTTTTGATTCTGTCACATAAGGTCAAAAAGACCCCATCTCCAATCAAACACATCTTTCCTTTTCTATTTTGCATGGAGTTCTCTTAAACACAAATCACAAACTTATCTCAACAATTTTTGGCAAGGTTGGGAGGGTGGGGATAAAAACCTGTACTGGAAGTTTCTTTGTTAGCTGCCTAAAATTGTTTTGCTTTTCTTTTGTTTTTAAGTTTGAAGCTTTTCTAGAATCTTGGGTGATAGTATTATTCCCAATATAAGGTAATCAATGCTACACTTGCCACAAGAAGCAAAGTGTACACTATAGTTCTCAGTATCACAAATATTGATGGAGCTCCCCTGTATGGCAACCCACTCCAGTACTCTTGCCTGGAAAATTCTATGGATGGAGGAGCCTGGTAGGCTACAGTCCATGGGACTGCAAAGAGTCCGACACGACTGAGAGACTTCACTTTCACTTTCCCCTGTATTAGGTAGTACATTAGATGCTGGAGATATGGTTACCACCAAGAAAGATAAAGTGCCTGCTGGTACTGAGCTTACAATTTAGTATGGAAAGCAAATAAATAAATATTATCAAGTGTGATGAATGCTATGAAGGAGGAAGTATAAGGATGTGATGGGAAAACATATGAAGGAGTTTAAGTTTCACATAGGATGTATCCCTGTTATCTGAGCAACTGCCTTATTACTTATGCATGTTGGCTGGTAAAACAGTTTTTCAAGATTAATGGTTAAATTAGAAGAGACTAACACTGTGCAGTGTTGATAAGCCACTAATTTAATATAAAATTCTACTCCCATCTAATTTCTCTGAGCTGGAATGATAATGTAGGGGGAGGCAGTTGATAAGTTTCTTGAATTTTTTCCAAGTCATGATGCTGTGGTCAATTGGGAGTTGTTCAGTCGCTGAGTTGTGTCCGACTCTTTGTGACCCCATGAACTACAGCATGCCAGGCTTCCCTGTGTTTCACTATCTCCCAGAGTTAGTTCAAACTCATATCCACTGAGTCAATGCCATCCAACCATCTCATCCTCTGTTGTCCCCTTCTCCTCCTGCCCTCAATCTTTCCCAGCATCAGGGTCTTTTCCATCCAGGGTCTCTGCATATAGTGGCCAAAGTATAAGCATGTATATTCAGTATTCTTGCCTTGAGAACCTCATGAAGAGTATGAAAAGGCAAAAAGATATAACACTAAAAGATGAACTTCCTAGGTCTGTAGGTGTCCCATATGCCACTGGGGAGGACTGAAGAAGTAGCTTCAGAAGGCATGAAGAGGCTGAGCCAAAGCAGAAACGACACCCAGGTGTGGATGTGTTTGGTGGTGAAAGTAAAGTCCGATGCTGTAAAGAACAATACTGCGTTGAAACCTGGAATGTTAGGTCCATGAATCAAGGTAAACTGGATGTGATCAAACAGGAGACAGTAAGAGTGAACACTGACATTTTAGGAATCAGTGAACTAAAATGGACGGGAATGGGTGAATTTGATTCAGATGACCATTATGTCTACTACTATGAGCAAGGATTCCTTAGAAGAAGTGGAGTAGCCCTCATGGTCAACAAAAAACTCCAAAATGCGGTACTTGGGTACAATCTCAAAAACGACAGAATGATCTCAGTTCATTTCCAAGGCAAACCAATTGGGAGAATATGTGTCTATTCTGAGCTTGAATCTATGAGAAGATTCTAATCATATCACCCTATCTCAGACTTTCTAAAAACTGTATCATAATTATATATATGTATGTGTGTGTGTATGGTTTTTTTTTCCACTGTATATTAGACATTATGCTAACTGTGTTAAATTTATCATTTCAATTAGTTTGTCTAAAAGATCATGTTAGCTATTATTATTATTTCTAATTTATAATAAGGAGCTGAAGCTTAGAGAAATTAAGTTGTTCATAATTATCCAGCTAATAAAAGATAGACCTAATATTTAATTCTAGTATGCCAGATCCTGAGCTTCCCTGGTGGTTCAGATGGTAAAGAATTTGCCTGCAATGCAAGAGACCCAGGTTTGATCCCCTGGGTTGGGAAGATCCCCTGGAGGAGGGGATGGCAACCCACTCCAGTATTCTTGCCTGGGGAATCCCATGGATAGAGAAGCACAAAGAGTCAGACATGACTGAGTGACTAACAGTTCCTCACATTTTTCTTCTCACATCAGATTCTAAAGGCATCATTCTGATACTTGGAGGTGAGAAAAAGGGGAAGTGGCAAAGTCATCAGAAAAGTATATATAAAATGACTTGAGTAGGATTTTCATTAAATTTCCACACATAAAATTTTAAACATCTCTTTCCAAAAATATTTTACAGTTTTAAGAACTCTTCTAACTAGTTATTATACTTTTATCTTGGCAATCTGGCAAGCTTCTAAACATAGCATAATTCAAATCTATCTCCCTGAAGATAATTTTAAAAATTTATTTATAAAGACTTCTTTTTTTTTTTTTGTAAAAAAGAGAGTTGTAGCAGTTTTTTTTTCTTTTCTTTTTTTATTTTTTAACTTTACAATATTGTATTGGTTTTGCCATATATCAACACTGTATACTTTAAACAACAACTTTTTCAGTATTTAACCCCACAAATAGTAGTTTTCACTAAAACCTAATAAAGTTTTTCCTAAATTGTACTCTTTAGAAAATTAGTTCTATCAGAAACTTTACAAATTAAAAGAAATGCCATGATAGATTGTGGAAAATTACATTTTATTTTCTTGATATTCACAACATACACTAGTATATTAATATTCAAGGCTCCTATACAAAGGCCTACAGTACAGAAATATTTATTTTTATACATACTGGTGTTTCCCAAACTAATTTGTCCATGTTAATCTTTGTATAGGAGACACCCAGACACTCCTTAAGACACCATCTTGAGGGACTCAGATCAGATCAGATCAGTCACTCAGTCGTGTCTGACTCTTTGTGACCCCATGAATCGCAGCACGCCAGGCCTCCCTGTCTATCACCAACTCCCAGAGTTCACTGAGACTCACGTCCATCGAGTCAGCGATGCCATCCAGCCATCTCATCCTCTGTCGTCCCCTTCTCCTCTTGCCCCCAATCCCTCCAAGCATCAGGGTCTTTTCCAATGAGTCAACTCTTCGCATGAGGTGGCCAAAGTACTGGAGTTTCAGCTTTAGCATCATTCCCTCCAAAGAAATCCCAGGGCTGATCTCCTTCAGAATGGACTGGTTGGATCTCCTTGCAGTCCAAGGGACTCTCAAGAGTCTTCTCCAACACCACACTTCAAAAGCATCAATTCTTCGGCGCTCAGCCTTCTTCACAGTCCAACTCTCACATCCATACATGACCACAGGAAAAACCATAGCCTTGACTAGACGAACCTTTGTTGGCAAAGTAATGTGTCTGCTTTTGAATATGCTCTCTAGGTTGGTCATAACTTTCCTTCCAAGGAGTAAGCGTCTTTTAATTTCATGGCTGCAGTCACCATCTGTAGTGATTTTGGAGCCCAGAAAAATAAAGTCTGACACTGTTTCCACTATTTCCCCATCTATTTCCAATGAAGTGGTGGGACCGGATGCCATGATCTTTGTTTTCTGAATGTTGAACTTCAAGCCAACTTTTTCACTCTCCTCTTTCACTTTCATCAAGAGGCTTTTGAGTTCCTCTTCACTTTCTGCCATAAGGCTGGTGTCATCTGCATATCTGAGGTTATTGATATTTCTCCCAGCAATCTTGATTCCAGCTTGTGTTTCTTCCAGCCCAGCGTTTCTCATGATGTACTCTGCATAGAAGTTAAATAAACAGGGTGACAATATACAGCCTTGAAGAACTCCTTTTCCTATTTGGAACCAGTCTGTTGCTCCATGTCCAGTTCTAACTATTGCTTCCTGACCTGCATACAAATTTCTCAAGAGACAGATCAGGTGGTCTGGTATTCCCAACTCTTTCAGAATTTTCCACAGTTTATTGTGATCCACACAGTCAAAGGCTTTGGCATAGTCAATAAAGCAGAAATAGATGTTTCTCTAGAACTCTCTTGCTTTTTCCATGATCCAACGGATGTTGGCAATTTGATTTCTGGTTCCTCTGCCTTTTCTAAAACCAGCTTGAACATCAGGAAGTTCACAGCTCACATATTGCTGAAGCCTGGCTTGAAGAATTTTGAGTATTCCTTTACTAACGTGTGAGATGAGTGCAATTGTGCAATAGTTTGAGCATTCTTTGGCATTGCCTTTCTTTGGGATTGGAATGAAAACTGACCTTTTCCAGTCCTGTGGCCACTGCTGAGTTTTCCAAATTTGCTGGCATATTGAGTGTAGTACTTTCTGCTCTATAAAATAGATCATGAAAGACCGTGAAGACATCATTATATTGAAGGCACAGATTATTAGTGTTTGGAGTACTATATGACTTGGGTGAATTTAAATTTTCAGAGTATTAATATGTACTGAGGATTTCACATATCAAGAGCGTCCCTGCCCCCAGTATGTACCAGCCAATTCATCAGGATAGAGATAGCAGCTGATAGTCACGATGGAATTGGAAAATGGTGACATTGCTTAGCAGTAACTAGTATAGACAAGGCTTATCAGCATTTGTTACCCACATTGGGAGACTCATGGCAATAGCAAGCCTGGTCTCATTTGCCTTGGCAGCCAGGGAAGAATGTGATAAGCTGCTGCTGCTGCTAAGTCACTTCAGTCATGTCCGACTCTGTGCGACCCCACAGACGGAAGCCTGCCAGGCTCCCCTGTCCCTGGGATTCTCCAGGCAAGAACACTGGAGTGGGTTGCCATTTCCTTCTCCAATGCATGAAAGTGAAGTTGCTCAGTCATGTGCAACTCTTAGCGACCCCATGGACTGTAGCCTACCAGGATCCTCCGTCCATGGGTTTTTCCAGGCAAGAGTACTGGAGTGGGGTGCCATTGCCTTCTCTCAATGGAGCCTAGTTACCTTCAAAAGAACTACATCTTGCACTGAAGGGTAAAATTACTCAATTGTGTATATAAGTAAAGCATTTTGTCGGGAGTCCCAGAAATCAGTGGGTGACTTTTGGGAATCCATGAGAGAGACTCATAGGTATATGAATTATTACTACTTAAGATACTATTTTTGTCTCTAGGCTTGTATAATTTTTGTTTCCTCTGGTTTTGTTTTTTAGTAAAAATATATTACATCTTAGTTTTAGATTTGTACAACAGCAGAATAGGCAGATAGTTTAAGAAATTATCTGATTCAGCCCCATGACACACCCTCTTTGGTGTATTTATATTCTTTAAACATGGAGGTGCATATATATTAGAAAGAATATACTATAAAAATCTGATAGTACAGAATAGAATAGAGAGTAACATTTGAAGGTCATGGTCCTTAAATGGGTATTTTATCCAGGCTAACCAATCTCAAGAGGAACAGTAGAAGGTCATAAAAAATAATGACCAATAAGGAGGCAAGAAGAAGGATAAATTAGAAGCATGGAATTAACAGATAAACACCACTGTACATAAAACAGATAAACAACAAGGATTTACTGTATAGCATAGGGACTATATTTGGTATCTTATAATAATCTATAATGAATTTAGAAATTATCATTTAGAAAAATTATATATATATAATTGCAACCCAAAATTAACAATGCTGCAAATCAACTATGTGCTGTGCTGTGCTTAGCTGTGTCTGATTGTGCGACATCCTGGACTGTAGCCTGCCAGGCTCCTCTGTCCATGGAATTTCCCAGACAAGAATACTGGAGTAGGTTCCATTTCCTACTCCAGGGTAGGAAGTAGGGATCGCCCCAAGCCAGCATCTCTTGCATCTCCTTCATTGGCAGGCAGATTCCTTACCCCTGAGCCACCTGTCAGTCGGTTCAGTTGCTCATTCATATCCTACTCTTTGCAACTCCATGGACTGCAGCATGCCAGGCTTCCTTGTCCACCACCATCTCCTGGAGCTTGCTCAAATTCATGTCCATTGAATCAGTGATGCCATCCAACCACTTCATCCTCTATCGTCCCCTTCTCCTCCTGTCTTCAATCTTTCCCAGCATCAGGGTCTTTTTCAATGAGTCATTTATTCACATCAGGTGGCCAAAGTACTGGAGCTTCAGCTTCAGCATCAGTCCTTCCAATGAATATTCAGGACTGATTTCCTTTAGGGTTGACTGGTTTGATCTCCCTGAAGTCCAAGGGACTCTCAAGAGTCTTCTTTGACACCACAGTTCAACACTACAATTCAATTCTTCAGCGCTCAGTTTTCTCTATAGTGCAATTCTCACATCTGTACATAACTACTGGAAAAACCATAGCTTTGACTAGACAGACCTTTTTCAGCAAAGTAATGTCTCTGCTTTCTAATATGCTGTTTAGTTGGTCATAGATTTTCTTCCAAGGAGCAAGCATCTTTTAATTTCATGGCTGAAGTCACCGTCTGCAGTGATTTTGGAGCCCAAGAAAACAAAGTCTGTCTCCTATATTATTTTGAGATAGGAACATTTCTTTCCTTCTCAGAGGAAGAAATCACTCTGAAACATGAACATGTTAGCTTTATATTCCAAGACTCACTGAATTTCCTAATAACTTCAGCTCTTGTAGATGGTCATTCTTGTCTGGTCCTTCCATCTATCCCTGCCTACTCCCATACCTGTACCATCTTTTATATGCAAACACACCGGGGGTGAATACAGTTTCTTCCCTTCATAGAAGAATCTCCTTCACTCTCTCTTCTACTTGTGTGCAAGACATTCTATCTAAAACTACAATCAGCAAATGACTTAAGTCATCTGTTTATCCTGGACAAGTTCTTTAAATTTCTTTTAATGCTATCCAGAATTGTATATACATTTAAGTATTTCAACCTTTCTGGCTTGTATTCAGCTTTTTGCTTACTATAGAAAACAGATTTTTTATTTCCATGTATTTTCTATATTATATTATTATAACTCAGTTTGTAAGGGCATGTTTTTCTCTGGATTTTATGTTTATAACTATTTAGAATTTTATTCCTATTTTTCAGAGATTTACCCATATCCTATAATTCACTATGGTCACAGGTTCAATTTTTATTCAATATATATACAACCAAAAGACCTTGTTTCAGCAATATTCTGCAAAGCCTTTGTAACAAATATACATATTGTTCAAATGATCATGATTAGTTTTGTTTTGGATCCTTGAAATTTGACACTAAGAAAGCTCTTTGCAGGTGTCTATGTTAAAATTCAATTTTCCTTCTATTGTGAAAATATTTTTCCTTTGAAATAAATTTTTATTTTTTTCCATTATCACTCCAATCTTAAATGAATTTGATGGATTAGATATTAAATACTGAATCTTTCTTTTTTCCCGTTTCTTTACAAAAGAAATTATGTCTTTGCTCATTTTCAGAGATGACTTCAACATGGTTTCCCCATGGTAACTATTTTGTGTAGAAATATCTCTTGGCAAATACCATGCAATTATGTTATCAACTAAATAGCTTGTCAGTACTGCAAGCAAACAGACCAATAGCAGAAAATTTGCAAGCTTGGGAAAGATTTACATTTGTAGGGAAATGAGAAATATACTTCACTCTTCTCTTCAAAACAAACAAGTATGATACTTCTATAGGTCCCAATGGTATACAATACAGTTTTACAATTCTCTTTGTGATAATCTGATCCTGAGTGATTAGGTGAAAAGAAAGCACATGTCAGTCTGAATTTGGAGAAATGTTCAGTAAACTTGATCATGTTTAAATAACCTTGAATAAGAAAACAAAGTGTCACTGAAAAATGTCTAGAATTAAATATTGTTTTGTTTTCAATGTACAATTATCCAGAAGGAACTCTGTATAAGTAAGGAAATGTTGACCAATGAAATTGTTTGACTTCTCTAAATTAGAGAGCAACTGAGGCAATAAAAATTATATCAATACTCTTCTGTTTCTGAAGAAAGAAGAGCCCATCAATGAACAACAATTCCCACCTTCTGATTTTGACTTCTGGAGTGAATTCCATGTATTAAAATAAAGGGGTGGTCAGAGAATGTGGAAGACATTTTAAGAGATGTGAGTCCCTAATAGAGAATGAGGCTTATTGAGTGCACATCCTGCTTGTTCAGATGATAGTTTTGGACTCATTTTGATACCAAAGACTTCTATCAAAAAAAAAAATGCAAGTGAATATATCTAAGCTGAAATTACAGCAACCAAGCTAGAGTTTATAATGGATTATAACTCTCCATTATCAACCACATCTAACTTGAGAGAGAAGGCACCAGAGAAAATAAGTGAATATCATAATTTCAAATATGTACATTTTTCCCCTGACCAAAAAAAGATACATAACATGTTTATAAAAGCACTTTTTTATGTCATCAAAGATATAAAGGTCATTTGAAGTCATTTTTAAACACTAACACCTTTAGTAAAGCAATTTGAGGATCATTTGTGTGTATATTTGTAACTGAAGTACATTTTTCAACGTCTGATACACAAACTGTGTAAGAATCATCTATGTACATTTCCAATATACTGATGCCTCAGATGCTCTTCTGAGAAAGGTGTTCTTCTGGGAAGGAGCAGAGGGACATGAAATTTTACTATTTAGTTCAGATGACCTTTATATACACTAATATTTGAGAAATAATAAATCTTTCCTCATGTCTTATTTTAAACCCATACTTTAGAAATCACAAGAAACCCTAAAGGTTGAGGATGATGTACCCTTCCAGGCAATCAGTTGGTGCAGGGTATTTGATTAAATTAGATGGTAAACCTAGGGAGTCTAAGAGAGTTCCCAAGGTCATAGAACTTGAAAAGTGTTGAGCCATAAATTAACGCCAGTTCCATCTTATTCCAAAGCTTATTTCACTGCAGAGTCTTGGGTTCCAAACTAAGCTAAACAAACTAGCTCTGAGAGCCTTAGAACTCTTACTCTTTTTATTTATTATTTAAAACTGAAGAGTTTGGATGAAGTTATTATCTCTGGTGCAATGGAATTTGGACTATTGTGTAGTCTAGAGAAATTATGACTTGATTGAAGTCCCAGGGCTAATGGTGGACCTAGGGAGCAACAGTATTTGAGCTCTTATTTAGTGATTCTTTCAAATTTATCTTTTATAAATGGTTAAATAATTCAGTTATTTCTCAAGTCTTTGTTAACACTTTCTATTTTAAAATTTATATTCTGGTTTTGGTACCATTTATAATTATGGATTGCTGCCCCCAAATATTATACAACAGTATGGATTAAAAAAATACAAAACAAAACAGAAACTACAGGTAGAGAAAACAAAGTAGGCAGCCGGAAGTCATCTACATCCCTTACCTTCACTATCACTGTGACAGTAGCAATGCCCGGTGGCATTGTTCCATAAATATCAAAGGCCTCCACTAGAAAAGTGATACTTGCTTCCTGGTCTGGAAACGACTCATAGTCCAAACTTCTTAAAAGGGAAAGTTCTCCCGTAAATGGATGTAGTGCAAAAAAGTGCTTCACTTCTGGACTTCTTATCCGATAAGACACATTTGCTCCGAGGTCAACATCTTTGGCCTGTAACACGTTAAGAAGAAGAATGGTTATATCACTGCCATTTTCAAAATAAAGAAATGCAAGACTGATGAAGGTCATGTGTCAGGACCTAGAACAACATGGAATGAATGATGATCAAAAGTTATGTTTCAGGGATAAGTAGTTTTTAAAGTAATTTACCAGATAGAGGGAGAGGGAGAGAAAGAAAGAGATCAAGTCAAATACCGAGACTCAAGAGATTTTGTCATTGTTGGTCTTGTTACTGTATCTATTTTATCTGAAATATCACTGATGAACGAAATCATACCACAGTAAAGAAATATTGTCATCCCTTATATGTGAAATCTAAAAAGAAATGATACAAATGAACTTACAAAACAGAAAGAGACTCACAAACTTAGAAAGTGAACTTACGGTTGCCATGGGGAAGGGGAAGTTAGGGACTTTGGGAAGGTCAAGTGCACACTGTTGTATTTAATATGGATAACCAATGAAGACCTGTTGTATAGCACATGCAGCTCTGCTCAGTTATGTGCCCAGCCTGGATGGGAGGGGGTTTAGGGGAGGGTGGATACATGTATATTTATGGCTGAGTCCTTTTGCTGTTCACCTGAAACTGAACATCTGAATCACAGCATTGTTAATCAGCTATATCCCAATACAAAATAAAAAGTTTAAATTAAAAAAAAATTAAAATAAAAAAGAGCAAAAAGTAAATATTGTTGTAAATGATTGTTTATTATTCTCTGTTAATTGTATAACAATGAAAAATAATATCCTAAATATTCACAAGATGAATAAAGACAAAACACCTACCCTCCAGATAGGAGGTTCTCAAAGAAAATGCCAAAATAAAAGAGAAATGTGTATGGACCTAGAGATTGTCATGCTGAGGGAAGTGAGTTAGAGAAAGACAAATATCATATACTTCTTATATGTGGAATTTTTTAAAGAACAGTGCAAATGAGCTTATTTACAAAATAGAAATAGAATCATGGATATAGCAAACAAACTTATAGTTGTTACCAGTTGGCAAAGGATGGGAAGGGGTAAATTGGGAGATTGGGGTTGACATATATACACTACTATATATAAAATAAATAACTAATAAAGACCTGTTGTATAGCACTGGGAATTCTTCTCAATATCTGTAATCACCTACACGGGAAAAGAATCAGAGAAGGAGTTGGATATATGTGTATGTATAACTGATTCACTTTACTGTATAGCAGAAACTAATACGACATTGTAAATCAACTATATTCCAATATTTTTTTAAGTTCTCATTTCCAAAAAATAATTGCCCAGTTATTAAAACTAAACACACACACACATATACACACAAAGAGAGAACAAACAGACAAAAACAACGGAAAAAGCAGGTTTCAATGGAAACTTTATAGATGATTATTTCACTCAGGAGACATCAGATATTCCTACACTGGTAGGAAATGGAATGGAGCAAAGACAGAGTGGGGAAGGTCAGGTTTTGCTAGAATGCATATGCAGTACAGCAAACACCTAAGTGAACTTCAGCCTTGTCCTCCTCCAAACAATTATCAACATCACAATGGGAAAGATACTGTTAAAGCACAGCTTTTATGATGTCACCTTCCTACCTAAAAACTCTTCTTTTCCATTTCACTTTGGATCAACTCCAATCTTCTTAACATGGTGCAGACACATGTATTTTCCAAGCCCTTACTCTTTCCTCTCCTCCAGGATTTTGAGCAGGTTTTTCCACTGCCTTGAATATTCTTTTTCCCCCTTGAACAACTCTTATTTGTTCCTCAGTTCACAACTTAGAAATAAGCTTTCCCAAGAAAACATTCTCGGAGAAGGCAATGGCAACCCACTCTAGTACTCTTGCCTGGAAAATCCCATAGATGGAGGAGCTTGGTGGGCTGCAGTCCACGGGGTCACTAAGAGTCGGGCACGACTGAGAGACTTCACTTTCACTTTTCACTTTCATGCATTGGAGAAGGAAATGACAACCCACTCAAATATTCTTGGCCTGGAGAATTCCAGGGACGGGGAGCCTGATGGGCTGTCATCTATGGGGTCGCACAGAGTCGGACACGACTGAAGTGACTTAGCAGCAGCAGCAGTATGCTTGCTACACTAGACTGAAAATTTGATGAAGGCAAGAAGTCTTGTTGATGTTTGAATCCTTGGCCTCTAGCAGAGGACTTGGCATTCAGTAAGCTTGTTGAATGAATGAATAGAGGAATACATGGAAAAATAACAGCCTTCTCCCTGGTCAGCATCTGCCTTTTATAGGTTTAGTAATGTTGTAATGTTTCTTCCCAGATGGCATTAGTGGTAGAGAACCCACCTGCCAATGTGGGAGGCATAAGAAATGCAGGTTCAATCCCTGGGTCAGCAAGATCCTCTGGAGGAGGAAATGGCAACCCACTCCAGTATTTTGCCTGGAGAATCCCATGGACTGCAGAGCCTGGCAGGCTACAGTCCATGGGGTCGCAAAGAGTCAGACACGACTGAGACTGAACTGAACTGAACTAAACAAACATATATCAAATTGAGTCACGGAAAAACACAAGCTTTGAAATTCATGCTAACACAATTCAAGTTGTAGATTGCAGGTTGAGAAAGAGTTATATTTTTAAAATATACTTCATAGAACACCTATGTCAGAATTAAAGGGTTGGTGCTTAAATGGAGACTTCTAGGCCAATCTAACTTACTGAATCTGAATATCCAGAGTTTCTGGTAATAATTGGAGAACTAAAAGACAGAAGCTTAGATATAAAGACACTAATAAAAAGGAGAAACAGACTTCTGGAAGTATGCCAGTTATGTATAGAAAGTGAACAAATATTACAAAATAGTAAGTATAGCGATCTATTTCTGTAAGATACAGGGTGATTCTATACATTTGTATAGGTGTATGCATGTATATCGGCTTCCTAGGTGGCTCAGTGGTAAAGAAAATATCTGTCAATAAAGAGACAAGGGTTCAATCCCTGGTTTGGGAGGAATTCCTGGAGAAGGAAATAGCAACCTAGTCCAATATTCTTGTGTGAGAAATCTCATGAATAGAGGAGCCTGGCAGGCTATAGTCCATGGGGTCACAAAAAGTCAGACATGACTTAGTGACTAAGCAGCAACAATACATGTGTATATATGTACATTCCTGGATACATGTATATTCAGACAGTGTGTAAATAGTTATTTGACATTTGTGTGAGCAGAAACATAAATGTAACATAATACACATAAAAATTTAATACTGAGGAACTTTGGAGGTACAAGGTGAGGAATTATTATGTATTGCCAATTGTTATAATAAATATTTGACATTCATTACTTTTGTGAATTGATAATAAGTCTATTAAGAAGTGTTATTCAATTTCTTACAATGGCAACTTTTCTCCCTTCTCTCTCTAAAATAAGCTTGTTAGATAAAACAGAGTATGTAATATTTGAGAAATACATATATTAAAATTTACTTATCATTCATTTGAAATTTAACTGCATGTGTGTGTGTGTGTGTGTGTGCATTTTACTGAAGTCTGGCAGACCCATACAAATACCAATTTTTATACAGAATTCATGAAACAATTGCTTCTTTCACACACCTCTATTTGAAGGAAAGTGGTCCCAGCTGGCAGGTTCTCCTCAACAACGACAGTATATGTTGAATTGGTGAACACAGGACTATTATCATCAATATCCAAAACCTTGATGGCCAGAGTAAGAGTTGAATGACGAGGATGTACTGCTCCATCAGTTGCCACAACAACAAGTTCATAGTAGTCCCGGACTTCTCTGTTAAGCTTCACGGCCGTGTAAATGCTTCCATTGGATGTGATGCGAAAAAGATTGTTGAAGTTACCCAAGCTGTAGTGCACTTGGCCATTTATTCCAGCATCAGGATCTACTGCCTAAACAAAATTAAAAACAGAGGAATTCACATAGTACTCTCTGTTATAATTTTTTAGAAGGGACAGTTAAAGACCTATGGCATATTTCTAACCAAATATTGTTTTTTCTTTAGAGAGAAAAGTAAAAAGATAATGATAATGTGGTACAAAAGTCTAGAACATGAAAAGAAATTTATAATAGTTTAATGCTACTCTTAATTCTAAATGAGCATAAAATTATTTTGTATCAGTAGCAATAACAATATTATATTATGACAGAAAGTTCACATTACATAAATACTGAATTTTCCTGTATTATCATTTATTTAATAGATTTTTAACTCTAAAATTTAAAAAAGTTTTAAACATAATTGAGTGATAGCTTTTGATTGTATATTTTTTAATTCAAGCTATATATTATATACCTATAATACATATAGAAGCACCATATATAGATAGATATAGATTACTGCATTTAATTTTCCTAACGTTCTTATAAATAAATATCATTGGTTCCATTCTACAAATGAGAAAACTGTGGCTTATAATTTGCTTAGAGTTATGGAAAATCCCATGGACGGAGGAGCCTGGTAGGCTGCAGTCCATGGGGTCGCTAGGAGACGGACACGACTGAGCGACTTCACTTTGACTTTTCACTTTCATGCATTGGAGGAGGAAATGGCAACCCACTCCAGTGTTCTTGCCTGGAGAATCCCATGGACAGAGGAGCCTGGTGGGCTGCCGTCTATGGGGTCGCACAGAGTCGGATACGACGGAAGCGACTTAGCAGCAGCAGCAGCATACAAGAAATAACAATCTGTGCCTCAATTCTTAGTATAATGCCTACATAAAATTACTTAATAAATATTTGAGGGATTAATTCATGTTAGAATAAATTAATGCAAGCAACTGAGGTTTAAAACTAGACATACTCCAAACCCCAAACAGAAGTGAAAGTTTAGTAACTGTAAAGCAACTGCAAAGGGCTCTTAAATATTAGAATACAACCTCTAAATGATAGTAGAATTGTTGATGCAATAATAAGCCTTTTGCAATTGAAATTTTAAGTCATATTAAATAACTTTGCATTAAATAAAATAAGTAAATTTTGAGTGGCTATTCTTCAAAGGAGTGTTATGAGAATTAATATAATCTAAAACTCAATTAATTGAAATAGAAATTATGACATCTCATTATCAAATACTGTGCATTTTGTACTACATAGCTCTATCTCATTGTTCCTCACACAAATTGGAATAAATCTTGGAAACCATAAAATGTTATATAACTATGCACCAAATGGCTGGTAAGGAAAGGAAGGAAAACAAGAGACTTGGCTGCATTATGAGCGAGGGACACAAAAATCAATTAATATTCATAAAGCCTAGGATGGAATATGATGTATTTTGAACAGAATATAAGCAGATGTACATCCACCTTTACAAACACTGGGGAAGCAAGTGGGGTGGGTTTGCTGAACACTTTTGCCTTGTTTGAAATGATAAAGCCCAGGATGTGAAAGTCAAATTTATAACTGTGCACCCTATGAATGCCAGACTTTCCAGCAGGATTTGTCCCTCTGATTCATCAAAACACAAATGTCCCTGGGAGGGTATTACTTCTGAAGTTTGAAGCCTGAGAAAAGATGAGGAACTGCAGGAATGTCTGAAGAGGACAAAAATACTGTAAAATAGTCAAAGAGCTTACATACACATATTTTCTTCTACTTTTATATCTTTCCTAGAATTTGTCTTACAAATTACTGATCAATTAGTCAAGCTGGTCATCTTAGTGAATACAAATAAACAACAATATTGTCAACTCCCCCACAAAAGAACAACCCAACAAAAAATACTCTATTTTGTCTTAAATCAGTGCTTAATTAAATAGAAAAATAAAACCTGGTAACATCAGTAGGCCTTAGTTCATTAAATCAACAGTATTAAACATTTAAGTGACTTTTCTTCCATGGGGGTTTTTATGTAATTTAAATGATTCTCACTCAAGGTGTGTTTTTGTCTATCCCAATATTTGGAAGATTTATTCTGATAGAATGATTCAATTTGCTTAATGTGGCTGTGTATGTATATGTGTGGAGGGACAGGGGATGTTAAGTACGTACTGTTACAGCTACTGAACTGATATCTCTGCTAGGACTTACACATCTAAGTTTATTATTTTATAGCTCTATAAAACAGAAGTTCAACAAGTGTCTCATCTGGCTAAAATCAAGGTATGCATAGGGCTGTGTTCCTTTCTGGAGGTTATAGGCAAAGATACATTTCTTTGCACATTCCAGTTATTGACAGAATACAGTTCCTTGAGGTTGTAGGACTGAGATCCCCACTTCCTTTTTACTTGTCATGCAAGGACTATTCCCAATTTCTAAGACCACCCACAAACCTTGGATCTTGGCTCATGGTACACTTTTTCCATCTTCAAAGCTAGCAACTGTGGGTTAAGTTCCCCTCACACTTTCTGAATTTCTCCTTCTATTTTATCTCTCTGGTCCACCCTGCTACCATCTTTGTTCACTGTTCAACAGTTTTGATGACTACAGTGGGTCCACCTGGATATCTAGGATAATCCTCCCATCTCAAGTTCCTAAACCTCATTACATCTGCAAAATTTCTTTTGCTATGTAAGGTAACATATTCACACATGGGATGTGTTGGGAATCATAATTCTGTCTGCTCTAGAATCAAAAATTTAACATGTCCTTAACTAAACACTTGCCCAAATCTTTTTCATCTCTAATTCCCTTATATCAGTAAATGATTCTTCCACTGACCCAATAGATTACATAAAAACAAAGAGGATATTCCAGAGATCTCCTCCTATGTTCTGTGCTTCATTTATTCAATAATTTCAGAAAAGCATATTTAATATGATGTATGAGTCTCAGATTCAAGTTACAATGGTGTATTAGATAACAAGTCCAAGATATCATGGAATTTACAGAGAAAATTACTATTCTATTTGTAATATGCTGTTTACACCTTTATACAGTATCTCAATCCTAACTTCTTTGCTTCAAATTATCATCAACTGTGGCTTAGATTACTAGATTACTTGTTAATTATTTTCTTTTTCTGTTATTTCATTTCAGAGAGGTCTTCTATAAAAGATAAATGACATTATTTCTCTTAATATCCTTTAATGATTTCAACTGTGTTCAGCAGCATTCAAACAGTTAACATCGTCAAGACGTCATCTACTGAATGCTACTTTCACTATGTTCTGGAATAATGCAAATCTCTCCAACCCCCAAATTTCTCTAAAGCTTCTGCCTAGTGGGGACTTCTGCTATTATTTGCCAGGCTAATGCCTGCTCATCTTTCAAAAGTCAATTTAAACATCACTTTATCAAAGCAGTCTTCTCTGAATCACCTTATATCATATTTGATACTTTTAAATTCTATATTTATTTCTAGGATACACATATGAATTGCATTTATTAACATATATAAATAAAGATATTACTGTTGTTGTTCATTGTTCAGTCAGTCATGTCCGACTCTTTGCAACCCCATGGACTGCAGCACACCAGGCTTCCCTGTCCTTCACTATCTCCCAGAGTTTGCTCAAAGTCATGTCCATTGAATCAATGATACTATCCAGACATCTCTGTTGCTCCCTTCTCCTCCTGTCTTCAATCTTTCCCAGCATCACAGTCTTGTCCAATGAGTTGGCTCTTTGCATCAAGTGGCCAAAGTATTGGAACTTCAGCTTCGGCATCAGTCCTTCCAATGAATATTCATGATTGACTTCCTCTAGGATTGACTGGTTTGATCTCCTTGCTATCCAAATGATTTTCACGAGTTTTCTCCAACATCACAGTTCAAAAGCATCTATTCTTTGACTCTTAGTCTTCTTTATGGTCCAACTCTCACATCCACACATGACTACTGAAAAAACCATAGCTTTGACTATACAGACTTTTGTTGGAAAAGTGATTTCTCTAATTTTTAATACACTGTCTAGGTTTGTGATAGCTTTTCTTCCAAGGAGCAAGTGTTTTTGAATGTTGTAGCTGCAGTCACCAACTGCAGTGATTTTGGAGCCCAAGAAAAAGAAGTCTGTCACTGTTTCCATTTTTTCCCCATCTATTTGCCATGAAGTGACAGGACTAGATGCCATGATCTTTGGTTTTTGAATGTTGAGTTTTAAGTCAGCTTAATGAAGATGATATTATGCTACTTATTAATACATAGCTATATAATTCTTAAAATATATATTTAATCATTATGCATCTGTTGCTTGGTTCTACTTTGATTTATATCTCTTCCATTATCAACCTCTGTGCTTTTAATTAAGAATCCCAAACCAAAGACTGTAGAATTATCAAAATTTCATCTGGGACTCTGATTACCTTGGTAGAACTACTGAATCCAGGTCTAAACTGGAAAGAATCATTTTTAAAAATTACAAAGTAGTATTTTGCTATGACTTAAATGAGTATGATGATAAGTAAATGGCTTTGTATTTTTAATATTTTGTAGAATGACAAAGAGGGCCTATGTAGTTTAAGACAGAGAATGACCTTGATATATAGAACGATTGCTACATTGTAGAATTTTTTATTACTTTCAGTGTTTCCACTATACATATTTCTGATATCATTAACTTTGGTGTGTTCCCGCTAAGTATCAGGTAATACCTATAAAACTACAAAATAAAAGATGTGAAATCGAATAGCAATTTTGAATCTCTTTTCCTACCATTACACATGTCAGAGATAAAATTCACAAATGTGGCACAGATCATCAATTACAATATGAATAAAATATATGATAGTTATTGCATAATTCTCTGTAATCTAGTTGCAAAGCCATTGGTCTGTTCCACTGAATAAAATATATAAAAATTTAAGTGAATTGTCATTGCCATAGATAATATAAGCCAATAACTAGTATCAGAATCATGCAAATATGTACCTACATTGGTAACAAATGACTTGGAAAAGACCTCACATTTGATTATTCAACTCATATTTGAAAACCACTGGGCTAGCAGATTGTTAAAGGAAATTTGCTTTAACAAGAGACTGAGATTAAAAAAAAAAAAAAAAAAGTTAATTTCAGAATGAACCACCTACAGTGCTTGCATCATGTTGGTATTTCCCAAGCCAGTGCATTAACCATATATTCCCTTGTGAATTTTCCAATGTTCAGAGAACTGTTGCATTGAAAGATCCTTTTTTATTAAGGATCGTGGAATAGTAGCTTAATGTCTCCAGGCTTCAACTTGCCAAGAGGAAAGACATTTTAGTAAAAAAAATCGTCTTTTCTCTGCTCCCTTATTCACTCATGAGTGATGAATTTGATAGAAAGAATTGGGTAAACACACTGACTTCTTTTAACATAACATCTGATGTTTATAAGGATGTCATATGAGTTACTTGTTTTGCTCTTATGAGCTCTTTCCCTAAGAATAAGACCTACAATTTCAGTTCTGTCTGAGGCTGTGTAGTTAAATTTAATTGTGGGGGTAGCATTTACTAACCTATTTGGTTCTCATTACTAAACCTCTTCCCCCTCAATATGAGAATTCTATCTGCCAGAATTTCATGTCTCTCTCTGAATTATTTTGAACCTGGGAAAGGTGTAGGATGTTATCTATTGATACTTCCAAATCCCAGGAAATATCAACACCACAGTTTCCAAACAAATTTAATCATAGATTTTTTTCATTGTTATTTGTTTAGAAAAATACTTACTAACATCTTGAGGGACATATAGTTTATTAAATACTGTTGTAATTCACTGAGTAACACTGGGAATAAGGCCTCTTTTTAATAATCTGTCCATGATATTTTCACATAATATTTCCACTTTATACTGTTTGTTCCCCATGATCGATCACTTGAAAATAACCATCTTAAATTTATAGAACTAGAGGTTCCCACTTTCTACCATGTTGGGGTCCTTAATAGAGTCCACAATAAAACAATAAATGGCAAATAAAAGATAATAAAACAAATATGCTTTCAAGAGGTTCAAAGAGAGATTTTTTAATGGCTTAAATTGATACAGAAGGCCATGGATGGAGAAGAAAATATTGAATTTTTGTTATGGCTTTGGTAAACTAACTCTAGGTGCTACATTTCATGGAATGTTAGCTTGATGCCAGGATTTTTCTAAGGGAAAAAGTGAGGAGAGATGGAGAGAGCAAGGGAGGTCTTTGTTGAAATAAATAAATTAGGGAAATTGGGATTAAAGAAAAATTTTTAAGTTTTCATTACTTCTGAACTTTTCATGTGCCATTAATATTTCAATGAGGAAGGCAAAGTTCTCAAGAGGAGTAATGTATGTACCAGATTTAAAAATCCCAAGTAACAGAAATCTTTTCAACGTGTTGACTGAACTACAGAAAGAAGGCCAGACTCGTATGCATGAGTTAATTTCAACCTACATTTTCAGTCTTCTCTTACTATTTACTGTCCTGTATAAACTTTCTTCTCAAGTCTAATCAATTTTCTACATTTCCTTAAGACTCAGAATACACTTTTTGACATTTCCTTCAAGACTTGCCATGATGATTCTTTATTCACTTCTGAAATTCCAATCCTTAATCCAGTCTTCAAATTCCAACCCCAGTTCAATGTCTCCCATGAAAATGTCTAGTATTTAGAGATAGATCATTTTGTACATCAGAATTCTAGGCTTGACAAATACTTCTTCACATTACTTATTATTTACACCTATTCCCCACAACCGTAACTCCTTTGAGAAGAGAAGCACATCTCATAACTCTTTATTGAATTTTTCAAATTTGCAGAAATCCTTATCTTATAGTGGGATAATTTGTCGAGAGAAAATATCTAACACATATTCAATAAGGATACTAAAAATAAATATTAGATGAAGCATTTTTATTAATAGGACTTTATAATTTCATCAGCTTGTGTATAAAATGTTAATAATAACATTCAAAGTCAAGCACACATACACACACATTCTGACCCACATTTACAACTTAACTCACTGAAGGACTAGTTTCTATAAAAAGAAGTATATTTTATGCTCATGATATAGAAGACCAACAGTCAATAAGAAAATGCTCTAAAAAATTTAAAGTAACTGAGTAACACATCTAATAGAGGTAAAGGAACTTGAACACTTATAAAATGCAGAATTATTTGCTTCCTTTTCTGACTCCTAATTAATTGAGAAGCATAAATAAGGTCATGGAAGTTAAATAATATGGATGGCTAAGCTAAGTAGTTTCATTTATTTACTATTATAGATGAGTATGTAGATGTTAGAAAAGGTAACCAAACATAAAATTCCCTATTATCAGCAATATTGTCAAGAAGTCTGCATTGATGTTTAAATCTAACCAAGGAACTCAATGTGTGATGCTATAATGAAACCATTCATCTTCCTAGAAATCAATTAAAAGTTAATTAAAATTGTTAACAAGAAATATCACACATCTCTCTTCATCTTGTACTACATCAAAGCAATAAACAGTAATAGCTGCAACTTTTTAATCATCTCTCCATGGTTAACACATTTTGTAATATACACCTTCCTATGGGACCTGATTTGCGGCTACTTATCTGTGCATGCATATTGCTGGGACATCGGCTGATTGTCTGTAGTCGAATAAAGATTTCACTGGACAAAACTGTGAACGTATGCTAGGAAAACTTTTGAATAGCCTTAATCACTGAAGTCAAAGTTGAGTCAGCCAGTTAACATTGCAGTCAGCCAAATAATTGCTTAATAAGGACAACACATCATGCACAAGGGCTTTTATTGACTATACTATTTTATAGTACATCATTTTAAAAGGAAGCTGGAAAATATATTTCTTACACATTATATCTACGCCTTTTGCTACCTAATTATATTTTAGAGAAGTCTATTATATATGCTTTCTAATCGATAAAGGTGGAAACCCATTACTGGGATACCTACACCAAGAATTACAAATTCTGTAGAGATGTAAAAGCATGCCTTTATGGGTAGAATATACTGGGACAAGACCTTAAAGGAGAGCATGAGGCCTGCCCTCCTTCCATTGAAAACTCCCTGCGTAGATTACTTATGCATTTTCAATGATTCATTCTTATTTAAAATGTTTTATATTCATACCCATTTGGATTATTTAGATAAATGATTTCTGTTTATTTTCATAAAATTCAGGTCTATATAAAGAACTTTGAGGACAAACAGAAAATATAGCTATGAGAAAGGTGTGAACTGCCATGTAGCACCTTATCAGCCCAGTGCAAAACTGAGAGGGAGCTTCACTCTAGTTTTTGCTTGTCCTTCACAGCAATTTTTGAGTCTGTGCACTCCTCTCTCACTTTGAAGTGGGAGCCATAAAAGTTGTTGAGCAGGGAGGTCAGAAGTTGGGCAGTGCATCCTTAATGACATTACTAATGGAAGTACATTTTTAAAATTATCTATCAACTTCAAAAAGACATAAAATGGTTGTTATCTTTATTTCTTTAAAGAAGCTGAGTTATTTCAAGGGATGTGATTATCAGTGTAAAAGGGGAAAAGCAATTTACTGACTCATGATACTGGCAAATATTCCCTCTTTCCATACCTATTCATTATTGAACAATGGCAAATAGACTTACTGGCTATAAGGTAACAAGTGTACATGAGCTCAAATCACTAAAAATATAACGAGAGTAAATAGTTTTTTTTTGTTTGTTTTTGTTTTTGTTTTTAATACTGTAACTGTCACATATTTAATCCTTAGGAGTCTAGAAAACCCATATGTAAACTAGAGATTGCTTAAGGGCTTAAGCACTAGGTTAAAAGCCCAGCTCTTTCCCATACTAATTCTATGTCCTTGGGTGAGTCAGTCACTTTAAGCTTCCATACTTAATTTGTAAAAGTATGATGATAGTATTTACTTAACTACCTACTATGAGGATTGAACTAATTTAATAGCATGCTTAGATCACATTAAGTAATCAGTTAAAAATTAGGTATGTTTACTGAGGTTTTCAACATCTAATTAGAAGCTATTAAAAAGCTCATTTTTTGTATAAAGTTCTTAAAATTAAAAAAAAATAGAATAAATTAGTCTAATTTTATTTGGTTTATATATACACTTCATTTTCCTTAAGATCACATTTAACCTGGCAGTAAGTCTATTGGCCTCTTTTGTGGCTCTACAGTAAAAAATCTGCCTACAGTGTGTAATGCAGGAGACCTGGGTTCGATCCCAGGGTTGGAAAGATCCCCTGTAGAAGGAAATGGCAACCTACTCCAGTATTTTTGCCTGGAGAATACCATGGACAGAGAAGCCTGGTTGGTTACAGTCCATAGGGTCACACAGAATCGGACACGATTGAAGTGATTAAGCTTCAACAGCAGGAGGAGCAGTGTGTCTATTAAGTTCCATTACTTTGTTTTTGTCAAGATCTGAGAATTGGGGTGCCTGTATTAATTATAGAAATAATATGTGAAAAATCTTAAAACCTGTCCATGTTGTGTTTTTAGTGTAACAAATAAAAATATGAGGAAAGCTTGTATGATGAAATGATATACAACAAAAAGGAAAGAGCACTTTAGTTATTACAAGAAACAATAATGAAGATTTAAGACATTTGAGGTGTAAATTCAGGTAGTATTAGACATATGATAGAGAAATTTCTATGAAAAATTACACCTGATATTTTTATGGATATTGTCACATTGAGAAATGTTTGCTACATCTGGACTGAGAAAAATACTGAATTTTTGAAAAATCAAAAATGTATAACATTTGAAAGCAGAAGAGAAGGTAACTTCCACTTGCATTTTAAAGTACTTTCATCATGGGTTGGGAAACAAATGTATGTCAACAGGTGAGTGGTCAGGAACTGATCATAAGTTGTGAGGCTCTTAAAATCATTATAGTGAGAGCTGAAAGGGATCTAAGAATTATTTCACACTAAACATTTCTTAACTTGTTATAACTACTCAGACCATCCTTCCAAATCTGAAAGATAAATTCTACCCAGAGAACTCAGTAAACAGTATTTCCCCGCATAAAAGTTTTGACAGCTGCCCGTATTTTTCTCCAAAGCTACGTATTTTTTTAGTGATCTTAAATTCTTTCTATTCTACCAAGGAGCAAACCTCTACTAAACTGTCTTTCCTGGCTTGGACATTTTTCTAGGATGCCTTTCCTGGTTTCCCCAAATCAAGACATTGTCCTTCCACTAACACTCCTTGCCATTTTGTTTTTATTTAGTTCAACAATATAATGTAGCTGCTTGCTCACCTGCTTCTCTTCTACACTATACTTCCTGCAAATTGAGGACACGAAAAATGCATTGCTCCCAGTTTAACTTCTAATGCCTTTTCTGTATTAAGGTTCCGTGAATATTTGCTGAATAAATACTTCATGAGGACTGCTTCTTATGAAGCAGTATGTGCCTTAAATGAAAATTTTGTTGAATTCACTAATAATAGCCAAAACAATCATTTCTAGTTTACATAATAAATTACATTTTATTATAACATTGAAGGCTCTATGTGATCTTTTTCTAACCTATACTTATACACTAACCTCTCAGAACTAACTCTCTGATGTAAACTCTATGTTTTAATCAAAAGAGTTTATTTATTATGTCAGACAGCTCTTAAATAACTCCAAAATCTCAGCGGTTTGCTCTCACTGATGTTTATTTCTCATCCATGCAGTATCTACCATGGATTCCATGTAGCTCTTCTGTCTTTACTCAAGGAAGGAGTCTGAAGGAGCAGGCTTTATTGGAACATGTCACTCATGTGACTGGGCTTCCCAGGTTGCAGTGGTAAAGAATCTGCCTGCCAAGGCAGGAGATGCAGGTTTGATCCCTGGGTTGGAAAGAGCCCCTGAAGAAGTAAATGGACACCCACTGCAGCATTCTTGCCTGGAAATTTCCATGGACAGAGGAGCCTGATGGGCTACAGACCATGGGGTTGCAAGAGTCAGACATGACTGAGCATGCACACATACATATGTACATCCATATGACCAAGGGCGGGGGAAAGATAATAAAGCCACAGCTCTTAATGCTTCTGCTTCAATGTGGAACATATCACCTACAAATCTTACATCATCATTGGTGATGTCATAAGATGGGGAAGTAACATCCTTTTGGAGTGTGGGGCAGCAAAAACCTGGGAACGATAGTAGAGTCTAGTAGTCCAGTGGTTAGAAATCTACCTTTCAATGTAGGAGACGCAGGTTCAATTCCTGGTTGGGGAGCTAAGAGCCCATGTGCTGTGGGGCAACTAAGCCCATGTGTTGCAACTAGAGAGCCCATGCGCCACAAGTAGAGAGCCCACATGCTCTAGAGTCTGTGCTCCACAAGAGAACCCTGTGTGCTGCCCCGTGTGCTCTAGTTTAAGAGAACTAGAGAAACTCCCTCAAGCCACTGTAGAAAGCCCAGGAAGCACAACAAAAAGGTCCAGCAGAGCCAAAAAAAACAGTCTACCTGCCTTGTTGTCCTTCAAACACACAATGCTCCCTCTTACTTTCACTTCTAGGCATTTGTTTTTAAATCCTATTTAATTCTTCAAAATATACCTCCAGTTTCACTCAGCTTCTTTCTGGGAACCTCTTCTTTCCATCCAGCCTTCTGATCCCTTTTGCACTCAGCACAAACTACTTTCTATACCTCTATGTTGTGCAATTAAATATTAGGCCTAAAAGTCATGTTCATCCATTTTTACATAATAAGAGGCATTAATAGGGAAAAAAACCTGTGAAATATTTGGTAACAGAAATTGTGACAATGTATGAAAAGTGGGTGGAGAAGGCAATGGCACCCCACTCCAGTACTCTTGCCTGGAAAATCCCATGGACGGAGGAGCCTGGTAGGCTGCAATCCATGGGGTCACTAAGAGTCGGACACGACTGAGCATCTTCATGTTCATTTTTCACTTTCATGCATTGGGGAAGGAAATGGCAACCCACTCCAGTGTTCTTGCCTGGAGAATCCCAGGGACCGGGGAGCCTGGTGGGCTGCCGTCTATGGGGTCGCAGAGTTGGACACGACTGAAGTGACTTAGCAGCAGCAGCAACATGAGAAGTGGGAAGTTGGTGCAAGGATAGGAATAAGGAAGGGAAGCAAAAGCTCTAGACAGCAAGTACACGCAAATAACATGCCTTCCTTGATTTCGGTTATACTTAATGAAATAAATTAAGTGTCAAATTAAGCAAACCAGTTTAAGCTGTTACAACATAGTCTAAAGTTCTCTTAATGTTTGAATGTAAATTAACTCCAAGTGGTTTACTAAGTAAGTATTAGGAAAAAGCCATGTAGCCCTGTACTACAGTTTTTACGTGCTCATTCATCATATATATATATATATATATATATATATATATAAAATTCATATTTATCTATTTTACATGTATTTTCTATCAAATATTATTATATATACCCCAATACATATCCCTTATTATACTAGAAGATATATATATATCTTTGCATATATTATTTATATATAATAAGTATATTATTTATTTTATATATAATATATATATATATTATATATCCCCTATTATACTAGAAGGGCATGGGAAAATTTGGGATGACTCATTCAGTGATTTTTATATTTTCCTAGCCTACTTATTTGGAGAAGGCAACGGCATCCCACTCCAGTACTCTTGCCTGGAAAATCCCATGGAAGGAGGAGCCTGGTAGGCTGCAGTCCATGGGGTCGCTAAGAGTCGGTAGGACTAAGCGACTTCACTTTCACTTTTCACTTTCATGCATTGGGGAAGGCAATGGCAATCCACTCCAGTATTCTTGCCTGGAGAATCCCAGGGACGGGGAAGCTTGGTGGGCTGCCGTCTATGGGGTCGCACAGAGTCAGACACGACTGAAGTGACTTAGCAGTAGCAGTAGCAGTAGCAGCCTACTTATTTGCAATTGATAAATTTGTACTGTGGGTTTGGTGTTTGGTTCAGTTCAGTTCAGTCGCTCAGTCATGTCCGACTCTTTGTGACCCCATGAATCGCAGCACGCCAGGCCTCCCTGTCCATCACCAACTCCTGGAGTTCACTCAGACTCATGTCCATCGAGTCAGTGATGCCATCCAGCCATCTCATCCTCTGTCATCCCCTTCTCCTCCTGCCCCCAATCCCTCCCAGCATCAGAGTCTTTTCCAGTGAGTCAACTCTTTGCATGAGGTGGCCAAAGTACTGGAGTTTCAGCTTTAGCATTATTCCTTCCAAAGAACACCCAGGACTGATCTCTAGAATGGACTGGTTGGATCTCCTTGCAGTCCAATATAACATCATTTCATTGATGGTGCAAGGTCACATAAAATTAAAATTGCATTTTGTGTTTCCTCAGCTCCTCTTACTTTACTTCTCCAACATCTTCAGTCCCATATCTTTTCTATGGACAAACATGTTCTAAACCCTAAATCTAAGTGTATTCTGCCAAACTAACTATGCTGTCTGTTCCCTGCTTTTTCTAGCTTGAAGTCCTCCCCCTACTTCACAAACTGGTTATTCTTCAGCCCACCTGTCACTACACTCAGAAACATCTAAGTTAAAAGTCTTATCACTATGCTCCTATAGCACACTGCTCCTTTACTGAAGGTGTTATTACATTTTTTACGGCCCTCATGAAATTAAGAGTTTTTTCAGAGCAGGCTAGCTTGTTCATATCTGAGCCATGCAGGTTCTTTGCGTTGACAGACAGTAGATACACGTTTTCTGCAAGTATTTCATCTGAAGCTATTTCCATGATGCCGCCTTTAACATATCATTCCTTCCCCAAGCACTCAATCACATGAACAAAATAAACTTTCATGTAGTATGTATACTCTTTTTTTAAAAAAGGAAAACACAAGCATTCCTTTTGATATGTGAATTGAGTAATCACATCAATAATTGTTTATTCCAGAATTTTGTCCTTATGCTTTTGTTTTACTGCTTTCTTTTACTTCAAGTCATCTAGAATCCCATAAGAAAATTTGTTTTCAGTTCAGTTTAACAGTGTTCTAGTATACCTTCCATTTTTCGTGGAATTAAATAGTTTTATTTTCTAATACTCTGTTCCATTGTTGCTTAAACTTTTTTCACTATAACCCACTTAAAGAGGACTTTTAGATATTTTTTTTCTTCCTAGTTGTACCCCAATGAAATTTTATTACCACAGATTTATTATATATGTTTATGTATGTGTTTATCTGTGTTTCATATATAAATAATATATTTTTGCCTCTCAAAAACTGATTTTTTTCCATTTGGGGGGTAATATGTCCCAGTTAATATTGAATAGTCAAAAGAAAGTCTTCTCTAACTTCCCAATATAGCATAAATAAACACTGTAGTGTAAACATTATTCCTCAACACTCATTATAATGGCATCCCTTTCTAAAACATTTGTCCAAACTCTCATGCAGGATAACTCTTTCAGGGCATCTCTAGAGCAGTAGTCAACAGTCATCAGTTTTTAAGTATGAAGTAAAAGAAAACTATTATTGTCATAGATTGCATTTTATATATTCTGCTTGACTCAGGCATTTCTCATATAGTTGTGCTCACCTTGTCTGTCAAGTTCTGACACTATTATTTTCTTTTTTGTAAATTTTAAACAGTTTCCTCTATGCTTATTAAAGATGTGATACTTGCTTATCAGATCATCCTCCCTGCTAATCCCAAATTTTAATTTTATTTTTACACAATATTCTTTTATATTAAACAGAAGCATTCACATATATTTCTCTAAAGAGCTAAGAATAATCTATGCCCTAAGTATTGTCCTTCTATCTATCACAGAACATTTCCTGTTATAGGTCTCACAAATTATTTGCTTGTATCAATGGCAGAAGAAAATTGTAACTGAAGTGGGAAAAAAATGTGACAGCCAGTTGAATTTTCTGTGAAATTCTGTGAAATTCTCCATTATTGTATTTTATGGAGAATATTCAAATATTAGATTATCAGATACATATCTAAGACAAAAGAAATGAACAAGGCCTTTGGCCAATATGACATCCATTTAATAAGAGAAAGTGTTAGTCTCACAGTCATGTCTGACTCTTTGGGATCCCATGGCCTCTAGCCTGCTAGACTCCTCTGTTCATGGAATTATCCAGGCAAGAATACTGGAGTGGGTTGCCATTTCCTTCTCCAAAATAAGAGAAAAGTATCTCCTAGAGCTCAAATACTGTGAATAATACTTTGGGTTTGATATAAGCACATACTGCTTCCCAAATGACAACCATAAAATTAAAAGGGCTTTCTCCATTTTAAACATATTATTGCAATCTTATCATAGTTACCGACCTTGATAAAGTCACTGAGGTAGAGAAAGATACAGATTTTGAACTTTTGGTTTTATCCTATCAGCCCTTATCCCTTGAGGTGAGCTTAAAATGTAACAGTTTTTAGTTACATTCCATTGCCTCAATCTGAGATGTCATCAAATTGGTTGACCTGGAAATACATGTTTTATGTTCATTCCTGTGCCAACAATGCACTGAAGTAACAGAAGATTACATTTACTGTTCTGTCTAACATATTCCTTTAAATTAGTGAAATAAAATTAATTGGAAGAAGTAACTTATCATTCCATTTTTACTCCCGAGGTCTGATTCATGGGCCTGGGAAAAGAACTGAGATGTCAAAAATGTAGAATTTTCTTTCAAATCAGTAATTTTGAATTTATATTCTGCTTGCTCTTCCTTTTTTAGTTGATTTCCTTCCAATTCACTTTCAGAGTACATCCCTACGTATGTCACTGACTGTGTAAACAGGTGGTCACTATTTTAGGATGATCATCACAAGGCAGGCATTCTGCAAGGTGCTTTTTGTTTGTTTCCTTAAATTCTGGTGCAAAATGGCACTGCTATTCACTTTAACGTTAGAAATATGCATAGATTTTTTTAAAGTTATAGATTTATAAAAGATCCAGATATTTTATCAACATTTTTTAAGTTTTTCTGGTTAAGTGAGACAAAATAAGCCCAATGGGAAATTAAAAAAATATATATATAGTGGGGAAAAAGCTTCTCTTCAGTTCAGTTCAGTCGCTCAGTTGTGTCTGACTCTTTGTGACCCCATGGTTTGCAGCACTCCAGGCTTCCCTGCCCAACACCAACTCCCGGAGCTTACTCAAAACTTATTTTGGATATACATTTTTTAATTGTTAGCACATCCTCAAAAGTGAAATTTTCTTATTGCCCAGTCTAGCATAAAATTTCCCTTAATACAATGGCATTTATTCTATTAAATTCTTTTGATGGTTAGAAGTGGTCTAGTCAATAAAAGAAGTGGAGTCTTATATTAAAAAAAACAGATATAAATCAGGAGTTAAAATGAAGCATATTATTCTGAGAAATCGAAACTCTATATCTACCAAGAATCTTTGCAGATAATAAAGAAGAAAGTTATTGACTTTTTTCAAACTTAAAATCTAAAGACTTGGAGACTGAAACTACCCTCCAACATGACAGGTGCGAACACTTTGATTTGGTTTGCCCAGAGGAAGCATTATTCTTGCTACTTTCATAAAGACTAATTGATTTTGACAAAATCTGTCTGTGCAGACTTGGATAAGTATGATACCGAAGAGTCGTAAAACCATTAGAGAAGACTGTAGGCTCAGAAGAACTCTCTATAAAAATGTTGAGGTAGAAGGAATATGACAGTGAAAAAGAGACTATATTTTCTGTATATCCACATCATGAGTTATGATACCTACAGGGAATATTTCGAGGCCTGGGTTTCAGAATCCCAATGAACGAATCCTTCTGAGATATCATAAACTGAATAGGGAGAAAACAAGCCAAAGAAATATTGCCTGCCTTTATTTATTTATTTTGTAGACTAAATCTAGATTAAAAATTACCAAAAAAAGCCTCCTATCTTTGATTCTTTCATGGCTTGAGGGAAAATATTGTGCTATATAAGGGTTTTGCTTGCAAACTGGCCTCCCTGTGAAGGAGACAGTGGGACAGGAATCAGATCAGATCCATGCATGTGAAAAGCAGAGACAGAAGCAGGATTGTATTAAGAGAAAAATCTAACTGTACAGGATCAACAACAGTTTTGGCCAATTCCAGAAGGAGCTCTGGAATTGGCGCTGCATGTTTGAGTTATTCCAGATTGGGTCAAAATGAGAAGGTTTTTGCACTTGGCCATCAGTCAGTGGGCTACAGTGAGAAAGGTGTGACCCTTCTCTGTGCAAACTGAAATATTCTGGGAAGTGTCTGGCAGCTGAAGGACATCTTCTTACATCACTTTCAGAAGTCAGAATGTCTTTTCTTGAAGGGGAACCTGAGTAGTGCATCTCAGTCTCCAACACAAGCCAATATCTGTACTGTCTTCATTAGATTAAAAACTCCTTGTTTAACAGAATATAATAAAGCATATGTGTGTGTTAGTCACTCAATCATGTCTGACTCTTTGCGACCCCATGATGTGTAGCCTGCCAGGCTCCTCTGTCCTTAGAATTCTCCAGGCAAGAGTACTGGAGTGGGTAGCCAGTCCCTTCTGCAGGGTATCTTCCCAGCCCAGGGATTGAACCAATTGCAGGCAGATTGTTTACCATCTGAGCCACCAATTGTTCATTGCCTTCAAATAAAATAATCAGTTCCAGAGCTATGATTGTCCTGATCCAAGCTAATAATGATCTATTTCTATCTTTATACTCAGAGATGCGGTTCATATTTTCATTTTTATGTTTAACTCTCCTTAAGAGAATTCTCCTGGATATGGTTAGCTTTACATTTTTTCTATCTTTTAGTTCTTACAAAAACCCAACAAGATAGTTATTATTGTCCTTATTTTACAGGTGAGAATACTGCAAAAAAGCTAAGAAACTTTTTCAGGTTCTTATACTTGGCATATGAGAGAATATGGATTTGAGTTTAGGACATTAATATACTATCTGCTTGTGATCTTTGTTCAAGGAAGGAGGCTGTTATAATTGGTGCAGCATCATAAATTATTTTAATGGTATGATAGATTGGAGTCCAGAGTTAAGCAGTAAGATGACTTGGAAACATTTTAGAATTCACTCTGAAACAGTTTACTTATTTGTATTATGGAAATTAAGAGCCATATCACAGAAACCCATGCCTTTAAGATTATTATTACATAGTACATCTGAATTTAAATACATCCAATGAGAGAATAAAAAGCTAGGTTATAGAAAATTGTCAGTGGTTCCCCTCATGTTATTCCTTTCTCTGCCTCAATCTAATCTGGAGTGGTACCAGAGGGGGGAAAATTCCATAAAGGCAATGAAATTTGCATGAAATCCTGGGGAAAACAATATTCAGTGTACCCATAGCTATGAATTTCTCTATTTTGAGACATGGAGGTAATCATTTCAAAATAAATCTATAAACCTCCCAACATCTATCCCTGTCTTTTCCATTCTCCTGGTACTAAAACTGAGGAGAATATCCATCAAAGTATTCAACACCCTCCTACATTCTCAAGGGCTATGCTCTTGGGACTGTGTTGCTTCTTTTTTCAGCATCTTCCACATTCTTCTTATTGAGCCTATTTCCATTAGTCTCTCTTTTATCATCCGCCCCCCCCCCCAAAAAAAAAAGTGAATGAAGAAGTAAAAAATAACCACGTCCTACTATATCTGTTCTCTTGCTGCAATTCCTTCACGTCCCAATCTTCTAGGGGAAAAAGGTCAATACACATTATCTCATTGCTATCCTCATTTCTTACTGAGTTATTTAGTTAGCTAGCTATTCAGTTAAGCCAAGCTAATTTTTTTCCATTTTAGATTTTGCATTTTCTTTTGCTTAGTCTTCCACAGTAGTTTACTTATCCTCCAGTTCCCAGTTTACATAGCTTTCCCTTACAGGAAACTTTCCAGAGCCTCCCCGTACATAGGAAGATACACTCAGAGTACTCACTCTCTCCTCTCACAATGTGCATGACAATTCTTTACTTTCTTATCTAATGGTGTGTTTATGGACTTAATGGCTGGCACTTCACTGTGCTGTGAGATTCATGACAATGAGGACCTGTCTGTTTCTTCCAGATCTGTGAGTCCAGTGCTCTGTACATAATAGACACTTTATAAATATTCATTCAAGGATTGGATGAATGAAAGATAAAAGCAATCATAGCCATTCAACTAAATTTGGAAGTATATCAAGGCAACATATAATTAAGTAGAAAAACATATTGATAGATTTTCCTCCTTTTAAATGTGAAAGAGGGTCTACGGCCATACCACCCTGAACGCGCCCGATCTCGTCTGATCTCGGAAGCTAAGCAGGGTCGGGCCTGGTTAGTACTTGGATGGGAGACAGCCTGGGAATACCGGGTGCTGTAGGCTTAAAAAAAATAAAAATAAAAATAAATGTGAAAGAGAATCTAACTCTTCAAGAAGAGACAGAAGTTATTATTTACTTTACCATCAGAAGCATTTGTAAATGTTGTCTTTGTGTTACTTGGGAAACAGTATTCTGATCATAACATTCTTACAAGCTTTAAATTTTTATCTTAGTATAGTACAGTTGAAAGAATATTAAACTTGTGGGACTTCTCTAGTAGTCCAGTAGCTAAGACTTCCTTCTAACACAGGGGACACAGGTTCTCTTCCTGGTCAAGAAGCTAAGACTCCACATGCTTCAGGGCCAAAACCCCAAAAAAGAAAACAGAAAAAATATTGTAACAAATTCAATAAAGACTTTAAAATGGTCCATATCAAATTCTTAAAAAAAAAAAAAAGAATATTAAACTTTTAGTCTAAAAAATTCCCTTTTGTATTCTGTTATTTTATTCATTAGCTATGTTTTATTCATCAGCTATGTACTTATTTGCTTCTATCTGAGATGCTATGCCAGTGAAGTGGGAAAGTAATTTAGGCTAAAGTACTCTATAAACAGTTAAACACTTCTATAAATCATTGTTGGCAATTAAATTGCAAATTTAGAAACAGCAACCCTTAACCTAATTGATGGGGACTGAAAGTTGCTACCTGCTCTTTGTTCTTAAAATCAGAACTGTTGCTTTAATTATTCACCTAACCAGCATGTACTAAAATATGTAATATTCTCCAGGTGCTATGCTTGGTTCTAGATACACCCAAGCATTAGATATGTTCCCTAATACCAGTTTCTTAACTGCTCTTAAAAAGGACACAAATAAAAAAATAAAATACAATTTAAAAAATGAATTTAAAATTTTAAAAATAAAATTAAAAAAACAACAAATTGTTAAGTCTTTGTTATATTCAGTTAGTAAATGAATAAAATTGGAATAAAATTGGATGTTGAGTGCAGTTGCTAACAAAGTACTTCATGTCACTTAGATATAATCATTTATATACATGTATATATACATAGAAACTGATAGTTGTTTAGTACTTTTTAGTTTGAATTCTGCTTTTATGTATGTTATCTCTTTTTATCATCACAATAAAACTGTAAATAAGTTATTATAACAGAATTCCCTGGCTGTCCAGTGGTTAGGATGCTGTGGTTCTACTGTAGGGGGCACAGGATTGATCTCTGGTTGGGGAACAAGGATCCCTCAAGCTAAGTGACATGACCAAAAAAAATAAAAATAAAAAAAAGTTATCATCACTTTCATTTTACTGATGAGAGAACTGATATTATATAAGCTTAAACATATTGACCAACTTGTACAGCTAGTAAGTAGCAGAATTAATATTCCAACCCAGATGCAAATCTACATGATAATTAATGCATTAAGAAATGTACATTACCGCATACTATATTTATACATGCCTCAAATCTTACGTTTCATGTCAATCTACTTGCACTATCTAAATTTAACTTCATTAAAAGTGATATAATCATCAAAATAATTACAAACTTTGTTCATTTATAAAGTAATGAGCATTGTGTGTGTTTTGTGCTTAGTTGTATCCGATGCTCTACAGCCCAATGGACTGTAGCCCACCAAGCTCCTCTGTCCATGGAATTTTCCAGTCAAGAATACTGAAACAGGTTGCTATTTCCTACTCCAGAGGATCTTCCCAACCCAGAGATCAAACCCATGTCTCTTCATCTCCTGCATTGGAAGGAGGATTTTTTACCACTAGTTCCAAATATCAAATATAAAGTAAAATTAATAGTCATCTCTCTTCAAAAGAATATGATTGCATCTAAAACAAAACAAGGTAATCTTATCTTTTTTGCCATAATTGGTTTTCTGTATATAGCACACAAAGCATGGTCTATCAGGCTGTACCGCAGGGTTAAGAGAGAGAATGGAAAAATATACCATTAGCCAAGCAGTCACATTTCAAATCTGGATTTTGAATTCTATATAAAATTGTTAATGATCCACACACAGCATGTAGGTTTGTCCGGTTATAATGGCAGACTTCATAAATGCTGAGTGTCAACATATGAAGATTTGAATGCAAGTCCTGAAACTTAAGCAGGGTTCTGTTGTTGCAGGTTAATTTTTAACTAGGCCTTCTGGGATTTCATACAAATTGAAACAGGCAGGAAATCTATTTAAAGAAGGCTTGAAGCAAAAGCTTACACTTAATACTAAACTATGCTTGAGTATATAGAGAGGAGAAATAAACAATAAAGGGATAAATACTCAAGAAATCCTTTTTTCCCTTTAAGGAAATCATGTTGGAACCAAAGAATATTTTCTCAGTGGAGCATTCTTCAAAAACATGACTGTGTAGACACAGAACCAATGTTACTTTTATCAAATAAAACCGAATGAACATAGATAAATAAAAATGTATATTTATATAATCATTTAAATGCTGAAAGCTAAATTACTCCCTACTTTTTGATCCCATAACACTTTGTACATGCCTGTGTCAGCACTTTTCATATTGCATTGTATATAATTATTTGCATTTATACCTCTGCTATCTAACGTACATTCTAAAAGAGACAATGTGTTTTGTCCGCATTAATGCTTTAGTGTAGAATTGTGGTTTCTTCTCAATATATGTTAACTGAATTATTTTGGATCATGTAATTTTTCTTACTCTTGTATTAGAAAAATATAGCAATTAATAAAAATATGAAATACTTATTTTAAGTTTGGTTTGAAATCAGTCATATATGTTTTCATGCATTTATTTTTTCATCTATCAGTCAGTCAGTTCAGTCGCTCAGTCATGTCCAACTCTTTGCAACTCCATGAATCACAGTACGCAAGGCCTCCCTGTACATGACCAACTCCTGGAGTTCACTCAAACTCATGTCCATTGAGTTGGTGATGCCATCCAGCCATCTCATCCTCTGTCATCCCCTTTTCCTTCAGCTCCCAATCCCTCCCAGCATCAGGGTCATTTCCAATGAATCAACTCTTCGCATGAGGTGGCCAAAGTACTGGAGTTTCAGCTTTAGCATCAGTCCTTCCAATGAACACCCAGGACTGATCTCCTTTGGGATGGACTGGTTGGATCTCCTTGCAGTCCAAGGGACTCTCAAGAGACTTCTCCAACACCACAGTTCAAAAGCATCAATTCTTTGGCACTCAGCTTTCTTCACAGTCCAACTCTCACATCCATACATGACCACTGGAAAACCGTAGCCTTGACTAGATGGACCTTTGTTGGCAAAGTAATGTCTCTGTTTTTTAATATGCTGTCTAGGTTGCTCATAACTTTCCTTCCAAGGAGTAAGCGTCTTTTAATTTCATGGCTGCAATCACCATCTGCAGTGATTTTGGAGCTCAAAAAATTAAAGTCTGATACTGTTTCCACTGTTTCCCCATCCATTTCTCATGAAGTGATGGGACCAGATGCCATGATCTTAGATTTCTGAATGTTGAGCTTTAAGCCAACTTTTTCACTCTCCTCTTTCACTTTCATCAAGAGGCTTTTTAGTTCCTTTTCACTTTCTGCCATGAGTGTTGTCATCTGCATATCTGAGGTTATTGATATTTTACCCAGAAATCTTGATTCCAGCTTGTGCTTCCTCCAGCCTAGCTTTCCTCATGATGTACGGTGCATATAAGTTAAATAAGCAGGGTGACAATATATAGACCTGACGTACTCCTTTTCCTATTTGGAACCAGTCTGTTGTTCCATGTCCAGTTCTAACTGTTGCTTCCTGACCTGCATACAGATTTCTCAAGAGGCAGGTCAGGTGGTCTGGTATTCCCATCTCTTGAAGAATTTTCCACAGTTTATTGTGATCCACACAGTCAAAGGCTTTGGCATAGTCAATAAAGCAGAAATAGATGTTTTTCTGGAACTCTCTTGCTTTTCTGATGATCCAGCAGATGTTGGCAATTTGATCTCTGGTTCCTCTGCCTTTTCTAAAACCAGCTATTCATGTATATTTACTGTCAAATTTGTGCTGAACAGCATTTTAGGGGCTGGGCCTGTAAATAAGGATAAGAGCATAGTGCTCTTTGATGTTATATCACTTGAACTATACTGGAAAAAAGTAGATGTTAAACAATAATTGCCTTTAAAAATCACTAGAGCAATAACCTCCAGTAATAAAGATACACTGCACAATCACACTATCTAGGAGAGCTTCTAGCCTGCCCTTCTGGAATTGACATTCTAATAGGTAACATACAGGTTTGAAAAAAGTTACACAAAGAAAAAATTTCAAATTTCATGAGTATTGTGGAAAAAAAAGTATAGGGAGTATGAAAGCGTATATGTAGAGGTACTACTTTGGCCACCTCATGTGAAGAGTTGACTCATTGGAAAAGACTCTGATGCTGGGAGGAATTGGGGGCAGGAGGAAAAGGGGACAACAGAGGATGAGATGGCTGGATGGCATCACTGACTCGATGGACGTGAGTCTGAGTGAACTCCGGGAGTCGGTGATGGACAGGGAGGCCTGGCGTGCTGCTATTCATGGGGTCGCAAAGAGTCGGACACGACTGAGCGACTGAACTGAACTGAACTGAATCTAATCTTTTGAGGCCAAGAAAGCAAATGACATTCAGTTCCCATCCATCACTCCTAAACTATAGGTCTAATAAGGTCAGAAATCCTCATGATGACTTTCACTTGTACTAAGTACAAGTCATGACAAAATCATTGCACTTTTTTCCCCTTAGGAAAAATGGTATTAGATACAGTACATCTTAATTTTAGTAAACTTAAGATTTCTTTTCATTCCAATTTAGCTGTTAAAACAGGGGGAGAAATGCTTCCTAGATGATGACATAATGATTTAGATTTGGAACTGACTGAAGAATCATCCCAAGTTGGACTTCAAGCTTGACAAGTTTCTGATGGCAGCCTGCAAGATTCTAAGTAATTAATAATCGGTTCCACATTGTCAGCCATTTTTTTTTTTTGAAGGCATAAAAGACATGACTTTGAAATGTATTCATGGTTAGGAAGTTTAGCAAAATGGGTCATACCATAGACCCATTAGTTGAATTAAATTAAAATATATCTCAAAGTAAGTCTCAAAATTCAAGAGTATAAGATGTTACTGCTGCTGGCACTACTGTTACATTAGCTGTTAGAATTCTTTTTACACTTGGACAATTGTGAGTTCTCTCTTTCAAACCTTAAGGAAGTCTATAAACTAGACTTATTCTCTCCATTTTGTAGACAAGGACATTGAGTTTCAAGTAGACTAGATAATTTGCCAAAGTCACAGAGTTGCTAAGTTGTAAAACTAGAATTCAAGAGACTGTCTAATGTCAAGACTAGTGTTCATAACCAGAATTTTAGGCTGCTTCCAATGAAAGTAATTACGGGTTCTTTAGGATTTTACAGCTTGATGCAACTGATTCTGTCACTTGCCACACAGTCCTGGCAAAGTAACTCACCTCTTAGAGTCTGCAGGTGTAGAGAAAATCCTAGTGAAGGGAAGTGAATTGAAAGTTGCTTAGTCACGTCCAACTCTTTGTGACCCCATGCACTATAGCCTGCCAGGCTCCCCCTGTCCATGGAATTCTCTGGGCCAGAATACTGGAATGGGTAGCTGTTCCCTTCTCCAGGGGATCGGCCCAACCCAGGGATCACACCCAGGTCTCCTGCATTACAGGAGGCTTCTTTACCATCTGAGCCATTAGGGAAACCCAACAATACTGGAGTGGGTAGCCTATCCATTCTCCAGTGGATCTTCCTGACTCAGGAATCAAACTGGGGTCTCCTGCATTGCAGGTGGATTCTTTACCAGCTGAGCTATCACAGGAGCCTACTATATTAGATTTTGTGGCAATTGAAAGAGCTAATACACAGAAAGCACTTGGAACTGTATCTGGCATGTAGCAAAGAATCAATATGTTAGTTAATAACACTGCTACTGTTTTTTAATTTTATAATCAATATCTTCCTAGATTTATAACCATGGCTAAATGCCTACAGATCTGAGTGGAATTGAGATGCTCTCTCAAAAATTTATCTAGAACTTATTCATTGCCATTTGCTTAATTTTCAATAAATTTTCACAAGGCCCCAGACAGTCTTCTCACCTACTCTTATTTCAAAAGCCAATAGTAAGCCAAATATTTAAAAAAATAAAATAAAATAGTAAGCAATACATGTTAGAATATGTTCTCTGAAGATTTTTATCTGTACCATCTGTTTTGAAAATTTTATTTCTGTATGTCCTTGTGGTTACCTATTTTAAATATAGCACTGTGTACATGTCAACCAGAATTGATATGCATCATCTCTTTAAAATAAAAATTTAAAATATTAAGTGATCTACATTAAGTCTGTGGAAGATGTTATGCATTTGTGAATTATTCTTTAGCTCATGGGATTTGTGATTTCCAGTTGAGTGACAATCAAACAGAAAAATCATAAAGGCAAACTTGCTTACAAAAGTCAACAATATTTATGTAACTGATGAAACTTTGTTGAGCTGTGTTAATTCATTAGTTCTTCCTGTGAATGACATAATTTCAATGCACTAATATTGACCTTTAGTCTCTTCAGGACCAAGACTACCTGCAATTTTTAGTGATACCAAAAGTTGAATATAACATTTTTTAGGCATAAATATTTCTACTGAAATGTATGTCCCATTAATTAAAGGAAAATATGTCAATAATCCAGAGTTTCAAGGCGGAAGGAGATAGCCTTTGTTACTTTTTTTGAATTAATAAAAAAAATCCTTATTTGAAGGGACAAAGTAGAATCTGCTCACTGATATGTTCTTACCTTTCTGTATTTCTATTTTACCTTGATTTCTCTACCACTACCTCCTCTGTTTCTCCTATCAGCTTTAAAGTTTTCACTGCTCAAAAAGAAAAAAAGTACTGTATCTAGAAATTGTTTTGTACCATAGAGTTTAATGAAGAGCTTAATTAAATGAAAAGTGAAGCAATTCATAAGTAACCAATTTTGTAGTAATTTTATTTTACTGGCCTATGTTTACTTTTTATCTACAATGAATGGTAAGAAGAATCTAGATTTGATACTTTCACATTTTCAATAAAGTTAACAATTACCCTCATATAGAAACTCAAACACATTCTCTGTGTACCAGGAGAAATCATGTTTTTTTAAAAATCACAGCAGGATTGATTATAATAGCCTTAAACTAGAAAACACTCAAACATTCATCAATAGTAGAATGTGAAAATGCATGTGGCACAGACACACACAGAAAATAAAGTATATGAATAAATAGGTAGAAATGCGGTTGAATCTTCAAAAAGACAAAGGTGAATGAAAGAAGGTAGATACTATTACATGCATTCTGTTTATACACATTAAAAATAGACAAAAGTAAACTATATTACTTGGATGCTTATTTAGTTGCTAAATCTGCAATAGAAGACAGTAAGAAACTGTCAGAGGGGTTTATTGCTGGTGGAGGAAAGTAATCAGGGCTAGGAAGAAGCATGCAGGGGGCTTTCCTGATGATGCATTATATGCTGCGGTTATACTTACACTTACATTTACTCTATAATAATTTATTAAATTTTGCATTCATGTTAATCCCTGTCTATATATTACAGATTTTTTTCTTAAGGTTTAAAGGACATAATTTGGTCTTAATAAAAGACTTCAGAAACATTTGCAACCCTTCTTGTGAAACCAAAAACTGATTGCCAAGCTTCTTCCTCAGTGAAGCAGTAAAGCCAGTGCAAGTAATTGTAGTGAGCTATAACATTTGTAGAGAAGGATAACTAAATCCAACTAAAGTGAATAGGCCATGAATTCTCATCAGTCTATAAAACATAAGTGTAATTTGTATAAACTTGGATCTCATAAATAAGTAATGCAGCATTAAAAGGCAAAGCAAGATGAATACAGCAAGGGTTTGTGAAGCAAAAAATAGTTGGTATTTCTTCTTAGGCAAATATTAAATAATTTAGATAGGTATATATTTTAAATGGGTAGGTGAAAAACACAACTCCAAATATATGACCCAACAAGCTGGGTATGTGTTGGTTACAGTTTTCCTCCTTGTGATCTTATACCTGGAAATATCCCTCATTATCATTTCCTGGTCTCACAGGTGATAAATACTTTGTCCTTTTCTAAATATAAGTTTCCTTAGCTTGGACTTTGGACGTGGGGTAGCTCCCCTCGGCCACCGCCCCTGACCTTGGAGGTGGGGTAACTCCTCTCAGTGGCCACCATGTCCAAGGTAAGGAGCAGTGGCTGCCCTTTGCTGGAGCAGCCATGAAGAGATACCCCATGTCAAGGCAAGAGAAACCCAAGTAAGAGAGTAGGCGCTGAGACAGGGCATCAGAGGGCAGACAGACTGAAACTGCAATCACAGACAACTAGCTAATCTGATCACACGGACCACAGCTTGTCTAACTCAATGAAACTAAGCCATGATGTGTGGGGCCACCAAAGACAGACGGGGCATTGTGGAGAGGTCTGACAGAATGTGGTCCACTGGAGAAGGGAATGACAAACCACTACAGTATTCTTGGCTTGAGAACCGCATGAACAGTATGAAAAGGCCAAAAGATAGGACACTGAAAGATGAACTCCCCAGGTCGGTAGGTGCTCAATATGCTACTGGAGATCAGTGGAGAAATAACTCCAGAAAGAATGAAGGGATGGAGCCAAAGCAAAAACAACACCCAGTTGTGCATTTGACTGGTGATAGAAGCAAGGTCCAATGCTGTAAAGAGCAATATTGCATAGGAACCTGGAATATTAGGTCCATGAATCAAGGCAAATTAGAAGTGGTCAAACAGGAGATGGCAAGAGTGAACATTGACATTCTAGGAATCAGCAAACTAAGATGGACTGGAATGGGTGAATTTAACTCAGATAACCATTATATCTACTACTGTGGGCAGGAATCCCTTAGAAGAAATGGAGTAGCCATCATGCTCAACAAAAGAGTCCGAAATGCAGTACTTAGATGCAATCTCAAAAACGAAAGAATGATCTCTGTTTGTTTCCAAGGCAAACCATTAAACATCATGGTAATCCAAGTCTATGCCCTGACCAGTAATGCTAAAGAAGCTGAAGTTGAACAGTTCTATGAAGACCTAAAAGACCTTATAGAACTAACATCCCCAAAAGATGTCCTTTTCATTACAGGGGACTGGGATGCAAAAGTAGGAAGTCAAGAAACACCTGGAGGAACAGGCAAATTTGGCCTTGGAGTGCAGAATGAAGCAGGTCAAAGGCTAACAGAGTTTTGCCAAGAGAACACGCTAGTCATAGCAAACACCCTCTTCCAACAACAAAAGAGAAGACTCTACACATGGACATCACCAGATGGTCAACACTGGAATCTGATTATATTCTTTGCAGCCCAAAGATGGAGAAATTCTATACAGTCAGCAAAAACAAGACCTGGAGCTGACTGTGGCTCAGATCATGAACTCCTTATTGCCAAATTCAGACTGAAATTTAAGAAAATGGAGAAAACCACTAGACCATTCAGGTATGAGCTAAATCAAAACTCTTATGATTATACAGTAGAAGTGAGAAATAGATTTAAGGGACTAGATCTGATAGGGAGCCTGATGAACTATGGATGGACATTTGTCACATTGTACAGGAGACAGGGTGAACACCATCCTCAAGAAAAAGAAATGCAAAAAAGCAAAATGGCTGTCTGGGGAGGCCTTACAAATAGCTGTGAAAAGAAGAAAAGTGAAAAGCAAAGGAGAAAAGGAATGATATACCCATTTGAATGCAGAGTTCCAAAGAATAGCAAGGAGAAATAAGAAAGCCCTCCTTAGTGATCAGTGCAAAGAAATAGAGGAAATCAATAGAACAGGAAAGACTAGAGATCTCTTCAAGAAAATTAGAGATACCAAGGGAATATTTCATGCAAAGATGGGCTCAATAAAGGACAGAAATGGTATTGACCAAACATAAGCAGAAGATATTAAGAAGAGGTGGCAAAAATACACAGAAGAACTGTACAAAAAAAGATCTTCATGACCAAGATAATCACGATGGTGTGATCACTCACCTAGAGCCAGACATCCTGGAATGTGAAGTCAAGTGGGCCTTAGAATGCATCACTATGAACAAAGCTAGTGGAGGTGATAGAATTCCAGTTGAGCTATTTCAAATCATGAAAGATGATGCTGTGAAAGTGTTGCACTCAATTTGTCAGCAAATTTGGAAAACTCAGCAGTGGCCAAAACTGGAAAAGGTCAGTTTTCATTCCAGTCCCAAAGAAAGGCAATGCCAAAGAATGCTCAAACTACTGCAAAATTTCACTCATCTCACACGCTAGTATGCTCAAAATTCTCCAAGCCAGGCTTCAGCAATATGTGAACCATGAACTTTCAGCTGGTTCCAGCTGGTTTTAGACAAGGCCGAGGAACCAGAGATCAAATTGCTAACATCCGCTGGATCATGGAAAAAGCAAGAGAGTTCCAGAAAAACATCTATTTCTGCTTTATTGACACTTACTCCTTGGAAGGAAAGTTATAACCAACCTAGACAGCATATTAAAAAGCAGAGACATTACTTTGTCAACAAAGGTCCATCTTCTCAAGGCTATGGTTTTTCTAGTAGTCATGTATGGATGTGCAAGTTGGACTATAAAGAAAGCGGAGCGCAGAAGAATTGATGCTTTTGAACTGTGGTGTTGGAGAAGACACTTGAGAGTCCCTTGGACTGCAAGGAGATCCAATCAGTCCATCCTAAAGGAGATCAGTGAGTGTTCATTGGAAAGACTGATGTTGAAGCTGAAACTCCAATACTTTGGCCACCTGATGTGAAGAGCTGACTCATTGGAAAAGACCATGATGCTGGAAAAGATTGAGAGCAGCAGGAGAAGGGGACAATAGAAGATGAGATACTTGGATGGCATCACCAACTCAATGGACATGAGTTTGGGTGAACTCTGGGGGTTGGTGATGGACAGGGAGGCCTGGCGTGCTGTGGTTCATGGGATCGCAAAGTGTTGGACATGACTGAGTGACTGAACTGACTAACTAAATATAAGTTTCAATTGTTCTTTGCTTTAATACTGCTTTTTAAATCAGCCCTATACATATTATTTTACTTTTTGAAATTCTAAAAGTAGACAGATTTCCAAGATCAATGCTTTCTCTCTATTTATCAGTACAACTTATTTAGTTGTAGGCATGTGTGTGAGGTTAACCAAATTGGTATTTTAGATTGTGACATATATCATACTTCTCTTTCTATAACATTCATGAATCCTCAGTGGAAAAATATACTTTCAGCTCATTTTATTCCATTGCTGCTGCTGCTGCTGCTGCTGTTAAGTCGCTTCAGTCGTGTCCGACTCTGTGCGACCCCGTGGACTGCAGCCTACCAGGCTTCTCCATCCATGGGATTCTCCAGGCAAGAACACTGGAGTGGGTTGCCATTTCCTTCTCCAATGCATGAAAGTGGAAAGTGAAAGTGAAGTCGCTCAGTCGTGTCCGACTCTTAGTGACCCCATGGACTGCAGCCTACCAGGCTCCTCCATCCATGGGATTTTCCAGGCAATAGTACTGGAGTGGGGTGCCATTGCCTTCTCCTTTTATTCCATTAGGTCTAGTTGAATTTAGCACCTTCTAAGAGTGCTCCAATACCCAAATATTGAGCTGGGTAGTGTGATTTCTAAGATCAATATAACACAGTCTCTGCTTTCAAGAAATTTGAATAAGTGGAAAAATTCAATATACTTTAGTAAGCACCACCAAAAAGTTAAGCACCAAATAAGATGGACCATGAATGTGAGACATTTAGGACATAGGAAAGTTTAGAAAAAGCTTTTTATGGAGGAGATTATTGTTGATTAGAATTTTCAAGGATGAACTATCGAAATCAAAAATGAAGAAAGAAGAAACCAGGGCAAGGGGCACGAGCACAGGCAAACAGACGTGGGAGAGTTCTGAGACCATGCATCAGTAATCACATGCAGGACAGTATTCTTGGAGATGAAGTTCTATGAGCAGTAATGGGAAGTGTGCCTTCTTTCCTGCTCAATGGACATTCACTACTGACCTATGCTTGTTAACACTGAACTGAATGCTTGTTAAGAGACATCTCAGCAGTTACACTGAGGATAATTATGAGGGTTTTTAAGATTACTGCTAGGATAACATACTAAGAGGTTGTAGCAATAGGTCAGATGACAAATAATGAGAGCCTGACTGTGATTGTTTGGGAGAGAGGGGAAATTTTGAGAACTGTTTGAAGCATGCAAAATTATCAATATTGGGGACTGACTGGATATGGACAGCGAGGAAGAAAGAGAAGTCTGAGATGTCTCTCCAATTTGGCCTGGGAATAATGAACTGAAACACAGAATTCAGGAGAAGAAAACCTTACTGAGGAAGGTAAAAATAAGGTTTCAATCTTAAACAGGTTGAATTTGAGGTACCCACAGGTCACTCAGTGGGTTTGTTTTACAGGCAAATGTCTATTTGAGGTGGTAGGATGAAGGAGTAGAAGAGGTTAAAGATATAGCTGTGGGAGATATGAGCGTCTAAGTGTAATTAAAATTGTGGGCTTTAGTGTCAGTGGGATTTCCCTTCAGAAAAATGTGTAGGATTAAAACAAATGAGTAGACACCTCCAATACCCAAAGTTTCTTTAGGAGGTGATATGGTTATGTTTTCTACCTTGATTGTGGTGATGGTAACACAAGAGTATATGTATATTTCCCAACTCAAACTCCCCAAATTGTATACATTAATTATCTGTTCCTTTGTGTATACCTGTTATACCTCAGTAGAGATATGCAGGGGAAATGACGAATACAGTATTTACTTTGAAAAGGTTTATGAAGAAACAGATAAAGAAAGGCAAAAAGAACCAGACGTGCTTAAGCATGAAAACCGGGAGCAAACAGGTAGCAGAAATCTCATGAAGGAGAATGTGAGATCCATCTCAAATGCAACAGTGAAGTTATTCAGATAAAGATGACATTTAGCTATAAGGAGGTTGTTAGTTACTGTGGGGTTGAGGATGGATGTCATTCATTATGCATCTGGTATTATACAACTGTGAATATTTATACGCAGACACATGTATGCATGCATAAATATATCTATTATAATAGCTGACAGTACGACTAAAAACTGGTGAAAGGATAGATTCCAAGTAAATATTGTAAAAATATATGCAAAACATTTTCTATTTATGAACTGCTAATTGAATACCTGAAAAATCACCAAGCTTCAAAAATATCTTGTAGAAATATCTTTACTACAAATATTTTAGATAGCAGCATTAAAATGGACATCATTAAGTTTTCAAACTGTGTGGGGTTCTTTTCTTTACTTGACTGAGTATAGTGTTTGCATTATATAGTTTGACTTGACAAGAGAACCCATAAAAATCCCCACTTGTGGCCCACTTAAAAAAGAAGTATTATAGTTTTAGGCACTGCTGAACATCATGCTGAGCTACAAAAAATAAATAAAACACCATAAAGCTCCCCACCTTCATTTCACTTTTAGATCACCACATAGAGATACAACAAATACATTAATCAAAGGCAGACCACTGAGATTCAGATATATTTTGTTAAATATTAAATTGTATGGTTGAAGGAAAGATCAATTTCTTTTTAAAAGTGACACTATTGCCACCCTTCTAAACACTGCAGTTTACTAATGATTTTATTTTTATTTTTTTATTTTATTTTTTTTTTACTAATGATTTTAAAACTGCTTGAAGGGTTTGAAACTGAATCACTACCACTTCATCCCAGCTGAGATTTAGAATGCAAATCTCACAATAGGAATACATTTATGTTTCAGGTTAAATAAATTCAGCCTCTTTTCTTTTAGAACTGGAAGAACATTTTGTTGACTCAGACCTCTATTTCTGTTACTTAGAGCTAAAAGAAGTCAGTTCAGCATAAGAATTTCTACAAGGCATTAATTGGAATTTCTCTGGGAAGAGGCACACTCTGTATTGTATACAATGCTGAGAAGCTTTTTTAACCTTAACAGGCAATGTTGTTTCCAAGTAAGTCTTCTTTGCTGCCTCTGTGCAAGCATGCGTGCCCAGGGCTACTGTGAAAATGGACATGAAGAACTAAAAAATAATTCTAGCCCCTAAGAACTCAGTGAGATGCTATCATGAAGGCTAGACATCTTTGATATGAGCTCCAAAATTTATTTCAGGTGCCATCCCCTCAGTCTCCAGTGACCCAAAATATGCACACAGAGTGATGTGTTGAAGCACTGACAGCAGCGAAGTATTTCTAAGTGAAAATACACTCTCATTTCCCCTTGATAAGGTAGAGTTTATCAGAAGGTATAAGTACCATGATCTCCTACTTCCTAAGACCCAGGGTTCATAATGGGACCAAGCTCATCTACCTGATTCTTACACGTTAGATCCTTCCATTTTAAGAATAAATAGGATTTGGTCAATACACCCAAACACCAAACTTGTTTAAAATGACATAATCCCAACCACAGATCCAGCTTTACTCTTGAGTATTTACCCTATTTGGGCTTCCCTGGAGGCTCAGAGGGTAAAGAATCCACCTGCAATGCGGGAGACCCATGTTTGATCCATGTGTTGGGAAGATCCCCTGGAGGAGGGCATGGCAACCCACTCCAGTGTTCTTGCCTAGAGAATCCCCATGGACAGAGGAGCCTGGTGGGCTACAGTCCATAGGGTCACAAAGAGTCAGACATGACTGAGTGATTAACCACATACACATTTACACTATTTAACAGTAAGTAAATAGAATGGGAAAGACTAGAGATCTCTTCAAGAAAATTAGAGATACCAAGAGAACATTTCATGCAAAGATGGGCACAATAAAGGACAGAAATGGTATGGACCTAACAGAAGCAGAAGATATTAAGAAGAGACGGCAAGAATACACAGAAGAACTGTACAAAAAAGATCTTCAAGACCCAGATAATCACAATGGTGTTATCACTGGCCTAGAGCCAGACATCCTGGAATGTGAAGTCAAGTGGGCCTTAGAAAGCATCACTACAAACAAAGCTAGTGGAGGTGATGGAATTCCAGTTGAGCTATTTCAAATCCTGAAAGATGATGTTGTAAGTGTGCTGCACTCAATATGCCAGCAAATTTGGAAAACTCAGCAGTGGCCACAGGACTGGAAAAGGTCAGTTTTCATTCCAATCCCAAAGAAAGGCAATGCCAAAGAATGCTCAAACTACCACACAATTACACACATCTCACACGCTAGTAAAGTAATGCTCAAAATTCTCCAAGCCAGGCTTCAGCAATATGTGAACCGTGAACTTCCTGATGTTCAAGCTGGTTTTAGAAAAGGCAGAGGAACCAGAAATCAAATTGCCAATATCTGCTGGATCATGGAAAAAGCAAGAGAATTCCAGAAAAACATCTATTTCTGCTTTATTGACTATGCCAAAGCCTTTGACTGTGTGGATCACAATAAACTGTGGAAAATTCTGAAAGAGATGGGAATACCAGAACACCTGACCTGCCTCTTGAGAAACCTATATGCAGGTCAGGAAGCAACAGTTAGAACTGGACATAGAACAACAGACTGGTTCCAAATAGGAAAAGGAGTACGTCAAGGCTGTATATTGTTACCCTGCTTATTTAACTTATATGCAGAGTACATCATGAGAAACGCTGGACTGGAAGAAGCACAAGCTGGAATCAAGATTGCCAGGAGAAATATCAATAATCTCAGATATGCAGATGACACCACCCTTATGGCAGAAAGTGAAGAGGAACTAAAAAGCCTCTTGATGAAAGTGAAAGTGGAGAGGGAAAAAGTTGGCTTAAAGCTCAACATTCAGAAAACGAAGATCATGGCATATGGTCCCACCACTTCATGGGAAACAGATGGGGAAACAGTGGAAACAGTGTCAGACTTTATATTTTTGGGCTCCAAAATCACTGCAGATGGTGACTGCAGCCATGAAATTAAAAAACGCTTACTCCTTGGAAGGAAAGTTATGACCAACCTAGAAAGCATATTCAAAAGCAGAGACATTACTTTGCCAACAAAGGTTCATCTAGTCAAGGCTATGGTTTTTCCTTTGGTCATGTATGGATGTGAGAGTTGGAGTATGAAGAAGGCTGAGTGCCGAAGAATTGATGCCTTTGAACTGTGGTGTTGGAGAAGACTCTTGAGAGTCCCTTGGACTGCAAGGAGATCCAACCAGTCCATTCTGAAGGAGATCAACCCTGGGATTTCTTTGGAAGGAATGATGTTAAAGCTGAAACTCCAGTACTTTGGCCACCTCATGTGAAGAGTTGACTCATTGGAAAAGACTCTGATGCTGGGAGGGATTGGGGGCAGGAGGAGAAGGGGACGACAGAGGATGAGATGGCTGGATGGCATCACTGACTTGATGGACGTGAGTCCGGGTGAATTCCGGGAGTTGGTGATGGACAGGGAGGCCTGGTGTGCTGCGATTCATGGGATCACAAAGAGTCGGACTCAACTGAGAGACTAAACTGAACTGAAATACATGCATACATGTGTGTTCAGTCGCTAAGCTGTTTGACTCTTTGAAACCCCATGGACTGTAGCCTGCTAGGCTCCTCTGGCCATGGGATTTCCCAGGCAAGAACATTGGAGTGGATTGCCATATCTTTCTCCAAAATACGTACAAACATATTTTTAATATTTCTTCTCTGTTGCATAATCTCTCTCTCTCTTATCTTCTGCTGGCTATCTGTCCAGCCAAGAATTTGGGATCAACTGAGACTTCTTCAGGAGCTGGTATGAGGCTTCTTATATCTCAGCCCCACTCTGAAGATGACTTGCTGGCATGCTTGTGGTCCAGAATCAGATTCATAGCTACAGATCTAGATTCTATCTCCACTGAAATATTGCAAAAGGATACTAAGCAAAACATTACACTGACAAGTAAAGTCTTTTTATCAGTGGCTGTTTAATTAGGATTTCCTGATTTTCCTCACCTAGACTCAACATGTGCTAACCAATTTTCTAGAATTCCTCTAAGTAAATCTTCTGTTATTGACAGATGATTGACTTATTCTCACATTGCCTCCTGAGCTCAATTGTGTCTTGTATCACATCTACATGGTATATTTATTTCTTTTTTAGAATCTTACTAATTTGTTAAATTACTGCAGATGATATATGAATGCAGATGATTCCCATGAATCCTGACAGAATGCCCTAAGTCCTTTGTGGTGTTTTTCATTTCTTTGAATTAATAATCTGTATGGCACGTTTGACATTTCACATAGAGACACATAGTCTAATCTTACTGTGCAGATTAGTAAAGAATCTGCCTGTAATGTAGGAGACCCAGGTTTGATCCCTGGGTCGAGAAGATTCCCCTTGAGAAGGGAGTGGCTACCCACTTCAGTGTTCTTGTCTGGAGAATTCCAAGGACAGAGGAGCCTGGTAGGCTACAGTCCATGTGGTCACAAAGAATCAAACATGACTGAGTGACTAACAACACTTTTACTTTAGTCTATATACATTTTGCCACATCTTTACTGCTACCAAATGCATTTGAGAATATGGAAAAGATTCTCAAGTTTAAGTGTGGTGAATTCCATCTGTGTATAGTAAGTCCTACATTAAAAAAAAATCATCTTAGCCAGACTATTACTGAGTCATAAAAACCAGTGAAATAATGCACTTGCAGCAGCATGCATGGACCTCGGGCTCATCACAGTAAGTGAAGTGAGGCGGAGAAAGACAAATGTGGTGTCACTTACAAGTGGAGGCAGAGAAAGACAAATGTGGTACCACTTACAAGTGGGATCTAAAAAAAAAGGAATGATACAAATGCACTTATTTACCAAAAAGAAATAAAATATGGCTTCCAAAGAGGAAAGGTAAGAAGATAAATTAGGAATACGGGATTAACATGCACATATTATTATATATAAAATAGATAACCAATAAGGGCCTACTATATAGCACATGGCAGCCCACTCCAGTACTCTTGCCTGGAGAATCCCATGGACAGAGGAGCCTGGTGGGCTGCAATCCTTGGGGCCGCTAAGAGTCGGGCATGACTGAGCGACTTCACTTTCACTTTTCACTTTCATGCATTGGAGAAGGAAATGGCAACCCACTCCAGTGTTTTTGCCTCGAGAATCCCAGAGACGGGGGAGCCTGGTGGGCTGCTGTCTATGGGGTTGCACAAACTCGGACACAACTGAAGCGACTTAGCAGCAGCAGCAGCATATAGCATAGGGAACTATATTCAATATTTTGCAATAATCTATAAGGAAAAATATTACCTAACCCTGACCTCTGACCACCTCGTAGAGACAGACAACTGATCTAAGCTGTACCAATTTTTGAAACTTGAATGGACTGACACTGGTTGAAGCTGCTACCTTGATGGAAGTGTCTGTAATCTCCAGTTGCTGAGGCCTCCATGGACTGTGACCCATGGTGACCATTGTCAACATTAGGTCACAGCGGTGGGGATGGGAGAGAGGTTTACTGCTCCTTCAAGGCCAGAATCTGGCCAGTGGGTGGCCATGGCTAGGGCTCTGGAGTTCTGCAGGACACAGCCCTCAGTCTGTTTCCATACTCCCAACTCACCTGGCAGCCCCGTGGCCAGAGGACCCCAGGGAGAAAGCTATGACTTGCCTTTCACCGTACTCTCTGCCCCAGGACCACTGCCAGGCTGACAGAGCTGAGCAGGACCTTTAATTTGCACTAATGATTTCATGCTAAGGATCACATGCTGATAGTCATGGACTAATGGTTGAGAGCACATTCTGCCCTGTTACAAACATAATCTGGAAAAAAATGTGTGTATATGTATAATTGAATCACTTTGCTGCACAATTGAAACTAGCACGACATTGTAAATCAACTATACTTTAATTTTTTAAGTTTATTTTTAATACTCTGATGAAACTTTTGTTCTGTGTAATCCATAAATATTGCTTTGGGAGTATTACCAATTAAATTAAGTTTAATACTACAATACTACCTTAATAAATCAAAAGTTCCTTCATTGAATTATTCATACATACTAAAACATTAGGGCTTCTCTTGTGTCTCAGATGGTAAAGAATCTGTCTACATTGCAGGGTTAGATCCTTGGGTCAGGAAGATGCCCTGGAGAAGGGAATGACTACCACTCCAGTAAGCTTGCCTGTTGAATTTCATGGACAGAGGAGCCTGGCTGGCTACAATTCATGGGGTCACAAGGAGTAGGACTCAACTGAGCAACTCACAACATATTAGAACAAAAACTCAAAGTTGGTAACTCAAATTGAATATAACTAAGCATACATATTTTGGGTCTTAGTGCATCTTAATAATTTTGAATAGCAGATAAAATTAAATTTTATACAGGAGGGATTAGATCTGATAGAGTGCCTAAAGAACTATGGATGCAGGTTCATGATATTGTATAGGAGGCGGTGAGTGATCTCCAAGAAAAAGAAATCAAAAAAGGCAAAATGGTTGTCTGAAGAAATCTTACAAATATCTGAGAAAAGGAGAGAAGCAAAAGGCAAAGGAGAAAAGAAAAGATATACCCATCTGAATGCAGAACTCCAAAGAATAGCAAAGAGAGATAAGAAAGGGCTCCTAAGTGAACAATGCAAAGAAATTTTCCCATTCTATGGAAAACTAGAGATGGGAAAGACTAGAGATCTCTTCAAGAAAATTAGAGATACCAAGGGAATACTTCATGCAAAGATGGGCACAATAAAGGACAGAAACAGTATGGACCTAACCAGAAGTGGAAGGTATTAAGAAGAGGTGGCAAGAATACACAGAACTGCACACAAAAAAATGTGAATGACCCAGATAACCATATGCGGGCTTCCCTTGCAACTCAGTCGGTAAATATTCTGCCTGCAATGCAGGTCACTGGGTTCTATTCCTGGGTCAGGAAGATCCTCTGAAGAAGGAAATGGCAAACCACACCATTATTCTTGCCTGGAAAATCCCATGGACTGAGGAGCCTGGCAGGCTAACGTCCATGGGGTTGTAAGAGTTGGACATGAATTAGTGAGTAAACCAGCACCATCAACCACGATGGTGGGACTCACTTAGAGCCAGACATCTGGAAGTACGAAGTCAAATGGGCCTTTGGAAGCATCACTACCAACAAAGCTAATGGAGGTGCTGGAATTTCAGCTGAGTTTTTTCAAATCCAAAAAGACGATGTTGTGAAAGTGCTGCACACAATATACCAGTAAATTTGGAAAACTCAGCAGTGACCACAAGACTGGAAAATGTCAGTTTTCATTCCAATCCCAAAACAGGGCAATGCCAAAGAATGTTCAAACTATAGAACAACTGAACTCATTTCACATGTTAGCAAAATAATACTCAAAATTTTCCCAGCCAGGCTTCAAGAGTATATGAACTGAGAAATTCCAGATTTTCAAGCTGGATTTAGAAAAGGCAGAGGAATCAGAGATCAAATTTCCAGCATCTGTTGGATCATAGAAAAAGCAAGAGGATTCCAGAAAAGCGTCTACTTCTGGTTCCTTGACTATGCTAAATTTTTTTATTCTGTGAATCACAACAGACTGTGGAAAATTCTTAAAGAGATGGTAACCAGACCCCCTTATCTGCACTCTGGAGAACGTGTATGCAAGTCAAGAAGCAACAGTTAGAATCCAACATGTAACAATAGATGGGTTCAAAATTGTGAAAGGAATATATCAAGGCTGTATATTATTAACCTGCTTATTTAAATTCTATGCAGAGTACATCATGCAAAATGCTGGGCTGGTTGAAGCATAAGCTGGAAAAAAGATTGCCAGGAGAAATTAACCTCAGATATGCAGATGACACCACTTTTATGACAGAAAGTGAAGAGTAACTAAAGAGCCTCTTTTTTTTTTTTTTTCTCTAATTTTATTTTATTTTTAAACTTTACATAATTGTATTAGTTTTGCCAAATATCAAAATGAATCCGCCACAGGTATACATGTGCTCCCCATCCCGAACCCTCCTCCCTCCTCCCTCCCCATACCATCCCTCTGGGCCGTCCCAGTGCACCAGCCCCAAGCATCCAGCATCATGCATCGAACCTGGACTGGCAACTCGTTTCCTACATGATATTTTACATGTTTCATTGCCATTCTCCCAAATCTTCCCACCCTCTCCCTCTCCCACAGAGTCCATAAGACTGTTCTATACATCAGTGTCTCTTTTGCTGTCTCGTACACCGGGTTATTGTTACCATCTTGCTAAATTCCATATATATGCGTTAGTATACTGTATTTATGTTTTTCCTTCTGGCTTACTTCACTCTGTATAATAGGCTCCAGTTTCATCCACCTAATTAGAACTGATTCAAATGTATTCTTTTTAATGGCTGAGTAATACTCCATTGTGTATATGTACCACTGCTTTCTTATCCATTCATCTGCTGATGGACATCTAGGTTGCTTCCATGTCTTGGCTATTATAAACTGTGCTGCGATGAACATTGGGGTACACGTGTCTCTTTCCCTTCTGGTTTCCTCAGTGTGTATGCCCAGCAGTGGGGTTGCTGGATCATAAGGCAGTTCTATTTCCAGTTTTTTAAGGAATCTCCACACTGTTCTCCATAGTGGCTGTACTAGTTTGCATTCCCACCAACAGTGTAAAAGGGTTCCCTTTTCTCCACACCCTCTCCAGCATTTATTATTTGTAGACTTTTGGATCGCAGCCATTCTGACTGGTGTGAAATGGTACCTCATAGTGGTTTTGATTTGCATTTCTCTGATAATGAGTGATGTTGAGCATCTTTTCATGTGTTTGTTAGCCATCTGTATGTCTTTTTTGGAGAAATGTCTATTTAGTTCTTTGGCCCATTTTTTGATTGGGTCGTTTATTTTTCTGGAGTTGAGCTGTAGGAGTTGTTTGTATATTTTTGAGATTAGTTGTTTGTCCGTTGCTTCATTTGCTATTATTTTCTCCCATTCTGAAGGCTGTCTTTTCACCTTGCTAATAGTTTCCTTTGATGTGCAGAAGCTTTTAAGGTTAATTAGGTCCCATTTGTTTATTTTTGCTTTTATTTCCAATATTCTGGGAGGTGGGTCATAGAGGATCCTGCTGTGATGTATGTCGGAGAGTGTTTTGCCTATGTTCTCCTCTAGGAGTTTTATAGTTTCTGGTCTTACGTTTAGATCTTTAATCCATTTTGAGTTTATTTTTGTGTATGGTGTTAGAAAGTGGTCCAGTTTCATTCTTTTACAAGTGGTTGACCAGATTTCCCAGCACCACTTGTTAAAGAGATTGTCTTTAATCCATTGTATATTCTTGCCTCCTTTGTCGAAGATAAGGTGTCCATATGTGCGTGGATTTATCTCTGGGCTTTCCATTTTATTCCATTGATCAATATTTCTGTCTTTGTGCCAGTACCATACTGTCTTGATAACTGTGGCTTTGTAGTAGAGCCTGAAGTCAGGTAGGTTGATTCCTCCAGTTCCATTCTTCTTTCTCAAGATCGCTTTGGCTATTCGAGGTTTTTTGTATTTCCATACAAATTGTGAAATTATTTGTTCTAGCTCTGTGAAGAATACTGTTGGTAGCTTGATAGGGATTGCGTTGAATCTATAAATTGCTTTGGGTAGTATACTCATTTTCACTATATTGATTCTTCCAATCCATGAACATGGTATATTTCTCCATCTATTAGTGTCCTCTTTGATTTCTTTCACCAGTGTTTTATAGTTTTCTATATATAGGTCTTTAGTTTCTTTAGGTAGATATATTCCTAAGTATTTTATTCTTTCCGTTGCAATGGTGAATGGAATTGTTTCCTTAATTTCTCTTTCTGTTTTCTCATTATTAGTGTATAGGAATGCAAGGGATTTCTGTGTGTTGATTTTATATCCTGCAACTTTACTGTAGTCATTGATTATTTCTAGTAATTTTCTGGTGGAGTCTTTAGGGTTTTCTATGTAGAGGATCATGTCATCTGCAAATAGTGAGAGTTTTACTTCTTCTTTTCCAAGAGCCTCTTAATGAAAGTGAAAGAGGAGAGTGAAAAAGCTGGCTTAAAACTCAACATTTAAAAAACAAAGACCATGGCAATCGGTCCCATCACCTCATGGCAAATAGATGGGGAAACAATGCAAACAGTGACAGACTTTATTTTCTTGGGCTCCAAAATCACTGCAGATGGTGACTGCAGCCATGGAATTAAAAGACACTTGCTCCTTGAAAGAAACACTATATGACAAACCCAGACACCATATTAAAAAGCAGAGACTACTTTGCCGACAAAGGTCCATCTAGTCAAAGCTTTGGTTTTTCCAGTAGTCATGTATGGATGTGAGAGTTAAGCCATAAAGAAGTCTGAACACCAAAGAATCGATGCTCTTGAGCTCTGGTGTTGGAGAAGACTCTTGAGAGACCCTTGCACTGCAAGGAGATCAAACCAGTCAATTCTAAAGGAAATCAATCCTGAATATTCATTAGAAGGACTGATGCTAAAGCTGAAGCTCCAATACTTTGATCACCTTATGCAAAGAGCTGAAGATTGAAGGCTGGAGGAGGAGGGGATGACAGAGGATGAAATGGTTGTGTGGCATCACGGACTCAATGGACATGAGTTTGAGCAAGCTTCGGGAGTTGGTGAAGAACAGGGAAGCCTGGCATTCTACAGTCGATGGGGATGCCAAGAGTAAACATGACTGAGCGACTGAACAACAACAAAAATAACACCTTGAGCCATTTAATGAAATTAATGTATTATATAATTATCATTAGGTAAAAACAGGAGACCATTACAAGGCATCAAAATTCCATTTTTTGAAAATTACAACTTCTCTGGAACTGTGCTGAATCAGTTGGATGCACCTTCTTTGGTTATCTTCCTTCTCCTTTGTACTTTCAAACTCATTTTAGTCTTTATGAAAACATGCTATTGCCTGAAAATCAGGACAATATTGCTTTATCAAATTGTGAGTGCTGAAGTCTATATTTCAATTTTTAATGCTGAAAAGTTATAGAGATCATTTCATATCAAGTTTAAGAACTAAAAGATAATAAAGAAAAATTAATGCTACAATTCTTTCAAGATAAAGAATCCCTAGGAAAAGTGGCAAGAAAAGTTAAAAGAAAGAAAAAAATTAAATTAAAAATCAATCAGCATGCTAATGTCTATGTATGTGTTATGAGCTGTGGGCTTATGTGTGTTATTCCCTACGGGCTTTACTTAGCTCTCCAATGCTAATTAAATTAAAAGAAATGGAAAGATAAGTTTCCTAAATTTCCAATATCTGTTTATTTTATCTGAATACTTGCTAAATATAATCAAAAATTTGTACAGTTGTTTTCAAAGTGGCATCCTAGAGTGACAACTGTAACTTAATTTTCATTATGATTAGAATATTATATTAGTTCAAGCTTCAATGTCTGGATTATTATATTTGCCTTCCAATTCAGCTTTCTGGATTTATAATCTCCTATTACAATCTACTCGGGAGTAATCATTATAACATAATAATCTAGTGGTGCCCCATCTCAGACCCTCTAGAGGTTCCCTCAGCACCTATATGGCATAGAGAAACATTTATGATATGGCATAATTTACTTAATATAATTATGACATTGTCCATTCTGTCACCTTTCTTTTGAAAGGAAACCCCTATCCCCTCCCATTTTCCTTCTCACCAGTATGCATCCTTCATGAGTCAGCTTCAACATCACCCTCTTTCTCTGTTTTCAGCACATGCCTCTCATAGATTTAGTCACTTTGTTTGATTGGTTTAACAGAAGCTGTCAATGGCCCACACATGTTCCTCAGAGTAAGTATTCACTCTGGTCAACTACCCTCTGCTAGTAACTGCAGTCTCACTGAACGGCCTTATATCAGAGTTGCAGAGAACTGGTTGCCTGGAGGCAGGAAGTGCAGAAAATATGCCCCCATCCACAGCATCACTGACCAAGAACTCTAAGGTTTTAGTGTGTGAAATTACCAGTCTCATCACTCTCAGGATCAGTAATTCTGGGGAACACAGTTTTGTGTCATTTCCCAGAATTTTCCCTGTGGATTAAGTTCTAGTTCTCTTAATTGTAGCTGGTTAATTGTCTAGTCAAGGCTATGGTTTTTCCAGTGGTCATGTATGGATGTGAGAGTTGGACTGTGAAGAAAGCTGAGTGCCAAAGAATTGATGCTTTTGAACTGTGGTGTTGGAGAAGTCTCTTGAGAGTCCCTTGGACTGCAAGGAGATCCAACCAGTCCATTCTAAAGGAGATCAGTCCTGGGTGTTCTTTGGAAGGACTGATGCTAAAGCTGAAACTCCAATACTTTGGCTACCTCATGAGAAGAGTTGACTCATTGGAAAAGACTCTGATGCTGGGAGGGATTGGGGGCAGGAGGAGAAGGGGACAACAGAGGATGAGATGGCTGGATGGCATCACCAACTCAACGGACATGAGTTTGGGTGAATTCCGGGAGTTAGTGATAGACAGGGAGGCCTGCCGTGCTGCGATTCATGGGGTCGCAAAGAGTCGGACACGACTGAGTGACTGAACTGAACTGAACTGAACTGCGATTCCTTTATTGGCTTCCTTCTCTTCTCTGCCTCACTTCCACTTCCTCACTTCCCCACTAGTATTACTTTAAGGTCTCAGACAGAAACTATTTATACCTGAAACTTTGTCTCTAGGGTTTTTTTTTTTTTTCTTCTTTTCCTTATAGAATCCACAGTAAAACTTTCAAACCAGAAGTATCGTTGGGGTTCTGGAGTTGAATGGCGTGTTGGCCATATGACATAAAGACCACCTGGCATGTTGTAACAAAAAAATTACAAGACTCTCTCTTGTGGTGAAGTAGGAAGGTGTAAGGGGATACATGCCTCTCGTCAGTTTCTCCAGGATTTGAGAACTATATTGACACTCATAATGACAATGACTACTGAGTTGACGGTTTTGCAAGTATTGTCAGTGCTCTCAGAAAAAGAACTGATGAGCCCAAGCCTAAATAAGAAGTTCTCCATGACAGTATTTAAAGACACTCTCCTTTTTTAAAGTTAGAGAGGAGACTGGACTGAAAAAATGGACCTTTTGTTTGACTGTAATAGTAGTTGCATTGTAGATACTTACTGCAAAGCAACAGCAAATCTCTTTTTTATAACTCCAAGGTCTGAGAGGAAAGAGGTAGGATCCTAAAACCTGAACTTGGGAAAGAAAGTGTATTGTTTTTTTTGTACAGAGATCACATAGATGCCTTATCTGAGATTAGCACTCCAAAATACATGTATGTTCCTTCAAAATTTTCCTTCATCTTATGGTTTCTAGACCACTGTGTTCAAGACCAGACATGCCCTAACTGAAAAAGCATTGTCTCTGATTTAAGAAAAACAGGATTATTCATCAAAAGGGGACAAAAATTGGCTAATATTTCCAGTTAGAAATTAAGAGAACATGTCTAGGAATGAGTGTTGAGTACACTGGACAGGAATGCGTCTGAAATATATGGTGCATTTGTTATTTAGTCACTAAGTCGTGTCTGACTCTTTTGCACCGCTATGGACTGTAGCCTGCCAGGGACCTCTGTCCATGAGATTTTCCAGACAAGAATACTTGAGTGGGTTGCCATTTCCTTCTCCAGATTATCTTCAAGGAGGAGGGATCGAACCTGAATCTCCTGCATTGGCAGGTGGATTCTTTACCACTGAGCCAACAGGGAAACCCATAAGTTACACAGGAGATGCTAAAAATCTGTTTACACAAGCAAATGACTTTACATTTAAACATTTGTGTTTTGGGTATGCAATTCCAAATTTATTCTTAATGGTGCTACTAGCACCACCTGGGAAGCCTGTGGATAATTACATGCGTCTCTAAAAATTCTTGTAATTTCAGAAAATAAAAATATATATTAAATAGGAAAATAATACTCTCAAATAAATCAATGTTTAAATTACACAATGGTCATAAAATGTAAATCAACAAACTTAAAAACTTAAACGGAAATGCACACAATATGATTAATTAAAACAAAAAAGTCTTGAAAGTTATCCAGCACAGTGATCAAAGATGAATGCACTTTATTACCATCTTGCCTTATGCCCAAGTGATTTTACTGACAGCTTTCAAATAATTCTGATGTCAATCATTTAACACCTGGCATTAGTTGAATCTCTTTTCCAATTAAAGTGTAAAAAGTTTACTCACGTATAAATAATACATTTAAGATACGTACATACTCCACTTACCCTGACTTGACCCACAAAGGCATTGGCTTCTTCTTCTACCACTGACAGATTTCTGGGCAGATAAGGATCAAAGACTGGTGCGTTGTCATTGACATCTGTCACCACCACGTTTACCGTGGCAGTTGAGGTCTTAAAGAAAAAAAAAAAAAGTGATTAAATGTGAGAGGAGGTATTTTTATTTTGATGTCAGTTAATTGGTTATCTGGGCATTTGTCTATCTGAAAAGCATTTCATTACCATTCCTATTCCTTAGCTTTCCAAAAAAAGACAAGGAAAAAAAGGAAGCTCGCAATCTTCAAACACCTCAAAAATAAATAAATAAATAAAAGTCAGATGGGAAAAACAAATGATGACATTAAAGGGCAAGCATCTTCTTGAAAATGTCAAGTATTTCCTGGAGGCTTACGTTCAGAAAGTGCTTTTACCTTTATCTTGTTCACATTTTATGGATGGTAAGCTTTTATTTATATACACATGCACATCTTTTTTCTCTGAAAAGTAACATTTCTGGAGTTTTTACCATGTACATGTTGCACTGTTCAAAAATATAACTAGTACATTATAAGATAACATGGTATACCAAATGGGTATTTTCAGATAAGGAAATACTACCAGAAAATACTACATTAGTAATTTTCTAGATACACATCTAAACCAAAAGTTTGAGTATCATACACTGCAAATTAAAAAAAAAAAAAAAAACCTTATGGTTATACAGCCTAAGGAAATGGTAAGTGCACAACCCTACCAGTGGTATGTACTTCCTGGTTAAAAGGTGAAATCCCTGGCCTGATGCAACCTGAGACTATAATTTAGGTCAATGACTTTTGCATAATCAAGGAACATCTTCATACCTGATGCACATGGAAACTGCTCTTTCTAATCAAAGCCTGAGTATAGTTTATGACCTCCACCCATCTCTGTCACATGGTGGGGAAGATCACAGAAGGCTGAGACCAAAATCAAACAAAGCAAGGATGCTAGTCTGGAAAATGAAAAACCCATAACAGGCAAATAATAAGTAGGAGGAAAAAGCAGGACGAAACTATCATGGGTGAATTATTTACATTTCTTTTTATAAAATACAAAAAATTATCCTAATCTGTTTAAGTAAGGTGAGTGAAAGACTAGAGAACTGAACATAAAGAAACGACTTAAAGGAAGTGAATCTGAAGAAATTTTGCAGTGGTCATGGGACTATGGATGTCAAAAAACTGGATTTCCCAGATAATGACTATGGTATGATAACTCACCTAAAACCAGATATCTTGGAGTGCAAAGTCAAGTAGGACTTGGGAAGCAACCCTATGAACCAAGTTAGTGGAGGTGGTGGAATTCAAGCTGAGGAATGTCAAGTCCTAAAAGATGATGCTGTTGAAGTGCTGCATTCAACATGCCAGCAAATTTGGAAAACTCAGCAGTGGCCACAAACTAGAAAAAGTCAGTTTTCATTCCAATATCAAAGAAAGACAATGCCAAAAAATGTGCAAACTACCACACAATTGCACTCATTTCACACCCTAACAAAGAAATACCCCAAATTGTCCAAGCTAGACTTCAACAGTTTGTAAACCGAGAACTTCCAGATGTTCAACCTGCCTTTTAGAAAAGGCAGAGAAACCAGAGATCAAATTGCCAACATCCATTGGATCATAGAAAAAGCAAGAGAATTCCAGAACATCTACTTCTGCTTCACTGACTACGCTAAAGCCTGTGACTTGTGTATCACAACAAACTGTGGAAAGTTCTTGAAGAGATGGGAATACCAGACCACCTTACCTGCCTCCCATGAAACATATATGCAGCTCAAGAAGTAAGTTAGAACTGTCATGGAACAATGGACTGGCTCAAAATTGGGAAAGGAGTATGTTAAGGCTGTATATTATCACCCTGCTTATTTAACTTATATGCATAGTACATCATGTGAAAAGCTGGGCTGGATGAAGCACAAGCTGGAATCAAGATTGCTGGGAGAAATAACAACAAATTCAGATATGCAGATGACACCACTAATGGCAGAAAGTGAAGAGGAACCAAAGAGTCTCTTGATGAAGAGAGGACAGTGAAAAAACTGGCTTAAAACTCAATATTCAAAAACGAAGATTATGGCATTCGGTCCCATCATTTCATGCCAAAGCAATGGGGAAAAAATGGACACAGTGACAGACCTCATTTTGGGGAGCCCCAAAATCACTGCAGGTGGTGACTGCAACCATGAAATTAAAAGACACTTGCTCTTTGGAAGTAAAGCTGTGACAAACCTAGACAGCATATTGAAAAGCAGAGACATTGTTTTGCTGACAAAGGTCTGTCTAGTCAAAGCTATATTTTCCAGTAGTCAAATAACCTGTGGAAACAGTCAACTTGGTTTTCTAAGTGCTTCACCATATTTATACACAAATTACCTTCCACCCACTGTCCCCTGCCCTCAAAAAAGTGACAACAAGGTCCTAAATGGTAAAACTGCCAGATCTGCCAGGCTGAGCTGGTGATAGACGCAATGAAATACGTCTTACACTAAGTTAGATTTAACTTTCCTCATAAATTGGGTAAGAAAGCTAATCCCAGGTGTCTATTATTCTATCAAGTCAAAAGTTTCAGCTGCATAACAAGTTCAGAGTATAGTTTCATCAGCTAAAAGAGCTCATTCAAGAAGAAAAACACTTCGAGTAATTTTAAGCAGCTTTTCCAAGTGAAAAAAAAAAAGATTAATTCACGAATTAATGGTTGTAACAAACCATTTCAGAGAGTAGAACTATAAGGTTTTCTCAATTTCTTTAGTACTATTTTTAAAACCCTTTCCCAAAGAGAGTACTCACCCCATCTGGCCTGCCATCAGAAGCAGTGATGATCAGAATGTAGCGGTCAGTGCTTTCCCTGTCCAGGGCTTTCCCTAAGGTTAGAATCCCAGTACTAGTGACAGAGAAAACAAACAAACAGATGAGGCACAAAAAGATATTACATCACTGGGAGTCTTCCTACTAGTGTGAACTACTCTTGATAGTTTCTTTTTTTCCCCCTTCTACAAACATAGCTTGTGTATTTAAGATGTTTGTTTCTAGGATTCATGCTGAAAATTGAAAAAGGCTTTTAAAGCTGTTGAGCTTCTTAGCAATAATGAAAAATTGCCAAACTAAATAAGGTAACTGGGTTGATTCTATAGCCTCCAAGGGTTGGGGGCGAGGGGGTGGTGGATATTGCCTAATTCATCCTAGAAAGAAAGATATCTATCTTGTTGTGATTATTTCCAAGGTAAAAGAGTCCATTAATCTTTAGCAGTTCCAAAATCCTATGAGTAAAGAAGTCATTTTTTTAATCTAGCAATATATCACCACTCCCATTCATTGTCACATATGTGACCACTATGGAAATGCAAATATCTACATTTCACCTGTGATAAAACTTAGAGATTAAAATTTATTTTTCCTTTTTTTTAAACAAATTTCAATATGACTGAGGCTTATTGTAGAAAATTGGAAAATACACAGTAGAATTATCAAAATTTTCACAGATATTGTGGGTTATTTTTTAGTATTTCTTTTTTATTTTCTATTATAACCATATTTAAATACATTATAATTACTTTCAAAAGAGCACTTAGGCTTCATAATTACATTCTTTTCAAGATAATATAACTTTATGAGCACTCATTCTCTCATTTTATATTTTATAAAAACAAATGCTTTTGTTGATATACTACAATTTAACCATTTTGTTATTCTCTTAAGATTTAGACATTTCTTAAGCATTGTGTATAATGGGAGATGATCAGCCTTTGTGAAAATTCTCATACTTAGAGTATTTTTAAATCAACCTTTTCACTGTTTAGAATACATACTTTGAAACATTTAAGATTTTATCCTCCCAAGTAATTTGTTTTATAACAGTCTGTCACTTATAATGTTCTTTAAAACAAATTCTACATTTATGTCTTAGATATTCCAGTTTAATATTGTGTATGACATTTTAATTAAGGCCTAATAAGCATCTACTTTGAGGAGAGGTTACATTGATTTAACAAAACATTAAAATATTCAAGTATAAAAGCACATTGTTTCTGATAGATAAAAAGCTTTCATTTTAATGCAAGTGCTTTTGTCCCTACAGTGAAATTTAAACAATTCACACCACATATGCTAGTTGAGTACAAAGAGTCAATGCCAAGGAATCAAGATCAGAGTTTCAGTTATTCTATTTGTTTTATTGTTGTTATTGATATGGATTAAAAACAAATGTTTTAAACATATGTTATGACTATAAAAAATTGACTTTGCATCTGGTGCATCTTAAAATGTTTTGTTAAATAACTGAAAACCAATTCCCAGAGTAGTTCATAATAATCAGGTTTGGATCAACTTCCCACACCAAATGGTTTGAATAATCTCATTCTAAAATGACATTCAAAGAGAAAAGTAAGGCATTTATTACTTCTGAGACTTATTCACAAGTTAACTTAAGAAATAGAAAACCTGAAAACTTAATCCACAGTACAATGAAAGGAAGAAAAAAAATTGAGTTATTGTTCTCCATTTTCCTCCTCAGTTTAAAGTTCAAGACTATATCATTCCTTGTATATTAAATTAGAAAATCACTAGAAATTTATATTTCATAAGAATTTAGAGCCATATTATACCTAAATAGCTTATTTTTCATGGCCTCGTGATTATTATGGAAATAGTCCTTTGCTTAAGATGATATGTGCCTTGTGTTCCAGTGTAGTAGAGACAGGATACTTGTGAGATGGAAAAATAGAGAAAGAATAGGTAATTGTCTTTTGGTATTTATAGCTGTAAGACTAGTTTATGAGTCCGCACAAGCATCCTTTCATGAAATTCCAGAAATAACTGGAAAGGAGGACTCTGCTATCTGCTGGATGGAAGCTATAGGGCACAATACATTAGGCTACATTTAGGAATGTAGCAAATCTTATCAGTAATATACTAAAAATACGTAAGACTCCCTCCTGGTAAAACATCAGTAATAGTGCTAATTGAATTTTACATAATTGAAAATCTATTGCACGGGACAAAATCAGTAAAAATGGTGACCCAGACAGCTTGAAGAGATGTTTCAACACTCTCTAAAGAAGTGTCGAAAAATGAAGCATCTTTGATAGGACTCTAGAAAATAGTCAAACATTGACAGCGCCCAAATGGAGGTAGATTTAAGGAAAAGGGAACTTTAAAAATTGCTAATAATAAAGATTTGTTCCCTTTTTACTCGTCCTTGCCCCATCTCTTCCTGACTTAGAGTGGTCTTAAAAATGGTGATCAGCACCCCCAGTGTGATACTCTAGTCCTTGTGTCTGAGGCAGCAAAACTACCCTTATTCACAAAGTATTGGATTTGTCTATTCCAACTGGTCTTAAAGGCTGCCTGAAGGGATAACATAGCTTTTGTCTTCGTTTTGCCTAAAAAGCAGAATTCACTCAAGGCGAAAAAGCAGTGGGTATTCCTGGAAAACAATGTAAGTCAGGGAGCAATCTGCAGTCACCTAAGGCAACAGATTGTGTTTGAGGCACAAGAAAACCAAAAGCCTGGAAGGGAAAACTGAGTAGCGACTTTCTTGGAAATTTAGGGCATTCAAAAATGCCTAAGTATACTGGTAAATATAATTGAGAGTCCGTATATGAACCTATATGTCTGTGACCAAATGATTTTCAAAAGAATGCCAAGATCATTCAATAGTGAAAGAAAAGTCTCTTCAACAAATGATTGCTGGGGCAACAGGAGCTCTACATGCAAAAGAATGTATTAAAAAACCATACTAAAAAAACTCAAAATGGATCAATAATCTATATGTAAGTACTGAAACCATAAAACTCTTAGACAAAAACATAGAGATAAATCATGATTTGGAGTTTGACAATGGAATCTTAAATATGATAACAAAAGCATGAACAGCAAGAGGAAAAACTATATGTTGGACTTCCTCAAAGTTAATTTTTTGTGTATGAAACTACAATATCAATAAAGTGAAAAAATCCTACAAAATGGAGAAAATATTTACAAGTCATATATCTGATAAGAGTCAGTTCCCCACATACATAAAGGACTTGGTACAACTCAAAAACAAAAGAAAAAAACAATTCAATTAAAAAATAGGTAAAGGATTTGAATAGATATTTCTCCAAAGAAGATACACAAATAGCAGATAAGCACATGAAAACATGCTCAACATCATTAGTCATCAGGGAAATAACAAATCAAAATTACAATGAAATAGTACTTCATACTCACTAGGGTGGCTACAATTAACAAAACAGGTGGGAAAAATAATGTGTTGATGAAAACACGGAGGCATAAAAACCCTTCTACATTGCTGGTGAGAATGTAAAAAGGTTAAGTCACTATGGAAAACAGTTTGACAGTTCCTCAAAAAGTAAATAATTACAATATTATGACCCAGCAGTTACAATTCTGGGTATATATTCAAAAGAACTGAAAAAAGTTGCTTAGTATTGAAAAGTACACACACACACACACACACACAGTATCAACAATAGCCAAAACAGAAAAGCAGTCCAAATTTTCACCAACGTATGAATGGATAAGCAAATTGCTGTGTATACATGTAACAGAATATTATGCAGTTGTAAAAAGAAATGAAGTACAGAGACACAGTTCAACATGGAAGAACTCTGAAATCTTTAGGCCTGGTGAAAAAAGTAAGACACAAAATGTCACCTATTGTGTCCTTCTGTTTATAGGAAATATCTGAAATAAATAAATACATGGAAGTTGCACATAATTAGGTGATTGCCAGTGGCTGAGGAGAAGGGCAAGTAGGGAGTAACTGCTTAACGGGTTTGTGTTTCCTTTTGGGATGATGACCATGTTATGGAATTAGATAGAACTGATAGTTGCATAACATTGTGAGTCTACTAAATGCCACTGAATTTCTGACTTTAAAATAGTTAATTTTATACTATGTGAATTTAACCTGAATTATATTAACTATATTGCACAGAATTCCCTCACCAAACACTAAGGCTTTAGTCCTAAAATGTACTGTGTTTGAGAAAACCAAGCTCTTTTAGACAATGAATTGGTTTGCCAAAGCATAAAAATTGTGTTCAAATGTTGTTTATACAATGTAGATTAAAAATAGTAGAGGGTATTTACTGCTAAAGCGTATCTACTGTCAAACCAACCAACCTGCTATTTTAGTGTTCATTTTCTCCAAATGCATAATTTATTAGGAACTAATACCACACCAGCATAATTATGCATTGACAGAGATTATCTCACAGGTTTCATGCTTTGTGTTCTATTCTTCCTTTAATCTTTTTCAATACATTCTACTAGTTGTGATTAACATTATTTACTCTTACAAGTGTATGTCTTTCACAGACTCATCATGCTGATATGGGCATCATTTTTTCATGCCTTAAAATGATAGAGATGTTAGAGTGTACTTCAAAATATGTAATTGTTTCTAGTTTGACATGGCATTCCATGTTAAGCAGTAATTAGTGATTAACAAACACAGACCAATAGAAAGAGTTAGATACTGGTAGTAGTTTAGGGAGAAAGATGATGGAGACATGAACCAGTAGTGTGAAAAGGATGATTGAGTATGTATTTTGAGAGTAGAGCTGACAGAAAAAAAAAATGCATATCATCTTTCTTACATATTAATCTTCAGTGTAGTTTAAATTGACATGAAAAACATAATCAAGCTTTAAATTTAGTGTCAAAATTAAATAGTCACAAAGAAAGAAATAAAAATGCCAGTGAAGATGTAAAATCTTCAAAGACAATTCTAACAAGGGGCAGAAATAACTCTGGCTTCTTCTATTTAGCACTTAGCGTTTAAGTGTTACATCACATGCCTTGTGCTACAATGGTGGTAATCAATAAGAATTCCTCAATCTCCTGCAATAAATAACTTATATATTGGTCATAATAGTTACAGAGGAAGTTTCTTTACATCTTGCTTAAATGTTTACTTAATAGTGAATGTTTGCTGAACAAATATTTGATGAATAATATACTAGAACAGACACAAAGTTATTAATGCATTATGCTGCAGAACCATAAAGATCTAACCATTTAATACATGGCGCTAAATGATCTGCATAATGGATGATTGTTCTCTTAAGGAACAAGGATTTTTCTGTAAAGAAGTTTTTTCCCTGGCCATATGACTAATCCACTAATCTAATTAAAACACATATAACAATTCAACACTTAGTCAATCCATACTAGCATTGAGATTCATTACTACTAACATTTTTAACAAATTATAAAAATGTTTTGGTATATTTTTATTTCAATGGAGAAAAGGTAAATTAATGGTATCATAATGATTATTGCTAACAATGGCATTATAGAATAAAATAATATAATGTTTAATATAAACAATAAGCATGTACTTTTTTTGTTTTAAGAAGGAAAATGTAACCAAGATCACTACTTAGATGAATTGAAGCATCTGATAAGAGAGAACATAAATTGTTTTCTATTATTTTTGGAGAGAGTACCCGAATTATTCAAATCCTTAAAACTTACACAGAAGTGGTGATGCAAATTTGCACAAGTATCCCAGAAGTATCAAAGGAAGCAGGAATTAAAGTATCAATTTTCTTCCATTTCAAATGTGTTGAAATATATTGCTAAGGGTCTAGACTGGCCTATACATATCAATGGGGATAAGAGCAATGTGTTGGCTGAAATAAAATCACCATAAGATAAAAGGCAATGTGCTCAGTGTATAGATCCTGAATCAAGAATGATCACTGAAAGAGACCATGCAATCATCATAGAGACCTGACCTATTCTAGCTGCCTGGAAGCAGTTTGCATTCAAGGATATTTCTGTCTGATTAGCTCAATTCAGACAAAGAGGACGCTGCATTCGTATCTTTCACACCTTAAAGAACCTCTGACTCTCAGGTTTTTGTCTGTTTGGCCTCAAAATCATAAATGAGAAAGTAGAAGAGAACCACTTGCTACGGTAGCAGCATGAGTGAGAGTGTCTTTGATAAAACTGGTAGCTCATTAGATTTCACATCCAGCAGTTGTAAAATCCTTCATCATCAAGAGAAAAACAGATAAACACAGGAATGGAAATCCTTAACAGAGAATAGTGGTGAAAGTTTCATTGTTTTCTTATTTTTATCGCCTTTATTAACATATAATTCACGTATCATTGAATTCACCCATTTGAAGTGTAAATTCAATGATTTTATTAATTTAAGTATCACCAGAATCAACTTTTAGAATATTTGACCACTGTATCCATTAGTATCCACTCCCTATCCTCTGCCACCTCCCCGCCTCAGGAAATGTGTAGTCTAGTTTGTCTCTATGGATTTGCCTACTTTGGACATCTAATACAAATGGAATCATACAAAATGTGTTCTTTTGTGGTTTCTTTCATTTAGTATCTTATTTTCAAGGTTCATGCATGTTTCAGTACTTAATTCTCTTTACTGATGAATAGTATTCCACCACATGAATACACATTTTGTTCATTTATTTCATCTACAGACAAACATTTGGGTTGTTGTCCACATTTTGCCATTTTTAATAATTCTGTTATAAACATTTTTTGTCCAACTTTTTAAGTGGACACGTGTTTTCATTTGTCTTGAATAGTGGAATTGCTGAGTTATATGGTAACTCTGCTGCTGCTGCTAAGTCACTTCAGTCGTGTCCGACTCTGTGTGACCCCATAGACGTCAGCCCACCAGGCTCTCCTGCCCCTGGGATTCTCCAGGCAAGAACACTGGAGTGGGTTGCCATTTCCTTCTCCAAATGTGAGAAATAGTTTTACAGAATGTACATATTACATTCCCACCAGAAATATATAAGAATTTTGATATTTTTACCTCCTCACCCGTACACACTATTTCCTTTGTTTTTCATTATAGCCATTCTGAGCAGATGTGAAGTGGTATTTCATGATTCTAATTTGCATTTCTCTAGTGACTGGTGATTATGAGCATGTTTCATGTGCTTATTGACCATATACATATCTTTGGAGAAATGTCTATTTAAAGTCTTGTTAATTTTTATTTAGATTATTGATCTGCTTATTTTCAAGATATAGTTCTTTACATATTCCATATATGTTCCTTGTCACATACATTATCTAAAATATTTTCTTTCATTCTGAGAGGCTGTCTTTCAAATCCATGATCATGCCATTTGAATCTTTTTTTTTTTTTCAAATTTTGATGAAGTGCAACTTATTGGTCTTCTCATTCATCACTTCTGCTTTTTGTATCATATCTAAGAAAGCATTGCCTAATCTAAATTATAATTTACATCTGTATTTTCTTCTACATTACATAGTTTAACCTTTTATATTTAGGTCTATGATTCACTCTGAGTTAATTCCTACAAATAGTGTGAGATAAAGGTCCAACTTCACTCCTTTGTGCACTGTCCCAGCTTTATTTGTTGAAAAGATTATTCTTTTCTAATTGGATTGTCTTGGCCCTTTCTTTTGGAAATCAATGGACTATAAATATAAGGGATTATTTTTGGACTCAAGTTTATCCTTGTTATCCAGACATATTCTTATGCTAGTACCATGCAGTCTCAATTATTGTTAAAATGCCTCTTTTACAAAGTTTTCTTTCTTTAAGGATGATTGCAAATTATAACTAATTTATGATTTGTATGTACCTATCATGGAAAATTCAAAATATCTGTCTTTCCATTTTTTAAATGGAAGCTTATTCATCTGTGAAGTCTAAAACTCTGGGAAATACTGTTTCCAGGCATACAAATTCATGGCTGTACCATCCTTGTCAATGCAAAATTTCAGGTGTTTCTTAAAAGATCGTGACCATCCATAGTTCTCTTGATACATCATTGTGCACCACGTGCTCCTGAGACTGAAGCAGAGCTGGAACAAGTTGCCAAAATTTTCACTTTGCACTCATCAGCTACATTTAGATTTCCATCCTTTCAGGGAGTAAAACCACTCAGGACCACAGAGAAAACATCAGAGAGATAACAAGAACATCTCTTTGACAAGCAGCCACGTGTGACAGCAGAACGGCCACTTTGCTATTGCAGAAGAGAAACAAAGCAAACTTCAATGCCTTCTTTAATGCCTGCTGTCAGTTTTCTCAATGGTTATGACTGAAATTACCTCTGATATGTTCAGAGAGGTGAGTAGAATGACATGAACACAGACCTAAAAGAGGCTTAGCATGGACATGAAATATTTTTATCTTAGCTTTTCTAGAATATACCTGTTACTCAAAAATTGAAGGATAGACTTTGGTGACACCTTAAATGCATTTGAATTATATTTTATCTTACAAAATTCCCTTTGAATGAACAATTTAGTGCCAAGTTACTTTTTGTAGAAATACTTTTGTTATGAATAGCTGACAGCTTTAAAGGAATCTAATTAATCCCAGGTTATAACTCCAAATGAAATGTTTCCACCTCAGTGGATTTTACCTAGTAAAAATATTTAAAATAAATAGTCTCCTGAGTATGATTTCTGAATTCAGAATTATCCACCCCCCACCCCTAGCTCTCACTAATATATGTATGAAAAAAAGTAAAATAAAACTACAGACAGCTGAAAGTCTTTGATTAAAAGTCTGTTCTCTTGCTACCAGTATATTGTTTAACACTTTAAAAATTAAAAAAGTAAACATTTAGAAATTATTAACTTACGTTTCTGAAAGATTGAAAACTCGCTGTGGATCTCCATTCTCAATGGCATATGTTATTGGGTCTCCCTCTCGATCAGTCGCCTTCAGAGAGAAAACATAAATTTAATTATCAAGTAATTGATATGGCTTCTATTCAGTACAGTATAATATAGATACTTGAAACTAATAGCACAGAAGGCCCATGATACCTTATAGAATAAAGATTAAAATATGTGCTAATGACTACATGTAAATACCAGATCCCAGCATTTCTACCACTCTTTTTCATCTGAAAGCTGCAACAGTGAATAAGAATAATATCCCCTGAATATATACATAATCTTATCAGGTGGGGAAATATAGTAATGATTTTCATAGAGTGTATTTAATCTTATATGAATAATTCAAACAAATATGTTAGACTCTACATAAATGTTTGCATTGTCAAAATAATTTGATATACTTTTTTTTTCTCTTTTTCTGCTCAAAATATATTGTTTATAAAACTTTATGGTCAAGATTTCTGAAACTGGAGCCAGAGAGCCTGAAATTAAAAACTGGGCTCTAGTTGCTAACTGTGTGATCATTTCTCAATTTCTTCATTTGTAAAATGAAAACTATAGTAATACAAAAGTTAATAGATGTTGAGAGGGTTAAATGAAATAATCTGTGTTAAAACACGTAGACTAACATCTGGCACATTGTTTCAGTAAATATTAACCTTTTTTCCCTTCTTAAGTTATAGAAAACAAAATCTACAGCTTCTGCCTTTGAGTTCTGAGTTTCTCTTACCCAAAATAAAGATATACATTCTATATTGTGGCATTGGAGTCTGGGATTTTGCCACCTAAAATATCCAATGATTTCCTTTTCAATGATCCATTACATCCCCTTATGGAAGAGGGGTGAATAAAGAAATTGGGATGATATAAAAAGAATATAAGAGGGATCTGCCTAAGTATGACCTCAAGAGGAGGGGAACTACTATTTATTTATGTTAGTTGGTTGGCAGATTCTAACCTCTCTGTTAGGTACTGCTCTGGAGTTTGCAGGAACTAAGAAAGTGGGGTTGTATGGGGTCCTTTCAAAGACTGGACAACAATTATCCCAGCCATGAGAGGTTGAGTATGAAATCCCATTTCTGGACCAACAGGGAGCACTGTTTCTACAGGTAGATCAGATGGCTTAGACATGGATTTCAGGGTCCTGGTCATGGGACAGCTCTATCAGCTATCACAACAGATGGGTGGCCAGAAACCTCTGGGACCACACAAATTCCAGAGTCCAAGGGCAACTGAATTATAATGTGTGTGTGTGTGTGTGTGAGTAGCTCATTTGTGTTGAACTGTGACCCCATGGACTGTAGGCTGCCAGGCTCCTCTGTTCATTGGATTTTCCAGGCAAGGATACTGGAACGGGTTGTCATTTCCTCCTCCAGAGGATCTTCCTGACCCAGGGATAGAACCATATCTCTAGTATTTACTTAATGCAGGGCTTTGTGGACAAAGCTTTGTAGAAAGAAAGAAACTGAAGCCACTCAGTCATGTCCAACTCTTTGCAACCTTTGTGATCTCATGGCTCCTCCATAGAGCCCCATGGCTCATCCATGGTGGGATTTTCCAAGCAAGAGTACTGGAGTGGGCTGCCATTTCCTTCTCTAGGGGATCTTCCCAACCCAGGGATCAAAGCCAGGTCTCCCACAATACAGACAGCCACCATCTCGTGGCTTAGATGGTGGCTCAGAGCTTTGTAGAATTAGTTAAAAATGTCACTTTGGTAAAACACTTCCTTTGCATGACTTTCATAACTTCATATTTAGAATCAAACCTGACACCCTCCAGAGACATTCACACATAATTTGTGCCCACCAACACCCACAGACCCCACTGAGACTGAGACAGAACTATGTTTGAGTATCTCCTAAGGACGTATGGGTCAGCAGTGGATTGCTGCAGGGGTGGGGGCTCTGAGTGCAGTAGACCTGGGTATGGCATAAGCCCTCTTGGAGGAGATCACCATTAACCCTACCACAGAGCTGCCAGAACTTGCACAGGACTGGGGAAATAAACTCTTGGAGGGCATACAGACTCTTGGAACCTTGTGCACACCAGGACCCAGGAGAAACAAGCAGTGACCCCACAAGAGACTGACCCAGACTTGCCTGTGAGTGTCCAGGAATCTCTAGCAGGGGCATGGGTTGGCAGTGGCCTGCTGCAGGCTTCAGGGCACTGAGTATAGCAATATGTTGCTGGGACCTTTTGAAGGAGGTCGCCATTATCTTCATTACCTCCACCATAGTTTGCTATCAGGTCAAATAACAGGGAGGGAACACAGCCCTGCCCATCAACAGAAAATTGTATTAAAGATTTACTGAGCATGGCCCCGCCCATCAGAACAAGACCCAGTTTCCCCCTCAGTCAGTCTCTCCGGTCAGGAAGTTTCCATAAGCCTCTTATCCTCCTCCATCAGAGGGCAGACTGAAAACCACAATCACAGAAAACTAACCAATCTGATCACACGGACCACAGCTTTGTCTAACCTAATGAAACTATGAGTCATGCCATGTAGGACCACCCAACATGGACAGGTTATGGTGGAGAGTTCTGACAAAACATGGTCCATTAGAGAAGGGAATGGCAAACCACTTCAGTATTCTTGCCTTGAGAACCCACTGGACATGAACTATAGACACACCCAATTTGAAATATTAAAATCCCCAACCCTGACCTCTCTGCTACTCTCCCACTGCTGCTTTCAGTCTTCATTATCTCAGTAAATAGCAGTAAGTACAACTTTCTACCACTTGACCTTAACTGAACATTCTTAATCCCTAATGTAACCCTTCGGCTAATCCCACTGGGTCTATATTTAAAATATCTGCAGTATCTGGCTGTCTCTGAACTCCAAATACCATCTCCCTCATGTGTTTAAGTAATAATCATCTGACTAGTGCTCTTGCCTTCTCCCTTGTACCTTCACCATATCCCATTTTAATTAAGCAGACAATGTGACCATTTTTCCCAGGTCAAGATTCTATTTTATTTTTTAATAAGGTTATTGCATTATTATATACACACACTCACAGACACACACAAAATCAAATACAATAAAAGCAAAATACAATGAAACAACAAGCTGCTTATAATATATTTGAAATATTCCAGTTAAATTTAAATCTAAAATTTTTAAATTCATGAAATTAATTATAATGCAAGTGTAAGTGTAGAGACTAAGAAAGAAAATAAACACATACACACAGTCAATGGGATTGATAGCATATGATTGATATTTCCCCTTTGTTCTTGGTTCTTTCCCAGATACATATTAGCGAGAAAGATAAAATGGAATTACAAATGATACTTAACTTCCTCAAGAAACACAGAATTAAGCTGGATCTGGAGATATATTTTACCACTAAAAAGTTCACACTAAATGTTTTCTGTTGTTTTCCTCTTTCAGTCAGTCATTTTTACCCATCATATTGTTACAGATTTATCAATGTCTCTTTGTTTTTGGCATGTGGTTGTTATAGTCTTTGAGAGACAGTTTATTATATTGTGTTTTCATAAAAGCCAGAATAAACAGATTCTGAAGTAGGATAACTTTGTGCAAACAATTTCAAGTCCAAATTAATGTTAAACCTTGCTTCTAATGTATCAGATCTACTCTAATATTTAATATTATTTTCATCAGATTAGAGCACTGTGAATGTTGTGTTACTTTGTTTATATAAGTCATTATTTTGTTAAGTTACTAAAGTAACGGAGGAATTCCTACAGAATTCTCAGTGTTTTTTTCAGCCAAATTAATGACTTTCAATCCCTGAGGTACTGTGGAATATTTCTTCAGTTATGTTTGACTATAAGCCAGTTATTTGCCTATTTCATTCATATGTGAGGCTGTGCCTTTATTGAAAACCCAGGATTTAGAAGAAAATCCTTATTTGATTGTTTTCTTCTTCTTATCCTCTTAGTCAATCCTTTGCTATTGTTTCAGGATCTGCAGCAAAAGGAATAGTAATTAGGGAGGATTCATAAATTCTTGGTCTACTAAACAAGGGGGAGTGGTGCTATCTGGATTTGAATTGTGAAACACATCCATTACTTCTGTTAGCATTTTGTAAAATACCATGTAGTTTACCATGTTAAACTACCATGATGTTGGTATCTATATACCAACATAAAAGTGGAGAAATAATGAACAATAATTCAAAAAATCAGCAGAAACAATTATTCTGGGAGGATTAAGATTTGATAATGTACATATGTGTGATCTAACATATATTTCTAAAAACATTTTAAAATATATTAGTCTAACCAGCCTTCTCTAGACTTCCCTAGTGGCTCAGATGGTAAAGAATCTGCCTCCAATGCAGGAGACCCAAGTTCCATCTCTGGGTCAAGAAGACCCCCTGGAGAAGGGAATGGCTACCCACTTCAGGATTCTTGCCTGGAGGGTCATAAAGAGTCAGACACAACTAAATGACTAACACACATCACATCACACAGCCAGCTTTCCCTACATGATGAACAAAAATTTATATATGATATGGAATAGTGAATCCTTACATTAAAAGTTGCTGACTACTTATTATAATATCAGAAATAATATTTGCATGCCTTATTTCATTTAAGCCATGCAATAATCTTATAGGCAAATGGGAAATGCAAAAGACTTCAATTATATTACTCTTTCTCTCATCATTACAATTAGGGTTCTTTATAATTAATTGGAAGATATTTTTTATTTATTTAGAGATAATAGTGACTGTTTAATCTTTAAAAAGGAGATTCTACTATTAGTTAATATTTTCCATAATATAACAGATAGGAATTAGCCTTAGCACAAAAACATTTCCTATGCCTTTATTTTTGATCAATCAATTCCAAAAGGAGTCCTTTATTCAAGATCTAAGAGAAGTATGATAGCAATCATCTTCCCTGGGTTTATCATAGAGTTTTTGGGTAGGCCCTGGAGCCAGGAACCTGGGTTTCAGCACTCACTATACTACTGTCTCTTAGGCAAGACACCTAACTTCAAAACAAAGCTAATGGTAACATTAACAATACATGCTTGCTAACTCATTTCAGTTTTGTCTGATTCTTTGTGATCCCATGGACTGTAAGCCCACTAGGCTTCTCTGTCTGTGGGATTCTCCAGGCAAGACTACTGGAGAGGGTTGCCATGCCCTCCTCCAGAGAATTGTTCTGACCCAGGGATCTAACACATGTCTTTTATGTCTCCTGCACTGCCAGGTGGTTTCTTTACCATTAGCACCACCTGGTAAGCCCCAACATTAACATTATTCACTTATTAATTCAGAAAATATTTATTGAACATCTACACTGTATTCAACACTGGAACTTCAACAAGAACTACACAAAAATGCTTCCTTTGTGCAGTTTACAGATAGTGAGGGAGAGAGAGGAAAAAGAAAAATAATCAGTGTATAGGTATTTATATAGAATATATTATATAATTGCATATTTATATATGTAATATATCAGATTTAATATATAATTTATATATAAAATTTTATATAATTAACTATATTTATATAATATAGTTTTCAAATCCATATGAGTGCTATAAAAATATAAAATAATTCAGGAAGGACATATGGGAAGGCAAAGTGAAAATTTACACTTACATTGAGGTTTTCAGGAAAGCCATCAAAAAAAAATGTGAAAATTTGGCCACACTTGTAAAAGGTGAGAGAGCTATTCATGCAGGGAAGGTCCCTCCAAGAATGGAATAGAGCAAGTTAGAAGACCTCAGGTGGATACATGCCTAATGAGTTTGTGAAAGAGCAAGCAAGTGGAAGGCTTGCTCCTGTTTTGTTGGCCTCAGGTAAACAACCCGAGTTATTTAACCTGGATAGTTAGCAAGTAACGGAGTTCAGTCAGAGGTTCACTGATATGTGTTTAACAGCATGTGAAATAAAATAAAGCTACCTTTTCTTTATTTTTCCTTGACAAAGAATATCTTTAAAGATCAAAGCAACTTTTCTTTCTAGTCTTCTCAGTAGATTACTCACTGCATGTAAATTCAAGTCACCAATTTTTCAGAAGCACCAACAGAAACCCAAGATTTATCTAAATAAGCAATGTGCATAGACACAGGAAAATAGAAATTTTGAAAAAGAAAGCATATCTCTAAACTTCTGTTCATATTAAGATGAACACCGCCCTGAATACCATTTGATAGAGTACACTTTATGCTCACAGAATGATTTTATACATTTCACAGGACATTAAGGCAAAGTACCTGCCCTAGGATTTTTTAAATAAATAAAATCAACAGACTTAGATGGTCTTTTCTTTTCATGTTTAGGCAAACAAGTCCTGATTTATGTTATTAAATTGTTTGAGAGCAGGAACTGAAGTTTTCAGTTCAGGACAGCAGTGTTTCCAAAAATATATGTGCACTCTTGGGATTAAATTATTGGTCCTTTAACAAAGTAATAACAGTGTTTATGAACATATTTCAATATGACTTACTCTTCACATTTTTAGGTCGAGTTTTGTCATTTATGATTCTGATAAAACTTTCGTTTTTGAGATAAGTTCATTTGTGTAAAAAAAGTCAGTTTATTTGATTTAAAAAATTAAATAATATGACAAATTATATGCAATATAGCATATCTGAAACTTTAAAATGCAGCTAATCTAGAAGGACACTGTGAGCATGATCATACCTTAAGAGTATTCACCCTGCCACCTATGGTACTGTATTTAGCTACTTCAATCACTTTCCCTCTTTCTTATATGATTATTAGCACTTTCTCCTCAGGTCTCCAACTTATCCTACCACATCTTTATTCTCATCTGATGACCCTGATTATAGTTTCACTGAGAAAATTGAAGCAATTTTCTGCAAATTCTTCTAATTTCATATATGTACATTATATATATATATATATATATATATATATATATATATATATATATATCATCCTGTAACCACACACTATATCTTTCCTCCTATTGCTGAAAATGTTCTATCTGATCAGGTTTCCCTGGTGGCTCAGTGGTAAAGAATCTGCCTGCCAATGCAGGAGATGCAGGATCAATCCCTGGGTCAAGACGATCACCTAGAGAAGGAAATGGCAACCCAATCCAGCATTATTGTCCAGCAACAGAGGAATCCAGCATGCTACAGTCCATGGGGTCACAAAGAGTCTGATAAGTCTTAGTGATTGAGCATCCATAGTCTTCTGATCTCCCTCTTAGGGCAAGATTTTGGGAGTTTTGCTTTCTACGTTTTCTAAATTGTTCTCATCCTCTCTAAAACAGGGGCTTCCCTGGGCTCAGACAGTAAAGAATCTGCCTGCAATGTGGGAGACCTGGGTCCGATCCCTGGGTCGGGAAGATCCCCTGGAGAAGTGTCGGGAGCCAGTGTGAGGAGCTCCGCCCGTGGCAAGGGTCATGAGGAAGGAGGCTTGGCATACGCAAAGGCAGGATCAAGCCTCAGGAGTCCCCCTGGATATTCTCGAGCATCTACCCCCAAAAACCAGAGTCTGCCTACTTTATTGCTTTGTGCTCTCACCTCTGACTTTACGGGGGCTGTCCCCCACCACCATCTCCCTCTCTCTGATAAAGAGTTAACTTACAGCTCCAGTTAATAAAGTTCCTGGGCATTAGGAGTGTTTAAATCCAAACCCCTCAGATAGCTCTCTAACTCGCCTGACAAGTTTACCAGGACTCCTATAGCTATGCATACAATTGTTTACAGTCTCCCAGCCATGAGACGCACCGGAAGCTTAAGATATTCAAATAGCTTAGAGCCTCTCAGAGAGTTAGAAACTGTCAGAATAAAACTAGTAAAAGATTTCATTGATGATCCAATGCTTGCTGCCTAGTTTCCACATCCCCTGTATTGTATCATTGAATGTGTATTAATTAATATAGTTGGTATGTAGAAAAAATAAGTAGTGGCCTTGGTGTTAGCAAGTTTAGACCCTTAAGGTATTACCCTTAAGGTAATAAATTCTTTCCTTTGTTGTAAACCCACTGCACCTCTGCCCTATAGGAATGCAACTTTATCTAACACCTTCGGAGAATGGCGCCAAACCTTAAAATAATTACTCTTAGAGAAAATAAGTCTCACGGTTGACAAACCTTTGTCAAGAGTCATAAAATGTTAATAGCCCTTCTGGCCAGAAGATGATGTAAATCACCTAAACCATTTGTATACGATAAATTTGCAGGAAAGAAACCTGGTTTCGATAAGGATCAAAGACTACTGACTTTGCATGATTTCACATCCCCTATTATCCTCTATGTGCAACTTAGGGTATAAAAGCCCCTGTTGAAAATAAAGCTATGGGCCCTGCTCACCAAAGCTTGGTCTCCCCATGTCATTCTTTCTTTCACATTCTGGCTGAGTCTCCATCTGGAGCGCGGAGGTCCTCTGTGACCATTTATTTGCCTGGGCTTCTAAGACCCACTTGAGAAGGTGCCTAAGATGGGGCACCTTCTGCTATTCGAGAGAGCACCTGCGGCCTTTGTGGTCAGAGCTAACTTGATGTCACAGATTCTATTGATTTTCCGCGTAAACCAAGCTACTCAGCCTCTTTTCTCCACTGAATTTTCCTACTGAGCTATCCTCATTCTATTACTCTTTATATTTTTAATGAATATTTAAATTAATCGCTGACGCCATCTCCCCTTCGAACTCCCTGGATCAGCTGGGGCTGGACCCCGGCAGGAATGGCAACCCACTCCAGTATTCTTGCCTGGAGAATTCCATGGACAGAGGAACCTGGCAGGCTACAATTCACGGGGTCAGAAAGATTTGGACATGATTGAGCGATTAACTCACACATTTTCCCTAAAGCCACTTCAATTATACCTTTAACCCGCCCTCAATTACTGCACTGAAAATGCTCTTTTCAACATCACCAAATAAATTCATTACTAGCAAATTCACTGATCAATTCACAATCCTTAATTTGCTTGTTTCTTAGTTTTGTTTAATTATTTTTCATTTGATCTGACAGTAGCCTTAAACACAACTGATTTCTCACTTCTTGATACACTTTTTTTCCTTAATTCCCAGACACATGTTCTTCTGGACCTCTGTTCTTGGTCCTCTTATCCTCAGCAACTTAAAATCAATCTTTGAACGTCTTATACATTCACTCCCTTAAGAACCTCATGCAATCTCAAAGTTTTACATGGTATTTAAAAAGCTCAAGACTTCAAATGTATATTTGTAGTCCATACCTTTTCTTTAAAATCACACTCAACTGCCTACTCAATAGCTTTAATTAGATGCCAAAAGACATTTCAAATTTAATATGACCAAATTTCTTGGACATTCTTTTGATTCTGGTTAATGGAAAATCAACCCTTCTATTAATAGTTCCTCACGCTATATATTAACATCCATTGTTAAGTCTTCTTTGTACATCCAGTCATCAATGAATCCTGTAGTTTCTACCAGACAAAATATAACAAGGTTGAAAGCTCATTTCACTATTTCCAGAAATAACACACATATGTGTATCATGGCTGTAGTTTATGTGTGAATACATAAACATACACATGCACACATTTGTGCTTTAATTATATATGACCATGATATGATTTCCCTGGTGGCTCAGATGGTAAAGCATCTGCCTACAATGCAGGAGACTCAAGTTCAATCCCTGGGTCTGGAAGATCTCCTGGAGAAGGAAGTGGCAACCCACTCTGGTATTCTTGCCTGGAAAATCCCATGGACAGTGGAATCTGGTAGGCTACAGTCCAGGGGGTTGCAAAGAGTTGGACACGACTGAGAGACTTCACTTTCACTTTCTCTTTTCGTGACATGATGGGAAAAAATATCAAGACACAGATGAGTTAAAATGAGTTATATGATGTGGAAGTGCCAAAGAGCTAATTGGGGTAAAGAAAACAGAATGAGAAATAAAGCCAAAATAGAATTAAAAAAAAAAAAAAGCTGCATAAAAAGAAACTAATGTAATATTATTTTTCTATTTTATTTTTTTTAATTTAAATTTATTTATTTTAATTGGAGGCTAATTACTTTACAATATTGTATTGGTTTTGCCATACATCAACATGAATCCACCATGGGTGTACATGTGTTCCCTATCCTGAACCCGCTTCCCACCTCCCTCCCCATCCCATCCCTCTGGGTCATCCCAGTGCACCAGCCCCAAGCTTCCTGTATCCTGCATTGAACCTGGACTTGCAATTCGTTTCTTATATGATATTATACATGTTTCAATGCCATTCTCCCAAATCATCCCTGCCTCCCTCTCCCACAGAGTCCAAAAGACTGTTCTATACATCTGTGTCTCTTTTGCTGTCTTGCATACAGGGTTATTGTTATCATCTTTCTAAATTCCATATATATGCATTAGTATATTGTATTGGTGTTTTTCTTCTGGCTTACTTCACTCTGTATAATAGGCTCCAGTTTCATCCACCTCATTAGAACGGATTCAAATGTATTCTATTTAATGGCTGAGTAATACTCCATTGTGTATATGTACCACAGCTTTCTTATCCATTCATCTGCTGATGGACATCTAATGTAATGTTTAGATATAATTGAACTTATGAACATATGCATATTAATTATACAAATCAATCAAAACAAAGAAAAAGGAAGCATAAACATCTGGGGCTTTTCCACTTGCTGTTTTTATCACATATTTTTACTCACAAAGGTGATCTCTGCTTTAAAATTCCCCAGCACATACTGTTTAAGTTAGGGGAATTATAGTGGCAATCAAATTTTGCTGGTCTGTCCAACTATTTGGTTATCAAAACTAAAACTGAACTACTTTTATGCTGGGACAGGTGGTAGGGAATAAAGCTGTTTCAAAGCTAATTTATATGGTTAAATAATTCTGCGTCTATCTTTGAAAGATGTCTCTTTTTTAATTAATTAATTATTTTTTGACGGTGCTGGGTCTTTGTTTCTGCACAAACTTTCCTCCAGTTGCAGCACGCAGGGGCTGCTCTCTAGCTGCAGTGTGTGCGTTTCCCATCGTGGTGGCTTCTCTCGTTGTGGAGCACAGGCTCTAGGGCTTGGTGTTCAGTAGTTGTGGCATAAAGGCTCAACAGCTGCAGTGGACATGCTTAGGTGCTCTGTGGCATGTGGGATCTTCCCGGATCAGGGATCGAATCTGTGCATTGGTAGGTGGATTATTTACCACTGAGTCACCAGAGAAGCCCTAAAAGACATTTCTTAATGTGAAGTTTTTTAAACTTTTTTTTTTCTTCTTTTGTAAGTGTGAGACAGGTGTGTGAGTGATGAACACAGAAAAATGTAAACGGTTTTTCTTTATTTTTTTTAAAACTGTTATGGGACTCTGTGAATCCATGTGAAATAGAAAGTATTTAAAACTAGAACAAAAGATACTGAATTCTTCAGTTTTCTTAATTAACTATTGTAATGCAAATGTTCTTTTTTTTTTAACCTAAAATTATTTTCTTAGCTCCAAATCAACCAATTCCTGGTAGTTAAGCATAGAATCACCATCAACACTTCTCAACATGAATTGGGTCTCCTGTTGTTTCTTCTAGAAAATTGACACCTATTAGCTGTTTATTGAGTATACCTCAGTAACACTGTTTTTGTTCCTATTTATCAAAACTTCAGGAAAATAACAGCATTTACAAACTTAAGCTTTAATAAACAATAGCTACCAGTATGTGAAGCAACAGCTTCAAGACATGCAATAAACTCTGAGGTTTATTTAAGAAACAGCACAGTGAATCATTTATTGTCAAGCTACTAAGGTAATACTTATTACTGCTATTTAAATACCAGTGGCTTTCAAATATTTGCCCAAATCAGTATTCCACATTCATTCTCAGATTTCAAAGTAGTCTTTTTTTAAATTTAACTTTTACGAAGAGCAGATTGGTTACTTCCGGTTAATTAAAAGGAAAAATAAGAAGCCAACAAACAAACAAAACCCTGCTTTATCAAGCAGGTTTAGAAATTGCAAACATTTCTTTGGATCATACAATAGCCTCCTGGCATGAAGTAAATGAAAATCATTTTCTACTGTAGTCTTAAACTATTGTTAAAAAATTATCTATAAAAACAAGTTGATAAACATAGGCCTTTGCCTTTTCCACAAATTCAATTAAAAGAGACCAATTGACTACTATCTAGATAGTCCTCCATGGCTTTAAGAAGAGACATGATAGAATTAAGTATAAAGATTAGAAATACAGTTGTAAATAGGGACTAAATGTCAACTTGAAATGTCTCTTGACCAGACCTGGCTTTATAACCACACACAACGGCTTTATGGTTGTCCATAAATTTCCATTAAAGATAAAGATCTCATATTCTACCTTATTGCTTTGGTGACCATATTCCTCTAAGTCAGGGGTTTTCAGTCTCAACACTACTAAGATCTTAGGCTGGTTAACTCTGCATTACTCTACCACTCACATCTTAGTTTAGAAAACCACAGCAGTAAACCATTTGTAAAGGCATAAAATTATTGAAACCACCCCCACCCTAAAAAAAAATCTCTAGAGGAAATGCTAAAATGAATCTTCTTGAAATTTGTCTAAATATATACAAGCAGTTTTTTTTTTAAATATATGTTTTAATATTTTGGGAATTTCTAGGGGATGTGTATGTACTACATTTCATCACGTCACCCTCTTTTCTTTCAGAAGACTATTCATTTGTTTACTCCCCTTTAATTCATCTTAAGGCTGTATTATTTAAATTAAAAAAAAAAAAAGACTGTATTACCCAAGTCCTCATTTCAGACTTAATCAAGAATAAAATGATTGTTTTGTCACCTCTCTGTCCTAATAACAGACTGTCTGAAAATAAAGTCTATACAGAGTTAACCAACAGAAAGAGGGGCAAAACTACTGATGACATTTGTGTGAAACCTTGGTTCAGGCCTTCCTTGAAATCAGATCCACCTGGCATTCAACAGATGTTTATGGATAGCATAGTACATATTCCAAGCACTGCTCTAGCTACTGAAGATACAATAGTGAATAAATAGAGTCTGTCATTGTGAACCTAATGTAACATTGGGCACAGTAACAAGATAAATAAGAGTGTATATATGGCAAAAGCAAGCAGGGTAAAGTTGGTATGAAGCACAGTAAGATAGTTATTTTTATTTTCTATAATTAGGTCAAGGAAGACCATTTTGCTAAGGAAGAAGCAAGGAGAAACATACAGGAAGGGGAAAAAAATGTGCATGTCTGGGAAAAGAGAACTTCAGACAATAGAAATATTAAGTGAATGGACCCTGAGGCAGGAGTCAGGCAGTGTGCAAGGAGGTCAATAAGGCCAGATTAGAATTGCTGAGATGATGAGAAGTAGGAGATCAGGTCAGGTAGGTGTCACAGGGATATTGTCTTTTATTCTAGGTGACTTGGGTATCCACTGGAGGATGTTCACAAAGAAGTGAACCTATTTTATGCAGTTTTTCAAATAATTACTCTGTCTTTTGCATGAGTAATAGACCAAAGAGGAATGAGATTAAAATCCTGTAGAAATCTGTTGCAATAATCTGGGCAGAAATTGTTGGTGACTAGTATCAGGAAATAGTGAAACTCTGGAGATATTTTAGTATTGACTGGAAATAAGAGATGGATATGGAGAAAGAGAAAAGTCAGAGATGATTTGAGGGGTTTTGGCCTGAGGTTTTGGACAACTGAGGTTTCGATTTACTAAGAAGGGAAAAAATGAAAGAGGATCAATTATTTGCTTGGAATTAGGGGGAGTAAGTACCAGGTGTTGAGTACAGAAAGCATTAATTTTGAGATGCTGTGATAGCAGTATGATATGCCTCCCAATTTCCCATTCAAAGAAATAATATTCCACTATATGTTGGAAATGTTGCCTACAGAGAGGCTTTAGCTATTGGTCCTATTCAGAGAATGCCTTTTTTAACTTTTTTTTAAATAAAGTGTAAGTGATTTACAATGCTGTGTTAATTTCTGCTGACAGCAAACGATTGTTACACACATACACACACATACACATGAAAAAATATATAAATCCATAATATATCTGTGTGTGTGTATGTATATATATATATATATATATATATATATATATATATGACTTCCCTTGAGGTTCAGTGGTTAGAAATCTTCCAGCTAATATAGGAGATGTGGGCTCGATCCCTGGGTCAGGAAGATCCCCTGGAGAAGGGAATAGGTACCCACTCCCAGTACTCTGGCCTGGGAAATACTATGGACAGAGGAGTCTGGTGGGCTATAGTCCATGGGTCACAAAACAGTTGAACACAACATGGTAACTAAACAATAACAACAAAAAAGTATGTACATATATGTGTGTCTTTTTTATATTATTTTCCAAGAATGTCTTTTCTGAAGAGAGCTTCCTTGCCAAGGTCAAGTTGCTTTCTGAAGCAAACTGCATCTAACTTACTCATGCAAGTATATAAAAGACCTAGCTTAATGTAAAGGACTCTCTCAGTTCTAGAGCTTTGTAGGGGGTCAGTTATTGGTACTGCATTGAAGCTCAAAATCTCCCTAAATTTAAGTCTGCTTTCTTTCTCCCCTTTCCAAAGGAGTTGATTACAAAACAATTACTAATAAACTTCTTACAAGGGAAATTTTATCCAGAGAAGTCTGCTTCTCTGGAAACTCAGACAGACGCTTGTTTAATATTATATATATATATATATATATATATTGACCTCACAGTTGGACATGGGTCTACAGTTTTAGAGCAGTGAGCTAAACTAGAGATAAGAATTATAATTTATGAGCATATAACAATTTAAACCCACTAGAACACATGAGATCATCTTAGATATGTCTATAAATAGAAAAAGAAGAGGTGAAAAGCTTGAGCCTTGACGCATGCCATCTTTTAAGAGTCAGGGAAATGAAGAGGAACCATCAAAATAGACTGGGATACAGCAGTCAGGAAAGTTGGGGGAAAATCCCAGGAGACTGGTATACTGGAAATCAAAATAAGTTTTACATAATAATGGAAATATTAATTCTATCACATTTTACTGATGGATAGAGTAAGATGAGGAATTATTTGACTGTGAAAAAGAGCATTGAGACTACAAAAAGAGCCATTATCATTGGATTGGTGTTATTAAAATTGTGATTAAAATGAGGTCAAGAGAGAATAGAAGGGAAACAATCAAGACTTTCTCCAGGCAAACATGGATAACATGTTTGAGAATTTTTTGCAGGGAAGGGAAACATAGAAATAGATAAGGGGCTAGAGTGGGCTATGGAGTCAAAGGCATTTTGTTGTTCTTGCTTTGTCTTTAATTTGGTTATATAGTAACACATTTTTATGCTGGTGGAAATGATCAGATAGAGTTAAGAGATTCTTATGATGATGCAGCAAGTTAAAAATATGATTCCTGAACAGTGTCCTTGAGCAGGCCAGTGTGGACATGATCTACTAGAGTGCTTTCAGGATCAACACAAAGAATAACACTTAAAAGGTACTGTGTTTTCATTTTGCTCTGGGCCTTGCAAACTGTAGCCCATCCTGAATGATATTCAAATCGTGTTCTGTTGAACTGTGTCATTCTTTGAAGTAGTTATTGTGGATCGTGACAATACAAGAAACGTAGAATGAATTTCTCCACCATAAAATTTAGAGTAGTTTAGAAAAATTTAAAGTGTTGTGCCAGGGTGATTTACTATGTGTTGAATTTAATAGTTCTTTTTTTAAAAAGGCTGCATTCTTTGCTGTTTTACTTTTTTTTTCTTTTCCTAGTAATTTATTTAAATGTATCCTTCATTACAAAGGCTTTAGAAGCACTGATACAGTATTCAAGTTAAGGAAATGGTTTAGATAGGAAGGAGTGTTAAATTTTAATTGCAAGATTAAAAACAAAGCACAGGAATAAGGTGAAAAGATTGGTAGATGGTGTGATTAGAGGTTGTAAAAGTCTTCATCCCAGTGTTTGATGAAAATAAGGAGTAAGAGAGTTACCAAAATAAAGCTGTTCTCCTTGCCAGTGACTCGGTCTCCAGGCTGAATAAAAGCCACAGATCATCATCTGTGTTCACCTGTCCCACGAGCCACAGCCCCGTTGCTTTATGGTCAGTGGTATCAGAAAAAGACTATTTCATCTTATTCATTTATGTTACATCCTGAATTACTTTCAAAAGAACTTGATAATATGACCTTATTTCTTATACTGTATCAAGTTTTATAAGACACCAGTCCTCTTTGGGAGGAAAATTAGGTAGTTTTTACTCATTTCCTATGTACATTACTTTCTGTTAGAGACTATTTAAGTCAGAAAAAGAAGTAAAATCTAACTCTATCGAAAATATAAGTTCAAGTCATAACCTACATTATATTCTGGGGAAAATCTTACATATTTTTTATCATGTTTATTTTTTCTTAAACTAGGAAGGCACAAAGAAAAATGACAGAAAATAACTGTTTAAATATATAAGACCTGGGGTTCTCCTTTCCCTTACCTCTTGACACTTCTCTGGCTTTATGTCTATGAGCATATTATTATCTATGGAAGATTTACATGAGGCTAAGCTATTCTTTGGGAAGAGGAAGATACATATGTGAATGCAGAATACATAAAAAAAATACATTTTCCTTACTTTCGGCAAGTTTGCATGCCTAGAGATGAAAAATCATCCCTAGATAATAAACATACCATAGTGTCAAGGACAGCAAACTTTCTTTTGAAACTTAGACATATCAGAACATCTGCTTTAAAGGAGAAAAATTTGAACTACAAATCATATTTAATTTTTGTAAAAGCTGATTGCTTGGTATTGAGACATCTCTTTCTCTTTAAAATATATATCTTACAATCTCCTATCTATGTATCTTCAGTATAAAATATAAATTATACTTGAAATTGGGTAATCAATATCAATGTTCAATGTATTTAAACTTCTGTGACACTCTTCTTTTGAGATAATGTTATTGGTGAAAGAATTATCTGAAATCTATTAATATTAGGAGGAAAGATGAAACAATGTATTTTCTACTATATGAAGTAAAAACATAGAGGAAAATGAATGATTTTATTCCTCACACTTAGCAAAATCAGAGCAACCTACTAAATAGAATGTCTTTCAATACAATCTGCAATGTCAATCCATATACCAACATGTTAATGTTTAAAAAGAAGCTTCTTTGATGACAGAAAAACAAATCTCCAGATGACATATCCAAAATGATCCCCATAATATAAATGAAACTGCATAGGGTCTATGATTCACACACATTTGGCTGTAAAACATTCATGAATCATAAATTCCTGCACCATCTTCAGCGGAAAATATATCTTATTTTATAAGAAATATTCATCTATAAAAGAAAAAAAAAACTCTTAAAACTTCTAGAACAGTTCAAAGATATCAGAAAAACAAATACTTCTCATATGATGGATTAATTAATACAAATAATAATATGAAAATTAATATGAAAAATAGTAACATTAATATGATGTATTAATGCAGTCATTGTGGTGTTTAGTTGCTAAGTCGTGTCTGATCATTTGTGGCCCCATGGACTGTAGTCCACCAGGCTCCTCTGTCCATGGAATTTCCCAGGCAAGAATACTGGAGTGGGTTTCCATTTCCTTCTCCAGGGTGTCTTCCTGCCCCAGGGATTGAACTCCATCTCCCCTGCACTTGCAGGTGGATTCTTTAACACTGAGCCACCAGGGAAGCCCTACTGTATGATGGCTTGTATTTCATTCATATTTTCCAGAAATGGATTAATTCTGCAGTGAGATTAAGGCAGCGGGAATTTTCTTCAGGATGAAAAATATACTAATTCTTTGAGGCACAGAGTTTAAGTTCTGCAGCTTTCTGAAACTATTTTAAAAATGAGTAAAATGAAAAAAAGATGGCAAGTAAATAAATGCATGCTGCAAGTACCATCTTTTGCTTAAGCAAGCAATTTAATTAGTAAAATATATATATATTTTTTCCTCAGATGATCAGAGATGGCAGTATCTTGCTTTCTAATGTATTTCACACCACTTTCTAGTTTTTTTCCTGCCAAGTATGTCTGAGCTGTTTTACCTGCTTTACGGTCTTCAGGAAAGAGAAGCCAGGGCGGGGGGGAAATGGCTCAACATGCCAGAGGCCATCAGAGATCACTGATAAGTGGAACCAGAAGTTTAAAGCAGTGGCTAAATTAAGTTTTCTCAGTGTCAATAGACATTACATATTTTCCTTCACTTTTGTAAAGAATTAAGAAGCAACTGCAAGAAAGTAAAATTAAGGCTGATCAAGCACACCTTAGAACAAAAAGAGTGATTAGCCTTGTGAGTAGATTTACTCTGCTCTTAAGGGGATTATTTGCAAGTCTGAGTACAACTGAAAGAAATAAATGAACTTCAGTCTCTAGGAAAGGCTGAATAGAATAATGAATAATAGCACACAGCTTCTAGATCAGAAGAGATGGAATGCGCACTCTGCAACAGGATTGTGTTCGACATTGCAAAAGTTATTGCTTTGCTGAGACTATAAAAGATGAGGAAGCTTTCAAGTGATTGGTGTAGTTCTTGCCTGATAATTGCATTCAATTAAAATTAAATGTTGATGCTATTACTATTAATGTTGACCTCTTAACCACATATCTCTTGGGCTTTCAAAATGTCACTTTGTTCTCTAAAACACAAATGATTATTCTTTCTCAATGGAAGAACAAACAAAATAATAAAGTAATTGAATATATTCTTTGGATTACATCAGTTGCCAAGGCTGTTTCCCTATAACTCCCTTGAATGGAAACCAATTTCTCTTATCTAAGTTTCAGGAGGAAGCTGCAAAGAGAAAAGTCAGAACTGTTCAGAATCAGTTAGCCCCCAAATGCAGGAAGGCTCACCTTCAGTAGACTTTGAGTCTCATTATATGCTCACAGTAATACGTTAGTGTGGTAAATGACACACCCATTAGTGCCAGGAGAGTTGTCAATTGCCATGACAAGTGGAAAAGCCACACAAGGACTGAAAAGGATTGTTGCCTCAGTTCCAGGTCCAAACCACACTCCTATTCTTGGATAAATTGGGAATATTCCTCCTACTCTTTCCAGTCCCTTCCCTTTTACCTTGACTTTCAATATATATGGTTGCTGCTGCTGCTGCTAAGTCGCATCAGTCGTGTCCAACTCTGTGCGACCCCATAGATGGCAGCCCACCTGGCTCCCCCATTCCTGGGATTCTCCAGGCAAGAACACTGGAGTGGGTTGCCATTTCCTTCTCCAATGCATGAAAGTGAAAAGTGAAAGTGAAGTCGCTCAGTCATGTCCGACTCTTCACAACCCCATGGACTGCAGCCTACCAGGCTCCTCCGTCCATGGGATATTGGCTCTGCTCAAATTGGCTTGAGAAGTTGGTTTAAAAACTGATTTCCCCTTCTCCATTCTTTGGCCATTGAAAAGCTTGTGATGTTCCAATCTCAGCTTTGTTTTCTTTATTGGTTATGTCAATTCAATTGGAAAAATAATCTCCTTGCCCAAGACAAGGGGTCTAAGCTGGACTAGGACCCCAGCATGGATCAGAAGACAAGTTTGGTAACATATACATTCCTGTACAGTTGATATTTCATTTTTCTATCCATTATTCCAAGTGTCCAGTACCATCTTGTTCACATTTAAAGTCTTAAATCTAGTTAACTGAAAACAAACAAACAAACAAAAAAAGGCAGTGTTCATTCTTCTGGAGATTAGGAATAAAAATAAAAAGAACTACTTTTTTTCTTTTTCATTTTAGGCACTAATCTATGCAATCAACATGCTTACACGCTGTCTCATTTAATCTCTGCTTTGCTATCCAAAAGACAATAACTTCCCTTCTATTTCCCAAGCTCTTAAAATTCTGTCTTTTGATTATACCAAAGGATAAGTTAATCCTTAGTTTATGATGCCTTTGAACTGTGGTGTTGGAGAAGACTCCTGAGAGTCCCTTGGACAGCAAGGAGATCAAATCAGTTAATCTTAAGGGAAATCAACCCTGAATACTCACTGGAAGGACTGATGCTGAAACTGAAACTCCAGTATTTTGGTCATCTTATATAAACAGTTGACTCAACGGAAAAGTCCCTGATGCTGGGAAAGGTTGAGGGTAGAATGAGAAGAGGGCATCCGAGGATGAGCTAGCTGGATGGCATCACCAATACAATGAAGGTGAACTTGGGCAAACTCCAGGAAATGGTGAGGGACAGGGAGGCCTGGACTGCTGCCGTCCATGGGGTTGCAAAGAGTTGGACATGACTGGGTGACTGAGCAACAACAGCAATGTGTTGACTTAATACACGCACGCACACACACACACACACACATATATGAACTATACCTTAATAACTAATATTGCTCCTGTTTTCAACTAGCTAATGTGAGACTCAGAACAGATAACAGAGAATTTTGACATAGCTTAATTAAATGACTCCCATTTCAATTTAATATACTTCATTTTAAGAGTGAAAAATATTTTTTACTTCTTTTTTATTTTTTAGATATTCACATTTACTTTATTTAAACATAATGGACTTTTTGCTAATTTGCTCACCTGTTTCATTTGTTTTTAAATGGTACTCAATTGTATATTATAAGGGTCAGAATCCTTTTTTCCCCCCTTAAAAAGTAATTAAAATATTTATAAGGCTACATGTGACTTCTTTGTATATATATTTTTGTTTTCTAATTTCATTTTTATTTATATTTTATGAAAAAAACTTTTAAAATATAAAACCCATTTTCAGTTTACCAGCCATTTAGGCTACTTTGCCCAGAGGCTGTTTTGTTAGTCTGTGCTTCACTATATCTGTTCTTTATTTTTGAAAAAATCAGCACTGGCACTGGGATCACTTCAAGTCACTTATTTTTCTATCATATCACCATTCATTTTCAGAAGTAAGTCCATGTGTAAATAAAAGAATTAGTAGCAAAAAAAAAAAAAAAAAAGAGGACACGGATAAAGATATTTTAAATCAATGAACAATTGCTAGTACTTATTTTCCTCTAATTTCAAAACTTCACCCTTACAGGAACATACTGTGTGCAAAGAGAGTTATATCTTTACTCTGTTTCCCATATATGTTTGCTATCTATTTTACAAAGGGTAGTTGAGCTTTCCCTAAGGATGTCCTTAAATAACAGTAGGTAAATGGATCATTTTATTCAAAACTTGTTCATAACTAACATTTGTTCTCTACAGGCAGGTGTAAACTTACTGCTAAAAATGGATATTTTGATTATTGCAGAAGCACGAAAGGAACTGGGTTTTCCATCTTGAATAACCACATGTTAGAAACTATGTCAAGGCCTTAAGAATAACATACTTTATCACTTTACTCACCTAGTAATACAGGAGAGTATCACAACTAGAAAGCCAGGAGTGAAATGAGGCAGATTCAGAGTTGATTGCTTTAAATGCCAAATGCTACAGGTCTGCAACCTCCATGGTATCTACTAAATATTTTCTTCTCCTGTACTTTCATTGTAGGTACAAAAATTAAGACTTAACTTTCCTTTATATTCAGAATAAGGAATCTTAATTCTTGGGTAGCAAATTAACAGGTTTTATTTTTTACAGGCTGCTGTCAGGCCACTGCACTGATCACTTCCATTTTTGGCATGTAGCTGACTTCATCAATAATGTCTCAATTGAATATATAACTCTTAATTAGAAAAACTGCCTCATTTTTATTGTATGATGCATTTTTCTTCATTTTAAAACAAATTTTGGTTCTGGGGACTTGGAGTGAGGTGAATGTGATCTCTTATTCATTTATCTTCCTTTCAATTTTCCTCTAATGTAGGAATAGAAAGGATAGAGAAGCAGCTCAGTATCTCAATGTTAGAAAAATAAACAACTCAGTCAACAAATGGGCAGGAGACCTAAACAGACATTTCTCCAAAGAAAACATACACATGGCCAACAAACACATGGAAAGATGCTCATCATTCATTAATAGAGAAAAGCAAATCAAAACTACAATGAAGCAATCAAAACTGACCTTATTGATCAGAATGACCACGACTTACACGGTCATTACATAGTCAGAATGGCTATCATCAAAAAAATCTACAAACAATAAATGCTGTAAGGGATGTAGAGAAAAGGGAATCCTCCTGCACAGTTGGTGGTAATGTAAATTGATATAAGTACTATGGAGAACAGTATGGAGATTCCTTTGAACACGGGGACGACCCAGAGGGATGGTGTGGGGAGGGAGGAGGGAGGAGGGTTCAGGATGGGGAACACATGTATACTAATTAAATAATTTTCTATTAAAGAAAAAAAAAGAAAAAAAAAAAAAACTACGGTATGACCCAGCAATCCCACTCCTAGAACCTGAGAAAAGCAATATTCAAAAGATACATGAACCCCAATGTTCATTGCAGCACTATATACAATAGCCTGGACATGCGAACAACCTATATGTCCATCAAAAGATGAATGGACAAAGAAATTACAGTACATATATACAATGGAATGTTATTCAGCCATAAAAAAGGAACAAATTTGAGTCAGTTGAACTGAGGTAAAAGAACTAGAGTCTGTTATACACAGTGAAATAAGTCAGAAACAGAAAAATACTGTATATTAAACATATATATGGAATCTACAAAATAGTACTGATGAACCTATTTGCATGGCAAGAATAGAGATACAGACTTAGAGAACATACTTATGGACACAGCAGGGGAAGGATTAGGGGGTCGAATTGAGAGTAACTTTGAAACCTATATGTTACCATATGTGAAACAGAGAGCGAGTGATAAGTTGCTGTATAACACAGGAAGTTCAATCCAGTGCTCTATGACAACCTAGAGGGGTGATGGGGGAGCAGGGTGGGAAGGTGATTAAAGAAGGAAAGAATACTTATGGTTGATTCACAATTATGTACAGCAGAAACCAACACAACATTGTAAAGCAATTATCCTCCAATTAAAAATAAATATTTTTTTAAAAAAAGAAAACATGGAGAGGGAAAATATATTTCTTTAAAAAATTATCTGTATTGAGATTGCAACAAATTAGTGTGGAAGGAATTTTAGGAATCAGTGAACTAAAATGGAGAGGAATGGGCGAATTTAATTCAAATGACCATTATACCTAATACTGTGGGCAAGAATCCCTTAGAAGAAATGGAGTGGCCATCATAGTCAAGAGTCCAAAATGCAGTACTTGGGTGCAATCTTAAAAACAACAGAATGATTCCTGTTCGTTTCAAAGGCAAACCATTCAATATCACAGTAATCCAAATCTGTTCCAATCACTAATGCTGAAGAAGCTGAACAGTTCTATGAAGATCTACAAGACCTTCTAGGACCAACACCAAAAAAAGATCCTTTTCATCATAGGGGACTGAAATGCAGAAATAGGAAGTCAAGAGATACTTGGAGGAACAGGCAAGTTTGGCCTTGGAGTACAAAATGAAGCAGGGTAAAGGCTAACTGATTTTTGCCAAGAGAATGCATTAGTCATAGCAACAACACAAGAGAAGACTCTACACATGGATATCATCATATGGTCAATCCTGAAATCAGACCGATTATATTGTTTGCAGCCAAAGATGGAGAAGCTGTATATGGTCAGCAAAAACAAGATCAGGAGCTGACTGTGGCTTAGATCATGAACTCCTTCTTGCAAAATTCAGACTTAAACTGAAGAAAGTAGGGAAAATCACTAGACCATTCAGGATGACCTAAATCAAATACCTTACAGTTATACAGTGGAAGTGACAAATAGATTGAAGGGATTAGATTTGATAGATAGAGTGACTGAAGAATTATGGACAGAGGTTCATTACACTGTATAGGAGGTGGTGATCAAAACCATCCTCAAGAAAAAGAAATGCAAAAAGGGAAAATGATTGCTTGAGGAGGTCTTACAAATAGCTGATAAAAGAAGAGAAGCAAAAAGCAAAGGAGAAAAGGAAAGATATATCCATCTGAATGCAGAGTTCCAAAGAATAGCAAAGAAGAGATAAGGCCTTCCTAAGTGACCAGTGCAAAGAAATAGAGGAAATTAATAGAAGGGGGAATACTAAAAATCTCTTCAGGAGAATTAGAGATATCAAGGGAACATTTCATGTAAAGATGGGTACAATAAAGCATAGAAACAGTATGGACCTAACAGAAACAGAAATATTCAGAAGAGGTGGCAAGAATACACAGAAGAATTATACAAAAAAAAAAAAAAATCTTAATGACCCAGATAACCATGATCTCCTAGAGCCAGGCATGCTGGGATGCAAAGTGAAGTGGGGCTTAGGAAGCATCACTATGAACAAATCTACTGGAGGTGCTGGAATTCCAGTTGAGCTATTTCAAATCCTAAGATGATGCTATGAAAGTGCTGCACTCAATATGCCAGCAAATTTGGAAAACTCAGCAGTGGCCACAGGACTGGAAAAGGTCAGTTTTCCTTCCAATCCCAAAGAAGGGCAATGCCAAAGAATGTTTAAACTACTGCACAACTGCATGCATTTCACAAGCTAGCAAAGTAATGCTCAAAATTCTCTGAGCCAGGGTTCAACTGTGAACTTTCAGATGTTCAAGCTGAGTTTAGAAAACACAGAGGAAACAGAGATCAAATTGCCAACATCTGCTGGATCATAGAAAAAGCTAGAGAATTTCATTAAAAATCTACTTATGCTTCATTGACTATGCTAAAGCCTTTGATTGTGTGGACCACCTCATACTTGGAAAATTCTTAAAAGACACCAGACCACCTTACCTGCCTCCTGAGAAATCTATATGCAGGTCAAGAAGCAACAGTAAGATCTAGACATGAAACAGTGGACTGATTCCTATTTGGAAAAGGAATATATCAAAGCTGTATATGGTCACCCTGCTTATTTAATTTATATGCAGATTGTGTGTGTGTTAGTCACTCAGAGGTGTTTGACTCTTTCCGACTGCACAACTGTCGCCCACCAGGCTCCTCTGTCCATGGCATTCTTCAGGCAAGAATACTGGAGTAGGTTGTCATTTCTTTCTCCAGGGGATCTTCCCGACCTAGGGATTGAACCTGGGTCTCCTGCATTGCAAGTGGATGCTTTACCATCTGAGCTATTAAGAAACAGTACTATATATGCAGAGTATATCATGAATTTCCAGGCTGGATGAAGCACAAGCTGGAATCAAGATTGCTAGGAGAAATATCAATAATCTCAGATAGGCAGATGAAACCACCCTTATGGGAGAAAGTAGAGAGGAACCAAAGAGCCTCTTGATGAAAGTGAAAGAGGAGAGTGAAAAAGTTGGCTTAAAGCTCAATATTTAAAAAATAAAGATCATAGCATCTGGTTCCAACACTCCATGGCAAATAGATGGAGAAACAATGGAAACAGTAACAGACATTATTTTCTTGGGCTCCAAAATTACTGCACGTGGTGATTACAGCCATGAAATTAAAAGATGCTTGCTCCTTGGAAGAAAAGCTATGACAAACTTTGATAGCATCTTAAAATGCAGAGACATCCCTTTACTGACAAAGGTCTGTCTAGTCAAAGCTATGGTTTTTCCAGTAGTCATGTATGGATGTGAGTGTTGGACCATAAAGAAGGCTTAGTACTGAAGAATTGATGCTTTTCATCTGTGGTGTTGGAGGAGACTCTTGAGAGTCCCTTGAACTGCAAGGACATCAAACCAGTCAATCGTTAAGGAAAAAGGTCCTAAATATTCACTGGAAGGACTGATGCTGAAGCTGAAGCTCTGATACTTAGGCTGCCTGATGTAAAGAGAAGGGTCACTGAAAAAGACTCTAATACTGGGAAAGACTGAAGGCAGGAGGAGAAGGGGACGACAGAGGATGAGATGGTTCGATGACATCACCTGCTCAATTGATATGAGTTTGAGCAAGCTTTGGGATAGGGTGAAGCCTGGTGTGAAGCCTGGTGTGCTGCAGTCCATGGGGTTTTAATGAGTTGGACATGACTGAGTGACTGAACAACAAAAGCAACAAGTGTGGAAGGGGACTGGGACCAGCAGACTCCACTGATAAGGGACACAACCCCCAGCAGCCATACGAGGAACTGGTGGCACTTTGAGAAATTCCATGTCTTCTACAGAACACCCAGTTGTAGGCCTCTTTCTATATACCTTGGTGTAGATGCCTTTTTTCTCCACATGGTACAATCCCCTTAGTTTTTATATACACTTGAAAGCCCCAACACTAAAATCTATGGACCCAGGCAGAACTAATCTTACCTACAATTGGAAAAAGTTTTCAAGGAAGCAGTTCATACCCTCTTGTTGATTGCCCACTTCACCATAACATCTCTTTCCAATGCTCTTTCCCTTGTAAATTCACCAATTCAAGTCTCATCAGCCACTCAGTTAGAGAATGGATGTCAATCTCCCCTTCCTGCCCTTGGATTTTCTTCTCCTAGTCTTAGACTAGGAGAAGCACTGAATTACCAAACACTGGAGCGCCAAGAAGTATATCCTCATCTACATCTAAGGTGAAGTTTTCCAAGACTGCTGGGATATCTCCTACCCAGATTTATGGAGAGTATTCTACCTAGAACTAGGAATCCTTTGAAGTAGAATCTGGGGATTTAAGTTTTCTTTTTTTACTCAAATGTGCTTTATCTAGGTTATACTCTAAATTCTATTCCACATTCTCTATGTTAGAAATAATACTAAGTCCTTTCAGGTGTGTCTGACTCTGCGACCCACCAGACTCCTCTGTCCATGGGATTCTCCAGGCAAGAATAGTGGAGAGGGTTGCCATGCCCTCCTCCAAGGGATCTTCCCGACCCAGGGGTCAAACCCACATCTCTTAAGTCTCCTGCATTGGCAGGCAGGTTCTTTACCACTAGTACCGCCTGGGGTCTCTCCCATGTTTGTATGGACACGTGCTCAGTCATGTCCGACACTTTGTGACCTCAGATTATAGCCCACCATGCTCCCCTTTCCATGGAATTTTCCATGCAAGAGCTACCTGGAGTCTATTCCATGTTATTAAATTTTTGTTTCCTTTCCTACTATTTATCTGTCTCATGTTAATTTAATTCAGACCAGCCAGAAAACTGGAATGGTAATGGAAAACGTCTTCCTCCCCAACATGCCCAAATGATGTGATGTGTTATACATATGTTAAAAAGATATAACTTCTTTTTAGCAGGTTAAGGTAACTGACTTTCAACAACATAATCACAATTTATAAGCAAAAATGTAACAGTAAAATAAAAAAATCTTTGAGAAATATTATAGCAGAGAATAAAGACAATAAGTTGGATTAAGGGAACTTATAAAACATTCTGATTTATCAAATTATACTGAACCAACCAAAATTTTTTAAATTTCTCTTTTGATTTATTATTTAAAACAATAGATGTGCACAGAATTTGATATTCGGAAAATTGACTCTTAGTTTTCCATCTTTAAGAATGGACTATATGAAATATGCAAAAGTTGACTTTCTAAAAAAAAAAAAAAGACTATCAATAAGCTGTTTTTATGGAGCGTATGTATTTTCTCTTTGTCCAGAAAGTGAAATAGACAGTACTCTGCAGTTGGGATAAGGGGGAGGGTGATAAACAGATGAAGACTTCTGAATGTTCAACAGTGGTCATGAGCCAAACCATAAAGTAGCCTCAGTGTGGAAAGAATATCTACCGGTTTCCTAACAGCTTGAGTAGGATAAAGAACAGAAAATGGAAATCTTGCAAGTATACTGCAAGTACATAGGCATAGTGGGTAAGCACATAAATGTTGAACTATAATGCTGGGATTTTGTCCTTTCCTTACAATTTCTTAACACAAATACTGGAAAGGGTTGCCATTTCCTTCTCCAAGGGATCTTTCCAACCCAGAGATCGAACCCACATCTTTTGCATCTCCTGCATTGGCAGGCAGACTCTTTACCACTAGCACCACCTAGGAAGCCCATTTATTTGTTTACTTATATATTTTAGTGCTCAAAGTAAATATTTTGAAACTATTGGCAGTCCTTTCTTAGGGAAAATAAGACATTCATCACTGACTTTTGCCATGAACTTGTGCAATTATTTGCCTATGTGAAGATTTTACATTCTTGACCTATTAACTCAGAAGTATCCATGTGATTTTTTCCACCAATGGGGCTGGTGTACGAATAGATATTACGTGCATCATTCCTTTGTGGTGGTAGCTGTTCAGTTGCTCAACTGTGTCCTACTCTTTGATGGGTAATAGCAAATAACTAAGTTTTGCTTTTTGCTGTGTTGGGTTTTGTTGTGTTTCCACTGCAAATATTGCCTTCAGTCAAGAGATCAATAAAATTATAGACAGAGGCAGCTCCATTACTCTGAGTTTCAGAATGCAGACTGAATATAGCAGTCACTACCAACCTGAGATGGGCACAGAATGTGAAATTTGGCAACAAAATCCTAGACATTTTAACTAATTCACAATTTAGTGCTTAAAATTGAATTGTACCATAATAAACACCCCCCAAAAAAATAAATAACAGTGACATCAAGATAAGGTGGTAAGGAAACTGTTATTGCTTGTTGCAAGGATGGGAAATTATGTTAGGCAGTTATGAATCATTTAGCAAGGCTGCTGTGTGCAGTGATTTGGAAAGCAAAGGCTGTACCAATAGAAGTCATGGCTCTTGACATCAGACATAGCCATGTAATTAATGTCTGCCTCTAGGTAAAGCACCTGCCTGCAATGTGGGAGACCTGGGTTCAATGCCTGGGTCAGGAAGATCGCTTGGAGAAGGAAATGGCAAACTGCTCCAGTACTCTTGCCTGGAAAATTCCATGGACTTAGAAGCCTGGTAGGCTACAGTCCATGGGGTCACAGAGTCCCACATGACTGAGCGACTTCACTTTCTAGTGATAGGATTATACATCCTTGCCATAATTGAATCACTAGCAGAATTGTGACCTGGTTTGGTGAAGGAAATGTGGGTAGAAGGGTCCTGTGTTACTTTCAGAAGAAGCATTATGTGACAGCATGTGATTTATTGTGCCTCTCTTTTCAGTCTGTCAGAGGAACAACACTGTCCCAGGTAGAGGCTGTTCCACTATTCTGAAATAGAGTGAAAATCATGAAGAATAGGGGTAGAATTTTTTTTTCAGAGCTAGAATTGATTCATTATGGACACACAGTGTGCATAGGAAATAACACTTTATGTTACTAATTGTTGAAATTTTGAGTGTGAGTGTATAATATAAACCTGGCAGTCCTTACTGAGACAATTAAGAACTTAAATAGTGCTTGCCTCATTGTTGTTGCTGTTGTTCAGTCATGTCCAACTCTTTGTAACCCATGGACTGCAGCACACGAGGCTTGCCTGTCCTTCATCATCTCCCAGAGTTTGCTCAAACTCATGTCCATTGAGTCAGTGATGTCATCCAGTCATCTCAGCCTCTGTCATCCCCTTCTCCTCCTGCCTGCAATCTTTCCTAGCATCAGGGTCTTTTCCAATGAGTCGGCTCTTCTCATCAGCTGACTAAAGTACTGGAGCTTCAGCTTCAGTATCCAATGAATGTTAAGGGTTGATTTCCTTTAGGATTGACTGGTTTGATCTCCTTGCAGTCCAAGGGACTCTCAAGAATCTTCTCTAGCACCACAATTTAAAGGTATCAATTCTTAAGTGCTCAGAATTGTTTATAGTCCATCTCTCACATCTGCACATGATTATTGGAAGTAGTCATGCCTCACTAAGTTCCACATAAGTGTTATTATATAGCTATTATTATTATATGAGTATGATGATGATGGTGATGGTACAAGGAGAATCCATGTGTAAGAAAGGATTATACTAGTGGTAACAGGGATGTGTCAAACAGTCGATGAGAATGTAAGTCATAAATTATAAGGGTAATTTGAAAGCAAAAAAATGCTTTTATATGGATAAAATAAGCTGAGACCTATCGTATTTGAGTATAATATAGAGTCACATTTGGAAGCATAGCTCTCATCTTTAAAGTGATGGAAGTAGATAAAAATTTCAGAGGGACAAAGATGCATAAAGCTGCTAGAGTCAACACATTTTAGTGATCTGAATCTTGAGAAGTTTGCTCCAAATCCAATGGTGTGTAAGCAAAAGTTTAACAACTGATCTGGACTGGAGGGTACTGATTCATTGCATTTGCTAGTTTTGACGGCATAAAAACACCCACCATGGGCCATTTCAAGCTAGCATTGTGACATAACCAAACAAAACTGGGGAGAGAGGCACACAGCCTGTTTTCAGGATCCCAGTGTGTGCTCTGGCACCAGCACACCAGTTTCACAGGCTTCACTGGTAGTTCAGAATTACAAAGGAGGAACATGCTTTAGAGCAAGATCTGACCAATTCTGGAAGAAAAAGTCCCACCTAATACTAAAGCTGATCAGCACAACAAGTTTGAAAAAATAAAAGCTCCCGGTAATATTTTCCTCCATGAAATGCCATCAAAAAAGCAGCTAGGCAAAATATCCTTAATAGGATATTTTGAGGAAAATCACAGCCTCCCGAACAACTTTTAGAAAGAACGAAAGGAAAATACTTACAAGAGGAAAGGAAAGGGGCTGGGGAGGGAAACAAAGATTGTTGTCTGAAAAGAAACCACTTTGATCTCAGTCAAAACAGATTATTTTGAAGTCAGTCTTCTGTTATCTTCGAAAATATATTTCTCCATAAATCCTGTCTTTCTAAATTGAGCTGTGAGTCAGCAGTGGGCAGTGCTGTGTGTGGAAAAGATGAGAATGTATCCAGAAGTACCTCTAATACATTCTGTTATTAGAAGACTTTGCGAGAGTAATTTGACAGAGCTTTTCAACTTTTAGGTCACTAGTTTAAATTCAGTCTCAGTTGATCATGAGCAAAAGTGTATGGTTGGTGGCTTATAAAAAAATGCCTTGATGGTGTCACCCTAGTTCTTTCTAATAGAGACTGCCATCGCAATTGGCATCTTTTCTTTCTCTTCTACCAGAAGCACAAAGGGTGAATAGAAATGTCACTTCAAGTATTTTCTCAGCTTTTGTACTAGAGAAATTTGAGATATGAAAAAGGCCAACTCCTTTTCATCTTTAACTCACAGGTAGAATTATTCTCCTGTACTACGGTTCCAAGATATTTCTGGGATTTGAAATGAAACCAGAGCCATTTTAGAAGTAAAATTATATCTAACTTACAGAAAGTTAAATTATACAAAGGCACATTCTTAAGAAATATTTAAATGTTAAACATGTACAATTTCTTGGCCTGAACTTACAAATCTAAGATTTATTTTTCTTTACTTTTTGTTTAAACAAAATAAATTCCCATTATAGGTAAACAAAAATTTTCATTATTCTATAAATGTAACTATTTAATATTTGGTTTTCTATATTTTATCATTTACATGACTCAACTAATGCTTTATTTCTCCTAAAGAAGCTACAGGATTTTTTTTTTTTTTAATTTTGTTGTTCAGTCACTTGGTCACTTCCGACTCTTTGCGATCCCATGGACTATACAGAACACCAGGCTACCTTATCCTTCATTATCTCCCAGAGTGTGCTCAAACTCATGTCCTTTGAGTCAGTGATGCCACACAACCATCTCATCCTCTGCCATCAGCTTCTCCTCCTGCCCTCAATCTTTCCTAGCATCAGGGTCTTTTTCAGTGACTTGGCTCTTTGTAGGAGGCGGCCAAAGTATTGTAGCTTCAGCTTCACCATCAGTCCTTCCAATGAATATTCAGAGTTGATTTCCTTTACGATTGACTGGTTTGATCTCCTTGCAGTCCAAGGGACTCAGGCAAGAATACTGGAATGGAGAGACTTTTCATTTTCCAGGGGATCTTCTAGGACCAGGGATCGAATCCGGGTCTCCTGCATTGCAGGCAGATTCTCTATTGTTTGAGCCACCAAGGAAGCCTACTTTATCCATTAAAATCCCCCAAATTTCCTTATTACTAATATATTTACTTTTATATAATTTTATTTCCCTATGTTTTAATAGTAAATGACCAACAGAAGTAAATTCACTCTAGTTACCTAGATAAAAAGCAACAAAATAGAGAAAAGAGCAGAGGTAAAAAGAAGTATCTGGTAATGCCAGCCAGAATTTTAGCAGCCTCAGAAAATGAGCGGAGTATAACAGAATGAGCTTTGTTTTGGAAATGTTGATAATTTCATCAACTGATTTAGGCCCCATTTACTTTCTATAAGATTCATTTCCCACATTTAGATAATGAGGTTGATATGTTTCATTATTTTCAGCACTCCTTCTAGTGTAAACATTCGGTGGAACCTTTAATTTTATATCATCAGGGTTTGAGAGAGAGGGTGTATTCAAATAGGATTGCAAGATGCCTCATGTCATCTCATTTGATGACAAAGGTCAATGCTGGGATTTTCCTAAATCATCACATTTGAAGAAAAAAAAATCTTTGAAGATTTCTAATCTTCAAAGGCAGCTTCCTGAATTCTCATGTCAGCAACTCCTGCTATTCCCATATAACACCAGGAGATGATAAATTCTCTGTCCTCTGAATATCCGTAGATAAAGTAATGTCTTGCACTCATGAGTTTTATAGCAAGTGACAGTTATCATCAACAGTACAAGTAGCCCAACTTGAAACTGTAGGTTCAGTTGAAAATATAGCATTTTCTGGCCAAATATGCTTTAGCCAGGAATATATAAATTGTGAAAATCAAGCTATCATTCTGCAAGTAACTCATATGCCCAAGTATCAAGAGCTGCAAATGGAAATATCACCTAAATCTACCCCCTTCATCTAAACAAATAAACTGAGGCACAGCAATTACAAGGTTTTCCCATGGCCACAAAATAAAATTGTCTACCTCTGAATTAGAATGCCTACCATCAGTTGGTGAATCTAAAGTCATTTTCTATACTGAACACTGCAGCAAAAATAAATCCTGCTGGGGCAAAGGAATCCAAGACAGAACACAAGAGTCAGCTGCAAACACTTTGGATGCAAAGTATAAGATATTCAAGTGCATGCTTCCAATCCTTTCATTCCCTCTTGTGATGACTGCAGCTAATTCCTGCCAGCTAACGTTAGTGCTTCAATAGTGGCAATCAATAGAATAGATTTGCTGTGGAAACCCTCCATCCATATTATCCCTACTTTCCTTTCCAGATGGAATTGTCATTCATCAGAGTGTAAGTGACATGTGAGGTTTTCTCCCTTCTTGCATGGATATTAAACCCATTAGCCTTCAAGGTTGTTGCTAGAATTTTATATGTAAACTAAGGAGCATACCTGTAGATTTAATAAAACAGCACCGATCCTCATGGCCTCACTGATTTCAAGGCTATACATCAGCTGGGGAAAGCGAGGAGGGCTTTGATTATTTGGAGGAAGCACTTCAATGTACACAGTGCAGATGGAATGCCTGCAGAGAAAGAGAAGCAAACAAGACGGGTAAAAATCTACATCACATTTAATGACAGAGTGCATTTGATATTCTGTTGTTGGGTTTACAGGAGAGAGAAATTCTGAATTTTTATGGGAAATAATAAAGCAATTCAGAATAAAAGGGTGGAAAAACAAAAGCTACCACCAAAAGATGATGTTTTTATGAAATTATCTTAGCAAAAGGAAAAAAAAAAAACATGCCTCAGGTATGGATTTTTCCTACTTAGATTAATAGTGTGAATTAAAAAGAAATAACTGTGCAAATAGAGGTAATGAATTAAATTGCCTTGACTTTTGACTTTATTTTGTAATGCTTCTCTAATAGCAAAAAAACTACTCTAAATATTTGGTAATAAGAGCTGTCCTTGGGGATTTCTTCCTATTAAACCAGCAGAGGGAGTATTGATTAAAATAACACAGAAAACAAAATATGGGCTGTGTTTTATTAGCTTTTTTGCTGACATCAATGGCTTAATGAAATGCATGTCAAGAGTCAGGATCATAAAGTAATAGTTGTGTAAAATAGTTGCAAACAATACCAAATCTGTTTTTAAGTCTTCTTTAAAAAGTATAATATAAAAATTTGGAAGTTGGATTTAACTGAAGGCTTAGATCGATCGACATTTGTTTTTGAGGGACACAAGTTATTCTACTATTAGAAGGACAAAACCATTAGCATTGATATAATCACCTTTATTGATATATCTAAACTCTGAAATTTCCTTAAGTAGCAAAAGCTGAAGAAGCAACATATTCAAGATTGGTACAGAAGAAATGTAGTCTAGACTATATTAATGAAACCTGGGGTTTACAAAGTTAGTATTCTATCATTAAAACATACCACCACTGCCTGAGTGTATGCTTTAACTTATTTTAACAAAATCATGCCTTTTTATTCAAAACACATTTCTTACAGTTTCTATTTGGGGGCTAAAATTTTCTTAAAGTAGCCCCAAAATCTTTAAGTGTATCAGTTAAAAACATGTTACTGAAAACATTTTTCTGAGATTATTAATCTATATTTGTTTACTTTGAAAGCTCTTAAGAGAAATGCAGATCATCAGTTCAGTTCAGTTCAGTTCAGTCACTCAGTCGTGTCCGACTCTTTGCCACCCCGTGAATTGCAGCACACCAGGCCTCCCTGTCCATCACCAACTCCCGGAGTTCACTCAGACTCACGTCCATCGAGTCAGTGATGCCATCCAGCCATCTCATCCTCTGTAGTCCCCTTCTCATCCTGCCCCCAATCCCTCCCAGCACCAGAGTCTTTTCCAATGAGTCAACTCTTCGCATGAGTTGGCCAAAGTACTGGAGTTTCAGCTTTAGCATCATTCCTTCCAAAGAAATCCCAGGGCTGATCTCCTTCAGAATGGACTGGTTGGATCTCCTTGCAGTCCAAGGGACTCTCAAGTGTCTTCTCCAACACCATAATTCAAAAGCATCAATTCTTCAGCGTTCAGCTTTCTTCACAGTTCAACTCTCACATTCATACATGACTACTGGAATAAACCATAGCCTTGACTAGACTAACCTTTGTTGGCAAAGTAATGTCTCTGCTTTTGAATATGCTATCTAGGTTTGTCATAACTTTCCTTCCAAGGAGTAAGCGTCTTTTAATTTCATGGCTGCAGTCACCATCTGCAGTGATTTTGGAGCCCCCAAAAATAAAAAGTCTGACACTGTTTCCACTGTTTCCCCATCTATTTCCCATGAAATGATGGGACCAGATGCCATGATCTTAGTTTTCTGAATGTAGAGCTTTAAGCCAACTTTTTCACTTTCCTCTCACTTTCATCAAGAGGCTTTTTAGTTCCTCTTCACTTTCTGCCATAAGGGTGGTGTCATCTGCATTTCTGAGGTTATTGATATTTCTCCCGGCAATCTTGATACCGGCTTGTGCTTCTTCCAGCCCAGCGTTTCTCACGATGTATTCTGCATATAAGTTAAATAAGCAGGGTAACAATATACAGCCTTGACGTACTCATTTTTCTATCTGGAACCAGTCTGTTGTTCCATGTCCAGTTCTAACTGTTGCTTCCTGACCTGCATATAGGTTTCTCAAGAGGCTGGTCAGGTGGTCTGGTATTCCCACCTCTTTCAGAATTTTCCACAGTTTATTGGCAAAGAAAATATTTTTTTTAGCTTATCACCTTATAATATGCCTAAGTTTAAATCTTTTCTGAACATATTCTCAGTAGAATAGATACCTGTAGAATACTAAGTACCTCTAAAAATTTGCAGTGACTTAAAAAAATTCATACTTATATTTACCACAATATTGTTCCAAAGCAATCTCAATCTAAATTAAAATCTTTTAGACTTCATAAGTAGTTAATGCATCTGCATTAGTTCTTGCTCTGATATCATCTGATTATTAAAATTCACCATTAAAATTAATCAAAATATAATTGCTTTTCTAATTTTTTTTTTACAATTCGTGTTTTAAGGGTAAGATGTTTAAAGTAGGTTAAAATGGATGGTGAAATGTTGCTTATAAACTTAGAGGTATCAAGTTTACCCTTATCAGTACTATAATGGCGGGATTCCCTGGTGGCTCAGTGGTATAGAACCCCCCCGCCATGCAGGAAACCCAAATTTGATCCCTGAGTCTGGAAGATCCCCTAGAGAAGGAAATGGTAATCCATGCCAGTATTCTTGCCTGGGCAATTCCATGGAGAGAGGAGCCTTGCAGGTTATATACAGTCCATGGGATCGCAAAAGAGTCAGACATGACTCAGTGACTAAACAACAACTATGATGGATAGATGAAAAAGAGAAATATCAGGAAGTTAAAAATTTTAGTGTGCAAAGAGCCCCACTTTTCATTATGTGGGAATCAAGTAATTGTCAGTATGAGTGGGCATATTATTCTCCCAGGTGGTGATCTCATTCCAACAGCCATCCCAAGATAAACATTACTGCTAATATTACCCTTCATCATTCTGAGTTATTTTCTTAGTGTTTGTTACATATAAAGTGATTCACACATTTTACTATTTCTTCCTTTTTGCTGCCGGCACATCCTCTGTGCATAATAAACCCAATAACATTTACCCTCCACCATATTGATAATAATCCTAGCTGAGCAATGTTGAGCACTGGATTTTTAACCACACATTCCTAGGTTAAAATTTTGATGCTACCAGATATGATCATAGGCAACTGACTTCTTTCAGTTTCACTATCTGAAACTCCAGTACTTTGGCCACCTCATGCGAAGAGTTGACTCATTGGAAAAGACTCTGATGCTGGGAGGGATTGGGGGCAGGAGGAGAAGGGGACGACAGAGGATGAGATGGCTGGATGGCATCACTGACTCGATGGACGTGAGTCTCAGTGAACTCCGGGAGTTGGTGATGGACTAGGAGGCCTGGTGTGCTGCAATTCATGGGGTCGCAAAGAGTCGGACACGACTGAGCGACTGACTGATCTGATCTGATCTTCATCTGATAACTAAATATAATAATAACATTAAGATTAGCATAAGGGTTAAATATGTGTGTGTGTGTGCACATGTGTATGCATGTATATATAAATATATGAAGTCAAGTGAAAGTGTTAGCTGCTCAGGTGTGTCTGACTCTGGGACCTCATGGACTGTAGCCCATCAGGCTCTTCTGTCCATGGAATTCTCCAGGCGAGAACACTGTAGCGGGTAGCCAATCCTTTTTCCATGGGATCTCCACAACCAAGGGATCAAACCCAGGTCTCCAGAATCACAGGGAGATTCTTTACCATCTGAGATGCCAGGGAAGTACATACTGAAAAACATACATATATCAGTTATTATTGATAACTATTCAAAATAAGGTTTCTTATTCTATTCTTTGAAATGGAATTAATAAGCTTGCATTTATCTTATTCATATCCCTTTAAATATTTTACATTTTAATTGCATTTTTCCACTTTTCTAAGCTAAAATCTACAGGTGCAGTATCCTCTCTCCTTTCCCGAGTGGATTGTGGTGGTGTTAGGGTTTAGACATACTGGATCCTAATCTTTTGGTGTGGGACTGGAAATCTACATTTTCCATGAATATATAAGGTTTTTCTCACACAAATTTGATTTAGAAGACCAGGGTCCCAGAAGTTCATGGGGAGTAAAACATGCAGATTCCCCTGCCTTTTAAGTTTGGAGTCCAGGGGATTCCTCTACAAGCTGACCTAAAACCCTGGTAACCCTGGAGGCAAGAGAGTCCCTCACTTTTTTGACCTAAAAAACACCTGTACTCTAAATTCAAAGTTTCCTTTCAAAAATCTAGAACCTTCCTGTTTTTGATATTCATTAGAGCTTCAACTTACTGGTGTGGAATACTTCATAAAAGTTTTATCTGAACATGGGTCTCTTTCTGCTCTTAAAAGTATAATTTATGCTAAACTTATTGTACTTTACATATTTCCTTATTCTTCCCCCTTTGACTAAACTGTTTACATCCACAACCCTACAGTAATGACTTCTAACTCATAAGAAGCTTGTGTATTTGGCACAGAGAAGAAAAAAATTAAATGCAAAACAAAAAAAGATTCTATTTCCCAAGGCACAAGCCAGTGAACACCAAGGTCCATCATGACTGTCTCCTTCATCTGCACTTACTTCTTCGCTTCCTTTGCTCCTTTCCAGTAATTCAAATGCTAGAATCACTAATCATTCCCAACCCTTTCTCCTCACACACACATTTGGATTTTAGAGTTATTTGAGTACGATCATATTTCAAGGTCTTAAGTTTTTCATCTTTAACATCCTGGCACTTTGCTACAATAAGTTGAAATAAGCACCAACCTTCTTGATGGTTATGGCCTTCTAAAACTCTATCCTCTTTTTAGCCCTGATGTTAATATAGTGTCAGAGTTAGCTTTCTAAAATTGAATCCTATTAGTATTAACAATAAAATAATATCATTAATGCTGTATAAAGATTAGTAATTCAATATCATTAATTAAGCACATAACAAAACAGGACAGTCACAAGGTAAATAATAACATTCTATGGGAACACTTTGTATTACATTTTACAGCTAGTCTTAAATGCATAAAACTGAGAATCTATATGATATAAATTTTATTTTTATAATATAGTCAGATTTATAGTAGATAAATCTATAAACACAAAAATCATAAAGTTTTTATTTCTCATTTGGTAATGAGTTCAAAGTAGAGGAAGAAAGGTGGTGTAACTTCTCAGATAATCATATGTTTTTAAAAGACCCTGGAAACCATCTAGTTTAACTCTCATTTTATGAAAGAATATTAGAAAATCAGAAAGATTAAGTGAGAGATTCAAGGTTGTGAAGACAATTAGCAACAGAAGACAAACTCAAAGGCAAAACTTACAAATTTAAAATCTGCCTGCCTTTTCTCCCCACATTCTACAAGAACAAAACTGGGAAGTAAACAAGACTTTTTAATTATCTGATATGTGTGTATGTTTCTGTGTGAGAGCATAAAACATCTGTGGTTTGCAAGGAAGGATGTTATCTCACAGAAAATCACAAATTTGAAGTATTTGGATCAGACTATAATATCACAATCAATTTTAATTGTTTATATTATGAATCAAACTTCACCAATAGCATTTTGTTTTTAAGAACAAAATAAAATATAAATAAAAAGAGGTTGTGAAGAGAGGCCTAAGAAGCCTTAACTTCAAAAATGGTATAATTTTTAAGAAAATAAAAAGTCACATTTTTTGGATATGACAATACTACTCAGTGGTACTGAGATAATGTTCTTGACATTTAGAAGATTGCACAGTCTGTATAGTAATTTTCTTTTAAATGTGTCAACACATGCTATGAGGTATCTATTTGTAACTCTATATTTCTACCTTGTTTCTAAGAGGATCATCAAAATAAAAGCTTAACTTTTTTTTTTCCTTTGTCTTCACCAATATCACAATAAAAAAGCTGTATTTACACTTCAGTGTTCATAGGTTCTGTTTTATTATTTTGGAAATACATACAGGGATCCATAGGAGCAACACTCCCAGATTTAAAACTAACATAAGACTTCAGAGAAATTTCTCAGGGAAAGTTACAGGGACAAGATGCACGTAGGTATAAAAACCACAGGGCGTTACAGACAGGGAAAAACATGTGTGCAAATTCAGAGACCAATAAATAAGAAAACAATACCTTTTGTACAACTAAAGAAAAAGATATAATTAGGGCAATGGTAGGAATTAAGACTAGAGAGATGAGCAAGAGTCACAGCCTTCTGGTACTCATGTGCTCTACTTACTGATTTAAATTTCAGTTTAACAACAATGGGATTGGTTGATACATTTTAACAGTTCCCACAGCAGACAATACTTTGCTGTGTCTCTGTATCCTTGCTTTTATTGTTTTTTTCTGCTAGGATACCTCATTTTCCTTCCTGTCCAAGTTAAACTGCACTTGTAATTATACTATGCTATATCCAGATTTACCAGTGCCTCTATATGAATGCTGTGAGGGCAAAAAGCTCATCTTGTCTTATATTTCTAGTGCTTCCCAAGAGGAAACTCAGTACAATTTTTCTAAAATGAATACTTCCATAAATTTTTTTTTCTAATTTTATTTTATTTTTAAACTTTACATAATTGTATTAGTTTTGCCAAATATCAAAATGAATCCGCCACAGGTATACATGTGTTCCCCATCCCGAACCCTCCTCCCTCCTCCCTCCCCATACCATCCCTCTGGGCCGTCCAGTGCACCAGCCCCAAGCATCCAGCATCGTGCATCGAACCTGGACTGGCAACTCGTTTCCTACATGATATTTTACATGTTTCAATGCCATTCTCCCAAATCTTCCCACCCTCTCCCTCTCCCACAGAGTCCATAAGACTGTTCTATACATCAGTGTTTCTTTTGCTGTCTCGTATACAGAGTTATTGTTACCATCTTTCTAAATTCCATATATATGCGTTAGTATACTGTATTTATGTTTTTCCTTCTGGCTTACTTCACTCTGTATAATAGGCTCCAGTTTCATCCACCTCATTAGAACTGATTCAAATGTATTCTTTTTAATGGCTGAGTAATACTCCATTGTGTATATGTACCACTGCTTTCTTATCCATTCATCTGCTGATGGACATCTAGGTTGCTTCCATGTCCTGGCTATTATAAACAGTGCTGCGATGAACACTGGGGTACACGTGTCTCTTTCCCTTCTGGTTTCCTCAGTGTGTATGCCTAGCAGTGGGATTGCTGGATCATAAGGCAGTTCTATTTCCAGTTTTTTAAGGAATCTCCACACTGTTCTCCATAGTGGCTGTACTAGTTTGCATTCCCACCAACAGTGTAAGAGGGTTCCCTTTTCTCCACACCCTCTCCAGCATTTATTATTTGTAGACTTTTGGATCGCAGCCATTCTGACTGGTGTGAAATGGTACCTCATAGTGGTTTTGATTTGCATTTCTCTGATAATGAGTGATGTTGAGCATCTTTTCATGTGTTTGTTAGCCATCTGTATGTCTTCTTTGGAGAAATGTCTATTTAGTTCTTTGGCCCATTTTTTGATTGGGTCGTTTATTTTTCTGGAGTTGAGCTGTAGGAGTTGCTTGTATATTTTTGAGATTAGTTGTTTGTCGGTTGCTTCATTTGCTATTATTTTCTCCCATTCTGAAGGCTGTCTTTTCACCTTGCTAATAGTTTCCTTTGATGTGCAAAAGCTTTTAAGGTTAATTAGGTCCCATTTGTTTATTTCTGCTTTTATTTCCAATATTCTGGGAGGTGGGTCATAGAGGATCCTGCTGTGATGTATGTCGGAGAGTGTTTTGCCTATGTTCTCCTCTAGGAGTTTTATAGTTTCTGGTCTTACGTTTAGATCTTTAATCCATTTTGAGTTTATTTTTGTGTATGGTGCTAGAAAGTGGTCCAGTTTCATTCTTTTACAAGTGGTTGACCAGATTTCCCAGCACCACTTGTTAAAGAGATTGTCTTTAATCCATTGTATATTCTTGCCTCCTTTGTCAAAGATAAGGTGTCCATATGTGCGTGGATTTATCTCTGGGCTTTCTATTTTATTCCATTGATCAATATTTCTGTCTTTGTGCCAGTACCATACTGTCTTGATAACTGTGGCTTTGTAGTAGAGCCTGAAGTCAGGTAGGTTGATTCCTCCCGTTCCATTCTTCTTTCTCAAGATCGCTTTGGCTATTCGAGGTTTTTTGTATTTCCATACAAATTGTGAAATTATTTGTTCTAGCTCTGTGAAGAATACTGTTGGTAGCTTGATAGGGATTGCATTGAATCTATAAATTGCTTTGGGTAGTATACTCATTTTCACTATATTGATTCTTCCAATCCATGAACATGGTATATTTCTCCATCTATTAGTGTCCTCTTTGATTTCTTTCACCAGTGATTTATAGTTTTCTATATATAGGTCTTTAGTTTCTTTAGGTAGATATATTCCTAAGTATTTTATTCTTTCCGTTGCAATGGTGAATGGAATTGTTTCCTTAATTTCTCTTTCTGTTTTCTCATTATTAGTGTATAGGAATGCAAGGGATTTCTGTGTGTTGATTTTATATCCTGCAACTTTACTATAGTCATTGATTATTTCTAGTAATTTTCTGGTGGAATCTTTAGGGTTTTCTATGTAGAGGATCATGTCATCTGCAAACAGTGAGAGTTTTACTTCTTCTTTTCCAATTTGGATTCCTTTTATTTCTTTTTCTGCTCTGATTGCTGTGGCCAAAACTTCCAAAACTATGTTGAATAGTAATGGTGAAAGTGGGCACCCTTGTCTTGTTCCTGACTTTAGAGGAAATGCTTTCAATTTTTCACCATTGAGGATAATGTTTGCTATGGGTTTGTCATATATAGCTTTTATTATGTTGAGGTATGTTCCTTCTATTCCTGCTTTCTGGAGAGTTTTTATCATAAATGGATGTTGAATTTTGTCAAAGGCTTTCTCTGCATCTATTGAGATAATCATATGGTTTTTATTTTTCAATTTGTTAATGTGGTGTATTACATTGATTGATTTGCGGATATTGAAGAATCCTTGCATCCCTGGGATAAAGCCCACTTGATCATGGTGTATGATCTTTTTAATGTGTTGCTGGATTCTGATTGCTAGAATTTTGTTAAGGATTTTTGCATCTATGTTCATCAGTGATATTGGCCTGTAGTTTTCTTTTTTTGTGGCATCTTTGTCAGGTTTTGGTATTAGGGTGATGGTGGCCTCATAGAATGAGTTTGGAAGTTTACCTTCCTCTGCAATTTTCTGGAAGAGTTTGAGCAGGATAGGTGTAAGCTCTTCTCTAAATTTTTGGTAGGATTCAGCTGTGAAGCCGTCTGGACCGGGGCTTTTGTTTGCTGGAAGATTTTTGATTACAGTTTCAATTTCCATGCTTGTGATGGGTCTGTTAAGGTTTTCTATTTCTTCCTGGTCCAATTTTGGGAAGTTGTACTTTTCTAAGAATTTGTCCATTTCTTCCACGTTGTCCATTTTATTGGCATATAATTGTTGATAGTAGTCTCTTATGATCCTTTGTATTTCTGTGTTGTCTGTTGTGATCTCTCCATTTTCGTTTCTAATTTTGTTGATTTGATTTTTCTCCCTTTGTTTCTTGATGAGTCTGGCTAATGGTTTGTCAATTTTATTTATCCTTTCAAAGAACCAGCTTTTGGTTTTGTTGATTTTTGCTATGGTCTCTTTTGTTTCTTTTGCATTTATTTCTGCTCTAATTTTTAAGATTTCTTTCCTTCTACTAACCCTGGGGTTCTTCATTTCTTCCTTTTCTAGTTGCTTTAGGTGTAGAGTTAGGTTATTTATTTGACTTTTTTCTTGTTTCTTGAGGTGTGCCTGTATTGCTATGAACTTTCCCCTTAGGACTGCTTTTACCGTGTCCCACAGGTTTTGGGTTGTTGTGTTTTCATTTTCATTCGTTTCTATGCAAATTTTGATTTCTTTTTTGATTTCTTCTGTGATTTGTTGGTTATTCAGCAGTGTGTTGTTCAGCCTCCACATGTTGGAATTTTTAATAGTTTTTCTCCTGTAATTGAGATCTAATCTTACTGCATTGTGGTCAGAAAAAATGCTTGGAATGATTTCTATTTTTTTGAATTTACCAAGGCTAGCTTTATGGCCCAGGATGTGATCTATCCTGGAGGAGGTTCCATGTGCGCTTGAGAAAAAGGTGAAATTCATTGTTTTGGGATGAAATGTCCTATAGATATCAATTAGGTCTAACTGGTCTATTGTATCGTTTAAAGTTTGTGTTTCCTTGTTAATTTTCTGTTTAGTTGATCTATCCATAGGTGTAAGTGGGGTATTAAAGTCTCCCACTATTATTGTGTTATTATTAATTTCTCCTTTCATACTTGTTAGCATTTGTCTTACGTACTGTGGTGCTCCCGTGTTGGGTGCATATATATTTATAATTGTTATATCTTCTTCTTGGATTGATCCTTTGATCATTATGTAGTGACCTTCTTTGTCTCTTTTCACGGCCTTTGTTTTAAAGTCTATTTTATCTGATATAAGTATTGCTACTCCTGCTTTCTTTTGGTCCCTATTTGCATGGAAAATCTTTTTCCAGCCCTGCACTTTCAGTCTGTATGTGTCCCCTGTTTTGAGGTGGGTCTCTTGTAGACAACATATGTAGGGGTCTTGTTTTTGTATCCATTCAGCCAGTCTTTGTCTTTTGGTTGGGGCATTCAACCCATTTACGTTTAAGGTAATTACTGATAAGTATGATCCCGTTGCCATTTACTTTATTGTTTTGGGTTCGAGTTTATACACCGTTTTTGTGTTTCCTGTCTAGAGAATATCCTTTAGTATTTGTTGGAGAGCTGGTTTGGTGGTGCAGAATTCTCTCAGCTTTTGCTTGTCTGAAAAGCTTTTGATTTCTCCTTCATACTTGAATGAGATCCTTGCTGGGTACAATAATCTGGGCTGTAGGTTATTTTCTTTCATCATTTTAAGTATGTCTTGCCATTCCCTCCTGGCTTGAAGAGTTTCTATTGAAAGATCAGCTGTTATCCTTTTGGGAATTCCCTTGTGTGTTATTTGTTGTTTTTCCCTTGCTGCTTTTAATATTTGTTCTTTGTGTTTCATCTTTGTTAATTTGATTAATATGTGTCTTGGGGTGTTTCTCCTTGGGTTTATCCTGTTTGGGACTCTCTGGGTTTCTTGTACTTGGGTGATTATTTCCTTCCCCATTTTAGGGAAGTTTTCCACTATTATCTCCTCAAGTATTTTCTCATGGTCTTTCTTTTTGTCTTCTTCTTCTGGAACCCCTATGATTCGAATGTTGTAGCATTTAATATTGTCCTGGAGGTCTCTGAGATTGTCCTCATTTCTTTTAATTCGTTTTTCTTTTATCCTCTCTGATTCATTTATTTCTACCATTCTATCTTCTAATTCACTAATCCTGTCTTCTGCCTCTGTTATTCTACTATTTGTTGCCTCCAGAGTGTTTTTAATTTCACTTATTGCATTATTCATTATATATTAACTCTTTTTTATTTCTTCTAGGTCCTTGTTAAACCTTTCTTGCATCTTCTCAATCCTTGTCTCCAGGCTATTTATCTGTGATTCCATTTTAGTTTCAAGATTTTGGATCAATTTCACTATCATTATTCGGAATTCTTTATCAGGTAGATTCCCTATCTCTTCCTCTTTTGTTTGGTTTGGTGGGCATTTATCCTGTTCCTTTATCTGCTGAGTATTCCTCTGTCTCTTCATCTTGTTTAAATTGCTGAGTTTGGGGTGTCCTTTCTGTATTCTGGCAGTTTGTGGAGTTCTCTTTATTGTGGCGTTTCCTCACTGTGTGTGGGTTTGTACAGGTGGCTTGTCAAGGTTTCCTGGTTAGGGAAGCTTGTGTCGGTGTTCTGGTGGGTGGAGCTGTATTTCTTCTCTCTGGAGTGCAATGAAATGTCCAGTAATGATTTATGAGATGTCTATAGTTTTGGGGTGACTTTGGGCAGCCTGTATCTTGAAGCTCAGGGCTGTGTTCCTTTGTTGCTAGAGAATTTGTTTGGTATGTCTTGCCCTGGAATTTATTGGCCCTTGTGTGGTGCTTTGTTTCAGTGTCGGTATGGATGCATTTGATGAGCTCCCGTCAATTAATGTTCCTTGGAGTCAGGAGTTCCCTGGAGTCAGGGTTTGGACTTAAGTCTCCTGCTTCCGGTTATCGGTCTTATTTTTACAGTAGTTTCAAAACTTCTCCTTCTATACAGCACCATTGATAAAACATCTACGTTAAAGATGAAAAGTTTCTCTACAGTGAGGGTCACTCAGAGAGGTTCACAGGGTTACATGGAGAAGAGAAGAGGGAGGAGGGAGTTAGAGGTGACCCAAATGAGATGAGGTGAATCAATAGTGGAGAGAGTGGGCTAGCCAGTAGTCACTTCCTTATGTGCACTCCACAACTGGACCACTCAGAGATGTTCACGGGGTTATACAGAGAAGAGAAGAAGGAGGAAGATAACAGAGGTGGCCAGGAGGATAAAAGGGGGGAATGAAAAGGAGGGAGACAGATCCAGCCAGTAATCAGTTCCCTAAGTGTTCTCCACCGTCTGGAACACACAGAATTTCACAGAGTTGGGTAGAGTAGAGAGGGGTTAGGGAGGAGACACAGGCGACCTGGTGGAGAAAAAGGAGAGTCCAAAGGGAGAGAGAGCAGTCAAGCCAGTAATCTCACTCCCTAGTGAAAAATGGGTCCTGAAGATTGGGTCCTTAAAGGTACAAAATTGGTAACAAATACATAAAAGCAAAAATTAAAAATCTAGAGTAGAGTTTGGAATTTCAAAAATATGATGTTAAAGAAAAGAAGAAGGAAAAGAAAGAAAAAACGAACAAACAAAAACAAACAAGGTCGCGAAAATTATAAAGAAAGTACAGGTACAAAATTGATAACTAATACCAGAAAGCAAAAATTAAAAATCTAGAGTAGAGTTTGGAATTTCAAAAATACAATGTTAAAAAAAAAAAGAAGAAGAAGAAGAAGAAGAAAAATAAAGAGAGAAAACAAACAAACAAATACGAACAATGTCACAAAAATTATAAAGAAAATACAGGTACAAAATTGATATCAAATACCAAAAAGCATAAATTAAAAATCTAGAGTAAAGTTTGGAATTTCAGATATACAATGTTATATAAAAGAAGAAGAGAAAGAAACAGAGAAGAAAAAAAAAAAAAGTCAGAAATTATATTAAAAAAAAAAAAACTATAGGTACAAAATTGATAACATATACCAAAAAGCGAAAATTAAAAATCTAGAGTAGAGTTTGGAATTTCAAAAATACAATGTTAAAGAAAAGAAGAAAAAAACAAAAACAAAAACAAAAAACAAGGTCGAAAAATTATAAAATATATATATATGAAGTTTGCTGAAGAAGAAAAAAATAGGGTCTTTTTTTTTTTTTTTTGCAAAGTAATAGGTTATAAAAGTGAAATTTAAAGGAACAATAGAGGACTTAAAAAAATTTTTTTTTAATTAAAAAAAAAAAGGAAAGAATGATCGTAAAAATAATAAAAATATATCTAGGACTTTTTTGTTTTTTTTTGTGGGTGTTGTGGGTTCAGTTCATTTTTGGCTAGTTCCTTGGTCAGATTTATATTTCTCAAGATCTATAGGCCCCTTCCTATGTAGTCCGTAGTAACCACAGGGTTTTGATCTATTGCCTGTAGCTTCCAAGGCGTTTCCCTCTGTTATATCTTCTTCTGTTTGCTAGTCTCTTCAGTATCTGGTTACCGCCCTGACACAAAGGGCACGGTGGAGGACATTTTTTTTTTTCTTTTTTTTTTTTTTAGGCTTACTTGTTCAGTCGCGCTGTGGGGAGGGAGTGGGGGAGGGATGCTGCAAACAAATAACACTGGCGTGGGCTCGCAGTGCCTCAGCCACCCTGGGTCTGCCCCTGCTCACAGCGCGTGTAGCCTCCCTGTCCACACTGCTCGGACTCTAGGTTGTTCCGCCGGGAACAATCCGAGGCTGGCCCTGGGCTGCATGCACCTCCCAGGTCCAAGCCGCTCAGGTTCAGGCACTCGGGTAGTCCTCAGAGGCGCAGACTCAGTTGGGCCTGCGTTTTGTGCTCTTCCCAGGTCCGAGCAGCTCAGGTGATGAGGTGTTTGGCGAGCGCCAATGCTGCGACTTATCGCCTCCCCACCACTCGGTTATCTGGGTGTTAAAACCGGCGCACCTTCTCAGGCAGATGTTGACCGTCCAGACCCCCAAGAAGTTTTAGTTAGCAAAGAAGCCTGCTTACAGTTTTATAGATAATGTCTCTCTGGGGCTGCGATTGCCCCCTTCCGGCTCTGGCTGCCTGTCACCGGAGGGGGAAGATCTGCAGCTGGCTATCTCTGTTCAGTCCTTTGTTCCGTGCGCAGGCCTGGCGGTCTTAGGTTAGGGCTGGCTTTTCGCGTGGTAGATATTCCACAGTCTGGTTTGCTAGCCCAAATTATTTCGCTCAGATAGCGCTCAGGGTATTCAGGCCAGATTCTTACTCTCAGTGATGCAGCCCACGCCGCGCCTCCCTGCCCAGCCCCGGCTTGCTAATGGCGGATGCAGGCGTCTGCGCTGCTTCTCCGCTGGGGGAGTTACCGTAGGGCTCGCAATCTGCGAGTTTTAATTGCTTATTTATTTTTTCTCCCTGTTATGTTGCCCTCTGTGCTTCCAAAGCTCGGCACAGATTCGGCAGTGAGAAGGTTTCCTGGTGTTTGGAAACTTCTCTCTTTTTAAGATTCCCTTCCTGGGACGGAACTCCGTCCCTCCCTCTTTTGTCTCTTTTTTTTGTTTGTTTTTAATATTTTTTCCTACCTCCTTTCGAAGAGTTGGGATGCTTTTCTGGGTGCCTGATGTCCTCTGCCGGCATTCAGAAGTTGTTTTGTGGAATTTACTCGATGTTTAAATGCTCTTTTGATGAATTTGTGGGGGAGAAAGTGTTCTCCCCGTTCTACTCCTCTTCCATCTTGGCTCCTCCCCCATAAATTTTTATTATTAATGTTAAATATTTAATGTGAAGTTATTTTAAAATACATATATTCATAATTGAAAAATAATTTTATTTGAGAATGGGTGACTTAATATTGTGTTACTTAGATACAACCTTGAATTCCATGAAAATAGATTATCAAAAAAGTATTCCTTGCCAGGCATCAGTTGTTTTATCATGATTTGTTTTATATTTGGGGGAAGGGACTGAATTTTATCTATACATTTTGATAAATACTTAATAGTAGTACTTTAACTCATACTAAGATTAAATATTTACTTAATTTAATGCAGTTACATACAAGAAGACTTACAGACAAAAAGTAAACACTATCTAACGTATCTTACTACTTTTTAAAAATCTTTTGTTTTGTCCTCTTCTGTTTTATCAATAACTGAAAAAAAAGAAAATTCCCCCAAACAAAACCACTGTAGACTATGGCTCCTCTTACTCTAATTCTTTGGCTAGTTTAATCAATTAGAATAACAAGCATATAAACAGTTAATTCTTCTGCTAGTTAATTCATAAATCTTCATTTTGAGAGTCAGTGTTATTGACATTTAGAATTGAGGTTGTTTATTAGAAAAGCATAAGACAGAAAATCATCATTGCTTTTAGTGTTATCACTTAATTAGGTCTACATGTCACTGCTGTCGTCTGGATCAGTTTGTAAAATATGCCACAATCTATATTTTTATGTTCATAATTTTCTAAGGGCATCTTTTTCCAAAAGAAATACTGAAAGCAAAGCCTCACAACTCTTCAGTTCAATCATCAACTCAATCTGAAAGACTAATTTTCCTCCAGAAAATAGCAAGTGTCATTATTCTAGGGAAACATAACATTATTGTGGCAGGTAGGATGGAGGTATATGGATTGTACTCTCTGCAGGTCCCACTTGATAATCAACCATCATAAGGTGGTCTTTTAGTGCCCAAACCATGGTCTATAAAGAAAACAGTGAGACTAAGTCAAATAAATGCCTTATATCACTGAAAAGACCTGTATATTCAAATTCTGAAGATGCCATTTGTTTCTAGGAGTAGAATACAATTTGATTTAAGTAAAAACCAGTTAGACTACAAATTACTGTAAACAAAGGCTTATCAAGGCAAATCAGCAATATGACTTGCAAACCGGAACTTCAAAGCAAATTTAAAATCTCACTCACTAAATAATAAAGTTGTCTAAAAATATTAATCATAATATGCATGCACATATAGATTAGACATCTATTTAGTACAGCACTATCTTCAATGAAAATAAGTTACAAAATAGATGACTATTATCAGGTTTTAATAACATTTTAAATAATAAAGACAAGATATACTTATGTTTATAATTAGCATTAATATTATTACTATCTTATCATTTTTTTCACCAGAATAATAACTACTAAGGGTTATGGATATGAAACAGAATGAAGGGGAAGATTTTAGAATCTAAGGGTCCTGAGTTCAAGTTATGTTTCTACCTCTTGTTTACTATGGTTATCAACACTTTTTTATGAATGTGGGCAAGGGGTCATGTACCCAAGTAAGTTATCCTTTTCAGTTTTTATTTTTGGTTTATAAAAATAAATAGAGCTATGCAAGAGTTACAATTTTTTTGTTAAGATTAAAAATTATATATAAAGGTCACTAGCATGATGTCTAGCCCTGGCACATTAAATAAATAGTATCAGTCATCTTAACTTCCCTTCAGAATAACCCAGCATAAATGACACTATTATTTTAAATTCATTCAAACATAGACTCTCATTTTGGATTCTGTAACTATTCACTGTATAAATGAATTCTATTTGTTTCTACACAAGATATAGCCCTTGAGTGTCTTCTCACATTCAGACATGTATATCCATTTTCTTTTTGAATATATTAATATATTTATTCCAAGTAAATACAAGTAAACGTGTATGAAATTGAGCTCTTCCCTTTCACTCAAATATGTGTGCCTTATTGACATTGCTACCAATCAGTCAGCTTAGATAAAAACCTGGGAGAGACTTTCAATTTTTAATAATTGCTTCTCTCCATTTTTCCTTACTGATGGTCCAGTTCAACCCATCAGCAACGTTTTCTTAGTGGAGGTGTTCTGCCTCATCTCTCTACCTACAGCTTTTGCTGTTTGTTGTTGTTCAGTTGCTAAGTCATATCTGATTCTTTGTGACCCCATGGAGTATATAACCCACCAAGCTCCTCTTTCCATGGAATTCTCCAGGCAAGACTACTGGAGTGGGTTGCCATTCCCTTCTCCAGGGGACCTTTATGACCCAAGGATCAAACCCGAGCCTCCTACATTGGCAGGCAGAGTCTTTACCATTGAGCCATTGGGGAAGCCTGCCTTCAGCTTCATCTTCCCTCAAATCTATCTTCTATAGGGGAACCAGAGTGATTTTCCTGAAACCAAACTCTCTCAGATGAATTTATGTTTTAAAGTCCTTCCATTGCTTCCATTGACTAGATAACTCCAAGCTTCTTAGGAAAACAAATTAAATTTTCCATGATATGACCCTTAACTCTACTGACCCTCTGAATTATAGTTAATATACTGATTTGCTGACTGACTTGCAATTATCCAAAATATCTAAAATCCAAAATATCCAAGTTATTTCAGACTTCTCCAGTTGTATAAATAATGTGATGGGCTTTATTATTATTATTATTATTTTTAATGTGGTCAACCTCTGCTCATTCTCCTAACTCATCTTGTTTAGTAGATCTTCTAAATACTCCCCTGTTATGACAAGTGCCCTCATCAATGTCCCAGAAAGCTGAGAATTTACCTCAATCTCAACTTCACCATGGTAAATCGATTTATTTATAGTTCTACTTTCTACAATTCACTGTAATTTTTCTTTTGGCCTGCAAATGACAATTACTATGTTTATCTTTGTACTCTCATAAATGGTAGTTATGTAATAAATGGTTTATTGGACTGGGTAGAAAATCTTACTGTCACAGACACCTATATATATATATATTTTTTTTTTTTAATTTAATAGGGACTAGGAGCAACTTCACTTTCACTTTTCACTTTCATGTATTGGAGAAGGAAATGGCAACCCACTCCAGTGTTCTTGCCTGGAGAATCCTAGGGAAGGGGGAGCCTGGTCGGCTGCCGTCTCTGGGGTCGCACAGAGTCGGACACAACTGAAGCCACTTAGCAGCAGCAGCAGGAGAGAACTGGTGTATACTTTCTGGGAAGGCAGAATTTCAAATCTAACTCTTTGTTTGGGAAACTCTAAAAAAAACTGAGTTTTGTGTCATATCATCTATTAATCCAATTCATCTATTTAAAAACCCAAAATGACATTTATTAAAAATCTAGGAAAAGAAACAAAAAAGATGCTTGTTTAGAACTTAGGGCGTTCAGAAATTGTTTTGACTTCTGGGAAAAAGAGAAAACTGAACCACAATGATTCTTATGCTTTTGAACTAGCTAGTGGAGAAGAAGCAAGGCAGACAATGAAATTCATCCTCTAAACAAAAATGCATATAGTGCATTTCATGGTAGTACTTTCAGTGCATCAGATAATACTAGGAAAGGGCTATAAAAGCATTGAGAGCTTGTTGTAGTTGCAAACAGGTTGTTAGAAAAGGATTCACAGACAAAGTGATGATTGGGTAATGACCTTGAAGGAATAAGGCCACAAAGAAATCTGAGGATAAAACCACTGCAGGCTGAAAGGAGATGAAAGTCAAGTTCAAAGGTTTGCAAGTGGGTGCAAGTCTCAGAGACAGAGAGGAGACCAGTGTGATAACTGGAGTGGACTAAGACAAACAACACAGTAGAAGGCCAGGCAAATGTGAAGAGGTGACATGAGGAAGTGTTCTGTGGCTGCTACCAGGACAAACTGGGCTGGGCTCCACTGGCCCTTTTAATGATGTTGCCTTTTACACAGAGTGAGATGTGAAGACTCTAGAAATCTATGCAAAAGGAAGAGATGTGTTCTATGTTATCAGAATCACCCAAGCTATTGTATTGAGAAGAGACTCTGAAGGGGGCTCAGGCAGAAGTCTAATTAGACTTCTCATTAGAAGAGGTTTTCAACACTATAGACTAGAGAGAACAATGGCTTAGACTGTGATGTTACTAATGAAAGTAGTGGGATTTCTTGTTTTCTGAATGTTTTCAGGTTAGAGCTTAGATTTGTTGCTCAAGATTATATTTGGAGTTTGAAAAATAAGCACTGAGGAGGGCTCCAGAGATCCTGGCCAAAACAACTGCAAATTTGGAGATGCTTTCTACCACGCTGGACAATGAAGTCACTAAGCATTTTGACAAACATACTGTTGAAGTGAATGCCAAGCAGGCAAGAACTAAACTCTTCCGGAGTGACCTACAGGTTTATAAATAACAGTGGGAGAAAATGGAGGCAGGATCTGTCCTCTGCAGATGGGAGTAGCAAGGAGTACTGGAAAGTACATTCATTCTTATGCAATGAGATTAAAAGATAAAATATTGAGAAACAAGAGAAAGAACAGTCTAGACGTATCAATGAGGAAATACAGGGTTCTATGAAATGTCTATGATTAATGATAAGAGGGATGTGAAGAGAAAAGTCTCTCACGTGGTTATGCTTCGGGGAAAATAATGTCCAATTTTCTGCTCTGGAGGGGTTTTAATGGTCAGTGGTTTGGTTACAGTTCTGTCAAACTTTCTTGCCTTGCTATAGTTTGGGGTAGTATTTTCCTCTACAGAATTGATCTCTTAAGAATTCTGAATCTTTGCAATTGGTTTTGGTAAATTATAACTTCTTGAAAAATTATCCATTTTATCCATGTTTTTAAGTTTTTGCATCTATTTAAAGCAAAGCTGTCTCTTAATTATTCTTCCAATTTCTTCTGTTTCTATGTCATTTCCCTCTCAGAATTTATTAGGCAAAGTTCTACTTTCTCCCACTCTTTGACTGGGCTAGCTGATAGTTATCAATTTATCTATGTTTTTATTTATTTTTCAGAGAATTGAATTTGGATTTATTGACTTTAGAGATACAAGTAATTCATATTGTTGTTGGACTTATTAATTCTTTTTTGTGTTCCTTTGTATTTTTGTTTATTTCATCTCTGTAGTATCATAAAAACTATATAAAGCCTTCACAAAAGTTTCTCAAAAAGAGAAGCATGGATGGATTTCACTAAATAAGATACCAACAAACATAATCCAGGAGTTTATTTCAAGATTAAAACACCAAAGCCTAGTGGGATTTATATCAGGAATGAAAAACAGATATATTTTAGAACTGTATTAAGATCAGTCATCCTAGCATTAGCTCAAAAAGAGAAGTCATTACTGCTTTCATAGTTGATGGATTATTTGACTTGAATAAATGACCATTCTTATTTTTTAAAAGTCAATAAAATACAAATAGATGAATGCTTTATTAACATAGTAAAATGTTTTTTAACCATAAACCAATATACTAGGGAAACATGGGAGGCCTTCCTAATTAAAATCAAGACAAACATTTTTATTGGAAGTACTATCAAATGAAATTAAAGAGAACAAAATAAACAAAAAGAGGGACATCAAAGTATCACTACTGTTAAAATGTATTATTAGGTAATATAAAAATACAAACTGGAAAGCTATAAAAATATGAGAATTAAGAAAGTGTGTTAAAATTAATATAGGTTAATAACTTTTGTATGTGTAAATGTCAGCCAATTAGAAGAACAAGAAAGGAGTCCATTTACAATAACAAAAAATGAGAAACATCCTGGCGATCCAAAAGTCTACAAGCAATAAATGCTGGAGTGGGTGTGGAAAAAAGGGAACCCTCTTACACTGTTGGTGGGAATGCAAACTAGTACAGCCACTATGGAGAACAGTGTGGAGATTCCTTAAAACACTGGAAATAGAACTGCCTTATGATCCAGCAATCCCACTGCTGGGTATACAGACTGAGGAAACCAGAATTGAAAGAGACACGTGTACCCCAATGTTCATCGCAGCACTGTTTATAATAGCCAGGACATGGAAGCAACCTAGATGTCCACTAGCAGATGAATGGATAAGAAAGCTGTGGTACATATACACAATGGAGGAATACATTTGAATCAGTTCTAATGAGGTGGATGAAACTGGAGCCTACCATATAGAGTGAAGTAAGCCAGAAAGAAAAACACTAATACAGTATACTAACGCATATATATGGAATTAAGAAAGATGGTAACAATAACCCTGTATACGAGACAGCAGAAGAGACAATAATGTATAGAACAGTCTTTTGGACTCTGTGGGAGAGGGAGAGGGTGGGATGATTTGGGAGGATGGCATTGAAACATGTATAATATCATGTATGAAAAGAGTCGCCAGTCCAGGTTCTGTGCACGGTACTGGATGCTTGGGGCTGGTGCACTGGGACGACCCAGAGGGATGGTATGGGGAGGCAGGAGGGAGGAGGGTTCAGGATGGGGAACACGTGTATACCTGTGGCAGATTCATGTTGATATATGGCAAAATCAATAAAATATTGTTAAGTTAAGAAATAAAATTAAATTAAATTTAAAAAAATGTATAGGACATTTGCAAAAAAAAATTTTGAAAATAAAATCTACTAAAGGATACAAAAGAAAACATGGGCAAATGAAGAGACATAAAGTTCCTAGAAAGATTCAATAATGTATTAATATTAAGTTTACATTTTCTTAAAATGCATACTGAAATCTGGAACAAACAAGAAATAAAAGGAAGATCTCAGGTGGGGGAATAAATAAATGTAGTTGTAATAATTGAAAGTCTTTTTACTTTGCTTTCTCTTAATGTTTTTCTCATATATATATATATGTATACATATATATAAGATTATATTATATATAATGATTTTCTAGATAAAATTATATATATATATTTATATAATTTAAAAATAATTATCCAGACACTGAGGGATGGCTTCAAATCCCTGAGACATCATGTGTTGCACGTTATCTATGAGCTCTCAGTAGCAACCTTACTTTTCATTAATATATTGGACACAGGCTTCTGATATTTCCCAGTTCCCACTCCCCCTCCCAACAGAGACTTGCATCCTTCACATCTTGGAATCATAGTTCATTATTTTGTGGCTTAATCTTGACTTTATCATACTTTTTCCGCAATTTGACAAAAGAAGAATATGCAGTTCCTGAGAAACTAGTCTCTCTGATTTTCTGGTCCAATTTAGATGTTTATAAGATAAAAGAATGCTCGCTGCGCTTCTTAAATTTAATTATGGGGTTAAACCAGACCGATGAAAAGACTGCATTGGTTCTGATATAAATTACCTTCTCTCTGCTGGAGGAGCATTATCCGCTGCTTGGACGGTGAGCGCGTAAGTCCGTCCAACCATCAATTCCACCCCCGGAGCGATGGTGATAAGCCCTGTTGTTTTATTGATGATGAAGTCTCCCTGAGCCCCAACCAGGATTTCATATGTGATCTCCCCGTTTGACCCTTCGTCTGCGTCGACTGCAGTGAGCTGGAATTGAAAATCACAACATAAATTCTCTGGGGACTCAACTTTTCACCATCACGTCATTTTTTTCCCCCCAACAAAAGAAGCTTGCTTTCAAATACACACACAGTAAGTAAAGAAAGTTCTCTCGTCATATACACTCTTGTTTTCTTGAATTTAGGCTACTGTGTTCAAATAATGAAGCAATCACATCAGAAAAGATTTTTTTGTTGTTGTTCTTGTGAGAGTGATAAAAGGCTTTGAATCTTGAAAGCTATCTTTATTTTAACTTGCTGCTGCTGCTGCTGCTGAGTCGCTTCAGTCGTGCCCGACTCTGTGCGACCCCATAGACGGCAGCCCACCAGGCTCCCCCGTCCCTGGGCAAGAACACTGGAGTGGGTTGTTCTACCAATAACACTGGAGTAGGTTATTTTAACTTACTAAACCAAAAAAGAAAGAGAACCTTAACAGCGAATCTAATGCCCCTATAGGATTTTTTTTTTCTCTCTCATCACCTGCTTTTAACACATAAATGCACATTACTATAGACTGCTGCTGCTGCCAAGTCACTTCAGTCGTGTCCGACTGACTCTCTGTGACCCATAGATGGCAGCCCACCAGGCTCCTCTGTCCCTGGGATTCTCTAGGCAAGAATATTGGAATGGGTTGCCATCTCCTTCTCCAATGCATGCATTCATGCTAAGTCGCTTCAGTGGTATCTGACTCTGTGAGACTCTATGGACAGCAGCCCACCAGGCTCCTCTGTCCATGGGATTCTCTAGGCAAGAATATTGGAGTGGGTTGCCATTTCCTTCTTACTAAGGACAGAGGCCTGGAAAAAAATGAAATGGCTGAAGTTTGCCTTTATTGTTACCATCCTTCCTTTTGCTCTGAGTTTTTTCCTGTCGTATTGTTTTCCTTCCCCTCTTCCAGAAACTCTCTTGTCCTGGAATCCTTTTTATTTACACATGGCTCTAAGAAAGATTCTTATAAGCTTGTTGACATTGACTTATAAAAGACTGATAAGGTTTAGAGTATTACCTTTTGAAAAGCAAACAAACACATCTCCAATTGCAGAATATCTAATTAGAAAATTAAAATATCAAACTCAATATTTTTTTTTCCTTTTTTTGAGAAAAAGGACTCAATTCAGAGTCCCTGAAATAATACCACATGAACATTTTTAAGGCTAATTTGGATATATTCATAATCATTTTGGAACAAATGACATCCAGTAGTTAAAGACTACTTTGAATCATTATATATGAAAAGAGAAAACCATTATTAACTTTACAAAGCAAAATTAATGTAATCGTGATTTAATATGTTAAATAAGGCTCTTTAACTTCCTGATAAGTGTAAATTCACTTAAGGGAACCAAATTTAAGATTCTACTGGGAAATCTTATACATTTTACAGTCACAGAATTTATTGTTTTCATCCTTTGACAGATGAAGAAAGGAAAACTGGCCTCAGTTTATACCTAAGAGGAAAACATGTGTTTCCTATTAATAAAGAAAACACACGAGGTTGTAATAAATATGTTGTAGAAAAAAAATTCCTTATTTACTGACATTTTCTTATGTATCTCTGATCTATGAGTTTCCTGTCTTTAAAGTAGCAGTTCTTTGTCATCCACAGACTCCTTTTGGTGGCTACTGGATATTCTGGTGTACTTTCTTAGATAAAATGTGAGTATACACATTTACCTTGAAATAAATTCAATTTCAGGAGCGCTGTGTTAATTAATGGCCATTTCAAAGTATCATGTTAACCATTCTAATGAAATGTAAACAAAATTCTTTACCCATCACATCATGCTTAAGAGGGTATACTGGGCATAGTCTATTTTTATTATCCTTCCACTACATTTAGAATGATTTTGTGGATGGAAATAGCAGCAACAAAAATAATTGAGAAGAAAAAAAAAGAAATTTGAAACAGAGGTATAAATTCAGCTAAGTCTGACATTGGGTATTTGGGAGTGAACAGATGTTGTTGCCAGAAGGAAAGGCATTCCATGAAATGATTCTGGGACTTATGTGAGAATGACAGACATAGTCCTAAAGGCAAAGAGAAGGAAACAATTTGTAGAAACAGTCAAAATGAATGATATATATTTATGGAGAATTATTCATGCCAGACAAGCTCATTTTCTTTTGTGTGTGGATAAAATTAGAAAATTAGAGGACAGGGGTAGCAGAAGAGATATCAATTTTGATTATAGTAAATCACTTAACACAATGTCTCAGGAAATCTTAATTAAAATTTAGCTCAAATTGGATTCAATATTAACATTCTTCCTGGGACTTAAATTGGCTAAAGGAATTTAATGATAAATGGCAATGAATCAAGTTAAGAAGAAGTGTTGAGGAATGTGCTTTAGGGATACAGGTATTATGGTTGCTCTTATTTAACATTTTCATAAATAATATTGGAAGACAGGATAAGCTTAAAGATAATTAAATTGCAAAAGGCAGCCATATGGGAGGTGCTGTAAATACCAAACAGTACTACAAAGTACAGGTGATACAAACAATCCTCGAACTGCACAGCCAACCAGTCACAGATGAGATAATATATTCAGGGACTACAACCAGCACCACAGAAACCATTAAGAAGTAGGAAGTTTAATAAATAAGCTAAAAATGAATTCAACATTTGTTATCTAAGTAACTTAATACAAATGTTCAGTCCTTCAGCAGTAAGTAATAAAATAGTTGGTCAAGAATTCACATTTTGTGTCCTTGGACATGCAAACAAAAATATTTTAAAGGAATTATTAGTGGTTCAAGATTAGAAAAGATAGCTGAGACACTGACTCTGAAAACCCTGAAAATGATAGCATATTGTAAAAGAAAACCCCTGAAACTAAACTGTGGTGGAGATTTAATTCAATAACAAATCAATGATCTTGTGATCAGTGGTCTAGGACAGTGGTTTCCAGCCTTTTTGACACCAGGGACTAGTTTCATGAAAGACAATTTTTCCACGAACCGGAAGGAGAGAAGGGATGGTTTCAAAATGATTCAAGTGCATTCCACTTATTGCATTGGGGACCCCTGAGATTGGGGATATTAAAGGTATATGAAGCCTGTTCCTAATTTAGTGGGAAAATCTGCCTCCTAAACAAAATTGGGTTAATTTACATGGGGAAAGCAAAGTGTCACTCACATGTTATCAGATGAAAGTAAACTAAAATATGTGACTTTTAATTGTTTTACCAAAACAATATCTGAATGGTAAGGAACACTAAATTGTTTAACGTATTTCTTTTCTCTAATGTATTACAGTCCTTTTCAGGAAGTTTAACCTTACCCTGACAAAATTCCTTCCTCTCAGTATTCCAATATGTACATGTTACAAATATCCTTGTCCTCAGACACCTTGTCATCCCACACACACACACACACACAAAAGGATTTGCCTATTTAAGGTGAAGTTAAGGACCCTGAGATGAAGAAAATAAATAGTGCTCTCACAGAGGCCAAACATGATGAACTAGAGAAAGGCTAACACATGATGAAAAAGGTAAACAGAAGCAAGATGATGAAGGTTTTATGGGCGATACTAAAAAAATTTGAGAGTCATTGTGTGGGTCAAGTAAATAATGAAAAGATTAATATATACCTGATATTGAATATGTAGAGTGGTTTCTGAACTCTTTTCTCTCTCTCTCTCTTTTTTTTTTTTTGTTTTGTTTTGAGGGCATGAAAAACCAGGGAGAATGATGCAGTTTTAGATAAGAAGGTTTTAAGGGAATGGCATTAAATTATCTTAATAGCTCCCATTTATAATAAAAATTATAATAGAACTGTGATGGACTCTCAAACATGGACAGAAACATTCCATACCTGATACAGAAAACAAAATAATTTTTTAATGTTTTTACTAAGAGCATAAATAACAATCAAATAATAAAGAATAAAGCTACACTACTTTCTTTGGTACATGTAGGCTACATTTATACTGTAGTCTTCTGCTGTTATAAAAAGGGATTTTCTAATTTACACAGACATATATTTGGCATTATTAACAATAAAAAGTGCTCTGGAAACCTCACCAGAGGTTTTGTTCAATGTTTGTTTTCCTATTGCTAAGGGAAATATTGTATTAGTAAGGACTTTCTCTGTATTGTAACTTTATAGTTAAAACTTTCAAATTTCACTTAGAGAATATAAAGTGTGATCAGTAGTGCTGTGGTGAGGATTTTCTTAAGAAATATTCACTAAGGAGAGTTTCCAGAATCTCAGTTATTATCTGAGGCTAGGTTTATTTTGATTTTTGACTAAAGTAGAAAAAAGATTTCACTCTTTCTAGACATTCACTTCTATTTTCTAGTGCATCATCCTCATTCCTTTTATTTCGCGTTTAATAAGCTAGATTTGTTCCATTTCTTTCTTGCTCTGTTTGTGAAAATATAAGAAGCACACATTTCTTATTGTTCAGTTGCTAAGTTGTGTGTGACTCTTGGCGACCCCATGGACTGCAGCATGCAGCAGCATGCCAGGCTTCCCTGCCATTCACTGTTTCCCAGAGTTCGCTCAAATCATATCCATTGAGTAGGTGATGCCATTTAACCATCTTATCCTTTGTTGCCCCCTTCTCTTCCAGCCCCCAATCTTTCTGAGCATTAGGGTCTTTTTCAATGAGCCTGCTCTTCACATCAGAGGTCTAAGTATCGGAGCTTAGGCTTCAGCATCAGTCCTTTCAATGAATATTCAGGGTTGATTTCCTTTAGGATTGACTGGTTTGATCTTCTTGTAGTTCAAGGGACTCTCAAGAGTTTTCTCCAGTAACACAATTCAAAAGATTGAATTCCTCAGCGCTCAGCTTTCTTTATGATCCCACTCTCACATCCATACACGACTACTGGAAAAATCATAGCTTTGCCTAGACAGACCCTTGTTGGCAAGGTAATGTCTCTGCTTTTTCTATTCTGTCTATGTTGGTATTAGCTTTTCTTCCAAGGAGTAAATGTCTTTTAATTTCATGGCTGGGGTCACTATCTGCAATGATTTTGGAGCCCAAGAAAATAAAGTCTCTCACTGTTTCCATGTTTCCCCATCTCTTTGCCATGAAGTGATGGCCCTGGATGCCATGATCTTAACTTTTTGAATGTTGAGTTTTAAGCCAGCTTTTTTGCTCTCCTTTTTCACTTTCATCAAGAGGCCCTTTAGTTCCTCTTCATCATAAGGATGGTGTCCTCTGCATATCTGAGGTTACTGATATTTCTCCCTGAAATCTTGACTCCAACTTGTGCTTCATCCAACCTGGCATTTCACATGATGTGCTCTGCATATAAGTTACATAAGCAGGGTGACAATACACTGCCTTGAAGTACTCTTTTCTCAATTTGGAACCAGTGCGTTGGTCTATGTCTAGTTCTAACTGTTGCATCTTGACCTGAATACAGGTTTCTCAGGAGGCAGGTAAGGTGGTCTAGTGTTTCCATCTCTTTAAGAATTTTCCGAGTTTGAGGTGGTCCATACAGTCAAAGGCTTTAGCATAGTCAATGAAGCAGAAGTAGATGTTTTCTGGAATTATCTAGCTTTTTTTTTTTTTTTTGATCCAGTGGATGTTGGCAATTTGATCTCTGGTTCCTCTGCCTTTTCTAAATGCAGCTTGAACATCTGGAAGTTCTTGGTTCACATGCTGTTGAAGCCTAGCTTGGAGAATTTTAAGCATTACTTTGCTAGCTTGTGAAATGGGTGTAATTGTGCAGTAGTTTGAAAGTTCTTTGATATTGCCTTTCTTTGGGATTGGAAGGAAAACTGAATCTTTTCCAGTCTTGCGGCCACTGCTGAATTTTGCAAATCTGCTAGCATATTGAGTGCAGCCCACTTGACTTCAGCTTCCAGGATGTCTGGCTCTAGGTGAGTGATCACACCATCATGATTATCTGGATCATTGAGATCTTTTTTGTATAGTTCTGTGTATTCTTGCCACCTCTTCTTGGTATCTTCTGCTTCTGTCAGGTCCATACCGACTCTGTCCTTTATTGTATCTATCTTTGCATGAAATGTTCCCTTGGTATCTCTGATTTTCTTGAAGACATCTCTAGTCTTTCCCATCCTATATTGTTTTCCTCTATTTCTTTGCATTGATCACTTAAGAAACTTTTAAAAAAATCTCTCCTTGCTATTCTTTGGAACTCTGCATTCAGATGGATATATCTTTCCTTTTCTTCTTTGCCTTTTACTTCTGTCCTTTTCTCAGCTATTTGTAAGACATCCTCAGGCAAACATTTTCCCTTTTTGCATTTCTTTTTCTTGGGGATGGTTTTGATCACTACCTCCTGTACAGTGTTAGGAACCTCTGTCCAAAGATCTTTAGGAACTCTGTCTATCAGATATAATCCCTTTAATCTACTTGTCACTTAAACTTTATAATCATAAGGGATTTGATTTATCTGGTCTCATCTCTACTATCTGATTGAAATTGCTTTATTAAAATGGCAAATAACTGGAGCTAGGAAGCAGGATTTCTGGTTCCAATGATGTAAGTAAATCAGATAGTTTGTTTTCCCCAAAAAGTAAGTAAAAATCTAAGCAAAAATATCAAAAAATATTTAGGGCTCTAAAGATTCACTAAAGCAGACAAATTGGGAATAATATTCAAGAAGAATTGCTGTGACTTTAGGTAGGTAAAGCAGGAGCTAATGACCTTGTTATTTCAGTGGCACATTATCCCCCTTACCACTCTTAACCCCAAGTATAGTAGGCATATGGGTTTTATAAGGATGGGACTGGCCATGAAAAGCAGCAGATGTTCTTCAAGAGATGCCATAGTTAATTTGATGTAGAGTTAATAAAAGAATCAATTATGGTGAGAATTGAATGAGAAACAGCCTCAAGTCTGTCAGTGCAAGTTGTGGTCCCAGTTGGTAAGCTGAGAACAAGCCATAAATTTAGAAGAAATAAACAGAAAATGAGAGTCCAATAGAGGCTGGATAAGCTTTCCACACATCTCTGACACTACACACGTGCATAGAGAAGACATGAAAAGGCCTCGAGGAATGCAAATGTCAAAGAAAATCCTGAGAACTGCATGAACTTTCAATGCTCTCCCCAACAACCTAAACTCAGATAAACTGGCAAAGATGAAAGCTTTACAGGGCTTTTGAGAAAGGGTTATGGGAGATTTTGTGTGTGGTGGAGAGAATTCTTAGGTCAAACAGAGTGTATCTCTAGAATGAGACTTTTTCTAAATATTGAGAGCAAATTAATTGAAGGGATAAATTCAATGAATATTTGGTAAACCTGTACTGTGTGGAAGTCATTGTGCCAATCACAGGTGGTTATAGATCACTAAAAGAAATTTATGGCTCAGTAGAAAGAGATGTAAAAGCTAACTTTAATGCAAGTTACAATAAAATGCATTGGAGATACATTGGATATGTGGAAGTATGATGGAAAGAACAATGAATTTTCTGACTTGCTATGAAAATAAAGATTTTATCTAAAAAATAACATTTGAATTATGTGTAAAAAAGAATGGAAAGGGTATAATTTGGATTAAACTTTAAAATTTGAGAGAGATGTCAGTAAGCGTAGAATGGGATGGGTATCCTATTCTGGAGTTAAACAAAACAAACCCTCTATACATAGTATCAAAGTTGGTTACATGGAAAGATGTAGCATGTGGTGAAACAAAAGAACTTGAAGTATTTCACAGCTGCTCTTGATTGCATGTGTGGAGATTAGGCTCTTCCTTCAGTAAAATAAGGACCTGTTCTGATTCATGTCTGTGTTTTAGAATAATCATTGTATCAGTGTTGTGGGGAATCTGCTGAAATAAGGTTGTCAATCAAAGTCTACTGTAGCAACCTAATTTATGGGAATGTACAGGCATGGAAAAGGAAATGGTGACAGATGTATACATATTGAAATAGCAACTTTAGAAACCAGACAATCATCTGTATGTATGCAGGTGAAGGAGGAAGAAGATAAACGTGACTGCGGTTGCTGATCTGAAGCCTATGTAATCCAAGATTAATTTGGCTCTGGAAAGTATAACTGCCTCCAAAGATGACAGGTTATGTTTATTTGACTTTTCTTACTGTAGGCATACAGGCATGAAACTAAAAGACACTTGCTCTTTGGAAGAAAAGCTATGACAAACCTGGACAGCGTATTAAAAAGCAGAGACATTACTTTGCTGACAAAGATGCATATTATTTGACTGACAAGTCCATATAGTCGAAGCTATGGCTTTTCCACTAATCATCTATGGGTGTGAGAGTTGGACCATAAAGAAGGTTGAGCCCTGAAGAACTGATGCTTTTGAACTGAGGTGCTGGAGAATATGCTTGAGAGTCCCTTGGGATTCAAGGAGATCAAACCAATCAATCCTAAAGGAAAGCAACCGTGAATATTCATTGGAAGGACTGACGCTGAAGCTGAAGCTCCACTTCTTTGGCCAACTGATGCCAAGAACTGATTCATTGGAAAAGACCCTGATGCTAGGAAAGACTGAGGGCAGGAAGAGAAAGGAGTGACAGAGAATGAGATAGTTGGATGGCATCACTGACTGATTGGAAATGAGTTTGAGCAAACTCAGGCAGATAGTGATGGACAAGAAATGCCGGCGTGCTGCAGTTCATCAGGTTGCAAAGAACTGTACATGACTTGAAAGAAAGTGAAAGTGAAAGTCTCTCAGCCATGTCCAACTCTTTGCAACCCCATGACCTATACAGTCCATGGAATTCTCTAGGCTGGAATACTGGAGTGACCTTTCCCTTCTCCAGGGGACTGTCCTATCCCCGGGATTGAATCCAGGTCTCCCACATTGCAGGTGGATTCTTTGCCACCTGAGCCACAATGGAAACCCAAAAATTATGGAGTAGGTAGCCTATCCCTTCTCCAGTGGATATTCCTGACTTAGGAATCAAACTGGGGTCTCCTGCCTTGCAGGTGGATTCTTGACCAACTGAGCTATCAGGGAAGCCTGTACATGACTTCAATTCAGTTCAATTCAGTCACTCAGTCGTGCCCGATTCTTCGCGACCCCATGAATCGAAGCACGCCAGGCCTCCCTGTCCATCACCAACTCCCGGAGTTCACCCAGACTCATGTCCATCGAGTCAGTGATGCGATCCAGCCATCTCATCCTCTGTCGTCCCCTTCTCCTCCTGCCCCCAATCCCTCCCAGCATCAGAGGCTTTTCCAGTGAGTCAACTCTTCACATGAGGTGGCCAAAATACTGGAATTTCAGCTTTAGCATCATTCCTTCCAAAGAAATCCCAGGGCTGATCTCCTTCAGAATGGACTGGTTGGCTCTCCTTGCAGTCCAAGGGACTCTCAAGAGTCTTCTCCAACACCACAGTTCAAAAGCATCAATTCTTCAGCGCTCAGCCTTCACAGTCCAACTCTCACATCCATACGTCATCACAGGAAAAACCTGTACATGACTTAGTGACTGAATAATAGCAGCATGTATATTTGAGTCTATATGTGTGTCCATGTTTCTGTATTGGAAGAAGGATAATATATTGTCAGTTTATCTTGGAATATGTTAAATTTCTGCTGCCTGTCAAAAGTCTACCTTGCCTTGTCCAAAAATTTGGGTAACATGAGTACCTGGGCTTCTCATAGAAATAATGACTGAAAACTTGGGAATAGGTAAAAGAGAGGAAAGCTGTATATTGATTTTTGCAAATGTTAATACTGAAATACTGAGGATTGAATAAGAAGCCAGCAAGAAAATCCCTCAGTTAGCAGAGAACTAGGATTAGAATCAGAAATTTTCTGTAAAGGTGTAAAGAGTTTTACATAGTTAAGTACTGAGTAATACATACTATTTTATTTATATACTATTAGAAATACATACTATTGGAGATAGATGAATTAGATTTACGATTTTGTATGATTTTAGTAGTATGATGTGAGTGAAGGTCAGATTTATAACTATGCATTAATTATTCATAAATAAATTAATAACATATCTAAATTAATCAATTAATTCAAATGTCTACATCAGAGCTGGAAATTCAGTGTTTTTTAGTAGGCTTCTCTGGTGGCTCAGTGGTAAAGAACTAGCCTGTCAATGTAGGAGATGCAAGTTTGATCCCTGGATCAGAAAGAATCACTTGGAGAAGGAAACGGCAACTCACTCCTGTATTCTTGCCTGGAGAATTCCAAGGACAGAGGAGCCTGGTGGTCTACAGTCCAAGGGGTCACAAAGAGTCAGACAGAACTAAGTGACTAAACAACAACAAAAATAGTAGCATGAAGTCTTATCTGGGAAAACTGTTCATAGACTAAGGCATGGGAGGATTATAGCCCAAAGGTTAATAATCAGTACAGAGGAAAAGCTTATTGTAGTAAAATACAATAGAAAGAAATGGAATAATTAGTTGAGCATAGGTAAAGGTGAGGGGAAAGGATGGGCTTTAAAGCAGTAAGAGTAAGAAATATGACAAGCAATAAGAACTGAAGAAAAAGAAAAGAAGTGAAGTGAGAATCAAAGGACTCAGCTACATACAGGATTCCATTTAAATAAATTTAGATTCCATTTTTCAGAGGGTATAAAATATTGTTAAGTTCTGAGGCAGTTTTTCTCAAGATTACCTGCATATTACAGCTGCTTTAGTTTATTAGATGAGATCTCTCTGAGTGACTCTACTACATGTTGCAATATCATTCAAATAGAAATATCTCAGGGTGTAGTCCAGGCATCAATATTTTTAAAAGTTTCTCAGGTAAACTTGTAATAAATACTCAGATAGGATTAAAAACCATTGATTGAAAAGAACTGTAAAAGTCTAGGAATAACATCTTTGAAGTACAGACTGGATAGCTAACTATAGAAATTAAAATCTATATCTTATATATCCACATCTGTATCTCTAATACATAGCAATTGGCTTTTCAAAAACCAAAAAAACAAAAAACTAGCAATGTGTGAAATGAGACTTTAAGACAAGAGAGTGTGATATCCATTAGCATCAACCTGGAAGATTTCATTGATGGTTGACAAAATTGTCTTTTGTCAACATAAAATATACTCCCTGACCTAAAGAAAGAATCATACTCCCTCATGCTGGCAATTTCTCTCTAAACATAAGATGTGCTCATAATCTGATTACACTGCCAGTTGTGAAAGATGCAGCTGCTGTTCTGTGGCAGTGCTCCTGTAAGCGTATTTCATGAACCATACATGTCAGAATCACCCTGTTCCTTTTTACAGTAATCAAGCATAATAGATATAAAGTCAGAAAACTAGTTTATAATTGAGAACTTGAAATAGGAACCTGGATAATACATTTTTATGACTGATCCATGCATATGCACAAGGATAGCTACCTTATAATAAGAAGACAGTGGACTCAAATAATTATGTACTTATATCAGGCCAAGATAGTCTCATGTCTACACTGAAAATGATCTGATTATAATACTTAAAAATCTGTTATCTAAGGTCCTCTTTGCTGGACACTGCTCATTGTGTCTTTTATTTCTAATATTTTCCCTCTTTTGGACAACAGATTACTAACCAAGTGAAGTGAAAGTTGCTCAGTTGTGTCCGACTCTTTGCAGCTCTATGGACTATATAGTCCATGGAATTCTCCAGGCCAGAATACTGGAGTGGGTAGCCTTTCCCTTCTCCAGGGGATCTTTCCAACCCAGGGATCAAACCCAGGTCTCCCGCATTGCAGGCAGATTCTTTACCAGCTGAGCCACAAGGGAAGCCCAAGAATACTGGAGTGGGTACCCTATCCCTTCTTCATCAGATCTTCCCAACCCAGGAATCGAACCAGAATCTCCTGCATTGCAGGTGGATTACCAAAGAGGAAACTAATAAATCATCTGTTGAGTTACTTAGGAATGGGAGGGTTATGGAAGGGTTAGTTGTGAATGGAGTAAAAAAAAAAAAAAATTATGACCCTTAAACCGTAATTGCAAATCACAGTTCTGAATTATTTTACTCTGTTTTAAATTTTTTCTCTCAGTGGGAAATCTATTTTATTTCTAGACCCTTGGAGGATGTATTATAGCCACACCACTCTTTTTACAACACTCTGAACTACACCTTGAGATATTTTTATTTAAATAATATGGCAATACACAGTAGAGTCACCCAGAGAGATCTTATTTAATAAAACAAAGCAGCTGTAATATGCATGCCAGGAATAACATTAAAAATACTAATTAAAAACCTTCATTTTTTGGCATTTACATAAATTAAAAATTAGAAGCATGTAAACAGAAATAACAGTCTATGTTCAAATAGAATTTCACAGGGAAATATATAAAATATGAATTTTAAAGGCAGAGCAAATGTGTTTTAAAAAGAGATACATAAGGGAAATTAACTTTTGTAGTCTGCAAATGCCAGAAGTAAGCTTTTGATCCTCCAGGGCAAACAATTTTGAGATACAGTTCCATCACATAATTGCTATCGTTTTCTTAGTTACACTTTCCAGTTCCCTGCGGGCTGTTTTTCTATATAAACTTACTTTTATTTCCAATTATGTTATTATAGAGATGAGAATCAGATCTAATTAAATACGAACATGACAGTAACTGTCATTCTTTTATCTCTACAAACCATAATTTTACTCCCTATGAAAGAATGCCCCAGTAAAGATAAATGTAGGTCTCTAGGTCCATCAACTGACTAGAAATAAAGGCCAATATCCTTATTCCTCTCCATTCATTCAGATCTACTTGTTTACAGATTTTCATTTCATTCATCCTCAAATAAACATTTATTATGCATCCATTAGTTTAGGCATCTACTATATGGATACAGAGTTTGTGGATTTAGAAATAGACAAATTTCAGTTGTGCCCTCAAGAAAAATGGGTTAAAAAGACAGATTTCATCAATATGACAAGTGTAATTCCAAGATATAAATAAAATGTACTGTGGCTATTTTTAAACTTTTCCCCACTACCATATACACAGAAGAAGACATTCACATAACATGCATTTTCAGTGTTCAGTCTATACTGTTACCCTTTTCTATATCACTGAAGAAAGCATATCTTAACCCAATAAATACAGTAGAGATGGCATTGCATTATTTCTAACTTATGTTAACAATTGGAATGAAAACTGACCTTTTCCAGTCCTGTGGCCACTGCTGAGTTTTCCAAATTTGCTGGCATATTGAGTGCAGCACTTTCACAGCATCATCTTTCAGGATTTGAAATATTTCCAATATGCCAGCAAATTTAGAAAACTCAAAAGTGGCCACAGGACTGGAAAAGGTCAGTTTTCATTCCAATCCCAAAGAAAGGCAATGCCAAAGAATGCTCGAACTTCTGCACAACTGCACTCATCTCACATTCTAGTAAAGTAATGCTCAAAATTCTCTAAGCCAGACTTCAGCAATATGTGAACCGTGAACTTCCTGATGTCCAAGCTGGTTTTAGAAAAGGCTGAGGAACCAGAGATCAAATTGCCAACATCTGCTGGATCATGGGAAAAGCAAGAAAGTTCCAGAAAAACATCTATTTCTGCTTTATTGACTATGCCAAAGCCTTTGACTGTTTGGATTACATTAAACTGTGGAAAATTCTGAAAGAGATGGGAATACCAGCCCACCTGACCTGTCTCTTGAGAAATCTGTATGCAGGTCAGGAAGCAACAATTAGAACTGGACATGGAACAACAGACTGATTCCAAATAGGAAAAGGAGTACATCAAGGCTGTATATTGTCACCCTGCTTATTTAACTTCTATGCAGAGTACAACATGAGAAATGCTGGACTGGAAGAAACACAAGCTGGAATCAAGATTGCCAGGAGAAATATCAATAACCTCAGATATGCAGATGACACCACCCTTATGGCAGAAAGTGAAGAGGAACTCAAAAGCCTCTTGATGAAAGTGAAAGTGGAGAGTGAAAAAGTTGGCTTAAAGCTCAACATTCAGAAAACAAAGATCATGGCATCCAGTTCTATTACTTCATGGGAAATAGATGGGGAAACAGCAGAAACAGTGTCAGATTTTATTTTTGGGGGGAGGGGTCCAAAATCACTGCAAATGGTGACTGCGGCCATGAAATTAAAAGACGCTTACTCCTTGGAAGGAAAGTTATGACCAACCTAGATAGCATATTCAAAAGCAGAGACATTACTTTGCCAACAAAGGTCCGTCTAGTCAAGGCTATGGTTTTTCCTGTGGTCATGTATGGATGTGAGAGTTGGACTGTGAAGAAGGCTGAGCGCCGAAGAATTGATGCTTTTGAACTGTGGTGTTGGAGAAGACTCTTGAGAGTCCCTTGGACTGCAAGGAGATCCAACCAGTCCATTCTGAAGGAGATCAGCCCTGGGATTTCTTTGGAAGGAATGATGCTAAAGCTGAAACTCCAGTACTTTGGCCACCTCATGTGAAGAGTTGACTCATTGGAAAAGACTCTGATGCTGGGAGGGATTGGGGGCAGGAGGAGAAGGGGACAACAGAGGATGAGATGGCTGGATGGCATCACTGACTCGATGGACATGAGTCTGAGTGAACTCCGGGAGATGGACAGGGAGGCCTGGTGTGCTGTGATTCATGGGGTTGCAAAGAGTCGGACACAACTGAGTGACTGAACTGAACTGAACTGATGTTAACAATTAGTTCCTGGTAAACAATCTGCCTGCAATGAGGGAGACCTGCATTCGATCCCTGGGTTGGGAAGATCCCCTGGAGAAGAGAAAGGCTACCCACTCCAGTATTCTAGCTTAGTGAATTCCACAGACTGTATAGTCCATGTGGTTGCAAAGAGTTGGACACAACTGAGCGACTCTCACTTTAGATTATGCAAAATAGATAATAATTTATCCTTTGAATAAATATTTACTGCAAGTCTGGTATATCTGGTATGTGCTGGTGTCAGAGTGGCAAACAAGACAGATGGTTGCTAATGGGGTTTTTAGTTTGGAGTGGGGACAAGAAGAAAAGATAATTTTAGATGGCCATAGTGGCTCTAAAAGTAATTAGAAAAAAAAAATAAAAGTAATTAGAGAAAGCAAGTTATAGAATAAGAACTGTGATGCGGGGTGTATGTGTATAGTGCATATTGGAAGGCTATTGACACTAAGCTATTAGGAAAGCTTTCTCTGAGGAGGTGATATTTTGAGCTGGGTCCTGTATGATGAGCGTGAGTTAGCCTTATAAAAGATCAGATAAGAAGTGTTCTTGGTTGATAGGAAATAGTGTACAAAAGCCATGAGACATACAGTTAACTATTTCTTCCCAGACATTTCACACTAATGAAGACATGCTGTTGTAATCATAGCATATTGGCTGCAAACTGGTGTGTTTTTGGTGGGCTGCAAGAACAGGAACTATTAATGAAGAAAAAGTCAATTAGGATGCTTTGGGCTAAGAAAAAATAATAAACTCAAAATGGCTTCACTGAATATCTCACCACATGAGAAATATTGAGATAGCTCCTGTTAAGGTTGTTTATTTCAGAACTCATCAAAACCATCAAAAGCCCAGGTTCCTTCCTTCTTTCAACGAATATATTGGCTGTGGCTTTAAAACTAGTCCCTTCAAAGTGACAGGAGGGCTGTAGCAGCTCCATGCATCACATCTGCACACAGCACAGCTCAAAGACAAGAAGAATGTCTCTTCCTTTTATCCCTTTGTAAAAACAGAGAAAAAATTTTCAGAAACTGTTAATAGATATTCCTTCAAGTCTAATGACTAAGAATTATGTTATATGACTATTATTCCTAAACCAATAGTCAAAGGGAATGGAATTAACATGATTAGCTTAAGGTAATCAAGATTCACTCAGTTCATCTTGAAGTATGTTGCCCCCAAATGCCGAATTTAAATCTCAGTTTTGCTAGTTAACAAGGGATTAAAAAAAGAAAGAAATGTTATCAGGTAGTGACCAGATAGTGTTTTCCCCGAGAACTTAGCATAAGAGAGGCAGTATTATTTTGGTATTACATTACTGGGGTTTTCTTTGAAGACAAAATTTAACCTTTGTCTGTCTTGCCTCACTTCATCTTCTTTATTACATTATCCTGTTTAATTCCTTCCATTAAATTGATCCATTTCTGAAATTAACATTTTTGTTTACTTATTATTTGTATGTTTTCTATCTCATATCACTGTAAAAGGGTCTTGTTCTTCCTCACCACTATGTCCCAATGATTAAAAGAGTGCCTGCAATAAACATTTATTGATGAAAAAAATTACTAGGAATTATCTACAGAAAACTACTAAGGAATGCTTCTTCAGAAAGCAAAAAAGTCTAAAGAACAAAGAAAGTAATCAAGCTATAAATAGAAGGGAAAGACATCAAGGTAAAGGAAAAAATTGGACAAAATGGGAATGAGCAAGACACATTCAGGTAACTGGAAGTGATGGTTGAGTAGGACTGAAACATACATATATGAATAGAAGGCCAAGGATGAAGCTTGGAGGAAAGCATTCAGACCATGAAGACTTAGGTACATTGTTAAGGCATTTGGACTGCTTTTTTTTACTCCTCTGAAATATATAACACTAAAATACATAGATACACAAATTCATTTATTAGCATTCTTTATATACTATACTATTATGTAATAAATTATATTCTATATAAACATATTATATGTCATATATTGTTACATAACATATATTGTATATAAATTTTAGTAATAATTTGGAGCCATTACAATACTCTAAAAAGTGTATAGAATCATGACCTTCCTGGCTTGAGAGCAATTTCAGATTATTAAGTCTGAGTCTCAGGTGTAGAGGAAGGTAGAGATCAGTAGTCTTTACATTACTGGGCAACTGAAACCTTTTGGGTTTTCTCTTTTTTTTTTTATTGATTACCTAAGTATTACATATGGAGCTTAAGATCCATGAAAACTAGAGTGAATCTTGCTCATCTGTATTTCTCAGTAGCCACCTAGATGATTCTGGTGTGAAATGGCAACCCACTCCAGTATTCTTGCCTGCAGAATCCCATGGCCAAAGGAGCCTGGTGGGCTACAGTCCATGGAGTTTCAAAGAGTCGGACATGATTGAGCAACTAACACACACACACACACACACACACAGTCACTTTGAGAAGTACTAGAGTTAACTATTCTCCAGAGTTCTAAAAATCTTCAAGGAAGAATATTACTACTTCTTTACAATTTATACACAGAATATTGAAAAAGAAATTTGAGATAACCTGCAATTCACTAAAATGTAGTAAGTACAGCTAATGATAAAAATGAGACAAATCAAGAATAAATATTTTGCCAGATTTCTGTGTTTTCAAATATACCATTTATTATAGAATCTTAATTTTTCTTGTTGTAGTGATTCCATTTTAGGTTCAAGTAATCAATGTCTAAGAGTATTGTCCAATAACATAGTTCTTTGTATTTACCACTAAGGGAAATATGGGCTTCCCTGGTAGCTCAGCTGGTAGACCTCAGTTGGATTCCTGTGTTGGAAAGATCCCCTGGAGAAAGGATAGGAATACCTCTGCAGTATTCATGGGCTTCCCTGGTGGCTAAAATGGTAAAGAATCCGCCTGCAATTCAGGCGACATGGATTCAATCCCTGGGCTGGGAAGATCCCCTGGAGGAGGGCATGGCAACCCACTCCAGTGGTCTTGCCTGTAGGATCCCCATGGACAGAGGAGCCTGGCAGGCTACAGTCCATGGGTCACAAAGATTTAACCCATTTTCACAATAGTTTAAAATAATTTGAAGTTTTAAACTGCATGTTTAATCCTTGAAATTTCAGTATATTACTGTATTCACTTTATTATGTTCAACATAATTTAAAAAATCAATCTATAAATAGGTCAAATTGTTATTTGTGTATCTAGTTAATTCTACTTTAAAGTACATATAGGTACACTTTCATTGAAAAAGTAAACATAAATGTAAATCTTTTTAAGCTAAATTATGCCATAGGATAACCCTGAAATTCACTTTTATTTCTTAAGCAATTTCTTAACCAATGCATTGTAAAATACCAAAGGAAAGAATTGTTTCAAATATATCCTCATATGGGTAATTACCTGTATGACACTGTCCCCAGGATTCATATCTGTATAAACATAGACATCATAGGATATTTCAGGGAAGGTTGGAGTGTTATCATTTGCATCCATCACCCGAATATTGACAATAACTGGCTCACTTTCTTGAACACCATCAAATGCTGTTATCTTTGGGGGTAGAAAAATAAATTTAATAGAGAAGTCATGCAAACATAAGCAGTACAGAATTCACTCCTACAATTTGAAAAGTTTCTCATATTTTTTACAGTTTCAAAAGGATACTCAAATGTTTGCTGATAAAAGGAAGTAATAAAACTATAATAGTACATATAATCAAAGTGTTTTAATGTGTGAGGAAGCAATTGTGTAGGATTCTGCTTGATTTTTATATATTGAATTCCAATCACACTTTCAATAACCTGGTATATAAAATGTTCTAGAGGCTTGAAATGGGCCAACATTGCTAATTCTTAGGAATTAACTATTTAACCTTTAAAAAACGAATAGGGAAATACTCTTACATATTTTGTATACAATGCAATAGTTGCTTTTACAGCAACATGCTTATATAATCAAGAAAGTATGTGCCCTAGACATGTAATATTATTTTCTAATATCTCACAAAAATCACAAATTTTAAAGGCCCCATTAAGAGTGACATCTTAACTATATTATTAACTTTTAAAGAAAGTCTCACAAAAAGTCAGTGCTCTAACAATACCATTGTGGTCCTGAATGACTTCTGAAATCTACTCTGTGTCTAAGTTTTAAGTGTAGATTTTAGGTCTTCTGGAAGCTCTGAGTCTGCTGTATAAGTTTCTCCAGAAAAAACAAACAAACAAAATTCTTACATAAATTCCGTTTCCTATATTTTTCTATCAGCTCATTTTTTCCCCTATATTTGAATAAAATCTAGCTAAACTCCCTAAACTAAACTCCCTTTTACCCTCTATTCAGCCGCCAATCTTTCTCTCTGTTTCTTTCTCTTTCTCCTCTAGGTTAATCTAACCTAAGAATCCTTGTTGTGGGGGCTGTCCTGTGCATTATGTCTCTCGGTATTGTCACTGTCTGCCCACCAGATGCCAGTAGCACCTTTTCAAAAGAGGAACCAAAAATGTCTCCAGAAATTGCAAAATGGTGCTGGGCAGGGTGGTGGGAGCAGGAATCTTCTCTAGTGAGAACCACTGGCCTAACCCTAAGACAAACCTAAAAATGCAATAATAATAAATATATAAACAAATTTAGAAAATAATTTTTACTTTGTTGATTCAACTTTATAATACCTAAATTTAAGTCAATTGTGAGTGGATGGTGAAGAGTGAGACTCCCTTTTTTTTTTTCATCTCAAAATTTATCTTTCTTCCATTGGAAGGAATAGTAATAAAACTATATAAATTGAGAAAAAAGAAATACTTTTGAGGAAAAATTTTATTTTTCATATTATTTGTTATTAATTGAAAATACTGCATTTTTCTTTTCCAGTCATTGACCTTTTCAGTTTTGAACAAATATCTCTTTCTCTTGCATACATATACATTTATATGTGTGTGTATGTATATATATATATGAAATCTCTTTACCGAAAAGGTGTAAGTTTGCTGTTCTTCCCTGTCCACCGGTTGAAGTAAGGTGAGGTAGCGAGTGATTCCAGTCTGTGTGACAGTAAAGACTGAAGTGTAATCATTCAAAAAAAGGTGAAGCTCTGGGTCTTTAGTCTTAAACAAAAAAAAGAAGCCATTATTTAAAATGTTAATAAACAATATAGTTATTAGTTCATTACCTGGAAATTCATTTTTCAAATTTATTACAAGTATAACTGATTAAGAATTTTCTAAAGAAAAGAGAGCTTCAACTAGAAATTTGTTCAGAGTTGAGTAAAAACTACCCAAAGATAATTACTCATTTGTGGAAAATACTTAAATAAGTACTGGTATAATCAATGTGAATAAAAGCAAAAAATAATAGGAGGAATAAGACATAAAACAGTCTAATTGAATATGTTCTTACTGATTATTTAATATCAATATTTTCCAGAACTTCACTGGACTTGAGAAATAAATACATTCAAGAAAAGGAAACCGAAGCCCAGAATTTTAGCTGTAGAATTTTACAGTTACTTCATTTGTAGAAATAAACTGCACACATGCATATTATTATTATGTTCTCATGTGTAATGTAAATTAGAAATAAAATTGGTTATGTATAATTCATTATAAATATTACACTTGTTCTTTCTTATTTTAATGTAAATATTCTCCAGGGGGAAACATAATATTTATTTTGATTAAAATGTTTCTGATGATTAAATTCAAATATTTGAATTGGCACGTTTCTGATAAACAGGTTCAGTAAAAAATGATATATACATAAAATGAAAGTGATTGCAAAAGTTCAAAACACAGGTAATTAAGTAGGCATTAGAAATCCTTCTCAATCTTATTGCCACTCTGAAAGATAAGGTATTAATATCTGCAATTCAGAGAAAGAACAGCGACATAAAATGGGAAGGCTTGGATTGGTATCTGCATAGTGGAAAAGAAGGGAAAGTGCAGTGAACAAAAGGGGATTATTGAGAGAGTGTGGACTATCAGGAAGGCTATAAAAAGTAAGAACATACAGGGAGGTAAGGTGTTTCATAAATTATGGCAACTTTAAAAATATTATGGTGTGAAAGGTGATTTAAAATCACAGGTTACTTTTCTATCAGATATCATCAAAGGCTGAGGGCAGAGTAGACAGTGCAGAATTGTTAAACATATTGTTGATTAAAAAAATTAGAAACTGCCATTTAAAAAAATTTCTATGTAGAAGTGAGAAAGTTAAAATGCATACTGCTATATTAAAAGGTGTGCATAACTTGACCCACAGACACTTTATACCTACCTAAAGTTTCAATATGTGTATATTTCAAATAACCTTGGAGTGAATAGTTTCATTTGAACCTGACAGGTTATGTATTTACAGCATCTCCTTAGGAGATATTACTTAGCCATATCATGGCAGCTTTCTTGTCCACAATTTCGACATGAGGTCAGTGTGCTATATTTATCTTGGAATATTAAAAAATGCTATAGATAATAATTTTCCATTGATCCATTTATTATAAAATAATCAAAGTTGTTAAGAGTTGGAAAAAATAAAGAGGCTTCACACTGACATTATATTCTAGTGGACACTTCAGCTGTTTTCATTTCAGTGTCATAATCTCAGCAGCTCAACATGGATAGTAAGCATGGCTGGAATATTTGGTTAAATCAAATATGCTATTTAATAAAAGGCTAAATTATTTTAAAAGGTAAATTGTAAAATGCACATTAAACATACTTTAAACCACATTTTGGGGATTCTTATTATGTTTTAGAGCCAATTGTAATAAATTCAATTATTATTTTTAAATGATCACAAATTTTAGTTAGCATGCATTTTCAGTTAAAAGAAAACTCAATAAATACAAGTAACTTCTCTTTTTTAGTGTTTACCTATCAAGGTAAAATCACTAGACTTTTAAATTCATATAGTTTTTTCTGTTCTCTGACTGTACCAACAATGATGCCTACAAGTATAGCTTCTTTAACTCATATATTTACACTATAAGTAATCTAAGTAGGGCAAGTTTTGCTACATGATTTGCTCACCAAATGTTTACTTCTTTTTCTTCATTCAAATCCATCAGTCATTCTCTATTTCCTTTATAACTAACCCTCTCTCACTGTCTCTTCTTCCTTTCAACTGTAACCTCTGTTAGTAAATCTGTTAGATATATTCATTCACATACTCAGCACATTTTAAGCATTTTTCATGTCAGGTGCTGTGATAATGCAATACTGTAATGAGTGCTGGGTTGTAAACTAGCACATGCATGTGTGACTGTGGTATGATTGTGTCGCAAACCACACTATTTCGTGTATTTATGAAAGCAACAAGATTTTCATCATCAAGTGCTTTCCATTTGAAGGTGATATACACACCAGGACTTCATAAACAGGCTCTCATACTTAATAACAAGAAATACTAAAGAATTGTTGATAATTTAATTGTCTATATTTCAAGTGCTTTTATAATAACTAGCTAGAATACTAAAATAACATTTCCCAGAACTGCAGACTGTTTTATGTAAAAATATACATATAACATAATGCATAATGTTAACATTGTACATGGCATGTTACAGCTTATTCCAATCTGCCTTGCACAGTGAATTTTTGGTTAAAATATAACTTTTGAAACTAATTAGTGTTCAAAATAGTAACCTTTTAAAATCTGTATATGTGTGAAGCATGCATAGATGCTATGGGTGAATGAGCATTTAGCTGGACAATCATCCAGTAGTCACTCAAAGTTTAACACCTTAGATTCGTTTGTAATGATAACACTAGTTTCAGGTATGGTGTACAATAAATGTAAATGGAAGAGAATACTCTGATAGGGACAGTGTATTTTCGGTAGTCCTTGTCTCGATTAACTTATTTAAAGTAAATATCAATGTTCTAGATCAAAATATACACAGAGGGCTGATTATTACAACAACTTTTTCCCAATAAACAGTAATATTATTTTCTCTAAAGTATACATTACGTAGATACCAAAAGCACAATATATTAGTTTGTTGATTTGTGTATGATTTTCTGGGAGGGCAAAATAAACTCCAATATTTATTCACAGCACAAATAAAATTAATGCAAAAGTAAGCAAAGGTAAACTAACACATAAAAGTACAATTTAAAAATCCTACCACATAGAAGAAATATGTTCACATATGACAGTCTATTGTATTTAAAACCAATTTTGGGTTTCCAATGAGACTCAAAATATGATATAACAAATTCATGCACACACAAAATAATATGCATCCTCATATATATGCACACACAACACAGAGATGTATATGTACATATAAATAAATATATATCATATATATAACTGCACACTTATGTGCATACATATAAATTATAAAGCATAGCAAGAAAATGACAAAAAAGTTAATCTCATCTGTCAACTTGAATTAGTTGACAGTAGTTTTCAGAAGTACCTTGTTTAAAAGGTTTCAACCCTCATATTAGGATCTTTGAAAGAATATGATGAATTATTAATGGTTCATGAATTTAAAAAAATAATAATTACACAATCTTTGAGTTTACATGCAATTTGAATTCTACACAATTTCATACTACTATTACCAATAATATGTAAATAAGTTTAGATTGCATATATATGTTAATAATTTTTAATAAATGATAAGTAATTGTTTAGTTTTTTTTTTAGTAGAACACAAAAGAACAAGGAAGTGAATCACAGCAATTAACAAAAAAACAAACACAAAATTAACAACTTGTACCTACAGGAACACCACCCGGCAGAACCTATATGCAAATTAAACATTAAATGAAAAACTGTAAATGTAAATGACCACAAATATATATATGACAAGTATAACTAGTAAAAAGCCAACAAACCTCCAAACAAACAAACAAAACCCATTTTCCAGTTCATTTAAACTAACAGCTTTTTTGCAGGTGTATTTTTTTCCCTAATATTTTGACACATCATAACATAGGTATGATAGTATAGCAATATTTATAAAGTATATATGCACATTTTACCATTGAAAGTATAATGTATTACATTTCAAGGATATCTTTATTTTGAAATAGTAGCACTATATAGTGATGAAAATTGATTTGGAATTATAAATGGATCACTGCTTTTCTGAAAGCTAAAGCATAACCTCTATTGATTATTATTCTGTTATTTTTTTTAATATCTAGAATTCAATAAGCAATTTTAGTGGTTCTGCCAAAGAAAACCTGGTGGTTCCAGACATGCCTCTTTTGCAATACTTGCTCTATGTGTATTCTGGACTATTATAAAACTATGAGGTAAGAATGGTTAAAAAATCATAAATGTAATTCATATGTATATTACATACATGCATATATTTTACACATATATGTATATGTTGATATCTATATAAGAAGGAACGTTAGCACAAATATTGTTGTCTGCGTTTTTTACACTTTTCATATGACGAGATTCCTTCAGAGAAGTCAATGGCACCCCACTCCATTACTCTTGCCTGGAAAATCCCTTGGATGGAGACTGGTGGGCTGCAGTCCATGGGGTCGCTGAGTTGGAAACAACTAAGCGACTTCACTTTTCACTTTCATGCATCGGAGAAGGAAATGGCAACCCACTCCAGTGTTCTTGCCTGGAGAATCCCAGGGAGTGGGGAGCCTGGTGGGCTGCTGTCTATGGGATCGCACAGAGTCAGCAATGACTGAAGTGACTTAGCAGCAGCAGCAAGATTCCTTCTGACTCAACATCTACATGCTAATAACACTACAAATCACCAATCTCTGCTACTAGTTCCTAAAATTTTGTCTTATTTTCTACTGAATCGAACAGATAAAACAACGCAATTTTTGGACAAACAGATCCAAGTCTGTCTCCTTCTTGGCATCTGCCCTGTGGCATAGCCGTGCTCAAGAAAACCAACTCCTGCAATGATCACTTCTCTTCATGCCTGATGCTTTATCTCCATTCTGTTTGGTAATACCTGTATGAGGTGATGTGTCTTTGTTTTTATTCTTAAATCCTTTATCCCCATGCTGATTAAATTCACTAATATTGACATTCAAAAACTGCTAGAATTTATCATGTAGTAAAATTCTTGCCTGCAAACTAAAAGGGCCTTTAAGTTTTCTTTTGTTAATATAGATCTTAAAATAGCCTCACAATAAACGTATTTTACTTTTGAGAAACAAAGAACACTTGGCTTAAGGGAAAACTCTGATTCAGAAGCAAGTAAATTCATCTTCAGACATATCAATGACTAATCTTTAATTTATATTGTGTACTGACAAATGGAAGGTATAAAGAATAATGGCTTAGTTACAAGAATGCTGGCTTCAACTTAATGTGATAAAGAGCTTTCTAGGAATTAGTTGTCTAACCATGGAATGGGCCATACTCTGAAACAGTTAATTCAACATCAGTACAATTGTTGATACATATACCAAGATATTCTCATTCCTTTACTCATGCCTGGACTTACTAGTTCATTAAACAATTACTAGAACATACTAAATTCTGGGAACAGTGTAAGATCTTTAGGATACAAAAGTTATTAAGATTTAGGATCTATCCTCAAGGGATTTAAATTTAATGATGGAAAAAGATACATGCAACGATGTAAATAGAACTTTAGAGAAATCCACCAAAAAGAGACATGCAACTCAACAAAGAATCATAATCTAGAAAAGATTCTTAAGTGAGAGGATATGTGCATGCTAAGTTGCTTCAGTCATGTCTGACTGGGGACATTATGGACTATAGCCCACCAGGCTTTTATCTGTCCATGGGATTCTCCAGGCAAGGATACTGGAGTGGGTTGCAATGCCCTCCTCCAGGGGATCTTCTCAACCTAGGGATCAAACCCACATCTCTTAAGTTTCCTGCACTGGCTGGCAGGGTCTTTACCACTAGTGCTACCTGGGAAGGCCCAAATGAGACGATGTCTGAGCTAAATTCCAAACACCGAGCATAAGTTATCCAAACTAAGTTGTGTAGTGGAAGATGAAAGATTTCAAAAAAGAAAAAGTAAGAAACAAAAGGTAATGAGATACACAGCAGTTTGGTGTAACTCAAGAAACTACAAGCAGTACTTCCCCGGTGGTCCAGTGGTTAAGAATCTGCCTGCTAATGCAGAGGACACAGGTTTGATCCTTAGTGCAGTAAGATCCCACATGTGAGGAGGTAACTAAACCAGCGTGCCACAACTACAGATCCCGCCCTTCAGCCTAAATTTCTGAGCCTGCGTGCTGCAAGTACTGAAGCCCACATGCCTAAGAGCCTGTGCCACACAACAAGATAACCCACCTTAATGAGAAGTTCACAACTAAAGACTTGCCCTTGCTGGCTGCAACTAGAGAAAGCCCAGGGGCAACAAGTAAGACCCAGTGCAGCCACAAATAAATGAAAATTTTAAAAATAAATAAATAAAAGAAACTATAAATACTTGCTAAATGTAAATAGATGGAAGCAGGACGTTTTAGAAAATGTTCAGATTATCAAGTAACAGAAAGCCATGTACATGAGCTTGAAATTTCTTCTGCAAAGAATTTAATGCAGCAAAGTCATGAAAGCATACTACACAGAGGTCTAATGTAGTCAGATTTGAACTTTGAATAAATACCTGTAGTAGCTGAGTGAAAGATGGATTTGAGTAAGAATAAAAAAGAATAGAAAATGAGGAGGCAATTTTAATAAAAGACAAATAGGTTGTAAGAGTGGAGAGAAAAGAGAGTCAGGAAATATTCAGAAGACGAAACCGGAAGATTTTAAATATTTCTTAATTGTCTCAAAGTGAAACTGAAAGTTGCTCAGTCGTGTCTGACTCTGCATGGAATTCTCCAGGCCAGAATTGTAATTACAATTACAATTGTAATTGTAATTGAAAGGGTAATTGTTCCCTTCTCCAGAGGATCTTCCCAACCTAGGGATTGAACCCAGGTCTCCTGCATTGCAGGCAGATTCTTTACCATCTGAACCACCTAGGAAGCCCAGGAATACTGAAGTGGGTAGCCTATCCATTTTCCAGCAGATCTTCCCCACCCAGGAATCGAACCAGGGTCTCCTGCATTGCAGGCGGATTCTTTACCAGCTGAACTACCAGGGAAGCTCATAAGGTGATATATTTGCTGCTAAAAAGTAAATGAATTCACTCTAAAAGTAAAATCTTTTCATCTACTATTTTAGATGAAAAGAATTGTTTGCATTCATTTAGTATTTTGTCTCAAGTAAATAAAAACCAAAGACAGCTCCTACATTTCAGGCTAGAGTGGCACAGTGAAGTGTAAAATCAATTCCTGAAGAAGGGACTTTAACAGAACATTTCACATAGTATAGGAAGTGGGATTAAACTACGTTTAATATTCTGTGGACTTAAGAGGATGGACTTAAATAATAAATATGGCCAGATAGACATTGTTTAAGTATTTGACATTTCTATGAAACATATTAGTTATGTTTCTCTTCATGTACGTGGCTTCATCTCAGGGAAATTTTCTCTCCCTCTCCATCATCGCCAGCTCCAAGTGAAGGAGCTGGCCAAGGCAGTAGTGATTGCTATCTTTTTGGGTCATTGGTGTTTGAACAAAAGGCAGCAACTAGTGAATATAAGGCTATATAACTATCACATGGAGGAACTACGAGTCAAGTCTAAGTTTATCCAGCTCCAAAGCACAGACTCGAAAGAACTACAATGTGCTGTCCCACCCCTTGGAAATGTCCGAGAGTATTTAGCAGGCTAACTGAATTGTAAGTCTCCAGATCAGAATTCCAGGTAGTGTTTTCCAAAGGTTTCAGACCCAGGAGCTCTCTCTACCCTAACTCAGTAATAACTTGAAGTCCCACTGTCCTTTTCAAAGCCCCTTTAACTCAATTTTAACATTTGCAATTTTAAAGTGAATGACAATCCAGGAAAGAATGTGTGCAAGCAAGCACAGGGCTTAGTACCCAACCACTAAATAATATAAATGCATCAAGAAACTACAAGTACATAAATTTTGCTATTTAGGGAAAAACTAAAGCTACAATTTTTTCAGGATTTAACTTGTGTTCTTGTTTTCATGAAAGTGCGACTTAAGCTATTATGTTTCTAAACTGACTAGTCACTGCTTAAAATGATTATGCATTCAAAATAAAAAGAAAACAAGAAAAAAATAAATCCACACCAAAAGCTGTGGGACATCACCAAGTCTAATATATATATTAGCTTAGCCTGGATAACACTTCTTAAATTGGCTCTGTGAATTTTCTAGTGAATTTTCTCATGTCACTAAATGACATGAGACTCATGAAACACATTAAACCTTAGGAGATCCCTAAACCCTCTCTGAACTGGGATGTGAAACTGTGTATATATAAGCACTTTAACAGGAAGAGTTGAAAGCATTGACAGCTGTTAACATAGTCAGCCTACAGTCAGAATGTATAAAACTGAAAAGGCTATTGATTTTAATCAATAACTTTCTTTCCCAAAGACCTTGGCTCAAGGTCTAACTCCTCCATTTACTAACTCTGTGATCAGAGTAAAGGCAGTATTTAAAGTTGTTTTAATTTCCCCTTCTGCAATATGTAAAATTCACTATTATGTTTGCTGTGAGATTTAAGGGAATTAATGCAAAATAAAGCATTTATTATATTTTCTGGCAGGTATTGCCCTTTCACGAGGCAGAGGAACTAAAGAGCCTTTTCATGAGGGTGAAAGAAAAGAGTGAAAAATCTGGCTTAAAATTCAGTATTTAAAAAACTAAGATCATGGCATCCAGTCACATCACTTCATGGCAAATAGAAGGGGGAAAGGTGTAAGAAGTGACAGATTTTCTCTTCTTCGGCTCTAAAATCACTGCAGATGGTGATGGCAGCCATGAAATTAGAAGACAATTGTTCTTGGAAGGAAAGCTATGACAAACCTAGACTATCTATTAAAAAACAAAGACATCACTTTGCTGACAGATGTCCGTATAGTTAAAGCTATGGTCTTTCCAGTAGTCATGTACAGATGTGAGAGCTGAACCATAAAAAAGGCAGAGCACAGAAGAATTGATGCTTTTGAACTGTGATATTGGAAAAGAGTCAAGAGTCCCTTGGACTGCAAGAAGATCACATCAGTCAATCCTAAAGGAAGTCAACCCTGAATATTCACTGAAAGGGCTGATGCTGAAGCTCCAATACTTTGGCCACCTGAAGAGAACAGCTGACACTGGAAAAGATCCTGATGCTGGGAACGATCAAAGGCAGAAGGAGAAGAGGGAGACAGAGGAGGAGATGATTGGATGACATCACTGGTTCAATGGACATGAACTTGGGCAAACTCCAGATGGTAAAAGATAGGGAGCCCTGGTGTGCTGCAGTTCATGGGGTTGGCAAAGAGTTGTACATGACTTAGCGCTGAACGACAACCACTGGCAGGTGTTAAGAACTCAGTGTGAGTCAGCTATTGTTAAAACAACAAGTGAGGGAGATTGAGAAGGACAAGAAAGCTAGGATGAGAATAAAGAAAGCAGAGAAAGATACAAAGCGTAAAATAAAACATTTACTGAGAAATGGAATGCACGCAAGAGATGTCACAGACTTTGCTAAAGGTTACAGTTTTTTTTTTTCCAGAAAGAGAAAAGAAATCTGGAAGTGCTCTTGTAATTTACTAAACTGTTGACAAAGCTCCATGTTATGAGATTTTAGGGACATTCTAGACCTATGCTGTCCAATTAACAACATGTGGCCATTCACATTTAAAATAATTCAAATTAAACAAAATGCTAAAATTACATTTCAGTCTAGTTACATTTCCAGAGCTCCATAGCAACACAGGGTTAGTGGCTACTGTGGTGGGCAGCATAACTACAGAATATTTCCACCATCACAAAGTTTTATTAGATGCTATTGATGGGAGAAATTGCTAAGTTGGAATTTTTTAAGTTGCAAGTGACAGAAACATATGTTTAAAAAAAAAAAGATATGTTGGGTAATAATGGGGTAGGTTAGAGAATAAAAGGAAAATCTTTAAGTATTAATATAAATCTGGGGACGTTGTAACCTAAAAAATGGGGACTCAGGAAGGACTCCTCTCTGTGTGTCTCTGTCAGACTTCATTCTCTCCCATTGACAATGAGCTTTCTCCATGATGTCAGCAAACCAGGCTACAAAGAGTTCAGATTCATTTCCACTTTAATACATGATGCCACAGTCTTCCAATTCCCTTTTTTTTTTTTTTCCTTTCAACCCCTGGTTGGACTCAGATTGGACTGGTAAAGATTTTCTGTCCATTCTTTGTAGCAGTCACTGTAGCTAAGGAGGTTAAAATACTCTGATCTGTTCAGTTTGGACAATTTCCCACTGCTTTATCAAGTGTCAGTACCAGAAAAACAGAGGACAATGATGCATGGAATGGAAGAGTGTTAGCATCACAACAGTCACTGGCAGAAGTGTGAGGGGGTCAGCTGCCCCAAAATGCGTTTTCTTTAGTAATATAAATCTCAGAAAAGTCTCCCAAATTGCATCCTAGAGCTGCTTCCATGACTTTTTATTCTTATTGTATAATGCCATTATTTTTTCCCTGTCAGTAATAATGTAGTTTTCAACACATGTTAATTGGAAAGATTGTTCTGGTACTTTGGCAAACTGCAAGTGAAACATTAATTTCCTTCTTTCTACTGAATATCTGTAAAGTGAATAAGAACAGTTTCTCAGTCAAACAGTGTTTTCTTTTATCATAACCTTGATAGGGAATTGAATTACAACACTAAGATTTTCATTTATGCTGACTTTTTTCTCTATTCTATAACTCATCCAATTATATCTTTATTCTACCTCCTACTGGCATACATATATCAAGAGACGTGTTAACAAAATAAGAGCAAAAATCATATTTAACTTACATCTTCTATATCCTTGTCCAGAGCTACAATTCTTAGAGGGGTGGTCAAATTCAGACTGTCAGAAATAGTTGCTCCCACTGGAGCAGATTCCAGAATATAGCCTTGATAACTAGGCATTGTGAAATATGGGCTCTGATTGTTTTCATCCAGTATCTCAATATGTAGACTGGCAAAAGTGGGAAGAGGATGACCATTGTCCTGTTCAGCCTAAAACAAAGTAAAAAGAAAAAAGATTAAAACATTGTATGTTATGGAATCCTTTTAGAGTGCCATTTTTCATACTATATATAAGGATTATCTTTTCAACTGGTATCATTACAGAAAAAAACACTTTAAAGTTAAAGAACCATTGGAGAACGTGAGGAAATGGAAGTCCAGAGAGGCTTCATCAGTTTTTGCCTTCCTGTCCCCCAATCCAGTGTATATTTCAAAAAAAGAAAAAATAAATTGCTGCAATCAACTTTCATTATCTGTCATTGCACATTACTAGGGGAAATAATAGTGCTTAAATAGTTAGAAGATCCAACCAGTCCATCCTAAAGGAGATCAGTCCTGGGTGTTCTTTGGAAGGACTGATGTTGAAGCTGAAACTCCAATACTTTGGCCACCTCATGCGAAGAGTTGACTCATTGGAAAAGACTCTGATGCTGGGAGGGATTGGGGACAGGAGGAAAAGGGGACGACAGAGGATGAGATGGCTGATGACATCACCGACTCGATGGACATGGGTTTGGGTAGACTCTGGGAGTTGGTGATGGACAGGGAGGCCTGGAGTGCTGCGATTCATGGGGTCGCAAAGAGAACTGAATTGAACTGAAATAGTTAGAAAACCACAAAGTGAACACATTTGACTGAATTGCTGATAAAATATTTAAGTAAAAGAGAAAAAGATTCATAACTCAGAAAACCTGTTGTTTTTATTTTTGTCTTTTTCATGTCTTATCCCTCACTAATAATTAAATTCTCAAATAATTCAAAATTCTACATAAATTTAACAGATTAAGTCTACATTTGTTGCCCATGGAAAGTCTTCAAAAAACCCTTATGAAGGACAGAGACAATTTAAATAAAATATTTATTTTTAGTAGCAGTAGAAATTTAAATATTAGTTAACCATAAATATGGAGAAGGCAATGGCACCCCACTCCAGTACTCTTGCCTGGAAAATCCCATGGACGGAGGAGCCCGGTAGGCTGCAGTCCATGGAGTCGTGAAGAGTCAGACATGACTGAGCAACTTCACTTTCACTTTTCACTTTCATGCATTGGAGAAGGAAATGGCAACCCACTCCAGTGTTCTTGCCTGGAGAATCCCAGGGACGGGGGAGCCTGGTGGTGGTGGGCTCCGCCTATGGCGTCGCACAGAGTTGGACACGACTGAAGTGACTTAGCAGAAGCAGCAGCAACCATAAATATATTATTCAGGTAAAATAAATGTTCCTGCATTGGAACTTTTTTTTTTTTTTTTTTACTTTTTCAGCTATTAAGAAATTGATGACAATTTGTTTCCAATAAATTTTACTATGTAATCACCACACATGTTATAAATGGGTGAACACCAACCTTTAACATCAGCTCTCAACATCCTATTTTTTTTTTGGTTTGCTTTTAACCATCTTACTATATGTCTATCCAGATATTTTATAAGGGAAGATTTTATCACAACTGACTTCTATAAAATCTTCTCCAAACTTTAGAAGTAATCATTGACATAATTTAGTGGCATACATATACCAAGAGATGTGTTAGATATGTATTTCAAAATAGATTCAAATTCTGTTATAATTTTTATTGGTATGTTTCCCCCATTTTTGCAGTAGTTGTATTTTGAAACCATCTAAGAGTTAAAGTTAAATCTTTTCTTTTAAATCCTATAGTGCTTTCCTCTGTAATACAGTGGCATTTGGCCATGAAAGTTTATAAGCAGTTTGATACATATCTCTGTTTTATATCAGGCCTCTTTTTGTCTTTGTTCAGTCGCTCAGTCATGTCCTCTTTGCAACTCCATGGACTTCCACATGCCAGGCTTCCCTGTCCTCACCATCTCCCTTATCTTCACCATTGAGCCTCTAGAAGATAATTTTCTCTGTTTCCTCTTGTAATTTACCAGTTTTATTCATTGGAGGGCAGGTGACAGATCACAGAGATGTTTGGTAGTATCAGTGAGTTTGCACCAGGAAAAATCATTTCCCATTATTATTAATATTAGATATTTAAATACATTTATGCTAATTATAACAATGAAATTATGATAATTAATAAACCCATTGTTAATCTTATATAAAGAATAGATTTAGAAGAAAAAATACTTTGTTTTTTACCATTTTCATAACTATTTCAATATATTAGATTTCCTTTATAATGTTATGCAATTTATTTTCTGGATTTAAATTTTCATCTGAGAGCAAATTGCCAGAATGCTTCTGGGCATAAAATGTTTATGAGCCCCTGCTCTGCATTAAAGACAATAGTACTGGAAATAATGTGTAACCTTTTATATAACATTGTATTCTTCTCTCAGAACCATATGTGTTCCTGACACCACCAGCCTAGATAAGTTCTTTCTGTATCCAGCTGTTGTGATTAATTTGTGCTGAGACTTGGATGTTCTAGAAATTCCCCCTGTGACTTAGAGCAGGCTTTCTGGACACAGCTGACCAGGGTAAAAGGTACAGTCCCTGGCTAGAAAATATCACCTTTCACTGTAGGAGACTAATTGATCCATATGGGGTTCCAACCCAATGACCTTTATCTGATTGAAGCAGAACAGTTCATACACACAAGCCATTTTGAACAAGAGGTTTTCTCTCTCCTTTATTTTGTTTCTAATTGTTCTGAAAGTCATTATGCTATATCCTGGACACACTAGTAATGCTATGAAAAGCAACAAATTTATAATTTGCCCCCTTTCTCTAATACACATACACAATTATGGATGGTGAGGGGAAAAACAAAAAGCAAACTATATAATAATGAAAGATTTTATTTTACATTCAACTCATATGCTGCTAATTTTTACTGCCAGCTGTGAAGGCAGGAAAACATGTATTATTTGCATAATGGAAACAAAATGATCCAACAAAAAGAGGAAAAAAACTAAATTAGATCTATGGAGACAATTGATTTCCCCATATCTTTAAAAATAACATGTAAAGGCACTTTCTGTTATTTCTATAAGTTTAGTTTGCTGTTAATATGACTACTATTTTTGGATTGCTACTATATATTTTGCCCTCTTTGGGGTATTTCGGATGTGCCAACTAGGGTTTCTGTCTCCAAAGTCCACATTCTTAATCTCTATGTTATTTTGGCCCTCTAAATGTGAAAATATATACTTTCATGTTGATGAAAAAACAAAAAGGTTAGTTTTATGTTAAAGGCCACACCACATCTAAGTCCTATACAGAGTAAGGCCCAGACTCAGGTCTCCTGATTTATGAGAGGCTATAAAAGACACTTACTCCTTGGAAGGAAAGTTATGACCAATCTAGATAGCATATTCAGAAGCAGAGACATTACTTTGCCAACAAAGGTCCATCTAGTCAAGGCTATGGTTTTTCCAGTGGTCATGTATGGATGTGAGAGTTGGACTGTGAAGAAAGCTGAGTGCCAGAGAATTGATGCTTTTGAACTGTGGTGTTGGAGAAGACTCTTGAGAGTCCCTTGGCCTGCAAGAAGATCCAACCAGTCTATTCTAAAGAAGATCAGTCCTGGGTGTTCTTTGGAAGGAATGATGCTAAAGCTGAAACTCCAGTACTCTGGCCACTTCATGCGAAGAGTTGTCTCATTGGAAAAGACTCTGATGCTGGGAGGGATTGGGGGCAGGAGGAGAAGGGGACGACAGAGGATGAGATGGCTCACCGATTTGATGGACGTGAGTTTGAGTGAACTCCGGGAGTTGGTGATGGACAGGGAGGCCTGGTGTGCTGCAATTCATGGGGTTGCAAAGAGTCGGACACGACTGAGTGACTGAACTGAATTGAACTGAAGTGATGTAGGAACATTCACCACATGATTACCTTAATTTAGAGAATGTAAATGAATATCCAAATGTAAGATTAATGGAAGGAGAGAAAATTAATAGATACTTCAGAGAGAATTACAGTTAAATTATGTCACTTAATTTAATATTATTATGCTTTTCTGTTTAAAGAGCTCATGCATGAAACCTTTCATCCAATCATCTCTTCTTCTATGTAATAAAAATAGGAATTCTCAAAAGTCTGACATAGTCTGCTCCTCTGTAGTTGCTAAGTGAATGAGATGAGAAGCATGAAAAGGCAGGTCACGGTAGTATTTAAAAAATCACCTAATCCCATAAGATAACCTTATTTATATCTACAAAGCCTATCGTTACAAGTTAAACATTATATTTAAAAGCTAGGTTTTACTTGGCGAATTTCTGGGCATGAGTCCCATTTTCAGTAATGAAACCAAAGTAAAACTAAAGCCAAAACAGAAGTATACAAAATACATTATTTAGTTACTTTGAAGAGCAAACCATTAAGAGACACAAACTACCTAATTTTCATTATCAGAACAAGCAAACATTGATAGCCTCGTAGCTCCCTGAACCAGAGGGCTGAGAATGCAGAATAGCTATTTTCCCTGCTGGTTGGTGGCAAGCAAGGTAAGATTCCATGATCTCTAGTATGCATGCGAGCTAAGTTGCTTCGTTGTGACTGACTCTGAAACCCTATGGACTGTGGTGTGCCAGGCTCCTCTGTTCGTGGGGTTTTCCAGGTAAGAATACTGGAGTAGGTTGCCCTGACCTCCTCTAGGGGATCTTCCTGACCCAGGAATTGAACCCATATCTCTTACGTCTCCTCATTGGCAGGTGGATTCTATACCACTAGCATCACCTGAGAAGCCCTCAGATCAAAGATTATATTAATATTGCCAACTAATTAGTAGTTACAAATAAGTGTATACTATTGCTTCTCAGCCTTTCTTATACAATTATATTGCATTAAAACTTAATAAATTACTTTTATTTAGAGTTCAATATTCTAAAAATTACAGAATTAAAATATAGAATAGCGTAGTACATTAAAAAATCCTGTTTATAACATTTATTAAAAATATTTGAGTACTTAAAAAACCATGAAATATTTTATTAGATAAAACACAACATGTTGTTCTGTATATTATATGACTGATTTGTTTGTAATGTCACAAATATAGTAAAGGAGTGAATTCCTGTTTGGAAATAAATACATTTCCTATTTGACAAAAAAGAAAAGATATCTTTACCAGGAAGACTGTGAATAACACACTCCCAGAGGGGTTTATAATATGACAACAAAATCATATTCACATATTTTCCATCTTTAGAAAATAATTTTAAAGTGAAATATATTTTATCTTCATTTCATGTGAGAATTTGCCCACTGTGTTTATAATTTATCACAATGAAAACATGAATTCTTGGAGCTTCTGTATAATTTTCAATAAAAAAAATCTTTTTCTTTGCTTAGATTTTGAGATATAAACTGACAATGGAATGACTAAAGTGGTTTTGAATGATTTAAAGAAGAAAACCCAGTTGCTCTTGGGAAGATCACAGATTCAGAAAACTCCCACTAAGCACAAATATATCAGACTATTTGGCTGATAGTTGAACATGAGAATCATCTTGGCCATAAATAGCAAGGCCAGGCATTGACAAAACATGATCATCATTGTGCAGTAACATTTTTCTGGAGTGCTTCTAACTCATGCTGTCTTCCCCTTATTTTGCCCTGCATTCCACTTCCTGTTCAGTGAAAGTCTAGGCTGGATTCTGATTTTACTCCCACAGACTATTCTCTCCACTAGGAGATACCTCTCCTAAGGTGTTTCTGTGAAGTGCTTGACTGGAATAGACCATCTGGAATATCTGAATTTTAAAAAATCATCAATATCAAAAAATCTATATCTATGTGGGTTCTTTATCAGAATCTAGAAAATAATGTGTGAGAGTTTCTTCTATGTACTAGTCCATTCTTTTTTTTTTTTTTTTTAAATCTTTACCAGATTGAGGTGCTGTCTCTGAAGTGTTACTCTTGCGAGAATCTTCCATAATCAACTGTGGCTGCTGCCTTGCCGCTGTCCGGGGCGGGGAACTTCCACTCCCCCCTCCCAGGTGGATCCGAATTCACTACCCACTTCCCCACCCCCTCACGCGGCGGGGGACGCGCCTCTTTCTTAGGGGTCAGGCGGGGCGGGGAGAATCAGTGTCACTTAACAGCCAACTGTCCTAAGCTACCGTTTCCTCGGCAGTCAGGGCCGCCACTGGCGGCATGATCTACACCAGGCCCTGTACTAGTCCATTCTTTAGGGGAAAAAACAAAGACAAAAAAAAAAAAAAAAAAAAACTAGTGAGAAAAATTGTTTAGTTTTCAAGTTTTTAGATATAACTTTTTAGTTTCATTTTCTATACAGCAACCAAAAACTATGAAGAAAGGTTACTTGTGGACTACCATGTACGAGGGTTAACGTAGTTTCTGTGTGTGAAGGGCTGTGTCGTGGGGAGATATGGCAAGGACTTCTCAGAGAGAGGCTTTCATGTGAACATTTTTACAATATTTAGTCTTGCTGTTGTACTCAGTGACCTTTGCAGACAAGAGGGCCTTGCCAAATTCAAGGGACTGTGACGAGAATGGATAAATTGCTTTTCTTTTTCCAAACAGTTGCAGGTCACCTTCTGAAGAAGGAAAAAGGCCAAATAAAATCTAACCTCTGTGTGTCTTTTGTCAGATTGCACATTTGGACAGCCACTATCTTCAAATGCAGTATTCTGTTTCTGTTCTAACTAACCCAGATGGATGAATAACAACATGAGAAAGAGGGCATCGTATATTCTTTCCTTGTATTGATTTTCATAACTGATATAATAGTTAATTGATTTAGCTTAGTACTTAGAATTTTTAGAAATATAAACAATCAGTAGTAAATAAAAGGATACAGTGTTCTTTATTAGGAAACAAAAATAATGTGTTATGTGATAATCTACTAGATTGAAAAAAGTAGAACATAAAATGTAAAGATCAATATCTGGCAAATGTATTAAATATGTCAGTGGATTTCTGAAAGTGTATTATTCCTAGAGACATCCATGGAGGGGTGGTTATTTTACTACTGATAAGAACTAATACCTGAAATTTCTGTGGGATAAGTTTCCTAAAATGTATCTAGGACTTTCACTCTTAATGTTCTTAAACTTCCTTACCTTATAGATTTTGCTATTGGGCAGAGAAAGCAAGTTTACTTTTCACTTAACTGCTAAACTAAGATGTAGGATATGTGTGTATTTTATTCATTCAACATAAATCTGTAAGAATAGGGAGTGGCATATATAGCTAGAATATTTTCAGAATTGTGAAAGTATGTTATTCATAGAATTTGTCTTTGTTCCTATGGCTAGACAACATCAGCTCTGTTTTTTTTTTTTTTTTTCCTTATCATAATCCTGGCTCATTGAATATCCTTATTCAATCTTTCCCAAAGAGAGCATCTAAGGTTTTATTCTCTCCTCTTAATTTCTCTCTCTCTTTTGATAAACTGACAATACATACACCATAGCAGAAAGATAGCAACTTATACTTCACAATCTCTATAACAGATTTAATGAATGTTGATAGGTCTCTCATATTCATGGGAGATGTCATCCTTTTTATTTTGCGAAGTGATGACTAATGATCTGTGACTTCCCTTCTGCCTCTAATACCTGATCTTTAAAATCAACGCAGTTTTTCTGTTGGAAATTCATGTAGTAGGCAACATTTTGATTGGCTTGAAGGCAACATGGAGCAGCCTGGTCTAATTTTTACTTTAGCAATACCTATTGGCAATATGGGGAGATAGGCGGGATGCATGAAGAAGAGACTAAAACCTTAGCGATCACATGTGTGAGACTATGGGCCATGAGGATGAAATGTAGAGAACTGCAGGGGGCAGGGACAGTTGGGGAGACATTTAAGAGAAATTCTGGATAGGACTTGAAAAGTGACTGGATAGGTCCATATAGGATCTGGTGTTTCAGAAGGACTGGGAACTCCTAGCTTGGGTGACAGGTTGATTGTCATATTATTAATCGAAAGAGAGAAGATGAGGTTTCAAAAGGTTAGACAGTTTACTACATTCTTAATTTGATTCAACTACAAAACACTCAGGGCATTTGGCCAGCCAGTAATTAGACATACGGATGTAGAAGTCAGAAGGGAAATACGTCTAAAAGCATAATTTTCATACTTGTGACTTCCTTGAGGCAGTGCTTTCAGATATTTCTGTCTCCTCAACACCAAGCAAAATGTCAGGCCCCTACTGCACACTCAGAAAGGATTTAGCAAACTGAAAAACTAGCAAATGTCATGTGACTTATAGACAGTGAATGCTAGTTTCCCATTGAACTCCTGCGAAGTAAAGTATAATCGATATCATTATTAAAATAGAGGCCAAATATTTTCTAGAGTTGTACTATTAGACAGTCATGAGCAGGATCAAGAGTTACAGTGGCTGTTCTTTTAGGCCTCAGTCATCTCTTGCATGCTATTTCCCTTGACTCTCAAATTACTAAAGCAATGTAACTCACCAGGAGAACTGGCACATTAACTCCACTATTAAGCTTTTCAGTTTCAATTCTGTGGCTCATTTTCTGTGTAATACATATACATATATGTATAGATAAAATGTATATATCTGTTTTATATATATATATATATATATATATATGTATAATATTTTTAGAAGGGATTGTTTGCTTATTTAAGTACAGTAATAAATAGCTTTTAAATGTTAGTCGTTCAGTCAGGTCTGACTCTGCAAACCCATGGAGTGTAGCCTGCCAGACCCCTCTGTGCATGGGATTCTCCAGGTAAGAATATTAGAGTGGTAGCCATGCCCTTTTCTAGGGGATCTTCCCAACCCAGGGATCAAACCCAAGTATCCCACATTTCAAGCAGATTCTTTACCATCTGAGCCACCAAACTGTCTTAATACAGATATAGCTCCCCCCACCACCAGGGATTTAATTTATTGGAGAAGTTCACTGAATTTCTATTCTGGACAGACACAGGATAAAATCTGTCAAATACATACACTTTCAAATGTATGTATTTAAATGCAATGAAGATGCAGTACCATGTCCAGCAGCCTGAAAGTATTTATGTGCCAGGGAGAAAACCAGTATAAGAAATATTTATTGAGCACTTTATATGCTGTGCATGGATAGGGGTATGGGCTTGGGCCGCAATGTTGAAGAAATACATTGTTTAATACAATGTGTGCTCCCTCCTGTAAAGGTCAAGAGAAAATAAACAGGCAAATCCTGTATAGACTGATCAAAGCTACCACAGGGAGGCACTTCCAGCCAGAGGCCATGCCTTTCTAGAGGAACTGATGGTCTTCTTAGCATCTGAAGCATCAGTGAGTTATCAGTGTGAATTAGACTGCTCATTTTTAAAGAGAAAGAGAAATGACTAAGGAAGAAAAGCAAATTCCTGGAAGTTAGAAAGAACATGATGAATTTAGGACAGTGCAAGTGGCTTAGTATGGTTGGCATAGAAAGTATACACGGTGAAGGATGAGAGCTTAGTGTTAACTATGTCCATTATGTGGAGAGGAAGGAAGTTAAAGGTCAGCCCGCTATGCAGTATAAGTTGGTCAATGAACAACAATATGAAAATCAGAAGGGCCATGATACAATGATATTTGTGATAGCATCATGACCCTTGTTATTAGTTGTTAATTAAAGAGATTTAAATTAAAAAAATATGTTTGAACAACTGAGAGACAGTGAAGTATTAATAATTTATTCATTTGATCCTCAGATGCCCAGAGTATAAATATATGAAGTATAAAAATATAAATATATTTAATATTTTTTTTAAAACTGCACTTATAATAATGAAAGTGAATGCTCTGAATTTTACTAAGACATTCCATGCAAGAATTAATTCATTTTCATCTAGAATCTAAAATGTGCTTTCATGTTTCTATTGCATAGTTGTTTTTTTGCTGTATAACAACGGTGATCACATAACCTTTTATCCAAACTGGGACACTTTTGAAGATGAAAGAAGTGTTATGAATAATTATACAAGAACAATAGTCATAAATATGAACTGTCCTGGGCAAACCCAGGACTGGCTATGATTCTTGTTCAAAATGTGTATTTCATTTTAAAGTATACTTAAATTATTGGAGTTATGTAAAATTTGAAATGGGATGTTCGTTTTGAAAAGAAACATCTTTGTCTCTTTGAATTAGATGGGTTTTAATCTTTTAATATTCTATACTTGGTGAACTATCCATCTTTTCTTTCTAGTTTCACCTTTCCTTGTTATTTACCACTATACTGAATAAATCACTGGCAGAAATAGATAAAATGAAGATGACGAATCTCTTCTTTGTGACACTTACTGGCTGTTAAATGTGCATACAGCTTTTTAAAGTAGAATTCTTCTTCAAAGTCTAGAAGAGGATACTTCATTTTATTTTTCTTTAGCCTCAAAAACAGAAACTGGGGTCAAGTCCAATAAAAAAATTATGGCCAATGGAAAATGAAGCATTATTAAAATAAGAAAACGGGAAGAAATTGAAAGACTTACTACAGAGGAGAACTACCAAATTGTAGCATTTCAATGGATGCTTATACAAAGACACAATACTCAGCTATTATTCAAGCAGGTGGCATATTATTATTCTTACAGATTGATACCTTTGCTTATTATCCCCTTGGATGCACACAGAACAATAATTTGAATCTAATAATGTCTGTAGAAATTTCCATTAATAATATAAATTGTTATTAAAACATAAAAAAAATTATCTGTGGTCTGTTCCAATTGATTTTGTTTCTATAATTGATGGACTGAGTTTCACTATACCTGGGTACACCAGGACAACTGACTTTGATAATAAAGAAAAATAATTGATTTCAGGTTTCAAACGAGGCAGTTTGGAAACAGTGCTTTGTCGTTTCTTAACTCCCACAGAGTACAGCACCACAGGGCTCCAGGTAGATCCAGAGGAGACAATGGATACACATTTTGTAGTTTTATATAGTCCAATGATAATTAAAATTGTGCAAGGTGAATCTCATCCATCACTATTTCAAACAAACGGTAAAAGAAGTCTTTCTTTGTTGAATGACTCCCAAACTCCTCCTGAATGAGATCTAAGGAAATTGCAGTTGCACACAAGGTTTTCTCCCTGCTCCTGCTCTGTACCTCACTTCCCTGTTAACTGCTTGTAGCCTGGTATGTCATGCCTCCAAGATTTCACTTCTGTTCTTCCTTATGTTCAAACACATTTCCCAGTTTTATTCATTAGCCAAATCTGTCCAATACAGCAAAATTTAGCTTGGGGTAATCTCCAGAAAATCTTCCCTGAGTCCCCAGATTAATTTAAATGCCCTTAATCTGTGCTTTGTTAGTGAGTTTTACATTTCCTTCCTGTTAGCAGTTGATGTATTTGATTTATCAGCTTATATTATATGATTTCTCCTCCTTCTAGATCAACGTTCTTCACGGACAAAGAAACACTAAACAAATACAGAATCTAGAGTGTGTGTAATATAATTGGGCCAACAAAATATGTCCTAATTTGAGCTAAAATCAAATGTATCTCTGTATTACTGTTTGCAGTTGCTCTGACAGATAATTAAACCCAGACAGCCATTTCTAAGCAGCTGCATCTTCGTGAAGTAAAATAAGTATGGCTTTAGCTTAGATAAACTTAAATTTGAATTTCAATCCTGCTGCTTATTAATGATGTAATTCTGATTCAGTCACTTGCTATCTGAACTTTAGTTTTCATACTTGTACCAATAAGCAAAGTACTAAGATTGTGACTACAACTCAATGAAAAATATACATAAAACATATATGACATACGTGCTCAGTAAGCTTCCTTCCCTTACTTTCTTTTAACACTTTAAAAACATTTTTAATGTCACAGGGCTGCATATCTATTTTTCGTATGCATAGCCGTGAAAAAGTCGGACAACATACACTAGATTTACTGCATATCCTTCCTTATATTTGTTCTTTTACTTAGAATGCTCTTCTCCCAGGCCCTATCTCTACTAGGTAAATTCATATTCTTCCTTTGTTAGGCAGCTCAAGTCTTACCTTCTCAGTAAAGTCTTTAAGAACTAACTAACACATCATATGGGTTTCCACAGTACCTTTTTAATGGTTTTATTGCAATATAGTAGATATTAAACCAAAACTGTAAGCCAAATAAATTCTCTTAGCTTTGAAAATTTTTGTGGTCTAGGATCCTCTTTCAGATTAAAAAAATAATGAGACATATATTAAAATAATTTCTGGACAAAGAAGACAAAGCATAACACATTGTCGCTCAGTTGTGTCCGACTCTTTGCCACCACATAGACTGTATTTTACCAAGCTCCTCTGTTCATGGAATTCTCCAGGCAAGACTACTGGAGTGGGTTGCCATTCCCTTCTCTAGGGGATCTTCCCAACCCAGGGATTGAACCCTGGGTCTCCTGCATTGCAGCCTGATTCTTTACCATCTGAGTTGCCAAGGAAGCCCCCATTAAAATAAAAAAAATATATGTATATATAAATCCAGGTACTTTTAAAATATATTCATTGGTTAAGAATTTGTGGTTAAAAGCTAAATCCACTTGGTGAAACAAACAGACAAAAACCAAAAATCAAAACCTAAACTAAATGTTAGAAGATGTGATAAATTATAGTATGTAAATCATATACCTTTGATTAGGGTATTTATTACATATAAAAATATTCAGTATTTGAATAGCAGTTTAATATATAAAGTTATGTTAAAGAAAAAAAGCAGCACCATGTATTCTAACTGTTGCACTTCACCATTTTAAAGAAAAATTGGCTAATTGCAGTTCAAATTAATTTTCATTTTTATAGTATAAAAGCCCCTACAGTAGTTGCTACAGAATTTGTTGATAAACACAAAAACATTAGAACATTAGTTATATTTATAAACACAAGAACATTAAGCAATTCGGTAAATTTACCTTAATAACCAAATCAAATTTCTGGTGAAAGTCTCTATTTACTGGCTCCAGGAGACTAAGTTCTGCAGTCCTAGGATGCATATGAAAAAATCGTGGGTAATCCTCAGGAGTCCCTGAAAGACATTGACATTTCAGCACACAATAGAGAACAATAAGTAATATGTGTATCTGCTTTATCTATCTCTTTTCATTAACTGAGGAACAAATTCACAAATTCATTAGTAAATTAAGTTTCAAAATTATGCGTCTAAGGAAAACAGATGAAAATGTGGTTTATCTCTAGTTGGTTTATGAATAAGGGGATGACATTACTTCTTGTTTGGATGATTTGCCAAATACCTTTTATTAAGTGAAATCTTTAATTTGAAGCTTCATTACATAAAAGAGATATTAAGTTCATTGATAATAAATTTTGAATTATAAAATTGTATTTTAATGGTACATATATTTTAATTATAATCTGCATGGTCTTTCAACATACAGCAAAAGATGACTAGTAATTTGTACTAAATATCAAGTTGCTTGAATATTAAAATGAGAATATTCTATTACAGCTGGACAAACATGTTTCTTAAAATAAGTATTCATCTAATTATATCAACCACTTTAAATAAAAAACATTAAATATTAAATAAAATATTTTTATTTACTTTACTGTCTAGAGAGGATATTTCTAAAATTCAGCCATTTTAGTGAACTGAATTTTTCTTAAATTGTATCATCTTCCTTTGTATAGTACAACATTCTTTTTCTCAAAATGAACACAAAGTGTAAGTCAAATCATATAATTGTGGAATATACGCATTTGGCTTAATGATAAAGATAAGAATAAAATACAACATGACTGCCAATTATTAAATCCTACATTGTGCTATGAAATAGAGGAAAACAAAGGAATGGGAAAGACTAGAGATCTCTTCAGGAAAATTAGAAATACCAAGGGAACATTTCATGTGAAGATGGGCTCGATAAAGGTCCATACAGAAATGGTATGGACCTCTAAGAAGCAGAAGATATTAAGAAGAGGTGGCAAGAATACACAGAACTGTACAAAAAAGATCTTCATGACCAAGATAATCATGATGGTGTGGTCACTCACCTAGAACCAGACATTCTGGAATGTGAAGTCAAGTGGGCCTTAGAAAGCATCACTACGAACAAAGCTAGTAGAGGTGATGGAATTCCAGTTGAGCTATTTCAAATCCTGGAAGATGATGCTGTGAAAGTGCTGCACTCCATATGCCAGCAAATTTGGAAAACTCAGCAGTGGACACAGGACTGGAAAAGGTCAGTTTTCACTCCAATCCCAAAGAAAGGCAATGCCAAAGAATGCTCGAACTACCGCACAACTGCAGTCATCTCACATGCTAGTAAAGTAATGCTCAAAATTCTCCAAGCCAGGCTTCAGCAATACGTGAACTGTGAAATTCCAGATGTTCAGTCTGGTTTTAGAAAAGGCAGAGGAACCAGAGATCAAATTGCCAACATCCGCTGGATCATGGAAAAAGCAAGAGAGTTCCAGAAAAACGTCTATTTCTGCTTTATTGACCATGCCAAAGCCTTGGACTGTGTGGATCACAATGAACTGTGGAAAATTCTGAAAGAGATGGGAATACCAGACCACCTGATCTGCCTCTTGAGAAACCTATATGCAGGTCAGGAAGCAACAGTTAGAACTGGACATGGAACAAGAGACTGGTTCCAAATAGGAAAAGGAGTATGTCAAGGCTGTATATTGTCATCCTGTTTATTTAACTTATATGCAGAGTACATCAGGAGAAATGTTGGACTGGAAGAAGTACAAGCTGGAATCAAGATTGCTGGGAGAAATATCAATCACCTCAGATATGCAGATGACACCACCCTGATGGCAGAAAGTGAAGAGGAACTAAAAAGCCTCTTGATGAAAGTGAATGAGGAGAGTGAAAAAGTTGGCTTAAACCTCAGCATTCAGAGAACAAAGATCATGGCATCTTGTCCCATCACTTCATGGGAAATAGATGGAGAAACAGTGGAAACAGTGGCAGACTTTATTTTCTGGGCTCCAAAATCACTGCAGATGGTAATTGCAGCCATGAATTTAAGGGACCCTTACTCCTTGGAAGGAAAGTTATGACCAACCTAGACAGCATCTTCAAAAGTAGAGGTGTTACTTTGCCAACAAAGGTCCATCTAGTCAAGGCTATGGTTTTCCCAGTGGTCATGTATAGATGTGAAAGTTGGACTGTGAAGAAAATAGAGTGCCGAAAAATTGATGTTTTTGAAATGTCGTGTTGAAGAAGACTCTTGAGAGTCCCTTGGCCTGCAAAGAGATCCAACCAGTCCATTCTAAAGGAGATCAGTCCTGGGTGTTCATTGGAAGGAATGATGCTAAAGCTGAAACACCAATACTTTGGCCATCTCATGCGAAAAGTTGACTCATTGGAAAAGAACCTCATGCTGGGAGGGATTGGGGGCAGGAGGAGAAGGGGATGACAGAGGATGAGATGGCTGGATGGCATCACTGACTTGATGGACATGAGTTTGGGTGAACTCCGGGAGTTGGTGATGGACAGAGATGTCTGCGGTGGTGCGATTCATGGGGTCGCAGAGAATCGGCCATGACTGAGCTACTGAACTGAACTGAATATTGTTCTAAGAGCTTTATGTGTGTTTGTTAGTTGCTCAGTTGTGTCCCTCTTTGCAACCCCATGGACCATGGCCCAGCAGGTTCCTCTGTCCATAGAATTTCCCAGGCAAGAATACTGGAGTGGGTATCCATTCCCTTCTCCAAGGGATCTTCCCAAGCCAGGGATCAAACCTGGGTATCCTGCATTGCAAGCCAATTCTTTACCATCTAACCTACCTGGAAAGCCCTTAAGTGCTTTACATAAATAATCATCGATACCACTGTAAATTATTCTCATTGTACCCGGGAAGACTTAGGAGATTTGCAATATTAAGTAATTTGTCCAAGGTCAAAGAGACAATGTCAGACAGAGCTTTATTCAACTCCAGGTTTAAAGATGTAAATTATATTCAAAACTGTGTTAATTGCTATAGTCCTCTGCTTCAACAAGAAATAAAAATTTCCTGGGCTTATGTAAGGGGAGAAAAATGATGCCAGTTAAGCTTAAAAATTCAGAAATAGTCAAAATTGCACATGAAAATTAAGTATATGATAAAGGAATCATCTGCAAAATTAGGGGAAAATGGATTTTTTGTTAGGAGCATTTACTTAATAGTAGAGTCACACAGAAAATGATAAAAATTTATCTATTTTTCATACAGTATATTCAAGTAGACCACAAATGGAGAAGGTGTTTATGTTCAATAAGCAATAAAGCAATGGAAGTGCTAGTAATAGATGAAAATGTGGATGCATTCTATTCTAATGTGAGAGTGGGCATATCTTTTCTACCTGTGGCTCATCATAAAGTATCAGTAAGGGAAAAGGAAAATGCTTTTGAACTGTCGTGTTGGAGAAGACTTGAGAGTCCCTTGGCCTGCAAGGAGATCCAACCAGTCCATTCTAAAGGAGATCAGTCCTTGGGTGTTCTTTGGAAGGAATGATGCTAAAGCTGAAACTCCAATACTTTGGCCACCTCATGTGAAGAGTTGACTCATTGGAAAAGACTCTGATGCTGGGAGGGGTTGGGGGCAGGAGGAGAAGGGGACGACAGAGGATGAGATGGCTGGATGGCATCACTGACTCGATGCACATGAGTTTGGGTGAACTCTGGGAGTTGGTGATGGACAGGAAGGCCTGGCGTTCTGCAATTTATGGGGTCGCAAAGAGTCGGACATGACTGAGATACTGAACTGAACTGAAGTTAAAACAGCTGTAAATTTAACGGCCTTACAAAACTGCATGGCAAGACGCAATAACCAAGTAATGAAATTATATTATAATTATCTTTAAATTTAACACTTGGAACTTTTCACTTGCTGCATTATCCAAGTCATTTTTATCCCATTTTATACTTGAAAACTATAGTTTTTCTGCTAAAATAACTCTTTCTAAGCAATTTCATAGATATCTTTAGTTATCTCTTCCCATGAGATCACGTGACATGTGGTTCATACTTTACTTGTAGTATTTAAAATCATGCTTTTTTTAAAACCATGTATTTTAATGTATCTTCTGACATTTTTATCCATAGAGTGTATTCCTGCCCAACATAGACCAGTTCTCCCTCATGTTCATATCTACATCATCTAGCATAGTAATTGCCATACTATCAAGTCCTTAGTTAATGGGGGAAAAAAAAAAAAGCGCCTATTTCCTTTTATGTATGTCAACTTGAAAGTGAAAGAAAGTGTTAGTCACTCAGTCATGTCCAATTCTTTGTGACCCCGTGGACTGTAGCCCAACAGGCTCCTCTGTCCATGGATTCTCCAGACAAGAATTTTGGAGTGGGCTGCCATTTCCTTCTCCAGGGATTCTGCCCCACCCAGGGATTGAACTTGGGTCTCCTTCATTACAGGTAAAGTTGGCTCTTTACCAAGTAAGCCACCATGTCACCCCCCTAAAGACTTAAAACAGACTTATGCTTGTGTTCATAAGCACTTTTAAAAAAACTTTAATAGTCTAATCTCTACAACTTACTTATAATACATGTGTAGTTCTAGACACCAAAGACTTGAAACAGAATTTCTTGAATTTTCTCTATGGACAGTATTTCTAAGTATGCTATAACATTATATTTTGAAATCTGTGTGGCATCTCTAGGTGATTAAAATATCCATCTGTCCGGTGGGAAGGGGTTGAGGATAAAGTTAAATTCCATTCAATAGTTACTTTGAAACATACTTCAAAAGTGTCTCTTCTTCATTAAGAGATGTGTTGTTTGTTTTAGATGGGTGTATCTCTCTGGATACTATAAATCATGCAAAACAGCTACATCCATATTTTAGCAAAAGCAGTTTAAGAAAAGTGACATAATGAGATTCTTGTCAGTTTTGCTTTTGGTATGACTAACAGATATGCACAAGAATGGATTAAAATGACTTCTCTGAAATTCTTCAAGGAAAATTTCCCCAAAGGGTATAATGTGTAATCTTTCTTCTTGTTGGCTCCAATAGCTCTTATTTAATTGTCCCATACTTTTCAGAATTATGTAATGGAATCACTATTTTTAGAATTATGTAATGGCAATGGTACCCAACCAATGATAAAATACTAGTAGAACAAAAAATGTAAGCTTTTAAATTGATTTTTCAATTTTTTCTTAGAGAATTCTTTGTGAGCTGATACAGAGAAAACTACCAACAGCAGACTGCATACTATTTTGAAGTTGTTTTGCCTCCTCAATAAAAGTGTTTCTACTTATTGTTCTCATTTCATTGAGACTGATTCTAAGGGAAAAAAGTATTTTTGAATGGTTATCTTACAATTTATTTACATATAAAAATAATTTCAATAAAATTTCTAAAAACAAAATCTTTGTTATTGAACTTAAAAAAAAAAAGAAACTTATTTTTCCTACACAATTTTAGAGCTATAGCTGAGAATGTAAAATGTTAGACTATACAAACCAACAAGGATGGAATAGAGGATGCCTGGCCTATCTGAAGGTGGCTGGATATTCCGGTCCTGATCAATGGCTTGGATGGGTGGCGTAACAATGATGGGGTTCAGTTCTTCCTGGAAAAAAAGAATCAGAGAGTTTAGTTCAGTTTTATTACTTCAGAGAGAACTGACACTCAGATATTGTTGTCTGGACAGCTAGATAACACCTGAATGAGTAAAGTCAGATTTCAAAATGTGTAATTTAATACCACAAATTAGTTAGTTTTGAATCTGAAAGGGGAGCAAGATGCCCTCAAAGTCAAATGAAAAGACTTAGTTACTTTGTACACAGGGCTTTATATCACAGATTTCTCCTAAAAGGAGAGCAAGGAAGAAGTATATTAATAAATTTTAAATCTTTCCTTAATAATTTAATCAAACATATAAGGTTATCAAGTATAGTATTTGTTTTTGGCTTTAGACAAGATTTGTAAATATATTTATATACTTTTCTCCCTAAATGATGACTTAAAGTTTCACATAAATTACATTAAAATAAATGTTTTAAAATTTTATGTTTAAGTCAATAGAAATCAATTGTATGTTTCATATAGTTAAACTTAATGATATATCATGTAGGTATATACATGTAACTTATATACATATAATTATACCTTATATACATATAATTATATATGATATACATGTTATATATAGCTATATATATTATCAGAGAAGGCAATGGCAACCCACTCCAGTACTCTTGCCTGGAAAATCCCATGGACAGATATTATTCTTATCTGCAAGAATATTTTGTTTAAAGATATAATGCATTTCTGATGTCCAGTGGCATCAAGTTTTGCTATCAGGACCAGATAATAAATATGCTTAGGCTTTGCTGGCCATGCAGTCTCTGTTATAGCTACTCAAGCCTGCCATTGTAACAAAAGCAACCAGTAGACATGACTGTGTTGCAATAGTACTTTATTTACAAAAACAGATGGCGAATAGGATGTATTTTGCTAACCCTGTGCTAGATTATAATAGGTATGCTGGAAAGACAAACATTTACTTTGCAGAGATAAGTTTGGGAAACACCATATTAAATAACATTTAAAAAATGTTAATTCATTCTACTACAGGTTGTTTCAGAGATTTAAGTGCATTAATTTGCCTAACAACTGTCTAAGAAAGGAGCATTATTTGTACATTTTCTAGAATCATTTATTAACATCTTCTTGAACTAACACCCTTAGAACACAATTTAGAAAATACTGCTTTAAGTTTGTGGAACTCTCAGTCCAAATATATAATAGTAATTCTGAATGGAAATAGAGTGTGTCTCAGTATCTCATACACATTCTAAGGAATCGCTGCAAGGCTCTTATATATTATTCCTTCTCAACTAACATAACCTTGAAATGTATCATTCACTCTTGTACAAAATCTGTAGTTTCTAATCTCAGCAGAAATGTATAGTTCTGGCATTCTAAATGAAACCAAAAAAGCAATGATATTAATTGTTATGCACAAAACTTAATGTTATGTTATTAAGTTATATTAGGTTTACGGGAATTTTAATAATTGAAGGTAAACATTGACCAATAATTTAGAGCTCACATACATCTTAGGGGCTCTGTCCAAATCATTTTTCTAATGGGTTCTCAGTGGTCTAAATGCTATCAGTATTTTCCTAAAAATAAAGAGCTCTTTGTGGGGATAACTTCTGTGTGTGTCCACGTGCCCAGTCATGTCTGACTCTCTGTGACTGCGTGGACAGTAGCCCACCAGGCTCCTCTGTCCATGGGATTCTCCAGGCAAGAATACTGGAGTGGGTTGTCATTTTTTTCTCCAGGGAGCTGACCCAAGGATCAAACCCACCTCTCTTAAATCTCCTACAGGTGGATTTAGACCAGGTGGATTCTTTCCCACTGTGCCTCCTGAGAATCCAGGGATAACTTACACTCTATTCATTTCTTTAAATGTGGATTTAGAACCATGAAAATGTTAAATCAATATCAACATTACTACATTAAATCCATTTGACCACTGTTGTTCTCACCCAATGTGGTGTGTGTCGTGCTGTGCTTAGTCATTCAATCGTGTTTGACTCTTTGCAACCCCGTAAACTGCAACCTACCAGGCTCCTCTGTCCTTGGATATTCTCCAGGAAAGAATACTGGAGTGGGTTGCCACTGCCCTGCTCCAGGGTATCTACCCAACCCAGGGCTTGAATCCAAGTCTCCTGTGTTGCAGGTGGATTTTTTACCACCTGAGCCACCAGGAACACCCCACAATTTTTCTTTCACTCTCTACTTAGTAAAATCTTCAGACTTGAGATGCTGTTTAAAAGACCCTGTTTAAAATTTAAATATCCTTCAACTCAGCATTTGAGTGATATATTCACATGATATATATATATATATATATATATATACATATAATATTATACTGAAACAGCTTAAGTGTTTTAAATTAAATCAAGACATTATAAAAATCTCCAAGAATGATCTATAGAAAGTTTTCCCTGAAAACAAATATATTCAGACACAACTTTGGAGAGGTAAACTGAGCTCATAGAATGACTAGTAGTATCTCTGGCTTATTATCTTTAATTATTATAATTCTTAATTTTGACTGATTCTAAGATTCACCTTCCTATGTATATGATAGTGGACTCATGATTGCTTAGATTGTGGTCTGTATTTTAATTGAATAATTTTATAGCATTTAGAAAGAGAATAGTTATGTTAAAATAGTAAAAACTTCACCATCAACTATAAATATATTCTAGCACTGATAATTAACTGATTTGAAATTTTAACAAATTATATCATTTAATACCTAAATAATTGAACTTATCATTTATTATTAAATTACTTTCATTAAATTTGATGTGCTCTTTGCACTTAGAAACTTCTCTTTTCAATACCCTTCTTAAAAACTACTTAAATATCCAATTGGAATTTAAATTTGTTATACTCTCCCTTTAACAAAAAAGTAAGATATAGACTACATGAAAGAAAATTCACTACACAATTATTAACAGCAATGTCAAAGTCAATTTGTGGACATTTTTATTCTCATCTCTTATTATATTTAAGTACACCATTTTCTCAGAAGTTTTTGAAAATATTTAGCTAGTTTCCAGAGCCTCTTAATGAAAGTGAAAGAGGAGAATGAAAAAGTTGGTTTAAAACTCAACATTCAGAAAACTAAAATCATGGCAGCCGGTCCCGTCACTTCGTGGCCAATAGGTGGGGAAACAGTGGCAGACTTATTTTTTGGGGCTCCAAAATCACTGCAGATGGTGACTGAAGCCATGAAATTAAAATACACTTACTCTTTGGAAGAAAAGTTATGCTGACCTAGACAGCATATTAAAAAGCAGAGACATTACTTTGCCAACAAAGGTCCATCTAGTCAAGGCTATGGTTTTTCCAGTAGTCAGGTATGGATGTGAGAGTTGGACTATAAAGAAAGCTGAACACAGGAGAACTGATGCCTTTGAACTATGGTGTTGGAGAAGACTCTTGAGAGTCCCTTGGACTGCAAGGAGATCCAACCAGTCCATCCTAAAGGAGATCAGTCCTGAATATTCATTGGAAGGACTGATATTGAAGCTGAAACTCCGATACTTTGGACACCTGATGCGAAGAGCTGACTCATTGGAAAAGAGCCTGATACTGGGAAAGATTGAAAACAGGAGGAGAAGGGGATGACAGAGGATGAGATGGTTGGATGGCATCACCAACTCAATGGACATGAGTTTGAGTAAACTCCAGGAGTTGGTGATGGACAGGGAGGCCTGGCATGCTGCAGTCCATGGGTTGCAAAGAGCTGGACACGACTGAGCGACTGAACTGAACTGAACTGAGCCAGCTTCTTGTCTGTTAACTATATGTTAACTAATAGAGAAAGGACAAACAAGTCTAAGATGCTCACAATACTCTCATATAGACACATATATACTCAATGTCTTTCCTTAAGAAACTAAGCTACCGTTTCTGTTTTTCTTTAATTACTTGTGCTCTTTTCAAACGTCAGAAATATCAAATTGTTTGAAAAAGTGTCATATGTTTTGAAATATTCTCCTCCTTGTGAATATTTTAAAATATATTGAAAAGGTGGGTGGCATGGGCCAAGTCAATTACTCTGAACTTTTTATGTGATCACAGAAACAAATAATATTTAAAACTCTACAACCCACTAATAACCACTGTTACTAGTTTGAGGTATTTTCTATTAGAATTATCTATATATCTAGCATCTATCTATCTGTATATTTTCACAGTGATATTTCACCACTTTGCATATATCTAAAGTTTGTTGATTATTTTTACCCCGCGTTATAACCACTGTTCTAAACCAATGCATCTGCTTTTCAAAAACACAATTTGCAATGATATGCAACTTCCACTAATGTTATAGTTATACTGTATAGTTGTACGTCGAAGTTGCTTATATTATTTTGCGTGTTAAGTCACTTCAGTCATGTCTGACTATGTGCAACCCTATGGACTATAGCCTCCCAGGCTTTTCTGTCCATGGGATTCTCCAGGCAAGAATATTGTAGTGGGTTGCCATGCTTTTCTCCAGGGGATCTTCCTGACCCAGGCATCAAACCCACATCTTTTACATCTCCTGCACGGACAAGCAGGTTTGTGACAAATCTCTAATTTATCATACATCTACTTCCCAGTCTTAAACACACACACATACAGATACACACACACATACTTCAAAAATGCTACACTTTTTTTTTAAATTTTATTTTTAAACTTTACATAATTGTATTAGTTTTGCCAAATATCAAAATGAATCCATCAAGGTGAAAAGACAGCCTTCAGAATGGGAGAAAATAATAGCAAATGAAGCAACTGACAAACAACTAATCTCAAAAATATACAAGCAACTCCTACAGCTCAACTCCAGAAAAATAAGTGACCCAATCAAAAAATGGGCCAAAGAACTAAATAGACATTTCTCCAAAGAAGACATACAGATGGCTAACAAACACATGAAAAGATGCTCAACATCACTCATTATCAGAGAAATGCAAATCAAAACCACTATGAGGTACCATTTCACACCAGTCAGAATGGCTGCGATCCAAAAATGCTACACTTTTTTTTTTTTTCACTCACTGATGACTATTTGTTTCTTTCTTTTTTTTTTTTTGCATTGATTGATTTTATTTTTAAACTTTACATAATTGTATTAGTTAATTTGAGAATTGAGAACAACAGTATATTTTTTTCATTTCCTTTAAGAATTATTTTGAAAAAAATTATTTTATATTCCTACATTCAGTTGCACATATATTTAAAATATTAAATTACATTTTTATTGATTTGTATTCTATTTTTTGTTTTAATACACATATCTAAATACTTATATCATGATTTACTTATTTTTAAAATCTTTACTTTTATTGACCAGTCAACTGACATATGTCCTTGAATTTTTTTCAGTGAGAAAATGTGAATACTTGTATATATGAGAATGTTAATGGCTGAATGGAAAGTATTGACTGAGTATTATGTTCTCCATTTCACTAACTTTCTCTGTTCATAAACTTGACTCCATTGTTATCCAGTTTTGTTTCTGTGGATCAGAAATCTGAGCTCTACCTAGTGTTTGGTTCCTTTATGGTTTTTCTTTATTGGTCTTACCGAAATTTGCTTGTATCTTGAAATTAAATAGTAAATCAGAAATTTTCTGAGTACAGGCATATCTCATTTTATGGCACTTTGCCTCACTGTACTTCACAAACACTGCATCTTTTACAAATTGGAACTTTGAAGTAAACCCGTGTCAAACAAGTCTATCAGAACCATTTTTCCAAAATCATTTGTTCACTTTTTGTCTCTGTATCATATTTTGGTAATCCTTACAGTATCTCAGACATTTTCACTATCACTATGCTTGTTACAGTGTTCTGCAATCAATAGTCTTTACTGTTACTACTGCAGCTGTTTTGGAGCCCCAGGAACTGTGCCCATACAGTAAATGGTGCAACTTAATTAATAAATGGTGTATGTGTTCTGACTGCCCCACAACCAGTTTGTTCCCTGACCTTTCTCACTCATCTTGGGCTTCCTAATTCTGTGATACACAACACTGTTGAACTTAAGCCAATTAATAACCCTACAACGGATCTAAGTGTTTAAGTAGAAGGAAGAATGGAAATCTCTCACTTCAGAACAAAAGATAGAAATGATTACACTTAGTGAAGGTGGAAAGCCAAGATAGGTTGGAAGCAAGGTTTCTTTGGCCAAACAGCTAGCCATGTCATGAATGCAAAGGAAAAGTTCTTCAAGGAAATTCAAAATGTTAATTTTGTGAACATATGAATGATTAGAAAGCAAAACATTCTTATTGCTAATATGAAGAATGTTTTTGGTCTGGATAGACGATTAAACCAGCCATAACAAATTAAGAGTTGCTTCTTATGGATAAGCAAAGAAATTGGTTTCTTAATATGGAATCCACCCCTGGTGAAGATGGTATGAAAATTGTTGAAATGACAACAAAGGATTTAGAACATTCCATAAATTAGTCAAAAAGCATAGATTGGGAGGATTGGCTCCGATTCTGAAAGAAATTCTGCCATGGTTAAAATACTCTCAAACCCCATTACTTGTGACAGAGAAATGGTTCATGAAGTTAGTTTTATTATTCCAGTTCTACTTTCTACTCTAACAGTAGCTTTATTTCACCATTAATCTCATGATTTATATATTTCATTTCTTATTTTATTTGAAATTCAAAGCTTTAAAATAGACAACATGTTTCTTTTAATATCTGTCTTAATAACATTTTTTTTCCTTTTATCTTGAATATAAAATATTCTTCTTCAATGTTCCAGAATATTTCTTGGGATTCACATGTATCTCAACCAGTGTTTTGATTGCTTGGTGCCTTTATGACTGTGAAGTTCCCATATTTCTGTGGTGGGAAGCTGAATTTCTATTTTTACCTGTCTGTGGGGTTTTTCACTCTTTATTTCAAAACAGCAGCAGTCTTATCATTGTTGTTGCACAAATCTGACTTAGATTCCTTGTTTCCAGTGTTGGTGCCACTTTTAATCTCTTTTTATGTCTTTACAAATATTTCAATATGGTCATGGGTAAAGATAAATCTAGTACCTAAAGCTACCTGACATTTCAATCCAGACCTTCCTAGTACAGGTTTATGAGCAGGAAAATAACAAGATAAAAGAGGTGTTAAATAAAACTATGTTTTCACTTATGAATAAGATTAACACTCTGAGAGAAAGCCTCTTTTCTAACTTCTCCAAATAGAAACATAATTGTTCTTTCCTCATTATGGTCCTGGCTATAGCTTTAACCTTCAGCAGTCTATTGCTCAGAAGTCTTACTTTCCTAGTTCATTGTACGTCATAGAGAAGTGAAGTGCAGAGGAAAGCATGCTGCCATCACAGCTGGAAAGACCAAAGTCTGTGTGCTCCAAAATGTAGTATGAATACTAACTCAGCCTTCTAAGAGTATAATAGTAACATTAATTTACATTAAATTGTATCAATTAATTTCACATCAATTTAAATTTACTACCATTTCTTGGCTTAAAAAGTAACTTTTGCAGTCCTTTGCAGTGACTATTTCAGGTTAATACTAAATATTAGTTTTTAAATGCCTTAGTTATGCATAATTTTCTTTCTGATAGTAGTAAAATAAATTAAACAGAAGGATCATTATTATTCCTTTCACTGTTAGTGCCTGACTTTGTGTCTGACACATTGCAGATACTCAAATACCATTTACCCAATGAGAAAACTGTGGCTATTGAATGAATTCTGTGAAAATAATTATAGCAAAATAAATCTGATAGGAACATCCAAAGAAAGAGACAAATTTTAGAAAAACAATGACTGGTGATAAATTTTATTGGGGGTTGAGCCTGCCAAAGAAAAATGAATTTTTAATTCAGAATTAGAAAAAAAAAATAAGATTTAAAAAATAAATGGAATTCAGTGTTTTTATATTAATTTCAGATATTGATTAGACCTTTATTCTATATAAGGATATAAAAATAATTATTGCATTTTCCAGCATTTTTGAGCTTCCCTGGTAACTCAGAGGTTAAAGCGTCTGCCTGCAATGCGGGAGACCAGGGTTCGATCACCAGGTTCAGAAGATCCCCTGGAGAAGGAAATGTACTCCACGCCAGTGCTTTTGCCTGGAAAATCCCATGGATGGAGGAGCCTGGTAGGCTACAGTCCATGGGGTCACAAAGAGTCGGACATGACAGAGCGACTTCATTTCACGTTCACTTTCACTATAAAAGTGAACTACACACTGTATCCTTTCAGTTCAGTTCAGTTCAGTTCAGTCTCTCAGTCGTGTTCGACTCTTTGCGACTCCATGAATTGCAGCACGCCAGGCCTCCCTGTCCATAACCAACTCCCGAGTTCACTCAAACTCACGTCCATCAAGTCAGTGATGCCATACAGCCATCTCATATCTGTCGTCCCCTTCTCCTGCCCCCAATCCCTCCCAGCATCAGAGTCTTTCCCAGTGAGTCAACTCTTCGCATGAGGTGGAGTTTCAGCTTTAGCATCATTCCATCCAAAGAACACCCAGGACTGATCTCCTTCAGAATGAACTGGTTGGATCTCCTTGCAGCCCAAGGGACTCTCAAGAGTCTTCTCCAACACCACAGTTCAAAAGCATCAATTCTTCAGCACTCAGCTTTCTTCACAGTCCAACTCTCAGATCCATACATGGCTACTGGAAAAACCATAACCTTGACTAGACAGAACTTTGTTGGCAAAGTAATATCTCAGCTTTTCAATATGCTATCTAGGTTGGTCATAACTTTCCTTCCTGTATCATTTACAGTTGCTGCTGCTACTGCTGGTGCCAAGTTGCTTCAGTTGTGTCCAACTCTGTGTGACCCCATAGACGGCAGCCCACCAGGCTTCCCGTCCCTGGGATTCTCCAGGCAAGAACACTGGAGTGGGTTGCCATTTCCTTCTCCAATGCATGAAAGGGAAAAGTGAAAGTGAAGTTGCTCAGTCATGTCCGACTCAGCAACCCCATGGACTGTGGCCTACCAGGCTCCTCCGTCCATGGGATTTTCTAGGCAAAAGTACTGGAGTGGGGTGCCATTGCCTTCTCTGACCCTTTACAGTTGGCATATTAATTTACTATTATATGATGGGGTTTCCCCAGTGGCTCAGTTGGACAGAATCTGTCTACAATGCGGGAGTCACAGTAGATGTGGATTTGATCCCTGGATTGGGAAGATCCCCTAAAGGAGGGCATAGCAACCCACTTCAGTATTCTTGTCTGGAGAATCCCATGGACAGAGGAGCCTGGCATGCTACAGTCCATAGGGTCACAAAGAGTCCGACATGACGGAGGCAATTTAGCATGGCATATAATAGTTACTATTAACAGTAACTGGCTTCTCTGGTGGCTTAGATGGTAAAGAATTCACCTGCAATGCAGGAGATCCAGATTCAATCCCTGGGTTGGGAAGATACCCTGGAAAAGGGAAAGGCCACCTTCCCCTTCCACACTACTATTCTTGCCTGGAGAATTGATAAGGCTAAACTTATCCTATTGGATGTTGGTTTGCAAAACAAAATACCATATACTTTTGATCTGTTTCTTGTTATTAAAAATTGGGTGAAGAAAAAGAAGCATCTCTTGTTGCCAAAAATACCCACTGTCTCAACCGAAGGTCATTCTGTATTACTTAACCCATAATGAGAGAAACTTCTAAAGATTCTGCAGGTCTCTTCTTGACAAATAGAACAATAAAAAGAAATTTGGACAAAAAATGGAAATGTGCATCAGGATACACTAATATTAATACAAACCAAATGCCTTATGATTATACAGTGGAAGTGAGAAATAGATTTAAAGGACTAGATCTGATAGATAGAGTGCCTGATGAACTATGGACTGAGGTTCGTGACATTGTACAGGAGACAGGGATCAAGATCATCCCCATGCAAAAGAAATGAAAAAAGTAAAATGGCTGTCTGGGGAGGCCTTACAAATAGCTGTGAAAAGAAGAGAAGCGAAAATCAAAGGAGAAAAGGAAAGATATAAGCATCTGAATGCAGAGTTCCAAAGAATAGCAAGAAGAGATAGGAAAGCCTTCCTTAGGGGTCAATGCAAAGAAATAGAGAACAACAGAGTGGGAAAGACTAGAGATCTCTTCAAGAAAATTAGAGACCAAGGGAATATTTCATGCAAAGATGGGCTCAATAAAGGACAGAAATGGTATGGCCCTAAGAGAAGCAGAAGATATTAAGAAGAGATGGCAAGAATACACAGAAGAACTGTACAAAAAAGATATTCACAACCAAATAATCACGATGGTGTGATTACTCACCTAGAGCCAGACATCCTGGAATGTGAAGTCAAGTGGGCCTTAGAAAGCATCACTATGAACAAAGCTAGTAGAGGTGATGGAATTCCATTTGAGCTATTTCAAATCCTGGAAGATGATGCTGTGAAAGAGTTGCACTCAATATGCCAGGAAATTTGGAAAACTCAGCAGTGGCCACAGGACTGGAAAAGGTCAGTTTTCATTCCAATCCCAAAGAAAGGCAATGCCAAAGAGTGCTTAAACTACCGCACAACTGCACTCATCTCACACGCTAGTAAAGTCATGCTCCAAATTCTCCAAGCCAGGCTTCAGCAATACGTGAACCGTGAACTTCCAGATGTTCAAGCTGGTTTTAGAAAAGGCAGAGGAACCAGAGAACAAATTGCCAACATCCACTGGATCATCAAAAAAGCAAGAGGGTTCCAGAAAACATCTATTTCTGCTTTGTTGACTATGCCAAAGCCTTTGACTGTGTGGATCACAATAAACTGTGGAAAATTCTGAAAGAGATGGGAATACCAGACCACCTGACCTGCCTCTTGAGAAACCTATATGCAGGTCAGGAAGCAACAGTTAGAACTGGACATGGAACAACAGACTGGTTCCAAATAGGAAAAGGGGTATGTCAAGGCTGTATTTTGCCACCCTTCTTATTTAACTTCTATGCAGAGTACATCATGAGAAACGCTGGGCTGGAAGAAGCACAATCTGGAATGAAGATTGCTGGGAGAAATATCAGTAACCTCAGATATGCAGATGACACCACCCTTATGGCATAAAGTGAAGAGGCACTAAAAAGCGTTTTGATGAAAGTGAAAGAGGAGAGTGAAAAAGTTGGCTTAAAGCTCAATATTCAGAAAACGAAGATCATGCCATCTGGTCCCATCACTTCATGGGAAATAGATGGGGAAACAGTGTTAGACTTTATTTTTTTGGGCTCCAAAATCACTGCAGATGGTGATTGCAGCCATGAAATTAAAAGACGCTTACTCCTTGGAAGGAAAGTTATGACAAACCTAGATAGCAAATTAAAAATAAGAGACATTACTTTGCCAACAAAGGTCCATCTAGTCAAGGCTATGGTTTTTCCTGTGGTTCATGTATGGATGTGAGAGTTGGACTGTGAAGAAAGCTGAGCACCAAAGAATGGATGGTTTTGAACTGTGGTGTTGGAGAAGACTCTTGAGATTCCCTTGGACTGCAAGGAGATCCAACCAGTGCATTCTGAAGGAGATCAGCCCTGGGATTTCTTTGGAAGGAATGATGCTAAAGCTGAAACTCCAGTACTTTGGCCACCTCACTGAAGAAGAGTTGACTCATTGGAAAAGACTCTGATGCTGGGAGGGATTGGGGGCAGGAGGAGAAGGGGATGACAGAGGATCAGATGGCTGGATGCCATCACCGACTCGATGGACGTGAGTTTGAGTGAACTCCGAGAGTTAGTGATAGCCAGGGAGGCCTGGTGTGCTGCGATTCATGGGGTCGCAAAGAGTCGGACACAACTGAGCGCTGAACTGAGCTGAACTGAAGGTTTCAATGCTTTATAAAGTTTCATTTTTTGATAGATAGTCTTGGTGGGCTTATGTCTGCCTCACTAAATAGTACGTGACACTTGGCAACACACGCATAGCAACAGCCTTGATCATGGTTTCCCGTGCATTCTTTCCCAACTCATACAGGTACTGCCTGAGTCACAAATAAAATGGGAGCTTCCCCACAAACTAAACCATTAGTGACATTTAAACCCACAGCATAGGAAGGACTCTGGAAGAATTTAGCTCTTTTTGTGGAAGCACGAAGTGAGACATTTAGTTTTAATGCTTGAAAAAGTATGACCCGGCCTGTTTTCAGACATCTATTTTGTCCTTGCAGTAAAGACTACTACTTTAAACCACAACAGGGGAGCTGTTGATAACTTTGGATGCGGATTCCTGCAGGGCACTGATAGATACTTCATAAATCTTTTCCAAATGGTATTCTTGATATTTGCCCACACAGTCTCTGGAAGCATTCACAAAACTTTGCAATTTTTCTTCAGAAGTTCAACATAATAGTTTTTTCTCTCCCATTCCTGCTTTAGTAGCAAGTATGTCTTCTACATAGAATGTACTTATTTTCCACTACTGACATTCAAAGTGTGGATACCATTACACTTGCACAAGATGTATTTGATTAAAAAAAAAAGAAAACAGTTGCAGTTGTTGGGTCTGATCTCAGAAAACAAATATAATCATGATATGTGTGAGAATAGTTTTAGGTAATCTTCATTCTGAAAATAAAAAAAACTCAGGACTTTTATATTATATATATAAAATAAAGATTTATGCAAAAAATAATAACAACACTCTTCTAATCCTGTTTGGCAATTTATCCGCCTTCCTGACCTGTATTTCTTTCTCTATATTTTAAAAAAGAGAGGTGGCCAATGTCTCAATGGATATAGCAATCTCATATTACTTCTTTGTAACTTTACTAAGACAACTCTTTGTATAGCATTTGGACCTACATTGCACTGGCCGACTCTCATGAAATAGGGCATTCTTAGGTGTTCTTTTGATTCTTATTGTTGAAAACTATGATTGTACTTTCCTGATAAAATATTTCCAAATATCAAAACTTGAATGACTGAGCAGCTCACTCTCAGAATCCTTTGACGCTGTTTAGTCACTAAGTTGTGTCTGACTTTGTGACCCCATGGATCGTAGCCCACCAGACTCCTCTATTTATGGCATGTCCCAGGTAAGAATGCTGGAGGAGGTTACCATTTCCTTCTCCAAGGGATCTTCCAGACCCAGGGATCAAATCTGTCTCCTGCTTGGCAGGCAGATTCATTCATTCATTCACTGAGCCACCTAAGAAGCCCTTCAGAATTCTATTGCTATTTATACCCAAAAATACCAGTCAAAAGTAAAGTATTCAAACTAGAAATGAAGTGTATGACATTAACTACTACACAAATTAACCAAATATATATGTTACTTTTCTACTGAATTCAATCAACTAATGAACCAGTACAGCAACAAGAAGGCTTGTAGCTAAATATGGGGGAAAAGTGGAGTTTCAATTAGAAAAGCATTTGAACTCTCCAACAATGATCTAATAGAGAACAAGGAAATAAATAATTAAGTACTTTTTTTAAGAAATGGAGAATCAAATGGTCAGCTGTTTATTTATAAAATATTTGAACTGGTTATCCTAATCAATTAATTCACAGGTACTTACTGAAAGGAAAATTAAAAAGAAAAAAAAAAGAAATGGGAAGTAGAATAATGCTCATTGTTATTCCACTTGTCCCTGATTCTATATATTTAATTTTCAGAACACCACTTCTATACAACTCTGGGGACGTTCCCAGTGGTCTAGAGGCTAAGACTCTGTGTCGCCAGGGCAGGGGGCCTGGGTTCAATCCCTGGCTGGCAACTAGGTCCCGCATGCCTCAACTAACACCTGGCATGGCCAGATAGATAAACATTCGGCTACCACAGGTGGTACAGTGGTAAAGAATCCTTTTGCCAATGCAGGAGATATGGATTCCTGGGTTAGGAAGATCCCCTGGAGTAGGAAATGACAATCCACTCCAGTTTTCTTGTCTGGAAAATTCCATGGACAGAGGAGCTTGGAGCCTGGTGGGTTACAGTCCATGGGGTTGCAAAGAGTCAGACGTGGCTGAGCATTTCCACTTGCAACTATTATAAAATCTGTCAAAAACCTTGAGAAGCAAGTGGTACAGTTTGAATAAAAATCTGACTCTAACTCCTTGCCTTTGGAGTTCTTTGATTTTATATCATTATGTGGATGAGTAAGGCCACTTGTCCTCACTTACTTGTCTGACTGTCCCTTCCACCACTATTTTTCTTGTTCCCTGAACTCTAGAACATCTGGCTTTATTCTTCTGATTTTTTTTTTACATTTTTTATTGACAAAATTTAGTACATAATAATTGGAGAAGGCAGTGGCACCCCACTCCAGTACTCTTGCCTGGAAAATCCCAGGGATGGAGGAGCTTGGTAGGCTGCAGTCCATGGGGTCGCTAAGAGTCAGACATGACTGAGTGACTTCACTTTCACTTTTCCCTTTCATGAATTGGAGAAGGAAATGGCAACCCACTCCAGTGTTCTTGCCTGGAGAATCCCAGGGACGGGGGAGCCTGGTGGGCTGCCATCTATGGGGTCGCACAGAGTCGGACACGACTGAAGTGACTTAGCAGAATATATAATAATAAGAGTACTTTTCGGTAGTGTGATTCTAAGGAGAAGAATGGAATGTTTTTTAGGGAGAAGATAAGATTTTACTTAATTGGGGTTCAAAATGAGTGTTCTTTATCATCAAATAGATTGCAAATGTTTATCTGTTAAAAAAAAAATCTTTTCTTATGAGCCTAACAAAAACAAACATCAGTCCAGATTTGATCTGTGGGTCATGGTTTGCAACGCATGGCTTTCTTCCTGAAGTCTATATTCTGAAGCTTGGAAGGCAAAGGTTTTTCAAGATTTGGCTACAGACTACTGTCTTTCCCTCCTGTTTCCCAGTATTTCCATTATATACTGCTCTAGCCAAACTAAAATGCTTATCATTCACTGTAAACCACCTATATCTCCCCAGATCTAGCCCTTTATCCATGCTGTTTCCAACATGAGCTCTCAATATCAAAATAGTTCAAGGTTCTGCTCAAATGTCACCTCCTATTTTAAGTTTATTCCTGAATCTCCAGCTGGAATTGACCCTTTATTCCTTTGAAAACCCACAGGATGGGTGTTCCTATTTCAGATCACTTGTACATGTTTTATGACTCAGATTCTAGAGCATTAGCGCTGTGGTTCATTCATTTGGTGTTTCTCTCAGCATATAGCATGAACAGATGTTCAACATATAATTGTAGAATTCAAGATTGAACACAGAGGGAGAATTACTCATGTTAGAAGCTTCCTGCTGTTTTTTCCATTCTGAGTTGCATCTCCTTCCCTTGTTTCACTTCCAATCCACTTGTGACTAGTTCCCTGTATTAAATTCCTTTAATTCAACCACAACATGAGCTCTGTTTCTCACTTTCTCATGAAAGTGAAAGTGAAGTCACTCAATCGTGTCCGACTCTTTGCGACGCCATGGACCGTAGCCTACCAGGCTCCTCCGTCCATGGGATTTTCCAGGCATTGCCATTTCCTTCTCCAGGGGATCTTCCCAACCCAGGGATCGAACCCAGGTGTCCCACATTGTAGACAGACGCTTTACTGTCTGAGCCACCAGGGAAGTCCAATAATTAACATAAGTGCATAAAATAAATAATCTATCTATATGTGTGTGTGTATATATATATACACACCATGTGAATTGGGCTACTCTGGTGTTTCAGTCAGTAAAGAATCTACCTGCAATGCAGGAGATCTAGGTTTTATCACTGAGTCAGAAAGGTCCCTGGAGAAGGAACTAGCAATCCACTCCAGTATTCTTGCCTGGGAAATCTCCTGAATAGAGGAATCTGGTGGGCTACAGTCCATGGGACTGCAAAGAGTTGGACATATCTTAGGGACTAAACCACTACCAAAATGTGAGAATTAATGCCAAAGATCCATCAAAATACAAGAAAGGAGAATACCGAAACTAAAATGTTCCTGAAGCAGTAAGTTAGATAGAGGTTTTCCATAGTGTTTCTCTTGTAAAAATGTGCCAAACTTTTCTGTTTTCAGCTTTTTTATATTCGCAGTTTCTTTAGCCTTCCATTTCATTACTCAGGTCTCAACTCAAATGACCTTCTTACAGGAAGCCTTCCTTTGACTACTCTAGCCAACAAACCCCTTCATTCAATTGCAATCATAGTACTCACTGTATGCTGTGTTCAGCATGTATGTATCAGTGCCTGAAATTATCTTATTTATGGAAATTTTAATTTTCTGTCTCTCTACACTAAAATGTATGTTCCTGGAAAATATATGATCCCAATGTCTATATTCTTAGTTCCCAAAACACTGTTGTAAAAATCTCCCCTTCAATCTTTGTTTATTTCTCTCTCTCTCATTCTGATGACAGATAGATAGAATGTACTTATATATAATCAACTAACTGAATCTTTTTGGTGATAAAAAATAAGACAAGACTTTCCTTGTTAAGGAGCCTAAAATGCACTTGCAAGAAAAGATCAGTTACTATATGTCTCAACTAATAATTAAAAGCAGTGCATACTTTGTGGAGCTTTCCACTAAACTGTTTGCAGAAAGGAGAGGTTGGGTGATATCTATAAACCTGAGGAATTAATATTACCTCTTGTTTTTTGCAGACTATTACTGACTCTGTGGATCACAATAAACTATGGAAAATTCTAAAAGAGATGGGAATACCAGGACCACCTGACCTGCCTCTAGAGAAACCTGTATGCAGGTCAGGAAGCAACAGTTAGAACTGGACATGTAACAACAGACTGTTTCCAAATAAGAAAAGGAGTACGTTAAAGCTGTATATTGCTGCCCTGCTTATTTAACTTATATGCAGAGTACATCTCGCAAAATGCCAGGATGGATGAAGCAAAAGCTGGAATCAAGATTGCCGGGAGAAATATCAATAACCTCAGATATGCAGATGATACCACCCTTATAGCAGAAAGCAAATAAGAACTAAAGAGCCTCTTGATGAAAGTGAAAGAGGAGAGTGAAACATTGGCTTAAAGCTCAACATTCAGAAAACTAAGATCATGGCATCTTGTCCCATCATTTCCTGGCAAATAGATGAGGAAAATGGAAACAGTGACATACTTTATTTTCTTGGGCTCCAAAATCACTGAAAATGGTGACTGCATCCATGGAATTAAAAGAGAGTTGCTCCTTGGAAGAAAAGTTATGACAAACCTAGACAGCATATTAAAATGTAGAGACATTATTTTGCCAACAAAGATCCATCTAGTCAAATCTATGGTTTTTCCAATAGTCACGTATGGATGTGAGTTGGACTATAAAGAAAGCTGATCCAGGTTCCATGCACGATACTGGATGCTTGGGGCTGGTGCACTGGGACGACCCAGAGGGCGGGTATGGGGAGGGAGGAGGGAGGAGGGTTCAGGATGGGGGACACAGGTATACCTGTGGCAGATTCATTCTGATGTTTGGCAAAACTAATACAATATTGTAAAGTTTAAAAATAAAATTTAAAAAAAAGAAAACCAAAAAAAAAAAAAAGAAAGCTGAGTGCCAAAGAATGGATGCTTTTGAACTATGGTGTTGGAGAAGACTCTTGAGAGTCCCTTGGACAGCAAGAGGATCCAACAAATCCATCCTAAAGGAAATCAGTCCTGAATATTCATTGGAAAGATTGATGCTGAAGTGGAAACTCCAATAAAACGGCCAGCTGATGCAAAAAGTGACTCATTTGAAAAGACTCTGATGCTGGGAAAGATTGAAGGCAGGAGGAGAAGGGGATGACAGAGGATGAGATGGTTGGATGGCATCACTGGCTTGATGGACATGAGTTTGAGCAGGCTCCAAGAGTTGGTGATGGACAGGGAAGCCTGGCGTGCTTCAGTCCATGGGGTTGCAAGGAGTTGGACATGACTGAGTGACTGAACTGAACTTAAAGAAGATAGAACTTGTGGAAAATGATTCTTTCTTTTGCTTATTTTTCAGAAATATAGAACTACTCTTAATTGGAGAAAGTAAGTTAAATGAGGAGTTAAAATAAAATACCTGTTACTATTAAAACATGTATGAAATTTTTTGATATATAGTTTGCTGAAAATAATATAGATTTATTTCCTAAAATAATAAATTTGTAGATTTATATTATAGGGGTTTATAGACATATACTCTCAGTACATTCCAGTAAATCAATGGAATTAGAATATGATGTCATACAAATATATTTAGCCACTGATTTCAAATAACCTACAGTGTAAACATTTATTTTTAAGTAACATACTTGTGAAATTGACATTACATGGAAGGCATTCACTTTTGCTCCTTTTATATGTACAGACAATCAGTTAAAAGGTGTTGAAGAACAAACAGCTTCTGTTAATATATGCATTGTTCTGTGCATGAGACCTGGCCCAGAACTGAATTACCAGATGACATCTGTTCAGTATTAAAAGAGCCTAGGTATAAAAAGAATCTCAGATATTTCACATGTAAAAGATATTTGGTAAATTGGTAAATTCACAACCTCTCAGTGATTCTTTTCCTTTTTGGGGGGACACCCTCCTGTGGTGTAATTTTTACCCAATATTCCAGAGCCATCTCTGCCAGAGATGAAAAACTAGAGATGGGGTTGCTTAGATACAGTAAACCCTGCGTAGCCAAGGGGAATTTGAAGGTCAAAGTGTGAATTAGATTGATATCTTGTTCTTGTTTGAAAATGGAATTTATTTTTTTTCTGACAAAGTAGGAATACATGGACAGAAAAGAAAATATGGACTGTATTTTTCTATGGAATTAAATTCACCAAAAAATAATAGATATCAGGAAAATACATAGTGAATATCATTGTAGTAACAATCCACTTAGAATTGAGAGGCTATGAGTCAAAACCTTCACTCTTTATTCTGCCAAAATAAGTCGAGTGATAGTTTCAACTGAGGAAAAATCCCACACTAATATTAAATATAAATAACTGCTAAAGGGCAAACAGAATGACATCCTAACACTGGCTTAGGGGCAAAGCTAGAAATGCAAGGGAGCTAAACACTGAGTTGACTACATAAAAACAACCTTGGTATAAAAATGTCTCCTTAAATCTAGTTTTGAAACACCTGTTTATGTACTTAATTTTTTCTAACAGAATAAAAAATCTGATAATAAGAAATAAATATAATACAATAATAATGAATCTGAATAAATTCTCATATGGAAAATATTTTTCAATGACTCTGACAGCCATACTTCTTCAAAATCTTGTCTAGAAAATACCGTTATGAAGCACGAATTATAACTATAACTCACAATACAAAATCTTGATATAAAACTAAAACTTTTTAAAATTTTCTATTTAGCATTTGTGTTTTGTTTTGTTTTTAAATTTCGACTTGAAATAAGAAATGTGGGAAGCCTAACAGGAACAAATTAAAATGGCACTTTTTCTTTTGCCATGCATTCTGTAAAACTTTCTTATTCACTCTCAATCTTCCAGAAAGTATGTATCATAGAAAAGATTCTGGAAAGAATTATACAACTCCAGCATTTGAGGAGACAGTGATCTAAAATTACTTTAAAAGTAATCTTCACCATAATGGAATGCTGCAGGAGGGCTGAAAGTTTCACTTTTAGAAAATAACAAATTGCATGGCATTTAATAGGCCTTGACTAAACAGGCTACAGCCTTGGAAAGAAAATCACTTTCAGCACTGGCCTTCTTGCTAATGTATTGAATTCTTCTATAATACTTGACCCTGCCAGAGGTTGCCTAAGGTTTAGCTGGAGCTGTGTCCTGAGGGCCTGGAATGAGTTCAGAATCATAATGTACCTTGTTTTTGGTGGCAGCATAAGGAAATGAGAAGAAATATCATGAATGGTACAGGAGAGTCAAATAAAACTAAGGATATAGTGAATGTAAGCAATTTGAACTAGGCTAGATCAGAAGAATAGTAGTCAAAGTCAGATGAGATAGAGACAGAGAGGAGATGAGAAGGGACATAGTAAAAAGAAAGCAGAGTAGAAAAAAGTAGAAAGTTGCATAGTAGAAAGCTGCATAGCAGAAAGCAGCAATGTGGAGTAATCCCTGAGTAAATTTCAGGAATATTTAATTATAATTCTTATAACTTTCCATTACTGGGGTGGGCTATTTAAATAAGCCAAAGTGAACTGGACAAGGACATTGGTGAAGATGTTTCTTCTTTGGGTGTTTCTTGAACCCTAGAGAAATCTGTAGGAAATAGACTCAATTTAGTCCTGGAAACTCACTCTGTATGTTGTATTCTTGAAATCCCTGGAATACAGGGCAATGAACATAACCCACACACATACAAAAAGCCTCAGCCATTCCAAAGAGAAAACAAGAAAATAGAAATGATGATTACTTTGATATAAAATATGACTTCAATCTAGATTAAAATAAAACAAAATCTTTCCTAAAAATGGATTAAGATAGATTTTTAATGATAGTATCAGGAACATGGCAGGTCATTTCATGCACTAGAAGCAAGGAAAATCATAGGAAAGAAAGAAATTATGAACGTGAATTCATTTGAAGAATCATTACTATGTAGTGACAGTAATGATATTTATACGTAACATAAAATCACAATATGCTTTTAAACAAATACTGATGATTATCAGATTATCATATATCATATTAAGCTTTGTTAAAATTAATTATAGTTCTGTGATTATTATGCTTTAGATACATCTCTCTTCCTAGGAGAGACAGTTGCTGTTTAGTTGCTAAGTGATGTCCAACTCTTTTTGTGACCCCATAGACTATAGCCCGCCAGGCTTCTCTCTCCATGGGATTTCCCAGGCAAAAATATTAGAGTGGGTCACCATTTCCTTCTCCAGGGGATCTTCCCGATTCAGGAATCAAACCCACATCTCCTACATTGACAGGTAGATTCTTTACCACTGAGCCACCAGGGAAGCCTGGGAGAGACAGTACAAAGCATATTAATCTTTTACTATTTAATTTTTATGCAGTGAAGGGTTATGAAAATAAAGTCAATACACTCATTAATTTGGGAGTTTTTTAAATTTAATATAATCTTTTGGATATTCAAATATATCACCATAGCACTGGCGAGATTTGTCTCTCTATCCTTAATGTTTAGAAGAATTATTTTGATTTTTTTATCTTAGAAAATTCATAGGAACTTCTGAAACATTCTTAACAATTTTTTTTAATGGGCATCTTTGTGTTGATTATCATGTTCTTGTCTTTTTAAATGATCTCAGATTTTATTGTTTGCAGTGATTTCTACTATTGGTTTTGACAGATAACTCTTAATAATATTTAAATTGCTACTTTACTTATGAGCATTCTTTTTACGTAAATGTTGACTGTTATTATAGTCGTAAGCTTTTAGAGACAAACAGCTACAAAATATTTGTGAACAATTTATAAAAATGAAATTTTACAAGGGAATAAGATCATTATATGTAGATTATAAAATCTATGAGATCTTACTTATATTAGGATAACCATTAGCTATCATAAAAGTAAAGAGATTTTTAATTACATAACATTTTAAACATCTGAATAAAAAGTATATCATTAATACAATCAGTGAATAATTTATAGATCATGGAACTATATTGCTATCTATCAAAATAAAGCCTGATACATAAAATAATATGAATATAATCTTAATAATAATACTATTTCTTCAAATAGATAAGAAAAAGAAAAGATTCGAATGGAAAAATTATCAAAATTAGGAACACACAAATCACAGGTGAGTTAATCATATGACCTACAACATTTGAAAATTTCAGATTCATTAGATTTTGGGATATAATGAATGAAAATATTTTTAAAATTGCTTTAGATCTGCACCTGAGGATCTTTAAATATTTCCATCAAGTATTTTTTAAAATGAAAAAGCAAAGTACCTAAAAATGTGTATATAGTATTTCTATTCTGAATAAACACATACATACACATAATAAACTTTCTATTAAATGAAAGAAAGTGAATTATATAAGGGTATTGAGAACTGAATGTTACAGTACATATCAGTCAGTGTTGGGCGAAGACAAGAAACAAGGAGGAAAGAAAGCAAAGAGTGAAAATAAGCACAATGAAAGATTTCCACAAATTAAATAGCAGGTGTGGGTATGTGAGAAATCATCTAACTTTATATGCATAAATAAATTTAAAATTAGCTATCGCTGTGTGGTATGATGTGAAGAAATTTTCATTTCCTTCCTTGTAACTGAATAAGTTACATTATACTACGTATAATTAATAATAACAAATAACACAATATTGAAATAGTTTCCAACCAGAAGAAGGATAAATTACTTCATGTTTCTTCTAATTTAAGCTAATTTCTCAAATAAATCAGTTATTTACCCACTGTCTTCTTCATGGATCTTAAGAACCCATATGCCAATGATGGTAAAGCATGTCACCCCCTTCTCATTACCCTGCCCTTTATCTAGCATCGTTAGGTGGACAGAGGGGGAGTTGAAAATGTGTTTCTTCTCTTATGGATAAGATAGGATGATAAGTACTTTGCATAGTCTGGGTCTTAGAAACAGACTGAGACCTTTCACATTGTTTATTGTTGTATTTAGCATGGTATTCAACTGATCAGAATGTTAAGAGCTAGAGAACAGTTTCTCCATTTATCCTGTCAGGATGATAGGTGTTGAGAATAAACCCCACTCAACTGAAGTATAAGCCAGGGAGTCCACTAACTTACATTTTTCAATGCTATCAAGCTAGTGAAAATCAAAGAAGGTGGATGTGACATGGGAAAGTAGTGTCATTGATATTTTTTTTCTTTTTTCTTTTCTATCAATCTAATGAATATCCTTTATTGGTTAAGTTATGTTCATTGCTATAAAAGATGAATATCCAAATTCCTGTGGTCCAGAAAAGCAAGTTTCTTACTCAGAGAAAGTGTAAGTTCTCATTCACTGACTCAGGCACATGGAGGCTCTCTCATTTTCTATTCGTGGTTTCCCAGATTATGCTAGGAAGTGAGTGGAATATTTTACAGGAGATTGTACACAAGAGAGAGAATTTAGTTCCTAACACTGAGTTTCTGATTCGCTCACTGAATAAACATTTTGTTGGAATCCAGCATACTAATTACTGACCTGGATGTTAGGCTACAAGAAAAATCGTTTACATATGTCCCAGCTGCTCATCACTCAGTTTTATTGATGAAAGAGTTAGGAACCCACTGATCTTGTCTTGTGGTCAAGGAACTCTTAACTGATTAAACTACTCTTTGATCAATAGGATTTTCCAAAAACTAGCAGGGGTTTCCGTGGTGGCGCAGACAGTAAAGAATCCTCCTTCAGTGAAGCAGATCTGTGTTCAGTCCCTGGGTTGGGAAGATCCCCTGGAGAAGGGAAAAGCTACCCACTCCAGTCTTCTTGCCTGGAGACTTCCCTGGACAGAGGAGCCTGGCAGGCATGGGGTCCCAAAGAGTTGGACACAACTAAGCAACTTTTGCTTTCACTTTCAGCAGGGGAAGAACATTTATACTTATTTTTAAAGGAGTATTTCCCTACTTGCTTTGGATGCAATAAACACTTTTTCTACTCTCAAGATCCTTAGAACATATCCTGCACTAAATTTGAGTACCTTTCAGTAATTTTTCTTGTTCTAGCAAGTGTAGCTGCATTCCCTCAATACCATAATGATGAAAAGGTGAGCAACTTTTGGAGTATATGTAAGAAGCATTCAATTAGTTCACCTTATTGTTACACAACATATGTTAAGCTTTCAGTGACGGTGAACAAATGAAGATAAATGAGAAATTGAAAGAAAACAATTCAATATGTGTTCTTAAGAAACAGTATTATTAAAGAGCATGTGTTTTCTAATGAACAAAAGCAACCAATCTTTTTTCTCAAATTGATAGTTAGTGAAGTGTATCAAAACAACTTTGTAAAGAACAATGAATACAGTTTAATGAATCTGAGTGAAGAGGGAATAACATACTTTATTCTAGCAATGACATTCTAAGCACTGAAAGTTGTTTAAAAAAGATGAAAAGAATTGCATATGTACCTGATCATGATGGTTGTTAAATTGCTTTTTTTATATATGTCAAGCTTTACAGAATTGTCTCCAACAGAATAACTTTGGTGAAAGCCATATGAGATGCCTTATGAAATATTATTCTTCATTTGGTATTCAAGTATAATCTCATGTGCAATTCCAGCAAAAGAAAGGAATCCAATTGAAAGTTCCATTTGTTACAATTTGATGATTATGATTAAAGAACCATAAAAATTTTCTCTTTGACATTTCATGTTTCCTTCACCAAAGCAGACAACTGCAATTTATATAATTTTTTTTCCTCTTAACTATGGGGTTACCTATCATTTATTTTTTCCTTAGGAATAAGAAACCTGCAATCAACCATTTCTGGAGAACCACTTAATCTTATCAACAGGACCCAGCAATATATTAAAAGTTCAATATGTTCTATAAAGATTTTTAAATTTTATATATATATATATATATACACACACACAAAATTTGGGAATGATCATTATTATGATCATGAATGTAATTCTAAAATACTTACCTAAATTGAATTATTGTACATTTTGTATTAAAAGTATTCATTCTGTCTTTGAATTCTTTTAACACATTGTATTGTGAGATTATAAAATTACCTGGCCTATTGGATAGTCATTTACCTTTGGTCTTTTATTTACTTACAAGATTATTATTCTATTGAGAGAGGGAGGGCTTTCTCTCTATTACTGTATTCACCCAATCAGCACACTGCCCAGAGCATAATAGGTGTTTGGTTATTGTGTACTGAATAAATGAACAGATTAAAAATTTTGACAGTCATCACTCTTGATATCCTTTTTCAAAAAGCACTTCTTGAGTGTGTGAATTATTTTCAGAGTAGCCCCAGCAGTTCATTGGAAGATGAGGATTAATGAGGGGCTGAAGCTATAAAGGCACTATTTTCTCTCTCAAAACTTTGAAATACATTAATTGTTGTTTGTTTTTAAAGGAGCCGTAGCTATAGTATAATAAGAAATGTATGTTTGACTTTCCACAATGATTCTAACTTATGTAGTGCATAAAAATAATAATAGATTGCATTCTATCTCTTTGTAAGTAAAGCAGACACTATAAAAGCTATGACTTTGTTTTCTCCTTTCCTGCTAATAATCATCACTCAATAAAAATTACCTGGTGACTACTTAGTGCCAGGAAATGTCTCAGGTACTTGGGCTATACTAGTGAACAAAGTATTGGAGAAGGAAATGGCAACCCACTCCAGTGTTCTTGCCTGGAGAATCCCAGGGATGGGGAGGCCTGGTGGGCTGCCGTCTATGGGGTCGCACAGAGTCAGACACGGCTGAAGCAACTTAGCAGCAGTAGCAGCAGTGAACAAAGTAGGCCCTGCACTAATAAAAAGGTCATTTCAATGAATTTTAGTAAAGTCAGAAAATAGCCAACAAACAAGCAAACAAAATAAACATATTATGCAATGTTAATGAGTGCTGTAGAGAAAAGGAAAAAAAAAAGAAGTGGTGAAGGGCATCTGGGAGAGTGAAGGATTATTATTTTATACAGGTTGGTCATAAAAAGACTTTTCATAAAGTTAATATTTGAGAAAGTTCTGAAGAAAGTGAGAGAACCAGCCATGGGTATAGCCTGGGAAAGAAAGTACCAAATATCAGACAAAGGGCCTGGAAGAAAGAAAACATATATGTTATGCTGCGAGAACAGCAAAGAGTGTGGCTTGAGTGGAAAGAACAGGAGAATCATAGGAGATGAGGTCAGAAGTGATGAGCCAGGGGCAAACTCATGGAGGATCTGAGTTTAAGAACAGACAGCAAGCCTTCTTGTGTAGAAAAAATGGTATTTCCTGGTCAAGCAGAATTACACTCCCTCTAGAAATGGTGTATGATTATAGTCTCCAACTGGTTAGCTCTTCAGTGACTCTTGTTTCCATGTAGATGGGCTAATACTTAAAACCTGCATATATATCACCAAGCATTAGCTAGCTAATGTTTTGACAAAAAACACAACAGCATCAACTACTCTCACAGTGTAATCACTATGTATTGATGTTTGCATACATCATGATATTTAATTCTCATCTAAAACCTATATGGGGATTTCCTGGTTGCTCAGATGGTAAAGAATCCACCTGCAATCAGAAGACCCGGCTTCAATCCCTGGGTCAGGAAGATCCCCTGGAGAAGGGAATAGCAACCCACTCCACTATTCTTGCCTGGAGAAATCTATGGACAGGGAAGTCTGGCAGGTTCAGTGATAGTATAATTTTAACAATACAGATGATAAATCTGTGAATTAGAATGGTTTTTAAAAATTGCCTAAATTTATAGCTAAAAAGTGGAATAAGGATACAAATTAAATCTGTCTGGAAAGTGAAAGAGAGAGAGAGAGACAAAGAGAGGAAGGAGATACCATGGACATATCATTTACTGATGACATCCTATATGTCAGGTCCCATGCTAGAACTTTATACATACTCTCTCATCCACCTAGGCTTGAATGTTTGAGGACTGAGTTTTCAGTTGCCCAGTCATGTCCAACTCTTTGTGACTCCATGGACTGCAGGATGCCAGGATTCCCTGTCCATCACCGTTTCGTGGGGTCTGCTCAAACTCATGTCCATTGAGTTGGTGATGCCATACAATCATCTTGTCCTCTGTTGTCCCCTTCTCCTCCTCCCTTCAATCTTTCCCCAAATCAGGGTCTTTTCTAATGAGTTGGCTCCTCACATCAGGTAGCCAAAGTACTGGAGCTTCAGTTTAAGCATCAGACATTCCAATGAATATTCAGGATTGATTTCCTATAGGATTGATTGGTCTGATCTCCTTGCAGTCCAAGGGACTCTCAAGAGTCTTCTCCAACACTACAGTTCAAAAGCATCAATTCTTCAGCACTCAGCCTTCTATATGGTTCAACTTTCACATCCATACATGACTACTGGAAAAACCATAGCTTTGACTAAACAGATCTTTGTGGGCAAAGTAATGTCTCTGCTTTTTCATATGCTGTCTAGGTTTGTCATAGCTTTTCTTCCAAAGAGCAAGAATGTTTTAATTGAATGGTAGCAGTCACCATCTACAGTGATTTTGGAACCCAAGAAAATAAAATTTCTCACTGTTCTCCATTGTTTCTTCACCTGTTTGTCATGAAGTGATGGGAACCAGATGCCATGATCTTTACTTTTGAATGTTGAGTTTTAAGCCAGTTTTTTCACTGTCCTCTTTCACTTTCATCAAGAGGCTCTTTAGTTTCTCTTCACTTCCACATTTTTTTGTGATCCACACAGTCAACACCTTTAGCAAAGTCAATGAAGTTGAAGTAGATGTTCTTCCATAATTCTCTTGCTTTTTCTATGATCCAACCGATGTTGGCAATTTGATCTCTGGTTCTTCTGCCTTTTCTAAATCCAGCTTGAACATCTGGAACTTCTAGGTTCACGTACTGCTGAAGCTGAGCTTAGAGAATTTTGAGCATTATTTTGCTAGCATGTGAAATGAATGCAATTGTGCAGTAGTTTGAACATTCTTTGGCATTGCCCTACTTTGGGTTGAGTACTGAGAGTGTTAGTCTAAAGATCTGATCAGAAGCTACACACTGAATTTCCTATTAGCTCTCAGCCACCTAAGATTAATGGCCTACAATAGTGGTTTTCTAACTGTTCTCTGAGAAGTAATAAGATCTTTGCCAGTAGCCATAATGGTTGGAAAGAGGGGTACTCTCAATAACATAGGCCACTTCTGCTACATCCACAGCAGTTTCATTTGATTCTGCTTTACATCCAGGGGTGAGTCAAAAGATTTAATTAACAATATTTTTAAATATCTGGCTTATAGATCTTTCAAGATCTTATAGAGTATCATTTATACCTGAATGACTAAGGCTTCTCTGTTGCGATGTACCTGGATGGAGTCCTCAATGCAAAAAACTCCACTCAAAGATGTGCATTTTGTCAGCACAGGCTGCCATATACAAACACCATAGATTGAGTGGTTTAAAATACAGATATTGATTTCTCACAATTTGAGAGGTCGGAAAGCCCAGGATCAAGGTGCCAGATTTGGTTCCTGGTGTAGGCCTTTGTTCTGGCTTGTAGATGTCCACCTTCTCACCGTGTCCTCTCATAGCAAAAGAGAGAAAGACCTTTTGTCTCTCTTTTTCCTTGTATAAAAACCCTTAGTGCAACATACAGCCCCTACCCTCATGACCACAATCAAATCCAAGTACCTCTCAAAGGCCCCATCTCCAAATGCTATCACGTCGGGGGTTAGGATTTCAAGGCATGCATTTTGTGGGTGGACATGATTTGGTCCATAGTACGTTTAAGCTGAGTGCATGCCCTTTAAGATTATTAACAACTTCTATGAATATTTCTTTTTTCTAACATTTCCATTGAATAATTCAATTTTCAATTTTCTTTTCTAACATTTTATTTCATAGTCTGCAATCTTTTTGGCTCATTTGAATATTCAAGTTGAATATAAATTTATTTTCAATGATCCCTAAAAGTTAATAGATGATACTAAAAGGAACACCATTTAGATGTAGTGTTTTATTTTGTTTGTTTGTTTTTTAATAAAACTACAGGCATGTTAAGTTGCTTTAGTGGTATACAACTTTTTGCAGCCCCATGGACTGTAGCCTCCCAGGTTCCTCTGTCCATGGGATTGTCCAGGCAAGAATACTCAGTGGATTGCTATGCTTCCCTCCATAGCATCTTCCTGACCCAGGGATTGAACCCTTGACTCTTATGTCTCGTGCACTGGCAAATGGGTTCTTTACCAATATCACCACCTGGGACACCCAAATAGAACTATAATTTGATATAATTTCTTTTATACTGATACTTTATTGATAATGCTAGTGCATATTTTTGGTTTTAATTACACTAACAATGAATATATAAATCAGTTGACATCTGTATATTTGGTTCTAGATCATTATATATGATTAAAATGCCCTCTATATTATGGAAAGAAATAAGAATTTATGATATTTACCACTGAAGTCCATGCAAACAGCTAAATTTTTCCATAAAGTGACATTTTGAGAAAAGAATAGTCAGACAATGGATTTTAATTTGACCCTCTCTTAAAACTAGTTATTTATTTAATATAGGAACTTTAATTGTTTATATTTCATTCAAATTAACATGTGATGTTTTTATATACAATATAAGATATTGATCGGATTCACTTCTCCCCTCCATCAGCATGTATATTTTCCCATGGGTACAAGTCTTTATTTTTAGTCAAGTATTAGAATTAGCAAGCATTACTTAGCAGTTCCTTGTCATTACCTACTTAACCAATAGAGGGAGTTGATCAGATATAAATAAATTAAACGTAATGCTTCTCACACTCTTTGTTCTCACATCTCAAATCACATGCATCATGCATCTTTACTGTAGAATATCGTATATTTTAGGGGCACATGGCAACAGAAATAAAAATCCTTTCATCTGACAGATGCCCACCACACAATCTAATTATCATTCTTAGGGCCAGATTGTACCATTCTTACTCTAAGGTAAGAAAGAAAACCTGCTACCATACTTCCTACCCAGTAGCAAAGAAATATGAATCATCATTTAAAATCATGCCTGGTGGTCATCATAGCATTTAAAGCCCATGGAACACTGAGAATATAATTTTAATTTTGTTTTTAGATATCTATAGATATATTTTCTATTTATAGTTCACTCAGATTCAATTAGGTAATCTATTATTTGATTAATTATATAGCTATCAAATCTTTCAGGGCTCTCACTGTTTCAACAACAGTGGGAAAGTGTCTTCTTTCATCACTTATATACACTACTGTTTGTGGTCTAATTTAATATTCTAGCAAGTGATATTAAAATCATTGTATCAGATATGATAAATTGATGATAATAATACATTCTTAAAGTAAAACCAATAGATAAAAAATGTTTAAAATATAATCCTTTAACTCTAAAAATATCATTTATGGATGAAAGTAGGGAGTAGGATTTTGTTAAATATTTTAAGACAACTTCCCATTTCCATGCAATTGGATTACCAATGCTTACAGAAATCAACTAAAGACATACAATATCTTTCTTGGAAGTTATCCTGGGGTATATTTCTTGGAAAATATTTTGAGGTATGTGCAATGAACCTGGTATGATTTCAAGTAACTTTCATTGACAGTGGCAAAGGTGTGAGAGTGGAATATTTTGAGGAAAAGAAGACAGTTTTTTGTTAACTTACTGATTACTCAAGGATATTATCAAGTAAATACAATGTAGACCTCTACAGGAGACAGAATCTAAAATTAAGTAATGCAGTAATATAATACTGTAATAAAGTAATGCAGTACTATAAATTATATCAGTTTAGTATTAAGGACATTAACCATACAAGAAATGAGACATACAGATCAGAAAGAAAATATAAAACATCATTATTTATAGGCAAAAATGTTGTCAACATAGAGATTACAAAGAAATTACAAAGTACTGCGGTCAAGAAGAGACATCAGCATGTTTGGTGAAAACAGATGATAAAATTGTCAGCATTTCTGACTCTGTAGTAACCATCAAAAATTAACATTGATGTAGACATAAAGAGAAGACTTGTGGACACAGTAGGGGAAGGAGAAGGTGGGACAAATTGAGAAAACAGCATGGAAACATATATCACCATATGTAAAATAGATAGCAAATGGGAAATTGCTGTGTGACACAGGAAGCTCAATCCAGTGCCCTGTGACAACCTAGAAGGGTAGGAGATGGGAGGGAGGTTCAAGAGGGAAGTTGTATATAGACATGGTTGATTCATGTTGATGTATGACAGAGAGTAATTATCCTCCAATAAAATATTTTTTAAAAATAAAATTGATAACTAATAAGAACTTACTGTATAGAACAGGGAACTCTACCCAATACTCTGTAATGAACAACATGGGAAAAGTATCTAAAAAGGAGTGGATATTTGGATATGTATAACTCATTCACTTTGTTGTACAGCAAAAAGTAATGCAACGCTGTAAATCAACTATACTCCAATAAACATTTTTTAAAAAGAAAAAAAAATTAACATTGAGAAAATACATTTTTTAATTGAAAACACACTAGGTAACAACAATAGGGTAAGCAGAGCCAGAGATACTAGCCCTCACTTCCCCCACAAACCTTAATAGCCATCCACAGATGAAGACTGCTCTGGGAGAACTCACGAGAACAGCTTAGAGCCTACAGCAACACAGTGGTGCGAAATATCAAGAATGACCCATGGAAAATATGGCAGGGGAAACTGGCATGGCTGAGATGTCAGAACAGCAAGGACGAGTGAAGAAGAGTGGGAGTTGTGAGAGTCAGCCATGCGGCGGTGCCATCTCAGTCTCCAGTGGCCTGTTCCGTGGAGGATCCTGGTAGCCTTTGCTGCTGAAGACCTCAACAACTTCCATAACAGTAATGGATATTTAACATTCAATGTATAAAGGCAGCTTTCACAGAGAAGAACTCCCTAGCATTTATCCATAATATTCATCGGCATGGACCCCTGGGTGTGCTCTCAAAAAAACACCAATAGCTTTGCCACTGAAGTAACCAAAGGCCAATCCTGCTGAAGCCCCCTGAGAAGGAGACATTGCTGCATCTGCCTCAGAGGGAGCTGCTGTTGTGGTGCATCACAGGACCCCACGTAAGTTTCAGTGCTGCTGAGGCAAGAAAGACAGGGCTGGCCTCAAGGACTGCCAGCTCAGGTGCAGGCATTAGGCAGAAGGCAAAACTGCCTCCTTGTTTTGTACTTAATGAGGCCATGACAGGTGGAGGAACTGCATCTAAAATAGAAACTTTGTCTGTGGTCCTACCACCACCCTGAACCACACTGTGATCTCATCTAAAATAGAAACTTTGTAGCATCTGAACAAGAAACTCTGATCATGAAAACTGTAGAGGATGCATAATAAAAACAGACACAGAGACCAGTGGAACAGAATGAGAGCCTAGATACAAACCCCCACACACATGGTCCATTTTTGCAAGGGAGTTAAGAATACTCATCTTCAATGAATGGTGTTGGGAAACCTGAATGGCCACACTCAAAAGAATGAAACTGGACCCATATCTCACACCACTCACAAAAATTAACTCAAAATGCATATAAAAACTTAAATATAAGACCTGAAACTGTAAAACTCCTAAAATAAAACCTAGAAGAAGAGAACATAAGGCACACCTTCACATTGGACTTCACAGTGATTTTTTAAAAAAATTTTAGTATAAATTTATTTATTTTAATTGGAGGCTAATTATTTTACAATATTGTATTGGTTTTGCCATACATTGACATGATTTAATATGATCCTAAAGCATAGATAACAAAAGCAAGAATAGGTAAGTGAGGCATCAAACTTAAGTGCTTCTACAAAGTAAAGGAAACAATCCACAACATAGAAAGACAACCTATAGGATGGGAGAATATACCTGCAAACCATATACCTAAGAGGTTAATATCTAAAATGGACTTCTAGAACTTAAGAGCAAAAAATCATAACTAAAAAAAAATGGGTGAAGGATCTGAATAGACATTTTTTTTTTTCAAATAAGACCTACAAATGAACATCAGCTACTTTAAAAGTTGTTCATGTGAAAATATGAGCAAAAGTGAACCCTTGTGCACTGTTGGTAGGAATGTGAGTTGGTACAGTTGCTATGGAAAATACTTGGAATATATAGGAAATACTATGCCATACTTGGAGGTTCCTCAAAATTTAAAAGTAAAACTAATGATCCACTAACCCCACTTCTGGGATTACATCCAAAGTTAAGTGAAATCAGAAACCAGAAGGGATCTGTGCATTCCCGTGATGTCATGTTCCGTGCTATGCTCAGTCCCTCAGTCATGTGCAACTATTTGCGACCCCATGGACTGTAGCCTGCAAAGCTCTTCTGTCCATGGGATTTTCCTAGCAGGAATGCTAGAGTGGGTTATTATTTCCTCCTCCAGGGGATCTTCCTAACCCAAGGATCGAAACTGCCTCTCTTACCTCTCCTGCACTGCAGATTCTTTACTGCTGAGCCACTAAAGGTACAAACAAATAAGTGCTTATTGACCGTTAGCTATTATTACTGTTATTCCCAATGGAAACTATGATCACTACTATAATTTTATCATACTGCAACCATTCTGATTAGGAGGGATTACATTCCCATTGCTTAGTTGCTCAGCCACGTTTGACTCTGCGCTCCTGTGAACCATAGCCCACCAGGCTTCTCTCTCCATGGGATTTTTCAGGTGAGATAACTGGAATGGGTTGCCATTTTCTACTCCAGGGGATCTTCCTCACCCAGGGATCAAACCTGGGTCTCCTGCCTCTCCTGCATTTCAGGGAGATTCTTTACCCACTGAGCCACTGGGGAAGCTCCACTGTCCTATTACTACAGCATTATTTACATTAATCATGATATGTAAGCACCCTGTCACATCTGCAAATGGTTGCTTAGATTACAAGTTTTAGCTCTAATTATTAATATATTCTATTATATATAATAGTATCACATTGATGGCTGCTTGAAAATAAAGACGTTTCTAAATTTACAAGGCTGTGGAAATAACACAGATGAGGATGGTGGCTTAGCCCTAGGTTACTTTCCTCATATTATTCTATTTGCTCAGAATGCTACAAGATCTCTTTTCTACTTCAAAAATTTTGCACTAAATTCTTTGTAGTTTGGGACTCATTTCAACATACCTCATTCATAGTTCTCTGCATTTACCTACTATATCTCAAGGATTGTAATACAGTGAGACATGACTTTGAATTTACTTCTAAGTCCTTCTGTTTAAATATGTCCCTAGACTTTCTCTGCTACTGAAAGTTAGTGAATGGCAAAATAAATGCAAATAACAAATTGAGATTAACATAAAATATTGATATTAGACATTAGGTTCACAATAAACATATTAATATAAATAGTACAAAATAAATGCATGTTAAAAATAGCCAGGCATCCTAAGTTGGGCAGCTTTTTGTGGACAAACTCTTATGATCTCAACTTTAAATTCCATAACACTGCAGCAGGTTCCATTGGTAAAACCATTCCTTTTGTTTGCATGACAAAATTAAGTATATTGGTAATAAGATGATTCTAACTTCTAAATATGTTTTTAAAGTATTTACTTTAAATTACTTGATCTCTGCCAATAAAGGTATGTAGTTTTATGCTACATTAAATAACTTTGTAAACTTACAACTTCAAAAAAGGTTATAGTTGTGAGAAAATTCCAGAGTGGAGAAGGGTATTGACTACTATTAGTTTTAAATAATAAGAAAATTATTTTACTATTTTAAATCAATATTCTACTTATTTGCTATCCCAATACGGTACAGCATGAAAGACAGCTTTCGTTTCTATTTCCAGATGAAGCACACATTTTTTAAAGAGCATGTGGTACTGTCTGCCTTCTCAAATCTCACTTAATTTCCCATTGTAATTAGCAGTACTTTCTCTTAATTATCACTGCCCTTCTTAGAACAGTCTCAGATATATAAAAATTAATTACCTGGAACTCACATCTTTATAATTTTAACCTTTTTATGCTTCACTTGTTCACAGTGACATTTATTTAAAACAGTTATCAGGCAACTGCATATAGTAGACATGTGATTTATCAAAAAGGGAAGGAAGAGAAAAAAGAAATATAGAACATTAAGCTTTCAATGGTATTTTGAGGTATTTTTAGAAATTATTAGTTCATCAAAACTTATTTTGACATGACTGAAAGACATATGTCATTACAATGATATTAATGCAAGATCACTGTTTCATTAAGCCATCACATCACTTATCACACATTTACATTGAAAATATGTTCAAAGTTCTCCTTCCCCTACTTTTTAATTGTGATAAGGAACTTTGCAGATTATAGCCATTTTAAATTCAAAATAAAAAAATCAAGATCATCTACCTGGTCACAGGATTTGATATAGTCCTCAATTTGACTTCCTTCTAAATAGTTTTACAGAATGAATTAAGATTGTCTATTTATGTGGATTCTATATTTTTGTTAGAAATTAATTAACATGCCCCTAGTTTTTTTTTTAACTTCTACAGCAGCTCAGTGAAATAGAAGACCTTTTCTAACCTATGCCTTTAACTATAACTAGCCATCTTAAAAGACAGTTATCCAGTCTCTATTCCACATAGCCTTCTCCTCCTTTATTTCTACTGTCTTTACCAAGTCCTTATTTCTGACCCATGACCTCGACCCTTGACCCTTGATTTTCAAATTTCTTTCTTTTACTGCTAAATGTTGGGATGAGTGGTCTAATATAATGCTGTTATCATTTCCACCTCTTGCTTTTTAGTGTCAAACCTATCTTTGCTTTGAAGCCATACATTACCATCATACTATGATATTTTTCTTCTTTTCTTACATTCCTTTTCAACTTCTATATTCATATTTTATATAGTATTCAACTCTATTGACCACTCCCTTATCCTCAAGGAAGTGTCATTGTCTGTTTTTATAGATGCTCCTGCAGGAAAGGGGTCTTGTACATCAACATCTTAAGCTAAGTGTCCTGTTTTTCAACTTTTGCTGGCCTATAGACATAACAAATATAAAGTAATCATGGGATGTATAGTACATTGTCTGTGTATAAAAGCGTAGCGTTTGCCTAACTGAATCTTAATATGACCCCCAAAGTTAAGCAAAGTATTAAAAAGTTTTAAAAATGCCTTTGCTTAAAACAAGAGTGGATGGTTTTCTAACTTTTAAAATATATGTTTACAAATTATTGAATGCTTCATGTAGATTTTTACCTTGCTGTTATGTCAGGTTTCCCAAAACTTAATTTACAGTTAATTACATGTAGGAACACAAACTTGTCTATAATTGGGTAGAGGAAGTCTCAGCCTACTTAAATAAATTGCTTTCAGTTTGTGAAGTAAGGCTAAATTTCTTATATTAACAACAGGCTTGCAACCTTCTTAAAGAAATTTGTTATAACCTCAACTTTCATATTTTGACAGCGTGAAAATAAACAACAAAAATTCCAGAAACACCCACAATTAAAAAACACCACCTGGAATCATGACTAAAAATATATAAAAGAAATGGTTTATGAGTAAGGCAGTGATTCTGTTTCCCAAACAATTTATACTCTTCATTTTAGCAAAACTTAACTAAATGAAAACATAAAAATTGATTCTATGAATATCCTTTCTTGGACATTTAACATACTATTTTAAAGTAAAATTATTATCTTTGAAATATTCTCTAGGAATGAATTCCATGTTGTCAGTAGCAACACTAATTCATAACTAAATGCATTTAGGGTGCAAAATGGGAGTGGAATCTGCCTCTAGGAGATGTTGACCTTCTGTTTTACAATTTATTTTATAATATTCTTCAGTGTAGTATTTTAAAATTGTACTTAGCTATAATAAGTGCCAAGATAACTGTATACTGGGAAGGATAATTTTAGTACTACCATCTATAAAAGAGACCAATAAATCTGGAAGGATGTTGCTCTGTAATTTAACTCTCGCCAGTGCCAACACAACTATTATTTAATTGCAGGTAACTATCAGTTCCTTTTAACTATTATTACTTTGCCAACAAAGGTTTGTCTAGTTAAGGCTATGGTTTTTCCTGTGGTCATGTATGGATGTGAGAGTTGGACTGTGAAGAAGGCTGAGTGCCGAAGAATTGATGCTTCTGAACTGTGGTGTTGGAGAAGACTCTTGAGAGTCCCTTGGACGGCAAGGAGATCCAACCAGTCCATTCTGAAGGAGATCAGCCCTGGGATTTCTTTGGAAGGACTGATGCTAAAGCTGAAACTCCAGTATTGGGCCACCTCATGCTAAGAGTTGACTCATTGGAAAAGAGTCTGATGCTGGGAGGGATTGGAGGCAAGAGGAGAAGGGGACGACAGAGGGTGTGATGGCTGGATGGCATAACTGACTCGATGGATGTGAGTCTGAGTGAACTCCGGGAGTTGGTGATGGACAGGGAGGCCTGGTGTGCTGAGATTCATGGGGTCGCAAAGAGTTGGACACGACTGAGTGACTGATCTGATCTGATTGTTTCCTTAATCAAAAGTAATATTTCAGGTGTTAAAGAAATAAATTACATAGTAACACACCACAAATATTCTAAGGTAATAAAAGCAATAGCATATTCCCATGTCAGTCAAAACAGAGTATAATTCAGTTTTCAAAGGTGTTAAATTCACGTTGTCTTAACCCAGAAATAAATAAGCCTATGTATTTATGGCCAATTGATCTACAACAAAGGAGGCAGGGATACACAGTGGAGAAAAGACAGTCTCTTCAATAAGTGGTGCTGAGAAAACTAGATAATTACATGTGAAAGTGTGAATTTAGAACATTCTCTAACACCATATTCAAAAATAACTCAAAACTAAGACCTGAATGTAAGACTGGATACTATAAAGCTCCTAGAAGAAAACATAGACAGAACACTCTTTGATGTAAATTGAAGAAATATTTAGGGGAATCTATCTCCTAAAGTAAAGGAAATAAAAGACAAAATAAACAAATGGGAGTGAATTAAACTTAAAATCTTTTGCACAGTAAAGGAAATTGTTGACAAAACAGAGGCAACCTATAGATGGGAGAAAATATTTGCAAATGATGGGATTGATAAGGAATTAATATCCATATATATAAACAGCTCATATTACTCAATATCAAAAAAAAAAAATGTACAGAAGAACTGAATAGACATTTTTCCAAAGAGGAAATGCATATGTGTAAAAGGCACATGAAAATATGCTCACTAATCTTTCAGTTCAGTTCAGTGACTCAGTCGTGTCCGACTCTTTGCGACCCCATGAATCGCAGCATGTCAGGCCTCCCTGTCCATCACCAACTCCCAGAGTTCATTCAGACTCATGTCCATTGAGTCAGTGATGCCATCTAGCCGTCTCATCCTCTGTCATCCCCTTCTCCTCCTGCCCCCAATCCCTCCCAGCATCAGAGTCTTTTCCAATGAGTCAACTTCACATGAGGTGGCCCAATACTGGAGTTTCAGCTTTAGCATCATTCCTTCCAAAGAAATCCCAGGGCTGATCTCCTTCAGAATGGATTGGTTGGATCTCCTTGCAATCCAAGGGACTCTCAAGAGTCTTCTCTAACACCATAGTTCAAAAGCATCAATTCTTCAGCACTCAGCATTTTTCACAGTCCAACTCTCACATCCATACATGACCACGGGAAAAACCATAGCCTTGACTGTTGGCAAAGTAATGTCTCTGCTTTTCAATATGCTATCTAGGTTGATCATAATTTTTCTTCCAAGGAGTAAGCGTCTTTTAATTTCATGGCTGCAGTCACCGTCTGCAGTGATTTTGGAGCCCAGAAAAATAAAAGTCTGACACTGTTTCCCCATCTATGTCCCATGAAGTGATGGGACCAGATGCCATGATCTTTGTTTTCTGAATGTTGAGTTTTAAGCCAAATTTTTCACTCTTCTCTTTCACCTTCATCAAGAGGCTTTTTAGTTCCTCTTCACTTTTTGCCATAAAGGGTGGTGTCATCTGCATATCTGAGCTTATTGATATTTCTCCTGGCAATCTTGATTCCAGCTTGTGCTTCTTCCAGTCCAGCATTTCTCATGATGTACTCTGCATAGAAGTTAAATAAGCAGGGTAACAATATACAGCCTTGATGTACTCCTTTTCCTATTTGGAACCAGTCTGTTGTTCCATGTCCAGTTCTAACTGTTGCTTCCTGATCTGCATACAAATTTATTAAGAGGCAGGTCAGGTGGTCTGGTATTCCCATCTCTTTCAGAATTTCCCACAGTTTATTATGATCTACACAGTCAAGGCTTTGGCATAGTCAATAAAGCAGAAATAGATGTTTTTCTGGAACTCTCTTGCTTTTTCCATGATCCAGTGGATGTTGGCAATTTGATCTCTGGTTCCTCTGCCTTTTCTAAAACCAGCTTGAACATCTGGAAGTTCACGGTTCACGTATTGCTGAAGCCTGGCTTGGAGAATTTTGAGCATTACTTTACTAGTGTGTGAGATGAGTGCAATTGTGTGGTAGTTTGAGCATTCTTTGGCATTGCCTTTCTTTGGGATTGGAATGAAAACTGATCTTTTCCAGTCCTGTGGCCACTGCTGAGTTTTCCAAATTTGCTGGCATATTGAGTGAAGCACTTTCACTGCATCATCTTCCAGGATTTGAAATAGCTCAACTTGAATTCTATCACCTCCACTAGCTTTGTTCATAGTGATGCTTTCTAAGGCCCACTTAACTTCACATTCCAGGATGTCTGGCTCTAGGTGAGTGACTAATCTTTAGGGAAATTCAAATCAAAACCACACTGAGACATCATCTCACACCAATTAAAATGACTATTATCCAGAAGAAAACAAATAAATACCAGAAATGATGTGGAGAAAAGACAACTCTTGTATACTCTTGGTGGGAATGTAAATCCGCACAGCCACTAATAATATGGAGGTTTCTCAAAAAACTAAAAATGAAACTACTATAGAAGCCAGCAATTTCACTCCTGGGCCTATATCTGAAAGAAGCAAAAATACTAATTTGAAAAATATATGGATCCTGATGTTCATTAGCAGTATTATTTACAATTACCAAGATATGGAAGCAACCTAAGTGTCCATCAGCAGATGAATGAATAAAGATGTGGTATATTAATACGATGGAATAATGCTCAGTGATAAAAAAAGAACATAATATTTCCCTTTATAGCAACATCAGTGGATGTAGAAGGTATTATGCTAAATGAAATAAGTCAGACAGAAAAAGCCAAATGCTATATGATATCACTTATATTTAGAATCAATGAAATAGTGAACAGAAAAAAAAAAGCAGATTCAGAGATACAGAGAACAAACTAGGGGTTACGGGGGCAGGGGGAAATACAGAGATGTGGTAGTGAATGCTATAAGTTACTGGGTTTAGATTAGACTCAGGGCTGTATTGCACAACACGGGGACATAGACAATATTTTGTAATGACTGTAAATGGGAAATAATCCTCCAAATGACATAATTTTTTAAATACCCAACTTTAATTTCTTTTATAGCTTGTTGTATTACCTATCATTTCAAGATATACATATTAACATATTTAGATAAAATGATGTAATATCTGAGATGCACTTCAGATAATGTGAACAAACATGAGAGGAGATAGAGTTGAACCAAGCATGCTCATGAATGTATAACTGAGGAATGAGTTCATGGGCATTCATGATACTCTTCCATCTTTTTTATATTTTTGAAAAACTCCTGTATTAAACAAAATAAACGCAAATTGTTAGGCCTCATCCTGGACATATGAATCAAAAATCCCTAGGGTTGAAAACTCAAGTTCCCAGTTCTCATTCAAAGTATATGGGATCAGAATTGTAGGGGCTGGAAATGCATATTAACAATCTCTTTACGTGAGTCATAATCTGAAAGTCTTATCACACATGCTTTATAAGAAAGATATTTTGCAATGTACACAACAAAACACAATTTATAAGGACCTAATGTGAGTTGTCAATCTGATATGCACACTTTAAACACTCTGCAATGTAAAATTGTTTCTGAACACAAAAATATTTATAAATTTAGTGCATAATCCATGATGTTCCTTCTTTCTGACATATCAGATCAAAGCAAACAGACTGAGAAATAAGCATTCTGATTAGAAACTAATGTTTAAAATAATTCTTGAACATGACACATACATGCCATGCTGATAAATACAAACTCTTTTATATGACCCTCAAACCACATTAAAGAGATAATTCATGACAGAGACATACTTAAATCACTCTGTATTTCCTCATTTTTCTCTCATGTGAAAATGTCACCTTAAGAGTAATTTTTTAGGAGTGTTTTTTTCATTCTATACATCTTCAGATAAGTTGACAGCCAAGATTTTTACTGATTGTGGATTCAGTGTTCTTTGGATGTTTAGTACAACTCTTGGACAATATAATATAAATGTTTCAAATACCTGTAATATTTTTATTAGCTAAATATTAACAGTTTTTTCAGTTTCATTAAAATGAAAAGTTATTTTGTGTATTATTTACTAACCTACATTATCACCTCAACTTAAATCATCAACATTGCCATAAATTAGCTGTAAGCTTTAAGGAAATATCACTGAAAATATAACAGAGCTATTATCAATTTTATTTGTCTTTCTATAGCAACTGAAAACAAATAAAATCCATCTATTAATCTATATGAATTTCTCATTGCTGCTTTTTGAAGATCAACCTTAGGAAGGGTTGTCAGGAAAAGTCTCTTTGAGGACATGCTATTTTTGCTGAAATTTGGATTTGGTTGATAAAAACGTTCCAGCCATTTGAAGAACTGAGATGAGTGTTTAAAACTGAGTAAACAGCAAAAACTTAGACTTGAGAAGAAACTCAGAAGTTCCAAGGAACAAGATCAAAGTCCTGACAATATAGGAGCAAACAGGTAGGAAGAATTAAATCATGAGTGGCCTTGTAAGCTATATTCTGCTATTGGGTTTTATTCTCACCATAATCAGAAGCCACTGGAGTATTTTAAGAAAGAAGCTAATTTGAACTGATTTATGCTTTTAACGGATTATTCTGACTACTGCATGAAGAATGGACTGTAGGAAGCCAAAGCAGAAGCAGGGGCAGGAGTTGACTTTGGCTTATATAAGATTTCCTCCAAAGGTCTTGAAGGTATCTTGAACTGACAGCATCTGGAAAGTAAATAAATTAGCTGTTTTGTCCATGGTCTGTTTCTTTCTCTACTTTGTGTATCTTTGCAAATGATACTAATAAACAAAATAAAAATCACAGAGATTGTAACAGACATTCTACAAATCAAATTGGTATAAAGCTATTGTAGTAGAGAAATAATATGCTTTTAGAAGTTTCACCAAAAAGCCAATTCCACATACTTATAGTTTCTAAAGAATAAAGCTGATGTGAATAATCTTACAAGCTGTATTGATTGCTTTTCCTACTATTATTTACTCAGCTATCGCTATTTTTGTGGTGACCTCACTGAGTTGTACTACCCATTTTATTATTATCTTTAGGCTACAGATAGGTCTCAATATTGTTTAAAACTTAAAATGTGTTGTTATATACTTAATTATTCATTTCAATAAAGAGAAACAAAACTAAGAAATATATGATATAAAGTTGATTTTGCTAACAAGAAACCATATCAGATGAAAATATATTTCTTACAGAAAAATAAACTTGATGTAGATCTTTTTTTAAACATAAAAACATTTTTCAAGTAATACTTTACACAGTATTCTAAGATATAAAGTAGATTAAAAAATTAAGTACTTTTATACAAAGACATACTATGCAGCTAATATTTCTAGGCAGCTATTTATAAAGTAAGATACATAATCATGAAAAGGAAAATTTCAATTTATTTTAAATAAGTAAATATTTACTGGGTATCCTACCTTTGAGGAACTGTTCAAGGAGTTTGAGGTAAGAAAGGAAAAAAGAGAGGCAAGGTTCCTATTCATATGGTATCTACATTTCTGAGGACAGATATTAGACAGATATTAATCAATGAAACAAACTCATGTACAATAAATTTTTAGGTAGCAAACCTGCCTGCAGAAAATCAAACAAGGTCATTTATTATCAAATTCATGGGGAAAACAGGCTGTATTCTTACTGACTGTGTGATCAGGGAAGGCTTCTCTGAAAAGGTAACACTTGAAATGAAACCAAATAACTGGAATAGCTCAGGAAACTACCAGAAGAGAGCATTCCCAAAAGAAGCAGACGAGGCATACAGTCTTGGCTGAAAGAAAGTGAAGTCACTCAGTTGAGTCCAACTCTTTGTGACCGCATGGACTGTAGCCTACCAGGATCCTCTGTCCATGGGATTTTCCAGGCAAGAGTACTGGAGTGGGTTGCCATTTCCTTCTCCAGGGGATTTTCCCAACCCAGGGATCAAACCCAGGTCTCCCTCATTGTAGGCAGATGCTTTACTGCCTGAGCCACCAGGGAAGTCCATGCCCTTGGCTGAAAGGGAATGCCATATAAAGGACAGGAAATAGGACAGGAAAGCTTATAGATATCAGAAATTCATTTCTTATAGTTCTGGAGGCTGGAACATTTAAGAATAAGGTACTGGCCAAGTTATTGTCTAGTGAGAGACTACTTCCTCATTCATAGGTGGCTCTTCCCACTGTGTTCTCACTTGTAGAAAGGAGGATGGGTCTCTCTGTGGTCTCTTTTTAAAGTGCACTAATCCGGGGGAGGAGCCAAGATGGCGGAGGAGTAGGACGGGGAGAACCCTTTCTCCCCAACAAATTCATCAAAAGAGCATTTAAACGTCAAGTAAATTCCACAAAACAACTTCTGAATGCCGGCAGAGGACATCAGGCACCCAGAAAAGCAACCCAACTCTTCAAAAGGAGGTAGGAAAAAATATTAAAGACAAAAAAAAAGAGACAAAAGAGGGAGGGACAGAGTTCTGTCCCGAGAAGGGAATCTTAAAAAGAGAGAAGTTTCCAAACACCAGGAAACCTTCTCACTGCCGAATCTGTGCCGAGCTTTGGAAGCACAGAGGGCAACATAACAGGGAGAAAAAATAAATAAACAATTAAAACTCGCAGATTGCGAGCCCTACGGTAACTCCCCCAGCGGAGAAGCAGCGCAGACGCCTGCACACGCCATTAGCAAGCAGGGGCTGGCAGGGAGGCGCGGCGCGGGCTGCATTTCTCAGAGTAAGAATCTGGCCTGAATACCCTGAGCGCTATCTGAGCGAAATAATTTGGGCTAGCAAACCAGACTGTGGGATATCTAACACGCGAAAAGCCAGCCCTAACCTAAGACACTGCCAGGCCTGTGCACGGAACAAAGGACTGAACAGAGATAGCCGGCTGCAGACCTTCCCCTTCTGGTGACAGGCAGCCAGAGCCGGAAGGGGGCAATCGCAGCCCCAGAGAGACTTTATCTATAAAACTGTAAGCAGGCTTCTTTGCTAACTAAAACTTATTGGGGGTCTGGACGGTCAACATCTGCCTGAGAAGGTGTGCTGGTTTTACACCCAGATAACCGAGTGGTGGGGAGGTGATAAGTCGCAGCATTGGCGCTCGCCAAACACCTCATCACCTGAGCTGCTCGGACCTGGGAAGAGCACAAAACGCAGGCCCAACTGAGTCTGCGCCTCTGAGGGCTACCCGAGTGCCTGAACCTGAGCAGCTTGGACCTGGGAGGTGCATGCAGCCCAGGGCCAGCCTCGGATTGTTCCCGGCGGAACAACCTAGAGCCCAAGCAGTGTGGGCAGGGAGGCTACACATGCCGTGAGCGGGGGCAGACCCAGTGTGGCTGAGGCACTGCGAGCGCACACCAGTGTTATTTGTTTGCAGCATCCCTCCCTCCCTCCCCACAGCGCGACTGAACAAGTGAGCCTAAAAAAAAAAAAAAAAAGTTTCCCCCACTGTCCCCTTTGTGTCAGGGCGGAAACCAGACACTGAAGAGACCAGCAAACAGAAGAAGTTATAACAGAGGGAAACGCCTTGGAAGCTACAGGCAATAGATTAAAACCCTGTGGTTACTACGGACTACATAGGAACAGGCCTATAGATCTTGAGAAATATAAGTTGGACCAAGGAACTATCCAAAAATGAACTGAACCCACAATACTCACAACAAAACCAAAGAAAGTCCTAGATATATTTTTACTATTTTTACGATCATTCTTTCTTTTTTTTAAATTTTTTAAAAAAAATTTTAAGTCCTCTATTGTTCCTTTAATTTTCACTTTTATAACCTATTACTTTGCAAAAAAAAAAAAAAAGACCCTATTTTTTTCTTCTTCAGCAAACTTCATATATATATATTTTTTAATTTTTTGACCTTGTTTTTTTTTTTTTTTTTTTCCTTCTTTTCTTTAACATTGTATTTTTGAAATTCCAAACTCTACTCTAGATTTTTAATTTTAGCTTTTTGGTATATGTTATCAATTTTGTACCTATTGTTTTTTTTTTTATAACTTCTGTGACTTTTTTTTTCTCTGTTTCTTTCTCTTCTTCTTTTATATAACATTGCATATCTGAAATTCCAAACTCTACTCTAGATTTTTAATTTATTCTTTTTGGTATTAGTTATCAATTTTGTACCTGTATTTTCTTTATAATTTTCGCAACCTTGTTTGTTTTTGTTTGTTCGTTTTTTCTCTCTTTCTTTTCCTTCTTTTCTTTAACATCGTATTTTTGAAACTCCAAACTCCACTCTAGATTTTTAATTTTTGCTTTTATGTATTTGTTACCAATTTTGTACCTTTAAGAACCCAATCTTCAGGACCCATTTTTCACTAAGGAGCGAGATTACTGGCTTGACTGCTCTCTCTCCCTTTGGACTCTCCTTTTTCTCCACCAGGTCGCCTATGTCTCCTCCCTAACCCCTCTCTATTCTACCCAACTCTGTGAATTTCTGTGTGTTCCAGATGGTGGAGAACACTTAGGGAACTGATTACTGGCTGGATCTGTCTCCCTCCTTTTCATTCCCCCCTTTTATCCTTCTGGCCACCTCTGTCACCTTCCTCCTTCTTCTCTTCTCTGTATAACTCCATGAACATCTCTGAGTGGTCCAGTTGTGGAGTGCACATAAGGAAGTGACTACTGGCTAGCCCACTCTCTCCACTATTGATTCCACCTCATCTCATTTGGGTCACCTCTAACTCCCTCCTCCCTCTTGTCTTCTCCATGTAACGCTGTGAACCTCTCTGAGTGACCCTCACAGAAGAGAAACTTTTCATCTTTAATGTAGATGTTTTATCAATGGTGCTGTATAGAAGGAGAAGTTTTGAAACTACTGTAAAAATAAGACCGATAACTGGAAGCAGGAGGCTTAAGTCCAAACCCTGACTCCAGGGAACTCCTGACTCCAAGGAACATTAATCGACAGGAGCTCATCAAACGCCTCCATACTGACACTGAAACCAAGCACCACACAAGGGCCAACAAGTTCCAGGACAAGACATACCAAGCAAATTCTCCAGCAACACAGGAACACAGCCCTGAGCTTCAAGATACAGGCTGCCCAAAGTCACCCCAAAACCATAGACATCTCATAACTCATTACTGGACATTTCATTGCACTCCAGAGAGAAGAAATACAGCTCCACCCACCAGAACACCAACACAAGCTTCCCTCACCAGGAAACCTTGACAAGCCACCTGTACAAACCCACACACAGTGAGGAAATGCCACAATAAAGAGAACTCCACAAACAGCCAGAATACCGAAAGGACACCCCAAACTCAGCAATTTAAACAAGATGAAGAGACAGAGGAATACCCAGCAGATAAAGGAACAGGAGAAATGCCCACCAAACCAAACAAAAGAGGAAGAGATAGGGAATCTACCGGATAAAGAATTCCGAATAATGATAGTGAAATTGATCCAAAATCTTGAAATTAAAATGGAATCACAGATAAATAGCCTGGAGAAAAGGATTGAGAAGATGCAAGAAAGGTTTAACAAGGACCTAGAAGAAATAAAAAAGTCAATATATAATGAATAATGCAATAAATGAAATTAAAAACACTCTGGAGGCAACAAATAGTAGAATAACAGAGGCAGAAGATAGGATTAGTGGATTAGAAGATAGAATGGTAGAAATAAATGAATCAGAGAGGATAAAAGAAAAACGAATTAAAAGAAATGAGGACAATCTCAGAGACCTCCAGGACAATATTAAACGCTACAACATTCGAATCATAGGGGTTCCAGAAGAAGAAGACAAAAAGAAAGACCATGAGAAAATACTTGAGGAGATAATAGTTGAAAACTTCCCTAAAGTGGGGAAAGAAATAATCACCCAAGTCCAAGAAACCCAGAGAGTCCCAAACAGGATAAACCCAAAGCGAAACACCCCAAGACACATATTAATCAAATTAACAAAGATGAAAAACAAAGAACAAATATTAAAAGCAGCAAGGGAAAAACAACAAATAACACACAAGGGAATCCCCATAAGGATAACAGCTGATCTTTCAATAGAAACTCTTCAAGCCAGGAGGGAATGGCAAGACATACTTAAAGTGATGAAAGAAAATAACCTACAGCCCAGATTATTGTACCCAGCAAGGATCTCATTCAAGTATGAAGGAGAAATCAAAAGCTTTTCAGACAAGCAAAAGCTGAGAGAATTCGGCACCAGCAAACCAGCTCTCCAACAAATACTAAAGGATATTTTCTAGACAGGAAACACAAAAACGGTGTATAATTTCGAACCCAAAACAATAAAGTAAATGGCAACAGGATCATACTTATCAGTAATTACCCTAAACGTAAATGGGTTGAATGCCCCAACCAAAAGACAAAGACTGGCTGAATGGATACAAAAACAAGACCCCTACATATGTTGTCTACAAGAGACCCACCTCAAAACAGGGGACACATACAGACTGAAAGTGCAGGGCTGGAAAAAGATTTTCCATGCAAATAGGGATCAAAAGAAAGCAGGAGTAGCAATACTCATATCAGATAAAATAGACTTTAAAACAAAGGCTGTGAAAAGAGACAAAGAAGGTCACTACATAATGATCAAAGGATCAATCCAAGAAGAAGATATAACAATTATAAATATATATGCACCCAACACTGGAGCACCACAGTATGTAAAACAAATGCTAACAAGTAGGAAAGGAGAAATTAATAATAACATAATAATAGTGGGAGACTTTAATACCCCACTCACACCTATGGATAGATCAACTAAATAGAAAATTAACAAGGAAACACAAACTTTAAACAATACAATAGACCAGTTAGACCTAATTGATATCTATAGGACATTTCATCCCAAAACAATGAATTTCACCTTTTTCTCAAGCGCACATGGAACCTTCTCCAGGATAGATCACATCCTGGGCCATAAAGCTAGCCTTGGTAAATTAAAAAAAATAGAAATCATTCCAAGCATCTTTTCTGACCACAATGCAGTAAGATTAGATCTCAAGTACAGAAGAAAAACGGTTAAAAATTCCAACATATGGAGGCTGAACAACACGCTGCTGAATAACCAACAAATCACAGAAGAAATCAAAAAAGAAATCAAAATTTGCATAGAAATGAATGAAAATGAAAACACAACAACCCAAAACCTGTGGGACATGGTAAAAGCAGTCCTAAGGGGAAAGTTCATAGCAATACAGGCACACCTCAAGAAACAAGAAAAAAGTCAAATAAATAACCTAACTCTACACCTAAAGCAACTAGAAAAGGAAGAAATGAAGAACCCCAGGGTTAGTAGAAGGAAAGAAATCTTAAAAATTAGAGCAGAAATAAATGCAAAAGAAACAAAAGAGACCATAGCAAAAATCAACAAAACCAAAAGCTGGTTCTTTGAAAGGATAAATAAAATTGACAAAGCATTAGCCAGACTCATCAAGAAACAAAGGGAGAAAAATCAAATCAATAAAATTAGAAATGAAAATGGAGAGATCACAACAGACAACACAGAAATACAAAGGATCATAAGAGACTACTATCAACAATTATATGCCAATAAAATGGACAACGTGGAAGAAATGGACAAATTCTTAGAAAAGTACAACTTTCCAAAACTGGACCAGGAAGAAATAGAAAATCTTAACAGACCCATCACAAGCATGGAAATTGAAACTGTAATAAAAAATCTTCCAGCAAACAAAAGCCCAGGTCCAGACGGCTTCACAGCTGAATTCTACCAAAAATTTAGAGAAGAGCTAACACCTATCCTGCTCAAACTCTTCCAAAAAATTGCAGAGGAAGGTAAACTTCCAAACTCATTCTATGAGGCCACCATCACCCTAATACCAAAATCTTTGTCAAGATGCCACAAAAAAAGAAAACTACAGGCCAATATCACTGATGAACATAGATGCAAAAATCCTTAACAAAATTCTAGCAATCAGAATCCAACAACACATTAAAAAGATCATACACCATGACCAAGTGGGCTTTATCCCAGGGATGCAAGGATTCTTCAATATCCGCAAATCAATCAATGTAATACACCACATTAACAAATTGAAAAATAAAAACCATATGATTATCTCAATAGATGCAGAGAAAGCCTTTGACAAAATTCAACATCCATTTATGATAAAAACTCTCCAGAAAGCAGGAATAGAAGGAACATACCTCAACATAATAAAAGCTATATATGACAAACCCACAGCAAACATTATCCTCAGTGGTGAAAAATTGAAAGCATTTCCTCTAAAGTCAGGAACAAGACAAGGGTGCCCACTTTTACCATTACTATTCAACATAGTTTTGGAAGGTTTGGCCACAGCAATCAGAGCAGAAAAAGAAATAAAAGGAATCCAAATTGGAAAAGAAGAAGTAAAACTCTCACTATTTGCAGATGACATGATCCTCTACATAGAAAACCCTAAAGACTCCACCAGAAAATTACTAGAGCTAATCAATGATTATAGTAGAGTTGCAGGATATAAAATCAACACACAGAAATCCCTTGCATTCCTATACACTAATAATGAGAAAACAGAAAGAGAAATTAAGGAAACAATTCCATTCACCATTGCAACGGAAAGAATAAAATACTTAGGAATATATCTACCTAAAGAAACTAAAGACCTGTATGTAGAAAACTATAAAAACTGGTGAAAGAAATCAAAGAGGACACTAATAGATGGAGAAATATACCATGTTCATGGATTGGAAGAATCAATATAGTGAAAATGAGTATACTACCCAAAGCAATTTATAGATTCAATGCAATCCCCATCAAGCTACCAACAGTATTCTTCACAGAGCTAGAACAAATAATTTGACAATTTGTATGGAAATACAAAAAACCTCAAATAGCCAAAGCAATCTTGAGAAAGAAGAATGGAACTGGAGGAATCAACCTACCTGAATTGACGCTCTACTACAAAGCCACAGTTATCAAGACAGTATGGTACTGGCACAAAGACAGAAATATAGATCAATGGAACAAAATAGAAAGCCCAGAGATAAATCCACACACATATGGACACCTTATTTTTGACAAAGGAGGCAAGAATATACAATGGAGAAAAGACAATCTCTTTAACAAGTGGTGCTGGGAAATCTGGTCAACCACTTGTAAAAGAATGAAACTAGAACACTTTCTAACACCATACACAAAAATAAACAAAATGGATTAAAGATCTAAATGTAAGACCAGAAACTATAAAACTCCTAGAGGAGAATATAGGCAAAACACTCTCTGACATACATCACAGCAGGATCCTCTATGACCCACCTCCCAGAATATTGGAAATAAAAGCAAAAATAAACAAATGGGACCTAATTAACCTTAAAAGCTTCTGCACATCAAAGGAAACTATTAGCAAGGTGAAAAGACAGGCTTCAGAATGGGAGAAAATAATAGCAAATGAAGCAACTGACAAACAACTAATCTCAAAAATATGCAAGCAATTCCTATAGCTCAACTCCAGAAAAATAAATGACCCAATCAAAAAATGGGCCAAGGAACTAAATAGACATTTCTCCAAAGAAAGCATACAGATGGCTAACAAACACATGAAAAGATGCTCAACATCACTCATTATCAGAGAAATGCAAATCAAAACCACTATGAGGTACCATTTCACGCCAGTCAGAATGGCTGCGATCTAAAGTCTACAAATAGTAAATGCTGGAGAGGGTGTGGAGAAAAGGGAACCCTCTTACATTGTTGGTGGGATTGCAAACTAGTACAGCCACTATGGAGAACAGTGTAGAGATTCCTTTAAAAACTGGAAATAGAACTGCCTTATGATCCAGCAATCCCACTGCTGGGCATACACACTGAGGAAACCAGAAGGGAAAGAGACACGTGTACCCCAATGTTCATTGCAACACTGTTTATAATTGCCAGGACATAGAAGCAACCTAGATGTCCATCAGCAGATGAATGGATAAGAAAGCTATTGTACATATACACAATGGAGTATTACTCAGCCATTAAAGAGAATACATTTGAATCAGTTCTAATGAGGTGGATGAAACTGGAGCCTATTATACAGAGTGAAGTAAACCAGAAGGAAAAACACCAATACAGTATACTAACACATATATCTGGAATTTAGAAAGATGGTAACAATAACCCGGTGTACGAGACAGCAAAAGAGACACTGATGTATAGAACAGTCTTATGGACTCTGTGGGAGAGGGAGAGGGTGGAAAGATTTGGGAGAATGGCATTGAAACATGTAAAATATCAAATAAGAAACGAGTTGCCAATCCAGGTTCGATGCACAATTCTGGATGCTTGGGGCTAGTGCACTGGGATGACCCAGAGGGATGGTATGGGGAGGGAGGAGGGAGGAGGGTTCAGGATGGGGAACACATGCATACCTGTGGCAGATTCATTTTTATATTTGGCAAAACTAATACAATTATGTAAAGTTTAAAAATAAAATAAAATAAAAAAATAAAGTGCACTAATCCCATTCAGGTGCCTCTTCCCTCATGACCTAATCACCTCCCAAAGGCTCCACACTTCCACATACCATCATACTGGGGATTAGGTTTCCTCATATGAATGGGGGATAGGGAAGTGTGGAACAAGCATTCAGTCTGTAGCAGTGGGTAAACAAAGAAACATGTAAAAATGGATAAGGCATTATAAGAGGACACTTAAAATCATTAAATGAGGTGCTGTCAGAGCACTGAAGCAGAAAAACTAGATGATCTGGTATCTTCTTTTCAACACTATTTTGACTCAGTTTCAGGTAGACCTGATAGACAGCTATAGTAGGTCTCTAGATAAGAATTAGTGATGGCTTGATTATATATTTGCCTTATATATTTGGGTTTTCATTTGCCCAGAATACATTTCCCATTCTTAACAATACATCTGCTTTCTTAGAAAAATTACTTTTGCCAATTAAACAGTTTCATTAGGGGCTCGGTACTGGGTTGTCCTAAAAAACAAAACCAGTATGATATGTGTGTATATTACCACTCATACTGAGAGTAAGAGAAAGACAGAGATTGGGGGATTATACAGGTTTGTTTATCTTACCTATCTATTTATCTATCTCTCCATCTATAGTGACACGCAAAGATTGAGAGAGAGATTTATTTTAAGGAATTGACTCAGGCTGCGATAGTGGAGGCTGGCAAATTGAAAATCCACTGGGCAAGTCATCAAACTGGAGACCCAGGGAAGAAATGATGTTAGAATTTGAATCCAAAGGCCAGCTGCTGGCAGGATTTCCTCTTTTTGAGGGGAAATCAGTCTTTTTTCTTAAGACTTTCAACTGATAGAATGAGAACACCTCCTCCCATATTATGAAAAGTAATCTGTTTTACTCATAGTCTAATTAAAATGTATGTGTGCTCAGTCATGTCCAACTCTTTGTGACCCTGTGGACTGTAGCCCACCACGTTCCTCTGCCCATGGAACTTTCCAGGCAAAAATACTGGGATGAGTTGCCATTTCCTACTCAAGGGGATCTTCCCGATCCAGGGATCAAAGCTATAAAGAATGCCTGCAAATGCAAGACAGCCAGAGATATGGGTTCATTCGCTGGGTACCATGGCCTAGACAAGGAGCCACATAAAATTAACCATCACAGGTTCTATTCAACTTAGTTAAAGGATAAGCATATGACTCAAGAATACATCCTATCCCTATAATCACTTCCAGACCACATTATCTGCACCTACAACCACAACATGTAGTGATCTGTGTTTCCCAATTATGGATCCCTTTAAACAAGTCACCAGTAGATTCTGTGAGGCCCAGTGAACAACTAATGCTTCAGCTTTACATAGGACAGAGTAATTTGGTTTGTTTTAAATTAAAAAAAAACAAAACTGTGATTGCTTCAAACAAGATCCAGATATTTGGAAAAGCATACATCAAATTAATAATGGTTTTCTTTCGGGACTTCCCTGGTGGTCCAGAGGTTAAGAATTCACCTTCCAATGCATGGGATGCAGGTTCCATCCCTGGTCCAAAAAGCAAGATCCCACATGATGCAGATCAACTAAACCCACACACCACAACAACTGAGTCTGCAACAAGCAACTAAGACCCAATGCAGTCAAATAAATATTTTTTTAAAAAATTAATAACTGTTTTCCTGGAAATGGGGCTTCGAGGGTTGAAGGTTTCCAATTTTTAATGTGCATAATTAAAATTTAATTCTCTGTATAATTTATGATTAGCAGCTAATCCTTTTCTAAAATCAGAGTAAATAACATTTTTTTTCTAAATTAGTAAGTGGGAAAAAAGCAGAATTTTAAATATTATACAAAGCAGAAGTCCTATCTTTAACTGTAGAAGTCTGAGAGATACCTCTGTAGAACTACAGGTTTTATGGCACAATTTGAAAAACTTTATTGAAATCATTGTGGTTTTTAAAAAATTAATTCATTAATTTTAATTGGAGGCTAACTACTTTACAATGTTGTAGTGGTTTTTGTCATACATTGACATGAACCAGCCATGGGTATACATGTGTCCCCCATCCTGAACCCCCCTCCCACCTCCCTCCCCAACCCATCCCTCAGGGTCATTCCAGTGCACCAGCCCTGAGCACTCTGTCTCATGCATCAAAACTGGACTGGCAATCTTTTTCACGTACAGTACTATACATATTTCAATGCTATTCTCTCAAATCATCCCACCCTCACCTTCTCCCACAGAGTCCAAAAGTCTGTTCTTTACATCTGTGTCTCTTGCTGTCTCGCATATAGGGTCATAATTACCATCGTTCTAAATTCCATATATATGCATTAATATACTGTATTGGTATTTTTCTTTCTGACTTATTTCACTCTGTATAATAGGCTCCAGTTTCATCCACCTCATTAGAACTGATTCAAATGCATTCTTTTTAATAGCTGAGTAATATTCCATTGTGTGTATGTACCACAGCTTTCTTATTCATTCATCTGCCAATGGACCTCTAGGTTGCTTCCATGTCCTGGCTATTGTAAACAGTGCTGCGGTGAATATTGTGGTACACATGTCTCTTTCAATTCTGGTTTCCTTGGTGTGTATGTCCAGCAGTGCGATTGCTGGGTCATATCACAGCTCTATTTCCAGGTTTTAAGGAATCTCCACACTGTGGCTGTACTAGTTGGCATTCCCACCAACAGTGTAAGAGGGTTCCCTTTTCTCTGGACCCTCTGCAGCATTTGTTTGTAGACTTTTTGATAGCAGCCATTCTGACCAGTGTGAGATGGTACCTCATTTTGGTTTTGATTTGCATTCCTCTGATAATGAGTGATGTTGAGCATCTTTTCATGTGTTTGTTAGCCATCTGTATGTCTTCTTTGGAAAATGTCTGTTTAGTTCTTTGGCCCATCTTTTGATTAGGTCGTGTTTTTTTTTTTTTTTTTTTCTGGAATTGAGCTGCAGAAGTCGCTTGTATATTTTTGAGATTAATTCTTTTTCAGTTGCTTCATTTGTTATTATTTTCTCCCATTCTGAAGGTGGTCTTTTCACCTTGCTTATAGTTTCCTTTGTTGTGCAAAAGCTTTTAAGTTTAATTAGGTCCCATTTATTTATTTTTGCATTTATTTCCATTACTCTGGGAAGTGCGTCATAGAGGATCCTGCTGTGATATATGTCAGAGAGTGTTTTACCTATGTTTTCCTCTAGGAGTTTTATAGTTTCTGGTCTTCAATTAGATATTTAATCCATTTTGAGTTTATTTTTGTGTATGGTGTTAGAAAGTGTTCTAGTTTCATTCTTTTACAAGTGGTTGACCAATTTTCCCAGCACCACTTGTTAAAGAGATTGTCTTTTCTCCATTGTATATTCTTGCCTCCTGTGTCAAAGATAAGGTGTCCATAGGTGCACAGATTTATCTCTGGGCTTTCTATTTTGTTCCATTGATCTATATTTCTGTTTTTGTGCCTATACCATACTGTCTTGATTACTGTAGCTTTGTAGTAGAGCCTGAAGTCAGGCAGGTTGATTCCTCCAGTTCCATTCTTCTTTCTCAAGATTGCTTTAGCCATTCGAGGTTTTTTCTGTTTCCATAAAAATTGTGAAATTATTTGTTCTAGTTCTCTGAAAAATATCATTGGTAGCTTGATAGGGATTGTATTGAATCTATAGATTGCTTTGGGTTGTATACACTCATTTTCACTATACTAATTCTTCTGATCCTTGAACATGCTTTATTTCTCCATCTATTTGTGTCATCTTTGATTTCTTTCATCAGTGTTTTATAGTTTTCTGTATATAGGTCTTTTGTTTCTTTAGGTGGATTTATTCCCAAGTATTTTATTATTTTCATTGCAATGGTGAATGGAATTGTTTCCTTAATTTAACTTTCTGTTTTCTCATTGTTAGTGAATAGCAATACGAGGGATTTCTGTGTGTTAATTTTATATCCTTAAAACTTTACTATATTCATTGATCAGCTCTAGTACTTTTCTGATGATGTTTTTAGGGTTTTCTATGTACAAGATCATGTCCTCTACAAAGTGAGAGTTTTACTTCTTTTCCAATCTGGATTCGTTTTATTTCTTTTTCTTTTCTAATTGCTGTGGCTAAAACTTCCAAAACTATATTGAATAGTAGTGGTGAGAGTGGGCACCCTTGTCTTGTTCCTGACTTTAGGGGAAATGCTTTCAATTTTTGACCATTGAGAATAATGTTTGCTGTGTGTTTATCATATACAGCTTTTATTATTTTGAGGTATGTTTCTTCTATGCCTGCTTTCTGTAGGTTTTTTTTTTTTTTATCATAAATGGATGTTGAATTTTGTCAAAGTCTTTCTCTGCATCTATTGAGAAAATCATTTTTTTTATCTTTTAGTTTGTTACTGTGGTGTGTCACATGGATTTATTTGCGAATATTGAAGAATCCTTGCATCCCTGAGATAAAGCCCACTTGGTCATGATGTATGATCTTTTTAATATGTTGTTGGATTCTGTTTCATAGAATTTTGTTAAGCATTTTTGCAGGTATGTTCATCAGTGATATTGGCCTATAGTTTTCTTTTTGTGTGTGTGGAATCTTTGTCAGGTTTTGGTATTAGGGTGATGTGGCCTCATAGAATGAGTTTGGCAGCTTACCTGCTTCTGCATTTTTCTGAAAGAGTTTGAGTAGGATAGATGTTAGCTCTTCTCTAAATTTTTGGTGGAATTCACCTGTGTAGCCATCTGGTCCTGGGCTTTTGTTTGTTGGAAAAATTTTTATTACAGTTTCGATTTCCGTTCTTCTGATGGGTCTGTTAAGATTTTCTATTTCTTCCTGGTTCAGTTTTGGAAAGTTATATTTTTAAGAATTTATCAATTTCTTCCAAGTTGTCCATTTTACTGGCATATAGTTGCTGATAGTAGTCTCTTATGATCCTTTGTATTTCTGTGTTATCTGTTGTCATTTCTCCATTTTCATTCCTAGTTTTGTTGATTTGATTCTTCTCCCTTTTTTGCTTGATGAGTCTGGCTATTGGTTTGTCTATTTTATTTATCATCTCAAAGAACCAGCTTTTAGCTTTGTTGATGTTTGCTATGGTCTCCTTTGTTTCTTTTGTCTTTATTTCTGCCCTAATTTTTTATGATTTCTTTCCTTCTATTAACCCCAGGGTTCTTCATTTCTTCTTTTTCTGGTTGCTTTGGGTGTAAAGTTAGGTTATTTATTTGATTTTTCTCTTGTTTCTTGAGGTAAGCTTGGATTTCTATGAAACTTCCCCTTAGCAGTGCTTTTTTTAACTTAATCCCATAGGTTTTGGGTTATCATGTTTTCATTTTCATTGATTCTATGCATATTTTGGGGGCCTTCCCTGGTAGCTGAGATGGTAAAAGCATCTGCTTACAATGCAGGAGACTCGGGTTCAATCCTTGGGTTGGAAAGATCCCCTGGAGAAGGAAATGGCAACCCACTCTAGTACTCTTGCCTGGAAAATCCCATGGACATAGGAGCCTGGTAGGCTACAGCCCATGGGGTCGCAAAGAGTTGGACACGACTGAGTGACTTCACTTCACTTATGCATATTTTGATTTCTTTTTTGATTTCTTCTGTGATTTGTCAGTTATTCAGAAGCGTGTTGTTTAGCTTCCGTATGCTTGCATTTTTAACAGTTTTTGTCCTGTGGTTGACGTCTAATCTTACTATATTGTGATCAGAAAAGATGCTTGAAATTATTTCAATTTTTTTGAATTTGCCAAGGCTAGATTTATAGTCCAGGATGTGATCTATCTTGGAGAATGTTCTGTGTGCACTTTAGATAAAAGGTGAAATTCATTGTTTTGGGATGAAATGTCCAATAGATATCAATTAGGTCTAACTGGTCCATTGCATCATTTAAAGTTTGTGTTTCCTTTCTAATTTTCTGTGTAGTTGATCTATCCATAGGTGTGAGTGGGGTATTAAAGTCTCCCACTGTTATTGTGTAACTGTTAATTTCCCCTTTCATACTTGTTAGCATTTGCCTTACATATTGTGGTGCTCCTATGTTGGATGCCTCAGTTCAGTTCAGTTCAGTCACTCAGTTGTGTCCGACTCTTCGCGACCCCATGAATCGCAGCACGCCAGGCCTCCCTGTCCATCACCAACTCCCGGAGTTCACTCAGACTCCTGTCCATCTAGTCAGTGATGCCATCCAGCCATTTCATTCTCTGTCGTCCCCTTCTCCTCCTGCCCCCAATCCCTTCCAGCATCAGAGTCTTTTCCAATGAGTCAACTCTTTGCATGAAGTGGCCAAAGTACTGGAGTTTCAGCTTCAGAATCATTCCCTCCAAAGAAATCCCAGGACTGATGTCCTTCAGAATGGACTGGTTGGATCTCTTGCAGTCCAAGGGACTCTCAAGAGTCTTCTCCAACACCACAGTTCAAAAGCATCAATTCTTCAGCGCTCAGCCTTCTTCACAGTCCAACTCTCACATCCACACATGACCACAGGAAAAACCATAGCCTTGACTAGACAGACCTTTGTTGGCAAAGTAATGTCTCTGCTTTTGAATATGCTATCTAGGTTGGTCATAATTTTTCTTCCAAGGAGTAAGCGTCTTTTAATTTCATGGCTGCAGTCACCCATATATATTTATAATTGTAATATCTTCTTCTTGGATTGATCCTTTGATCATTATGTAGTGCCCTTGTCTCTTTTCATGAACTTTATTTCAAAGTCTATTTTATCTGATATAAGTATTGTTACTCCTGCTTTCTTTTGGTCTCCATTTGCATGAAATATCTTTTTCCAGACCTTCATTTTAAGTCTGTATGTGTCCCTGTTTTGAGGTGGGTCTCTTGTAGACAGCATATACAGGGATCTTGTTTTCGTATCTATTCTTTGTCTTTTAATTAGGGCATTCAACCCATTTACATTTAAGGTAATTACTGATAAGTATGATCCCATTGCCATTTACTTTGTTGTTTTGGGTTCAAGTTTATAAACCTTTTCCGTGTTTCCTGTCTAGAGAAGATCCTTTAGCATTTGTTGAAGAGCCGGTTTGGTGGTGCTGAATTCTCTCAGCTTTTGTTTGTCTGTAAAGCTTTTGATTTCTCCTTCATATTTGATAGAGACCCTTGCTGGGTATAGTAATCTGGATTGTAGGTTTTCTCTTTCATCACTTTAAGTATGTTCTGCCATTCCCTTCTGGCTAGAAGAGTTTCTATTGAAAGATCAGCTGTTATCCTTATGGGAATCCCCTTGTGTGTTATTTGTTGTTTTTCCCATGCTGTTTTAATATTTTCTCTTTGTGTTTCATCTTTGTTAATTTGATTAATATGTGTCTTGGGATGTTTCACCTTGGGTTTATCCTGTTTGGGACTCTCTGAGTTTCTAGGACATGGGTGGCTATTTCCTTCCCCATTTTAGGGAAGTTTTCAACTATTACCTCCTCAAGTATTTTCTCATGGCCTTTCTTTTTGTCTTCTTCTGGGACTCCTATGATTCGAATGTTGGGGCATTTCACATTGTCCCAGAGGTCTCTGCGGTTGTCCTGATTTCTTTTAATTCTTTTTTCTTCTTTCCTCTCTGCTTCATTTATTTCCACCATTCTATCTTCCACCTCACTTATCCTATCTTCCCTCAGTTATTCTACTGTTGATTCCCTCCAGAGTGCTTTTGATCTCAGTTATTGCATTATTCATTATTGAATGATTATTTTTTATTTCTTCTAGGTCCTTGTTAAATCTTTCTTGCACCTTCTCAATCCTTGTCTCTAGTCTATTTATCTATAATTCCATTTCGTTTTCAAGATTTTGGATCATCTTTACTATCATTATTCTGAATTCTTTTTCAGGTAAACTCCTTATCTCCTCTTTTGTTTGGTTTGGTGGGTATTTATCATGTTCCATTACCTTCTGAATATTTCTCTGTCTTTTCATTTTGTTTAGATTTCTCTGTTTGGGATATCCTTTCTGTATGCTGGAAGTTTGTGGTTCCTCTTTATTGTGGAGATTCCTCCCTGTAGGTGGGGTTGGATGAGTGGCTTGTCAAGGTTTCCTGGTTAGGGAAGCTTGTGTCAGTGTTCTGGTGGGTGGAGCTGGATCTCTTCTCTCTGGAGTGCAATTAAGTGTCCAGTAGTAAGTTTTGAGGTGTCTATGGCTTTGGTGTGACTTTGGGCAGCCTGTATTTTAATGCTCAGGGCTATGTTCCTGCCTTGCTGGAGAGTTAGTGTGGTATGTCTTGCACTGCAACTTGTTGGCTTTTGGAGCTTGGTTTCAGTGTAGGTATGGAGGCTTTTGGATGAGCTCTTGCTGATTAATATTCCCTAGAGTCAGGAGTCCTCTGGTGTTTTCAAGTTTTGGATTTAAGCCTCCTGCCTTTGGCTTTCAGTCTTATTCTTACAGTAGCCTCAAGACTTCTCCATCCATACAACACAGATGATGAAACATTTAGGTTAATAGTAAAAAGACTCTCCACAGTGAGGGGCACCCAGAGAGGTTCACAGAGTTACATGGAGAAAAAGAAGAGGGAGATAGGAGATAGAGGTGACCAGGTGGAGAAGGAAATGGCAACCCACTCCAGTGTTCTTGCCTGGAGAATCCCAGGGACAGGGGAGCCTGGTGGGCTGCCATCTCTGGGGTTGCACAGAGTCGGACATGACTGAAGCGACTTAGCAGCAGCAGCAGCAGCAGGTGGAGAAGAGGGGAAATCAAAAGGGGAGAGAACAATATAGCCATTAACCAAATTCCCTATGTGGTCTCCACAGTCTGTAACACCCAGAGAGGTTCACAGAGTTACATAGAGAAGAGAAGGGGGAGAAGGGAGATAGAGGTGACCAGGAGGAGAATAGGGGTAGTCAAAAGGGGAGAGACCAATCTAGCCAGTAACCAGTTTCCTAAGAGTTCTCTACAGCCTGGAACACAGAGAGAGATTCACAGAGTTAAGTAGAGAAGAGAAGGGGGAGGGAGGCAATGAGGTGACCTGGGGGAGAAAAGGGAGAGTCAAAAGGGGAGAGAGCAATCAAGCTAGTAATCACACCCCTAGTAAACTGGGTACTGAAGATTAGATTCTTAAAGGTACAAAATTAAAAACAAATACAAAAAATAAATCTAGAGTAGAGGTTAGACTCAAAAATACAATATTAAAAATACAAAACAAAATCAATCACAAAAATTATAAAAATATATATATATACCTGTGGCGAATTCATTTCAATATTTGGCAAAACTAATACAATATTGTAAAGTTTAAAAATAAAATAAAATTTAAAAAAATTATAAAAAAATATACATGTGAAATTTGCTTTGAAAATAGGGTCTCTTTTTTTGCAAGGTAATAGTAGGTTATAAAAATGAAAATTAAAGGAATAATAAAGAATTTAAAAATAAAAAAATAAAAATTAAAAAATGATAGTAGTAAAAATATATCTAGGAATTTCTCTGGAGCTGTTGAAGGTAGTGTGAGGTCAGTTCAGTTTCAGAGAGTTTCTTGTTGCAGCTTATACGTCTTCTCAAGGTCTATAGTCAATGCTTAGTCAATGCTAACTACAGGGTTTTAATCTGTTGCACCTGTCAATTCTAAAGCGGTTCCCTCTTTGTTTATTTTGGCTTCCTCTGTTTGCAAGTCTCTTCAGTGTCTGATTTCTGCCCTGACACAAGGGAGCAAAGGTGGTCACTTATTTAGGCTCACTTGTTCAGTTGTGTTGTGGAAAGGGAGGAACACTGTAAACAAATATCACCAGCATGTGTGGGGAGTGCTCACAGTGTATGAACCACACTGGATTTGCCCCAGCTCACAGCATGTGTGCTTTCACTGTCTACACTGCTCAGGCGCCAGGTTGCTCTGAAGGGGAACTGTTCAAAGCGGGCCCTGGGTTGCGTGCATTTCCCAGGTCTAAGCTGCTCGTGTTCAGGTTCTCAGGTACTCCACAAAGGCACAGACTCAGTTGGGCCTGAGTTTTGTGTCCTTCCCAGGTCTGAGGAGCTCAGGCGAGCAGGTACTTGGTGAGCACACTGTCCCAGGTGAGCTGTGTGTTTTAATCACACCCGTGGTCCCAGCCTCTCAGTTTCCTGTGTGTGCTGTGTGTCTCCTCTTGGGAGCTGATCTCAGGCTGCGACCTTCCTGGCAGATGTCAACCGTCCAGGATCCCGGGAAGACTTAGTTAGCAACTCGAAGCCCTCTCACAGTTTGGTGGAGAATGCCGTATCTGGGGCTGAGATTGCCTCTCCTCTTCCAGCTCTGGCTGTTGCCTGCCTGCCTGTCTCTGGCAGGGGGATGGGCCAGTCCACAGCTGGCTAGCTCCCCTTTGGTATTCACTCAGCCCTTTGTTCTGTGAGCTGGCCAGGCTGTGCTTTAGGTTAGAGCTTTTGCGGGAAAGTTCTCTCTCTCTCTTTTTTCTTTTTTCTGTCTCTCTGGCTATCCCACAATTTGGGTTGCTCTCTTATGTTAGCTCCTTCAGATTGTCCTCAGCACATTCAGACCTGGTCCTTACCCTAAGCATACAACCCATGCCTCCATTTTTAGCCCCCGCTTACTGGTGGCAGATGCAAGCTTCTGGGCTATTTCTCCACTGGGAGTTAAGGCTAGGTGCATATTCTGTGGGGTTTTGTTTTTGTTTTTTCCCTCCCGCTTATGTTGCCCTCTGAGATTCCAAAACTCCCTGCAGACCCGCTGGTGAGAGGGTTTCCTGGTGTTTGGAAACTTCTTCACAACTCCCTCCCCGGGATGGTCTCCATCCCTAACTCTTTTGTCTCTCTTTTCGTCTTTTATATTTTGTTCTACCTCCTTTTGAAGAGAATGGGCTGCCTTTCTGGGTGCCTGGTGTCCTCTGCCAGTGTTCAGAAGTTGTTTTGTGGAAGTTGCTCAGCATTCAAATGATCTTTTGATGAATTTGTGGGGGAGAAAGTGGTCTCCCCATCCTATTCCTCTGCCATCTTAGGACCGACCTAGAAATCATTTTGTTTTTATATTTATAAAAAGAAAAAATGAGAGAGAGAGGGAAAGGGAGCAGGACACTTACCTCTCCAGCAGACATTTAAAATTTGATGCATTGATATATTCTTGGCTCATGGTATTAGTTGTGGCATTTTGCATCAGCTGCTGCTTCTTCCCAAAGCAATAATATATTGCATAATTAATTCAGCACAAGAAGCGAGTGTGCCAAATCTTTTTTGTTTGTTTGTTTTGTTTTTAATGATTCTATGTTTCTTCTCGGTAAAGGTATCACATTTTTTATTTTGTTTTCTCAGCAGTGCCCCACAGCTTGTGGGATCTTAGTTCCCAACCAGAGATTGAATCCAGCACCACAGCAGTGAAAGTTGCTGTTGTTTAGTTACTGAGTTGTGTCCAACTCTTTATGACCCCATGAACTGAAGCATGCCAGTGCTTCCTGTCCTTCACTATCTCTTGGCGTTTGCTCAAACTCATGTTCATTCAGTAAGTGATGGCATCCAACTATCTCATCCTCTGTCATCCCCTTCTCCTCCTGCCTTCACTCTTTCCCACCATCAGGGTCTTTTCCAATAAGTCAGCTCTTTGCATTAGGTGGTCAAAGTATTTGAAGTTCAGCTTCAGCACCAGTCCTTCCAATGAATATTCAGGATTGATTTCCTTTAGGATTGACTGTTTTGATCTTCTTGCAGTCCAAGGGACTCTCAGGAGTCTTCTCCAGATCCATAGTTCGAAACTGTCAATTCTTCAGCACTCAGCCTTCTTTTTACTCCAACTCTCACATCCATACATGACTGCTGGAAAAAGCATAGCTTTGACTAGATGGACATCTATCAGCAAAGTGATGTTTCTGCTTTTAAATACACTGTCTAGGTTTGTCATAGTTTTTCTTCCAATGAGCAACCATCTTTTAATTTCATGGCTGAAGTCACCACCTGCAGTGATTTTGAAGCCTAAGGAAATAAAGTCTGTCACTGTTTCCATTTTTTCCCAATCTATTTGCCGCGAAGTGATGAGACTGGATGCCATGACCTTAGTTTTTTTTTTTTTTTTTTTAACTAAGCCAGCTTTTCCACTATCCTCTTTCGTCTTCACCAAGAAGCTCTTTAGTTCCTCTTCACTTTCTGCCCTAAGTGTGGTGTCATCTGCATAACTGAGGTTATTGATATTTCTCTTGGCAATCTTGATTTCTGCTTATGCTTCATCCAGCCCAGCTTTTCACAGGATGTACTCTGTATATACGTTAAATTATCAGGGTGACAAATTATAACCTTGATGTACTCCTTTCCCAACTTGGAACCAGTCCATAGTGTTGCTTCATGCCCTGCATACAGGTTTCACAGGAGGTAGGTAATGTGGTTTGGTATTCCCATCTCTTTAAGAATTTTCCACAGTTTGTTGTGATCTGCACAGTCAAAGGCTTTGTGCTTAGTCCTAACCAGTGGACCACCAGGGAATTCCAGGTATTACATTTTTTTAAAGAACCAAAATTATGCTGAACCAATTAAGAGTAGCACAATTAGAACAAATTAGGACTATCAATGTATATAACAGTTTTTAAAGCTGGAATTTCAGTTAAAAAATAATTCAATTAAAAACAAATTTGAAACAGCCACTTCCTTCCATGACTTTCTGAATAAATACTCAGCCAGATGATGAAGTTCCACAGGAAATGACAATAATAATAGAAATAGCTAAATATGATTAAATCCTTAGTATTTGCTTGGAACAATTTAAGTGTGCTTCACAAATCTTCTTTAGTAGTGTTCACAAAAATCCCATATATTAGATAGTATGATCCCCACTTTAGAGATGAGAAACCTAAACTGTTTTGAGACAGTAAGCAACATTCTCATCACACAGGCTTTAACCTGTACTTTGTGTTCTTACAAATTTCCTTATACTGTTATAAGAAACAACTTTGCAAAGTGTTTCTGAATAATTTAGTAAGCCATCAGATAGTTCAAGAATAAATGCTTATGCAGTTACCAACATCAAGTTCAAGTCAAATGACTTTGTGTCTTTTCTCTTTTTTTGTGTTTCATAGGAGAACATATCTCCTATGCTAATTTGAAATAATATTTTAAACAAATTCTTCAACAAGAAAAGTTAGACTTCTGTCTTATTACTGGAAAGAATCATGACTTTGTCCCTTTAATATTAATACACTCAATTCCTCTGATTATTTCTTATTTGTTAATTGCTCTACAATTAAACATATTTTCACATTGTCTATAAATGAAGTTATATATAGCTGAGTCTATTCACACATGAAGTTTGACCAAGGAATAAAAAAGTGAATGATTCCTTTTCTCTCTTATAATTGCACATAACCTTTCGGAATTACCATAATACAATAATATACTTCCTCACTCTAGAATTCCCGTTTTTGTTTGGTGTTTAGCTATTGTTTCCCCAACTTAATTCTGAAGTTTCTTTGATAATTTGCTACTAGTGGCCTATAGGTGTGACTGTTGATGGGAGGAAATAAATTGGCAGAAAATGCAATGTTTTGACCAAGATATATTATTTATCATTTTCCCCTTCAATCTACTTTGACAGTTTTCTCATTAAAAGATTATAGGCAGTTTGAGAGTTGACAATTTTTCCTTCTTTTTTCATCACTTTGCTGGCACTAAAAGAGCTCTCTAGGACTCAGTTTGAGAATAATTGGCCTAAAGGCCAAGAAGGATATAATTTAATATTTGAAACATTACTGAAATGAGAAGAAAGCATTGCAAACAACGTGCTGGGACAACAACTGTAAACAACTGTAATACCTCTCTATGGTAATCGGGACATATGCTTACGTTATCCAGAACACCTATTAGACTCCTTCTTGACTAGATAATGGTCAAATATGATATGCTTGCAATTCTAATTGGAAAACATTAAAAGTGTATGAAAAGGTTTTATATATATATATATATATATATATACACATACATACATACACATACACACACATGTATATACACCATGGTTAATAAGCTAATATTTGGATAAAAGGTATTTATATTAAATAATTATATATTATTTACATATGCATGCTTATGATAAACTCTCATTGTGAGTGAGAAGGCAGAAGCCATAGTTATTCCTGTTTATATCCAGTATCTTCTTAGTGTATAATATGTGTTTCTTGAAATTTTAATTCAATTCAATAATTTCTCAACATTTACTCTGTGAAAAGAATGGGTTATGTTTAAGATATAATAATAAGGAGGAAATTGAGGAGCTAATATACTAGTGAAAAAGAAGAGGGTGAATGCGACACAATGGGGAGCTCAGTGCTTATGGTAGAAACACATGCAGATAACAGAGAAAAGCTTAATTAAGGACCTATTTATTATTGCATATTATTGATGAAGCTTGAATAAAAGCTATAGGCTTAATATATGAAACAAAATGGAGAAAAGAGAGGTTAATTATCAGAGAAATCCAGGTTATATGCAGGACTCTATTTCTGGAGAAATTGCTTTATGCGATTTAGAAGAGAGTGAAAATGGTCAGATGTAAAGTTACTTTAAAGACTATATTCAAAGTTTTGAAACTCATTTGGCATATGATGGAAAATATTGAAACTTTATTTAAAGAGTGAAAGAACATATCAGAATGGTATTCTAATTTTATGGGTCCAGAGTTGAGGGTATGACTTTAAGGGGTATTTTGGCAGTAAGCAGCAGGGGAGCAGTGTTAGTTGCTCAGTCGTGTCCGACTCTTTGTGATCCTATGAACTGTAGCCCTCCAGGCTCCTCTGTCCATTGTATTCTCCAGGCAAGAATACTGGTGTGGATTGTCATTTCCTTCTCCAGAGGATCTTCCTGACCCAGGGGTCAAACCCAGGTCTCCTGCATTGCAGGCAGATTCTTTATCATCTGAGCTTCAGCAAAGATCCTTTTGGCAGAAAATTAGGCATCAAACATAATGAAGTAAAATTTCATAGATAATGCAGAGAATGTCTTTGGAGATTGAGCTTGAGATGCAGGGGTCATTGAAGTCTAGGTTCAAATCAACCAAGACCCCACAAATAACATGAGAGTAGCTGTGGATGCATCAGAATATACTAGAGAGGATAATGAGGCATCTGTCGGGTGTACAGGAAAACTATCCAGAAAAACTGAGAAATGTAAGCTTGGAAGTCAGGGGAGATTTCAGGTAAGAAAGCATGTCTACAATATACAGATCAGAGAAAAAAGAACACAGTCTTTGCTCAGAGAGTAAACAGAATGGTGTAGGCTTAATGAATCTAGGTGAAAACTACAGTAAAGAGGGGTGGGGGGGAAAGCTTCGAAAGATAGAAATCTGAAATATTCTAAAGATTTTAGAATAAATAAATAAATCCAAGCACAGAGATATCTTTTAGGGTAAAAAAAAATCCAAATTTTTAAGAGGAGAAATCTATGGCCATCAAGAGGAGAAGAACCAGTAGTTTCATAAAAGACAAGAGAGGAGAGACTTCACAGATTGTAACACATTTAATGAGTATGAGCCAACAGGAAATTATAAATGTCATACATCACTGGAAATCAGGACCACTCTTGTAATAATTGAGAAAGCTTCCCTGGAAGGGGAGAGCTGCATAAATAAAGTAGTAGAGCTCTCCTTGATGGTTACATGAAAAGCAGAGTTCTTTATGACAGGTTATAGTGGAAGCATTTGTGGTAAGATAGTCTTGGAACATAACCCAAGACTTTAAACAAGGATGGGGAAGAATTCATTAAAGTGCGGATTCTAGCTACTAGATGACTAAATCTGATAAGCAACTAATTCTAAAATGCTGAACTCTGCATGACACAATATATAAAAGAAAATATACATACTAAACACAAAGTTAATATGTCAATATTATCACATTAATATTATGGTATTTCTAACCATTTGGTATTTCTAAACCATATGGTTTTTCTAATCATTTCTGATAAAACGTGGGCCACTGGGGAAGGGAAAGGAAAACCACTTCAGTATTCTTGCCTTGAGAACCCTATGAACAGTATGAAAAGGCAAAAAGATAGGACACTGAAAGAGGAACTCCCCTGGTCAGTAGGTGCCCAATATGCTACTAGAAATAAGTGGAGTAATAACTCCAGAAAGAATGAAGAGACAGAGACAAAGCAAAAATAACACAGTTGTGGATGTGAGTGGTGATGGAAGCAGGGTTCAATGCTGTAAAGAGCAATATTGCATAGGAATCTGGAAAGTTAGGTCTATGAATCAAGGCAAATCGGAAGTGGTCAAAAAGGAGATGGCAAGAGTGAACATCAACATTTTAGGAATCAGCAAACTAAAATGGACTGGAATGGGTGAATTTAACTCAGATGACCATTACATCTATTGCAGCAGGCAAGAATCCCCTAGAAAGAAATGGAGTAGCCATCACGGTCAACCAGAGTCCAAAATGCAGTAGTTGGATGCAATTTCAAAAAGGACAGAATGATCACTGTTTCCAAGGCAAATCATTTAGTATCACAGTAATCCAAGTCTATGCCACAACCAGCAATGCTGAAGAAGCTAAAGTTGAACAGTTCTATGAAGACCTACAAGACCTTCTGGAACTAACACTCAAAAACAGATGTCCTTTGCATTATAGGGGACTGGAACGCAAAAGTATGAAGTCAAGAAACACCTGGACTAACAGGAAAATTTGGCATTGGAGTACAGAATAAAGCAGGGCAAAGACTAATAGAGTTTTGCCAAGAGAACACACTTGTCACAACAAACACCCTAATCCAACAGCACAAGAGAAAACTCTACACATGGACATAACCAGATGGTCAATACTGAAATCAGATTGATTCTATTTTTTGCAGCCAAAGCTGGAGAATGTCTACACAATCAGCAAAAGCAAGACCAGAATAGAACTGTGGATCAGATCATGAACTCCTTATTACCAAATTCAGACTTAAATTGAAGAAAGTAGGGAAAACCACCAGACCATTCAGGTATGACCTAAATCCAACCCCTTATGATTATACAGTAGAAGTGACTAATAGATTCAAGGGATTTGATCTGATAGAGTGCCTGAAGAACTATGGATGGAAGTTCGTGACATTTCACTGGAGGAAGGGATCAAGACCATCCCCAAGAAAAAGAAATGCAAAATGGCAAAATGGCTCTCTGAGGAGGCCTTACAAATAGCTATTAAAAGAAGAGAAGTGAAAGGGAAAGGAGAAAAGGAAAAATATACCCATTTGAATGCAGAGTTCCAAAGAATGGCAAGGAAAGATAAGAGAGCCTTCCTCAGCAATTAATGCAAAGAAATAAGGGGGAAAAGTAGAATGGGAAAGACTAGAGATCTCTTCAAGAAAATCAGAGATACCAAGGGAACAGTTTATGCAAAGATGGGCACAATAAAGGACAGGGATGGTATGGACCTAACAGAAGCAGAAGATATTAAGAAGTAGCAAGAATACACAGAAGAATGATACAAAAAAGATCTTCATAACCCAGATAATCATGATAGTGTGATCATTCACCTAGAGCCAGACAACCTGGAATGAGAAGTCAAGTGGACCTTAGGAAGCATCACTACAAACTAGTGGAGGTGATAGAATTCCAGTTGACCTATTTCAAATCCTAAAAGATGATACTATGAAATAGCTTCATTCAATATGCCAGCAAATTTAGAAAACTCATCAGTGGCCATAGGACTGGAAAAGGTCATTTTCATTCCAGTCCAAAGAAAGGCAATGCAAAAGAATGCTCAACAACTGCACAATTGCACTCATCTCACGCTAGCAAAGCAATGCTCAAAATTCTTCAAGTGAGGCTTCAACAGTACATACCATGAACTTCCATATGTTCAAGATGGATTTAGAAAAGGCAGAGGAACCAGAGACCAAATTTCCAACATCTGTTGGATCATCAAAAAAGCAAGGGAGTTCCAGAAAAACATCTATTTCTGCTTTATTGACTACACCAAAACATTTGACTGTGTGGATCACAACAAACTGTGGAAAATTCTGAAAGAGATGGGAATACCAGATCACTTGACTGGCCTCCGAAGAAATCTGTATGCAGGTCAGAAAGCAACAGTTAGAACTGGACATGGAACAACAGACTGGTTCCAAATCGGGAAAGGAGTATGTCAAGACTGTATATTGTCACTCTGCTTATTTAACTTATATGCACAGTAGAGAAATGCTGGAATGGATGAAGCACAATCTGGAATCAAGATTGCTGGGAGAAATATCAATAACCTGAGATATGGAGATGACATTTATGGCATAAAGCAAAGAGGAACTAAAGAGCTTCCTGATGAAAGTGAAAATGGAGAGTGAAAAAGTTGGCTTAAAACTCAACATTCAGAAAACTAAGATCATGGCATCTGGTCCTATTCCTTCATGGCAAGTAGATGGTGGAACAATGGAAACAGTGACAGATTTTATTTTGTACTGTAAAATCACTGCATATCGTGACTGCTGTCATGAAATTAAAAGATTCTAGCTCCTTGGAAGAAACGTTATGACCAAGCTAGACAGCATATTAAAAAGCAGAGACATTACATTGCCAACAAAGGTTCATCTAGTCAAAGCTATGGTTTTTCCAGTAGTCATGTGGATGTGAGAGTTGGAGTATAAAGAAAGGTGAGTGCCAAGAAAATGATGCTTCTGAACTGTGGTATTGAAGAAGACTCTTGAGAGTCCCTTGGACTGCAAGGAGATCCAACCAGTCCATCCTAAAAGAAATCAGTCCTGAATATTCATTGGAAGGACTGATGCTGAAGCTGAAACTCCAATACTTTGACCTCCTGATGCGAAGAACTGACTCATTTGAAAAGACCCTGATGCTGGGGAAGATTGAAGGCAGGAGAAGAAGGGGACGACAGAGGATGAGATGGTTGGGTGGCATCACCGAGTCAATGGCCATGAGTTTGATTAAATTCCAGGATTTGGTACTGGTCATAACAAACACCTTCTTCCAACAACACAAGGGAAGACTCTATACATGGACCTCACTAGATGGTCAACACCGAAAAAAGATTGATTATATTCTTTGCAGCCAAAAATGGAGAAGCTCTATACAGTCAGTAAAAACAAGACCAGGAGCTGACTGTGGCTCAGATCATGAACTCCTTATTGCCAAATTCAGACTTAAACTGAAGAAAGTAGGGAAAACCACTAGACCATTCAGGTATGACCTAAATCAAATCCCTTATGATTATACAGTGGAAGTGAGAAATAGATTTAAGGGCCTAGATCTGATAGATAGAGTGCCTGATGAACTATGGAATGAGGTTCATGACATTGTACAGGAGACAGGGATCAAGACCATCCCCGTGGAAAAGAGATGCAAAAAAGCAAAATGGCTGCCTGGGGAGGCCTTACAAATAGCTGTGAAAAGAAGAGAAGTGAAAAGCAAAGGAGAAAAGGAAAGATATAAGCATCTGAATGCAGAGTTCCAAAGAATAGCAAGAAGAGATAAGAAAGCCTTCCTCAGTGATCAATGCAAAGAAATAGAGGAAAACAACAGAATGGGAAAGTCTAGGGATCTCTTCAAGAAAATTAGAGATACCAAGGGAACATTTCATGCAAAGATGGGCTTGATAAAGGACAGAAATGGTATGGACCTAACAGAAGCAGAAGATTTTAAGAAGAGATGGTAAGAATACACAGAAGAACTGTACAAAAAAGATCTTCACGACCCAGATAATCACAATGGTGTGATCACTGACCTAGAGCCAGACATCCTGGAATGTGAAGTCAAGTGGGCCTTAGAAAGCATCACTATGAACAAAGCTAGTGGAGGTGATAGAATTCCAGTGGAGGTGATAGAGTTCCAGTTGAGCTATTTCAAATCCTGAAAGATGATGCTGTGAAAGTGCTACACTCAATATGCCAGCAAATTTGGAAAACTCAGCAGTGGCCACAGGACTGGAAAAGGTCCGTTTTCATTCCAATCCCAAAGAAAGGCAATGCCAAAGAATGCTCAAACTACCACACAATTGCACTCATCTCACATGCTAGGAAAGTAATGCTCAAAATTCTCCAAGCCAGGCTTCAGCAGTATGTGAACCATGAACTTCCTGATGTTCAAGCTGGTTTTAGAAAAGGCAGAGGAACCAGAGATCAAATTGCCAACATCCGCTGGATCATTGAAAAAAGCAAGAGAGTTCCAGAACAACATCTATTTCTGCTTTATTGACTATGCCAAAGCCTTTGACTGTGTGGATCACAATAAACTGTGCAAAATTCTGAAAGAGATGGGAATATTAGACCACCTGATCTGCCTCTTGAGAAATTTGTATGCAGGTCAAGAAGCAACCGTTAGAACTGGACAGGAACAACAGACTGGTTCCAAATAGGAAAAGGAGTACGTCAAGGCTGTATATTGTCACCCTGTTTATTTAACTTACATGCAGAGTACATCATGAGAAACGCTGGGCTGGAAGAAGCACAAACTGGAATCAAGATTGCTGGGAGAAATATCAATAAGCTCAGATATGCAGATGACACCACCCTTATGGCATAAAGTGAAGAGGAACTCAAAAGCCTCTTGATGAAGGTGAAAGTGGAGAGTAAAAAAGTTGGCTTAAAGTTCAACATTCAGAAAATGAAGATCATGGCATCCAGTCCCATCACTTCATGGGAGATAGATGGGGAAACAGTGGAAACAGTGTCAGACATTACTTTTTTGGGCTCCAAAATCACTACAGATGGTGATTGCAGCCATGAAATTAGAAGATGCTTACTCCTTGGAAGGAAAGTTATGACCAACCTAGATAGCATATTCAAAAGCAGAAACATTACTTTGCCAACAAAGGTCTGTCTAGTCAAGGCTATGGTTTTTCCTGTGGTCATGTATGGATGTGAGAGTTGGACTGTGAAGAAGGCTGAGTGCCGAAGAATTGATGCTTTTGAACTGTGGTGTTGGAGAAGACTCTCTAGAGTCCCTTGGACTGCAAGGAGATCCAACCAGTCCATTCTGAAGGACATCATCCCTGGGATTTCTTTGGAAGGAACAATGCTAAAGCTGAAACTCCAGTACTTTGGCCACCTCATGCGAAGAGTTGACTCATTGGAAAAGACTCTGATGCTGCGAGGAATTGGTGGCAGGAGGAGAAGGGGACTGCAGAGGATGAGATGGCTGGATAGCATCACTGACTCGACGGACGTGAGTCTGGGTGAACTCTGGGAGTTGGTGATGGACAGGGAAGCCTGGTGTGCTGCGATTCATGCGGTCGCAAACAGTCAGACATGTCTGAGCTACTGAACTGAACTGAGGGAGGCCTGGCATGCTGCAGTCCATGGGTTTGCAAAGAGTCGGACACAACTGAGCGACCCAACTGAATGAACTGAACTGAACTAGGGACAATTTACTCAACAATAAATCCAACTAGTCAAAATATATGCAACTGTTCAGCACTGAAAAAAATTATGTAAGGATTTACTGTCTTTGTCTTTAATAGAAAATCAAGACAATTGAACCACAATCCTACACTCTCCAAATTCTGCAGTTTTCCATAATACTAGAAATCTTCAACCACATAGGCATAACAACTTTAAGAGAGTCAGAAAGTAAGAATAAATTTATACTATCAGAAGAATTTTATCTCATCCAAGTTTTTGTCTTCTCTATTAAAATAGAGTTTAACATATACTAGGTCACCATCGTAAAGAATCCGCCTGCCAGTGCAGGCAATATGGGTTCAATCCCTGGGTCAGGAAGATCCTCTGGAGAAAGAAATAGCAACTCTCTCCAGTATTCTTACCTGAGAAGTCCTATAGACTGAGAAGCCTGGCAGGCTACAGTCCATGGAGTACCAAAAGACTTAGGTACAACTTGGTGACTGAACAGAACAAGGTTCAGTGGCTATTTACCTAATTAATAAATATACCATAACTAACTGAGGGCTACAAATTGCTTTAGTGCCCCTGAGACATCAAATTCATATTATTTTTTATTATATCTTTGTTCATGGGCTAAACACTGTACTTTTAAATTTTTTTCTGAGCTGCTAAAATATGCATGCATGGTGGTAGAACTAAGGATGGTTTCTCAAGTCAGGAATACCACTGAGGCAATTAGAAAATTTCACTCAACCCAGAAGGTGAGCAGGTGTCAAACCTTTCAAAATGTGAAGAATTAGTTCAGGAAAGGAACAGCAAGCATGCAATTAGAGTCATCATGTCCTGTTTAGCTGCCATAAATAGTTCTCTTGCTCTGTATATAAGATCTTATTTATTGAAATTCCAGAAATTTTAGCACAGCATGGAAATAGCAAAGGAAAATAGAAAAAAGAAAAGAAGAAGAAAGAAAAAATACAGACATAAACTCAGCAATTTGAATGTGAAACTTAAAAACTAGCTACACTTCTTAACCCTTGGGATCCAAAATGGATCCAAAATGGTATATAAAAGAGCACATGAAAACCTGATGCCACTGCTATAGCTGATTTTGTTTTCCTACCATGGTGACAATAAAATGCCCTTCCCCTCATGTTCTCTGTACAGGATGACCTCTATGCTGTTCCCATTAGAACATAGCATATACTTCTACTACCTGAATCTGGCAGAGCTTTGACTACAGCAGAAATGACACTGCAAATTACAAGTAGTTCATAAACATTCTGTCTAATTCTTTTGGGAAGCTTCTTAGAAGCCAGCACCTTGATGTGAGGAAGCTCAAATAGCCCAGGGAAAACCTACATGGAGTGGAAATAAAGCCTCCAGCTCACAGCCCTCACTGAGCTGGAGCCCATAGCCAGAAGCAACTTGTTAAGTTTACTATTTGGAAAGTGGTACCCAGCCCTTGGGCTTCCCAGATGGCGCTAGCAGTGAAGAACCCGACTACCAGTGTAGGAGACGTAAGAGGTGTAAGAGCCAATCCCTGGCTCAGGAAGATCCCCTGGAGGAGGGCATGATAACCCACTTCAGCAAACTTGCCTGGAGAATCCCATGGACAGATAAGCCTGGTGCCCTACAGTCCATAGTGTCACAAAGAATCGGACATGACTAAAATGATAGAACACACACACACAGAGCCCTTAGCCAAAGTGTCCTAGCTGATGCTGTGCAGAGCAGGAATGAGGTGTTCCCTCAGGTCTGCCAGAATTGTAGTTTTACGAAGAAATTTAAAGATTGCAATTTGAAGCCACTAAATTTTGGTGCTTTGTTATGCAGTGATTGATAACCAGAATAAGTGCCTAATTTTGCAAGTAAACATATCTAATTTTTTTTCCACATGCCAATAAAAATAATATTCGATGAATAAATATTTGCTGTATTTAAATCTGTAAAATTAAAATTCTTGTTTCACAGAATGTTCAAGAATGGATTGATCTGTTAAAAATGATGATGAAGAATAAACTTTGGTCATTCTGTGATTTATAGAATATACTTTAATGCAAGATATATGATTTCAAAAGAAAATACTGTTAATTTATTAGCTGTATAAGGCTAAGTCACTTAAATTTTATATCCCAGAGATCTCATTTATAAAATGACCATTACAGTGGTAACTATCTGAAAGAATTTAAGTTAATATGTTTGTAAAATTTAGCACAGTTCATGACAAACTGAACAATCTAAATAGTCATTAGTCATTATTATCATTTATCACAAATCTAGAACATGGCTTTATCTCTAACATGAAATGGCACAGGAATTAGAGATGCTTGGTCTATAAGCTGGAGCAAAGACAAAATTATGCTCAAAGATCCTTATAAAGTCAATACACTTTGCTTCTCAAGTGGTAACCTCTGTCTTTACTTCTCTCATTACATCAAGTACTGTTAAACATTCATCAGACTAGTTCATTGATTTTAGTCTTATTAGGTCAGTATTCCCCTTCTCTTGGGATCTCATTGATATACCAGCTACTTAAATTAGCTCAGAAAAATAGATTGAAACTAAAAATATTTTTGTCATGATTTCAATTAAGCCTTTCAAAGAAAAGTTCAATGTTCACATCATTAAGTCTTCTCACTAATATTCAACAAAATAATATCATGACCTACAACTTTAGGTAACCTATAAATATTTGTCTAGACAAACTCTCCATTAGCCTTTCTGTCTGCAAAATTACTCCATTTAGCTTAAAAATAATATTATTTTCTTCACTCAGCACACATCATAACATTTATCCATTTTTTAGGTTATTTTTTTTTTCATGCAAACCAACTAGACTAGTAACCATTTATTCCAGCACACACAAAAGTGGTTTTCAACCATTTAAGAGCTATTGCTAGTAAAGCAAGTGGGTAAAATATTGCATAAAGTAATTGGTAAAATATTCGGCAAGAACACTTTAAAGTGACTGGAATGCAATCTAATTTACACTTAGAAGTAATCTGTGTTCTATTCTTTTTAAAAAAAGGAAAAAAAGTTCAGACAGAGAGGATTCTCCAAACTGCAGTTCTCAAATGTCAGAAATAAAATCAAATATCTCGCAACAAATTCTGACATCACTAGCCATATTACTAACCCAGAAGCCTAAATGTTTTTCATAGGAACAGCAAAAACTAATCAAATAGTTGACTCCTAGGAATTTGACTGCTCTAAAAGAGATTTTTTCTTCTTTTTTTTACATTTAAGGAAGAAACTGATATTTTAGCCTAAGCAGGATATCTATTGGGCTTACCAGGTGGCACAGTGGTAAAAAATCTGTCTGCCAAGGCAGGAGACACAAGAGACAAAGGTTCAATCCCTGGATTGGGAAGATCCTATGGAGTAGGAAATGGCAACCCGCTTCAGTATTCCTGACTAGAGAATTCTATGGACAGAGGAGCCTGGCAGGCTACAGTTCGTGGGGTCCCAAAGAGTGGGACATGACTGAGCACACATGTGTACACACACAGAATATCTATTAGCCTTATACTTTTATTCTTAGATATGTATATTTATCACCCAGGCAGGTCTATGGTGTGAATTTTAGGCTAACACCAATTTATAGATTTATTTGAATTTTTTTTTAAAAATTAAGAAATGAATGTAGAAAATATGTACACATGACTTAATTTTTGTTTCTTTAAAATATGTCTTTAATGAATGAATATTTACATTCAGGATTCATTAGCTCCCCCCTCCAAACAGCCAAGCATAATATCCAATAATATATCAGGATTTTAAAAGACAAAAGGGCTCCTGTTAATATATGTGTCCTCTGACTTAGGGCTGAATGTTTTTTTCTTTTTTTTTAGCTTTTATTTTATTTTTAAACTTTACAACATTGTATTGGTTTTGCCAAATATCGAAATGAATCCGCCACAGGTATACCCGCGTTCCCCATCCTGAACCCTCCTACCCTCCTCCTTCCCCTACCGTCCCTCTGGGTCGTCCCAGTGCACCAGCCCCAAGCATCCAGTACCGTGCATCGAACCTGGACTGGTGACTCATTTCATACATGATATTATACATGTTTCAATGCTATTCTCCCAAATCTCCCCACCCTCTCCCTCTCCCACAGAGTCCATAAGACTGATCTATACATCAGTGTCTCTGTTGCTGTCTTGTACACAGGGTTATTGTTACCATCTTTCTAAATTCCATATATATGCGTTAGTATACTGTATTGGTGTTTTTCTTTCCGGCTTACTTCACTCTGTATAATAGGTTCCAGTTTCATCCATCTCATTAGAACTGATTCAAATGTATTCTTTTTAATGGCTGAGTAATATCACTGATGAACATAGATGCAAAAATCCTTAACAAAATTCTAGCAATCAGAATCCAACAACACATTAAAAAGATCATACACCATGACCAAGTGGGCTTTATCCCAGGGATGCAAGGATTCTTCCATATCCGCAAATCAATCAATGTATACACCACATTAACAAATTGAAAAACAAAAACCATATGATTATCTCAATAGATGCAGAGAAAGCCTTTGACAAAATTCAACATCCATTAATGATAAGAACTCTCCAGAAAGCAGGAATAGAAGGAACATACCTCAACATAATAAAAGCTATATATGACAAACCCACAGCAAACATTATCCTCAATGGTGAAAAATTGAAAGCATTTCCTCTAAAGTCAGGAACAAGACAAGGGTGCCCACTTTCTCCATTACTATTCAACATAGTTTTGGAAGTTTTGGCCACAGCAATCAGAGCAGAAAAAGAAATAAAAGGAATCCAAATTGGAAAAGAAGAAGTAAAACTCTCACTGTTTGCAGATGACATGATCCTTTACATAGAAAACCCTAAAGACTCCACCAGAAAATTACTAGAACTAATCAATGATTATAGTAAAGTTGCAGGATATAAAATCAACACACAGAAATCCCTTGCATTCCTATACACTAATAATGAGAAAACTGAAAGAGAAATTAAGGAAACAATTCCATTCGCCATTGCAACGGAAAGAATAAAATACTTAGGAATATATCTACCTAAAGAAACTAAAGACCTATATATAGAAAACTATAAAACACTGGTGAAAGGGCTGAATGTTGACAAGTGAATTAAAGAAAATGCTGGGGTTATTTCTGGGAGTTTCCAAGTATATGATGTCAACTGATCTTTGTTATGCTTTTTACATGGGGACGGAGAAGGCAATGGCACCCCACTCCAGTACTCTTCCCTGGAAAATCCCATGGATGGAGGAGCCTGGTGGGCTGCAGTTCATGGGGTCGTGAAGAGTCGGACATGACTGAGTGACTTCACTTTCACTTTTCACTTTCATGCATTGGAGAAGGAAATGGCAACCCACTCCAGTGTTGTTGCTTGGAGAATCCCAGGGACGGGGGAGCCTCGTGGGCTGCCGTCTATGGGGTCCCACAGAGTCGGACATGACTGAAGCGACTTAGCATACATGGGGAAAAAAAAAGCAGAGTCAAATGGGCTGCTACTTGAGGTTGTTGTTCACTCGCTCAATTGTGTCTGACTATTTGTGACCGCATGGACACTAGGCTTCCGCGTCCTTCACTGTTTCCTGAAGTTTGCACAAATTCATGTCCATTAAGTTGGTGATGCTATCTAACCATTTCATCTTCTGCCATGTTACTTCATGACATTCCTTCAATTATATAATTAGACATTATGAATACAAATTTACCCATACTGTCTCAAAATGGTTTTGGACATAAACTATTTTCCAATATCCATTTAGAAAAGCACACTATTTTCACCACATATGTGTTCAAAATATTTGAACAGGATCTCACTGGGGGTCACAGAGGTAGAAGTGAAGAGGAAAAGATGAGAATATGCTTACTGGAGTTCTCAGCTCAGGTATGGCAGCTTGATAGGTGAGTGGGCGACAGTCACGAGTGTTTGGCACGAGGACACATGGAAGAAACATTGGACCCAGGTCATCTCCATCCAGAATGTCCACTGTGAGGGTGGTGGTGGTGGTTCGCCGTTCATTTAGGTTTTGTGCACGGTCCTGTGAGAGAGGGAGAAAAGAAAAAGAACATAAGATGTACTCAATGTTCCCTCCAGCTTGGTTACACCATAGACACATTTCTTCCTGACTGTAGGCATCTGACCTCCCTTTTCTTAGAGCATTTACTTTAGAAAACTTGCATGTGTAAATACTTTCTCTGCCCCTTTGAGGTCTCAACCTTCTTCTAGCTCAAACTTTTACAAGTTTTATATCCAGGACTCTTTCTCCAGGATCTAAGAATTATCCATTTGAAGTGTAATAATCAAGGAAAATAGAGCTTATATTAATATCTCCCAGTCCCTGTAGGAGGATAGGAGCCTAACTTCCATGAAGGTTTTCTCCAAGTCGTGAAACCATCTCCCATCATGAAGATACATAAATGTTTACTTTTCCTTTGAGAAGACAGTTAACAAACAAGTTAACAATCAAGATGACTCTTGATTTCTTCACTTCTGTCCCCACTCCAGTATTTTATTTTATTTTATTTTATTTATGATGCTTCAAGAAATTTAAGTTTATGAAATAAATGTTGCTCATTTTAAAAAAGTGGGGGGAGAGAGAGAGAGAAGAAAAAGAAGAAAAATTAAATGAAGAGGTGAATAAAAGGAAGGAAAGAAGACCCACAAGATCTGCTATACTCATTGGAAAATGTATTTGTATGTTTCATATAAGATTGCCTGTCACAAAGTATATTTTGAGAACCTTCCTTCTCTCCTTCCTTCTCTCTTCTGGCATCACTAAAATAACTTGTTTCCAAGTTTATAAATGACAATTGTTTCATTTCTTCATTCTTTGAGACTCTAAAAAACTATAATTTCTGAGAAATGTATCCTTGTATCAGTAATGAGAATTATATTTCCATTTTTCCTCTTTTCCACTAACCACAATATTGCCAGAGATCACAGATTTTATTTTATTTTATTGTCTGTTTTGTTTTTCCATTCTTATGGGTTGCAAAGTGTTCTTTGGTAAGATCTAGGGAAGCAGAAGCTCTATTGATGCAATTTTGCAAGGGCAACCTTTCTTGAATGCAATATCTTTATGACTCTCAAACCAACTAGGACCTTGTGGGGCCTTACCAGGTACAAATCCTGTTCAGTGTTCCCCATTTCTTATTTGTAGGAAATAGATTTCATTCAGCTTCTTTGACCTTCCCTGAGTTCCAAAGGGAGATTCAAACAATTGCTAATTAGAAGAGTGAGGGAATGCAGAAACAAAGGAAGTGCAATCAAGAAATAATAGTGCAGTGATAAAGTAAAACCTGGTTCCCCCTCAAGTAATATGTATAACAATATCTTTGAGTTCTTCTCCAGGAACCAAGACCCCACTAGGTGGAGAATTGTAACTTCAGGTGAGTACAAGATTCCTAGAATACCATCCTGTTATCTCAACACCAGTCAATCAGAAAGAAGACTGCACAGAGTGGACAGTAACAAAGACTCTGATTCCTACCCAAATGATTATCTGTGATAAGTTTCCCCTTTCTCCCTTTAAAAACTTTCATGATAGAGCAGAATATTTACTATTGGTTCCTGGACACAACTCTGTCTTCTTCCAGCTTTCCTGACTCCTGAATAAAGCAACCTTTCTTTTCCTAACAACAACTGTCTGTTGAGCATTACCTTTCAAGTGGCAAGCAGCAGAACATGAGTTTGGTAAAAACTCTTGTATTCTTTGATGTTTAATTTATCAAATTATTATTTACAAATTATTTTAAATTAAATTAAAGACATTAGAGATTGATCATACCCAGAAAGAAGCCTTTTTAGAGTTTCCCTTAATTTATTAAAAGCAGAAACATTTGCAAGTGAAGCTGCCATGAAAGTGTTCTCTGGGGGAGTTTTATAGCCATGAGAAAAGAAACAAAGAGAAGAAAAACACTAGAATCGACATAAACAAACATCATCACAAACTTTCTTTACCTCCTGCTTATTCCCTAGAAACCTACTCATTCTTTAGCTGCTTAGGAAGCAACTTCATTTGCTTGCTTTCTTACACATATAACAATACCTTATTCTTTTCACTTGTTAATCTGTTTGGGGGTTTTCTATATATATATATTTTTATATTTATTTATTTATTTATGGCTGTGATGGATCTGATTCCTTGCAGATAGGGGGCTTTCTCTAGTTGTGGAGAGTGGGAGCTACTCTCCAGCTGTAGTGTGTGGCCTTCTCACTGTGGTGGTTTCTCTAGTTGTGGAGCATGGGCTCTAGGGCACTCAGGCTTCAGTAGTTGCTGCATGTGGTCTCAGTAGTTGAGGTCCCCAGGCTCTAAAGTACAGACTCAATTATTGTGGGGAGGTAGATATCTAATACTTATGCCACCTGATGCGAAGAACTGACTCATTGGAAAAGACCCTGATGCTGGGAAAGATTGAAGGAAGGAGAAGAAGGACATGAAAGAGGATGAGATGGTTGGACGGCATCATCAACTCAACAGACATGAGTTTGAGCAAGCTCCAGGAGTTGGTGATAGACAGGGAAGGCTGGTGTGCTGCAGTCCATGGGGTTGAAAAGAGTCAAACATTACTGAGCCACTGAAAACTAACTAAGAAATTGCAAGGCTGTCATTGTAGGGATGAGACTCCAGTTCTTTTTTAAATCCAACTCTTTCTCTCATACAAACATCTCTCTCCATTAACCTAAAGCTATACCCTTTGTTCCAATTTCCTGACTTTTAGAGGAATGTGTCCTTGGTCTGGCAGGTCATAAGACATCCAGACGCAAGACAAAACATTCAGTAAATTGTTGACCAACTTGTCAAGACAGAAAACATATGGTGGACCATTAACTTTTAGCCCATACATCTGGTCCCTATTTGGTCTTTGAAAGATGGCCTGCAGTCATGAGAAAGGGTTGTGGGATGATAACTCAGTGTCTATGAAAACCCAAGCACAGGGGGATTAAAAAATAAGCCATAAAAATGATAGACTGGAAATAGGGACTTTCAAACTAATTGATCAGAAATTACATTCATCAGGGACGTGAGCCAATCAAAAATGAATATATCAATACTGGTAAAGATATAAACTGCTATAGTTCAGTTCAGTTCAGCCACTCAGTCATTTCCAACTCATTGTGACCCCATGGACTGCAGCACGCCAGGCTTCCCAGAGCTTGCTCAAACTCATGTCCATTGAATCAGTGATGCCATCCAACCATCTCATCCTCTGTCATCCCCTTCTTTTCTTGCCTTCAATCTTTGCAAGCATCAGAGTCTTGTCTAATGAGTTAACCCTTCACATCAGGTAGCCAAAGTATTGGCGCTTCAGCTTCAGCATCAGTCCTTCCAATGAACATTCAGGGTTGATTTCCTTTAGGACTGACTGGTTTGATCTCCTTGCAGTCAAAAGGACTCTCAAGAGTCCTCTTCAACACCACAGTTCAAAAGCATCAATTCTTCGGTGCTCAGCTTTCTTTATGGTCCAACTCTCACAATTCATACATGACTACTGGAAAAGCCATAGCTTTGAATATATGGACCTTTGCTGGCAAAGTAGTATCTTTGCTTTTTAATATGCTGTCTAGGTTTTGAGGTAGAAATTACTGAGCAGTCAGTATAGAACTCTGAGACCTCAGTCTTGTTTTCAGTAAATATCCTGGTCCATTGTCCTAAATTCCTGGAATATGTCTTTAGTCTGATAGATTATTAGCACTCAGATCCAGGAAAGGGCAGTAATTAAATTATATTCCATATGCTTGGGGGAAAAACAACTGGTGATCATTAATCCTAAGCCAATCAGTTCAATTAAGTTCAGTCATGGCAAAGTAATATCTCTGCTTTTTAATATGCTGTCTAGGTCAGTCATAGCTTTTCTTCCAAGCAACAAGCATCTTTTAATTTCATAGCTTCAGTCACCACCTGCAATGATTTTGGAGCCCAGGAGAATAAAGTCTGTCACTGTTTCCGTTGTTTCCCCATCTATTTGCCATGAGGTGATGGGACTGGATGTCATGATTTTAGTTTTCTGAATGTTGAGTTTTAAATCAACTTTTTCACTCTCCTCTTTCACTTTCATCAAGAGGCTCTTTAGTTCTTCTTCACTTTCTGCCATAAGGTGGTGTCATCTGTATATCTGAGGTTATTGATATTTCTCCCAGCAATCTTGATTCCAGCCTGTGCTTTATCCAGCCCGGCATTTCACATGATGTACTCTGCACATAAGCTAAATAAGCAAGGTGACAATATATAGCCTTGACATACTCCTTTCCCTATTTGTAACCAGTATGTTGTTACATGTCCAGTTCTAACTGTTGCTTCTTGACCTGCAGATTTCTTGACCATACAGATTTCTCAGGAGACAGGTCAGGTGGTCGGATATTCCCATTTCTTTAAGAATTTTCCACAGTTTGTTTCAATCTACACAGTCAAAGTCTTTGGTGTAGTTTTTCTGGAACTCTCTTGCTTTTTCGATTACGCAATCAGTTCAGTTCAATTCAGTTGCTCAGTCATGTCTGACTCTTTGTGACCCTATGGACTGCAGCTCACCAAGCTTCCCTGTCCATCACCAACTCCCAGAGTTTACTCAAACTCATGTCCATTGGGTTGGTGATTCCATCCAACCATCTCATCCTCTGTTGTCCCCTTCTCCTTCTGCCCCCAATCCCTCTCAGCATCAGGGTCTTTTTCAATGAGTCAACTCTTTGCATGGGGTGGCCAAAGTATTGGAGTTTCAGCTCCAGCATCAGTCCTTCCAATGAACACCCAGGACTGATCTCCTTTAGGATGGACTGGTTAGATTTCCTTGCAGTCCAAGGGACTCTCAAGAGTCTTCTCCAACACCACAGTTCAGAAACATCAATTCATTAGTGCTCAGCTTTCTTTATAGTCCAACTCTCACATTCATTTATGACTGCTGGAAAAGCCGTTAGATGATCCAATGGATTTTGGCAATTTGATCTCTGGTTCATAAGCCCATACATCTGTTTTATTGTAAAATGGCCAGAGGGTATCAAAAAGGGTGGTGACTTAATCCAAGGATCAAGAGAAGGCATAAAGATGCTAAGTATCTTGATCTTTAAATTAATTGGTTAGAAATACTGTGATTTAAGAAAGGATATAAAAACTTCTCTAAGTCCCACCTTGGGGGGACTCTATACGCCCTCTCAGTATCTATGCTGAGAGCTTTGGACTTTCCTCTGCTTTAATAAATCCTATTTTCTTACTACTGTGAATGTTGCCTGTTTATGGATTCCATTCTTCAGACAAGAACTCAGATTCCCATCTTCGTTTTCTTCCAAGGAGCAAGTGACTTTTAATTTCATGGCTGCAATCACCATCTGCAGTTATTTTGGAGCCCAAGAAAATAGTCTGTCACTATTTCCATTGTTCCCCCGTCTATTTGCTATAAAGTGATGGGACTGTATGCCGTGATCTTTTTTTCTGAATGTTGAGTTTTAAGCCACCTTTTGGGTCATGTCACCTCTTCTCAGTGTCTGTGCTGGGAGCTTTATACTTCTCTCTCCTTTAATATAAACTCTGCTTGGGTGAGGGTTTGCATGTTCATGAAGTTCTCCATGAACAAGAACTTGATTTCTTGTTTCAGTGGTGCACAGGGTTAGTTGCTCTGAACCATATGAGATCTTCCTGGACCAGGAATTGAACCTGTGTCCCCTGCACTGCAAGGCAGTTTTTTAACCACTGGACCACCAGGAAAGCCCTTGGGTTTTGTTTTATTTTGGTTTTGGTCAGTCTAATACAAAAGTCTCTGATTAGTAAATCTAAGAGGACAGAGAAAAACATTTTTCTTTCTCAAGAACAGAATGAACATATTGAGATTGTACTGATAATCATGATTGGTTAAATTTTTATTTACTTCTTAAAATTTATTATTAACTTTTGGCCTCATTGCATATCTTGTGGGATCTTAGTTCTCCAACTAGAGGTTGATTCCAGGCTCTTGGCAGTAAGGGAGCAGATTCCTAACCACTGGCTTTCCAGGGAATTCTCTTGATTGGTTAAATATATAAGTATATAATTTTATATAATTTTTTTAAGTCCTCCTTTAACTGTTTTGAATCCCTGGTGGCTCAGAGGTTAGAGCATCTGCCTGGAATGCGGGACACCCAGGTTTGATCCCTGGGTTGGGAAGTTCCCCTGGAGAAGGAAATGGCAACCCACTCTAGTACTCTTGCCTGGAGAATCCCATGGAGGGAGGAGCCTGGTAGGCTACAGTCCATGGGGTTGAAAAGAGTCGGACATGACTGAGCGACTTCACTTTCACTTTTCATTTTCTTTAAATGTTTTAAATTTTCCATGTTTGTCTATTATATCTAGTACAGTTTAACATATACTAGGGGTAGCAAATGACATGTGAGATAATTTTTGTCTACAAATAAGAATTTTAAATTATACTATAAACCTATGAATTGAGTATAAATAGAAAAGTCTTAATTTAACTTTTTTTTCTTTTTTTTTAGAAAACACATCAAACCTACTATTTTAAATTATATAGGGGAGTAGAATTTGCCATCCCCAAATATGATTATTTTAGGCTGATTATTTTTAAGAAACTGAAAGCACAAAGGAAGCTTTGAAAACTGAGAAATAGTCAGCCTTTTGTAAGGGACATTTACATATACAAGGGAAATCTTTTGTAAAGATGTCTCCTTGGTTATACCTTGAAGAGGGAGATGATCTTATCACTAGCAACTGAAATATGCATATCAACTTTTGTTGTTGTTTACTCTCTTAAGTTCTGTCTGATTCTTTTGCAACCCTATGGAATTAGGCCTCCAGGATCCATGAAATTTTACAGGCAAGAATGGAGTGTGTTGCCATTTCCTTCTCCAGGGGATGGACCCAGGGATCAAACCCATGTCTCCTGCAATGGTAGGCAGATTCTTTACCACTCTGCCACCTAACTTCCCTTAACTAAACTTCTACCCTCAATATCTTCTGTGTTTAGCTAAAGATGACACTTAAGGTGAGGGCTTCTGCCATACTGGGGAGGAGTTACCCTGTTTTCCTGAGTATCCCCCATATATAAAAAGTATGTGTATGTGTTAGTCGCATCTGACTCTTTGAGGCCCCATGGACTGAAAAGCCCCCCAGGCTCCCCTGTCCATGAAATTCTCCAGACAAGAATACTGAAATGGGCAGCCATTCCCTTCTCCAAGGTATCCTAAGCCAGGGATTGAAACCACGTCTTCTGCATTACAGATTCTTTACCATCCAGGCCACGGGGGAAGTCATATATGTGATACAACTTTGTCTTTTTTCCATTAATCTGTTTTATAGCCATGTGATTATTAGACCAACCAAAGAACCTAGAAGGGTAGAATGGAAAAATTTTCCCACCTCTACAATTGTGTAGAATGTAGTTTGCAAAAAAGACAGTGTCAATTAAAATTTAAGAAAGATATTGAAGTAATACCATTTTATGTGATATTGGATGTGCCACATTCCAATGGTCATTTCCTTGGTTCTTACCTTTCTCAAGGGTAAGAATTCAGTCTAGAGGAATGGTATTGTTCAGTTGTTAAGTCATGTCCATGTTTGCAATACATGGAATGTAACAGGCCAGGCTTCCCTGACCTTCACTGTCTCTTGAGTTTTCTCAAATTCATGTCCACTGAGTCAGTGATCCTATCTCATCATTTCCTTGAAGGCAGTCAGTGTAATACTCTGAGAGCTGGTTTTCAATAAATATCTCCCTCCATTAACCTAAAGTTATACCCTTTGTTCCAAATTCCTGGAATGTATCCTTGGTCTGATAAACTATTAGCACTCAGATCCAGGGAGGGCAGTAATTAACTTCTGTTTCATATGCCTGAGGGAAAAACAACTGTTGATCATTAATCTTTTAGCCCATACATCAGGTCCATTGCAAAATGACCAGGAGGCATGAAAAAGGGTGATGACTTAATCTGAGGATCAAGAGAAGCCATAAAGATTTTAAGCTAAACATTTTGACCTTTAAAATGATAGGTTAGAAATGATGTATTTTAAGGACAGGAGCCAATCAAAAATGTACAGATTAATACTGGCAAGGATATAAACTGTTTTAAGTCCCACTTTTGGGGGACTCTTTATCCCCTCTCAATGTCTATGCTGAGAGCTTTGTACATTCCTTCTCTTTAATAAATCGTATTCACTTGTCACTGTGAGTGTTCTTTCTTTACTGTGAAGTTCTTTCTTAGGCTCTATTAACCAAACTTCTGATTCCCATTTCATCATCCTCCACCCTCTTTTCCTTTTGCCTCCATTCTTTCCAAGCATCAGGGTCTTTTCCAATGAGTCAGCTCTTCGCGTCAGGTGGCCAAAGAATTGGAGTTTCAGCATCAGTCCTTCCAATGAATGTTAAAAGTTAATTTCCTTTAGGACTGACTGGTTTTGAAACTGTTTACCTCAGTTTGGGACTTGAATCCATGAGCCAGGACTCAAATCTAACCAAAACCTAGTTTGGTACTCAAACCCCCGTGGCTTGGACTTCAACTCAGACAATACCCACAGTCTTCCAACTGAGACCACAGACCTGGTTTCAGGACCTAGTGAAGCTTAGGTTCTTGATGTTTCATCATAGAAATAGAAACAAAGGGGTAGGTAAGAAGTGGATTTATTCAGAGAGAAGCACACTCCATAGACAGAGTGTGGGCCATTACATGGGGTGAGTGCAGCTGCTTTGAGATATGGCATAGTTAGTTTTTAAGAGCTGGGTAATTTCATAGGCTAAGTGGGAAGATTATTCCAATCATTTGGGGGAAAGGGTAGAGAAAATTGGGCCACCACCTGTATTTTGGTCTTTTGGTGCCTTGACCTGTCATGGCTCCTCTGGATATGTCATTTAGCTTGCTGATTGAAGATCAAGGTCTAGTTGAAGGTGACTTGTATGCCATCTTGGACCCATTTGATTCTAATAGATTTATGCTTTGTCTTGGGGTATGAAATTCTTTCAAATGTTGTACCCTGTCCCCTTCCCTCCTGTTTCAGTTTGAACTCTTTGCAAACTATGGGACTCTTGAGACTCTTCTCCAGAACAATTCAAAAACATCAGTGTTTCAGCACTCAGCCTCTTTCATGATCCAACTTTTACATCCATACATAACTATGGAAAAGACAGATTTGATTAAATGGATCTTTGTTGGCAAAATGATGTCTCTGTTCTTAATACTGTCAAGATTTACTATATCTGTCAGGGCAAAGAGCAAGCATCTTTCAATTTCATGGCTCAGTCACAGGTCCTGGTGATTTTGGAAACTAAGAAAATAAAATCTGTCACTGCTTCTACTACTTCCCCTTCTATTTGCCATGAAGTTATGGAACTGGATGCCATGATCTTACTTCTTTGAATGGTGAGTTTTAAGTCAGCTTTTTCACTCTCATCTTTCACTTTTAAGAGACTCTTTAGTTCCTCTTCATTTTCTGCCGTTAGAGTGGTATCATCTGCCTATCTGAGGGTTTTGATATTTTTCCTAGCAATCTTGATTCCAGCTTTTGATTCATCCAGCCTGGTATTTCACATGATGTACTCTGCTTGCAAGTTAAATGAGCAGGGTGACAATATACAGCCTTGATATACTGCTTTCCCAATTTTGAATCTGTCCATTTTTTCATGTCCAGTTCTCACTGTTGCTTCTTGTCAGGAGGCAGGCAAGGTGGTCTGGTATTCCCATCTCTTTAAAAATTCTCTACAGTTTGTTGTGGTCTACACAGTAAAAGGCTTTAGTGTAGTCAATGAAGAATAAGTAGATATTCTTCTGGAGTTTCTTTGCTTTCTTTATGATCCAGTGAATGTTGGCAATTTGATCTCTGGTTCCTCTGCCTTTTCTAAATCCAGCTTGAACATCTGGAAGTTCTCCGTTCATGTTCGGTTGAAGCCTAGCTTGAAGCATTAGCCTGCTGGCTTGTGAAATGAGTGTAACTGTGAGGTAGTTTGAACATTCTTTGGCACTGCCCTTCTTTGGGATTGGAATGAAAACTGACATTTTCTAGTCCTGTGGTCACTGATGAATTTCCCAAATTTGCTGGCATATTGGGTGCAGCACTTTCACAGCATCATCTTTTAGGATTTTAAATAGCTCAGCTGGAATTCCATCACCTCCACTAGCTTTATTCAGAACAATGCTTCATAAGGTCCACTTGACTTCATGCTCCAGGATGTCTGGCTCTAGGTGAGTGACCACACCATTGTGATTATCCTGGGCATTAGCACCTTTTTTTGTACAGTTCTGTGTATTCTTGCATCTCTTTTTAATCTCTTCTGTTTTTGTTAGGTCCTTGCCATTTTTGCCCTTTATTGTGTCTAAATTTTCATGAAATGCTCCCTTGATATCTCCAATTTTCTTGAAGAGATCTCTAATCTTTTCAATTTTATTGTTTTCCTCTATTCTTTGCATTGTTCATTGAAAAAGGCCTTCCATATCTCTCCTTGCTATTCTTTGGAACTCTGCATTCATATGGGTGTATCTTTCTTTTTCTCCTTTGCCTTTTGCTTCCCTTCTTTTCTCAACTTTTTGTAAGGCCCCCTCAGACAATTACTTTGTCTTCTTGAATTTCCTTTTCTTTGGGATAGTTTTGGTCACTACCTCTTGTTACAATGTTATGAATCTCTGTCCATAGTTCTTCAGATACTCTGTCTATCAGATCTAATCCTTTGAATCTATTTGTCACTTCCACTGTATAATCATAAGAGATTTGATGTATCTTATACTTGAATGGCCCAGTGGTTCCCCTACTTTCTTCAATTTAAGTCTGAATTTTACAATAAAGAGTTCATGTTCTGAGCCACAGTCAGCTCCTGGTCTTATTTTTGCTGACTGTATAGAGCTTCTGGTCTTATTTTTGCTGACTGTATAGAGCTTCTTCATCTTTGGCTGAAAGAATATAATCAGTCTGATTTTGGTATTAACCATCTGTTGATGTCTATGTATAGAGTTGTCTCTTGTGTTTTTGGAAGAGGGTATTTGCTATGACCAGTGTGTTCTCTTGTCAAAACTATGTTAGCCTTTGACCTGCTTCATTCAGTACCCCAAGGCCAAATTTGCATGTTATTCCAGGTATTGCTTGATTTCAATAGTTTTGAATTCCATTCCCCTATGATGAAAAGGACATCTTTTTCTAGTGTAAGCTCTAGAAATTCTGGGAGGTTGTCACGAACTGTTTGACTTCAGCTTCTTAGACATTAGTGGTTGGCACATAGATTTGGATTACTCTGATGTTGAAAGGTTTGCCTCGGAAAGGAATTGAGAAATTTCTGAAGTTTTTAAGATAGCACCCATATACTGCATTTCAGACTCTTCTGTATGTTTGTTATACAGATTTAAATGCAAGCCTTCTCCACTGATAAGTTTCTAGAGATTTAGAATCATCCTTGCCTTCTTTGTACAGATAGAAAGACACTCTTTACAATTGGAGTTTTTACTTGTAAATGAAAATTCTATTAGTTTTTAGAGCTTCTTTTCTGCCTGCTGTGTTTTTTGTTTATTACTCAGCCCAAAATAATTCTTATGCGTGCTGAAATAAAATTAATAATTTAGGCAAATGAGAAAATGTCTTCCCCTTCAGTGTGTACTGTACATGTAGGTTAACCATACCTCCTTAGGAATTAGTATTCTTTCTAATCTCATCAAGGGTCACAACTCCTTAGGAGATAACCCTCCTTTTTAATCATGGAAGAAGTCATGAGGATCAATGGTCAATTACCCTTTGTACATGTAGATTGTGTAAATTGTCTATAATATATCATTTATTATATAGCCCTTTGTCCCAGAAACTTACATGTAACTGTGCTTTGACCTCTGATGGGCAGAATAGCTCCTCTGAGAAGCTGTCCCTGGGTTATAATCCTCACTTTGGTAAATAAAATTTTTCATAACTTTCTTAGATTGACTGATTAATATTTTGTATATATGCTAAAGAGACACACTTTATGCTGGCACATTCTGCTCCTTTTCACTACTACAGGTGAAATACACTAAGAAAAACTACCAACCTGGTTAATATATAGATAGACATTTTCCAGAATTTGTCACCAATAAATACAATATAAATAGAGATATGAAAATAGGCCTTGTGCACGTTCCTAACTTGCAAGTCTTGGAAAGGTGCTTTTAATCCATAATTTTCTTTTCACAGTTCAGAATTTGATCATAAAATATTGCCTTAAACAAAGCCCCCAACAATTATAATAAAAGCTAAAAAGAAAGGAATATTTTGCTCTTCTAGTAAAATGCTTGCTTTTTGTGACTCTTCTGAATAAAGGAAATAGCATTGTAAATTGGGAGCATATAAATAAAGCATAATTATTTCCATAAATATTTTATGTGATTTTATTAAGTTTATATTTTCATTCATTGCTATGTGTAAATCCAATATGTATTAAAAACTACCCCCCTCAAATCCTTCCTTCTATTCTATTTTCCTTCCTTATTCCTTTCTATCATTTTAAAAATAAGATAATACTTTAAAAGTTTAAACATTTAAAAATATCACTAGTTTAGGAAACTGTGTCTGTAACTGGCAACCAAGGATGCATCTCCTTTAAGAGTTAATCAAGTTTGACTGTCTAACTTGTATTTTCTCAGTGCACATTATTTCACATATCACTTATAAAGTTGCTAACACTCAACATTTAATTATATGAAACTGTTAGCAGGTCCAAGCTCGATCTGCTCCCTACACTACAGGCCAGTGAATCTGAGACGAGGGTATGAGGCAAGGAAGAGACTTTAATCGGAGTGCCAGCAGACTGAGAAGATGGCAGGCTAGTGCCTAAAAATAACCATCTTATTGGGGTCTGGATGCCAGGTTTTTTTATAGGTTAGAGATGAGGGGAGGTGAGGAAGCAAAGTAAAAAGGCCATTAATCTTGCAAAACATCTCCTAGAATGACTTTGGCACAGACCATGAATTCCTTATTGCCAAATTCAGACTTAAAATGAAGAAAGTAGGGAAAACCACTAGACCATTCAGGTGTGACCTAAATCAAATCCCTTATGATTATACACTGGAAGTGACTAATAGATTCAAGGGATTAGATCTGATAGACAGAGTGCCAGAAGAACTATGTACGGAGGTTTGTGACTTTGTCTAGGAGACAGGGATCAAGACCATACCCAAGAAAATGAAATGCAAAAAGGCAAAATAATTGTCTGAGGAGGTCTTACAAATAGCCGTGAAAAGAACAGAAGCAAAAGGCAAAGGAGGAAAGGAAAGATATATGCATTTGAATGCAGAGTTCCAAAGAATAGCAAGGAAAGATAAGAAAGCCTTCCTCAGTGATCAATGCAAAGAAATAAGGGAAAACAATACAATGGGAAAGACTACAGATCTGTTCAAGATAATTAGAGATACCAAGGGAACATTTCATGCAACAATGGGCACAATAAAGGACAGAAATGGTACGGACCTAACAGAAGCAGAAGATATTAAGAGGTGGCAAGAATACACAGAATTACACAAAAAAGATCTTCATGATCCAGATAACCATGATGGTGTGATCACTCACCTAGAGCCAGACATCCTGGAATGTGAAGTCAAGTGGGCCTTAGAAAGCATCACTATGAATAAAGCTAGTGGAGGTGATGGAATTCCAGTTGAGCTATATTAAATCCTAAAAGATGATTCTGTGAAAGTGCTACACTCAATATGCCAGCAAATTTGGAAAACTCAGCAGTGGCCACAGGACTGGAAAAGGTCAGTTTTCATTTCAATCCCAAAGAAAGGCAATGCTAAGGAATGCTCAGACTACTTACTGCATAATTGCACACATCTCAAATACTAGTAAAGTAATGCTCAAAATTCTCCAAGCCAGGCTTCAACAGTACATGAACCGTGAACTTCCAGATGTCCAAGCTGGATTTAGAAAAGGCAGTGGAACCAGAAACCAAATTGTCAACATCTGTTGGATCATTGAAAAAGCAAGAGAGCTCCAGAAAAGTATCTACTTCTGCCTTATTGACTATGCCAAAGCCTTTGACTGTGTGGAGCATAACAAATTGTGGAAAATTCTTAAAGAGATAGGAATACCGGACCACCTGACCTGCCTCCTGAGAAATCTGTATGGTCAAGAAATCTGCAGGTCAAGAAGCAACAGTTAGAACTGGACGTGGAACAACAGACTGGTTCCAAATACGGAAAGACTGTATATTATCACGCTGCTTATTTAACTTATATGCAGAGTACATCCAAAAAAAATTAGGGTTAGGGTTAGGGCTGGATGAAGCACAAACTGGAATCAAGATTGCTGGGAGAAATATCAATAACCTCAGATATACAGATGACACCACCTTTATGGCAGAAAGTGAAGAAGAACTAAGGAGCCTCTTGATGAAAGTGAAAGAGGAGAGTGAAAAAGCTGGCTTAAAGTTCAACATTCAGAAAACTAAGATCATGGCATCCGGTCCCACCACTTCATGGCAACTAGATGGGGAAACAGTGGAAGAGTGCCAGACTTTATTTTTCTGGGCTCCAAAATCACTGCAGATGGTGATGCAGCCATGAAATTAAAAGACGCTTACTCCTTGGAAGGAAAGTTATGACCAACCTAGACAGTATATTAAAAAGCAGAGACATTGCTTTGCCAACAAAGCTTTGTCTAGTCAAAGCTATAGTTTTTCCTGTAGTCATGCATCGATGTGAGAGTTGGACTATAGAGGAAGGTGAGCACTGAAGAATTGATGCTTTTGAACTGTGGTGTTGGAGAAGACTGTTGAGAGTCCCTTGGACTGCAAGGATGTCTAACCAATCCATCCTAAAGGAAATCAGTCCTGAATACTCATTGGAAGGACTGATGCTGAAGTGAAACTCCAATACTTTGGCCTACTGATGTGAAGAACTGACTCATTGGAAAAGACTCTGATGCTGGGAAAAATTGAAGGCAGGAGGAGAAGAGGATGAGAGAGGTTGGATGGCATCATCGACTCAATGGACATGAGTTTGAGCAAGCTCTGGGAGTTAGCGGTGGACAGGGAGGCCTTCTGTGGTGCAGTCCATGGGGTTGCAAGGAGTTGGACACAACTGAGAGACTGAACTGAACTGAACTAGAACGGCAAGCCTCAGTCAGGGTATGTGTTAATTTCTTCCTTCCTGTCATCCACAAGTGGACAGAGTTCTGAAGAAACATACTTTAACAGTCAGCCAGAGGGGCATGATTCTGTGAGGCAAACTGTTCTGTATGATTATAATAACAAAAGCAATGAAAGGCAAGTCAAATAATCAGTTCCTACTTGGAGTCAGATTTGGCTTCCTCCCTACAACAAAACCTTTGGTTAGCTTCTACAACTTTTGTGAGTGCAGTTATGCAAGAAATTGTGGGGGATACAAAGAATAATCCAACACAAAACTGACATGGAGGAATTTAAAAGCATTAGATAACTACAACATAGAACCAAGAGAGCCACAAGTAATATTCATCAGAGTGTGATGAATATTGACCTAGCTGCAACTTTCTGTCAGTGCCTCATAAGGAAGTTGTATTGACCTTGTCACTGAATACTTAGTGACAATCTTTATTTAAAGCCCCCAGTCCTCTGTGTCCACATGATCATAACACAATTTATTGAATCCTGATACCTGACATATCAAAGCCCCTCAGTGTTTTTTGATTAATTATTTATTAAATAAGTAGAAAATTTCGTCAATGTATTGCAAGGAAGAACTGGTTTTTGTGTTTGTTTGACTCAAAAATAAGATCTATACGCCTAGTAGAACTTCAAAATAAATTTTATATTAAAAATAACTCACAGACACCTAACTCAGTCATAATCCATTCTTTTTTACAAAACACAATTTAATAAAACTGCAAATATTTCAACTATGAAAATGTTCAGGCAATAAACACCTCTAACCATCAAATGATAAGTAAGACTTCAATTCCTTAAACTTAATTGAAAGTCTTTCTTGCTATAAAATAGTTTAATTGCTCACTATTCTTTGATCAAACTAGAAATAAATGCTAATTTCTAATTCATTCAGTATGTGCTCTATATTTAGGACTGTATTAAGTTAAATATTGGTTATGTGAAGTGGAGCCAGGAAAAATGTGAACCCTAACAAATACTGTGAAATTATATGAAACCTGTTTTATTAAGAATATGAGACAAAAATGCTGATGTTCAAGACAGAGGAGAAATATTGTATGATATCCCCTATATGTGAACTCAAAAAAACCCCAAAAGATACAACTGAACTTATTTACATTACAAAACACAAAGAGACTCACAGACTTAGAAGACAAACTTATGTTGCCAGGGGGGAAAGGATAGTTGGGGAGCTTGAGGTAGTCATGTACACACTAATGTATTGAAAATGGATAACCAACAAGGAGCTATTGTATAGTACAATATTATGTGGTAGCCTGGCTAGGGGAAGAGTTTAGTGGAGAATGGATACATGTATATGTATGGCTGAGTCCCTCCACAGTTAACCTGATACTATCACATTTAATTGGCTATGCCCCAATACAAAATAAAAAGTTCAAAAGAATAAATAATGCTGATGTTTAGATTTATTTTTGGCAATATCATAGGAGCCTTGGAATAAAGAGACTTTTAACACTTACATATTTAATATTCAAGTAGTTTGAAGTTAACAAAAGGACTACAGGCATCCACCAGATTCACTCATAGATATAGATATATATAGATATATATATAACATACTCTTTCATTACTTTATCAGGTATTTGCAGTAGAGAAAGAAAATTTTAAAAAAGCAAAATAATTAGAGTTGTCCTGAGTCTTTGACCCTAACTCAGTTATCTAAGACCTTGGAGGTGTGTATCTTGCTTCCCTTCACTAATGAAAGATGGACTATCACCAACCAGAATTGTAAAACACATCCTAGTAACTTGACTCTGTTGGATTTCTTTATTCAATAATGAAAATAGCAGCAATAAGTTTTCCTTGGTCTAAATCACTTTAGAAGTGTGTTCTTTCTTTTCTGAAACTCTCTTTTATTTTTTGAGACATTTACCTAAATTTCCTTAAATTTTATGTGTACTAATAAGCAGAAATAGTATCATTACATGCCTTCATTACTTGAAAATTTTTTAAATAGTTCTTAAACCTCTATCTTCCTCCACTTCAGTCGTACTCTCCAGAATATGCCCAAGAAACTGGCAGAAATAGAAACAATGGCTGTAAAATTAGCACTTATTCCACTTATCAGTGTGTGGTAGACATGAGGAAAGGTCAGGATAAGGGTTATTCTGAAAAGTAATTTTTATATCTGAATCTATATAATTTAAATGTTTTGAAGAAGATAAGGATATGTCGCCTCGTAATACGTCACATTGGCATACTGAGTATTTTATGTTAAAGTTTCTTAAGAAATAGCAGTGCAAGGAGGACATTCTGACAATATTTGTGTCCCTGAAAGCAAAGCAGGACATGAATCTTCCATGTGAAAAGAACTCTCCCTGTCCCAGGAGGATAGAAAGCATCATTATCACCAGAAATAGAGAATTTAGAGGCCAGGAGGCTGTGTAAAACTACCACATTACTTACTCACTAATTTGATATTCTCAGCCCATGCCCTTTTGCTTTGCAAATTCTTCACGAATTTGTAGTTTTCTTGTCTAAATGACAGCTCACTTTGGTCATTTCTTTCAGTCTCATTTTTTTTTTTAATAAGACTGCATCACATACATTATTAAATTTGTTTTTTCTCCTGTTAATCTGTGTTGTGTTCATTTAATTTTTAGGTCAGCCAAAGAACTGCAAAAAGTTCACCTCAATTAAGTAGTGAGGAGACCAGAAGGGGGCATTCCCACAGTCTGCAAGCACACATAGCTCATCACCTCTTCTATTCTGGCAACAACTCAACCAATGAAAAGCCATAGTCTCTTTATTTACTATAACTCTCTCAACTTCTTTTTCCCCCCTTCTCTCTTCCTTCCCTTGCTTTGTGGGGACTTGCATATGGCTCATCATGGGTTGTAGACCCCAAACTTCTTATCCCAAATAAACCTATTTTTGTTGGAGAAGTATTTGGCAGTCTATTTATTTTAGTTCAACAAATATGTATAATATAGTTTCTTGTTACAAAAGATAGCTAATGTTCCTTCTCAAGATATTTGGCAAAACTAATACAATTTTGTAAAGTTTAAAAATAAAAAAATAAAATAAATAAAAATATATAATAAAAAAAATAAAAAATAAAATGGCAAAAAAAAAAGATTTTTTGTTGTGAAAATGTGGACTAGCACTGATATTGATAGAATAATTCAAACAGTATTCTTGTTATGAGTCTTAATTAAATGTAAACCTTTTCTTTCTGACAATTATTTATGGGCTGTTGAGTAAAAAAAAAAAAGAAAAGAGAAAAATAGTTGGCTTAAAACTATCTATGTATAGCAATGAGTCTGATTTTCTTGTTTGTTTGTTTTAGGGTAACATCAAAATTCTAATACAGAGTGTATCAGAAGTTTTAACAAAAGGAAACCCCTGATTTTTGTACTTCTCTGAAATTCCTTTCCTAGATTTTTTTCTCCTTTTCTCTAGAATTTATCATTGCCTCATTTTCTATTCATATTTAAAATAAATGGTGTGGGTATTAATGTTGCAAAATTTCTAAATAAAATAAGTGACAAGTTTTTTTTTTTTTTTTAATGTTGGTCTCCCAAAACTCTTCCAATTTATTTAAGAATAATAACATGTTCATATATATAAAAAGAAACCTCACAACTACATGAAATTTGAATGATTCCTTTTGCAAATCAATCAAGTCTTTGTACTTTAAGCAAATTCAAGCCAATGTTGAGTAATGTTTATTAACTTATCATTAGACTTCTAGCCTCTTAGAAACCATCTACTTTGAAGTCCAAATTGATTGCTCATATTTCAACTCTCCTTATGACTCTAAGAGAATATATAGGGTTTTAATGGACACAGTTTACATTGCACATTAGTTAACATCAATACAGTAATAAAAAAGACTATAAAAGAATGATTTTAAATATATAAATATCATTATTCTACATAAATATAAGAATATAAGTTGTATACATATAGATAGATAGATCTATGATGATGTTTTTGTTTTAGTCGCAAAGTCATGTCCAACTCTGACTCTTTTGCAACCCCATGGACGATAGCCCACCAGGCCCCACTGTCCATGAGATTTCCCAGGCAAGAATATTGGAGTGGGTTGCCATTTCCTTCTCCAGGGGATCTTCCCAACCCAGGGATCAAACCCATGTCTCATGCATTGGCAGGCAGATTCTTTACCACTGACTCACTAGGAAAGCAAATATATATATATATATATATATATACATTTTATATGTTTGGCAATAAACACTTAACAACCAGCTGAAACAAGAAGCCCTTACTGAGGCAGGAGATAGATGGACTCTAGGTTATACATTTACAACTAGCCTCCTGTTTATACTTTGAGATAGAAATGACAACAGGAACAGGATGAAAAGCCATACTTTGTCTCCTGTAGATACTGTTGCTGCTGCTGCTGCTAAGTCGCTTCAGTCGTGTCTGACTCTGTGCAACCCCATAAACGGCAGCCCACGAGGCTCCCCCGTCCCTGAGATTCTCCAGGCAAGAACACTGGAGTGGGTTGCCATTGCCTTCTCCAATGCAGGAAAGTGAAAAGTGAAAGTGAAGTCGCTGAGTCTTGTCTGACTCTTAGCGACCCCATGGACTGCGGCCCACCAGGCTCCTCCACTGTTAGGTAATAGTAATGTCAGGGGTGAAGAGGGGCTAAGCCTTGCTTGGGTAAAAGATAAGGAAGTCACATATTTCTCATCCTTGGGGTCAGGGAGACTTCCTAAATTACACTTGCACAGAAAGTTTCCTTAGATGAGGAGAGTGCTAGGCAATTATCAGTTTTGCTAACTTCCCAGAGCCCCTCACACTGAGATCCATCTTGACTACAAGCATGCTTGCACACATAGGGAGAGCCTTGAAACAAATCAGATATGGGGTCAAAGCAAGATGACTGGCCAGAGGAAAACAAAGACCTGGAAGACTGCCCCCTTATAAATGACTTAAATTTCCCCTGAATATGACTTACTGAGCCTACCCACCCGTGTATCCACACATATTTCTCTTAATAAACGCTTTATCTGTTTCACTGTTTTCCAACTCTATGTTGAAATTCCTTTCCAGAGGGTATAAGAACCAGGGTAGTGGTGCAATCCAGGTTCAATCCCTGATTGAGGAAGTGAGATCCTGCTCCAAGCCGCCACAGCCACGGTCACCCCACAGGTCACCAGAGAACATGACTTGAATCGTTTGTCACTTTCTATACTGTAAATATCTCCCACCACGGCCGCAAATGAGGTCACTGAACTCGGCTTTGGAAAGAGAGGCTCAAAACTGACCCTCAAGTAAACATGAACCATCTTTCCAGCCCCAATAATCCACTGTATTAAATAAGTTATACATCTAAAATGTAGAGGAAATGAGCTTTCTTTATAACTTGTGGGAGTGTGATGTGCTGCAACAATTTGGAAGATAATATGACATTATTTTCTAAGATGAAAAGTATATGTGCATATATATTAATATTTGTATATATATATGGGCTTCCATGGTGGCTCAGGCAGTAAAGAATCTGCCGTATGTACATGCATATATACAATTTTTATCATAGTAATTTTATCTCTTAATTATCTGTTCATATATGACCAAGTACTGGTACTAAAGAAGTTTATGTAATACTGTAATGATATCAGAATATATTCCAAGTATTAGTTTAAGCACATTTTTGTTTGCCAACTTGCTAATCCTCACAAGAACCCTATGTGGTATGTTTCATTAATATTGCCCTTTTACTGCTTAGGAAACTGGCATACAGAGTATACACAAATTCACACAGCTAGGCAAGGGCAGAATTAGGATTTGAATTTGGACAATGTGGTTCTGAAGTTTATGGTTCTACCACTACATTACACTCCTTGCCTCTCATGAGAATCCTAAAATTAGCTATCAATTTTATAGCAAAAAACAAACAAAAGAACCTAAGTACAGTTGAATCAATCATAACATACCTAAATTTTGATATATTATATATTTTTAAAGGATATAATCTGAAAACACAAAAAATCATATAATTTCCTGTACTTAGTATTCACATTCTCTATTGCATAATTTAAATTTATATAAACATTGCTATTACAGATAAAAGGCTTCCCTGGTGGCTCAGATGGTAAAGAATTTGCCTGCAATGTGGGAGACCTGGGTTCGATCCTTGGGTCAGAGAGGTCCTCTCGAGAAGGAAATGGCAACTCACTCCAGTATTCTTGCCTGGAGAATTCGTATGGACAGAGGAGCCTGGCAGGCTACAGTCCATACGGTTATACTGACAGGACTAAGTGACTAACACTTTTACTTTCATTACAGATAAAATGAAATCGTCATTCAACTTCTCACCAATTCCATTCCTTCCTTTCAAAGCTCCATGTATATCCTGTTATTTCATAAGTTTATCCTTGAAATGCCAAAAATTTCTCAGCCTTTTCCAGTTATGAGTAGTCTAGCAAATTGGATTCAAATTGTCCCAGATGTCTTCATAAATAGTTTAAAGTAGACAGCAAGTCAGATGATGTATTTTATATTTCTTTTTAAAAACTCATTTTATTTATTTTTTTAATTTTATTTTATTTTTAAACTTTACATAATTGTATTAGTTTTTTGGCAAAACTAAAAACTCATTTTAAATAACCCAATAACAATTAGTTTTCAAATACATTCCTTAGCAATCTGACTTTTCTATAAATTTTAGTAGAGATTTTGAGTCAGAAAGGAAAATTGTATATTTTCTTCACATTTTCCTTTACATAGGAAAAAAAAAAATGTTTCAATGTTTTTGAGGAATTCTGAGGGGTCTTCTATAATAGATTTTACTTTTTCCTATATCTGCAGTTTCTACTCTATTCTCTACTACTGAGCCCTAAGACAAACCACACTGAATTGAAATACAAAGCAAAACAAAACAAAATGTTTTGAATGAAAGTCTAGAAAACTGTCATCAAGAGCTAGTTCTCGAACTATAACTACCACCACAAGTATACTACACACACACACACACACACACATTTATGTTCTTTCTACTGAAATATCTCTAAAAAAGATAAAACATGGCCACTTAGTGACACTTGGTTGCATATAAGCTTGTTAAGAACAACTGGTGGAGGATACTTTTTCTTTCCTTTCTAAAACATTGGAAAAACAACCAAGTTTCAAGAAGGATAGATTTTAAGGACAGAAGGAATTTGAGTCTTTGGTAATATACTTGAACTGTCAAATCAACCCTGGAATCACATAAATTTAAGAATTTTATTAAAATAATGATAATAATATTATACAAGCAACCGCTCTTCAGGTTTTGTTATTGCTGCCCACATATAAAGACCATGTTCATGGTAACTTACACATCTTGAGCAACTAGTAATAAAAGATAAATGATTCAATAAGTGATTCAATAAATGATTCAACAGTTCTCTACCTTTAGTGTACTTTGAAGTTCCCTGGGGAGCTAATAAAAATGCAAGTTTTCCACTTCTACCTTCTGAAATTTTTATTCAGAGGGTCTGAGGTTGGGTCTAGGAATCTGCAGTTTTAATGTACTCCCAAGGTGATTCTGGAGAAGAAAATGGCAACCCACATCATTATTCTTGCCTGGAGAATTCCATGGACAGAGGACCCTGGTGGCTGAAGTCCACGGGGTCACAAAAGAGAGCCAGACACAACTGAGCGACCAACACTAAAGGTGATTCTGCTGCGGTTGTTCAGTCAATCAAGCTTTAAGAAATACTTCAGCATGAGCTAAAAACAAATCAGTGAAGTGTTTGAGTGAGTCCAAGACTGAAGAATGCAGTGAGTGGGAATAATCTTCCCCATTCTAGGGATAATCTTCCCCATTCTATTCCACCCCATTCCTCATCCAGAAGAATATAATACACAAATTACACGAAGGGCTACCTTGTTGAGGCTGTAAATTTATAGTGAGCACATACATTCTAGGTGAGTTCTGTATTTCATAAATTCAGAGGGGAGAAATAACAGAAATTGATAACTCACATTAGCTTGGATGATGACAAAGTAGCGAGTCTTATCTTCATAGTTGAGCCTCTTCCTTAACACTACATTTCCAGTCAACATGAGGGGAATTTCAAAAGTGTCGTTGGAAGTCTGCAAATAAGATACACATCTGAGATCATTTGAACATAAGATAAATTAGAGAGTCTGATATTTCAGCTTAGTCCCCTTGAAAGTTATAGACAACATGTTCATCATCTAAAAACAGAATGTGAATGTCAGCTTCAGGTTTCATGTTCTTATTTCTGAAAATTTGTCACTCTAATCAGTAGGTCTTGCTTTGATAATGATATCTAGGAAACTTACTTCTTGTGATAGTTTTTTCACATATTATCAGAGTTACACATAAACATCCCCGGAATATATCTAAAGCTAAGCCCAGATGTCTGAAGATCTTTCCTATTACCATATTATCTTTTCACAATTTTTTTAATCACCAAAGAGTTCAATGATTGCAATTTATGATTTATCATAATAGTCCTTTATGACATTGGAGTCCATTCTATATTCTCATATTTTCAAGTACTGTATGAAAGATATACAACTATTAACTTGAAACTGTGCTTTTGTGAAAAAGAATGTGGTATAGGTTGTTTTTGTTTGTTTTTCCAAGCCTCAAATCTGCTGCCCTTACCCTAACAGGGACTGTGCTTCTTCTTGGTAACATGCAGTTCATAAGGGCAACCTCCAAAATGCCTCCAACCAGTGCTGCTCTGGTATTAGCAACCGTCAGAGTAAGAAAATACAGTCATTCCTCAAGAGGATATAATTTATAAGATCTGTCTCTTATCCTTCAAGGGCTTTTACATCACGTTTGTGTTTGAGTGCCATTCTGAAGACTGATAAACTAGTCTATCACTTACGACAGCAAATCAGCCTACTTTTAGCACTGGAGCTTTTTGGTGACTGTTTCGTGTAGTGGCAGGTGGGTGTGTGATTGTGGATACCACATGAAATACTCAGATACGTATTTCAGAAAAAGGAGTGGTGGGAGGGGGCAAGACAAGCAGGAGGAAGAAAGGATAAGAAAGGAAGGAAAGAGAAAGAAAGTATATGCATGTGTGTGTGTGGGGAGGGAGGTGTTGGTGTGTCCATGTGTCTTTACATCCTCAGCTGACATGAGGGGAGTTACTTAGGAACTGAAATTTAATGTGAGAACAGTTGAGTCAAATCTAATCTCCCATTTCAAGTTCATTCAGGGGAATGTAGGCAAATTAACCTTCAATATCTAGAGTCATGCTCTCGCCCTCTCCATCTTTACCTCCCTCCCTCCCTGACTCTCTCTCTTTCTGGTACATACACACATTCAGCACACAATTGATACATATTTTTTAATGATTTACTCTTGTGCTCATGCAATTGACTTTACAAGTCTTCTTGGATACAGTCATTTAAAGACGTAACATTTTAAAATACAAATATATTTTAAAAAATGTACCAAGTGAGATATTTACAACTAAAAACAGACATTCGGCATTTTCCCTGCATTTTTGCCTATTTAAACACTGTGTGATGTGCTTAGTTGCGTCTGACTTTCGCCACCCCATGACTGTAGAACACCAGGGTCCTCTGTACGTGGAATTTTCCAGGCAAGGATATTGGAGTGGGTAGTCATTTCCTACTCCAGAGGATATTCCCAACCCAGGAATCAAACTGACATCTCTTGCATCTCCTGTATTGGCAGGTGGATTCTTTACCATTGTGCCGCCTGGGGAGCCCTGTAGGACTCTAAACTAAGCCAGGGAATGTAAAAATGGTTTAATCTAAATATCTAAGTTAGTTATAGGGGACACTTCAGTTAATATTTGCCATATACACTATAAAACACAACTCAGTGTGTTGTTGTTACAGGCCTATTAACTGTCTAAGACAATTACTACAGAGCCATATATCAATTGTTAGTATAGTTATGAAATAAATGGTGGGTTTCTTACCAAAAAGTCATCTCATTCTTGGTGTCAGAACTCCAATAGTTCAGGTAACTGGTAGCTTTGTGCTTTAGGGGACGCTATCCTTCTAAGCAGGGATTGCCAGGTGGTTCAGTGGTAAAGAATCTGCCTGTCAATGCAGGAGACACGGGTTTGGATCCCTGGGTCAGGAAGGTTGCCTGGAGAAGGAAACGGCAATCCACTCCAGTATTCTTGCCTGGGAAATCTCATGGACAGAGGAGCCTTGTGGGTTACAGTCCATGGGGTTGCAAAGAGTCAGACAGGACTGAGTGGCTGAGCTGGGACACATATGCCCCTAAGTAGAGTGAGTTTTGACAAATCTACTCCAACCATGGACATTCCACACCTTGCCAGTGACTGTTTTGGAATGTGCATGAGATCTATTTCTAGATAATCTGAAGCACTTTCCTTAATTGTAAACAGAGAGAGACACACAGGGGAATTTTTTTCCCCTTTTCTGCTTATAGATGCTTCTATAAGGATATAAAACTTGGAAATGTCAGCAGTCATTTTGGAACTACTGATACAGTTAATCTAGAAGTAAACAAAATGCTGAAAATGGAAGAGCAGAAAATAGATAAAAGTCATTTCTGTGATATCTCTGAGTTGCTTAACAAATCCTGATACCACCCCTTCTCTGAACGACCTGTTATGAGAGATAATCCATGACTTTGTCGGCAAAGTCACTTTAAATTGTTTTCTATTATTTGCAGCTGAAAGCACTTTGATACATTATCTCCTGTCCATGTGTCCTCATCTTGTAGTCCCCTCTCTTTTCCATTTATGCCATGACTCTTTACAGGTGACACTTGCTTTTAATTTTCTCCTGCCTAAAGATCCTATCCCTCATTTCTCTGAGTTATAAATTCTATAAATCCTACTCAGTAAAATCTTCTTTGTCATCCAATTTAGGATTAAGTCTTTGATCTTATGATATATTGTTTTTTCCAAACAACATTTGTTATTTGTGTATTTTCTGTTTTCCCTTACAGATTTCTCAAGGATCTCAGTCTATGATCTGGAGATACTTACCTTGATGTTTCTAGTCAAGTAACGTAATGGAAGTTTGTGATTCTGTTTTAGTTGACAATCTTTATTAATAGAATTTTTATTAACATTACAGTTAGTAATTAGGGATTTTATTGCTAACTAGGGATTGTTGTTATTGTTCTTAAGAGCACTTTTTGGATGGAACATCCATCTTCACTGCAGCATGCCAAGTCTTTTTAGTTGCGACATATGGACTCTAGTTCTCTAATCAGGGATCAAACTTGGGCCCCCTCCACTGGGAGTGTGAGTCTTAGTCACTGGGCCACCAGGGAAGTTCTTAAGCTCCTGTAACACATTTTTGATTAAACCTAATTCTTATTTTCAAATTACTCTTTTAGAGACATCTGAGATTTTCCATGTGCTAGTAGTCCCATCAATATTTATGTTCCAAGAAACTAAGGAGACTATCGGCTTTAAGATCAATGCTGTTTATAAATTATTGTATATGAAAAACCTTTGTGTTAAAATTAGCTAACTTATTAAGAAGCAATTATTTATGAAGTGTGCATTCTGCCTTAAAAAAATAGAATAATAATCATGAGAAAAAGCAGAAGCAAAATGTAGGTAAATGCTTGGGATGCTCTTTATTTTCCCTCTAACAAAAAGAATATTGGGAAAAAAAAGAAGAATATTGGATTAGATCAACTCAAATAAATGCCCTGCTCTAATGACATGTCTAGAGTTCTACCTAAGGAGGAACAAAAACAAGCAAATTTAGTAAGAAAATATAGTTTTTTTTAATTGCTATATGATAAGGCGATGTGACAATGTTTATCAAAGTTTAGAGTATATAAGGATCGTAGAAATGTATCACTTAGATTCAGATTCTGAGTATCTATTCCTCCAAATTCCAGAATTCTCACACATTCTGTATTTCTAACAAAACTCTTGGGTAATTCTCAAGTAGAAGGTTTAGATTTTACTTTGAGAAAAAATAAACTAGAAGATAGAAAAGATCAAGTTAAGTATATAAGAGTATTGTCATTTGTGAACTCAACTCAATAGTGAGCTCCTGTAATACATTTTTAAAATATTTATTTATTTGACCACACCAGGTCTTCATTGAGGTATGTAGAATCTTTTTAGTTGTATCACATGGACTCTAGTTCTCTGATCAGGAATCAGACTTGGGCCCCTTGCATTGGGAGTGTGAGTCTTAGGCACTGGACAACCAGGGAAGCCCCTAAGCTCCTATAACACAATTTTAAGATGGACAATTATTTCATTTTTCTTTATATTGGAGTTAGTTATGTTAAATTGGGATGGACTTTTAAATATAATAATAATAAATAATAATATTTATTATTACTTAAAGTCTTTCTTTGTGTTAAACTTTGAACCCAGGTCTTCTCACTGAGTCTGTGACATTTTAAGTTTACAACATATATGTACTTTTGAAGTCAAACAGAAACTTCTAAATGGAATTTCATAGGAAATTGGTTAGAACAAAGTGACACAAACTACATTATAATTTTTCAAGTGTCCCTAAATACGCATATACATATTTGTGTGTGTTTCTGTAGCAGGTAGGAATGAGTTTGTAGGAAACAGAGAAACAGTGATCAGAGTGCTGGTATTTTACTAGGAGCAAATTGCTGCTGCTGCTGCTGCATCGCTTCAGTCGTGTCTGACTCTGTGCGACCCCATGGACTGCAGCCTACCAGGCTCCTCCGTCCATGGGATTTTCCAGGCAACAGTACTGGAGTGGGGTGCCATTGCCTTCTCCAGGAGCAAATTAGTGTTGCTGTATTTCCCAATGAAACATATCTGTGCCTTGTTCCTGTCATTAGATCACCAGGAAATAGGATCCTATAACTTTTCAATAACTCTGATACAGATATATGTGTGTGTGATCATGCATATCAACAGTATCTCAGTCTTAGACTTTGTCAAAGAACTGTTTGAGTTGGGAGGGGAAAAAAGTCTATACCCTCCTTCCCTCTACCATTCATTTGCCTCTCCTTTCATCCTTAGTGATTTGTTTCATCAACAAAGAAGAGGAATGTAGGAGCACTGCTGCTGATGCTGCTAAGTCGCTTCAGTCGTGTCCGACTCTGTGCGACCCCATAGACGGCAGCCCACCAGGCTCCCCCGTCCCTGGGATCCTCTAGACAAGAACACTGGAGTGGGTTGCCATTTCCTTCTCTAATGCATGACAGTGAAAAGTGAAAGTGAAGTCACTCAGTCATGTCAGACTCCTAGTGACCTCATGGACTGCAGCCTACCAAGCTCCTCTGTCCATGGGATTTTCCAGGCAAGAGTACTGGAGTAGGGTGCCATTTCCTTCTCCAAAGCATGACAGTGAAAAGTGAAAGTGAAGTCACTCAGTCGTGTCAAACTCCTAGTGACCTCATGGACTGCAGCCTACAAGACTCCTCCATCTACAGGATTTTCCAGACCAGAGTACTGGAGTGGGTCGCCGGTGCCTTGTCAGGTGTAGGAGCACAGTCACATCCTTTTCCTTAAGCCCCCTACATTTTTTGGAAGTAAGTCCCTGACCCACTTTCTGTTAATTTTGGACACTACTCTGTAAAGCACAAACTAGCACAGGTTTCCTTGGGTGATGAGAATTTAAATGCTGACCTCTACCTGCCTAGTGCTATTCAATAGATATTCCAATGATGACAAAGGCCCCAAGCATCTGGTCTCCATTAGGAAAGGTCCACTCACAACTTCCTGGCAGTTTAGTATCTCAGTAACTGCCAGACAAGTGGCAAATCACCATTGAGTAAATGGGCATATATGGCAGTTTAAATTATTTTCTCACTGCTGGAAGTATGAGAAAAATTGTAGGAGGCATATATAATGCCCACCCTCAACACACATACTCACACTGACTTAAGCAAAGAAGGAGACAGAATGTTGACTCTATCAATTCCATGTTTCTCTAGAGTGCACTTCATTCCCCTATGACCCTCTTTATTAACCTGTGGGAAGCTGACTAAGTACCAATAGAGATAAGATAACACCTCTCCCCTAGCCATTTAAGGAGGTGTTGAGCTCCAGAGATGTAGATGATCTGGAAACAGAGAATGACATACTTTGAATTATCTGTTCTCAGCTGAGAACTCTGGTCATCCATCATTTTTTAATAATCAGGAAAGATTCTGTTTGGCTTCTCATATTCATGCTACATTTATAAATATTGTTTTTTATATTCTCCATTCAACTGCAAGGACTAGAAATTCAATTTGAAAGCAGAGAGATTTGGTTTGGGGACCTGCACACACAGAGACACACACACACATGTACATGTATATTTCCTGGTGATCTAATGACAGGAGCAAGGCACAAATGAGTTTCACTGGGAAGTACAGCAATACTAATTTGCTCCTAGTAAAATACCAGAATTCTGGTGATTGTTTCTCTGTTTCCAAAAAACTCATTCCTCCCTGCTACAGAAACACACACAAATATGCATATGCATATTTAGTGATACAGGAAAAATTACAATATACTTTATTTCCTTGTCTTAGGAAACTGTATTTAGAAGTTTCTGTTTAACTTCAAAAGCACATGTATATTGTAAATTTAAAATGTCACAGACTCACAGTGAAAAGACCTGGGTTCAAATTTTAACAAAAAGACTTTAAGCAATAACCTAATGGTGATTGCAGCCATGAAATTAAAAGACGCTTACTCCTTGGAAGGAAAGTTACGACCAATCTAGATAGTATATTAAAAAGCAGAGATATTACTTTGCCAACAAATGTCCCTCTAGTCAAGGTTATAATTTTTCCAGTGGTCATGTATGGATGTGAGAGTTGGACTGTAAAGAAAGCTGAGTGCCGAAGAATTGATACCTTTGAACTGTGGTGTTGGAGAAGACTCTTGAGAGTCCCCTGGGCTGCAAGGAGGTCCAACCAGTTCATCCTAAAGGAGATCAGTCCTGGGTGTTCACTGGAAGGACTGATGCTAAAGCTGAAACTGCAATACTTTGGCCACCTCATGAGAAGAGTTGACTCATTGGAAAAGACCCTGATGCTGGGAGGGATTGAGGGCAGGAGGAGAAGGGGACAACAGAGGATGAGATGGCTGGATGACATCACCAATTCGATGGACATGACTCTCAGTGAACTCCAGGAGTTGGTGATGGACAGGGAGGCCTGGCATGCTGTGATTCATGGGGTTGCAAGAGTTGGACACGACTAAGCGACTGAACTGACCTGAACTGAATTAAACATGAATGTTCATTATTAAAAAATAATAATAATATGACTATGGTGCCATGTGACTATCCCATATAATATATTCTATAAAGAAATGTATCAAAGTGTAAGGTAATGTTTTTAGTAAACTATCTAACAGTAAGCAATATTGTTTTTGCTTAGCCCAGATATTTTAGTAATATCTGAAATTTGGACTTTGACCTATATGCAAAACTGCTTCGAGATAATGATTTATCAGACATCTTTTGCATTTACAAAATGATTTTTTTTCTTTTTTTTAATAAAAAATAAAAAAAGAATATGCATATATATATATGTATAACCAAGTCACTTTGCTGTACAGCAGAAATTAACACAACATTGTAAATCAACTATACTTCAATAATATCAAAAAGGCAAAAAAAAAAGTGATTTTATCTTCCTGATTCACGAAATTCAAAAGAATTACACCCCTTTACATTACAGAATAAATGATGGCTTTTCTTTTTTCCTATTCAGTTCCTTCAAAATTTAAAGAGAATCAAGCACATTACAAAAGAAGGTCAATCTACTGAGGAGGAGATGATGAAAGACCACTCTACTACCTCCAAGAAAGAAGTAGCCCAGGCATTTTACTGAAATGTCTTAAGTGCTTTTCTGAGTGGCAGTGGGATTTACTGAAAGTGCTGTGCTGCTTCCAGTCCACTGGACCCTGCTGTAAGGGGCATGTCATCAGCGCTCTCCTTACTAGTTTTGGGAAAGCACTTGAAATGCAGAATGAAGGTCAGTGAAGTCTGGCATAAAATAATAAAAGACCAAGATAAGAAAACTAATATGATAATCTATTGTATGAACAGTCGTATCAATCTGTTAATAATAAGATTTATCAATAAACTATCAGAATGATACCTAACATAATTGCAGTTTTCTGAGTAAGACAAACTCTCTAAAATTAAAAATTCCATAGAACATTTGAAGACAAATTCTTCTCTTTTTTTTTTTCTGAATTTTTCTTTTCACTTTTAAAAATACAATTAGCTCAATAAGGTATCACTTCACATCACTCAGAATAGTCATCATCAAAATATCTACAAACAGTAAGTGCTGGAGAGAATATGGGAAAAAAAGGAACCCTCCTACACGGTTGGTGGGGATGTAAATTGGTACAAGCACTATGGAGAACAGTGTGGAGGTTCCTTAAAAAACTAAAATAAATATGATCCAGCAATCCCACTCCTGGGCATATATATGGAGAAAACCATATTTTGAAAAGATACATGCACTCCAATGTTCATTGAAGCACTATTTACAATAGCCAGGACATGGAAGCAACCTAAATGTCCATCAACAGGGGAATGGATAAAGAAGATATGATACCTATATACAGTGGAATATTATTCAGCTATTAAAAGGAACCAAAGTGTGTAATTTGCACAGACATGGATCAACCTACAGACCGTTATATAGAGTGAAGTAAGTCATAAAGAGAAGAACAAATATTGTGTATTAATGCATATACTTAGAATCAATAAAAATGGTATGTACTGAGCTTAGTTGTGTCTGACTCTGTGCAACCCCATGGATTGTAGCTTGCCAGGCTCCTATGTCCCTGGAGATTCTCCAGGCAAGAATAATGGAGTGGGTTGCCATGCCCTTCTCCAGGGATCTTCCCAACCTAGGGATCAAACCCAGAGATAGAACCCAAGTCTCCCACATTGCAGGCAGATTGTTTACCATCTGAGCCACTGTGGAAGCCCAAGAATACTGGAGTGGGTAGCATATCCCTTCTCCAGAGAATCTTCCCCACCCAGCTGAGCTACCAGGGAAGCCCAGAAAATGGCATGAGTGAGTGAGTGAAGTCGCTCAGTTGTGTCTGACTCTTTGCGACCCCATAGAGTGTAGCCTACCAGTCTCCTCTGTCCATGGGATTTTCCAGGCAATAGTATTGTAGTGGATTGCCATCTCCTTCTCCAGGGGATCTTCCCAACCCAGGGCTTGAACCTGGGTCTCTCGCATTATAGACAGATGCTTTACTGTTTTATAAATACAACTTCCCTGGTGGCTCAGACAGTAAAAAATATGACAACCGTGGTCCTGATTTCCAATAAGCCAATGATTAATCAGCTAGAGTTGAATTGCTTTCCCATAAACAGACTTCTATCATACAGACAATATGTGTATATCCACTTTACCTCCGTCATGTCACTCATTTACATTATCCAAGTCATCCTTGTAGAAATTTACAAATGTATCTTCTGTTCTACTATAATGCAAAGTATTTTTTTTTGCATTTTTATTGGCGTATAGTTGCTTTACACTGCTATGTCAGTTTGTGCTGTATAGCAAAGTGACCCAGTCAGATGTACACATACATCCCCTCTCTTTCGGATTTCCTTCCCAGTTAGGTCACCACAGAGCATCAAACGGAGTTCACTTTGCTGTACAGTAGGTTCCTCGTTAGTTATGCATTTTATACATAGTAGTGTATTTATGTCAATCCCAATCTCTTAATTCATTCCCCTCCCCTTGGTATCCATATGTTTGTTCTCTCCAATATTCTTGCCTAGAGAATCCCATGGACAGAGGAGCCTGGTGAGCTATAGTCCATGGGGTCACAGTCAGACACACTGAGCAACTAACATCTTCAATTTTAAATAAACTAATTTTAATTATATAAAATTTATTTAAAAAATTATATTGTGTTTGCAAAGGCCAGAAGGGTCCACAATTTGAGGTTACATATTTTCCCAGGTGGAACTAGTGTTAAAGAATCTGCCTCCAATGCAGGAGACATAAGAGATGTGGGTTCGATCCCTGGATTGGTAAGGTCCCCTGGAGAAGAGCATGGCAACCCACTCCCATTCTTGCCAGGAGAATCCCTTGGACAGAGGAGCCTGGTGGGCCACAGTTCACTGACTTGCAGAGTCTGACGTGACCAAAGTGGCTTAGCATGCACACATTTGTAATACATACAAACGTGTATGTATTACAAACACATACATATGTATTACATTTCTTGGTTTGATACTAAGAAATAAGCTGGATAATATAATTATGCTTTTAATTATAAGCAGAATTTCTAGAGATTTAATAATTTAATAATATGAATATCATAAGATAGTGCTCAAGAGATTTTACACGAGAAGAAACTGGTGTTGATCATTAAGTCTCTATAATGATTAAAGTTGGATTCACTCTATAAGAATGTGATTTGGTTAATGCTTACTCTTTCAAACACACACTCTCAGTTAAGTGCTGTCATGACATCTTAATCTTTTGCCTCACCAATTAACCATGACCAGAGAATTTCTTTCTTTATTCCATAGTAGTGCTAGCTTGTTAAAGAACATTTTTTTCTTTTTTTCCAATTTGGAAACTGCATGTGACTGACTTATTCTATCTGTAGGTAGCAAAAGTATATGATATTATATTTCATGCTGAGTCCACAAATCCTTGAAAAGGGGAAGCATTCAGAAGGAATTATTGCATAGCTAACAAGGTATTTCAGCCTCACGAAAGTTCTAAGAGATATTTCCCAAGTAATTCATTTTTTTTCTCACACTATATCAAACCTTGGATAAGTTTCTTTCTTTTATGCAACATAATAAATATTTCCTTAAAATACATGACCTGACCATCCTCTACTTTGTGGGAGTTTCATTTTTACAAACTGAGGAGTAAAGATTAGAAAATGACCCTCATAAAATATAAGCTAAAAACATGACACATGCATACAATTGATTATTCTAAAAATCTAAATAGTAAGAAAATAAATGGTTTCGAAATATTCTGTATAGTCAACTACATGTTTCTATCTTTTAAAAATGTTTCTCTTGCCCTCTTCTCTTCTGTTCCTTTTATCTTTTCCACTCTACTTCTTTGTAACACCTTATATCATTACTGTCTTTTTCTGTCACATTCTCATTATCTCTCCATCTCTTGGAATCATTGTGTCTGCCTATAAACATGTGGAGGCATAGTTTTTAGGGGAAAAACAAAAACAAAATCCCCCTAAATCGTCCCTTTTCCCTGCTATACTCATGGGCTTTTTGTGTTTTGCTTTTGCTCTCCAATTTTTTTTTTTTTTAATTTTAACACAAGTGCCAGAACTATTTTTATTAGAGCACAACAGAGGAAGAGTGGAGCACACACTACTCAGAAAGCAAGTCCTGACTCTCCAGCTTAGACATAGCTGTGCGTTAGATGGCATCACTGATTCAATGGACACAAACCTGGGCAAATTCCAGGAGATAGTGAGGGACAGGGGGCCTGGGGTGCTGCAATCCATGAGGTTACAAAGAGAGGGACGTGACTTGATGACTGAACAACAGCAATAACAGCCAGGCAAGTCATGTCACCTGGGAACCTGTGTTCTCTCCTATACAATAGAAACACTGTTACTAACTGATTTGTGACGGTAAAATGAGAAACTGCATTCATAATTGACAATCAATTTGTGAGGCAGATCTTCCTGAGAGTTGTTAGTATCTGTAAGCTCAACAGTTTTTTTGTTTAGAGCTTTTATAAGAGATATATAATTTAAAAACAAAGACATGTTAGTGTCACCACTTTTTATATTCCTAATATTAAACATAAAGGAGAAACATTAATTAAACATCACTTAAGTGATTGTAAAACTACTTTGAGGAGCCCTTTGTGTTCTGAGAAGCTGCCTTGGGGAAAAGAGGAAGAGAAAGATAGCAGGCACGACTTTCAGGTCTAGTTTCAAGAAAACAATTCTTCTTTTTTTGTATTATATATCCTGTATCTTAGAAAGAACTTAGCCTAGAGAACAAAATAGAAGCCCCATTGTCTAAAGCAAAAAAAAAAAAAACACAAAATAAAAAAAGTTTTTTTTGAAAATTAGAGTCTTTGTCCTCTTTTCTATCTCGGGTTTCACTGGTGGAGAAGGGGTAGTGGTGGTATTAATTTGCAAGTTCCATAAAACATATGTATTACATTGGTAATAACATGTGAAGTGATTTATTTAGAATGCTTAGGAGTCAACTAACATAACAGAGATTTAATAAAAATGACTTATTATACCTATGAAGACATTTTAAAACTTTTACCAACAAAACCCATCCAAAACTAGCCTATAAATGTAGCAAAAGTATATCATAAAATGTAATTTGGGATAGTTATTAATAATAGTACAATTACTAACATGGTTCTAGGAATTGAGCAATAGAAGAATATAATAAATATCAGCTTAAATAAATATTAATTTTACTACTTATAGTGAAGTTACATTTCAAGTCGGTATTTACATACTGGATCGTCTGGATTATATTGAATAACATATTCTATCTGTCCATTTGGGCCATCATCTATGTCTGTAGCTCCATTGTCTCCTGAAAATCCTGTGAAGATTGTGGTGCCAACTGGAGTGAGCTGGAAAGAATACAAAAGACAAACTGTCAATTCTCATTTGATCAACAACACACCAGAAATGTTCCAGCACAAAAAACACAATCATTTATCACACAAAGGAAAAAAGTAGGCAGCAGCCCACAAACACAGACTCGAAGTGTTTCAAAAGAACCCTTGGAAAACTTACGCAGGAGTCCCTAAAAGTCTGGAAATTTCCAACATTAGTCCTTGCTTTGCATAAAGAAACAGAAGCCCCTGATTCAGTGTAAAGCACATTTGGACCAGTTTATAAACATTAGCATCTTAAACTTGTGGAGAAAATGCATCTGTTGTTCCTATTTAAAAACACTTTGGTGCATCAGATTATCTATAAGCTAGGATTTATATTGTATGAAGGAATTATCAAGAATCACGGTATTTTAAAATTAGAAAAGAAATCAGAGAGATCAATTAAATCCAGGTTGGTAATTACATGCAGGTTGCAAATTTGAGGAAGAAAGTTGGAAACTATGGATTCCTTGTCTATCAAAAGAGAGAGAAAGCTGGGATTTTCTTTAGTGATTGTAGTACTGGTTGAGTATAAAGCCATTGTCTGATAGAATTGGAGGGATAGTAATATCTTTTCATTTTGAATTAAACCAACAATAAAACACTATGTGTCATATAAGACCATGATTTCACAGTTGGCCTGAATATCTAGCTTTATCTCTTATTAATCTCCATCAGAGAATCACCGTTGTTTTCTCTTACTTGTAAGTCTTTTCACAATGTATTCCTACATCCAGAGTCTCCAGTTCTCAAGTTTTAGATGGAATCCTTCTCATTAGTTATTTTACAAGTTAATTAGGTATCATCTTCTTCTAAACCATTCCTGACATAGCATTTCCCTACTCCATGTCAGTACCTGGCACCTTTTTCATTACTCTTACATTTTACACTTTACTTTCTTAATTATTGCACTGTCACAATGAATAAATGAACTTAGTCAATAAACACAGGACCTGTGCCTCTAAAGAAAATAGATGTTTACATTTTGTTCTGAGATATGTTTTGTTAGCTTTTAAATAGGATTCTTTCATGGAGAAATGGCTTAATAGAGGGAGAGAAAAGAAGAATCATCTCATTTACTTCCATTTTCAGGGATTACAAACCTAGATATCTAGGGATCCATCAGGCAATGTAAAGGAGTGAAGCACATCTCATGGGAATGTGGCGACTAAAGAACACATCCTTCTCTAAAAGGATATCGGCTACCCGGCCTCAGGAAATTCTCATAATGGAATATGGAGCCAATGCTATTCGGTTGGTCAAAAAGTTCATTCAGATTTTTCCAATGATGTTGTGGATGTTGTGGAAAAGATGTTGTAGAAAAACCCTAATGAACTTTTTGGCCAACCCAATAGTACATCTTTTAATATTCTGATTTTATAAGAAATCTCTTGGTTCTAAAGTTGACAATAGCTTTTAAAGAATTATATTATGAATTTAATGCCCCCCACACCCCCATTACATCCAGTGGCACAGCAACCACAGTAGTTTGTGATCTCTGATTTAGAAAAAGGATACAATTGCAATTAAAAGTGATTTTAAAACTATGCTTTGGGGAACCCATGGTTTGGGGAACTGTAAGTACAAAGTAGTATATTTATAAAGTCAGTCCTCCTGGCAAGTAGCTTTTAAAGGTAAACTTTTACTTTCTGCAGCTCAAAGAGAACTGAATATAAAGTGAGAGGAGATGGTTTAAATAGCACACATATGAACATGGACACACCATTGGAAATAGTTAACTAAAAGGCTTCCAAGCCAACATTTTAATATTTTTAATGTAGTCCCTGTCCCCAAATATGTCACTGTTTTGTGAAAATTCACCCACTCTAATGTATTTGTGCCTTGATTTCTCTTACAAAAATTCACTCACTCTTGATATATTTAATTATGAAAATTTAAAATTGAATGGCAAAATTTTGCTTCTTGATATTTAATAAAACAATATTTAAAGATCTTTGTTGCCAAAGTATATAACTGTGCCACAGAGTTGAATTAAAAAGTTATCCCCCCCCAAAAAAAAACACACACACATAAAAGGAAAAAGCCAGAAAACTTGAACAGTAGGTGTCTGAAATTTTTGAAACTAGGCTGCGGTTCCCTGGAGGCTCAGATGATAAAGCGTCTGCCCGCAATGCAGGAGACCCGGGTTCGATCCCTGGGTTGGGAAGATCCCCTGGAGAAGGAAATGGCAACCCACTCCACTACTCTTGCCTAGAAAATTCCATGGATGGAGGACCCTGGTGGGCTACAGTCTATGGGGTCACGAAGAGTTGGACAAGACTGAGCAACTTCACGAGACTTCTGACCCAACTTTGAAGAGGTGATATTTAGTTGTTGACAGCAAACGACAAGTAGTATGTCAAATTATTAGCTCAACATTTGCATAGACTAGTGAGTTTTACTTCCTTCCATAGTTGCATATTTAGACCAAACATATTAGCATAGATCGTTCATTTTCACTACTGGAGTAAGTAAATATCCACACACAGACATACACATGTAAAATGTAATGTTAAAATGTATCAGTAATTGAACTACACACATTTATTCATGATCTACCACTCAGATATAAGCGAGGGTTTGGAATGTTTAAAGCTAATATAAGAGAAACAGCTAGGAAAAAAAGAGGATAAACATTTTGTTTCAATATGGAAAGTCTGGCAAAAGGCAAAGGGCTCCAATGAAATGGCCTATACTAGATGCAAACAAGCAAAAGAGAGTTAAAACGTGCAATATCCTTTTAAATAAATATATATATATATATGGAAAATGAATAAGTATATTATAGAATACATTAATATATATACCCAACAAAAATATGTACATATCTATGTACACACGCATATTAACATTATATAAATACACACATAATTCTAAATATTATGTGGGGAGTGAAAATCTTCACATGATAGGTTGTTTGTTAAAATGTGTTTTCCTATACATCATTAAACAGAATTTTCAGGGCACATATGCTGTACAGATGGTCGTATTCCATGTCCTTTAACATTTCAACAAGTCTCAGAAATATAAATTTGCTTTTCTGAAGGGCATTCTATGTGTGGGCTGATTATCACCTTGGGCAGCTGCCTGAGTGTGTTACTTGTTTATTTAGTTCGTGTTTTTTTCCATAAATGATTTTATACAACTCTTAGGAAAATACAGAAAATACACAAATGCACATGTAATAATTAAAGAAAATAAAGCAAGAAAATTCAATATTTCATGAAGATGTGTAACAGAAACTTGAATGTAAAATGGGAGTAGCTAACTGTTCAATTATCTTGTGAGCCATTGCTGCTTGAGCCAACCTAAAAATCCGGAACAATGCTTCAAAAGGAAAAATTCCCTTACTAATCTTTCTTGCAATATTCTTCACTGAAGCATTGTATCCACGTTTTATATAAATATAGTTGATTTTCATCACCCATGGTAGTTCTATACTATAAAGTCACCATGAACACTGAATTAACAAATACTGAACCATTGCTCCTAGGAGGAATACAGGGTTATTACATTGCTGAGGGGAATACAGGATTAAGTTTTGCAAGCCTCTGGTTACAACATTTTTCATCAACAAATCAATACATAACCTTGTTTTATGTGTGTTTCTATTTAAAAACACTTTATTTAATATGTTTGGTCTATTCTAGAGTAGATGCTCTGTATTGCACTTTCCATTTTATTCAGTTCCAGAATTTGTTTGGTTCTTACGATTTCTATCTCTGTTAAATGTCTCATTTTATTCGTATCTTGTTTTTCTGATTTCACTGAATTGTGTTTCTGTGTTTTCTTGTAGTTCATTTAGATTTTTCAGAACTGTTATTTTGAATTCTTTATCAGGTAAATTACCAAATTCCATGCTTTGGTGTTTGCTTACTGTAGGATAATTGTTCTTTTGGTGATGACACGTTCTTTGAGTCTTCACGTTCCTTGGAGTTTTGCATTGGCTGCTTTTGCTTTTAATGTAGCAGGGCGTGCATGTGTGCTAAATCACTTCAGTCATGTCCCTGATTCTTTGTAACCCTATGGACTGTAGCCCTCCAGGCTCCACTGTCCATAGGATTCCCCAGGTGAAAATACTGGAGTGGGTTGCCATGCCCTACTCCAGGGGATCTTCCCAACGCAGGGATTGAACCCACGTCACTTGTACGAATACACTTGGTCCACACTTGTTGCTCTCTGGTAGTTTAGTCACTAAGTCGTGTCCGACTCTTGGGACCCCATGGACTGGAGCCTGCCAGGCTCTTTCGTCCAGGAGGTTCTCCAGGCAAGAATACTGGAGTGGGTTGCCATTTCTTTCTCCAGGGAATCTTCCCAACCCAGGAATCAAACCCTGGCCTCCTGCAATGCAGGCAGATTCTTCTTTACTGACTGAACTATGACAGAAGCCCCTGGTGTGGCTGAATTCTTAAGGCTGTCTTTTTTTTTTTTTTTTCCTGGTTTTAAGAACACACTGGGTTGGCTGCTGGAAACTTTTCTTTTGTTTTCCAAAAGGTGGCACTGTAGTTAAATTTGTGGTTTCTCCTTTGCCCACAGTCCCTGGTCTGATTTTCTGAACACATTCACTATTTATCCAAGTTCATTCTCCAGCATCTCACTTGGAGATGCTGGAGAATATCCACAGAGTAGGGAATTTACAGGTTTAGCATTTGGAGTGTTGGGGATGACCACAGGCCAAATGAAGAGATCCTTGTTTGAGGTTATCCAAGTAGCCTGTGGGCTGACTTCTTACTGAAGTTCTGAGCAAAGTTAGGAGGAACCTCATTCTTTTAATACCTTTTGATATTCTTATCTGTATCCTTCCCAATCTCCTCCCTCCCCAGAGTCAGGGAGGTCCTGCCTCAATAATTAGGCTGACACTGTGTCTGACCCAGCTAGGGTTGTCAGGCAGTCACAAATTGCTCTCCCTCCCTTTCTTGTACAAGGAGAGGTTCCACTAGGCTAGTATAGCCTCACACTGTGTTACCTTAGAGGGAGGGGTAACACTGGAAAGGGACTTCTCCCCTTTCTAATTCAATCATACATATTATTTTTTGCTCCAAGAGAGGGCTGGAATGTCTCCTTGGGAGAGCTACTGCTGCTGCTGCTGCTAAGTCACTTCAGTCGTGTCCGACTCTGTGCGACCCCATAGACGGCAGCCCACCAGGCTCCCCAGTCCCTGGAATTCTCCAGGCAAGAACACTGGAGTGGCTTGCCATTTCCTTCTCCAATGCATGAAAGTGAAAGTGAAAGGGAAGTTGCTCAGTCGTGTCCGACTCTTAGCGACCCCATGGACTGCAGCCCTCCAGGCTCCTCCGTCCATGGGACTCTCCAAACAAGAGCACTGGAGTGGGCTGGACTTTCACAAAATCTCTCTCATCCATGGGTATCTGCTTAAATCAGCATTACCCAGGTTTTCCCCAGGCTATGGCCCTGAGAAGTTAGGGTCAGTTCCTTGCTCATCAGGTCCAATGAGTTCAGCTAACTTGAATTCCACACCAAGGTCTGTATACCTATTACCTAATGCACAGGCCTCTACTTCCAGGTCTCTTTGCATACGGTGTTGGATCCCACAACTAATATAGAGGTATTTTTGTTCATAATTGGCTGCTAGTTTTTATTTGTTCAAAGTGAGGACTTAAAGAAGGGACATCTTACGACATCATAATTTGTTGATATCACTATAGGCCAAATTTATACTAGTGAAGAAATAACTTGCTCATTTTGAAGTACATATTGAGAAGGATGAATCTTGTAAAGCACTTCACAAATCATAATATTGTGCTAAATGTACGTAATTAGTGATAGAATAATGCCACTGGCGCCAGGGTCCTTGTACTGAGAGGTAACAATAATCTCCTGATATTTTTGCTGTTGTTATAGTCGCCAAGTTGTATCTGACTCTTTTGCGATACCCATAGACTGTAAACTGCCAAGCTCCTCTGTCCATAGACTTCTCCAGGTGAGAATACTGGACTGGGTTGCCATTTCCTTCACCAGGAGATCTTCCCAACCCCGGGATTGAACCTGTGTCTGCTGAACTGGCAGGTGGATTCTTTACCACTGAGCCACCAGGGAAGACCCCTGACATTAATACCTACTGAATATTTCTTGAAGTCTCATGTAATATAATTACATGAAAATAGATAATTTGGTAGAAATAAAATGCTAAAATAAACAATTGCTGAATACTGAATAAACATTTTATACATATTTTAAAACAATACCTTATGATAGACTTTAATGTCTTTAACGATTAAAGAGACAATGTATAAGGATACAGAAGAATATAGCATTTTTATAATAAGCACAACTAAAATAATACCACTTGAACTGGGAAATAATTCATACAAGTGATGATATTATCAAGTTGGAAACATTCTCAAAAAAGTCATCCCAAAGGAATGATTTAAAATGCAATTGATGAGATATTACTTTCTTATACACTTCATCAGGAATCCAAGTGTTTAGTTTCCCCCACGCTCTTAAAAAAAGGATGAAATATCAGAAGGGTCATGCGTATTAGATTAGCTGAACTAGAATTCTCTAGACAATGATTTACATATAATAATGATTTAATGACAGAAGACTAACAATGCTAGTAGGTGCTATATTTCTACTCAAAGACATTATGAAAACAGAAACATTTTTAGTGGAGTAAGATTATGCATTAGTCTACATTGGACTAACACATTTATTTTTTAGTGACAAATATTGTAGTCTCATTTACTGTGTACTAGACATCCAGTTCAGTTCAGTTCAGTCAGTCGTGTCCAACTCTTTGCAATCCCATGGACTGCAGCACGCCAGGCCTCCCTGTCCACCACCAACTCATGGAGTTTACTCAAACTCATGTCCATTGAGTCGGTGATGCCATCCAACCATCTCATCCTCTGTCGTCCTCTTCTCCTCCTGCCTTCAACCTTTCCCAGCATCAGGGTCTTTTCACATGAGTCAGCTCTTCACATCCGGTGTCCACAGTGTTGGCGTTTCAGCTTCAGCATCAGTCCTTCCAATGAATATTCAGGACTGATTTCCTTTAGGATGGACTGCTTGGATCTCCTTGCAATGCAAGGGACTCTGAAGAGTCTTCCCCAACGTCATAGTTCAAAGGCATCGATTCTTTGGTGCTCAGCTTTCTTTATAGTCCAACTCTCACATCCATACATGACTACTGAAAAAACCATAGCTTTGACTAGTCAGATCTTTGTTGGCAAAGTAATGTCTCTGCTTTTTAATACACTATCTAGGTTGGTCATAGCTTTTCTTCCAAGAAGGAAACATCTTTTAATTTCATGGCTGCAGTCACCATCTGCAGTGATTTTGGAGCCCAAAAAATAAAGTCTGACACCGTTTCCATTGTTTCCCCGTCTATTTGCCATAAAGTGATGGGACCAGATGCTATGAGCTTAGCTTTCTGTGTGTTGAGTTTTAAGCCAACATTTTCACTCTCCTCTTTCACTTTCATCAAGAGGCTCTTTAGTTCTTCTTTGCTTTCTGCCATAAGGGTGGTGTCATCTGCCTATCTAGATTATTGGTATTTCTCCCAGCAATCTTGATTCCAACTTGTGCTTCATCCAGTCCAGAATTTCTCATGATGTACTGTGCATATAAGTTAAATAAGCAGGGTGACAATATACAGCCTTGAGGTACTCCTTTCCTGATTTGGAACCAATCTGTTGTTTCATGTCCAGTTCTAACTGTTGCTTCCTGGCCTGCATACAGATTTCTCAGGAGGCACATTGTCTGGTATTCTCATCTCTTTAAGAATTTTCCACAATTTGTTGTGAACTAGATTTCACACCAGACAGGGAGGCCTGGCATGCTGCGATTCATGGGGTCACAAAGAGTCGGACACGAATGAGCGACTGATCTGATCTGATCTGATCTGAGACTTCACACCAAATTTCTCTTAAGAACAAATGCCCACAGAAAGTGACATCCTGTACAAATTATCACTATTAGTGGAGCCTCCACCTCCATATTTAATTAAAAATAAGATATCAATTCCATGACTTTCTCTTATATTTTTGTAGCATAAAATTAGCAGTCACAGGAGGTTGCAGTCATATGTCAACTTGACTGAGCCATGAAGTACCCAGATATTTGGTTAAACATTATTCTAGTTGAGTCTGTGAGGGTGTTTCTGAATGAGATTAACATTTGAATTGGTAGACCTAATAAAACAGATTGTTCCATCCCCTAAATGTGGGTGAAAGTGAAAGTCACTCAGTCCTGTCTGACACTTTGCAACCTCATGGACTATACAGTTTATGGAATTCTCTAGATTAGAATACTGGAGTTGGTATCCTTTCACTTCTCCAGGGGATCTTCCCAACCCAAGGATCGAACCCAGGTCTCCTGCATTGCAGGCAGATTCTTTACCACCTGAGCCACCAGGGAGCTCCCTAAACATGGGCAGGCCTCATCTAATCTATTGAAGACCTGAATAGGACAAAAAGCTCAGGGAGGAAGAATTCACTCCCTATGCCTGACTGTCTTCAAGTTAGGACATCTGTCTTCTCTTTCCTCCAGACTTGGATTCAAATTGGAATTTACACAGTCAATTTTCTTGGTTCTCAGATTTTGGTCTTTGACTAGAATTACATCAGCTGCGTTTCTAGTTTGACAACTCAAATCCTAGAGCGTCTTAGCCTCCATAATCTTGTGAGCCAATTCCTTGTAATAAATCTCTCTTGCTCACTCTATTTACCTATCTATCATGTATCCCTCAGTTCTGTTTGACTAATATGTCCCTGATGCAGTTTCTCAGTAGTGAAAAAGTAAAGCTGAGTATTTGATTTTGCAGACATAAAAATTGGTCTCACATGTTCTAACTCACAAGGTCTGTATGGCTACTATGTGGAACTCTATGGCACAATTGCTGATTTAACTGCAACAGGGACCATGCAGTCTTTTGGTATTTTGATTATACTCCATGATCCTTTGAGGGTTTTCCCAGCTGGTGCAGTAGCAAATAATCTGCCTGCCAATGCAGGAGATACAAGAGACTTGGGTTCAATCCTTGGGTCAGGAAGATCCTCTGGAGGAGGAAATAGCAACCCACTCCATTATTCTTGCCTGAAAAACACCATGGATAGAGAAGTCTGGTGGGCTACAGTTCATGGGGTCGCAAAGAGTCGGACATGACTGAGCGACTGAGCACACACACACACATGATCCTTTGAAGATTGTCTACAGTGCTTCCATAGTCATCTATGTAAAATATTGTAAACTTCTAATATTGTAGTTCTAGAAAACAGACCCAGTTTAAAATGATTAATTACTGTCTTCTTCCCTCTTTACTTATTTTCAGGGTCTTTTCGATTGCACTGTATAGTCCAAAGATCATTTGCCATAAAAATAATTTTTCCAACCTGCAAGTCATTCATGCTTTGGCTATAATTCAGTCTTTAACCTCCTCCTCTGATAAAGTAATTTTATAAATCTCTCTTGCAAATCATCCCTACCTTACATATATGCCTCAGAAATAATGATGTTTAAAAACCAATGCACTCTCCACAAATGGAATGGAGTTATACATTTGTAAGGAGGTGGACATTAGTGAGAACTTCAGCTTTTTCTCACTATGATAACATTACATTATCTCCAAATCTGTGATTATTTATTGAAGCTTATTATGTGCCAAAATACTGTTTCCATGACCATTACATTGGTTTTATATTAACTCATTGATGTAACATTTGTTTTGCTAAAACATTCATTCAAATTAAATGTTTATTTGAGGTTTATCTTAAAACTTTTAGGAATGTTATCAAATGATACACATTCTTGAATTCACATTCAGCAGATGTTATCTCGCTGCGATTTATTGAAATCAAAAAGAAAAATATAAAAGAGGAATTCCATATGTTCTTCAAGTTCCCTTTAACATAGCATAGCTTTTGCACCTGTGCATAAAATCTTTACTCCGTTCTTTATCATGAGCTAGATAGTTAATATTGAAAATAATTTCCTCTTGATATATTATTAAAAACAAATTCATGTAGAAGAGTATTTTCAAAACAAGAGAAAGGATTATTATTATAGAAAGTAAGGAGTAGCCTAGTAATTTTTGCTAAAAACTGAAGAGCAATCTCACTGAAAATGAATTAAGCTTAAACGAATATATATATGTGCATATGTATTGACAGATATATAGAGAGAGACTATATATATGTACATATATACATATGTATATATGAAAGAGCTTATTGAAAGTTGTTTAATAGTAGCATACTTGAATATTTTAAAACAGGTGGAAGATTGATTTCCATTTATATGCTTAAATAAGAAAATGTATTTTTATGTGCTTCTTTTCTTTCCCTTAATATCATCTTTTTTTCTCTCTTACCTATCTCTTGTTTCCCAAAATATACTTAATTCCTTGGAGGAGGAAAATAGACAAGAAAAAGGAACGAGGGCTTAGTCTTATTTCATTTTTCAGGAGCTTTTGTGTGTTGTAGATTAAATGTTAGTACTCTCTATCCAAAGAAACTCTGTGAAAGGAAATGGCTGTATAAGTAGTGATTTTTATTCCTTGAGTAAATACATCAAGTTTTCAATACCATGGATCATAGTCTTTTTCTTTCTTTCTTTTTTAAAATAATTCGTATATTTGGCTATGCTTGGTCTTAGTTATGGCACTTAGGATCTTCAATCTTTGTTAACACTTAGCTGCAACATGTGGTATCTAATTCCCTGTCCAAGGATTGAACCCGAGTGCCCTGCATTGGGACCACAGACTCTTAATCACTGGACCACCAGGGAAGTCCCACCACAGACCATATTTCTTAAAAAAAAAAAAAAAAAGACTTTTACCTGTATAAAAAAATTCACCTTATTATACTGGAAATTTTTTAAAAATTAAAAATAAATGACCAAACCAAACAAAAACAAACACATAGATATAATAGAGTCATGATAAATAAAGGAAAAAGGGGATAGAGAGAGAAAAATTAGTAAAGGAGGTCAATGTTATGGTGATGGATGGAAACTAAACTTTAGATGGTGAGCACCCTGTAGTAATTACAAAAATCAAAATATCATACACATGTAATATATAATGTTATAAACCAAACAAAAAAAAGATTGTAAACTACTAATATACTCAACTCCCTGAGGGCAAGGACAATGTCTTTATAGAATATGAATTTAATAAATGTTTATAAGTAAGACATTATCTGGATAATTGATGGAACTGGAATGGTGACTATGGATTAGAAGTAGTAATGTATCAGTGTTCATTTTCTGATTTTTGATGACTGTATTGTTATGTGGCGAATATTCTTATCTTTCAGAAATATACATTAAAGTATTGATATTTGGGGATAAGAAGGATTTCTTTTCAGTAACACCACAAATGGTTTAGAGAAAAAGCTTGTATAATTTTTATATTTCTGTGTTTGAAATTATTTACGTGTCAAAATAAACCTTCCCTGGTTAAAAAAAAAATACATAAGAAACTGTAAAGAATACATATAAAATGTGCAGAAAATATTCTTAACTATATATGGAATCTCTCTTGTTATGCTTCATCGTGGAGACCATCTGTGCCTTTAGATCTACCAAAATGATTCTGAGAAAAACAGATGTTCAAAAATGCATATATTAAATGGAAAGAGATGATATAGTCACAGTGAAATGTGAAAGAATAGCGCAGAGCTCAAAAATTTAATCAGGAAAGCAAAAACTAAAATTGGATGGATTCAGATATTTCACCATTGTGAGAAAAAATTCTCAACGTGTTGTCATTCAGTCATGTTCGACTCTTTTAGGACTCCATGGACTGTAGCTCGTCAGGCTCCTGTGTCCATGGAATTTCCCAGGCAAGAATGTCTCATTAATTACTACTTGTTTACTAATTTATTTTACATTTTATTTTTTAAGATCTCCTTCATTTAAAAAAGTTATAGAATTACAACTATTTCTAAAAAAGCATATATTCAGGGCAGAGTTGACCTGCATGAAAAGATGCCCAGAACCTGTCCTATGTATTTTAAAAGCATTATCTCTTATAATCCTCAACACAACTTTGTAACATTATTATTTTGTCCTATATTTACTTTACAGTCAATAATAGGCTAAGAGAGCTTCTATCTCCTATCGTATTTCTAATAGCTGGTATATAAAGACTAAAACACAGATTTCTTAGCTTCAAAGAGTTAATTCTCAAGCCTTGTGAAATACATTGTTTCAGAAATTTCATAATTTGTTATTAAGAAACTTTTGAGAAAAAAAGGAAATGAAAGAGGAAAGTAAAAGTCATTCAGTCGTGTCTGTCCCTTTACGACCTTCCAGGCCAGAGTGCTGGAGTGGGTAGCCTTTCCCTTCTCCAGGGAATCTTCTCAACCCAGGGATCCAACCCAGGTCTCTCACATTGCAGGTGGATTCTTTACCAGCTAACCCACAAGGGAAGCCCAAGAATACTGGGGTGGGTAGCCTATCCCTTCTCCAGTGGATTTTCTGGACCCAGGAATCGAACCAGGGTATCCTGCATTGCAGGTGGATTCTTTACCAAATGAGCTATGAGGGAAGCCCAATGAAAGAGGAAGTAAATATAATTTGGCACATTACAGAGCCAAGATATACATTAAACTGAAATGATACAATTTGGATGATGCATTCCATCAAATATAGTTTATGTTTAGCCCAAAGGAAAAATAATTTTGAGATATTTTACATAAAGACAAAAAAATCAATTTAGTTCATGCCTGCATTTTAGAAAATTTGTTCTCAGCAAGCAAGCAAATTATTTAATAAATTCCTAAATTCCCCATTTCAGCATGCTAACATTTTCATTAGCAATCAAATGTGTATTACTCATGCATTGGAGAAGGAAATGGCAACCCACTCCAGTGTTCTTGCCTGGAGAATCCCAGGGACAGGGGAGCCTGGTGGGCTGCCGTCTATGGGGTCTCACAGAGTCGGACACGACTGAAGCGACTTAGCAGCAGCAGCAGCAGTGTGTTCTGTAATGTCTTAAAAAAGCACGTCAGTACATGCTCAAGGGGCAAAGAGAAGAAGGAAGAAACTATATCCAATCATTGAAATTTGTATTTTCATCAATGTTTTTTTTTTTTTTAACAAATCAGTGTTTTATAAATCACTAATAAAAATGCTGAGTCCAAGTTTCATAAGGAATAGGATATTCATGGGGTCGGGAAGAGTCGTACACGACTGAGCAGCTTCACTTTAACTTTTCACTTTCATGCATTGGAGAAGGAAATGGCAACCCACTCCAGTGTTCTTGCCTGGAGAATCCCAGGAATGGGGGAGCCAGGTGGGCTGCCATCTATGGGGTCGCACAGAGTTGGAAACGACTGAAGCGACTTAGCAGCAGCAGGATATTTAAAACTTTTAAGCTTTTAATTACTTGTTAACTATTAAGTACAAAAAAAGAATAAATATAGAAGAAAAACCTTCTTACCAAAGTGATAAAAGCTACCATTACCAGTAATGGGATACATTGATATTAAGTCTCTTTTGTTATGTGCTCTGAATATCACTTTTGTGGTTTTCCTGAACAGTATCTATGATCATGAGGAAATACCAGCTAATTCTAAATTTAAAAATTTTCTATAAACTGTCACACTGCTGGAAATTATTAAGGTCATTAAAGTTAAGGAAATATCAAGGAACTAAGATTGAGACTACAAAGACACAGCAAGTAAATGTAATGTGTGATCTTAGGTTGAATCTTTGGACTATAAAGGAATTTACTGGGAGAAAAAACAGCAAAATTTATGGTCTGAAGATTATAGATTAATACTGCATGAATGTAATTTCCTGATTTTGATGGTTATATTATATAGAAGAATGTCTTTGTTTTTCAGAAATGCACAGTAAAATGTTATGTGCTTAAGAGGTTTTATATGTACAACTTGCTCTTCATTGATATAGAAAAGAAATCTATATGTGATATATTATATGTATAACTATATGGTACATATACACATAAGCAATATACTGTATGCCATTTATATTTATGTGTATATACATCTATGTGTGTATGCATGTATATGCACATCTCTATTTATTTGTTTATTTATCTATTAGAAGAGAGATTATCTGGCCAGTACTCTTCAAGACTGTCAAGGTATTAAAAACAAAGACAGTAATCAACAGACATAGTGTAGATGAAACTAAAGATTCATGATGATTGAAAGTAATATGGTATCATAGATGGGGTCCTTGGACAAGAAAAAACACATTAGGTAAAATTAAGGAAACCTAGATAAAATAATGGCACCCACTCCAGTACTCTTGCCTGGAAAATCCCATGGATGGAGGAGCCTGGTGGGCTGCAGTCCATGGGGTCGCTAAGAGTCGGACACGACTGAGCGACTTCACTTTCACTTTTCACTTTCATGCATTGGAGGAGGAAATGGCAACCCACTCCAGTGTTCTTGCCTGGAGAATCCCAGGGACAGGGGAGCCTGGTGGGCTGCCGTCCGTGGAGTCGCACAGAGTCGGATACGACTGAAGTGACTTAGCAGCAGCAGATAAAATATGGATTTGAATTAACAGTAATGTTTCACTGTTGGTTCATGAGTTGTTAAAATATGTACCATACCAATGAAACACATTAAGAATAGAGGAAAATGGATGTGGGTTTATATGGAACTTCATTATTTCTATTAAAATGTTACTTAGGTCTAAATATTTTTATGTTGTTTACATAAATGATAGAAAATATGAACATAAACAAACCATTTCCATAATCATTTTCATTATAACTAAGTCCAAGACTTAAACATATCATTTATTATACAAATATTTTAAAGATAAAACTTTATATTACATTTAGTTCTTATAAACATTTAACATACATTTGAACCAACTGTTAACCAAAATATAAGATAGAAAAAGAGTGAGAAAAAGATAGAAAAAGACAGAGAAAGAACAAAAGACAGAGAGAGGTTCCCACTCTTTCCTACGATTTAATTTGGCTGAAGTTCAGCTTTTAGTTCCTGCTGATGGGTTTGATCACTAAAATGTTTTTAACCAACACAAAAACCTTAAGGGAAAAAATCATTTCAGAGTCTATTTTCAAAAAAAATTAGTGAGTTCATTAACCTAATGGGTATTGTTGAAAGGCACAATCATGCTGTGTTAGCAAGAGATATAACAGCATTTAAAGTAAAATTTCTACCAGCTACCATGAAATACTCTTCACATGATATGTCTACTAATCTAGAAGTAGTTGGCATGTGCTCATCACTACATTAGTTTTTATAACTCATCATGAATGTGTAAGTGTTCTATAAAAGCTATATATATATTCCTCTTTTGACAGTTCAAATCTGATACCACATTGCCATCCTATAATCCATCTTATATTCTATAGATGCTGCTGCTAAGTCACTTCAGTCGTGTCGTGTCCGACTCTATGCGGCCCCAGGGACGGCAGCCCACCAGGCTCCCCCGTCCCTGGGATTCTCCAGGCAAGAACACTGGAGTGGGTTGCCATTTCCTTCTCCAATGCATGAAAGTGAAAAGTGAAAGTGAAGTCGCTCAGTCATGTCCAACTCTTAGCGACCCCATGGACTGCAGCCTACCAGGCTCCTGCGTCCATGGGATTTTCCAGGCAAGAGTACTGGAGTGGGGTGTCATTGCCTTCTCCATATTCTATAGTTACTATGTCACAAGTGTGATATTTTACAGTGCCCATCATGGTGCATTAAAGGGGTTTTCAACATTATTAATATCACAAAGTTTGGAGAAAATATAAGAGAAAATCTTTGGTGATGTGAAGCTGAAAAAATATACCTTCAGGAAAGTGCCCATCAGTGAACAGAATGAAGTTTAGAACTATATTTGTTAGTCTCAGTGTTTCATGGGATTCAGTCCTATTCATAATTTTTTATTTTTCTGCTATACTATTTTTCCTTAGTTTAAAAAATATCGAGTACTAGCAATATAGTTAGAATGAATATGAGATGTATAATTATTATCCCAAACAGATCGCAAAAACAAAAATAAAATTAAAAAAAATTCCAACTAAAAAACATTGCATAATGAAAATATTCAAGTGTACTTTACCTTGAGAATTAAATTGTGGGAAGCATGAATGGACAAAAGCAGAGATTGCTGGATGTAATTAGAAAGTTCAGTGCCGTTGCCATTCTGACCGTTCAGTGAGGGCCTAGAACATACCTAGAACCATTGGTTTCACTTTACATCTCTGTATCCTTTCATCTTCAATAAGTGAATCAATAAATGAAATTAATACTATGTTTTTCCATTGAGGAAACTAAGTGTATTAGAAATTAATCAATTTTCTGTGATTGTGCAGAGAGGAAGTGGTCACACTATAACAGAACCTCGGTTATAGTGAATCCAAAGGCTTTGTGCCTTTCTCTTAGAACTCTACCTAGGACTTCCCTGATGGCCCAGTATTTAATAATCTGCCTGACAGTGTGGGGGGCACAGGTTCAATCCTCATCTGGGAAGATTCCACGTACTGCAGGTCAACTAGCCCCTGTGTTACAACTATGAACCTGCGTGCCCTGGAATCCATGCTCTGAAAGAAGAGAAGCAACTTCAATGAGAAGTCTACACACCACGGCTAGAGAATAGCCCTAGCTTGTGGCAACTAGACAAAGCCTGTGCACAGCGGTGATGATACAGTGCAGCCAAAAATAAAAATAGATAATAAATTAGTAATAATACTATTCAGATTAGGGTTGTATATATCCCTTATTCTTTATGTCTCTGAACATTATCATTCTTTTGCCTGATGCATTTGTACAATATAGTGATCAAACACTAAGTTTTGGAATGAAGCTGCCTCTATTTCTTACTTAGATCTGCTACTTATTAGCTGTGAAATCTTAGGCAAATTAATAAATGCTTCTCTGTCCCAGTATTTTCTCATTTTATTGTGCAAAATGAAAAAAAAATACGCACATAATTTGAGTTTGTGTGTAGGTTTAAGTAAGTTTTAAATAAGATGTTTCATGGAAAACTTAGCACTCATAAATGATAATTGTTAGAATGAATCTATCATTATCATTGTAGTCTGACCTAATTCCAGTCAACATCAGGAGATATGATGCCACTAAATTAGCAAAAAGGTCTATGCAGAAACCTGTGAACAAATTTTAGATTTGAACAAATTTTAATGTGTCAAGTTACTTACGAATGAGTAATAGCTAAAATTCAAAGAACAAAAATAAATACTAAAATTACTCAAAACTTAAAACTTATAGATATTTAAACTGTTAACCAGGACATACTTTGTGATATAATTGTAATGTCAATAGTTATGAAACAACTTGATTGTTCCTGAAAAACAAGATTATTTCCACTGCTAACCTTTACTTTCCTAAATTATAAATGGCATTTTAAATTTAGATTTATGAAGTATCCTTTAAAGTTTCCTGTTCTTAAGAACTTAGAGAGCTTGACCAAACACAATTTATTAAATTGACTGTGATTCTCTTAGGACCCTTTATATTTGAACTTCATAACTCTGTGCATGTACAAAAACCTTATTGAGGAAAATAAAGACATTTGGTTAAAGAGGAGTCATATTAATATTATTTAATATAATTTTAGCTTTGCTGGCACACGAAAACTAAGGTAAATGTTAAGTGGTGTAACAGTCATATACAAATTAAAACATAATTTCTCCCCAGAGTTATGAAAAAAAGGACTATAATTCACATAAATACATAACTTCCCCCTCAGTTCAGTTCAGTTCAGTTCAGTAGCTCAGTCGTGTCTGACTCTTTGCGACCCCATGAATTTCAGCATGCCAGGCCTCCCTGACCATCACCAACTCCCGGAGTTCACGCAGACTCACGTCCAGTGAGTCAGTGATGCCATCCAGCCATCTCATCCTCTGTCGTCCCCTTCTCCTCCTGTCCCTAATCCCTCCCAGCATCAGAGTCTTTTCAAATGAGTCAACGCTTCGCGTGAGGTGGCCAAAGTACTGGAGTTTCAGCTTTAGCATCATTCCTTCCAAAGAAATCCCAAGGCTGATCTTCAGAATGGATTGGTTGGGTCTCCTTGCAGTCCAAGGGACCCTCAAAGAGTCTTCTCCATCACCACAGTTCAAAAGCATCAATTCTTCAGTGCTCATCTTTCTTCACAGTCCAACTCTCACATCCATACATGACCACTAGAAAAACCATAGCCTTGACTAGACGGACCTTTGTTGGCAAAGTAATGTCTCTGCTTTTCAATATGCTATCTAGGTTGGTCATAACTTTCCGTACAAAGGAGTAAGCGTCTTTTAATTTCATGGCAGCAGTCACCATCTGCAGTGATTTTGGAGCCCCCAAAAATAAAGTCTGCCACTGTTTCTACTGTTTCCCCATCTATTTCCCATGAAGTGATGGGGCCAGATGCCATGATCTTAGTTTTCTGAATGTTGAGCTTTAAGCCAACTTTTTCACTCTCCTCTTTCACTTTCATCAAGAGGCCTTTTAGTTCCTCTTCACTTTCTGCCATAAGGGTGGTGTCATCTGCATATCTGAGGTTATAGATATTTCTCCAGGCAATCTTGGTTCCAGCTTGTTATTCTTCTAGCCCAGTGTTTCTCATGATGTACTCTGCATAGAAGTTAAAGCAGGGTGACAATATACAGCCTTGATGTACTCCTTTTCCTATTTGGAACCAGTCTGTTGTTCCATGTCCAGTTCTAACTGTTGCTTTCTGACCTCCATACAGGTTTCTCAAGAGGCAGGTCAGGTGGTCTGGTATTCCCATCTCTTTCAGAATTTTCCACAGTTTATTGTGATCCACACAGTCAAAGGCTTTGGCATAGTCAATAAAGCAGAAATAGATGTTGTTCTGGCACTCTCTTGCTTTTTCGATGATCCAGCAGATGTTGGCAATTTGATCTCTGGTTCCTCTGCCTTTTCTAAAACCAGCTTGAACATCTGGAAGTTCACGGTTCATGTATTGCTGAAGACTGGCTTGGAGAATTTTGAGCATTCCTTTACTAGCATGTGAGATGAGTGCAATTGTGCAGTAGTTTGAGCATTCTTTGGCATTGCCTTTCTTTGGGATTGGAATGAAAATTGACCTTTTCCAGTCCTGTGGCCACTGCTGAATTTTCCAAATTTCCTGGCATATTGAGTGAAGCACTTTCACAGCATCATCTTTCAGGATTTGAAATAGCTCAACTGGAATTCCATCACCTCCACTAGCTTTGTTCGTAGTGATGCTTTTAAGGCCCACTTGACTTCACATTCCAGGATGTCTGGCTCTAGGTCAGTGATCACACCATTGTGAATATCTTGGTTGTGAAGATCTTTTTTGTACAGTTCTTCTGTGTATTCCTGCCACCTCTTCTTAATATCTTCTGCTTCTGTTAGGTCCATATCATTTCTGTCCTTTATGGAGCCCATCTTTGCATGAAATGTTCCCTTGGTCTCTCTAATTTTCTTGAAGAGATCTCTAGTCTTTCCCATTCTGTTGTTTTCCTCTATTTCTTAGCATCGATCTCTGAGGAAGGCTTTCTTATCTCTTCTTGCTATTCTATGGAACTATGCACTCAGATGCTTATATCTTTCCTTTTCTCCTTTGCTTTTCGCTTCTCTTCTTTTCACAGCTATTTGTAAGGCCTCCTCAGACAGCCATTTTGCTTTTTTGCATTTCTTTTTCATGGGGATGGTCTTGATCCCTGTCTCCTGTACAATGTCACGAACCTCAGGCCATAGTTCATCAGGCACTCTATCAGATCTAGTCCCTTAAATGCATTTCTCACTTCCACTGTATAATCATATGACCTGAATGGTCTAGTGGTTTTCCCTACTTTCTTCAATTTCAGTCTTCAATAACTTCCCCCTAGGGTTATGTAAAAAGTACTGTAATTCACATAGCTTATATTTACCAAGTTTTTTTTTTTTTTTTTTTAAATCTGGGCTTCTTTTTCTGTCATCACTATTTTGTCAGCCTATATAATTTGTCACAATAATCTGGAAAACTTTTACTCCTTCCTTAAAACACTTTATCATGTATAAGCTTCTTCTCAAATTTAACTCAAAACACACACACACACGCATACACACACACACATATGAGTGTTCTGGTGACTCAGTCAGTATAGAATCCACCCCACAGTGAAGGAGATGCAGATTTGATCCTGATCAAGAAGATCCCCTGGAGAAGGAAATGGCAACCCATTCTAGTATTCTTACCTGGAAAGTCCCATGGACAGAGGAGCCTGGCAGGCTACAGTCCGTGGGGTTACAAAGAGTCAGACATAGCTTAGAGACTAAACCACCACCACCACACATAAATATGCACACTTTAAATCTTTATATCACTTATTTAAGCCTGATATTATACACACACATAAATGCACATAAATATAATATCAGGTTTAAATAAAAGATATAAAGATGACTCATTTAAGATTGTATTTTAAAATTATTTACAAAATACACACGTAACACCCTGGAGAAGGAAATGGCAACCCAGTCCAGCATTGGGCTATAGTCCACAGCGAAACAAAGTGTCAGACATGACTTAGTGACTAAACAACAACAGACAAGTAACATCTGTATACTAAAATCCGCGGGCTTTTTTTTTCTTTTCTACTTTAAGATTTATTACAATGTTGATTAAACCCCATGAGGTAGGTGTCCTAATATTTTCATTTCTAGTTTTCACATGAGGAAACTGAAACACAGAGAAATTTTTATTTTTTCAAGATAAATGCAATTAAAAGTGGTAAGCCGGCTCTAACATAGTTGGACACTTGAGTTGTCTCAGTTTTAACTATTATGGAAATACTGTCAGTGAATATTCTTGTACATGTTACTTGGTGAACATACATACCACAAGAGCAGAATTGTTGGGTCATAAGATCTCTTTTTCTTTATCTTTTGTAGAAACTACAAGCAAATCTCCAAAGTAATTGTTCCAATTTACTCCTCTACCAACAATGTATAGAAGTTGTATTTACTCTGTATCTTTACCAAGATGTGGAATTGTACTTCCTTTCAATTAAAAGTTTAATTTAATTTAGAGTAAACTGATATAATTGAAACCTCCATATTGAAGGTGCTATGATCAGGGAATGACGTTACAATTTGCTTCTTGTTTGTTACAGTTTTATTTAAAAAATTAATATTGACTTTGTCTTCAAATTTGCTAAGCTCATTTATTAATTATAATAATCTACATGTAAATACTGTTGCATTTCTACATATGCAATAATACTAGTTAGGAATAATGAGAGTTTTATATGTCATTTTCAGAATAAGTGTGAAGTTTCTAATTTAATTCTGTGTTTTTATTGATTGCAAGCTGAATTACATTGTGATTAGAAAACATACTCAGTGTAATTTCAGTCATTTGGAATATGTTGACATTCCTTTATACCTTAACATTTGGTAAATTCTTGCAAATGCTTCATGTGACTGGAAAGAATTAATTCTGCAGTTGTTAGGTATAGTTTTCCTTCCATAACCTCGTCAAACAGCCATGTAGTACTGCCTCTGTATATAGGATGACAAGAATCCAAAAGCAATATTACAGAAACATATTGAAGAATGTTGAGTAAGAAAAGAGAGAAGATGTGCAGTTTCCTTATACATTTTATGTGTTATCTTTTAATTACACATAATAATATATATTTAAATATCTTGTTGGGAGGAAAATTTTATTTTTGCTAACTCATGGTCAATAATCTTACAAATTAGCTATCCACATCATGTTTTTTTCTTTGTCATCGCAGAACTGAATAGGCATGATGGTGCCTTCCAGGATCTGACCTGAAGTGTGTTCTTCAGTTTCATGTCCTTCCATTCTGTCCTTTCTTAATTTAAGCTTGTTGTGCAGAACTCCTTATAGTTAATTTAGTGACAATCCAGAAATCTGCTGCTGCTGCTAAGTCACTTCAGTCGTGTCCGACTCTGTGTGACCCCATAGACATCAGCCCACGAGGCTTTCCCGCCCCTGGGATTCTCCAGGCAAGAACACTGGAGTGGGTTGCCATTTCCTTCTCCAATGCATGAAGTGAAAAGTGAAACTGAAGTCGCTCAGTCATGTCCAACTCTTCGTGAGCCCATGGACTGCAGCTTACCAGGCTCCTCTGTCCATGGGATTTTCCAGGCAAGAGTACTGGAAAGAGTACTGGACTACTAATTTAAGCAAAAACTGATAGAAACAGTTCATTAAATAAATCAAAACACCATCAAGAAACAATAGTACTGGTAATAGACATGAAGTGTTCATTCTTGACTAGTATAAGACCACAATATAAACACTGCAATAATACAGCAGCATGAATTTTTACTTAAAACAGTTTTTTATTTATAGAATATGAATTGCCATTTTTCTAGGTCAAAAAAAGTTGAACACTGGCAAATTCCTTGAGTCCAACCTTTTGATTATATCTGAACTGTATTTCTCTGAGTTCCTAGACACTTGAAGAAATACAGTTCAGAAGCTTTATATATACAGTTGATCCATGAACAACATGGGTTTGAATGGTATGGGTCCACTTATATGCAGATTTTTTCAACAGTAAATACTAGAGTGCTACATAATGCATGTGTCCTTTCTTCCTTTCTCCTTTCCTTTCTCTTTCTTTCTTTTTTAACTGTATACCATCTACCTGTCAAGAAAAATGCAAGAAAACATTCTTCCAGAAAGTGCCAACAAATTATCTGCAATAAATCACAGCAGGTCACAGATGCAAAGTACATTTAGGGTGATAGTCAAGGTGATAAAAAGAACAAATTAATATTGACTAAAAATATTGCCCTTTCTGTAAACAGATCATTAAAGACCAGGACAAATATAACCTTTCCTTTACCCTGAGATTAATTCTCCACAAGCATAAGAAAACATGTTTGCCTTGATTTGTCCTTGTTTACTTTCTATTATGTCAAAAGGAACGTTTTGAAATGGGATGCATGTGTTATCAAAGACATCACTGCCAGAAAATATTTATCTTCCAGAAATTACTTAAGAATGATCAGCAACAATTAGACTGTACAACTTGTTCTTCAAACCAGCCAGACTAATTACTTAATGATACAATTGTCCAAAATTAATTGAGAGCTTCCAATGACCCAGAGAGAGAAAAAAAAAAAAAACTTTCAATATCTTCTGTCTCACAAAAATAGAATTTTAAACTTTTGTAGGCAATTCATGTGCTGTTCCAGGTCTCAATTTCCTCACAGTGAATAAGGAGAGTGACTAATCGGACTTAAAGACACTTTTATAAATCTGTGATGATGACTTTATAACTGTCATTTGGACTGTAATGAAGCGTAAAATATTTTGGCACCAATAGTCTCTTAAACCTCAAATGGCTTTATTTTTATTTTTAGGAAAACATTTAGATCATTCTAGTCATAACTACCTTAATTGTATGTTTTGTACTGAAAGAAGAAACAGCATGGAAAATATCTTGCAGTCTTTCACAGAGTAAAATACATTTTATTTAATTTTATTTTAGAGGTAGCACTGTAGTTGCAGTATATATATATGCACCCATATACACACATACATATAAATATATATGTGTATATATAAAATTGCAATATATTTGCCCTGATGGAGAGATAAATATATAGATAAAGAAACATTGATAAACTCATTCAAGATAATTAAACTAAAAATTATTCAAAAATAGGATGAGAAAAATAGCTAAATTTCATTTTTTCTTATAATTATGCTTTGGTGTTTAAATAAACTTTGTATTCTTTACAAGAAAATTGATATGAGAGAGTACAAACAAAATCAATGAAGGAAAATACCAATTCCACATGTTCCACAAAAAGCATAGAAAATCTGACCATAGTATCAGTGTGATAGGATTGTCTCAATTGGTTTTGGGAACCACATTGAGAGAAAAACATAATTAGGCAGTTTTGTATTGAAATCTTACCTCTCCAAAATAATATTTAAGATAAAATGTTTAATGTTTCTACAAATTGTATCATTCTAATTGCATTTAACCAGATGATATAGGAGTTTAGAGTTTGGAGAAACTGAAGATCAATGACTGTGTATAGCTCAGGATGAGTATAGAAACAGGAAATGGAAATGGGTCATGAGTTAAACTTTAAAAAATGAATAAAACTTGGAGACTTGCAATGTATGGAGGATTCCCTTCTAAGTAAATTGAACAGTGTGAGTAAAGCCAAAGAAATGAGTATATTTGTAAGATATGAGGAAGTTAATCTGAACAGAATGTGTATTATCAGAGAGAAACTGAACTTAAGAATACATTGACAAAAGATCAGATAATAGAAGGCTTTGAAAGTCAGCTGGTGGAGACAGATGATCTTTATCTTGATAATAATGAGAAATTATGTAATTTTTGAATAGAAGAATGACACAATTAAAATAGTATTGGAAAAATTAGTTTTTAGCAAAGTGCTGAAAAAAATTGGAGTGGGGGTAGAAGTAGTCAAATTACATAGAATACTTTGAATGCAAATTGAACTTTGTATGTTTTAGAAAATAAAGACATGTATCCAAGAACAGTTAAACACGGTACAAGACTGGATTTTAAAATTAGGCCTGTTGCCTAAGATAATTTATCTTTCAGTTTATATTCAAATAAAACTAGCACTCGAACAAAGTAAAAACTCATTCAGAAAGTATAGTTTAGATGCTAAAATAAAATGCTAAATAATTATTATATAACATGATTAATTACATTAATTAGCATTTGTCTGTTTTAGCAGAAATCTGTTAAGTAAAAGGTAGCTCAAAAAGGTTGAACATTGACTGACAAGTGGCTTTCCCTGTTAAATTTTAAAAAGCTTATTTTTTTAATGCAATAAAAAAAAAACACCAATACAGTATAATAACGCATATATATGGAATTTAGAAACATGGTAACAATAATCCTGTGTATGAGACAGCAAAAGAGACACTGATGTATAGAACAGTCTTATGGACTCTACGGGAGAGGGAGAGGGTGGGAAGATTTAGGAGAATGGCATTGAAACATGTCAAATATCATGTATGAAACGAGATGCCAGTCCAGGTTCGATGCAGGATACTGGATGCTTGGGGCTGGTGCACTGGGACGACCCAGAGGGATGGTATGGGGAGGGAGGAGGGAGGAGGGTTCAGGATGGGGAACACATGTATACCTGTGTCGGATTCATTTTGATATTTGACAAAACTAATACAATTATGTAAAGTTTAAAAATAAAATAAAATTTAAAAAAATCTAGAAATTCTCAGATTATGAGAAATATAATTTCTTTAAATTGTAATGAACAGAAGAATGTTGAAGTAAATAAGACACATTTTAAATAATTTCAAAAATAATGTAGAAGTTATAGGCACAATGCTGTTTTAATACTCAAAGTGTACTGATTTCCTCTTATAAAGTAGATATGTATTTTTAAGATTAAAAAATAGACATCATAGAAGGAATATGATTTGCTAAAGTAGAGGCTATTAAAAATGTGGTTCATTTTTTGTGTCTAAATTACACATAATAGATATTAGAGATACTTTAGAAACATTTTATAATTTAATGGAATGCCCCAAAATTAATATAATAGTCACCATTAAGATTAAAAGGATTCTTGGCTTATGGATTTTAGCTCAAAAGGAAAACAAAAGTAAACAACAAACAACAAAAAAAGCATGTTCTAGTGGTAAAGAAGCTGCTTGCCAATGCAAGAGACATAAGAGATGTGGATCTGATCCCAGAGTTGGGAAGATACCTGGAGAAGGGCACAGCAACCCATTCCAGTATTCTTGCCTGGAGAATCCCATGGACATAAGAGGCTGGTGGGCAACAGTATATAGGGTCGCAAAAAGTCAGACACAACTGATATGACTTAGCACAGCACAATAAAATCAGTAATACTACTTTTAAAATATTTTTTAGATAATTTGATGAGCATTTTTATAATAAATTTAGTTTTTAATTATATTTAATTATTTTTAATGTGCCAAAACTTGATTTCAAAATTGAGGAAATAACTTTAAATTAATAAAATCTTAAATATGTATTTTCTTCTAGTACTTAATTACAGCTACCACCTCAGAGCTACAAAAGAAAAAAATTAGTCTGTCTCATTTTACAATAAGAACGCTGCTGCTGCTGCTAAGTCACTTCAGTTGTGTCCGACTCTGTGCGACCCCATAGATGGCAGCCCACCAGCCTCCCCTTCCCTGGGATTCTCCAGGCAAGAACACCAGAGTGGGTTGCCATTTCCTTCTCCAATGCATGAAAGTGAAAAGTGAAAGTGAAGTCGCTCAGTCATGTCTGACAATAAGAATAGCTGCTGATAAACCTTAGCAACCATGTATGTATATAGATTCAGACATTAAATTGTCCAAGATGATACAAATATCAATATTTTGGTCATTATTATAAATAATTCTTTTTTTCTAGGGCAAAGTGAATTCCTAAAACCATATTAGAAGTCACTCAGATCTTATTCTTCTAAAGCACTCTTTTTGAAATGTTTTCTCGGTATTTCTAAACAGTTTATTATTTTATTATTACAGAGGGATGATTTCAAAATACTTATAATATGCAGTCAGTTACACATATTGATAAAAAGGAAACAGAGAAAGGTGGAAAGAAACTGACCTCATTTACTGTGGCATAGTAGCTTTCATGCTTGAATGTGGGTGAGTTGTCATTTCTGTCTCTCACCACAATTCGAACTTCATGGTAGATAACAGTGCCCACTTTTTTGTTGATGCACTGAACTTGCACCACGAGAGAGTGTATGTTCATTGGAGGCTGCAACACAGAAATTGCATCTTTTAAAAAAACAATTGAAATTGAAGTCTCTCATTATTGTCAAAGTACTATTTAATAAATATTCTATACTTATTTACTTTTAAATTATAGTAATCTATAAAAATTGATCCCATTTTATATGATTTTATGGATGAGAAGACAATCATGATTACTTCATTGTTCAATTAAAAAAAATAGAATCTCAGGTAGCATTCTGTTCACAATTAGAGGACTAGCAATGAACACAATCACAAAAGTGATGGCTGAGATTTGCTGGGATGCCACAAATTTTGGCTTTTAAAAAAGTCAAAGAAGCAATGACATAAGCTTCTAATTTATAAAAGTAATGTAATAATATACATAGGGTAGAGAGATTATAAAATTTGCATTTATGTATATTTTTCTAAAATATTAAATGTTCATATCTGATATAAACCAATATATAGATAACCAAAATAAGAGAATCCATTCACAACCCAAATTTATTAAATCTATACAGTTAAACTTTATTTTTAATCTTTTCTTCTCTGCAAAAGTAATTTGTCTTATACACACACACACACACACGAGATTATCATCCCATGTTCATGCTTGCAAATATAGATTTACTATAGCAGTTTGATGTATACTACTATGAATCTATAGTTTGTATTCCATTATAAAGCTATAGCTCACTTGGTCTAAGTAAAAACTTATAATGATATGTTTACTGTTGTTAGTTTTTGTCATTTTAAGCAATATTTCAATAAACATTTTATACATAAATAGGTGCTAATTTGTCTAATTATTTTATGATACAGTTCTACAAAGGGAGAATTTTCATCAAGGAGGCACTTATTACTCAGGTGCTGACAAAGGGCTTGCAGGAGTATGATACACACCTGCATCTCTGACTCTAGATATGCAAAGTAATGACACAAAATATTTCTTTGTCATTTTTAAAATCTTTTCAGAGTTTATAAAATTATCTTTGCATGTAATTTTATTAGTGTGATCTATTCTGACCACCTTGTTTAGAATGCCATGCCTCCAATCTGCTCTTTCCTCTCAACTTCCCCTCTATTTACTGTTTTTACTGCTTTTTTCATGCACCGCATGGCATATTATACATTTTATATATTTGTTGTAGTGTTTTTCTCTTTACTGCACTGGAAGTTTCATAAAGCTGGGGATGCTAGTTTGGTCATGACTTGATCTCTCTACACAGTAACTAGCCCTGTGCCTAGAACACGTGGCTGAGTACTGTCGGAGCTGTACCACTTGGCTTGTAGCCGTGGTCCCATAACGTATGAATTATATGATCTAGATGCAAAGTCTCTCTGTGCTCAGTCTGTTCATCTCTAAAAATGAATATAACAATAAATGCTGATATGACAGACTTATCATAATAATTATCAGTAAGTATTATACGAACTTATCCAGTGCTAGGAACATAGTAACACTTAAAATGCAAACTAGCTTTTACTTATAAAAAGCTAAATTTCCAAAAGTGTAAAAAAAAAAGAATCTACAAAATACAAACAGATCATCCTGAATTATAAAACAAAATGTTAAATATTTGGATTAAAACCAATTTAAAGATATAGCAGGCTTCCTAGGCAGCACTAGTGGTAAAGAACATCTGCCAATGCAGGAGACTTAGAGAGGCGAGTTCGACCCTGGGTCGGGAAGATCCCCTGGAAAAGGGCATGGCAACCCATTCCAGTATGTTTACCAAGAGAACAATGGAGAGAGGAGCCTGGTGGGCTACAGTCCATGGGATCGCAAAGAGCGGGACTGAATCAACTTAGCATGCATGCACAGAAAGATATAGGACAATAATTACCAGAATTAAGAATGTCACATTTCTAATGAGAAGAACATTGTAGAAACATGCCTAACCTGAAAAAAAACGTTGTTTAATATCAAGGTATATTTATGGCCAATAAAGAGAAAGGCAGTTGAATTGTATTATACCTGGTTGAATAATTGCATCTAGAAAGAGTAACTAGAAGCATCATTATATGGAGGAAGGTCTCTAATAAAGTGCCACACAGCTTTGAGTTCTAATCTAATGTCTTCTCTAATTCACTTAAAAAAATTTTTTTTTGGCTGTACCACACATCATATGAGATATGAATTTCCCAACTGGAGATGGAATACATGCCCCCTGCACTGGAAGTGCAGAGCTTAACCTCTGACCACCAGGGAAATCCTTCCAATTCACTTTAAATAACTAACATATACAAAGGTATTAAAGTCATGTGTATAAAAATCTGTGAATACCATGAATACCACAAGCCCAGAAAGATGCATAGCACATTTAATGATACAAAACAAGGTTCAAAATCATTTTAATGAGTCAATAATAAGTTTCAAAACCATAAATGTTTATAATAATTAATTAAAATCACCTTATTTGTATTAGAAACAAAACTTAATTGCCCAAATATAATAATAAATGGCTACAAACATTAATATGAAAATATAATTATAAAATTTGGATGAGTAAAAGAAGAGTTTACATGCCAACACTAAATAATACAATGTTGAATAATAATACAAATTACTTCATATGCATTAATAATAGATGAAGAAATAGGTGGATTACAATAAGCACCAATTCAAGGACAAATAGGATGTGAAGTCTAGTTACACTGAGAATGTGTGATAAAACTCAAAATGTCTAAATTAAAAATCACAAGATTAATCATACATCTGAATGGTTGTTATGAAAAGATCAATTAGTTTATTCATTGTAGTCTCAGTGGGCAGAAATAAGATTAATAAATTAAAAGTATTACAAAGCATATGTTTTCAATGTAAGCAGAGATTTTCTAATAATCCAAAGTGGGACAGAAAAGAATGAACTATCCAAAAAGTAAAGCCACATCACTGAAAATCAGCACATTTGAGGCTAAAACATAACTTAAAAGACTAGATCTGAGAAATTTTCTGGAAAGAATTTAGATTAGATGATCTCCATTTTTACAGTGGATTATGATTTTACAGTATTTATCTTCATAGACTTTTTAAGAAAAATCCTAACTCAATTGTAAAGTAAATAACAGCCCCTCTGACACACCTCTTGAAGACAATCAGGGGACAATTAGCCCCTCTGACACACCTCTTGAAGACAATCAGGTGACTATTAGCCCCTCTGACACACCTCTTGAAGACAATCAGGTGACTATTAGCCCTTCTGACACACCTCTTGAAGACAATCAGGTGACAATTTATGTTCTAAAGTTATTTATCTTTTAACATTGCAAAAGAGACCTATAAAACCATTCCATACCAGAAAGGTCATAATCTTTGCAAGTAGAGAATCAAATGTAGTGTGCTGAGTCCCCATTTAGTCCTGCTAAGTGCCCGTAAATTAGATATAATCAGGTCACCTGGAACTCTTGTCACTAACAACTTTAGTTCCCTATGCAAATGTTAGTAGCATAGATAGATCTTGGCTTGCAATAAATTCCAACCATAATGGATCATGATGAAGGCAAGAATTCCTGGTGGCTAATATATAACACTCATTGTGATCTCACATTGGAATAGATTCTATTCTTCTATATAAGATGGTCATAAAAATACCAAGTACAGTTCCACCAAGGCTATTAGTGAGAGTCAAGGGGTTCCAACAAACTTAGGAATGTTAGGAAAATTCTGGTTTATTTTTAATAACTGGTGGCAAAAATAAGTCATGGCAATTCTATCTTCTCTGATTCTCTTAATTTGCTTAATTCATGAAACAAATCATAAAAAAATAATGTTGTATATAAATTTGATGGTAATTATTTAGAGTGATTACCATCATATTTCCCTAGACATACAAATCATTTTCCAAATTTAAAGACAATCGTTTAGTATGGTGTGAAAGTGAAAGGCACTCAGTCATGTCCAACTCTTTGTGAACCCATGGATTACATAGTTCATGGAATTCTCCAGGCCAGAATACTGGAGTGGATAGTCATTGCCTTCTCCAGGGGATCTTTCGGATCCAGGGATCGAACCCAGGTCCACTTTAAATGTATACTTGTATATCCATATGTTATGGATATATGTTTTTTTGTTTGTTTGTTTGTTTTTTACATAATCATAAATGCGCAGTCTTCACAAGAGACATCTGGCAGCCCCTTCCTCTCTGAAACCAGCTGGTGATATTTTACTCTGGTTTAACCTCACCTGAATTTGACCTAAACAGTAGTTACTGGAGGATATCCTGCTCAACCCAGGATGTCTAGACAAACTCCACTTCCTGCAATAGAGGTGACTGAAGGTAGGATATGTCATGGCTCAGCTGGTGTGCGGATTTCAAGGGAACACTGGGGACAGGAAGTAAGCACGGGCTAGGCTAGAACAAATGACCTAATGAAGGATTAATTCTGTAGTGAGAGTCAACAACTCAAATTACAGTGGCCAGGAGGAGTATGGAGAACAGAGATTTGATTCTGCCAACAATGACACACAAGGAGATCTGTCAAGTGGAACTTGGCAGCACAAGTCTCCAGGCAGAAATGATACAGAGTCACAAGGTGGGCCGTGCCTCAGGCCCAGGGGTCTGTCCACTTTAGGGGTGCAGCAGGGACTGGCAAGAGAAGGACTGGACTGCTGCTTCTGGGCAGAAGGTCTTGGAAAGAGGGAGATTAATTGTCAAGGTCATGCTAATCTTTCCAAAATGTCTTCAGTCCTACAAAGGCAAACTGAATACAGGCGAGAAGTTCAGTCCTGCGAAATGGCAAATACAATGAGAGATGCACAAACTGAAGCTAGCTAGGCATGGGAATCAGTAGAGTTCACTAGGGTCACGACAGGTAAACCCATCTCAGACTTCCCTCTTTTGTGGGTTGCACTGGTTGATGAATCTGGAAGGCCAGACCCCAAGTCTCACCAGAGCAGGGGTGGGGAAGACAAGAGCTCAAAGCCCATAGTGTGTCTGCCAGCTACCATGGAAATGGGTTTCATCCATCATTGTTTCTCCTCAAAATGTTCATTCTGGATGGCTTCAGGATGAGCTGGCACAACTGGTAAGAAGATGGCAGTGGCTCAAATATTCCTCCTGCCTGCTTGCTGTCATTGCCAGTAGGTCCCGGGTCCTGTGTCCATGTGGCAAGCCGCAGAGGAAGTCTGAGAAGGTGCACGCCAGCCATATATATACATGTGTGAATATATTTTGACATACACAAAGTTCAGGAATGATATGTACCAACAGTTGATGAAAATGATCTTTGCAAAGTAAGGTTGAGAGTAAAATGTAAAGGAAGAATTTTTGAATAAGAAATTTTTTAATTTGAAAAAAATTGTTGTACAATCAATTAGTTGCAAAATGCAAAGTGAAGCATTTATAAATAATGTATTGATGTGAACAGTGTTGATTATAGCATACATATTTAGTCTAAGGAGAAATGAGATTTTTCTAGAAACAACAATATTTGGATTATTTAATAATTTAAATGGAAAATAAGTATTTAGCCAACTTGAATAAGAATAGATTTTATTTTTCATAAAGCAAAGGCAAAAGTTATTTACTCCTCATTGTAATGAAAGGATGTTACCATGATTTTTCTTCCCACATACATACTACTTTTTACAAAATTTTTTAAAAAATATTTACTTCAAAAATTAAACTGGAAGATAGTGAAAAGAAAAAAGATGTAATGTGCTATAGAAATGTTTTTTAAATGATGAAGCAAAACTTAACATAAATGGCTGGCCAGAGTTAAAAGTGTGCTTTACAAATTAAACTTTCACAATTAATGGCATATTTAAAGAAGTTGCCTAAAATAAAAAGTACCTATTTGAAAATGTTATTAGATATATGTAATATATAGAAACTTGTAGGTTTTTCACAATCAACTATTAAGGACATTACATTTATTTAATTGTACTTATTTATGCAAAGTTCAACATGCGTTAAGATTAATATGACATAGTCCTTGTACATTAAGCAAATTCTATAAAACTGATATGAGATAAATATAGATAACTATTGCCTGGAGAATCCCAGGGACAGAGAAGGCTGTTTGGCTGCCGTCTATGGGGTCGCACAGAGTCGGACACGACTGAAGCAACTTAGCAAGCAAGCAATAATGTAAGTTAAAAAAGAATTTTGAAGGAGTTCCGTGTCAGTCCAGTGGTTAGGGCTCAGTGCTTTTACTGCTGTGGTCCAAGTTCAATCCCTGGTTGGGGAACTAAAATCCTGAGAGCCATATGGTGTGGTCAAAAAAAAGAAAAAGAGAGAGAGAGTTTAAAGGCTCTGGAGTTTACAATAAGAAATTACATATCAGTGTTACTATTAGGAAATACTTTTATGTAGAGGGTAGCATTTTGAGACATGTCTTGGTAGTAGATAACATCCAACTGATGGTAATAGATAAAGGTCATTTCAAAGCATAAGCTCAAAAAGAGTATCAGGGAAGGCATGAAAAAAAATTAGATTATGTTGAAAGTGAAAAAGTGAAAGTTTTTCAGTCATGTTTGACTATTTGTGACCCCATAGACTATACAGTCCATGGAATTCTCCAGGCAAGAATGGATAGCCTTTCCCTTCTCCAGGGGATCTTCCCAACCCTGGGGTCCAACCCAGGTCTCCCTATTGCAGACAGATTCTTTACCAGCTGAGCCACAAGGGAAGACCAAGAATATTGGAGTGGGTAACCTATTCCTTCTCCAGTGGATCTTTTTGACTCAGGAAGATCATGCTGAGAGAACAGTTGTTAGGTTAGTTTTCCTGGATTTGAGAATATATGTTTCTAAATAAAAGGAATAGATTGATAGAATTTAGGAAATGTCAAGGCTGAAATAAAACAGTTTGCAATGAAAATTCATCTACTGAAAAGGCCAGAACTCTGCTTTGAGACACTAAAACTGGAACAATTTGAATTGTGAAATATAGTAAGAACTACTAGGACATGGTTCCAAAGTCAAATGAGAATTAAGAGGGCTTGTACTGGAGTTATGCTGTTGGCAAATGCAGAACATACTATGGAAATAAAAGTACAAAACTTAGTAGTTAAATGCATATTGGCTGGGAATAGAAGTCAAAGCTCTTTGTCTACCTACCAACTTTGAGTCTAAAAGAAGAGATGTCAAGATATTTGGATTGTTTCATGCCCTTAGAGTAGAAGAATTAATATAGTTAAAATGGCCATAATACCCAAAGCAATCCATAGATTTAATGTGATCTCTATGGAATTACCCAAGACATTTTTCACAGAACAAAAATAAATAATCCTAAAATTAATATGAAACCACTGAAAGACCCAAAGCAATTCATAGGAAAAGGAACAAAGCAGAAGTCATAACCCTCACAGACTTCAGACAATACTAAAAAGCTATAGTAATCAAAAAAGCATGATATTGGCACAAAAACAGACATATGGATCAATGGAACAGAATAGAGAGAGCAGAAACAAACCCACACACCTATGGATAATTATCTTTGGAAAAGAAGGGAAGAATATACAATGGGGATAGGCAGTCTCTTCAGCAAGCAATGTTAGGAAAGTTGAAAAGTCACATATAAATCAATGAAATTAGAATACACGCTTACACAATACACAAAGATAAACTCAAAACAGCTTAGACTTAAATATTCTTTTTTTTAAATTTTATTTTATTTTTAAACTTTACAATATTGTATTAGTTTTGCCCAACATATATTCTTAAGACACGACACTATAAAGCTCCCAGAATAGAACACAGGCAAAACATTCTCTGACATAAATCTTACCAATTTTTCTTTTTTTAGGTCAACCTCCCAAGGCAACAGAAATAAAAGCAAACAAATAAATGGGACCTAGTTAAACTTGCAAGCTTCTTTACAGCAAGAAAAACCATAAACAAAAGGAAAAAGTCTAAAGCCTGGGAGAAAATATTTGTGAATGACATGACTAATAAGAATTTAATTTCTAAAATATACAAACAGTTCATACAACTCAACAACAAAATACAAGCAGCTCAACCAGAAAATGGACAGATGACCTACATAGACATTTCTCCAAAAAGACATGCAGATGGCCAATAGATGGCATAAAAAGATGTTTATCATCACTAACTATTAGAGAAAGGCAAATCAAAACTACAATGAGGTACCACCTCACACTGGTCAGAAAGGGCATCATTAAAAGGTCTACAAACAACAAACAGACTGATTCCAAAGAGAAAGTAATTTACCAGTAAACAAGCCAAATGCGATCCAAAAGTCTACAAGCAATAAGTGCTGGAGAGGATGTGGAGAAAAGGGAACCCTCTTACACTGTTGGTGGGAATGCACACTAGTACAGACACTATGGAGAACAGTGTGGAGATTCCTTAAAAAACTGGAAATAGAACTGCCATACGACCCAGCAATCCCACTGCTGGGCATACACACTGAGGAAACCAGAAGGGAAAGAGACATGTGTACCCCAATGTTCATCGCAGCACTGTTTATAATAGCCAGGACATGGAAGCAACCTAGATGTCCATCAGCAGATGAATGGATAAGAAAGCAGTGGTACATATACACAATGGAGTATTACTCAGCCATTAAAAAGAATACATTTGAATCAGTTCTAATGAGGTGGATGAAACTGGAGCCTATTTTACAGAGTGAAGTAAGCCAGAAAGAAAAACACCAATACAGTATACTAACACATATATATGAAATTTAGAAAGATGGTAATGACAACCCTGTATGCAAGAGAGCAAAAGAGACACAGATGTATAGAACAGTCTTTTGGACTCTGTGGGGGGTGGGGGGGAATGATTTGGGAGAATGGCATTAAAATATGTATAATATCATATAAGAAACGAGTCGCCAGTCCAGGTTCGATGCAAAATACAGGAAACTTGGGGCTGGTGCACTGGGATGACCCAGAGGGATGGTATGGGGAGGGAGGTGGGAGGGGGGTTCAGGATGGGGAACACGTGTACACCCGTGGCAGATGCATGTTGATGTATGGCAAAACCAACATAATATTGTAAATTAAAAAAATAATAATAATAAATTTTAAAAAAAGGGACAAGATACAAAATGACATTGGCTTAAATTAGACAAATATATTCTATAATTCTACAAACATGCTACATTATAAAATTCATATGACTTGGATATGAGTATTCCTAATTAAAGCCAGTAAAAGATGCATTGTGGGAATGGGCAAACTAAGTAGAGGGAGTCAATTGTATGGTGATGGATAACAATTAGACTTGTGGTGGTGACTACCCTGTGGTGTAAACAGATGCTGAACTCTAATGTTATATACCTGAAACCAGATATAAAAAAGAAGGGTGTCTGTGAGTAACACAGCTTGGGGAGACTCTTGCAGCTTGCCAATTTGTGCCATTATTCAAATTGTTTTTATAAAAGCAAGACTGACTATAAGACAAGACAAGGCAAGATAAATTCTAAGATAACAGCTGTCCTTATTCCATTTTAGACAGTCTTAGCAACCCAGGCAAAACTCTGATTTGTGGGGTGCAAAGAATGTTGCTATGATTAAAGGACACAATGAGTGAGGGCAATGGTAGAAATGAGAACAGCATCAGAGCTGACTTTTCCCCTCTAGGTTGAACACAACAGATCCATTCCTATTCTCCCCTTGTCACCTCCTTCCACATCTGCCCCAACTGCTCAGTCACTGAATTACGGGCCTCTCCCACTGTACAAGGGCAACCCATTCTGGTGGGAGAGTTCTATTACTGCCCACCTCACCACAAAGTTCTTAAAGAGTTTGAATTTAGATGTGAAATAGATGAGGGAGTCATATACTCCTCATCATATTTGAAGTGGCTCATAAATCCCAAACACTGTAGGGAGATGATTCAGGTTCATTAGGTTGAGTATCTGACATTTGAATTTTATAGAATGGAAATTTGGGAGTAGGCAATGTGATGTACTTCTTGAGTTTTCACAAGGTCCTGTACAATTACTGCTTATGACACCCCCGTATGTACATATTCACACATGCTTTTCTTGGCACTCAAGACTAGAATACAAATGAGTGAAAATAAAGTTGCATTAGAGAGCTACTTAAGTCTATTCAAGTTTTTCAACTTTTTCAGAAAGAAGACACTTAACTTTGGTTATGTAGATGTTCTTAATATCTAAATACTTAGGTATGCCTGAGAATTACGGGGCTGAGACATTGCCAGGAAACTTCTGCTCAGCTTCTTTTAATTTTTGTCAGCTTTGTAAGCACATTGCCACTCACCTCTCAACCAACACTTACTGCTTGTAAGAGCAGCCTCTTGTTGGCAATCCAAGGGAACTTTCTGTCCTCAAGCCAATACCTAGTTGTGCTCTCAAACTTTGCCATGAATTAGGCTGGGCTTATCCTACTTTTCCAAGGTTACCACCCATTTATTCTGAGCACTATGCTCTCTCCTTATTCAGATATTTGATAAACTTCCAAGATTTCAGAAAGAGAAACAATGGTTCTCTCAGACAGATGGTCCTTCTTCTTTTCTTATTCTTCTTTCAAGGAGTTTTTAAAAAAAATATTTTTGTTGACGAACACTGAAAATAAACTCAAATTATACAATGAAAATTTGACATATTAACAAACACATGCAAATATTTAAATTATAATAGAGTTGTAATAGAGGGGCAAAGAGAAAAAAAAAAACAATGTACTAACGTCTCTATCCAAAACTCTGCCTGTGCTGTTCAGGAAAAGCATTTGTTTGACAGGATCCAACAATACCCAGTAATCCACGTTGTCCTTTAAAGAGAGTTCTATGGTTGGGTCTGGTCCTCCAGCAGTCCCTTTGATCAGCATGTTATCCACCAGAATTGTACCTGCAAACCAAAGAAAGTTATTTGAAAATACATTCTACATGTATTCATTCTTCAACAAGGTTCATAAACTCATACCCTGGCTGACTTGCATATCTGTTTCAAAGCAGAAGATATTCAAACGTTTATCTGGCATGATATAGAAAATGCTCTGTTTCAAAAAGGCAAAAAAAAAATCTTTGTAATGCTATTTGTAAATGATATTTTAAGAAGATGAGGTGCAAGGCAGAGATTCAAACACTTGGTGAGTTTCACCATCTATTTCTTGTTTCCTTTTAAGAGCATCAGTGTGTTCCCCTCCCTGTCCATCACTTCTCACAGGAGTTATCACTGAATTTTATCCTGAACAAAAGAAAAAGCCTATAATAACAGAGGCTGATACTTCAGTTCACTCAGTAAGACTTCTGATATGAAAAAAGATATCCTGAAAGTAAGAGAAAGGAAGAATAAGGAAAAGATAAAGAAGTAGCAGAGACTCCCATGGTGAGAACTACTTCTTTTCTCTTTTATCTTACAGCAAATCCATGAAACATAAATCTTAATGTGAAAGGCAAAACTAATGTGCAGATACACAAGAGAAGCTGTTCTTCTTTAAGGCATGTCTGGAGTACTCAACTAGAACAACATACTATTTTAATGTCACATTTCAATGCTTGCTTTCTTATTATTCTTCCAGTGGGCTGAATTTTAGACATTTGGTGAATAAGAGAGTAGATTTCTAGTCTCTCCTACTCTTGTTAAAGAGTTCATATATTTTATAAGTTGAACACAAACAGCACTGATGCAATTCAAAACCCCCCTTTTCCCCTCATATTGCAATGATTCCTTCGACAAACAAGGCACTATAACTTACAGCAATCATTTTCAGCTGATCCATTTTATTAAACTTATGGCATAAAGAAGAGTTGTGACTATGCAGATAAAAATGTACCCTCCTAAGAACATTTGAATAAATAGGCTTTATCTAGAGAATTCAGTGCTTTAGGATAGTATACAAGAATCGATAGATAATCTATAAATTTGAATCTAGCTTGAAGAATAATAATACAAAATGCATTTGTTGCATTTCCTTAAGGCACAAAATTGGCCTAAATATTATATCATTGCATAATTATAAACAAAAGGGAGAGTCTCTTGACGATTTTTCTTAGAATGTTAATAATAGTAATAATAATCTATAATGTTTATCATATTATTACCAATGAGCTTTATTTCACTACAGAATGCTGAGAGGCACCATTCTTCTTTCACAGTGATATATCTAAGTAATATTTAAATACTTCAATGTTTTGGCCACCTGATGAGAAGAGCTGACTCACTGTAAAAGACCCTAATGCTGGGAAAGATTGAAGGTGGGAGGAGAAGGAGACGTCAGAAGATGAGATGGTTGGATGGCATCACCAACACAACTGACGTGAGTTTGAGTAGGCTCTGGGAGTTGGTGATGGACAGGGAAGCCTGGCATGCTGAAGTCCATGGGGTTGCAGAGTCGGACACCACTGAGTGACTGAACTGAACTTAATTGAACTGAATATTTGAATACACACACACACACACACACACACACACACACACACACTTTTCTAAATGGCGTTCTATTTACTTTTACTTTTGCACATATTAGTGCACATACATTTAAATATATGAGTGAAACTGATCCTTCTTTTTTTTAAAAAAACTGAACTGGCAAATATATAACCTACAGATAGTCAAAAGCACAGATCAGACAATGGTGGCATTTTTTTGTCTACAAATATGTTCTGTGCCTGAGTATATATACTCTTTTACAAATGCTTCACATAGCTAACCTTTGAAAAGTTATTCAGTCTGTGTTTTCAATATGTAATTAACAAATTAAATAAGATTCTATTTTCTGTCTAGAAAAATAAATGTATAATAAGTACATCAATTAACAAGTAACATTTATGCCTTGATTCAATAACGCATAATAGAATTTTAGCAGTTCTTTCTCTAGTATACATATAGACTATGAGGGACACAAAGAGAGGGCATAATAAAGCATGGTTAAAATCATAAAAAAGAAATTAACTTAGTGTTACACTCATATCATAGAGGTGAAGAAAGCAGATCTTGGAGCTGACAGAGATAAAATCCGATCTTGGATTCACCATTTACTAGCCATGTGAAGGTGGATAGATTACTTAACTCCACTCACCTTCAGTTTCCCTCCTCTACAAAACCAAAATGGGTAAAATAGAAGAGGTAACTTTTTATTATGACACCACATGCATGTACTTGGGAAAAAAAAAATGTGTTCTTATATTGAAAGCACTAACAAAAGCTTAAACAACCCCAGTAAAAATACTAACATGGTTAAATATTTAATGATATTTTCTCCAAGCATCATAGTCAATCTTTCAGCCTTAAATACTGGGGTTTATGCTTCTTCCTTCAAAAAGTAGTTATTGAGAGTCATTTGCTTCTAAATGGACTTGGTGGCTTGGTGATAAGAGAATCTGCCTGCCAATGTAGGAGACAGGGGTTTGATCCCTGGGTCAGGAAGATCCCCTGGAGAAGGAATTAGCAACCCACTCCAGTATTCTTGCCTGGGAAATCCTGTGGACAGAAAACCCTGGTAAGCTGCAGTCCATGGGGTCACAAAAGAGTCTTAGTGACTAAATACTAAGTTTTAGTTTAGTGACTTACTAAAAGTGACTAAACGTTTTAGTGGCTAAACAACAACAAAATGCTTCCAACTACAGACTTTTTTCAACGAAATTGAAAAATCTGATCGAGCACTTAAGCTTTCTTCATTAATCTATTGTTTTAAACTTGGAAAAACAATTTCACAGCTTCTTCATCTGTACCCATAGCTTCCTCCATATTAGCATAGTATCAATCATAGCCATTAATGTAAACTCTAGTTGCATTAAATAAAGGTGCTGCAGTAGATTTTCAGCTTTTGTATTAAGATTCTCTTACATAGCTATTTATTTTTAACTATGATAAAATTGTGCCCAGTTCAGTTCAGTCACTCAGTCGTGTCTGACTCCTTGCGACCCCATGAATCACAGCACGCCAGGCCTCCCTGTCCATCACCAACTCCCAGAGTTCACTCAGACTCACATCCATCGAGTCAGTGATGCCATCCAGCCATCTCATCGTCTGTCATCCCCAGAATATATCAAAACAGAAATATACTATAAAATAACTTATGAATCAATAAAACTGCCTCCTTATACCAGCCCCATTCCCCTTCTTACAAGGTGTATAAGGTAATTTGCATCAAAGAAGAGCCTGTTAGGTTGGTCGGGGACTAAGTGAGATAATGCATGTGAAGTACTGATTGCAGTCCTTGGTACAGAAAAAAAAAAACAAAAACTGCAAAATGTGAATTATGGTTATTGCTCTTAATGTTATTAACTCCATCTTGCAAGAGAAAGCATTTGAAACTAAAGCAAAATGACTTATTTTATGTTCCAGCAGTTTTTATAAACCAAATCCACGTTTCATGCTACAAAGCTAAGATAGGTGTGGCAAGCTGTCTGGAGAATTTAAATGGGCTCAAAAGATTTGAATGCAAAGTATCCACTCTGGGAAGTTAGAAGGCAGGGAGAGAATGCACACTGTAGAAAAAATTATAAAGATAACTCCTTGTCTCTGGTGAATGAGAGTCCATCCAAGGATTGATAGGTGAGCCATCCAGGCCTGCTCACTTGGGAGTGACTCGCTTTTTCCACTTAGTAACATTAGACAGTTTTGATTTTTCTCAAAGAAGCTAAATTTAGATTTCATGGCAAGAAAAGGATCTTATTCAACAAATTCAGACTCATAGTGATCTTTAGATTGAATACTTTTTACTCATCCCCAGCATATGTTTGATTCTATTAGGGACTAAACACACACATACACACATATACATTATATATTAGAGGAACTAAAGTCATAATTGGATATTTAATATTTCCATGAAAATTGTATTTGCTTCTTTAACTAGACAGTTATAACACAAGTGGGTTAGTCTCTAAAAATGCTGTGGAGGTAGCAGTGGCAAGAGGGGTTTGTTGCCTTTCTAATTAACCCAATTCAAAGATGCTGAAAGAGTAAGTTCTACACAGAGAGAAAGTAATTGACTGCTTGGGCTCATTCCAAACATTAAAATAAGAAAATCACTCTGTGCACAGAATACAGTACTTGCCATAAAACAATTAATTATGCAAAGTTGTATAATAATATGAATGCATAAAATCTCTCAGAACAATCTTTCTCCAGTTAAAGTCAAC